>NC_134564.1:98273-1442487 GCF_025594145.1 Primulina tabacum
AAGCCACTTGGACAAAAAGAAACGAAGTGGCTTAGATAGGTATAGTAATCCTAAACTATGCCCCTACTTAGGGGAAAACCCTTGTATTTGCAGTTTCACCTCCGAAGCGAACAGCCGCCTCGATTCTGTATTCGGGTTTGCTTCATTCTTTCTTTAGTGGAAAGTCAAAAGTTCGGCCGGCAAAGTCCCGACGGCACTGTTCACCGCGTCGCCGTCCACTTCTTCATCGATTACGGCCGTTTCTAGTGATGGTTTTCCGATCAAGACCCAGATCCGGAATCTCCATGATAAGGCGCTTCCAATGAGTCAAGGCCCGTTACCAACAACATCCGGTGGTGAACAGAATTTCAGATCTACGTTTGGCACCATTCAAACCCTAGGTGCGCCGGTTTCGTCTTCCAATTACTCCGGCGTCGGTGCTCCGATTATCAATTCCTCTTTACCGTATACTTTACAAGTCATGGGTAACTCCATGGTGCAATCAATTTCAGCAAATGTTGGTGCAATCAAAAACGCCCAAATTCATGGGTTTCAAGCGAGTTCGTCGCCGAGTTCTGCCCGGTTCAACACGTTTTCGGCCGTTTCAGGTGGTTTAGTGGCCGGTTCCTGTCCCTCCTCATCGTCACCGGCCTTTAGCTTTGCTCCGGTTGGAAACTCACCGGTGAAAGCGGTCGAGTCTCCGAGTCAACTCAACCGTGTTGACTCGGCAGTAGCGCCTTTGTGTACTGCTGCTCCGGTAAGTGCTGTGCGTTCTACAGTTCGTTTGCCTTCTCGGCTTAAACTGCCCGCTCATGCGGAACTGTTAGGTACTATCATGCATAATGGTGTCGAAATACCTTTTGGGTTCTTTAAGTCGAGTGGATCACCTCTGTCGCCGGTCGGTTCCTCTCTTTTGGGTACCGGTTCTGTGCTCCCATCGTCGTCTCTGGTCGGTAGTGATGTTCAGGTGGTCACCTCGCCATATTTGGCCGGGGGTCAACCGGAGGTCAAACCTACATGTTCTTCTGCTCCTGATGTTTCGGCCACTGTTCCGCCTTCACCAGTCCCTCCTTTGGCTTCATTTCGAGATATCACTGCTCTTCCTCCAGCCAAACAGAGCTTTGCAGGGTTTGGTGACATGCTGGGTGGGCCTGCGGAGCCGACTCTTGTGGATGGTATTCCGGGTATTCTCTTCCCGGATCAGGTTATTTCTTCCCTGTCAGTGCCTTTTAAATTTTCGTTGATTGGCCGTGTTACAGGGAACCGGGGTGTTACACCCAATAGTGCTATCATGATTGCTTTTTCCCATTTTGGCTTCATGGGCTCGTTTACCGTGAAATTTCTTCCCCGAGGCTTTTTGGTTATTATTTTTTCTGTTGAGGAAGATTTTCTTAAATTATGGTCTCAAAAGTTTGTTTCTATCGGGACAGTTTCGATTCGTTTTTCTAAATGGACACCAGAGTTTAAATTTGAGGCCGAGTCTTCGATTACTCCGGTTTGGGTTCGGATTCTTGATTTACCTCTGCATTTATATGACAAGCAGTGTCTTTATCAGATTGGTAAGATTTTAGGGAACCCTCTTATGGTGGATGAGATTACAGCTGATGGTTCTCGAGGCTCTTTTGCCCGCATTTGCGTTGAGATTGATGTGTTGCAACCTCGTCCGGATCAAATCTGGGTGGGGTGGGGCAGTCACAAACAGATGAGGTACCGTTGGATTCGTCTCGTCAAGGCGAGGCTACTGTGAAAATTTCAAGTCATTCAGAGTTGATTTGCCCGTCCGATTTCACCACGAAAGTTCCGCCTGCACTGTTCACGCAGGAGCCGTCCGCGTTTTGCTCGATTCCGGTCAGTTCCGGCGTCCTTTCTCCGATCCAAGCCCCGATCTGGAATGCCCGTCCTCAGACGAATAAGTTCGTCCATGGCCCGTTGCCCGAATCGTTCACATTCACCGGGAATTTTAGATCTAGTCCGGCACCGCCTGTAACCCTCGTCGCGCCTGCTTCTTCTGTCAATTCCGCCGGCGTCCGAGCTCCTTTGGGAAATTCCTCTTCAGGTTATGTTCGTCCGGTCTTGGGTAATATTTCCCCACCGTCAATTGCAGGTTCACAGCCGTCGGTCGGAAACGCCCAATTTGGCGAGTTGCGGCCGAGTCAACCAACGATTTCCGTCAAATTATCTCCTGTTTTGGCCGATTCTTCTCGTTCTCTCACTGGTTCCATGCTCCTCCCTTCTTCGCCGGCCGACGGTGGTCCTCCGGTGGTACCGTTCCGGGTTGACTCGGTCGAGTCACCCATTCAACCCTTGCGGGTTGACTCGGCAGCAAGTCAATTGCCTTCTCCTAATCCCGTTGCTCCGGCAGTTGTTTTTCCTCGCTCTGTCCCTCCTGCGGTGTCTTTCAGGGATGTTTTGCGTCGTTCCTCTCCACCGTCGCAGGCTCAGAGTTTTGCTGATGTTGCTGCATCGATGGATGAGGTGCCCGCTCCGATTGTTCGAGATGGGATTCCCGGAATTTTGTTCCCGGATCAGGTTATTTCGTCCCTCTCTGCTTCTTTTAAGTTTTCTCTGGTAGGGCGTATCACTGGGAACCGGGGTTTGACTCCCAATTCTGATATATTATCTGCTTTCTCTTGTATTGGTTTGTTGGGTTCTCATACTGTTCGTTTTCTTCCTCGTGGGTATATGGTTCTCACCCTTTCCTGTGAGTTTGCCCTATGGGCGACCTCTTGATCCAGGCTGATTTCGTTTTCCGCATTTTTGGCGGTATGTGGTGGGCGTTCACTGCAGAGTTCTCCTTGCTCACCATTTTGTTCTATTTGTCTGATGTATTCCGGGGCACTCGCTGGTTTGTTTGTATTTTGTTGTGCTTTATTTCAGGTTGCCCTGTTGTAGTATGTCTTTATTTCTGTTTTTATGTTATGATTGTGATATAGCCTTTCCGGAGGTCTTGGTCTAGTCCCCCTCCGTTAGGTTTTCTTTGTTAATAAATAAACTTTTTAGCTTAAAAAAAAAAAAAACCCTAAACCCTAAACCCTAAAAAAAAAAAAAAAAAAAAAACCCTAAACCCTAAACCCTAAACCCTAAACCAATTTTCTCTGATGTGAATAGTGACCCAAAAAACCCCAAAACCGTCCAAAAAATCGCACACGTGTCGGCGCCGGTTTCTGGCCGGTCAATGGTGCCATCAGGTGCGCCTCGAAGAGACGAGGCTACTGTCAAAATATCAGGTCAATCGGAGCAAGTTTGCTCAGCCAATTGCACGTCCAAAAGTTCGAAAATAGCGCAAATTCCGGCGAATTCGATCGCCCCGGCTACCGCTCATCGTCCGGCCTCGATTATTACACCATTGGAATCGCCTACTCAAGTCGCACCTTTTGTCCAATTTTCAGATCAATCGGAGTCCGACAGCCACCCCAAATCGACCTGTAAAGTCGCGACGCCACTGTTCACCGCCTCGCCGTCTACGTTTTCGTCGATTCCGGCGGTTTCAGGTAATCTTTCTACGATCCAAGCCCCGATCTGTAATCCTCATGGAAAGGCGCTTCAACTGAACCAAGGCCCGTTACCTTTTAATCCCGGTAGTGGCCGGAATTTCAGATCTACTGATGAAGCTCATGTTGCGCCGGTTGTTTTCTCTAATTACTCCGGCGTTCGACCTCCGATATTCAATTCCCCTTTACCAAGTACTCAAAAAACCATGGGCAATCTAATGGTTCAATCAATTTCTGGAAATTCCATGCCAATCGGAAACGCCCAAATTTGTGGTGTTCGGCCGAGTCAAGCGTCAAAAATCGTCAATTTCGCCCCGTGTTTGACCGATTCTAAGTGTTTGGCCACCGGTTCTGTGGTCTCCTCCTCGTTATCGACCTTCGGCATTGCTCCGGTCAGCCACTCGCAGGTGAACTCGGTCGAGTCCCCGAGTCAACTCAGCGGCAGTGACACGGCAGTAGCTTCTTCTTCTGATGCTGTTCCGTTTGTTCTGGCGGGATCGGTCGTGGCTCCGGTCTCCACTCATATCTCCACGACGCTTCCATTGGTGTCTGTCTCGTCGTCTATTTCTTCCCCAGTGACTGGGCAGTTTAGATCTCAGGTGCGTTCCACAGTTCGTTCGCCTTCTCAGATGAAACTGCCGGCTCATGTGGAACAGTTAGGTACTATTATGCATAATGGAGTCGAAATACCTTTTGGTTTCTTTAAGTCGAGTGGATCACCATTGTCATCGGCTGGTTCGTCTCCTTTGGTCACCAGTTCTGTGCTCCCATCGTCATCCCTGGTCGATAGTGGTGTTCAGGTGGTCACCTCGCCATCTTTGTCCGGGGGTCAACCGGTGGTCAAACCTTCTGGTTCTTCTGATCCTGCTGTTTCGACCACTGTTCCGGTTTCTACAGTCCCTTCTTTGGCTTCATTTCGAGATATCACTGCTCCTCCTCCAGCCAAACAGAGCTTTGCAGGGTTTGCTGACTTGTTGGGGGGGCCTGCTGAGCCGACTCTTGTTGATGGCATCCCGGGTATTTTATTCCCGGATCAGGTTATTTCTTCACTGTCAGTGCCTTTTAAATTTGCGTTGATTGGTCGTGTTACAGGGAACAGGGGTGTTACACCCAATAGTTCTATCCTGACTGCTTTTTCCCATTTTGGATTCATGGACTCGTTTACTGTGAAATTTCTTCCTCGAGGCTTTTTGGTTATTATTTTTTCTATTGAGGAAGATTTTCTGAAGTTATGGTCTCAGAAGTTGGTTTCTATTGGGAAAGTTTCGATTCGTTTTTCCAAATGGACACCGGAGTTTAAGTTTGAGGCCGAGTCATCGATTACTCCGGTTTGGGTTCGGATTCTTGATTTACCTCTGCATTTATATGACAAGCAGTGTCTTTATCAGATCGGTAAGATTCTAGGGAACCCTCTTATGGTGGATGAGATTACAGCTGATGGTTCTCGAGGTTCTTTTGCCCGCATTTGCATTGAGATTGATGTGTTGCAACCTCGTCCGGATCAGATCTGGGTGGGGTGGGGTAGTTACAGACAGACTTTGAGGGTGGTCTATGAGACAGTCCCCTATTTTTGTACGGAATGCCTGATGTTAGGTCATTCTGTGCAGCGCTGTTCTCGTTCCGGTTACAAGTTTTCTGACGGCCGTTCCAAAGCTCAGGGGAAGCGGCCTCAGACTTCTTCGACTACTGATCTAGGGTCTTCGGGTCAGCTTCAGGGTGTTCCACATGGCTCGGTTCCTTCTAGTGGCCCTGGTTCTGGGAGTGCTGTGCCAGGATGGGTTCAGCAGAGACGTAGGCGCTGCCAGGCTTCTAGTCAGGTTACTCCTCAGGCTCCTCCTTCGAGTAATCAGTTTGAGGTTCTTCACTCCATTACAGGAGATTCCTTCCAAGGCGATGGTTCTGGTGTTGGTTCATCTTCATGTCCATCATCTTCTTCTCATGCTTTAGAGGCTATTGTTGAGGATGTTTCATTGGTGCCTCAGGTTGTCGTGGCTCCGATGCATATTCCTCCCGCTATCTCTGTGGTTGTTACTTCCGTTATTGCAGGTGATGCTCATGGGTCTAGTTCTGGGGCAAGCTCTTCTCCGGTTGAAGTTGTTCCAGTTGTGACAGACCCGATGATTGTTTCCACTTCTCCGGCACAGTTCGTTGTTCCTACAGCTTGTGGTCCCATTACTCCGTTTCAGATCGACCATGGGAGTGGTTCTCGAGAGGCTGATTTGACTCTTCCTCCTACTACTGCTTGTCAGTCCTTGCCACTACCAGGTCGTACGCGCTCTCAGAAGCGCCGGTTTTACAGGACTCAGAAGAGTCAGGTGGGTTTACCTTACGGGCGACCGCCTGATTCAGGTTGATATGTATTGCTGATATATTCAGGGGTGCCCCGTTGGTCTTTGCGTGTTTTTTGTTGTTGTCTGGGCTCTCTGTTGTAGTGTGTCTTTATTTTGCTATGATGTGATTTCTGAATAAGCTTTTCGGAGGTCTTGGTCTAGTCTCCCTCCGATAGGTTTTATTTGTACTGCTCTTTTTGTTGTATATAGACTGGTAGGGGTCCGCCTAACCCCCCGCTTTCGGCGGTGTTTCTGTTAAAAAAAAAAAAAAAAAAAAACCCTAAACCCTAAACCCTAAACCAGACCCTTTTGCCCCCAAAAAATTCTCTTAAAAAACACATAGTAAAAGGTGAGAAAAAACACACTAAACCCGTCACTATTCACGCCTACACGCTGCCATGCCGCCGCCGCCGGATCCCGGCCGGCCAACCACCCCACCTGAACCGCCTCCTCACGGCGACCACCCTGTCCAAGTTTCAGTCCAAATGAAGTCCGGTAACCCCTCTAATTTCCCGACCGAAATCTCGCCATTTCCGTCCAAAATCGCGTCGTCGCCGTGCACTGTTCCTCCCGGCGCCAACTACCAACCATCTGACTCGCCTCGAGCAGACGGTTCCATTGGTACCAGCCCCACTATCAATAACTCAGTATTTTCACCGGAATCTTCGTCACAAGTTGCGCCAGCACTGTTCCCCGCGGCGGCGAGTTCTTCTCCACTTCGTCCGGCCGATTCTGGTCACCATTTTCCACAAAAAGCCCCGATCTGGAATCGTGAGGTCCAGACGATTCCACTGCCACAGGCCCCGTCGTCAACGGTGTTCCCCTCCGGCGACAATTTCAGATCTACTGATTTCCACCCTCAAACCCTAGCTTCGTCGGAATGTTTCTCAAATTACTCCGGCGTGGAGGTTCCTTTGGCTAATTCCTCTCTACCGTATACTCCTCATTCCATGGGCTCTCCAATCCTTCCATCAATTTCAGAAAATCCGCCGCCGATCAAAAAACCCCAAATCGGTGAGTTTCCGTCCACTTCACCGCCGATTTCAGGTACTGTTCCGGCTTATTTCTTCGATTCCTCTTTAGGCTATAATCGTCCAGTCATGGGTCGAGTTTTGCCACCTTCAATTTCAGGTTTCCGACCACCGGTCGGAAACCCCCAATTTCTAGGTCAAAATCGATTTTCCTCCCCTTCTTTGGTTCAATCGACCCCTCTTATGCCCGGTTCTAGTGGATTGAAGACCGGTTCTATGACCTCCTCGCCGTCGCCGATCTTCGGTACATCTCCGGTGGTCAACTCGCCGGTGGTCAACTCGCCGGTCAACAACTCAGGTTCGGCTTCTAAATCTGATTCTCGGGCGACTAAGACGTTTCCGGTGTCATTTAGGGATGCTCTGGCTCCTACTTCACCTCGCTCGGGGAGGAATGGCTTTGGAGATGTAGTGAATGCTATGGATGAAATGCCTCTGCCGACTCTTAAGGATGGGAAACCGGGTATTTTATTCCCGGATGAGGTAATGTCTTCTCTGACCGAACCTTTTAAGTTTTCTTTAGTTGGGAAGATTTCTGGTAATAGATCCTTAGTCCCTAACTCGAGTATTTCTGCGGCATTTGCTCGTTTGGGATTGAAGCGATCTTTTGATTTGAGATTCTTGCCTCGGGGTTTTCTGATCCTGTCACTTCAGTGTGAGGAGGATTATGCGTTCTTTTGGACGCGTGGGCAGATGATGGTTGGACCTCTCGGGATCCGTTTTTCCAAATGGACCCCGGAATTTAATCTTCAGGAAGAATCTCCCATTGCCCCGGTTTGGGTGCGTTTCCCGGGTTTGCCCATTCACCTGTTTAACAAGAAAAGCCTTTTTGCCCTTGCCAAGATTTTGGGCAACCCGGTGAAAATGGATGACTTTACTGCTAACTCCTCTCGGAGCGCTTTTGCTCGTGTCTGTGTGGAGTTGAATGTGTTGGAACCACCCGTTAAGCAAATTTGGGTGGGCTGGGGTGATCATACTCAGGAGATTGATGTTGTCTATGAGAAAATCCCTGGGTATTGCTTGGATTGCAAAATGTTGGGTCATTCGACAGATGTTTGCTATTCACATGGGAAAAATCCAAAACCTGCTCGATCCAAGCCTACTGATCGAGACCCTCCTCAGCCACAGGCCCCTCCTGCTCCGGCACCTCCTCAGGGTGCTGTTCCTGTCATTGTCCCGGGACCACTGCCCCAGCTTCATGTCAATGGCCATGGTCCCCGACGTAGACAGAGGCGGAGGCCTGTTCGTCAGGCTCTCCCGAGGGATGATCCTCTTGCTTCGAACTCTTTTGGAGTTCTTTCCCATTTGCAGGAGACAGAGGTAGGCTCTGAGGAGCTTGGATTAGGTGTTCCTGATCCCTCTGTCGTTTTGAGTTCTCATCAGGAGGCCCCTATTTCTGACCGTCCTGAGGTCACGGTGGCTGAGGACGATGAGAGTGTTCCTTTTGTGGACTGCGTGGATGACCTTGGATCCCCACGCCCGGACGTGGTGCCTGTGTTTGCCTCCACGGAGGTATGTATTGAAAATCATAGCAGTCACTCGGTCCCATCTTTTCCTGCATCCCCTGCTGATGCCACTTCTATGCTGGACGAGTTGATTGCTCGACAGGGACCCCCTATTCTTGAGATGATTCCCAGTCACATGTCGGCTGATGATCCTGATCAGGATTTTGATCGACATTCTGTGTCTGGGGTTAGCTGTGGGTCTGAGTGTAGTATTCTGGACACTGACATGTCCAATCCCAGAAAAAGACCACAGGATGATGGTCGGCGATCGCGTAAAAAGCGATCGGATCCTTCTTCCACCCGTTCCCCATGAATTGCTTAATCTGGAATATCCGGGGACTTCGAGGTTCGGAGTCCCAGCAGAGGCTTCATGCCTTTGTGAAGGAGAAACAGATTAAGGTTTTGGCTGTTTTGGAGCCCATGATTGATCTGGATCCGAGATTCATGACTCGCCGTTTGGGGTTTTCTGGAGTCATCTCTAATCTCTCCGGTCATATCTGGGTTTTTTTTGCTGCTGATGTGAGGGCGGAGTGTGTTTTTGATCATGCTCAGTTCCTTCACATCAAAGTCTCTGCCTCTTTCTTGCCGACAGTGATATTTTGTTCTTTTGTCTATGCTAGATGTGATTATGTTCAGCGTAGGGAGCTTTGGGCTTCTTTGCTTTTGGTTAAGCCTGTTTTGGGTCCCTGGCTGGTTGGGGGCGACTTTAATGTCGTTAGGGATGCGTCTGAGTGTTTGGGCTCCCGTGGTGGTAGGTTGCTACCCATGGAGGAGTTCAACACTTTTATTCTTGATTTTGGCCTGATCGATGCTGGTTTTGAGGGGTCTTCGTTCACTTGGACGAATAAGACCATTTGGAAGCGGTTGGACAGGGTCTTGGTTTCTGTTGATTGGGGAGATCATTTCAGCTCGATTCGGGTTGAACATCTCGCTCGTACTGTCTCGGATCACTGTCCGCTTTTGGTTACCGCTCCTGTTTTTGCCCGTGGGCCGAGCTCGTTTCGCTTCCAGCGTATGTGGGTTAGGCACCATGGTTTTTTGCAGACTGTGAGGCTTAATTGGAATCTGCCTTGCAGTCTGAGCGGCATGCCTCGGCTTTTTGCCAAGATGAAGCGTCTCAAGCATCACCTCCGGTGGTGGAATCGGGATGTTTTTGGTAACATCTTTGATAGACTCACTGAGGCCGAGAGGGCTGTTCGTTCAGCCGAGGCTGTGTGTGAGACCGACCCTTCTGACGTGAATTGGACTTCAGTTGTCCGATCGCAATGAGGATCTGGCCCGTATCACCGCCATGGAGGCGGATTTTTGGAAACAGAAAGCGGCTTGCCATTGGCTTGAGGATGGTGAGCGGAACACCAGACTCTTCCATAATATGGTGAGGAAAAAGCGCGTTGCGAATAAAATTTTCCGCATATGGGAGAATGGGGTCTGCCTGACGTCTCAGGATTTGATTCAGCAGTCAGGAGCCTTGTTTTTCCAGGATCTTCTTACCGGGGAGCCCTCTGCGCTCGATTGCCCTGATTTTTCGGGTTTTCCCTCGGTTATCTCTGACGTGGAGAATGATGGTTTTGCTGCGATTCCCTCTTTGGAGGAGGTCCGCGCGACCGTCTTCTCCATTCACCCTGATAGCGTTGCTGGCCCCGATGGATTTTCTTCGGCGTTCTTTCAGCATTGCTCGGAGATTGTCCATCAGGATGTTTTTGGTGCTGTTCTTGATTTTTTTCAGGGATCTCTTATGCCTCAGGGTTTTACCGCCACCACGATCACTCTAATTCCCAAAGTCGAGGGTGCACGCGCCTGGTCGGACTTCCGTCCGATCAGTCTGTGCAATGTCACGAACAAAATCATCTCGAAGCTGTTGTACTCTCGGTTGAGGGATGTGGTGGAGAGACTTGTTTCCCCGAATCAGAGTGGCTTCGTTCCGGGTCGGATGATCTCTGATAATATTCTTCTTGCCCAGGAGCTCACTCACAGCATTACTCTCCCCACTCGTGGTGGTAATGTCATCTTGAAGTTGGATATGGCCAAGGCCTATGATAGGGTCCAGTGGTCTTTCCTCTTTGATGTTTTGAGACATTTTGGTTTTTCTGAGCGTGTTGTGGCTTTGGTCTCGGCCTGTATTTCCCATTGTCATTTCTCCGTGAACATTAATGGCTCTCTATCGGGGTTTTTTGGTTCCACCAGAGGCCTCCGGCAGGGCGATCCATTGTCTCCCCTTCTTTTCATTTTGGGGGCGGAGTATCTTTCTCGTGGCCTTGACCGACTCTACCTGCAGCATCCTGCGATTAGGTATCGGTCTGATTGTGATATTTTGATTTCCCACCTGGCTTACGCTGATGATGTCATTATTTTTTCCAGTGGTGGGTCTCGTGGTATGCAGCGCCTTGTTGATTTTCTGCATCACTACGAGAATTGTTCGGGGCAGCGTGTGAATGCTGCTAAGAGCTCTTTGATTTTGCCTCCGAGGTGCTCTGGGCGCCTCCGCTCCCGGCTTTTGCGAATCACCGGGTTCGCCGAGGGTCATCTGCCCCTCAAGTACCTCGGAGTTCCCCTTTATCGGGGTAATCGCACGTGCTCCCTTTTTGAGCCCCTCCTACAGTCTGTTCGTAGGAAGTTAGAGGGTTGGGAGATTCGGACCCTCTCCCCGGGTAGCCGTATGACCCTGATACGTAGCGTGCTCCTCTCCATGCCGATTTATCTGTTTCAGGTGGTTCAGCCACCTCTGGCTGTCATGGAGAAGCTTGAGCGAGCCTTCAATGCCTTCCTCTGGGGGTCGAGGCCCTTGGAAAGGAAGTGGCACTGGGCCCGGTGGTCCCGGGCTTGCCTCCCCGTGCTTGAGGGGGGCCTTGGATTCCGCAGATTGAAAGATCTCGTGGAATGTTTCTCTATAAAATTATGGTTCAGATTTCAGCAGGGCTCCTCTCTATGGGCGAGATTCCTTTTCCGGAAGTATTGCCGGCTGGATGCTCCTGCCTGTGTCCCCGCCCGTGCTTCTATTTCCCCCATTTGGCGTCGTCTCCTCAGGATCCGCCCTCGCGCGGAGCCTGGCATTCGTTGGCGTGTTGGTCTCGGAGATGTTTCCTTTTGGGATGACACTTGGTTTGGGGACGTTCCTTTGTCCTCCCGGTGTGTGGTCCGCGGGGGTCGTGATGTTCGGGTCTCTCATTTTCTGTCTGAGGGGTCCTGGGATTTTGATCGCCTTTGTGCGGTTGTTGCTCCTTCGGTTGCCGAGGAGATTGTTTTGATTCCTGTTCTTTCGGGAGACCCTGATATGGCACAATGGATCCATAGCTCCGATGGTGCTTTCTCTGTGAGATCTGCTTGGGAGCTGATTCGTCAGCGTGCTCCGTCTTCAGATATTTTCCGCCCGTGTTGGGGCAGTTGGTTGAGGCCTACCATGTCGTTCTTCCTTTGGAGATTCTGGCATCAGTGGCTCCTAGTTGATGAGGTGCTTCAGCGCCGGGGTTTTGCGTTAGCCTCGAGATGTCAGTGTTGTGATATGGTCTGGTCCCGGGGGGGCCATGTGCGGGAGTTTCTCCCCTGCATCGTTCTGTGGTTCCTCTGGACTGCGCGGAACGATGCTAAGCACCGTCATCTCCCTGTTTCTGGGGAGACGGTGAAGTATCAGATTTTGTATTACCTGCGTCTTGCCCACTCTGCGCGTACTGTCAAGCCCAGACATTGGCTGGGTGTGTTTCATGTGGCGAGATTGCTGGGTATTTCGGTTGCTCTCCGCAGATTCCATAGGACGGCGATTGTTCGCTGGCTGCGACCGCCGTCCGGGTGTTTCAAGCTTAATGTGGATGGGAGCTCGCGTGGTACATCTGGGGACTCCTCTGCTGGTGGCGTTGTTCGGGATGATTCCGGGAGGGTTGTGCTCTCATTCAGCGAGTTCATCGGAGCTGGGTCTTCTCTCCGGGCTGAGCTTTGGGTGGTTTGGAGGGGTCTTCTCCTTTGTTCTGATCATTCTTTTTTCCCTCTTTGGATCGAGCTTGATTCTCTGACTTCTATTCAGCTCATTCGTTCCCGTCGATGTTGCTGGGGTCTTGATCACATGGTATCCAGGATTCTGGTCCTTTTGAGGGGGCGGTCTGTTCATATTTCGCATATATTCCGGGAGGGTAATTCGGTGGCTGATGCATTGGCGGCGAGGGCCCATACCCTTAGGCACTTTACCTTAGAGTTAGGTCCCTCCCTCCCTAGGCACATTTCCATACTTGTACGTTCGGATACCTCCGGACTCCCCTACCTGAGATATAGATGTTCTTAGCTATTTGCAGCCCTTTCCTTCACTTGGATCCATTTCTTCGGTATATCTATATGTATATCTTTATTTTTTCTTTGCAGGTACTGTTCTGTTGGGGGTTTCTCTTTTTCCCCGGTTTGCCAGTCTGGTGTGAGTGGGCACAGACACTCGCACACTACATGTTTGGTCTCCTCGGGATTGTGTGGGCTCTTGCACTATCCCTATTGGTGTTTTTCTTGGCCCTCTCATATTCACTGGAGCGCTATCTCTATTTGTGCTTCTCTTTGGTCTATTTCTGGTCCCTGGCGGGCGTTTACTGCAGGCTCTCCTTGCCCGCCGTATCAGTTCTTTTACAGGAGTTTACTGGATGTCGTGGTGGTTCCAGGGATTATTTCCGGACGATCCTCTTCATTGTTATGATACCTTCGTCAGATTCATACTTCAGATGCTGGATCTTTTTTGTTCTGGCTGGATTGCGATCTTCATTTTGCCTTTTATCGTCATTGTACAGTGATTTCCTGGCCAGCTCTTATTTTGACTGCCGGGATTCATACAGTTATCCGGTCTCAGATTAGAGTCGTTTGACAGATTGGATTCTTCAGGGTGATGGCTCAGAGATGAGAGTTTCTTCTTGGATACCGCACTCATCTCCCAGTTATCATTTGGTCTTCCTCGCCGTGTTGAATCTTAGCGCTGCTCGTATTTGATTAGTTTTTGGCGCACTTTTGGTCGTAGTCTAGGGTTTTTTCGCTTTTGTATTTAGGTCCCTAGGCTACTTTGCTTTTATGTTTCTACTGCTTTAGCCTTTTTGAGGAGGTCTTGGTATAGTCCCCCTCCTCTTTTAGGTTTTCTTTCTGCTGTTACTTTTTATTTTGTGGATATATACAGGTAGGGGTCTGCCTAACCCCCCCGCATCCGGCGGTGTTTTCCGGAAAAAAAAAAAAAAAAAAAAAAAACCCTAAACCCTAAACCCTAAACCAAAACCAACCCATTCGCCCCCAAAAAATTTTCTCTGAAAAAAACACACAGTGAAGGTGCGAAAAAACACACTAAACAGTCACTATTCACGCCCTAGCCACCGCCATGCCGCCGCCGCCGGATCCCGGCCGGCCAACCACCCCATCTGAACCGCCTCATCACGGCGACCAACATATCAAAAATTCAGACCATTCCATGCCCGATTGCCCCTCCATTTTCCCGACTGAAATCTCGGCCGTTTCTTCACCACCTTCGCCGCCGGTCACCGTCGCTCCTCTTGGTGCCGGCGACCATCCATTAGACTCGCCTCAACCTCCCCGTCAGTTTCCCATACCTGCGCGAACTGATAACCCCGCCGTTCCGTCTCATTTTCCGATTGAAGCCTCGCCGTTACTGTTCACTGCACAGGCGAGTGGTTTTTCTCCGATTCCGGCTGATTCCGGCAACCTTTGTGAAAAAGGGCTCCCGATCTGGAATGCCCACTCTGAGACGAAGCTATTGCCACCGGAATCGGGCCCAATGGTGTTCTCCTCCGCCGTCAATTTCAGATCTACGGTTGGTGGTTCTGTCGCGCCGTTCACGTCACATTCTTCATCAAATTCCGGCGCCGTCACGGCGAGTTTTTTCAATCCCTCTTCACAGCATGATCGTCCACTCATGGGTAGGATTTTGCCTCATTCAATTTCCGGTTTCCGGCCACCGGTCGGAAACCCCCAATTTCAAGGGCAATTTCGAATTTCATCACCTTCTTTGGTTCAATCGACCCCTCTTATGCCCGGTTATAATGGATTGAAGACCGGTTCCGTGATCTCCTCGCCGTCGCCGATCTTGGGTAAATCTCCGGTGGTCAACTCGGTGGTCAACTCGGTCGGGTCAACTCAGCGAGTTGACCGTGTTCACTCGGCAGTCAATAACTCGGGTTTGGCTTCTAAATCTGATTCTCGGGCGACTAAGACGTTTCCGGTGTCATTCAGGGATGCCCTGGCTCCTACTTCCTCTCGTTCGGGGAAGAATGGCTTTGGAGATGTCGTGGATGCTATGGAAGAAATGCCCCCACCGACTCTTAAGGATGGGAAACCGGGTATTTTTTTCCCGGATGAGGTAATGTCTTCCCTGACCGAGCCTTTTAAGTTTTCTTTAGTTGGGAAGATTTCTGGTAATAGATCCTTAGTCCCAAACTCGGGAATTTCTACGGCTTTTGCTCGTTTGGGATTGAAGCGATCTTTTGATTTGAGGTTCTTGCCTCGGGGTTTTCTGATCCTTTCACTTCATTGTGAAGAGGATTATGCGTTCTTTTGGACGCGTGGGCAGATGATGGTGGGCCCTCTCGGGATCCGTTTCTCCAAATGGACCCCGGAATTCAATCTTCAGGAAGAATCTCCCATCGCCCCTGTTTGGGTGCGTTTCCAGGGTTTGCCCATTCACCTGTTTAACAAGAAAAGTCTTTTTGCCCTTGCCAAGATTTTGGGCAACCCGGTGAAGATGGATGACTTTACTGCTGACTCCTCTCGGAGTGCTTTTGCTCGAGTCTGTGTGGAGTTGAATGTGTTGGAACCACCCGTTAAGCAAATTTGGGTGGGCTGGGGTGATCATACCCAGGAGATTGATGTTGTTTATGAAAAATCCCTGGGTATTGCTTGGATTGCAAGATGTTGGGTCATTCGACCAGTGTTTGCTATTCCCATGGGAAAAATCCAAAACCTGCTCGATCCAAGCCTGCTGATCGAGGGTCGCCTCAGCCGGAGGCACCTCCTGCTCCGGCACCTCCTCAGGGTGCTGTTCCTGTCATTGTCCCGGGACCACAGCCACAGCTTCATGTCAATGGCCATGGTCCCCGACGTAGACAGAGGCGGAGGCCTGTTCGTCAGGCTCTCCCGAGGGATGATCCTCTTGCTTCGAACTCTTTTGGAGTTCTTTCCCATTTGCAGGAGACAGAGGTAGGCTCTGCGGAGCTTGGATTAGGTGTTCCTGATCCCTCTGTCGTTTTGAGTTCTCATCAGGAGGCCCCTATTTCTGACCGCCCTGAGGTCACGGTGGCTGAGGACGATGAGAGTGTTCCTTTTGTGGACTGCGTGGATGACCTTGGATCTCCACGCCCAGACGTGGTGCCTGTGTTTGCCTCCACGGAGGTATGTATTGAAAATCATAGCAGTCACTCGGTCCCATCTTTTCCTGCATCCCCTGCTGATGCCACTTCTATGCTGGACGAGTTGATTGCTCGACAGGGACCCCCTATTCTTGAGATGATTCCCAGTCACATGTCGGCTGATGAGCCTGATGAGGATTTTGATCGACATTCTGTGTCTGGGGTTAGCTGTGGGTCTGAGTGTAGTATTCTGGACACTGACATGTCCAATCCCAGAAAAAGACCACAGGATGATGGTCGGCGATCGCGTAAAAAGCGATCGGATCCTTCTTCCACCCGTTCCCCATGAATTGCTTAATCTGGAATATCCGGGGACTTCGAGGTTCGGAGTCCCAGCAGAGGCTTCATGCCTTTGTGAAGGAGAAACAGATTAAGGTTTTGGCTGTTTTGGAGCCCATGATTGATCTGGATCCGAGATTCATGACTCGCCGTTTGGGGTTTTCTGGAGTCATCTCTAATCTCTCCGGTCATATCTGGGTGTTTTTTGCTGCTGATGTGAGGGCGGAGTGTGTTTTTGATCATGCTCAGTTCCTTCACATCAAAGTCTCTGCCTCTTTCTTGCCGACAGAGATATTTTGTTCCTTTGTCTATGCTAGATGTGATTATGTTCAGCGTAGGGAGCTTTGGGCTTCTTTGCTTTTGGTTAAGCCTGTTTTGGGTCCCTGGCTGGTTGGGGGCGACTTTAATGTTGTTAGGGATGCGTCTGAGTGTTTGGGCTCCCGTGGTGGTAGGTTGCTACCCATGGAGGAGTTCAACACTTTTATTCTTGATTCTGGCCTGATCGATGCTGGTTTTGAGGGGTCTTCGTTCACTTGGACGAATAAGACCATTTGGAAGCGGTTGGACAGGGTCTTGGTTTCTGTTGATTGGGGAGATCATTTCAGCTCGATTCGGGTTGAACATCTCGCTCGTACTGTCTCCGATCACTGTCCGCTTTTGGTTACCGCTCCTGTTTTTGCCCGTGGGCCGAGCTCGTTTCGCTTCCAGCGTATGTGGGTTAGGCACCATGGTTTTTTGCAGACTGTGAGGCTTAATTGGAATCTGCCTTGCAGTCTGAGCGGCATGCCTCGGCTTTTTGCCAAGATGAAGCGTCTCAAGCATCACCTCCGGTGGTGGAATCGGGATGTTTTTGGTAACATCTTTGATAGACTCACTGAGGCCGAGAGGGCTGTTCGTTCAGCCGAGGCTGTGTGTGAGGCCGACCCTTCTGACGTGAATTGGACTTCGTTGTCCGATCGCAATGAGGATCTGGCCCGTATCACCGCCATGGAGGCGGATTTTTGGAAACAGAAAGCGGCTTGCCATTGGCTTGAGGATGGTGAGCGGAACACCAGACTCTTCCATAATATGGTGAGGAAAAAGCGCGTTGCGAATAAAATTTTCCGCATATGGGAGAATGGGGTCTGCCTGACGTCTCAGGATTTGATTCAGCAGTCAGGAGCCTTGTTTTTCCAGGATCTTCTTACCGGGGAGCCCTCTGCGCTCGATTGCCCTGATTTTTCGGGTTTTCCCTCGGTTATCTCTGACGTGGAGAATGATGGTTTTGCTGCGATTCCCTCTTTGGAGGAGGTCCGCGCGACCGTCTTCTCCATTCACCCTGATAGCGTTGCTGGCCCCGATGGATTTTCTTCGGCGTTCTTTCAGCATTGCTGGGAGATTGTCCATCAGGATGTTTTTGGTGCTGTTCTTGATTTTTTTCAGGGATCTCTTATGCCTCAGGGTTTTACCGCCACCACGATCACTCTAATTCCCAAAGTCGAGGGTGCACGCGCCTGGTCGGACTTCCGTCCGATCAGTCTGTGCAATGTCACGAACAAAATCATCTCGAAGCTGTTGTACTCTCGGTTGAGGGATGTGGTGGAGAGACTTGTTTCCCCGAATCAGAGTGGCTTCGTTCCGGGTCGGATGATCTCTGATAATATTCTTCTTGCCCAGGAGCTCACTCACAGCATTACTCTCCCCACTCGTGGTGGTAATGTCATCTTGAAGTTGGATATGGCCAAGGCCTATGACAGGGTCCAGTGGTCTTTCCTCTTTGATGTTTTGAGACATTTTGGTTTTTCTGAGCGTGTTGTGGCTTTGGTCTCGGCCTGTATTTCCCATTGTCATTTCTCCGTGAACATTAATGGCTCTCTATCGGGGTTTTTTGGTTCCACCAGAGGCCTCCGGCAGGGCGATCCATTGTCTCCCCTTCTTTTCATTTTGGGGGCGGAGTATCTTTCTCGTGGCCTTGACCGACTCTACCTGCAGCATCCTGCGATTAGGTATCGGTCTGATTGTGATATTTTGATTTCCCACCTGGCTTACGCTGATGATGTCATTATTTTTTCCAGTGGTGGGTCTCGTGGTATGCAGCGCCTTGTTGATTTTCTGCATCACTACGAGAATTGTTCGGGGCAGCGTGTGAATGCTGCTAAGAGCTCTTTGATTTTGCCTCCGAGGTGCTCTGGGCGCCTCCGCTCCCGGCTTTTGCGAATCACCGGGTTCGCCGAGGGTCATCTGCCCCTCAAGTACCTCGGAGTTCCCCTTTATCGGGGTAATCGCACGTGCTCCCTTTTTATGCCCCTCCTACAGTCTGTTCGTAGGAAGTTAGAGGGTTGGGAGATTCGGACCCTCTCCCCGGGTAGCCGTATGACCCTGATACGTAGCGTGCTCCTCTCCATGCCGATTTATCTGTTTCAGGTGGTTCAGCCACCTCTGGCTGTCATGGAGAAGCTTGAGCGAGCCTTCAATGCCTTCCTCTGGGGGTCGAGGCCCTTGGAAAGGAAGTGGCACTGGGCCCGGTGGTCCCGGGCTTGCCTCCCCGTGCTTGAGGGGGGCCTTGGATTCCGCAGATTGAAAGATCTCGTGGAATGTTTCTCTATAAAATTATGGTTCAGATTTCGGCAGGGCTCCTCTCTATGGGCGAGATTCCTTTTCCGGAAGTATTGCCGGCTGGATGCTCCTGCCTGTGTCCCCGCCCGTGCTTCTATTTCCCCCATTTGGCGTCGTCTCCTCAGGATCCGCCCTCGCGCGGAGCCCGGCATTCGTTGGCGTGTTGGTCTCGGAGATGTTTCCTTTTGGGATGACACTTGGTTTGGGGACGGTCCTTTGTCCTCCCGGTGTGTGGTCCGCGGGGGCCGTGATGTTCGGGTCTCTCATTTTCTGTCTGAGGGGTCCTGGGATTTTGATCGCCTTTGTGCGGTTGTTGCTCCTTCGGTTGCCGAGGAGATTGTTTTGATTCCTGTTCTTTCGGGAGACCCTGATATGGCCCGATGGATCCATAGCTACGATGGTGCTTTCTCTGTGAGATCTGCTTGGGAGCTGATTCGTCAGCGTGCTCCGTCTTCAGATATTTTCCGCCCGTGTTGGGGCAGTTGGTTGAGGCCTACCATGTCGTTCTTCCTTTGGAGATTCTGGCATCAGTGGCTCCCAGTTGATGAGGTGCT
Organism: Primulina tabacum; assembly: GCF_025594145.1. Classification (NCBI taxonomy): domain Eukaryota; kingdom Viridiplantae; phylum Streptophyta; class Magnoliopsida; order Lamiales; family Gesneriaceae; genus Primulina; species Primulina tabacum. The sequence continues at coordinate 117,405 of NC_134564.1, forward strand.
CCAGCGCCGGGGTTTTGCGTTAGCCTCGAGATGTCAGTGTTGTGATATGGCTGAGACATTCACACACATTTTTATTCGTAGCCCGGTTGCTCGGTCTGTCTGGCACTTCTTTGGTGCCGTGTTTCGGGTTCGTATTCCCGACACTGAGGATTTCAGTTTGTTCCTCAGTGCGTGGAAGAGAGATTTGGTCTGGTCCCGGGGGGGCCATGTGCGGGAGTTTCTCCCCTGCATCGTTCTGTGGTTCCTCTGGACTGCGCGGAACGATGCTAAGCACCGTCATCTCCCTGTTTCTGGGGAGACGGTGAAGTATCAGATTTTGTATTACCTGCGTCTTGCCCACTCTGCGCGTACTGTCAAGCCCAGACATTGGCTGGGTGTGTTTCATGTGGCGAGATTGCTGGGTATTTCGGTTGCTCTCCGCAGATTCCATAGGACGGCGATTGTTCGCTGGCTGCGACCGCCGTCCGGGTGTTTCAAGCTTAATGTGGATGGGAGCTCGCGTGGTACATCTGGGGACTCCTCTGCTGGTGGCGTTGTTCGGGATGATTCCGGGAGGGTTGTGCTCTCATTCAGCGAGTTCATCAGAGCTGGGTCTTCTCTCCGGGCTGAGCTTTGGGCGGTTTGGAGGGGTCTTCTCCTTTGTTCTGATCATTCTTTTTTCCCTCTTTGGATCGAGCTTGATTCTCTGACTTCTATTCAGCTCATTCGTTCCCGTCGATGTTGCTGGGGTCTTGATCACATGGTATCCAGGATTCTGGTCCTTTTGAGGGGGCGGTCTGTTCATATTTCGCATATATTCCGGGAGGGTAATTCGGTGGCAGATGCATTGGCGGCGAGGGCCCATACCCTTAGGCACTTTACCTTAGAGTTAGGTCCCTCCCTCCCTAGGCACATTTCCATACTTGTACGTTCGGATACCTCCGGACTCCCCTACCTGAGATATAGATGTTCTTAGCTGTTTGCAGCCCTTTCCTTCACTTGGATCCATTTCTTCGGTATATCTATATGTATATCTTTATTTTTTCTTTGCAGGTACTGTTCTGTTGGGGGTTTCTCTTTTTCCCCGGTTTGCCAGTCTGGTGTGAGTGGGCACAGACACTCGCACACTACATGTTTGGTCTCCTCGGGATTGTGTGGGCTCTTGCACTATCCCTATTGGTGTTTTTCTTGGCCCTCTCATATTCACTGGAGCGCTATCTCTATTTGTGCTTCTCTTTGGTCTATTTCTGGTCCCTGGCGGGCGTTTACTGCAGGCTCTCCTTGCCCGCCGTATCAGTTCTTTTACAGGAGTTTACTGGATGTCGTGGTGGTTCCAGGGATTATTTCCGGACGATCCTCTTCATTGTTATGATACCTTCGTCAGATTCATACTTCAGATGCTGGATCTTTTTTTTTTTTTCTTTTTTTTTTTCTTTTTTTTTTTTTTTGTTCTGGCTGGATTGCGATCTTCATTTTGCCGTTTATCATCATTGTACAGTGATTTCCTGGCCAGCTCTTATTTTGACTGCCGGGATTCATACAGTTATCCGGTCTCAGATTAGAGTCGTTTTGACAGATTGGATTCTTCAGGGTGATGGCTCAGAGATGAGAGTTTCTTCTTGGATACCACACTCATCTCCCAGTTATCATTTGGTCTTCCTCGCCGTGTTGACTCTTAGCGCTGCTCGTATTTGATTAGTTTTTGGGCGCACTTTTGGTCGTAGTCTAGGGTTTTTTTGCTTTTGTATTTAGGTCCCTAGGCTACTTCGCATTTATGTTTCTACTGCTTTAGCCTTTTTGAGGAGGTCTTGGTATAGTCCCCCTCCTCTTTTAGGTTTTCTTTCTGCTGTTACTTTTTATTTTGTGGATATATACAGGTAGGGGTCTGCCTAACCCCCCCGCATCCGGCGGTGTTTTCCGGAAAAAAAAAAAAAAAAAAAAAAAACCCTAAACCCTAAACCCTAAACCCTAAACCGCCCCTAAAATTTTTTCTCTAAAGTGAATAGTGACCCAAAATAAGCCAAAAATCGCCCAAAAATCGCCTCCATGTTAACGCCGGTTTCCGGCCGGCCAATGACACCACCAGATGCGCCTCGACGAGACGAGGCTACTGTAAAAATTTCAGGTCAATCGGAGCACCTTTGCTCGGCCAATTCCTCGTCTGAATGCTCGAAATCTGCGCATTTTCCGGCGAGCTCGATCGCGCCGGCTAAAGTTCATCGTCCGGCTACGATTCTTGTACCACTAGAATCATCTTCTCAAATCGCACCTTGTGTTCAAATTTCAGGTCAATCGGAGTCCGTTTGGTGCCCCAATTCATCCGGCAAAGTCGCGAATTTACTGTTCACAGAATCGCCGCCTACGGTTTTCTCGATTCCGGCCGCTTCCGATGGTGTTTGTTCGATCGGGGTCCCGATCTGTAATACCCACTCCAAGGCGCTTCATATGGTACCAGCACCGATGTCTATAACGTCTCCGATGGACGGGATTTTCAGATCTACGATTACAAGCTCTATTCACTCGCCTTCGTCGGACGTTTGCTTCAATTCCGGCGCCGACACTTATCTAAAATTCAATTCCTTTGGCCAGAGCTCTAATCAAGGGATGGGCAATTGTTCCATGTTGCCAATTTCGGAAAATTATTCAGAGATCGGAAACGCCCAATTTGGTGTTCTTGGCTCGAGTTCATCACCGATTTCGTCCCGAGTCACAACCGTTCCGGCCGGTTTGGGTAGTGGTATGGCCGGTTCCGGCTTCGCATTCTCCTCTCCGGCATTAGGTGGTGCTCAGTTTGGTGACTCGCCGGTGAACTCGGTCGGATCTCTGAGTTCACTCGGCCGAGTTGGACCGGCAGTTCCTCCTTCGCGGATTGCTGCCTCGGTTGTTCCATCGGCTGTTATTGATCGTTCTTCGAAGGTTTCTTGTCCTCCGTCAGTCTCTTTTAAGGATATTTTGAATCGTACGTCTCCGGTTTTGCCGAGTCAGAGTTTTGCTGACATAGTTGACTCGATGGAAGAAGTGCCAGCTCCGATTGTTCGAGATGGGATTCCCGGTATTTTGTTCCCGGATCAGGTTATTTCGTCCCTCTCTGCTTCTTTTAAGTTTGCTTTGGTAGGGCGAATCACTGGGAACCGGGGTTTGACTCCTAATTCTGATATTTTATCTGCTTTGTCTTGTGTTGGTTTATTGGGTTCTCATACTGTTCGTTTTCTTCCTCGGGGATATATGGTTCTCACCCTTTCCTGTGAGGAGGATTATTTGAGGTTTTGGACTCAGCCTCTTGTTTCGATTCAGTCTGTAGTGATTCGTTTTTCGAAATGGACTCCCGAATTCAAGTTTGAGGCAGATTCTCCTATTGCTCCTGTTTGGGTCAGATTTATTGATTTGCCCTTGCATCTTTATGCTAAACAGAGCTTGTTTCCTATTGCTAAGATTTTAGGTAATCCAGTTAAGATTGATGAGATTACCGCCGATGGGACTAGAGGATCTTTTGCTCGAGTCTGTGTTGAGATTGATGTTCTTCACGCTCGTCCGGAGCGTATCTGGGTGGGTTGGGGTGACCATAGTCAAGTTGTGGAGGTGATTTATGAGCAAGTTCCCCATTATTGTTCTCATTGCCAGTTATTGGGGCATTCCCTTGAATTTTGCTCTCGTAATGGCAAGTCTACTCGCCCGCGCCGGACCCGACCTCATGGTAAGGGTGTTGTTTCTGACTCACCACTGCAGGATCCTAGCGTGCCGTTACAGGATGTTACTTCCGATCAGGTTCTGTCTAGTGGTCATGTTTCTGAGTATGAAGAGAAGGTTGTTAAGCGTCCTCGACGTCGACCTGTTGTGAGGAGAGATCCGAATCGGCCTATTTCGACGAAAAATTATTACGAGATATTGCAAAGTTTACCTACTGATTCAGGTCCTGGGGAGTCTTCGGGTTCTGTGAAACCCCGTCCACCGAGAGTCACGTCACTTATTAGTAAGATAGCGATTGAGGGGAATCTTGCGGCAGGTTATCCGGCGCCGGCTCGCTCGTCTAAGGCAGCTTCAGCTTCGGCTCGCTCATCTTCGACCACGGGTTTGGTTGATATGGTGTCTTCTTCTATCGCAGATGTTCCTGCACCTGTGATTGTTCCGGCTCCGATGGTTGAGCTTGCTCCTCTTGTTCAGGATCCCGTAGGTGACCCTCCTATTTCTATTCCTTTGCCTTCGTTTGAGGTGGGTTCAATGAGTGTGGGCGGTGAGGAGGGTGTGGTGCCTTCTTCTACTACATGTTTATCTCTACCTCTCCCGGGCCGTACACGGTCTCAGCAGCGACGGTATTACCGACAGAAGGCGGCTCAATCGAGTTTGCCTTACGGGCGACCTCCTGATCCAGGATGATTTATTTTTTCGCGTTTTTGGGAGATATGTGATGGGCGTTCACTGCAGGGTTCTCCTTGCCCATCGTTGTGATTATTTTGCTTTTGCTGACATATTCCAGGGTGCCCTGTTGGACTTGATGTGTTTTTTGGCGTTGATTTCTGGGCTCTCTGTTGTAGTGTGTTTGTCTTTTGTTATGATGTGATGATTGAATAGCCTTTGCGGAGGTCTTGGTCTAGTCCCCCTCCGTTAGGTTTTATTTGTGCTGATATTTTGTTGTATATACAGGTAGGGGTCTGCCTAACCCCCCCGTTTCCGGCGGTGTTTTAAAAAAAAAAAAAAAAAAAACCCTAAACCCTAAACCCTAAACCCTAAAAAAAAAAAAAAAAAAAAAAAAAAAAACCCTAAACCCTAAACCCTAAACCAAACCAGACCCTAGACCGGAAAAATGCTCTCAACCCCAAAAACCCAAAAAAACCCCTAAAAATCGCCCAAACTTGCTCTCACCGCCGCCATGCCGCCGCCGCCGGTTCCCGGCCGGTTCACCACACCACCCGACGCGCCACACCCCAACGAACATAATATCCAAAAATCATCGTCATCAGAGCACGTTTGCCCCACCAAATCGCCGACACAAATCCCGCAAATTCCGGCCATAAACGCGTCGACTTCATCTACCGTTCCGATTGGCGCCGTTTATGTACCCTTAGATTCGCCTCTTCCAAGCGACCCTTGTGTCCAAAAATTAGGTAAATCGGTGTCCATTTGCCCCGCCGATTTAAGCTCCGAACTTCCGCCTGCACTGTTCATCACGCATCCAGCCACGTTTCTGTCCATGCCGGCCGATTCCGGTCACCTCTGTTCAATTGGGACCCCGATCTGGAATCCCCATGAGCAGTCGATTCCAACTCTACAAGGCCCGTCATCATCGATGTTCAATTCCGACAGGAATTTCAGATCTACACCTCGCACCACTGAAACCCTAACGCCGACGGGGTTTTTCTTCAATTCCGGCGTCATCGCCGCTCCGTTGGTGAATTCCTTTCAACCGTGTACTCCACTTTCGATGGGTAATCCAATTTTATCTTCAATTTCAGGTAATTCATCTCCGATCAAAAACGCCCAAATTGGCGATTTTCAATCGATTTCATCCAATTCTAGTGTCCAATCGGCCCCTCCGACGTCCGGTTCTCGTGCTTTGGATACCGGTTCTGTACTCCCCATGACGTCGCCGGCGATCGCTGCAACTCCGGCCGGTAACTCGCGGGTCAACTCGGGCGAGTCAAACCGTCGTGTTGACCGAGTTGACTCGGCAGTCAATGGTTCTGCATCTGCGGTCAAACCCGTCCTTCGTGCTGAGGTTCGGGCTACTGTTTCTTTTCGTGATGCTCTTGCACCTCCGTCTCCTCGTACCGTGCAGAAAAGTTTCGAGGATGTGCGTAATTCGATGGAGGAGCTGCCTGAGCCGTCTATTCTGGATGGCAAGCCGGGTATCCGATTCCCGGTTGAGGTAATTTCTTCACTGATCGAACCTTTTAAATATGCTCTAGTCGGTAAAATTTCGGGGAACAGGTCCTTAGTCCCTAATTCTTCGATTTCTGTGGCTTTCGAAACAATGGGACTAGTGCGATCGTTTGACTTGAAATTCTTACCCAGAGGTTTTTTGGTCATTTCTCTCTCATGTGAAGAAGATTACGCGCGCGTTTTGTCGAGGGGGAACATTTTTGTGGGACCACTTGGGATCCGTTTTTCTAAGTGGACCCCCGAATTTAATCTGCATGAGGAATCCCCCATTGCGCCAGTCTGGATCCGTTTTCCGGGCTTACCCTTGCATTTGTTCAACAAGCGTACTCTTTTTGCTCTTGCGAGTCTTGTGGGTAAGCCTGTTAAGATGGACGACCACACCGCTGATGTCTCTCGAGGCGCTTTCGCCCGAGTATGTGTGGAAATTGATGTTTTACAGCCTCCCATTCAGCAGGTTTGGGTTGGTTGGGGTGATCACACACAGGTTATTGATGTCATTTATGAGAAGATCCCCGCATATTGCATTGACTGCAAGATGCTGGGACATTCAGTTACCGTGTGTTATTCTCACGGGAAGAATCCTAGGCCGTCGAGGCCTAAACCCGTTTTTCAAAAATCTCAAGATCCAGTTCCTCCCAAAGCACAAACACCCCAGGAGGGTGCTGTTCCTGTCTTTAATTCTGGACCACAGCCTCAGCTTCATTTAAATGGCGATGGCCCTAGACGTAGACGGAGGAGGCGGCCTGTGCACAGGGGTCATCCTGCTGGAGCCCCCCCTACAGTTCCTGATGTTCCGCATCAAGTTACTTCCTCAAATGCCTTTGAGGTTTTGTCACCCTGGCATGATGAGGCTCAGCGTTGCGACGCTACTGAGTTGGTTGGTCTTAATCCTGATCTTGGATCCCACTTGGAGGTTGTGGGTGATGGTTTACTTGGAGATGCTCCTTTGGATCAGGCTCCTGTTGTTGATGTTGACCCGATTAGTTTGGGTCTGCCCATTGTTGACGCCTTACCTTCGGGTACGGCTTGTGTGTCTGTTCAGTCTTTGGTTCATCAGTTTGAGGAGGGGGGTTTTGGCACTTCTGTTCAGTGCATGGAGAATCACAGCTGCCATTCGATTCCTTCCATTCCTTCTTCTCCAGATGTTTCCTCTCATCTTGAGGAACTTGTTGCTCAACAGGGGTCTCCTGTTTGTGAGCGGATTGTCGAGCGTATGTCTGCTGATGACCTCGACACGGGGTTTGATCGACATTCTGATTCTGGTGCTCAGGATACTGATATGTCGAACGTGAATAAAAGGAAAAAGGAAGCGTTGGGAGTTTCGTTTAAGCGGCGGCCGGGTGCTTCTGCTCATCGATCTCCATGAATTCCCTCATTTGGAATGTTCGGGGACTTCGGAGTTCGGAGTCCCAACAGCGGCTTCATGCTTATGTGAAGGCGCATCAGATTAAGATTTTGGCCATTTTGGAGCCGATGATCATGTTGGACCAGAGATTCATGACTCGCCGTTTTGGTTTTTCTAGAGTCATTTCGAATCTTTCTGGTAATATTTGGGTTTTTTCATCCGCGGATGTGCAGACTGAGTGTGTTTTTGATCATGCTCAGTTCCTGCACATCAAGGTGTCCGCCTCTTTTTTACCGACTGAGGTGTTTTGTTCATTTGTTTATGCCAGCTGCGGCTACGTTGAGCGCAGAGATCTTTGGTCTTCCCTTCTTCAGGTCAAGCCTGCTCTGGGTCCTTGGCTTGTTGGGGGTGATTTTAATGTAGTCAGAGATGCATCTGAGTGTTTGGGCACCCGTGGTGGTAGGCTTCTACCCATGGAGGAGTTCAATACTTTCATTTTGGATTCTGGTCTGGTTGATGCCGGTTTTGAGGGCTCTTCGTTCACCTGGACGAATAAGACCATTTGGAAGCGGTTGGACAGGGTTATGGTCTCCGTTGATTGGGGTGATCATTTCAGCTCCATTCGTGTTGAACATCTTCCCCGTACTTTCTCTGACCACTGTCCGCTTTTGGTCACCGCTCCGGTTTTTGCCCGTGGGCCGAGCTCGTTTCGCTTCCAGCGTATGTGGCTTCGGCATCATGGTTTTTTGCAGACTGTTCGGCTTAATTGGTTTCTGCCTTGTAGTTTGAGTGGTATGCCTCGCCTTTTTGCTAAGATTAAGCGCCTCAAACATCACCTCAAGTGGTGGAATCAGGATGTTTTTGGGAACCTTTTCGATAAAATCATTGAGGCTGAGAGGGCTGTTCGGTCCGCTGAGGTTGTCTGTGAGGCTGATCCTTCTGAGTTGAATTGGACTTCTCTGTCTGATCGCAATGAGGATCTGGCCCGTGTCACCGCCATGGAGGCGGATTTTTGGAGACAGAAAGCTGCTTGCCACTGGTTAGAGGATGGTGAGAGGAACACCAAACTCTTTCACAACATGGTGAAGAAGAAAAGGGTGGCGAATAAGATTTTCCGCATCTGGGATAATGGGGTATGCCTGACGTCTCCTGAGTTGATTCAGCAGTCGGGAGCCTCGTTTTTCCAGCATTTGCTTACTTGTGACCCCTCTGCGCTTGCGAGTCCTGATTTTTCGGGCTTCCCCTCCGTTATCTCTGCTGTGGAGAATGAGGGTATTGTTGCGACCCCTTCTTTGGAGGAGGTTCGTGCGACCGTCTTCTCCATACATCCTGATAGTGTGGCTGGGCCTGATGGCTTCTCCTCGGCGTTCTTTCAGCATTGTTGGGAGATTGTTCATCAGGATGTTTTTGATGCTGTCCTGGATTTTTTCAGGGGTTCTCCCCTCCCCCAGGGTTTTACCGCCACCACAATCACTCTGATCCCCAAAGTCGCGGGTGCTCATGCTTGGTCGGACTTCCGTCCGATTAGTCTGTGCAATGTCACTAATAAGATCATCTCTAAGCTGTTGTACTCTCGGCTGAGGGTTGTGGCGGAGAGACTTATTTCACCGAATCAGAGTGGCTTCGTTCCGGGTCGGATGATCTCCGATAATATTCTCCTAGCCCAGGAGCTCACTCACAGTCTCACTCTCCCCACTCGTGGCGGTAATGTTATCCTGAAGTTGGATATGGCCAAGGCCTATGACAGGGTCCAGTGGCCTTTCCTCTTCGAGGTTTTGAGACACTTTGGTTTCTCGGAGCGGGTTGTGGAGATGGTCTCGGCTTGCATATCTCATTGTCATTTCTTCCGTGAACATCAATGGCTCTCTCTCGGGGTTCTTTGGTTCCACTAGAGGCCTCAGACAGGGCGATCCCTTGTCCCCCATGCTTTTCATTTTGGGGGCGGAGTACCTATCGCGCGGCCTTGACCGCCTCTACCTGCAGCATCCTGAGCTCAGGTACCGCTCTGGTTGTGATATCCTGATTTCCCATCTGGCTTATGCTGATGATGTCATTATTTTCGCCAATGGTGGGTCTCGTAGTTTGCGGCGCCTTATGGGTTTACTGCATCATTATGAGAATTGTTCGGGTCAGCTGGTGAACGCTGTCAAAAGTTCTGTTATCTTGCCTCCGAGGTGTTCTGAGCGACTTCGCTCTCGGATTTTGCGCATCACCAGGTTTGCGGAGGGTCATTTGCCCCTCAAGTACCTCGGAGTCCCCTTGTTTAGGGGTAACCGAGTATGTTCCCTTTTTGAGCACCTCCTACAATCTGTTCGTAGGAAGTTAGAGGGTTGGGAGATCCGGACGCTCTCTCCGGGTAGCCGCATAACCCTTATCCGCAGTGTGCTCCTCTCCATGCCGATTTATCTGTTTCAGGTGGTACAGCCACCGCTTGCTGTCATGGAGAAGCTTGAGCTGGTTTTCAACGCTTTTCTCTGGGGGTCGCGGACACTGGAGAAGAAATGGCACTGGGCCAAGTGGTCTCGAGCCTGTCTCCCAGTGATGGAGGGTGGTCTTGGCTTCCGCAGATTGAAAGATCTGGTGGATAGCTTTTCTATTAAGTTGTGGTTCCGGTTTCGGCAGGGCTCCTCTCTCTGGGCGAGATTCCTTTTACGGAAGTATTGCCAGATGGATGCTCCTGCCTCTGTTCTCCCTCGTGGTTTAATATCCCCCACCTGGCGTCGTCTCCTACGGATCAGACCTCGCGCCGAGCCCGGCATTCGCTGGCGCGTTGGCCTTGGAGACGTGTCCTTTTGGGATGACATATGGTTTGGGGATACTGCTCTGTCCAGCCAGTGTGAGGTCCGTGGGGGACGTGCTGTTCGGGTTTTTCACTTTTTGTCTGAGGGGGCTTGGGATTTCGATCTTCTTTGCGCTGTGGTGGCCCCTTCTGTTGCTGAGGCGATTACTTTGACCCCGATTGCCTTTGGCGAGCCTGATTTGGCGCTTTGGATTCACAGTTCTGACGGTGCTTTTTCGATTAGGTCTGCTTGGGAGCTTGTCCGATTGAGAGACCCTGTTTCTGATATCTTGACTCCTTGTTGGGGCCGTTGGTTGAGGCCCACGATGTCTTTTTTTCTTTGGAGATTTTGGCATCAGTGGCTCCCGTTGGATGATATGCTCCAACGTCGTGGCTTTGAGTTGGCTTCTCGATGCCAGTGTTGTGATATGTCGGAGACATTTACACATGTCTTCATTGAAGGCCCGATAGCCCGTTATGTCTGGCATTTCTTTGGGGCCATATTTCGTGTCCGGATCCCCTGCACAGGGGATCTCAGGTTGTTCCTTAGCGCTTGGAAGAGAAATCTTCATTGGGCACCTGGGGGCCACGTCAAGGAGTTTCTGCCCTTCATTGTTTTGTGGTTTCTCTGGATGGCTCGTAATGATGCGAAGCACCGTCAGTTGCGTATTTCTGGGGAGACTGTGAAGTCTCAGATTTTGTCTTATCTGCGTCTTGCCCATGCTGCTTTCATTGTTAAGCCCAAGCACTGGCTTGGTGCCTTTGAGGCGGCGAGATCGCTGGGAATTTTTGTTGCCTTTCAGCGGACCCATAGGTTAGCGATTGTCCGGTGGCTCTGTCCACCACCTGGGTGCTTTAAGCTGAATGTTGATGGGAGTTCGAGGGGCAATCCTGGGGAGTCGTCTGTCGGTGGTGTTGTGCGTGATTCTTCTGGCAGGGTGGTGCTCTCCTTCAGCGAGTTTATCGGAGTCGGGACCAATGTCCGGGCGGAGCTTTGGGCGGTTTGGAGGGGCCTTCTTATCTGTTCCGATCTCGGTCTTTTTCCCCTTTGGGTTGAGACCGATTCTCAGATTTCTCTTCAGATCCTGCGTTCTCGTCGGTGTCATTGGGACCTTCATCATACAGTCACTCGGATTCTGTTTCTTTTGAGGGGGCGGGCGGTTCATTTTTCACATATTTTTCGGGAGGGAAATTCGGTGGCGGATGCGTTGGCGGCGAGGGCTCATACCATTAGGGTTTATACCTTAGAGTTAGGTCCTTCACTACCCAGACACATATCCATACTGACCCGCTCGGATATCTCCGGGCTTCCCTACCTTAGATACAGATGTTCTTAGCTATTTGCAGCCCCTTCCTTTATTTGGATCTATTTCTATATATATATATATATATTTATATATATCTATATGTATTTTTTCCTTTGCAGGTACTGTCTCTTTGGAGTGCTTTGTTTCTTTGGATCTGGGTGGACTCTCGCACCTTCTCCATTGGTGCTTTTATTTGGACCACCCTGTTCTCTGGCGGTCGCTCTCTGCAGGCTTCTCCTTGGCCGCCGCTTTCTATATTTTGTGTTCTCTTGCCGGGTTTTATGGTGGCTTTGGATGATCTCTCTCAGTGGTTTCTCTGGCCCAGAGCTCCATTCATGTCGGGATTTATATGTTCTCTGCTTTTGCTACGTGCATTGGTGGCTCTCCATGTTATCTCTTGGCTACCTCTTATATCAACGTTCCAGTCACGCTTGGATTTATGACGTTATGAGCTCCATACGTTTTCACCTTCTTCTGGGGATTTGAAGTTTCTCTTACTTCAGCTGGATTGCGACCGATCTCGGACTAGGACGCCATTTTCATGTTGGACTTACAGCGACAGACGGCTCAGAGATGGGTACAATTGGTTGTCTTTTGCACCTACATCTGAGTCGGATCTTTACAGTTTAGACATGTTTCGATTTGTTTTGATGTATTTAGCGCTGCTCTTATATGTTCATTTTATTATGCGCTTTTCCTAGGGATTAGATTTTGGCACGTGTATTTGCCACCCTAGGTTTTATGTCTTTATGTTTTATGTGTTGTCAGACTCGCTTTTAGAGAGGTCTTGGTATACCTGCCCTCTCTTTAGGCCTTATCTTGTATTTCTTTTGTGTTTATATATACAGGTAGGGGTCCGCCTAACCCCCCCGCTTTCGGCGGTGTTTTATTAAAAAAAAAAAAAAAAAAAAAAAAAAACCCTAAACCCTAAACCCTAAACCCGAAACCCCAAACCCCAAACCCCAAACCCCAAACCCGAAACCTGAAACCCCAAACCCCAAACCCCAAACCCCAAACCCGAAACCCTAAACAAAAAAACCATTTGCCCCCAAAAAAATTTTCTATGAAAAAACACACAGTAAAAGGTGAGAAAAAACACACTAAACCCGTCACTATTCACGCCCTACCCACCGCCATGCCACCGCCGCCGGATCCCGGCCGGCCAACCACACCATCTGAACCGCCACCTCACGACGACCCTCCCTACAAAATTTCAGGTCAAATGGAGTCCGATTACCCACTCATTTCTCCGGTCAAAATCGCGGCGGTTTCTTCCCCGTCGTCGGCGCCGGCAACCGTCGCTCCTCCTGGAACGGGCCATACATCATTCTCTTCGCCTCACCCTCCCCTTTCATTTCCGGCACCTGCGCGACCGTCCAGTTACCCCGTTCCGGCGTCATCTCCGTTCAAAGCTCCGCAGTCACTGTTCACTGCGCAGCCGTCGCTTGTTTCGTCGATTCCGGCCAACTCCGACATCCAATGTTCCATCCCGACCCCGATCTGTGACCCTCTCGTCCAGACGATTCCAATGGTTCATGAATCACTCCAATCGGAGTTCAAATCAGCCGTGAATTTCAGATCTAAGAACTCGCCGTTGGACGCCTCACTGCCGTCTTTCTCACCGCCGATTTCAGGCACTATTCCGGCTTCTTTCTTCAATTCCTCTTTAGGGGTTGATCGTCCAGGTATGGGTCGCGTTTTGCCATCTTCAATTTCTGGTTTCCGGCCACCGGTCGGAAACGCCCAATTTCTAGGGCAAAGACGAGTTTCTTCACATCCTTTGGTTAAATCGGACCCTCCAATGCCCGAGTCTGCACGAATTGGTCCCGGTTCTGGACTCCCCTCACCGTCGCCGGTCCATGGTGGTGCTCCGGTAGGTGACTCACGAGTCAACTCGGTCGAGTCGAATCACCGTGAAGGACGAGTTGACTCGGCAGTCAACCCTTGTGCTGAAACGGTCAAACCAGGTACGCGTGTTCCTATTCCGCTTACTGTCTCATTTCGTGATATCCTGACTCCACCATCCCCTCGGACGGCCAAAAAAAGCTTTGATGAGTTGCACAACTCTATGAATGACATGCCTGTGCCGACTCTTCGAAATGGAAAACCGGGTATTCTCTTCCCGGATGAGGTTATTTCTACCCTCGCAGAACCTTTCAAATTTGCTTTGGTTGGAAAAATTTCAGGGAATCGATCTCTAGTTCCAAATTCTGGTATTTCTGCGGCTTTTGCTAAATTGGGACTAGTTAGATCTTTTGACTTAAAGTTCATGCCTCGGGGTTTTCTTGTTCTCACTCTTGCTTGTGAAGAAGACTATGCGTTCTTTTGGACCAAGGGGGTTATGCAGGTTGGACCTCTGTCGGTCCGCTTCTCTAAGTGGACGCCAGAGTTTAATCTTCAGGAGGAGTCACCCATTGCCCCAGTTTGGATCCGCATTCCCGGGTCTTCCCCTTCATTTGTTTTCTAAGCAAAGTCTCTTTGCTTTGGCCAAAATTGTTGGGAAACCGGTGAAGATGGATGATCATACTGCAGATTCTTCTCGAGGCGCTTTTGCTCGCGTCTGTGTTGAAATTAATGTGCTCGAACCGCCAGTCAAAGAGATTTGGGTGGGTTGGGGTGATCATGCTCAAGAAATTGAAGTCATTTATGAGCGAATCCCCGGGTACTGCATGGATTGCAAAATGCTGGGTCATTCGACCAGTGTTTGTTATTCCCATGGAAAAAATCCCAAACCTGTTCGTCCTAAGCCTGCTGACCGTGCTTCTGGCCAGTCTCCCCCATCTACAGAGTCTGCCCCTCCAGGGGGTGTTAATTCTGGTTTTAATTTGGGGACCCAGCCTCAGCTTCAGAAAACTGGCACGGGTCCCAGACGTAGAGGGAGAAAGAGGCCAGTTCGGCAGGTTCTTCCAAGAAAGAATCCTCTTGAGTTGAATCCTTTTGAGGTGCTCTCGCATGGGCAGGACGCGGAGCCTGATCCTGTTGGATTAGATTGTGTTGATATGGACCCTCCATGTGGTCATCTGGAGGATGCCGGTGTTGGGTCTTCTGGAAAGGATCCTTTGGAGTCTGTTCTTGTTGAGGGTGTGATCCTCAGTGATGAGGTTATTGATGGAGGGTTACAGTTGGATGATTGTGTGGATGGTATTGGGGTCCCGTCTACTAGTGAGTTGCCTGTGTTTGGCTCTCTGGGGCCTTGTACTTTGAATCACAGTAGTCATTCCATCCCCTCTGTTCCTTTGTCTCCTGATGATGCCTCCTCTACGGTAGAGGAATTGGTTGCTAGGCAGGGTCCTTCTGTCAGTGAGCTGGTCTTCCGGCTGGAATCTGCTGGAGATACTGATCAGGAATTCGATCGGCATTCTGAGTCGGGTGATGGCTGTAGGTCTGAAGGTCGTATTCTGGATGCTGATATGGGGGATATTAAGAAAAGGAAGGAGAATGCTTTTCATAGGTCGCGTAAAAAGCGACAGGGTGGTTCTGGTGCCCATTCTCCATGAATTTTCTCATATGGAATGTCAGGGGGCTCCGGAGCTCGGAGTCTCAACAAAGGCTACATGCCCACGTTAAAGATAAGAGAGTCAAGATCTTGGCTATTTTGGAACCCATGATTGATCTGGATGTTCGTTTTATGACTCGTCGTTTTGGTTTTTCTCGAGTTATATCGAACTCCTCGGGTCATATCTGGGTTTTCTTTGCTGAGGATGTCATGGTTGAGTGTCTTTTTGATCACACTCAATTCCTTCACTTCCGGGTTTCTGCTACTTTTTTGCCGACCACTGTCTTTTGTTCCTTTGTTTATGCTAAGTGTGACTACATTGAGCGCAGACAGCTTTGGAATTCTTTGCTTCAGGTTAAGCCTGCTCAGGGTCCTTGGCTTGTTGGTGGCGACTTTAATGTAGTCAGGAATTCGTCGGAGTGTTTGGGTTCTTCTGGTGGGCGGTTGCTTCCCATGGAAGAATTTAATCACTTTATTTTGGATTCTGGGTTAGTAGATGCTGGTTTTGAGGGGTCTTCGTTCACGTGGACGAACAAGACCATTTGGAAGCGTCTTGATCGGGTTTTTGTGTCTATTGATTGGGGTGACCATTTTCATTCTATTCGTGTGGAGCACCTCATTCGTACGGTCTCTGACCATTGTCCTCTTTTTGTGTCAGTCCCGGTCTTTGCTAGTGGGCCGAGTTCTTTTCGCTTTCAGAGCATGTGGCTCAGGCACCATGGTTTTTTGCAGACGGTGAGGCTTAATTGGAATTTACCGTGTCATTTGAACGGTATGCCCCGTCTTTTTGTGAAATTGAAGCGCCTCAAAAGCCATCTGAAGTGGTGGAATAAGAGTGTTTTTGGTGATCTTTTTGCCAAACTTGCTGAGGCGGAGCAGGCTGTCCGGATTGCTGAGGCAGATTGCGAGGCTGCTCCTTCGGATTTGCATTGGACTAGTTTGTCCAATTGCAATGCCGATCTTGCTAGGGTTACCGCCATGGAGGCGGATTTTTGGCGGCAAAAAGCCGCTTGTAGGTGGTTAGAGGATGGTGAGAGGAACACCAAACTCTTCCACAATATGGTCAAGAAAAAAAGGGTGGCTAATAAAATCTTTCGTATTTGGGATAATGGCTCTTGCATTACTTCCCCTGAGCTTATTCAGCAGTCTGGGGCCGCCTTTTTTCAAAACCTGCTTACTGGGGATCCTTTTGTGCTTTCTTGCCCAGATTTTTCTGATTTCCCCTTGGTGATCTCGGATTTGGAGAACGCAAATATTGCTGCCCCTCCTTCTTTGGAGGAGGTGCGGGCGACTGTTTTCTCCATTCATCGTGATAGTGTGGCGGGGCCTGATGGATTCTCTTCGGCCTTCTTTCAGCATTGCTGGGAGATTGTCCATCAGGATGTTTTTGATGCGGTCCTGGATTTCTTTCGGGGTAGTCCCTTGCCACAGGGGTTTACTGCCACCACGATCACATTGATTCCCAAAGTCATGGGTGCTCAGGCTTGGTCGGACTTTCGTCCTATCAGCTTGTGTAATGTGACTAATAAGATAATTTCCAAACTTTTATATTCTCGGCTGAAGGAGGTGGCGGAGAGGCTGGTTTCGTGGAATCAGAGTGGCTTTGTTCCAGGGCGGGTGATTTCGGATAATATCCTCCTTGCTCAAGAGCTCACTCATAGTCTTTCTCTCCCCACCCGTGGTGGCAATGTTATTTTGAAACTGGATATGGCTAAAGCTTATGATAGGGTCCAATGGTCTTTTCTGTTGGATGTCTTGAGGCATTATGGCTTTTCAGAGCAGGTAGTGTCGATGATATCTGCCTGCATTTCTCATTGCCAATTTTCAGTTAATATCAATGGTTCACTCACTGGATTCTTTGGATCCACTAGGGGTCTCCGGCAGGGCGACCCTTTGTCCCCACTTCTTTTCATTTTGGGGGCAGAGTACCTTTCGCGTGGTCTTGATCGTCTTTATCGTCAGTATCCTGCGATTAGGTACCGATCTGGTTGTGATCTCCTTCTTTCCCACCTGGCCTATGCTGATGATATCATTATTTTTGCCAATGGTGGGACTCGTGAGATGAACAGTCTCATGGATTTTTTGCATCACTATGAAAACTGCTCGGGGCAGTTGGTGAATGCAGTTAAGAGTGTCATTATTTTGCCTCCGAGGTGTTCTGGTCGTACTCGTTCCCGTCTCCTTCGTATCACTGGGTTTGGGGAGGGTTGTTTTCCTATCAAATACCTCGGAGTTCCTTTGTTTCGTGGGAATAGAGTTTGCTCTCTTTTTGATCCCCTTGTGCAGATGGTGAGTAAGAAGTTGGAGGGTTGGGAGCTTAAAACTCTTTCCCCGGGGAGCCGTATGACTCTCCTTAGGAGTGTCCTCCTTTCGGTTCCCATTTACATGTTCCAGGTAGTCCAGCCACCTCTGGCAGTTATGGAGAGGCTTGAGAATGTTTTCAATGGTTTCCTGTGGGGATCCAGATCCTTGGATAAGAAATGGCATTGGGCGAGGTGGTCTCGTGCATGTCTTCCTGTCTCTGAAGGGGGTCTTGGATTTCGCAGGCTCAAAGATATTGTGGATAGCTTCTCCATTAAATTATGGTTTCGTTTTCGTCAAGGTTCATCCCTATGGGCCAAATTCATGATGAGAAAATACTGCCAGTTGGTGCATCCAGCTTATGTTTCATCTGCTGGGTTCATTTCTCCCACTTGGCGTCGTTTGCTTAAGATTAGGGCTCGTGCTGAATCTGGCATTCGATGGAGAATTGGGGTGGGAGATGTTGCTTTTTGGGATGACATCTGGTGTGGGGATGTTCCCTTGTCTAGTCAGGTCCTGCTTAGGGGGGATCGGGGTGTCCGTGTTTCTCACTTTCTTTCAGATGGGGCTTGGGATTTTGACCTCCTCTGCTCAGTTGTCCCACCCTCTGTTGCTGAGACTATTACTCTGATCCCTATTGCATCGGGGGAGCCCGATTCGGCTATTTGGGTGCATAGTTCTGACGGTGTTTTTTCGCTGAAATCCGCATGGGAGCTTGTCCGCTTGAGAGACCAAGTTTCTGATATCTTCACTCCTTGCTGGGGCAGTTGGCTGAGGCCTACTATGTCTTTCTTCCTCTGGAGGTTTTGGCATCAATGGCTTCCAGTTGACGATGTGCTCCAGCGTCGTGGTTTCGAGCTGGCGTCTAAATGTCAGTGTTGTGAGATGCCTGAGACATTCACGCACATATTCATTGATAGCCCTCTTGCCAGGTCTGTATGGCATTACTTTGGGGCTGTTTTTCATGTCCGTATTCCCCTTACCAGTGATTTCAGACTCTTCCTCAGTGCTTGGAAGAGGCATCCGGGGTGGACTCCTAGGGGCCACGTGAAGGAGTTTTTGCCTTTCATTGTTTTATGGTTTCTCTGGACGGCTCGTAACGATGCGAAACACCGTCATTTGCACATTTCCGCGGAGACTGTTAAGTCTCAGATTTTGTCTTATTTGCGCCTCGCTCACGCTGCGTCTACTGTTAAGCCCATGCACTGGCGGGGTGTTTTGCAGGCTGCGACGGCTATGGGGATTTTTGTTCAGTTGCGTAGGGCTCGTAAACTGACGATTGTTCGTTGGTTGCGGCCGCCGTTCGGGTGTTTTAAATTGAATGTAGATGGGAGTTCGAGAGGTAGTCCTGGGGACTCTACTGTTGGTGGGGTTGTTCGTGACTCTTCTGGGCATGTGGTGGTTTCTTTCAGTGAGTTCATTGGAGTTGGGACCAATGTCCGGGCAGAATTATGGGCTATTTGGAGGGGTCTTCTCATTTCTTCTGATCTTCATCTCTTCCCTCTTTGGATTGAGACTGACTCTTGGATTTCCATTCTTTTACTTCGTTCTCGTCGCTGCTGCTAGGATCTTGAACATTTTGTTACACGGATTCTTTTGTTGATGAGGGGGCGATCTGTTCATTTATCGCATATTTACCGGGAAGGGAATTCTGTGGCGGATGCCTTGGCGGCGAGGGCTCATACTTTTAGGCAGTACACCTTAGAGTTAGGTCCTTCCCTACCTCCAGACATCTCCACCCTTGCTAGATCTGATCATTCTGGGCTTCCATACCTCAGAAACAGATCCTCTTAGCCATTTGCAGCCCCTTCTTCTTTTTTGGATCTCTTTCTTTATGGTCTCTGGCTCTATATCTATTTATATCTATATACATATATATATATATATATATATATATTTTATTGCAGGTTAGTGTACTTGGAGGTTGTTTTTCACTTCCGTATGGTATGTGCAAGTGGGTCCAGACACTTGCACATGATGTGTGTATTCTTGTTTGTTCTGAGTGGGTCTCTGCCCTATTTCTGTTGGTGCTTTCCTTTGGCACATTCATGGTTCCTGGAGGGCGTTTACTGCTGGTTCTCCTTGGCCGCCGTATCAGTTATTGTAGAGGTGTTTGCTGGATGTCATGGTGGATTCATGGGGTGCTTTCTAAAGGATCCTCTGCTTCTTATGACATGTTCGTCAGACTCCTACTTCATGGGATCGAGATCTCTGCTCTTTTGATTCAGATGCTAGATATCTTTTGTTCTGGCGGGATTGCGATCTATATATTACTCTGTGATCGCCATTGTATAGTGGCTTCCTGGCCAGATTTTCTTTTGACTAGTGGGTTTGGTACAGTTGACAGCTACCAGATTATATTTATATTGACAGATTGGACTCTCCAGGATGATAGCTC
This sequence comes from Primulina tabacum, assembly GCF_025594145.1. Taxonomy (NCBI): domain Eukaryota; kingdom Viridiplantae; phylum Streptophyta; class Magnoliopsida; order Lamiales; family Gesneriaceae; genus Primulina; species Primulina tabacum. The sequence continues at coordinate 136,887 of NC_134564.1, forward strand.
CGGGATGAGAGCTTTTGCATGGACTCTGCGATCATCTCGCCATTATCATTTTGTCTTCCTCAGCATGTGGTTCATAGCGCTTCTCCTTTTTGATTAGTTGTTGCTGCTTATTTGGTAGTCTTCTAGGGTTCGTTTTGCTTTTGTAATTCCTTCCCTAGGTTGCTTTGTATTTATGTTTCTACTGCTTTAGCCTTTTTGAGGAGGTTATGGTTTTATCCACCTCCTCTTTTAGGTTTTTTTTTCTGTATTCTGTATTTTGTTACTGTTTATTTTGTGGATATATACAGGTAGGGGTCTGCCTAACCCCCCCGCATCCGGCGGTGTTTTCCGGAAAAAAAAAAAAAAAAAAAAAACCCTAAACCCTAAACCCTAAACAAAAAAACCATTTGCTCCCAAAAAAATTTTCTCTGAAAAAACACACAGTAAAAGGTGAGAAAAAACACACTAAACCCGTCACTATTCACGCCCTACCCACCGCCATGCCACCGCCGCCGGATCCCGGCCGGCCAACCACACCATCTGAACCGCCACCTCACGACGACCCTCCCTACAAAATTTCAGCTCAAATGGAGTCCGATTACCCATTCATTTCTCCGGTCAAAATCGCGGCGGTTTCTTCCCCGTCGTCGGCGCCGGCAACCGTCGCTCCTCCTGGAACGGGCCATACATCATTCTCTTCGCCTCACCCTCCCCTTTCATTTCCGGCACCTGCGCGACCGTCCAGTTACCCCGTTCCGGCGTCATCTCCGTTCAAAGCTCCGCAGTCACTGTTCACTGCGCAGCCGTCGCTTGTTTCGTCGATTCCGGCCAACTCCGACATCCAATGTTCCATCCCGACCCCGATCTGTGACCCTCTCGTCCAGACGATTCCAATGGTTCATGAATCACTCCAATCGGAGTTCAAATCAGCCGTGAATTTCAGATCTAAGAACTCGCCGTTGGACGCCTCACTGCCGTCTTTCTCACCGCCGATTTCAGGCACTATTCCGGCTTCTTTCTTCAATTCCTCTTTAGGGGTTGATCGTCCAGGTATGGGTCGCGTTTTGCCATCTTCAATTTCTGGTTTCCGGCCACCGGTCGGAAACGCCCAATTTCTAGGGCAAAGACGAGTTTCTTCACATCCTTTGGTTAAATCGGACCCTCCAATGCCCGAGTCTGCACGAATTGGTCCCGGTTCTGGACTCCCCTCACCGTCGCCGGTCCATGGTGGTGCTCCGGTAGGTGACTCACGAGTCAACTCGGTCGAGTCGAATCACCGTGAAGGACGAATTGACTCGGCAGTCAACCCTTGTGCTGAAACGGTCAAACCAGGTACGCGTGTTCCTATTCCGCTTACTGTCTCATTTCGTGATATCCTGACTCCACCATCCCCTCGGACGGCCAAAAAAAGCTTTGATGAGTTGCACAACTCTATGAATGACATGCCTGTGCCGACTCTTCGAAATGGAAAACCGGGTATTCTCTTCCCGGATGAGGTTATTTCTACCCTCGCAGAACCTTTCAAATTTGCTTTGGTTGGAAAAATTTCAGGGAATCGATCTCTAGTTCCAAATTCTGGTATTTCTGCGGCTTTTGCTAAATTGGGACTAGTTAGATCTTTTGACTTAAAGTTCATGCCTCGGGGTTTTCTTGTTCTCACTCTTGCTTGTGAAGAAGACTATGCGTTCTTTTGGACCAAGGGGGTTATGCAGGTTGGACCTCTGTCGGTCCGCTTCTCTAAGTGGACGCCAGAGTTTAATCTTCAGGAGGAGTCACCCATTGCCCCAGTTTGGATCCGCTTCCCGGGTCTTCCCCTTCATTTGTTTTCTAAGCAAAGTCTCTTTGCTTTGGCCAAAATTGTTGGGAAACCGGTGAAGATGGATGATCATACTGCAGATTCTTCTCGAGGCGCTTTTGCTCGCGTCTGTGTTGAAATTAATGTGCTCGAACCGCCAGTCAAAGAGATTTGGGTGGGTTGGGGTGATCATGCTCAAGAAATTGAAGTCATTTATGAGCGAATCCCCGGGTACTGCATGGATTGCAAAATGCTGGGTCATTCGACCAGTGTTTGTTATTCCCATGGAAAAAATCCCAAACCTGTTCGTCCTAAGCCTGCTGACCGTGCTTCTGGCCAGTCTCCCCCATCTACAGAGTCTGCCCCTCCAGGGGGTGTTAATTCTGGTTTTAATTTGGGGACCCAGCCTCAGCTTCAGAAAACTGGCACGGGTCCCAGACGTAGAGGGAGAAAGAGGCCAGTTCGGCAGGTTCTTCCAAGAAAGAATCCTCTTGAGTTGAATCCTTTTGAGGTGCTCTCGCATGGGCAGGACGCGGAGCCTGATCCTGTTGGATTAGATTGTGTTGATATGGACCCTCCATGTGGTCATCTGGAGGATGCCGGTGTTGGGTCTTCTGGAAAGGATCCTTTGGAGTCTGTTCTTGTTGAGGGTGTGATCCTCAGTGATGAGGTTATTGATGGAGGGTTACAGTTGGATGATTGTGTGGATGGTATTGGGGTCCCGTCTACTAGTGAGTTGCCTGTGTTTGGCTCTCTGGGGCCTTGTACTTTGAATCACAGTAGTCATTCCATCCCCTCTGTTCCTTTGTCTCCTGATGATGCCTCCTCTACGGTAGAGGAATTGGTTGCTAGGCAGGGTCCTTCTGTCAGTGAGCTGGTCTTCCGGCTGGAATCTGCTGGAGATACTGATCAGGAATTCGATCGGCATTCTGAGTCGGGTGATGGCTGTATGTCTGAAGGTCGTATTCTGGATGCTGATATGGGGGATATTAAGAAAAGGAAGGAGAATGCTTTTCATAGGTCGCGTAAAAAGCGACAGGGTGGTTCTGGTGCCCATTCTCCATGAATTTTCTCATATGGAATGTCAGGGGGCTCCGGAGCTCGGAGTCTCAACAAAGGCTACATGCCCATGTTAAAGATAAGAGAGTCAAGATCTTGGCTATTTTGGAACCCATGATTGATCTGGATGTTCGTTTTATGACTCGTCGTTTTGGTTTTTCTCGAGTTATATCGAACTCCTCGGGTCATATCTGGGTTTTCTTTGCTGAGGATGTCATGGTTGAGTGTCTTTTTGATCACACTCAATTCCTTCACTTCCGGGTTTCTGCTACTTTTTTGCCGACCACTGTCTTTTGTTCCTTTGTTTATGCTAAGTGTGACTACATTGAGCGCAGACAGCTTTGGAATTCTTTGCTTCAGGTTAAGCCTGCTCAGGGTCCTTGGCTTGTTGGTGGCGACTTTAATGTAGTCAGGAATTCGTCGGAGTGTTTGGGTTCTTCTGGTGGGCGGTTGCTTCCCATGGAAGAATTTAATCACTTTATTTTGGATTCTGGGTTAGTAGATGCTGGTTTTGAGGGGTCTTCGTTCACGTGGACGAACAAGACCATTTGGAAGCGTCTTGATCGGGTTTTTGTGTCTATTGATTGGGGTGACCATTTTCATTCTATTCGTGTGGAGCACCTCATTCGTACGGTCTCTGACCATTGTCCTCTTTTTGTGTCAGTCCCGGTCTTTGCTAGTGGGCCGAGTTCTTTTCGCTTTCAGAGCATGTGGCTCAGGCACCATGGTTTTTTGCAGACGGTGAGGCTTAATTGGAATTTACCGTGTCATTTGAACGGTATGCCCCGTCTTTTTGTGAAATTGAAGCGCCTCAAAAGCCATCTGAAGTGGTGGAATAAGAGTGTTTTTGGTGATCTTTTTGCCAAACTTGCTGAGGCGGAGCAGGCTGTCCGGATTGCTGAGGCAGATTGCGAGGCTGCTCCTTCGGATTTGCATTGGACTAGTTTGTCCAATTGCAATGCCGATCTTGCTAGGGTTACCGCCATGGAGGCGGATTTTTGGCGGCAAAAAGCCGCTTGTAGGTGGTTAGAGGATGGTGAGAGGAACACCAAACTCTTCCACAATATGGTCAAGAAAAAAAGGGTGGCTAATAAAATCTTTCGTATTTGGGATAATGGCTCTTGCATTACTTCCCCTGAGCTTATTCAGCAGTCTGGGGCCGCCTTTTTTCAAAACCTGCTTACTGGGGATCCTTTTGTGCTTTCTTGCCCAGATTTTTCTGATTTCCCCTTGGTGATCTCGGATTTGGAGAACGCAAATATTGCTGCCCCTCCTTCTTTGGAGGAGGTGCGGGCGACTGTTTTCTCCATTCATCGTGATAGTGTGGCGGGGCCTGATGGATTCTCTTCGGCCTTCTTTCAGCATTGCTGGGAGATTGTCCATCAGGATGTTTTTGATGCGGTCCTGGATTTCTTTCGGGGTAGTCCCTTGCCACAGGGGTTTACTGCCACCACGATCACATTGATTCCCAAAGTCATGGGTGCTCAGGCTTGGTCGGACTTTCGTCCTATCAGCTTGTGTAATGTGACTAATAAGATAATTTCCAAACTTTTATATTCTCGGCTGAAGGAGGTGGCGGAGAGGCTGGTTTCGTGGAATCAGAGTGGCTTTGTTCCAGGGCGGGTGATTTCGGATAATATCCTCCTTGCTCAAGAGCTCACTCATAGTCTTTCTCTCCCCACCCGTGGTGGCAATGTTATTTTGAAACTGGATATGGCTAAAGCTTATGATAGGGTCCAATGGTCTTTTCTGTTGGATGTCTTGAGGCATTATGGCTTTTCAGAGCAGGTAGTGTCGATGATATCTGCCTGCATTTCTCATTGCCAATTTTCAGTTAATATCAATGGTTCACTCACTGGATTCTTTGGATCCACTAGGGGTCTCCGGCAGGGCGACCCTTTGTCCCCACTTCTTTTCATTTTGGGGGCAGAGTACCTTTCGCGTGGTCTTGATCGTCTTTATCGTCAGTATCCTGCGATTAGGTACCGATCTGGTTGTGATCTCCTTCTTTCCCACCTGGCCTATGCTGATGATATCATTATTTTTGCCAATGGTGGGACTCGTGAGATGAACAGTCTCATGGATTTTTTGCATCACTATGAAAACTGCTCGGGGCAGTTGGTGAATGCAGTTAAGAGTGTCATTATTTTGCCTCCGAGGTGTTCTGGTCGTACTCGTTCCCGTCTCCTTCGTATCACTGGGTTTGGGGAGGGTTGTTTTCCTATCAAATACCTCGGAGTTCCTTTGTTTCGTGGGAATAGAGTTTGCTCTCTTTTTGATCCCCTTGTGCAGATGGTGAGTAAGAAGTTGGAGGGTTGGGAGCTTAAAACTCTTTCCCCGGGGAGCCGTATGACTCTCCTTAGGAGTGTCCTCCTTTCGGTTCCCATTTACATGTTCCAGGTAGTCCAGCCACCTCTGGCAGTTATGGAGAGGCTTGAGAATGTTTTCAATGGTTTCCTGTGGGGATCCAGATCCTTGGATAAGAAATGGCATTGGGCGAGGTGGTCTCGTGCATGTCTTCCTGTCTCTGAAGGGGGTCTTGGATTTCGCAGGCTCAAAGATATTGTGGATAGCTTCTCCATTAAATTATGGTTTCGTTTTCGTCAAGGTTCATCCCTATGGGCCAAATTCATGATGAGAAAATACTGCCAGTTGGTGCATCCAGCTTATGTTTCATCTGCTGGGTTCATTTCTCCCACTTGGCGTCGTTTGCTTAAGATTAGGGCTCGTGCTGAATCTGGCATTCGATGGAGAATTGGGGTGGGAGATGTTGCTTTTTGGGATGACATCTGGTGTGGGGATGTTCCCTTGTCTAGTCAGGTCCTGCTTAGGGGGGATCGGGGTGTCCGTGTTTCTCACTTTCTTTCAGATGGGGCTTGGGATTTTGACCTCCTCTGCTCAGTTGTCCCACCCTCTGTTGCTGAGACTATTACTCTGATCCCTATTGCATCGGGGGAGCCCGATTCGGCTATTTGGGTGCATAGTTCTGACGGTGTTTTTTTCGCTGAAATCCGCATGGGAGCTTGTCCGCTTGAGAGACCAAGTTTCTGATATCTTCACTCCTTGCTGGGGCAGTTGGCTGAGGCCTACTATGTCTTTTTTCCTCTGGAGGTTTTGGCATCAATGGCTTCCAGTTGACGATGTGCTCCAGCGTCGTGGTTTCGAGCTGGCGTCTAAATGTCAGTGTTGTGAGATGCCTGAGACATTCACGCACATTTTCATTGATAGCCCTCTTGCCAGGTCTGTATGGCATTACTTTGGGGCTGTTTTTCATGTCCGTATTCCCCTTACCAGTGATTTCAGACTCTTCCTCAGTGCTTGGAAGAGGCATCCGGGGTGGACTCCTAGGGGCCACGTGAAGGAGTTTTTGCCTTTCATTGTTTTATGGTTTCTCTGGACGGCTCGTAACGATGCGAAACACCGTCATTTGCACATTTCCGCGGAGACTGTTAAGTCTCAGATTTTGTCTTATTTGCGCCTCGCTCACGCTGCGTCTACTGTTAAGCCCATGCACTGGCGGGGTGTTTTGCAGGCTGCGACGGCTATGGGGATTTTTGTTCAGTTGCGTAGGGCTCGTAAACTGACGATTGTTCGTTGGTTGCGGCCGCCGTTCGGGTGTTTTAAATTGAATGTAGATGGGAGTTCGAGAGGTAGTCCTGGGGACTCTACTGTTGGTGGGGTTGTTCGTGACTCTTCTGGGCATGTGGTGGTTTCTTTCAGTGAGTTCATTGGAGTTGGGACCAATGTCCGGGCAGAATTATGGGCTATTTGGAGGGGTCTTCTCATTTCTTCTGATCTTCATCTCTTCCCTCTTTGGATTGAGACTGACTCTTGGATTTCCATTCTTTTACTTCGTTCTCGTCGCTGCTGCTAGGATCTTGAACATTTTGTTACACGGATTCTTTTGTTGATGAGGGGGCGATCTGTTCATTTATCGCATATTTACCGGGAAGGGAATTCTGTGGCGGATGCCTTGGCGGCGAGGGCTCATACTTTTAGGCAGTACACCTTAGAGTTAGGTCCTTCCCTACCTCCAGACATCTCCACCCTTGCTAGATCTGATCATTCTGGGCTTCCATACCTCAGAAACAGATCCTCTTAGCCATTTGCAGCCCCTTCTTCTTTTTTGGATCTCTTTCTTTATGGTCTCTGGCTCTATATCTATTTATATCTATATACATATATATATATATATATATATATATATTTTATTGCAGGTTAGTGTACTTGGAGGTTGTTTTTCACTTCCGTATGGTCTGTGCAAGTGGGTCCAGACACTTGCACATGATGTGTGTATTCTTGTTTGTTCTGAGTGGGTCTCTGCCCTATTTCTGTTGGTGCTTTCCTTTGGCACATTCATGGTTCCTGGAGGGCGTTTACTGCTGGTTCTCCTTGGCCGCCGTATCAGTTATTGTAGAGGTGTTTGCTGGATGTCATGGTGGATTCATGGGGTGCTTTCTAAAGGATCCTCTGCTTCTTATGACATGTTCGTCAGACTCCTACTTCATGGGATCGAGATCTCTGCTCTTTTGATTCAGATGCTAGATATCTTTTGTTCTGGCGGGATTGCGATCTATATATTACTCTGTGATCGCCATTGTATAGTGGCTTCCTGGCCAGATTTTCTTTTGACTAGTGGGTTTGGTACAGTTGACAGCTACCAGATTATATTTATATTGACAGATTGGACTCTCCAGGATGATAGCTCCGGGATGAGAGCTTTTGCATGGACTCTGCGATCATCTCGCCATTATCATTTTGTCTTCCTCAGCATGTGGTTCATAGCGCTTCTCCTTTTTGATTAGTTGTTGCCGCTTATTTGGTAGTCTTCTAGGGTTCGTTTTGCTTTTGTAATTCCTTCCCTAGGTTGCTTTGTATTTATGTTTCTACTGCTTTAGCCTTTTTGAGGAGGTTATGGTTTTATCCACCTCCTCTTTTAGGATTTTTTTTCTGTATTCTGTATTTTGTTACTGTTTATTTTGTGGATATATACAGGTAGAAGTCTGCCTAACCCCCCGCATCCGGCGGTGTTTTCCGGAAAAAAAAAAAAAAAAAAAAAAAACCCTAAACCCTAAACCCTAAACCCCAAACCCCAACCCCAAACCCCAACCCCAAACCCCAAACCCCTAACCCCAAACCCGAAACCCGAAACCCCCAAACCCGAAACCCGAAACCCCCAACCCCTGAACCCTGAACCCGGAACCCTGAACCCTGAACCCGAACCCCGAACCCCGAACCCTAAAACCCTAAAACCCTAAAACCCTAAACCCTAAACCCTACTAAAGATGACGATGAATGACGGCCACGACGCGTGGAAATCTCGAGGTCTTCGAAATCTCCTTTGCTCCTAGCCTCCTCTCCAAGAAAAATAATGAAAAGTCTGATAAAGTGTGTCAAAAACGGCTGATCTCGTGTGTTAGGTCTTGGTGTAGAATAGAGTCCCTCAAAATTTGGAAACAAATCTTTCTCAATCTCGCTTCTCGCTAGGGCGGTATATTTTGACCGCCCTAGCGAGAGGTCCTCGAATAAGCTTCCTCGAGCATGTCCCTGGTTTCGCTGGTGGCCGCCCTAGCGAGACACTTGCGCAAAATAATCCTCGGCCAGACCACAATGCTCGCTAGGGCGGTCACTTTTGACCGTCCTAGCGAGACCTCTTCGATATTATGCCAAAGTTTCTCCCACTTTTTGGTTCAATTCCTACAAAATAACCACAGAATACACGAGATTAGTCAAATGCTCAATAATGCTAAAAAAAATGCAAAATTCAACTAAAACAAACTAATATGATGCATGAACGCGACTCAAAACCAACACTAAAAACACGTAAAAACGAGTCCTATCAACCCCCTCATACTAACCTTTTGCTCGCCCTCGAGCAAAATAGGTTAAAGCACGAGATTCTAAACAAACACAACAAACACAAAATACTCAAACAAGAAATAACCAACACAAGTAAATGTCAATGGTGAGTTAACACTTTTATGCTCATGCCTCAGTGAACTTTCCCACATACAAATCATAATCAAGTCAAATCACAAACGAATACTTATTCTCATCTACACATAAATCTCGACACGAATTTGAACGTGTGTGTGTGTTATGATGGGTCTAGTCATTCGTACTTCAAATAGATCAATCATCCGATCATGCGAGTCACTCAATTAGCACTTCAATACAAGTCTCACTAGCATGCACCCCCGTGTCCATTTATCACTAACCATAATTTGAACTTTATTCGATTCTTAAGTGCAGAGAAGGGTGTCGAAAAGAAGGAAAATAAGCTCAAGTGGCTAACAGTCGGGAGTACACCGATCATTTTCATTGTGCAATCGTCAAGACTTTTCGTCTGACTTTCCTCGTCTCCTTACATCTCCAACTTTTAGCCCAGGAATAGAATTTCATTCCTTTTATTTCGGCTCCCCCTCACCTTACATCTCCACCAATTTTTTCTTTTCGATATAATTTTTTTTTTTGATGCACAATTTTCACACGTGTACTCCCTAGGCTAAGAATATATACTTTGGATTACAGCTGGTTAGGAGTATGATATTTTAATTCAGTGCATTGAAAAAGGGGGTATATGTAAAGTTCAAGGCAAATCACATGTTCTCATTCAAGGTCCCAATTAGTGACTTATTTTCACGGGTTTACATGCTAAATCAACTCATAAATGATGCCTTTCAAGTTAACCACACAAAACATTCAAATTTCACCATTATTCTTACAAAATTCTAGTCCCCACACATATGTGCTCAAAAAGTTCAACTTTGTGCCAAAATTCATGCTTTAACAATCAACAGTACCATTCATGAGGTGACCCAATCAATACTTTTGTATACTATCAATTCAACATCATCATTGGCTCATACACTATGTCTTCTCACCATAAACGACACCAAACATGCAATACTATAACAGACTAAAAACAACCAACTCAACACAAGCAATACTAACAACACCAAATAAACTCCCATAACTGAAAATTGACACCACCAAAGTAATATAAACTCCACCAAACAAAAGAAATGCTACGAATTTAAAACCAATTAACTAAGAAAACATAACAATCTACCCCCTCATACTAGAGTTGTGCAATGCCCTCATTGCACAAAACGAAACAAACACTAAAAACATAAAAACTCATGAATGTGAAGGCAAAGACAGAATATGCAAAATAAAAAGAAAGGGGAAACAGTAAACTCCCCTAATCAGAAATCATCCTCTTGGAGTGTATGGACCAAGATTGAGTCTTTGCCCTGAAAAATCACCAAATAATAAGGATTGAGCACAAAAGATGGAGGGGGGGCGCCGAAAATCGGAGGGGAGGAGTAGGGTTCGAAGTGGGGAGGAAAAGAGAAGAGGAAAGTATTTATAATCTGCGCGACTCGCTAGGGCGGTCAAAACTGACCGCCCGAGCGAGAAGTTTTCGGAAAAAAAAAAAAAAATTTGTTAATCTGTGCGACTCGCTAGGGCGGTCAAGTTTTCGGGGAGAAAAATTTTTAATCTGCGCGACTCCGCCCTGGCGAGACGTTTTCGCAAAAGAAGTGTTCGGGAAAAAAATTTGAATGCAATGCCATGCAACTACCTAAATGCAAATGATGTGATTAATAACTAAAAAAAAAATATAATCAAAATCGAAATAAGGAGTAGAAGTAGTTCTCAATTTATAGTCTAGAGCTCGACTCTTCACCCATGTCCTCAATGACTGTCATGGAGCCGAGTGACTCCAATTTGTGGCTCAATTGTGCCACCGATATAGTGCTTCAACCTTTGAGGGTTCACAGTAAATGTCCCTTCCTTGCCATCATGCAACACCACTGCACCCGATGGGAACACCTTGGCTATAGTGAATGGTCCTGACCACCTTGACTTTAGCTTGCCCGGAAAGAGTCGTAATCGAGAGTTGTATACCAACACCGCTTCACCCACTTTGAATTCCCTTCTTATAATGTGTTTGTCATGGGCTCGTTTGGTGCGTTCCTTGTAAGATAGTGCAAGATCATAAGCTCTTCCCCGAAACTCATCTAACTGATTCAACTGCAGCAATCGTTTTTCACCTGCAAGAGCTAAATCAAAGTTTAGTGCTTTGGTCGCCCAATATGCTCTATGCTCTAATTCGACTGGTAGATGACATGCTTTACCAAAAAGCAACCTATATGGTGTAGTGCCTATAGGTGTTTTAAAAGCAGTACGATACGCCCACAAAGCATCATCTAACCGAATGGACCAGCCCTTCCTATTCACATTAATCGTCTTCTCTAAAATCCTCTTAATATCTCGATTGGATACTTCAACTTGTCCACTAGTTTGGGGATGGTATGGAGTGGAAACCTTGTTGGTGACACCATATTTGCCCAACAGTTTATCAAAAATTTTGTTGCAAAAGTGGGTGCCACCATCACTTATGATTGCACGTGGTGCACCAAATCGATTAAAAATATGTTTCTTCAAAAATTTTAACACCACTTGTGCATCATTAGTGGCACAAGCCTCTGTCTCCACCCATTTAGATACATACTCCACTGCCACCAGAATAAATTTCTTTGCAAAAGACGCAGGAAAAGGACCCATAAAATCAATCCCCCACACATCAAATATTTCACACTCAATAATGTTATTTAAAGGCATCTCATGACGGTTGAAAATATTACCTGTGCGTTGGCATCTATCACAATTGAAAACATACAAACGAGCATCCTTAAAAAGAGTCGGCCAATAGAAGCCACATTCAAGTACCTTAGATGCCGTCCGTATGGGTCCAAAGTGACCACCTACCTCACGGTCATGACAATGGTTCAGAATTTGATTGGTTTCCTCCTCCGCCACACATCTTCTTATCATGGAGTCTGCACAAATCTTAAACAAGAACGGTTCCTCCCAAAAATAATATTTCAGGTCTGAAAAGAATTTCTTTCTTTGGTGAAACAATAAATTAGGTGGAGGTGTGCCAGTGACAAGAAAATTTGCAAAATCGGCATACCAAGGGTACGCATTTACCTCAAGCAATTGTTCATCAGGAAACCAGTCATCTATATCATCGTCACTGCCCTTAATTCTAACATGCTCAAGCCTAGACAGGTGGTCAGCAACTACATTTTCCACACCCTTTTTATCTCGAATTTCGAGATCAAATTCTTGCAATAATAAAATCCACCTAATTAACCTAGGTTTCGCATCTTTCTTAGCAAGCAAGTATTTTAGGGCAGAATGATCTGTATACACAGTTGCTTTAGACAGAACAAGGTATGAATGAAATTTGTCGAAAGCAAATACTATAGCAAGCAATTCCTTTTCAGTAGTAGCGTAATTCAATTGAGCATCATTTAAAGTCTTACTTGCATAGTAGATGGTATGAAATACCTTGTTCTTCCTTTGACCCAGCACCGCACCAATAGCTGTATCACTAGCATCGCACATCACCTCAAACGGTAGCTCCCAATCAGGGACAGTCAGAACAGGTGCTGTCACCAAGCTTTCCTTGAGTATCTCGAATGCATGCAGACAAGTAGAATCAAAATTAAATTCAGCATCTTTCATCAACAAAGAGGATAAAGGTTTAGCAATTTTGGAAAAATCTTTAATGAAACGCCTATAAAAACCAGCATGCCCTAGGAAACTTCTAACTCCTTTTATTGATGAAGGTGAAGGTAAGTTTTTGATTACTTCCACCTTGGCTTTGTCAACCTCAATTCCATTCTCCGATACCTTGTGTCCTAACACAATCCCCTCTTGAACCATAAAATGACACTTCTCCCAATTCAACACCAAATTGCTCTCCTCACATCTAACTAACACCAAGTTCAAATTCTCTAAACATTCATTAAATGAGGAGCCAAAAATAGAGAAGTCATCCATAAAGATTTCAAGGAAATTTTCAGTCATGTCATGAAAGATAGCGGTCATGCATCTTTGAAATGTTGCAGGTGCATTGCATAAACCAAAGGGCATACGCCTAAACGCAAAAGTACCATAAGGGCAAGTTAAAGTAGTTTTCTCTTGGTCCTCAGGTGCAATTGTGATTTGATTGTATCCCGAGTATCCATCTAAAAAGCAATAAAATTCATGACCTGCTAATCGTTCAATCATTTGATCGATAAATGGCAAGGGAAAGTGATCTTTACGGGTTGCATCATTCAATTTCCTATAATCTATGCATACACACCAACCCGTAACAGTTCTAGTGGGAATCAACTCATTTTTTTCATTAGTAATAACAGTAATCCCACCCTTTTTAAGCACACATTGTACAGGACTTACCCACGCACTATCAGAGATAGGATAGATAATACCTGCATCCAGAAGTTTAATTGTTTCAGCTTTTACTACCTCTTGCATCTTTGGATTGAGTCTCCTTTGTGGTTGTGCTAGAGGTGAGTATTTATCTTCCATCAGAATTTTGTGCATGCAGATCGAAGGACTTATCCCTTTTATGTCCGAAACCTTCCAAGCGAACGCTCCTTTATGCTCCTTGAGGACTCCCAAGAGCTTACTCTCCATATCATCTGTCAAAGAAGAGGAAATAATAACAGACAATTTATTATTTTCTCCTAGATATACGTACTTGAGATGTGGAGGTAATGGTTTGAGCTCCAAAGTAGGTGGCTCCTCTAGGCTTGACTTTTGAGGCATTAAATCTTTTCTGTCTCCCAATTCCTCTAGTCTAAGCCTCACTTGCTTTCTCCAAGGTGGAATGGCATTCAAATGAGCTACCATCTCCATCTTTTCCTCATCTAGCTCGTCCTCCTGCTTTTCAGTAGTGAGAGTGGCCTCCAATGGTTCTTTCAATCCATCCTGCACAAAATCACAAACAAGCGAATCCAAGACATCAATACGAAAGCAACTATCATTGTGCATTGTGTGCTTGAGAGTATTGAATACATCTAAAATAATTTCTTCTTCTCCAACTCTCAGTCTCAATTTCCCCTCCTCAACATCAATCAGTGCTTTCCCTGTAGCCAGAAACGGTCTCCCTAGGATTAAAGGCATCTCTAAATCTTCCTTCATGTCAAGTACCACAAAGTCTGTAGGAAAAATAAACTTATCCACTTTCACCAGAACATCTTCGATAATCCCACGTGGATACTTGACAGATCTGTCAGCCAGCTGCAACGACATCCTAGTTGGCTTGGGTTCACCTAATCCCAGTCTCCTAAACACAGAAAAAGGCATCAAATTAATGCTCGCACCAAGATCACATAGAGCTTTATGAAAATTAATGTCACCAATAATGCAAGGTATCGAGAAACTCCCTGGATCTTTTTGCTTCGGAGGCATCTTGTTTTGAACTAAAGCGGAGCAATTTTCGGTCAAATTCACCGTCATATGATCTTCTAGCTTCCGCTTATTTGATAAGATATCTTTCAAGAATTTTGCATAACTTGGTATATTCAATAAAGCATCAGCAAAAGGAATGTTAATATGCAATTTTTTAAATATCTCAAGAAATTTACCAAATTGTGCATCTAATTTAGCTTTCTTCATTGCTGCAGGAAAAGGTGGAGGGATAACAATTTTATTCTGTGCAATAGGTGTAGATGTAGAGTTAGAAGACTTACCTCCTCGATTTTTCACCTCATCCTCACCGTGCTTGGTCTTTTCCTCATTAGACCCGAGTGTTTTTCCACTACGCAATTCCACCGCCTTCACATGTTCTCTTGGGTTAGTTTCCGTGTTGCTTGGTAAAGTTCCTTGCTCCCTATTAGCAATCAGCTTAGCCAATTGTCCAATTTGATTCCCTAACCCCTTTATGGATGCATCTTGGTTCTGAAATCGCGTCTCTGTTGCAGAAATAAATTTAGTCATCATTTGCTCTAAATTGGACTTCTCCTCCCGAGACGGTTCTGGCTTGAATCCTTGGTGCATCACATATGGTGGACCTCTTTGTTGGCGATGTTGGTTGTTTTGACCTCCCCATGAAAAGTTTGGGTGATTCCTCCATCCCGGATTATATGTGTTCGAGTAAGGGTCATTTCTAGGACGGTTCTGGAATCCCACTTGTTTTACCGGTGCTCCCTCAGGCACATAAAATGGATTGCCATCTTGGCAATCCTGCACATCATGCTCACCCCCACACTTATCACAGAAAATTTCTTGCAGACGCATAGCCGACCCACTCATGCTCATCCCATCAATCTTTCTATTCAAAGCCTCTAACTGTGCTGAAACCGCCGACAAATCATTAACTTGATTAACTCCAGCACCTCGTCTCTGCCTATCAGACTGAGGATGATAGCTACTAGCAGCCATCTCCTCCAATAACTCATATCCTTCCTCCGCCGTCTTTCTCAGTAAGTTACCACAGGCAGCAGCATCTATCATAGTACGGTTAGGAGTAAGCAGACCGTAGTAGAAAGTTTGAACAACTAACCCAAGAGGTAGCTCATGGTGTGGACATCTCCTCAACAAGTCCTTGTAGCGCTCCCATGCCTCGTAAAGTGACTCTTGCTCATATTGAGCAAAATTAGTAATGTCGGCTCTGAGCTTCATAGTCTTCGACGGAGGAAAGTACTTGATCATGAACGCCTTTGCCATATCTTCCCATGTAGTAATAGACCATATAGGCAAACAGTTTAACCATGACTTAGCTTTATCTCTCAGTGAAAATGGAAATAAACGCAAACAAACAGCGTCATCAGACACGCCATTAAACTTAAAAGTATCACAAATTTCAAGAAAGTCAGCTATATGAGAATTAGGGTCGTCAAGTGCACTTCCCCCAAATTGGACAGTGTTCTGAATCATCTGAATGATAGCTGGCTTGATCTCAAACTGATTAGCTCGGATGACTGGTCTTACGATGCTTGGACGTGCTCCATCAAGAGACGGCTGTGCATAATCCAACATCGGCATACGCCTTGGCTCCTCTCTTTGTTGATCGCCTTCCATTCTTTCCTTCGCTCTTTGCTGCTGTAGTCGACGTCTAGCTGTGCGTTCGATCTCGGGGTCAAAAGGCTCAAGCTTAAACTCGAGTGATCTTCGCATGCACCACAAGAAAAATCTGCAACACAATGAGAGTATCAAATAACAATAAAATAAATAATACTAAAGAATTTAAATGAAAAATAAAAAATTGTGAATCAACAGTCCCCGGCAACGGCGCCAAAAACTTGATCGAGCAAAACTTGCACAGTGAATAATCCCAAAATTTATTTTATAAATGAAAGCTCAATTTAAATATCGCAAGTGCACGATAGTCAAGTTATAATAAACGTAAGTGAATACGAGTATCGTTCCACAAGGACTGCGTTACACTATTTTTATTTTCAAGTAAAATTTCTTTAGCAACGATAAAATGAATTGATGATTAAACTAATGTAAATTAAACAACTAAAATAATTAAAATGCAAAGAAAACGTACTCAAGACCGCAATGATTAATTTGGATTAAATCAAATGAGAAATGAATTTGTTGGGAATTAGCAGTTCACCTACCACTCGTGTTTAAATAATCACACTCGACTTTTACTCGTGCGTTCGACGGAATTCCCTAGACTAATTAATATACTCTGTCGAGCTATATTAATACAAATCAAAAACATGCAGTACTCAAGTGTCCTCAAATATTTAACAGTTCAAGATTGCATTACATTCTATGGAATCCACTAGCTTTCATTCGGGTGAACTATCAGTATCGACACGTACCCAATTCCGTATATCTATTAAAATTGTAAATCTGTGGTTTATACTATTTGATCGTATTGTTAACTATTCTATCGAACTCATCAACAACATGAAATAATCAAAGGAAGTTAGCTAGGCTTCGATTGAAACAAGAAATAACAATAGCATAAACAAATCACTAATAAAAACGTCGAGAAATAATGTTAAACACCGAGTACGGGGTAGGATCCCCTCAAATCCCAACAAATCTAGAGTTTAGCTACTGAAATTCATGATAAAAACCAACAATCAATGTAAGAAATAAAATACTGAATAATGAAAATACTAAAGATGACGATGGATGACGGCCACGACGCGTGGAAATCTCGAGATCTTCGAAATCTCCTTTGCTCCTAGCCTCCTCTCCAAGAAAAATAATGAAAAGTCTGATAAAGTGTGTCAAAAACGGCTGATCTCGTGTGTTAGGTCTTGGTGTAGGATAGAGCCCCTCAAAATTTGGAAACAAATCTTTCTCAATCTCGCTTCTCGCTAGGGCGGTATATTTTGACTGCCCTAGCGAGAGGTCCTCGAATAAGCTTCCTCGAGCATGTCCCTGGTTTCGCTGGGGCGATCAAAAGCGAGACACTTGCGCAAAATAATCCTCGGCCAGACCACAATGCTCGCTGGGGCGGTCACTTTTGATCGCCCTAGCGAGACACCTTCGATATTATGCCAAAGTTTCTCTCACTTTTTGGTTCAATTCCTAGAAAATAACCACAGAATACACGAGATTTGTCAAATGCTCAATAATGCTAAAAAAAATGCAAAATTCAACTAAAACAAACTAATATGATGAATGAACGCGACTCAAAACCAACACTAAAAACACGTAAAAATGAGTCCTATCACGTCTTTTTGTCAAGTTGAAGCGTCTTAAGCATCACCTCAAGTGGTGGAATCGGGATGTTTTTGGTAACATCTTTTATAAAATCACCGAGGCTGAGAATGCAGTTCGTTCTGCTGAGCTTGCCTGTGAGGCCGATCCTTCTGATTCGAATTGGACTGCCATGTCCGATCGGAATGCGGATCTGGCTCGTGTCACCGCCATGGAGGCGGATTTTTGGAAACAAAAAGCTGCATGCAACTGGCTAGAGGATGGTGAGCGGAACACCAAACTCTTTCATAACATGGTTAAGAAGAAGCGTGTGGCTAATAAGATTTTTCGCATATGGGATGATGGGGTTTGCCTGACGTCTCCTGAGATGATTCAGCAGTCGGGTGCCTCGTTTTTTCAGCACTTATTCACTGGGGATCCTTTTGTGCTTGATTGTCCTGATTTTTCGGGGTTTCCTTCAGTGATTTCTGATGAGGAGAATTATGGGATTACGGCTACCCCCTCTCTTGAGGAGGTGCGTGCGACTGTTTTCTCCATTTCTCATGACAGTGTGGCAGGCCCTGATGGCTTCTCTTCGGCGTTTTTCCAGCATTGCTGGGAGATCGTTCATCAGCATGTGTTGGATGCGGTTTTGGATTTTTTCCGAGGCTCTCTCCTGCCCCAGAGCTTTACTGCCACCACGATTACTTTGATCCCAAAAATCGAGGGTGCTCGGGCTTGGTCGGATTTTCGTCCAATCAGCCTGTGTAATGTCACGAACAAAATCATTTCTAAGTTGTTGTACTCAAGTTTGCGGGCTGTGGCGGAGAGACTTATTTCTTTGAATCAGAGTGGTTTTGTTCCGGGACGGATGATTTCTGATAACATCCTCCTTGCTCAGGAGCTCACTCATAGTCTAACTCTTCCCACTCGTGGTGGTAATGTTATTTTGAAGTTGGATATGGCTAAGGCCTATGATCGGGTCCAATGGCCTTTCCTTTTTGCGGTTTTGCGCCATTTTGGTTTCTCTGAGCAGGTTGTGGCGTTGGTCTCGGCCTGTATTTCTCATTGTCATTTCTCCGTTAATATCAATGGTACTCTTTCGGGGTTCTTCGGTTCTACCAGGGGCCTCAGGCAGGGAGACCCATTGTCCCCCCTTCTTTTCATCTTAGGGGCGGGGTATCTTTCGCGTGGCCTTGACAGACTATACTTGCGTCATCCTGCTATTAGGTACCGTTCTAGTTGTGATCTTTTGATTTCCCACCTTGCCTATGCTGATGATATCATTATTTTTGCCAATTGTGGGTCTCGTGGGATGCAGCGTCTTTTAGCTTTCCTGCATCACTATGAGAACTATTCGAGACAGCTGGTGAATGCTGTCAAGAGTTCCCTGATTTTACCTCCGCGCTGCTCTGAGCGCCTTCGCTCTAGACTTTTGCGTATCACTGGTTTTGCGGAGGGTCATCTGCCGATCAAGTACCTAGGAGTTCCCTTATTTCGGGGAAATAGGACGTGTTCTCTTTTTGAGCCCCTCTTACAGTCTGTTAGGAGGCGGCTGGAGGGTTGGGAGATTCGTACTCTTTCTCCAGGGAGCCGCATGACCCTCATTTGTAGCGTGCTCCTCTCGATGCCCATATATTTGTTTCAGGTTGTTCAGCCTCCGTTGGCTGTCATGGAGAAACTTGAGAGGGCCCTTAATGCCTTTCTTTGGGGGTCTAGGCCCTTGGAGAAGAAATGGAATTGGGCTCGTTGGTCTCGGGCTTGCCTCCCCGTGGAAGAGGGGGGTCTTGGCTTCCGCAGATTGAAAGATCTCGTGGATAGCTTCTCCATAAAATTGTGGTTTCGGTTCAGGCAGGGATCTTCCCTCTGGGCCAAATTTTTGATGAGGAAATATTGTCTCTTGGCGCACCCAGCTTGTGTTTCTTCTCGTGGTTTTATCTCTCCCACTTGGCGGCGTTTGCTCCAGATCAGGCCTCGTGCGGAGAGTGGTATTCGCTGGCGAGTTGGCCACGGAGATGTTTCTTTTTGGAATGATTGTTGGTTCAGGGATGTTCCCCTGTCCAGTCAGGCTGAGGTCTGTGGGGATCGTGGGGCCCGAGTTTCCCATTTTCTTTCGGAAGGAACCTGGGATTTTGACCTCCTTTGCTCAGTAGTTGCTCCTTCTATTGCGGAGCAGATTGTGTTGGTCCCGATTCTTTCGGGAGAGTTGGATTCGGCTCGTTGGATCCATAGCTCTGATGGTGCTTTTTCTGTCAACTCCGCTTGAGAGTCGATCCGTTTGCGCGCCCCGATCTCTGATATTAATCGACCTTGTTGGGGTAGTTGGTTGAGGCCTACGATATCATTCTTTCTTTGGAGATTTTGGCATCAGTGGCTCCCAGTTGATGAGGTGCTTCAGCGCCGTGGTTTTGCGTTAGCGTCTCGTTGTCAGTGTTGTGATATGTCTGAGACATTCACGCATGTGTTTATTCGCAGCCCGGTTGCTCGCCGTGTTTGGCATTTTTTTGCTGCTGTCTTTGGGGTTCGTATCCCTGACACTGAGGATTTTATGTTATTCCTTAGTGTGTGGAAGAGGGATCTGGTCTGGGCTCCAGGGGGCCATGTGAGGGAGTTTCTTCCTTTCATTATTTTGTGGTTTCTCTGGACTGCTCGGAAAGATGCGAAGCATCGCCAGCTCTCCATTTCTGGAGAGACGGTGAAGTTCCAGATCTTGTCTTACCTGCGCCTCGCCCATTCTGCTCGTACTGTCAAACCCAAGCATTGGGTGGGTTATTTCTAGGTGGCGCGATCGCTGGGGATTTCGGTTTGCTTATACAGATATCATCGTACAGCGATTGTTCGTTGGCTTCGGCCGCCGATCGATTGTTTTAAGCTTAATGTGGATGGGAGTTCGAGAGAGAATCCTGGGGATTCTTCGGTTGGTGGCGTCGTTCGTGATCATTCTGGGCGGGTCTTGCTTTCGTTCAGTGAGTTCATTGGAGCTGGGTCTACTATCCGGGCGGAACTCTGGGCGGTCTAGAGGGGTCTTCTCCTTTGTTCTGATCTTTCTCTTTTCCCTCTTTGGATCGAGGTTGATTCCCAGATTTCTATTCAGATCCTCCGCTCTCGTCAGTGTCGTTGGGGGTTGGATCACATTGTGTCTCGGATTTTGGTTCTCTTGAGGGGGCGTATGGTTCATATCTCGCACATATACCGGGAGGGTAATTCGGTGGCGGATGCTTTGGCGGCTAGGGCCCATGATCTTAGGCAGTTTACCTCAGAGTTAGGTCCTTCCTTACCCAGCCACATCTCCATCCTTGCCCTTTCTGATCGTTCAGGGCTTCCATACCTCAGATCCAGATATTCTTAGCCATTTGTAACCCCTTCTTCCTTTTGGCTCTCTTTCTTTATCTATATATATATGTATATTTTTTTCTTGCAGGTCTTTTGTACTTGGAGGTTGTTTTTTATCTCACATTTGAGCTGTGCAAGTTGGCCTAGACACTTGCACTCTTCATATTTTGTTACTTTGGATTTGGGTGGGTCCCAGCACTTCATCCGTTGGTGCTTTTCTTTGGACCATTCCTGTTACCCGGCAGGCGCTCACTGCAGGCTTCTCCTTGCCCGCCGCTTTCTTACTTTTATGCTATCTTGCCGATTGTTATGGTGGCTCTGGATGATCTATTTCGGTGGTCTCTTTCGCCCGGAGCATCATTCATCTCGGGATTTATATGGTTTCTACTTTTGCTCCATGCATTGGTGGCTCTGGACGTTCTCTATTGGTTGCCTCTTATTTCAGAGTTACAGTTATGCTTGGATTTCTGATATTATGAGCTCAGTCAGTTGTCCCCCTCGCCTTGGGTCTTGGAGCTTTTATGACTTGAGCTGGATTATGGTTCTCCTTTTGTGCAAGTGGGCCCAGACACTTGCACCCTCCTTGTTTTGCTTCATTGGGTTGGGGTGGGTCCCAATACTTGCCTCGTTGGTGCTTTTCTTTGGACTACCCCTGTTATCTGGCGGGCGTTCTCTGTAGGCTTCTCCTTGTCCGCCGACTTCTATTCTTATGTTTTTGCCGAGTGATATGGAGTTTTTGGATATTTTCTCTCAGTGGTTTATCTGACCTAGAGTTCCATTCATTCGCGTGACTCATGATGTTACTTTACAGCTGTTTACTTTTTTGACTGCGGGATCTTATACAGCTGCCCGTTCTTGGATTAGCATGTACTTTTCAGATTGGCATTACATCGACAGACGGCTCAGAGATGGGTACCATCGATGGTCTTTTGCACCTACTTCTGAGCTGGATCACTACTGTTTAGATATGTTTCGCTTTGTTCTCATGTATTTAGCGATGATCACTTGTGTTTATTTGTATTACGCATTTTACTTAGGGATTAGTTTTTGGCTTGTGTATTTGCCACCCTAGGTTTCTGTTTTCTATTTGTATGACTAGCCTTTTGAGAGGTGTTGATTTTATCCTCCTCTCTTTAGGTTTTATCTTGTATTTTGTGTTTGATGATATATACAGGTAGGGGTCTGCCTAACCCCCCCACTTCCGGCGGTGTTTATCTTGAAAAAAAAAAAAAAAAAACCCTAAACCCTAAACCCCTAACCCTAAACCCTAAACCGCAAAACACGACCCATGACCGGACGAAGATCTTGGCCAAAGGAATTGAAGAAATACGCCGGAACGGCGCCGGAATTCGGAAAGGAAAGGAACGGCGTAGTCGCGACTGGAACGGAAAGAGTAGATCTGAAATTGTCGTCGACGGTGAACGGCGTTGGGGCTGAAATTGATGCCATCTGAATCATCTGAGTGTGGGCATCACAGATCGGGGCTTTTAATGAACCGAGGTTGTAAAAAACGGCCAGAATCGAAGAAGAAATCGCCGGGGAGCTCGTGAACAGTGAAGGCGTCACTTTGATCGGTTATTGTGGTGGATGGACATTGTTGTTGAGGGTGAGGGTGGTACCAAACTGACCGTCTGGTCGAGGCGAGTCGAACGGTGGGTGGTCGGCGCCGATTGGGGCAGTGTACGGCGCCGGCGAAGTTTTGGTCCGAAAAGAGGTATTTTCGATCGGGAAATAGGAGGGGTTGCCGGACTCCGATGCATCTGATATTTGAGTATGGTGATCGGCAGGTGAAGGCGGTTCAGATTTGGGTGGTGGCCGGCCGGGATCTGGCGGCGGAAGCATGGCGGCAGATAGGCGTGAATAGTGTCGAATTTAGTGTGTTTTTTCGCATCTTTTACTGTGTGTTTTTCCAGAGAAAATTTTTTGGGGGCGAATGGGTTTTGGTGGTTTAGGGTTTCGGGTTTCGGGTTTGGGGGTTTGGGGTTTAGGGGTTTCGGGTTTCGGGTTTAGGTTTAGGGGTTTAGGGTTTTTGGGTTTTGGGTTTGGGTTTGGGTTGGGGGTTTGGGGTTGGGGGTTTCGGGGTTGGGGTTTCGGGTTTCGGGGTTTGGGGTTTGGGGTTTAGGGTTCTAGGGTCTAGGGTCTAGGTTGTTAGGTTGTAGGGTTTTAGGGTTTAGGGTTTTTTTTTTTTTTTTTTGAAGAAGCACCGCCGGAAGCGGGGGGTTAGGCAGACCCCTACCTGTATATATCATTAAAAAAGAGATACAAGATAAAACATAACGAGAGGGGGACTAGACCAAGACCTCTCGAAAAGCTATACACACAGCACATAAAATAAGATACCTAGGGTGGCAAATATATGAGCCAAATACTAATCCCTAAGAAAAGCGCATAATACAAATGAACATCTAGAAGCAGCGCTAAGTACATGAGAATAAATAGCAACCTACGTAAACAGTAAATATCTAGCTCAGAAGTAGGTGCAAAAGACCGCGAATAGTACCCATCTCTGAGCCGTCTGTCTGTGTAATGCCAAACTGAATAGGACATCTTTGTCCGAGGTCGATCTGCTATACAGGATCCCACAGTCAAAATAGTAACCAACTGGAGAGTCACTGTGCAAAAACGGTCGGAACACAAGAGGAGGGCCGTAATCCAGCTCCAGTGAGAGAAGCTCCAAATCTCAAGCAGTAGGTGAAAACGGTCAGAGCTCATAAAGTCAGAAATCCAAACATGAATTATGTGACTGAAACTCTGATATAAGAGACAAACAATAAAGAACATCCAGAGCCACCAATACACGCAACCAAAGTAGAGCACATATACATCCCGACTTGAATGCAACTCCGGGCCAGAGAAACCACATATATATATCATCCAGAGCCACCACAACACACGGGAAGAGAACATAAAAGATAAAAAATGGCGGGCAAGGAGAAGCCTGCAGAGAACGTCCGCCAGAGAACAGGGGTGATCCAAGGAGTAGAACCAATAAAGAAGGTGTGGGAACCCACTCAGATCCAAAGAAGCAAAACACTGAGGATGAAAGTGTCTGAACCCACTCGCACTCAACTGGCAAAAGGGGAGAAAAAGCAATCCCCCAAGGAGACAGTACCTGCAAAGGAAAAAATACATATATATATATATATAGATATGTAAAAGAAGTAGATCCAAATAAAAGAAGGGGCTGCAAATAGCTAAGAACATCTATATCTGAGGTAGGGAAGCCCGGAGATATCCGAGCGGGTCAGGATGGATATATGGATGGGTAGGGAAGGACCTAACTCTAAGGTATAAACCCGAAGGGTATGAGCCCTCGTCGCCAACGCATCCGCCACCGAATTCCCTCCCGAAAAATATGTGATAAATGAACAGCCCGCCCTCTCAAAAGAACCAGAATCCGAGTGACTGTATGATGAAGATCCCAATGACACCGACGCGATCGAAGGATCTGAAGAGAAATCTGAGAATCGGTCTCAACCCAAAGGGGAAAAAGACCGAGATCGGAACAGATAAGAAGGCCCCTCCAATAAACTCGCTGAAGGAGAGCACCACCCGGCCAGCAGAATCGCGAACAACACCACCAACAGAAGACACCCCAGGATTGCCCCTCGAACTCCCATCAATATTCAGCTTAAAGAACCCCGGAGGTGGACAGAGCCACCGGACAATCGCTATCCTATGGGAGCGCTGAAAGCCAACAAAAAAACCCAGCGATCTCGCCACCTCAAAGACACCAAGCCAATGCTTGGGCTTAACAATGAAAGCAGACTGAGTGATGCAGGTAGGACAAAATCTGAGACTTCACAGTCTCGCCTGAAATATGTAACTGACGGTGCTTCGCATCATTACGGGCCGTCCAGAGAAACCACAAAACAATAAATGGCAGAAACTCCTTGACGTGGCCCCCAAGTGCCCAGTGAAGATTTCTCTTCCACGCACTGAGAAATAATCTGAAATCCCCAGTGCAGGGTATTTGGACACGAATGATCGCCCAAAAAAAATGCCAAACAATACGAGCAATCGGGCCATCAATAAATATGTGTGTGAAAGTCTCCGAAATATCACAACACTGACATCTAGAACCCAAATGAAAGCCACGACGCTGGAGCACATCATCCACTGGGAGCCACTGATGCCAAAGCCTCCAAAGGAAGAAAGACATAGTCGGTCGTAACCAACGGCCCGAGCAAGGAGTCAAAATATCAGAAATCGGGTCTCTCAAGCGGACAAGCTCCCAAGTAGATCAAAGCGAGAAAGCACAATCAGAACTATGAATCCAAATAGCCAGATCAGGCTCACCCAAGGCGATCGGGGTCAGAATAATCGACTCAGAAACAGAGGGGGCCACCACAGCACATAGAAGATCAAAATCCCAAGCCCGCTCAGACAAAAAGTGAGAAAACTGAACATCACGGCCCCCACGGACCTCACGCTGGCTGGACAGAGGTGCGTCCCCAAACCAAATCTTTAAATCTGCGGAAGCCAAGACCACCCTCCATCACTGGGAGACATGCCCGGGACCACTTGGCCCAGTGCCATTTCTTCTCCAAAGTGCGCGACCCCCAGAGAAAAGCGTTGAAAATCAGTTCAAGCTTCTCCATGACAGCAAGCGGTGGCCGGACCACCTGAAACAGATAAATCGGCATGGAGAGGAGCACACTGCGGATAATGGTTATGCGGCTACCCGTAGAGAGCGTCCGAATCTCCCAACCCTCTAACTTCCTACGAACAGACTGCAGGAGGTGCTCAAAAAGGGAACAAACCTTGATACCCCTAAACAATGGGACTCCGAGGTACTTGAGGGGCAAGTGCTCCTCCGCAAACCCAGTGATGCGCAAAATCCGGGAGCGAAGGCGCTCAGAGCATCTCAGAGGCAAGATAACAGAACTTTTGACAACATTCACCAGCTGTCCCGAGCAATTCTCATAATGATGCAATAAGCCCATAAGGCGCTGCATACCACGAGACCCACCGTTGGCGAAAATAATGACATCATCAGCATAAGCCAGGTGGGGACACACCTCTGTCCAGCCAGTGTGAGGTCCGTGGGGGCCGTGATGTTCAGTTTTCTCACTTTTTGTCTGAGTGGGCTTGGGATTTTGATCTTCTATGTGCTGTGGTGGCCCCCTCTGTTGCTGAGTCGATTACTCAAACCCCGATCGCCTTGGGTGAGCCTGATCTGGCTATTTGGATTCATAGTTTTGATGGTGCTTTCTCGCTTCGATCTGCTTGGGAGCTTGTCCGCTTGAGAGACCCGATTGCTGATATTTTGACTCCTTGCTGGGGCCATTGGTTACGACCGACTATGTCTTTCTTCCTTTGGAGGCTTTGGCATCAGTGGCTCCCAGTGGATGATGTGCTCCAGCGTCGTGGCTTTCATTTGGCTTCTAGATGTCAGTGTTGTGATATGTCGGAGACTTTCACACACATATTTATTGATGGCCCGATTGCTCGTACTGTTTGGCATTTTTTTGGGGCGATCTTTCGTGTCCACATACCCTGCACTGGGGATTTCAGATTATTTCTCAGTGCGTGGAAGAGAAATCTTCACTGGGCACTTGGGGGCCACGTCAAGGAGTTTCTGCCATTTATTGTTTTGTGGTTTCTCTGGACGGCCCGTAATGATGCGAAGCACCGTCAGTTACATATTTCAGGCGAGACTGTGAAGTCTCAGATTTTGTCCTACCTGCATCACTCAGTCTGCTTTCATTGTTAAGCCCAAGCATTGGCTTGGTGTCTTTGAGGTGGCGAGATCGCTGGGTTTTTTTGTTGGCTTTCAGCGCTCCCATAGGATAGCGATTGTCCGGTGGCTCTGTCCACCTCCGGGGTTCTTTAAGCTGAATATTGATGGGAGTTCGAGGGGCAATCCTGGGGTGTCTTCTGTTGGTGGTGTTGTTCGCGATTCTGCTGGCCGGGTGGTGCTCTCCTTCAGCGAGTTTATCGGAGTTGGGACCAATGTTCGGGCGGAGCTTTGGGCGGTTTGGAGGGGCCTTTTTATCTGTTCCGATCTCGGTCTTTTTCCCCTTTGGGTTGAGACCGATTCTCAGATTTCTCTTCAGATCCTTCGATCGTGTCGGTGTCATTGGGATCTTCATCATACAGTCACTCGGATTCTGGTTCTTTTGAGAGGGCGGGCTGTTCATTTATCACATATTTTCCGGGAGGGAAATTCGGTGACGGATGCGTTGGCGACGAGGGCTCATACCCTTCGGGTTTATACCTTAGAGTTAGGTCCTTCCCTACCCAGACATATATCCATCCTGACACGCTCGGATATCTCCGGGCTTCCCTACCTCAGATATAGATGTTCTTAGCTATTTGCAGCCCCTTCTTTTATTTGGATCTACTTCTTTTACATATCTATATATATATATATATATGTATTTTTTCCTTTGCAGGTACTGTCTCCCTGGGGGATTGCTTTTTCTCCCCTTTTGCCAGTTGAGTGCGAGTGGGTTCAGACACTTGCATCCTCAGTGTTTTGCTTCTTTGGATCTGGGTGGGTTCCCAGACCTTCTTTATTGGTTCTTCTCCTTGGATCACCCCTGTTCTCTGGCGGGCGCTCTCTGCAAGCTTCTCCTTGCCCGCCATTTTTTATCTTTTATGTTCGCTTCCCGAGTGTTGTGGTGGCTCTGGATGATATCTATATTTTTTCACAAACATATTTATTGATGGCCCGATTGCTCGTACTGTTTGGCATTTTTTTTGGGCGATCATTCGTGTCCAAATACCCTGCACTGGGGATCTCAGATTATTTCTCAGTGCGTGGAAGAGAAATCTTCACTGGGCACCTGGGGGCCACGTCAAGGAGTTTCTGCCATTTATTGTTTTGTGTTCTCGGGACGGCCCGTAATGATGCGAAGCACCGTCAGTTACATATTTCAGGCGAGACTGTGAAGTCTCAGATTTTGTCCTACCTGCATCACTCAGGCTGCTTTCATTGTTAAGCCCAAGCATTGGCTTGGTGTCTTTGAGGTGGCGAGATCGCTGGGTTTTTTTGTTGGCTTTCAGCGCTCCCATAGGATAGCAATTGTCCGGTGGCTCTGTCCACCTCCGTGGTTCTTTAAGCTGAATATTGATGGGAGTTCGAGGGGCAATCCTGGGGTGTCTTCTGTTGGCGGTGTTGTTCGCGATTCTGCTGGCCGGGTGGTGCTCTCCTTCAGCGAGTTTATTGGATTTGGGACCAATGTTCGGGCGGAGCTTTGGGCGGTTTGGAGGGGCCTTCTTATCTGTTCCGATCTCGGTCTTTTTCCCCTTTGGGTTGAGACCGATTCTCAGATTTCTCTTCAGATCCTTCGATCGCGTCGGTGTCATTGGGATATTCATCATACAGTCACTCGGATTCTGGTTCTTTTGAGAGGGCGGGCTGTTCATTTATCACATATTTTCCGGGAGGGAAATTCGGTGACGGATGCGTTGGCGACGAGGGCTCATACCCTTCGGGTTTATACATTAGAGTTAGGTCTTTCCCTACCCAACCATATATCCATCCTGACCCGCTCGGATATCTCCGGGCTTCCCTACCTCAGATATAGATGTTCTTAGCTATTTGCAGCCCCTTCTTTTATTTGGATCTACTTCTTTTACATATCTATATATATATACATATATGTATGTTTTCCTTTGCAGGTACTGTCTCCTTGGGGGATTGCTTTTTCTCCCCTTTTGCCAGTTGAGTGCGAGTGGGTTCAGACACTTGCATCCTCAGTGTTTTGCTTCTTTGGATCTGGGTGGGTTCCCACACCTTCTTTATTGGTTCTTCTTCTTGGATCACCCCTGTTCTCTGGCGGGCGCTCTCTGCAAGCTTCTCCTTCCCACCATTTTTTATCTTTTATGTTCGCTTCCCGAGTGTTGTGGTGGCTCTGGATGATATCTATATGTGGTTTCTATGGCCTGGAGTTGCATTCATGTCGGGGTGTGTATGTGCTCTACTTTGGTTGCTTGTATTGGTGGCTCTGGATGTTCTTTATTGTTTGTCTCTTATATCAGAGTTTCAGTCACATGATTCATGTTTGGATTTCTGATTTTATGAGCTCCGACCGTTTTCACCTACTGCTTGAGATTTGGAGCTTCTCTCACTTGAGCTGGATTACGGCCCTCCTCTTGTATTCCGACCGTTTTTGCACAGTGATTCTCCAGTTGGTTACTATTTTGACTGTGGGATCCTGTATAGCAGATCGACCTCGAACAAGGATGTCCTATTCAGTTTGGCATTACACAGACAGACGGCTCAGAGATGGGTACCATCGGCAGTCTTTTGCACCTACTTCTGAGCTGGATATTTACTGTTTACATAGGTTGCTATTTATTCTCATGTACTTAGTGCTGCTTCTAGATGTTCATTTGTATTATGCGCTTTTCTTAGGGATTAGTATTTGGCTCATATATTTGCCACCCTAGGTATCTTATTTTATGTGTTGTGTGTATAGCTTTTCGAGAGGTCTTGATCTAGTCCCCCTCTCGTTAGGTTTTATCTTGTATCTCTGTTTTAATGATATATATAGGTAGGGGTCTGCCTAACCCCCCGCTTCCGGCGGTGCTTCTTCAAAAAAAAAAAACCCTAAACCCTAAACCCTAAAACCCTACAACCTAACAACCTAGACCCTAGACCCCAAACCCCAAACCCCGAAACCCGAAACCCCAACCCCGAAACCCCCAACCCCAAACCCCGAAACCCGAAACCCCAACCCCGAAACCCCCAACCCCCAACCCCAAACCCAAACCCAAACCCAAACCCCAAAAACCCTAAACCCCTAACCCTAAACTCGAAACCCCTAAACCCCAAACCCCCAAACCCCAAACCCTAAACCACCAAAACCCATTCGCCCCCAAAAAATTTTCTCTGGAAAAACACACAGTAAAAGATGCGAAAAAACACACTAAATTCGACACTATTCACGCCTATTTGCCGCCATGCTTCCGCCGCCAGATCCCGGCCGGCCACCACCCAAATCTGAACCGCCTTCATCTGCCGACCAACATACTCAAATATCAGATGCATCGGAGTTCGGCAACCCCTCCTATTTCCCGATCGAAAATACCTCTTTTCCGACCAAAACTTCGCCGGCGTCGTACACTGCCCCAATCGGCGCCGACCACCCACCGTTCGACTCGCCTCGACCAGACGGTCAGTTTGGTACCACCCTCACCCTCAACAACACTGTCCATCCACCACAATAACCGATCAAAGTGACGCCTTCATTGTTGACGAGCTCCCCGGCGATTTCTTCTTTGATTCCGGCCGTTTCTTACAACCTCGGTTCATTAAAAGCCCCGATCTGTGATGCCCACACTCAGACGATTCAGATGGCATCAGTTTTAGCCCCAACGCCGTTCACCGTCGAGGACAATTTCAGATCTACTCTTTCCGATTTCCGGCGCCGTTCCGGCGTATTTCTTCAATTCCTCTGGCCAAGATCTTCGCCCGATCATGGGTCGTGTTTTGCCTCAATCAATTTCTGGTTTCCGGCCAGCGGTCGGAAACCCCCAAATTCTAGGGCAAAATCGATTTTCCCCCTCTTCTTTGGTTCAATCGACCCCTTTTATGCCCGGTTCTAGTGGATTGAAGACCAATTCTGTGATATCCTCGCCGTCGCCGATCTTTGGTACATCTCCGGTGGTCAACTCGGCGGTCAACTCGGCCGGGTCAACTCAACGAGTTGACCGAGTTCACTCAACAGTTAACAACAATGGTTCAACTTCTAAATCTGATTCTCGGGCGCCTAAGACGTTTCCGGTGTCATTTAGGGATGCTCTGTCTCCTACTTCGGCCCACTCGGGGAAGAATGGCTTTGGAGATGTCGAGAATGCTATGGATGCCATGCCCCTGTCGACTTTGAAGAATGGGAAACCGGGTATTTTATTCCCGGATGAGGTAATGTCTTCTCTGACCGAGCCTTTTAAGTTTTCTTTAGTTGGGAAGATTTCTGGTAATCGATCCTTAGTCCCAAATTTGGAAATTTCTGTGGCATTTGCTCGTTTGGGATTGAAGCGATCTTTTGATTTGAGGTTCTTGCCTCAGGGTTTTCTCATCCTTTCACTTCATTGTGAGGAGGATTATGCGTTCTTTTGGACGCGTGGGCAGATGATGGTGGGACCTCTCGGGATCCGTTTCTCCAAATGGACCTCGGAATTCAATCTTCAGGAAGAATCTCCCATCGCCCCTGTTTGGGTGCGTCTACCGGGTTTGCCCATTCACCTGTTTAACAAGAAAAGTCTTTTTGCCCTTGCCAAGATTTTGGGAAACCCGGTGAAAATGGATGACTTTACTGCTGATTCCTCTCGGAGCGCTTTTGCTCGAGTCTGTGTGGAGTTGAATGTGTTGGAACCACCCGTTAAGCAAATTTGGGTGGGCTGGGGTGATCATACTCAGGAGATTGATGTTGTTTATGAGAAAATCCCTGGGTATTGCTTGGATTGCAAGATGTTGGGTCATTCGACCAACGTTTGCTATTCCCATCGGAAAAATCCAAAACCTGCTCGATCCAAGCATGCTGATCGAGATCCTCCTCAGTCGGAGGCCCCTCCTACTACAGCACCTCCTGAGGGTGCTGCCCCTGTTATTGTTCCGGGACCACAGCCCCAGCTTCATGTCAATGGCCATGGTCCCCGACGTAGACAGAGACGGAGGCCTGTTCGTCAGGCTCTCCTGAGGGCTGATCCTCTTGCTTCGAACTCTTTTGGAGTTCTTTCCCATTTGCAGGAGACAGAGGTAGGCTCTGAGTAGCTTGGATTAGGTGTTCTTGATCCCTCTGTTGGTTTGAGTTCTCATCAGGAGGCCCCTATTTCTGACCGCCCTGAGGTCACGGTGGCTGAGGACGATGAGAGTGTTCATTACGTGGATTGCGTTGATGACCTTGGATCTCCATGCCCGGATGTGGTGACCGTGTTTGTCCCCCCGGAGGTTTGTGTTGAAAATCATAGCAGTCACTCGGTCCCATCCGTTCCTCCATCCCCTGCTGATGGCACCTCTATGCTGAACGAGTTGATTGCTAGATAGGGACCCCCCCATTCTTGAGATGATTCCCAGTCACATGTCGGCTGATGATCCTGATCAGGATTTTGATCGACACTCTGTGTCTGGAGTTAGCTGTGGGTCTGAGTGTAGTATCCTGGACACTGACATGTCCAATCCCAGGAAAAGAACTCAGGATGATGGTCGGCGATCGCGTAAAAAGCAATCGGATCCTTCTTCCACCCGTTCCCCATGAATTTCTTAATCTGGAATATCAGGGGACTTCGGGGTTCGGAGTCCCAGCAGAGGCTGCATGCCTTTGTGAAGAAGAAACAGATTAAGGTTTTGGCTGTTTTGGAGCCCATGATTGATCTGGATCAGAGATACATGACTCGCCGTTTGGGGTTTTCTGGAGTCATCTCTAATCTCTCCGGTCATATTTGGGTATTTTTTGCTGCTGATGTGAGGGCGGAGTGTGTTTTCGATCATGCTCAGTTCCTCCACATCAGAGTCTCTGCCTCTTTCTTGCCGACAGAGATATTTTGTTCTTTTGTCTATGCTAGATGTGATTATGTTCAGCGTAGGGATCTTTGGGCTTCTTTGCTTTTGGTTAAGCCTGTTTTGGGTCCCTGGGTGGTTGGTGGCGACTTTAATGTCGTCAGGGATGCGTCTAAGTGCTTGGGCTCCCGTGGTGGTAGGTTGCTACCCATGGAGGAGTTCAATACTTTTATTCTAGATTCTGGCCTGATCGATGCTGGTTTTGAGGGGTCTTCGTTCACTTGAACGAATAAGACGATTTGGAAGCGGTTGGACAGGGTCTTGGTTTCTGTTGATTGGGGAGATCATTTCAGCTCGATTCAGGTTGAACATCTCGCTCGTACTGTCTAGGATCACTGTCCGCTTTTGGTCACCGCTCCTGTTTGTGCCCGTGGGCCGAGCTCGTTTCGCTTCCAGCGTATGTGGGTTAGGCACCATGGTTTTTTGCAGACTGTGAGACTTAATTCGAATCTGCCTTGCAGTCTGAGCGGCATGCCTCGGCTTTTTGCCAAGATGAAGCGTCTCAAGCATCACCTCCGGTGGTGGAATCGGGATGTTTTTGGTAACATCTTTGATAGAATCACTGAGGCTGAGAGGGCTGTTCGTTCAGCCGAGACTGTCTGTGAGGCTAACCCTTCTCACGCGAATTGGACTTTGCTGTCTGATCGCAATGAGGATCTGGCCCGTATCACCACCATGGAGCCGGATTTTTGGAAACAGAAAACGGCTTGCCATTGGCTTGAGGATGGTGAGCGAAACACCAGACTCTTCCATAACATGGTAAGGAAAAAGCGCATTGCGAATAAGATTTTCCGCATTTGAGAGAATGGGGTCTGCCTGACGTCTCAGGATTTGATTCAGCAGTCGGGAGCCTTGTTTTTCCAGGATCTTCTTACCGGGGAGCCCTCTGCGCTCGATTGCCTCGATTTTTCGGGTTTTCCCTCGGTTATCTCTGATGTGGAGAATGATGGTATTGCTGCGATTCCCTCTTTGGAGGAGGTCCGCGCGACCGTCTTCTCCATTCACCTTGATAGCGTTGCTGGCCCTGATGGCTTCTCTTCGGCGTTCTTTCAGCATTGCTGGGAGATTGTCCATCAGGATGTTTTTGGTGCTGTTCTTGATTTTTTCCAGGGTTCTCCTATGCATCAGGGTTTTACCGCCACCACGATCACTCTGATTCCCAAAGTCGAGGGTGCACGTGCTTGGTCGGAC
This sequence comes from Primulina tabacum, assembly GCF_025594145.1. Taxonomy (NCBI): domain Eukaryota; kingdom Viridiplantae; phylum Streptophyta; class Magnoliopsida; order Lamiales; family Gesneriaceae; genus Primulina; species Primulina tabacum. The sequence continues at coordinate 170,228 of NC_134564.1, forward strand.
TTCCGTCCGATCAGTCTGTGCAATGTCACAAACAAGATCATCTTGAAGTTGTTGTACTCTCGTATGAGGGATGTGGTGGAGAGACTTGTTTCTCCGAATCAGAGTGGCTTCTTTCCAGGGCGGATGATATCTAATAATATTCTCCTTGCCCAGGAGCTCACTCACAGCATTACTCTCACCACTCGTGGTGGTAATGTCATCTTGAAGTTGGATATGGCCAAGGCCTATGATAGGGTCCAGTGGCATTTCCTATTTGACGTTTTGAGACATTTTGGTTTTTCCGAGCGTGTTGTGGCTTTGGTCTCGGCCTGTATTTCCCATTGTCATTTCTCCGTGAACATTAATGGCTCTCTCTCGGGGTTCTTTGGTTCCACCAGAGGCCTCAGACAGGGCGATCCTTTGTCCCCCCTACTTTTCATCTTGGGGGCGGAGTACCTTTCGCGAGGTCTTGACCGCCTCTACCTGCAGCATCCTGAGCTCAGGTAGCACTCTGGCTGTGATATTCTGATCTCCCACCTGGCTTATGCTGATGATGTCAAAATTTTTGCCAATGGTGGGTCTCGTGGTTTGAAACGTCTTATTGGTTTATTACATCATTATGAAAATTGCTCTGAGCAGCTGGTGAACGCTGTCAAGAGCTCTGTGATTTTGTCTCCGAGGTGTTCTCCGCGACTCCGCTCACGTATTTTGCGCATCACTGGGTTTGCGGAGGGTCTTTTTCCCCTCAAATACCTCGGAGTTCCCTTGTTTAGGGGTAATCGAGTATGCTCCCTTTTTGAGCTCCTCTTACAGTCTGTTTGTAGGAAGCTTGAGGGTTGGGAGATCCGGACTCTCTCTCCGGGTAGCCGCATGACCCTTATCCCCAGTGTGCTCCTCTCCATGTCGATATATCTGTTTCAGGTGGTCCAACCACCGCTTGCTGTCATGGAGAAACTTGAGATGGCTTTCAATGCTTTTCTCTAGGGGTCGCGGCCATTGGGGAAGAAATGGCACTGGGCCAGGTAGTCCCGGGCCTGCCTCCCAGTAAAGGAGAGCGGTCTTGGCTTCCGTCGATTGAAAGACATGGTGGAAAGCTTTTATATTAAGTTGTTGTTTCGGTTTCTGCAAGGCACCTCTCTCTGGGCGAGATTCCTTTTACGGAAGTATTGCCAGATGGATGCTCCTGCCTGTGTTCTCCCTCGTGGTTCTATATCCCCCACCTGGCGTCGTCTCCTACGGATCCGACATCGCGCCGAGCCTGGCATTCGCTGGCGTGTTGGCCTTGGAGACGTGTACTTTTGGGATGACATATGGTTTGGGGACACCGCTCTCTCCAGTCAGTGTGAGGTCCGTGGGGGCCGTGATGTTCGGGTGTTCAACTTTTTGTCTGAGGGGGCTTGGGATTTTGATCTTCTTTGCTCTGTGGTGGCCCCCTCTGTTGCTGAGGCGATTACTCTGACACCGATCGCCTTGGGCGAGCCTGATCTGGCTCTTTGGATTCATAGTTCTGACGGTGCTTTCTCAATTAGGTCTGCTTGGGAGCTTGTCTGATTGAGAGACCCTGTTTCTGATATCTTGACTCGTTGTTGGGGCCGTTGGTTGAGGCCCACGATGTCTTTCTTTCTTTGGAGGTTTTGGCATCAATGGCTCCCAGTGGATGATCTGCTCCAGCGTCGTGGCTTTGAGTTGTTTTCTCGATGTCAGTGTTGTGATATGTCGGAGACATTCACACACGTCTTCATTGATGGCCCGGTAGCACGTTCTGTTTGGCATTTCTTTGGGGCCATATTTCGTGTCCGGATCCCCTGCACAAGAGATCTCAGGCTGTTCCTTAGTGCTTGGAAGATTAATCTTCATTGGGCACCTGGGGGCCATGTCAAGGAATTTTTGCCTCTCATTGTTTTGTGGTTTCTCTGGACGGCTCATAATGATGCATAGGACCGTCAGTTGCGTATTTCAGGGGAGACTGTGAAGTCTCAGATTCTGTCTTATCTGCGTCTTGCCCATGCTGCTTTCATTGTTAAGCCCAAGCTTTGGCTTGGTGCATTTGAGGCGGCGAGATCGCTGGGTATCTTTGTTGGCTTTCAGCGGACCCATAGGTTAGCGATTGTCCGGTGGCTCTGTCCACCTCCTGGGTGCTTTAAGCTAAATGTCGATGGGAGTTCGAGGGGCAATCCTGGGGTGTCTTCTGTTGGTGGTGTTGTTCGCGATTCTGCTGGCCGGGTGGTGCTCTCCTTCAGCGAGTTTATTGGAGTTGGGACCAATGTTCGGGCGGAGCTTTGGGCGGTTTGGAGGGGCCTTCTTATCTGTTCCGATCTCGGTCTTTTTCCCCTTTGGGTTGAGACCGATTCTCAGATTTCTCTTCAGATCCTTCGATCGCGTCGGTGTCATTGGGATCTTCATCATATAGTCACTCGGATTCTGGTTCTTTTGAGGGGGCGGGTTGTTCATTTTTCTCATATTTTTCGGGAGGGCAGTTCGGTGGCGGATGCTTGGCGGCGAGGGCTCATACCCTTAGGGTTTATACCTTAGAGTTAGGTCCTTCCCTACCCAGACATATATCCATCCTGACCCGCTCGGATATATCCGGGCTTCCCTATCTTAGATACAGATGTTCTTAGCTATTTGCAGTCCCTTCCTTTTTATGGACCTATTTCTTTTTATCTATATATACGTATGTATTCTTTCCTTTGCAGGTACTGTATCTTTTGGGATCGCATTTTTCCCCTTTTGCAAGTTGTGTGCGAGTGGGTTCAAACATTTGCACCCTCAGTGTTTTGTTTCTTTGGATATGGCTGGGTTCCAGCATTTTCTTTGTTGGTGCTTTTCTTGGGATCACCCTTGTTTTCTAGCGGACGCTCTCTGCAGGCTTCTCCTTGCCCATCACTTTTTATCTTTTATGTTCGCTTCCCGAGTGTTGTGGTTGCTCTGGATGATATCTCTCGGTGGTTTCTTTGGCCCGGAGCTCCATTCATGTCGAGGTTTATATGTGCTCTACTTTTGCTGCGTGTATTGGTGGCTCTGGATGTTCTCTTTTGTTTGTTTCTTATATCAGAGGCCCAGTAACGTGATTTATGCTTGGATTTCTGGCTTTTTGAGCTCCGTCCGTTTTCACCTACTACTGGAGATTTGGAGCTTCTCTGAGTTGAGCTGGATTGCGGTCCTCCTTTTGTGCTTCGACCGTTTTTGCACCGTGATTTTCAAGCTGGCTACTATTCTGACTGCGGGATCCTGTACAGCAGACCGATCTCGGAATAGGGTGTCTTTTTCAATTTGGCATTACACTGACAGACGGCTCAGAGATGGGTACCATCGGCAGTCTTTTGCACCTACTTCTGAGCTGGATATTTACTGTTTAGATATGTTTCGATATAGTTTCATGTACTTAGCGCTGCTCCTAGATGTTCATTTGTATTATTCGCTTTTCTTGGGGATTAGTTTTTGGCTCATATATTTGCCACCTTAGGTATTTGTTTTTATGTAAGTTGTGTGTTTAACTTTTCGAGAGGTTTGGTATAGTCCCCCTCTCGTTAGGTCTTATCTTGTATCTCTGTTTTGATGATACATAGAGGTAGGGGTCTGCCTAACACCCTCGCTTTCGGCGGTGTTTCTCCAAAAAAAAAACCCTAAACCCTAAACCCTAAACCTGAAACCCGAAACCCGAAACCCTAAACCCTAAACCCTAAACCAAACCGAAAAAAGACAAAAAAGAAAAAATGCTCTCCAAGGAAAAAAGACCCAAAATCGCCCCAAATTAGCCTTAAAATGGACTCTCCTTCGCCGCCGCCGCCGCCGGTTCACCGCCTCCGATAGTTCGTCCCATCATGGCGAACAACATACTAAAATTTCAGCCAAAACGGAGCTCGTTTGCCCGACCAAAATGCCACCCGAAATCCCGAAAATTCCGGCCACCTTGACGTCTCCGGCGAATCGTAACCAGTTCAGGTCAAATAATATATCATTGGATCCCTCTCCTCAAGGCGATGCTACTGTCTAAATTTCAAGTCATTCGGAGTTTGTTTGCCCGTCCAATTTGCCAGCTAAAATCTCGTCGGTTGTCCTTCACGCGCCGCGGCAGATTGATTCTGCAATTCCGGCCGTATTCGGCCATGAAATTTCAATCGGAGACCAAATCCTGAATACCCATGAGACGGCGCTTCTATTGAACCCAGGCCCGTTTCCGATTATAGCCGGTACCGACCGTAATTTCAGATCTACGATTGTAGGGGCTCAAACCCTAGCTGCGCCAGCCTCTTTCTCCAATTACTCCGGCATCGGTACTCCGATTTTCAATTCCTCTCTACCAAATAATCAAGAAGTTATGGGTAACACATTGGCGCAATCAATTTCAGAAAAAGTTGGCTCGATCAAAAATGCCCAATTTCAATTTTCTCAAGCGAGTTCATCACCGAGTTCGGTCTTTATCGGCCCTGTTTCGAGCGGTTCTTGTGCTGTATCTACCGGTTCCAGAATCCCCTCACCTTTACCGGTCCTTGGTGTGTCTCCGGCCGGTAACTCACGAGTTGACGCGGGCGAGTCACTCGGCCGAACTCGGCGTGCTGACTCGGCAGTCAACCATTCAACTCCTGCAGTCAACTCGGGCCAGAAAAGTGTTGTTTCGCCTGAATCTGTTCGTTCATTCCGTGATTTACTTGCTCCTGTATCCTCCGTGCCTCGAGTTAAGACGTTTGCTGGTGTTGCGGAAGTGATGGATAAGTATTTTGAGCCGAAGGTACTTGATGGTATATTGGGTATACTATTCCCGGATGAGGTTATGTATAAATTGGTTGCGCCTTTTAATTTTTCTTTGATTGGACGCATTACTGGAAATAGGGGTGTCACTCCCAATAGTGCTATTTTGACTGCTATTTCTCAGTTTGAGTTAGTGGGCTCGCCTAGAGTTCGATTTCTTCCTCGGGGGTTCATGGCTCTACTTCTTAATCGTGAGGAGGATTTTCTGAAATTCACGTCTCTTGGAACTCTTTCTATTGGTTCGGTGTTGATTAGGTTTTCGAAGTGGACTCCGGAATTTAATTTTGTGGAGGAGTCGCCTCTTGCCCCAGTTTGGGTTAGAATTCCAAATTTACCTCTTCATCTTTGCTCGAGGCGGACTCTCTTTATGATTGCCAAGCTTTTGGGGACGCCAGTTCAGATGGATGAGTTTACTGCAGATTGTTCCCGGGGCTCTTTTGCCCGTGTGTGTGTTGAGATTGATGTTTGCGAACCTCGTCCGGATAAGATTTGGGTTGGATGGGGTTCTCATGTTCTTCACTTGGATGTGGTTTATGAACGAGTTCCATTTTACTGTTCTGAGTGCAAGATGTTGGGGCACTCTTCCCAGCATTGTGCTCGCACTAGTTACAAATCTTCTGGTGGCCGTTCCAAAGCTCAGGAGAAGCAGCCTCAGTCTTCTTCGGCTAATGATCCAGGGTTTACAGGTCAGTCTCAGGGTGTTCCTCTTGGTTCTGTTCACCCCAGTGGTCCTGATTCTGGGAGTGCTGAGTCGGGTTGGTCTCAACAGCGACGTAGGCGTCGTCCGGCTACTAGTCAGGTTATTCCCCAGGCTCTTTCGAGTAACCCTTTTGAGGTTCTTCATTCCAGCCCAGGTGAGTCCTTTCAGGGTGGAGCTTCAGGTGGTTGCTCATCTTCATGCTCACCGCCTTCTTCTCATGAATTGGAGGCTATAGTAGTAGACGCCCCTTTTGTCCCTGAGGTTGTGGTGGCTCCAAAGCCTACTCCTCCGGCCATCTCTGTGGTTGTTACTTCTGTTATTTCTGGTGAAGATCAAGGCGCTAGTGCTGGGATGAGCTCTCCTCCGGTTGATGTGGTCCCAGTTGCTCTCGATCCGATGATTGTTTCCACCTTTCCGATGCAGATGGTTGATCCTACAGCTTCTGTTTCCATTACACCTTTAGAGATCGATCTTGGGAGTGGTTCTCGAGTGGATGATTTGGCTATTCCTCCTACTACTGCATGTCAGTCTTTGCCATTACCAGGTCGCACGCGCTCTCAGAAGTGCACGTTTTACAGGACACAGAAGAGCCAGGCGGGTTTACCTTATGGGCGACCACCTGATTCAGGTTGTATTTGATGGGCGCTTACTGCAGGGTTCTCCTTGCCCATCACTGTGTTTTAATATTTTGGTGCTACCTCCAACCCCAAACCCTAAACAAGGTAAATCAATTTCCCTACTACTAGACCAAACATAGCTTTTCCTCTGAGTTGTGTAAGCCAATTTATGCATGCCCCATCAGAAGAACACATGGCAGCAGCCTATCGAAGTTTAAGGTATCTAAATGGGCACTAGGAAAAGGACTTTTCTTCAAGAAAACAAAAGCGATAAGCATTGAGATGTTTACTGATGCAGATTGGGCCGGACCAGTAAATGATGATCCACATCAGGATATTGTTCCTTTGTCTAGGGATATTTGTTAAATTGGAGGAGTAAGAAACAACCAGTAGTAGCAAAGTTCAGTTCCGAAGCTGAACTAAGGCCAGTAGCCCATTGTGTGTGTGAAGCCTTATGGCTGAAAAAGTTGCTAGACTAGCTGAAAATGAATACAATGATGCCACTGAAACTATTATGTGATAACGGGGCTGCAATAAATATGACACAATCCGGTGCATTATGATCGTACCAAACATGTTGAAGTCGATCGGCATTTTATTAAAGAGAAGACAGTTGAAATAACAATCAGCATAACGTATGTCCCAGCATCGGATCAAACCACGAATGTCCTAACAAAAGGCCAGTTTAGACCCATGTACTAAAAAATGGTTGGCAAGCTGAGAACGTATAACATGTACATTCCACCTTGAGGGAGAGTGTAAAGACCACGGGCTATAGGTTGACCCAGCATGAGCCTTAGCCTATACTCATGCACAACTACTGGTCATGGGTTGGTCCAACATGAGCTGCAACACATGCTCATGTACCGTCACTCATTTAATATTTCAACTTCTATATAAACCAATAAATGTTACCTTTAGAGCTCTTTTCTTCAGTTTGTTCATCATTGAAAATTGCTTAAGCCTAGCTTTGACAGTTTTACCAAGAGAAACATTGGGAGCACTCATTTTGTAACCAATGATGATCCACAGGTACATCAGTCATGCATGTTCATTGATGCAACGAACTTGGAAAAAACTATTCTGCAGACATTACCAGAGCAAACTAAGAAACAAATAACTGTTAATGGACTATATTACCTAGAACTTCTTGTTCAGTCAGTCTCCTCTTAGGGTCAGGGTTGAGCATCTTCTTCACTAGGTCTTTTGCTCTATCTGAAATCTTAGGCCAAGGGTCTCTTTCAAAGTCCACAACAACCGAACGAATGATGGCTTGGGCAACTCCTTGTTCAGTTTCTGCAATTTAATGATCATTTAGGTCAAATGTATGCCAAATTTAGGTAAAATCAGCTCGCAAGCATGCAATTGAAGCACAATATGTCAGGTGAATGTGGACCTCATCATTCAATCAATCCAGGAAAGTGGCTGAACTTTGGTGTCAAACTTAGATGACCACATTAAATACAGTTGCAGTAAAGTTTGAAAAATATGGAGGCGGAAAAAGTGTTCTTAATTCATATTCACACCAGGGGATGAGGCTATAAATAGCTTCCTTCTTTTCATTTGAAAGACCGTCCCAAAATCAAGTGAGAAAGCAAAGGTGTTCTTGACTGTTGTGAGGTCCTATTATGTGAGTTAGATAACTTATTTCTTTGTTATCCTCGGGGTCGGGATTGCGAGAAATTGAATGTTTGTGAACACTTGAAAAATATTTGTACATGTAATAAAGATTTGCAGGATCCTTCATAAAAGAGTCTATATCGGGTGAACCACGTAAATTATTGTGTTTTTGTTAATTGTTTTGTTCCGGATTTTTTTGTCTTTATTCTCGTCATGATGTCAATAGCTTCGGTTAATCCGTAACACAATAGAATTGGCCTCAATTGTGTGTAGGTATATTATCGACCACTAAAGGCAAATTTCTTATTGGCTTCAATTAAATTTCTGGATCACACCATATAAAATACTGATCATCCTACTTACACTAAATAGGAGTTCCAAATCCAGTAAAAAACTCCGAGACATGATTAGTAGCATATTAATGTTAAATTCACAGAAAACGAAAAGAGGCAACCGACCAGCCCAAAATGGAGGAATGCCACAAAGTAAGATGTAGAGTATTGCTCCAGCACTCTGAATATCCACTTCTGGTCCGTGGTTTCTCTTCAGCGCCTCTGGAGCCATATAATAAGGACTCCCAACTATCTCATTAAATCTCTCGGCTATTGAAGTGAAAACATATGAACAACAAATCAACTAAATAGTAAATATTGTCCTATCCATAAATGCAATGAACAAATAAAAGTGTATGGGGAGTGGAGTTACCAGGCTTGAAAAAAACTGCCAACCCAAAATCAATGGCCTTGAGAGGAGATGTTTCTTTCTGTTTACCAAACAAGAAGTTCTCAGGCTTAAGATCACGATATATGACCCCATGCTTATGGCAATTCTACAAAACAAACCAAAAGAAATTCTTCACATGTTAAAAGCGTGAGAAAAATATCATCTCATAATTATCAGTAAATTAATACTCCACTAACATAAAATATCTTCCGGGACATGACGAACTGCAGGATAAATGATGACAAAGATCGATGAATGAACATGAAAGTCAAGAGTTGACATTTGAAAGCTGGAATTTACAATCGGACAAAAATTTGGAATTGATATTCAAACTACTTTATATAATTTTTTCTAAAATTTTATTAATCTCTATTTTTTTACAAAGAATTAAAAATTCGCGCTTGGAACTGGAACTGCAGTCTCTGACACCACGACCGTTTCGCCGAACAAAGAGTAGTAGTAGTAAGCAGCAATGAAATTAAGCAGGTTACAGGGAAAAAAAGATTCACCGGCTAAATGCAGATCAGAGTCGGGGCAACATGAAATTTCAAGTCATACCTGAATAACTTCAACAATTGTGCGTGTGACAGCTGCAGCGGCCCTCTCTGTGTAATATCCGCAGGGCAACAATTCTGTCAAACAGTTCATCTCCCTCACACAACTCCATAGCTAAATGAACCGCATGATCATCTTCATAGGTATCCCTCAAACTCCCAATATTGGGATGCTTGGGCAAATGCTTCATGATCTCAACCTCCCTCCTCAGTCCTCACATCTTCAATATCCACCCTAGTCCTCAGTTTCTTCTTAAATATGGACTTACAAGCAAACACTTCACCGCTTGTTTTAACGGTGCATAAATACGTGATCCCGAATTTTTCACGGCCAAGCTCGCGACCCAGATCATAAAACTCCTCGATATTATGCCCCGTCGGACCACTCAGAACGTAGGGCTTGCATCCACCGGTCGGCACAAAATCACCAGCAAATGTGTTCGACTTATACTTGCTTCCATTCTCATCGGAAGTTTGAGGTACCGCAAAGCAATTTCCCATTCCAAAAGAATCGAGACAGATCAAACCAAAAAAAAAAAAAACAAAGCTTTGCTCAGCTCAAACAAATCTGAAAAGACTCGATCTTCCTCATCTAAAGCTTCAGCTAGAAGAATTTTCCTCTACTTCGATCCCCGCCAATGAATAGTAGCGAGGCGAAAAAAAAAAAGGAATGACGAATGGAAATACAAGAAAAATCAAGAAAAATAAAGCGGATATTCATCAGTGACTGAAAAGGCAGCCATCAAAACCTACCTAGGGGATCTCAGAGAAATCAAGAAAATACCAACTGCATATGTAAATCCAACAAAAATAATAAGATAATGAGGAAAATAATCTGACTTCAAAGGAAAGGAAAACAGTGTAGTGCCTAGAATTGCTGAAGCTGGGGCAGTCGTTTATCATAAGATAACGAGGAACGAAACGAAGACGAGAAGGGGAATTTAGTATCAGAAACTTTCCTCCTTGAGTTAAGCTAACACCAACTTTATGACCTCAATTTCTAAAATAAGTTATTGAAACATTAAATAGTAAAAAATATGCAAAAATTAACAAAAAAATTACAAATTGTCGTGAAAAAGTAAAAATTTATGGTAAAAAGTAAAAATCTCAAAATCTCAAAATTATCAAACTGCACACTTTATAATATTTTTCTCTCAACTCAATTGTGATTTTCTTCACAAATGAGAGATCTATTTATAGAAAATCTTTACAAATAATCCAAAAATAAATTCAACATTACCTACATCATCACACACTAATTTTCAATATTTACAACTCTTATTTTCAACATTCAAATATTCAATACACACATTTTAAATATTATTTTTCAACACTCCCCCTTGTGATGATGAACATAATTATTGTCTTCATTATGTAATTTTATACTGCCTCGTTAAAAACCTTACTAGGAAAAACCCAGTAGGATAAAAACCATAGTAAGGGAAAAAGAGTGCAGTCACGTAAACTCCCCCTCATGTTGACACGAACAATTCTTCACAAATTTCGTAGATTGCACATCCCAATATTATATATGTGCTTTCTGAATATTGTCGTAGGAAGTGCCTTTGTGAAGAGATCTGATGAGTTTTCACTTGATTGAATGTGACGAACATCAATATATTTATTCTTCTCAAGCTCCTTGGTGAATGCGAAGAACTTAGGAGGAATATGTTTAGTTCTGTCGCTTTTTATGTATCCTTTTTTTCATTTGAGCAACACATGCAGCATTATCTTCATATAGTATCATAGGCTTCTCGTCAAATGATAATCCGCATGAAATTTGGATATGTTGGGTCATTGATTTTAACCACACACATTCACGACTTGTTTCATGTAGTGCAATAATCTCGGCATGATTTGATGAAGTTACGAGCGTTTGTTTCTGTGAACGCCAAGAAATTGCAGTGCCTCCACGAGTAAATACATATCCTATTTGGGAACGTGCCTTGTGTGGATCAGATAAGTATCCAGCATCGGCATAACCAATTATACTTGGATTAGCATCTTTTGAATATAAAAGTCACAAGTCTGTCGTTCCTCGTAGATAACGGAATATATGTTTAATTCCGTTTCAGTGTCTCTTTGTTGGATATGTGCTAAATCTTGCCAATAAATTTAATGCAAAAGATATATCGGGTCTTGTACAATTTGTAAGATAAATAAGGGCACCGATAGCACTTAGATATGTTACTTCTGGACCAAGAATATCTTCATCGTCTTCACATGGACGGAATGGATCTTTTTCTATATTTAATGATCTAACAACCATTGGAGTACTTAAAGGATTTGATTTATCCATATTAAAACGTTTAAGGATCTTTTCTGTATAATTTTTCTGGTGAACAAATATTCCACATTCTTTTTGTTCAATTTGTAAACCCAAACAATACTTGGTTTTTTCAAGATCCTTCATTTCAAATTCTTCCTTCAAGTATGACAAAACTTCTTGAATTTCCTTATTCGTTCCAATGATGTTTAAATCATCAACATATACAACAATAATTACGCATCCGGATGTTGTTTTCTTAATGAAAACACAAGGGCATATTGAATTATTTACATATCTCTTTTTCGTCAATTGATCACTTAGCCGATTATACCATATTCGGTCGGATTGCTTTAACCCATATAATGATCTTTGTAATTTAACAGAATAACATTCTCTGTGTTTTGAACTTTGTGCTTCAGGCATCTTAAATCCTTCAGGGATTTTTATATATATATTACTATCAAGTGATCCATATAAATAAGCTGTAACAACATCCATAAGACGCATTTCTAAATTTTCAGATACTGCCAAGCTAATCAAATACCGAAACGTAATTGCATCACGGGAGAATACGTTTCTTCATAATCAATTCCAGGCCTTTGAGAAAAACCTTGTGCAACAAGTCGAGCTTTATATCTTACTATTTCATTATTCTCATTTCGCTTTCGAATAAAAACCAATTTGTATCCAACAGGTTTTACACTTTCATGTGTAAGGACTATAGGTCCAAAAACATTACGTTTATTTAGCGAATCCAATTCAACCTGGATGGCTTCTTTCCATTTTATCCAATCCTGTCGATTTTTACATTCACCAAAAGATTTTGGTTCATGATCTTAATTATCATTTATGATGTCGATTGCCACATTATAACAAAATATATCATCAATTTCTTCTATATCTTTTCGGTTCCATATTTTTCCAGTATTAATGTAATTGATAGATATTTCATGATTCTCGTCAGTTTGTGTTTCTGACAGAACATTTTCATCATCATGTGTTTCTTCAAGAACATCATTCTCTATTTTGTAATTATCATGTGTTTCTTCAGAAACATCATTTTCTCTTTTGTGATCATCGTGTTTCTCTATGAATTTTCTTTTTCGAGGATTTTTATCCTTGGAACCGACTGGCCTTCCACACTTCAGGCGTTTAATGACATCATAAGTATCTTCAATTTGTTTATTCGGAATTTCAATTCGAGCAGGAGCATTTACAGCATGTATATATGATTTAGTTACCCTTTTTGCATATGTAAATGCATCTGGTATTTGATTTGCTATTCTTTGCAAGTGCACAATTTGTTGTACATCTTTTTCAGATTTTTTTGTTCTTGGATCCAGATGTAACAATGATGACACATACCATGTAATTTTCTTTTCGGTATATTTCTTATCTCCCCCTAATATTGGGATGATTTCCTCATTAAAATGACAATCAGTAAAACGTGCTGTGAACACGTCACCTGTCTGAAATTCAAGATATCGAATGATTGATGGACTATCATAACCGATATAAATTCCAATCTTTCTTTGAGGTCCCATTTTCTTTCGTTGTGGTGGTGCAATAGGCACATACAGTATACATCCAAAAATTCTCAGATTAGAAATATCTGGTTCTTTACCAAATGCAAGCTGCAATGGGAAGTATTTATAATATGCACTTGGTCTGATGCGAATTAATGAAGCAGCATGTAAAATTGCATGTCCCCATATAGAAATATGGAGCTTTGTTTTCATAATCATTGGTCTAGCAATCATCTGCAGACGTTTAATCAATGATTCAGCCAATCCATTCTGTGTATGTACATGAGCAACAGGATGCCCAACAATGATTCCCATAGACATACAATAATCATTGAAAGTCTGGGAAGTAAATTCACCAGCATTATCAAGTCTAATTTTCTTGATTGTATAATCGGAAAATTGATTCCTCAATTTTATTATTTGAGCAAGTAATCTTGCAAATGCAACATTTCGAGTTGACAATAAACATATATGTGACCATCTGCTGGAGGCATCAATCAATACCATAAAGTATCTGAATGGTCCACATGGTGGATGGATTGGTCCACAAATATCACCCTTAATACGTTCAAGAAACATTGGTGATTCAGTTTGAATTTTGGCTGGTGATGGTCTTATAATGAGTTTTTCAAGAGAACATGCTATACATTGAAACTTATTATTTTGAAAAATCTTCTGGTCTTTCAACGGATGACCATGTGTATTTTCTATAATTCTTCGCATCATTGTTGAACCAGGATGTCCTAATCGATCATGCCAATTGATCAGTATTGAAGAATTATCAACTACCATGTTTGATTCAATTGGACTTATATATGTATAATGCAATCCAGTAGGTAGCATTGGTAGTTTTTCAACTACATCTTTCTTTCCTGATTTGTATGTGGTAAGACACATATATTTCTCATTCCCTTCATTCATTGTTTGAGTATCATACCCATGGGAATATATATCATTAAAATTCAACAAATTTCTTTTTGATTGTGGTGAATACAAAGCATCATTGATCAAAAATTTTGTACCATTAGGTAACAAAAATTGTACTTTACCACATCCTTTAATCAAGTCTACAGGACCTGATATTGTATTCACCATTGTTTTTATTGGTTTTAGTTCCAAGAAATATCTTTTATCTCGGAGGATAGTGTGCGTTGTACCACTATCAGGTATGCAAGCTTCAACTTTGTTCGTAGCATTTTCTATATTTGAACTTCAAAAAAATATACAATGAAAAAAAAATTATTGAAAATACATATGCAATAAATTGAAAAATACAACACATATCATACTTGTACAATGAAACATTATCATATGAGTACATGAAAAATAAATTATTTTACAATTATATTCTACCAATATATTGTTCATTTTCAGAAAAATCATTGAGAAAATTTCCAGCGTCAATATTTTTCATTTCTATCCACCAGCTTATTGATCATTTCCAGAGAAATCATTCAGGAAATCTGCAGCATCAAAATGAGTTGAATCACTCAAACGGCCACTGTGTTCAGTGAAGTTGATCTCTTTTTCTTTCCCCTTTATCGATTCTTTATAAAGCTTGCAAAGGTGCTCGGGGACTCGACAAATACGAGACCAATGTCCTGGAGTGCCACATCTAAAACAAGAACTTTCAAATCTTTTTGAGTGATTTTCATTTACACTCATGTTCTCATGATGCTTTTTTGGTGGGTGGTTCGTGACGCCCTTTTGAGATGAGTTATAATAATAACTATCTCGATTGTTTTCAAAACCATGGTCGCGACCACGACCACGACCACTTCTACGTCCACGTCCACGACCACGACATCGACCTCGACCTCGACCAAAACCTTGTCTCTGGATTTGATTTTGATTTCCAGGTTTAAATTCATTTTTACTCACAGCATTTACTTCTGGAAATGCTGTTGATCCAGTGGGTCGGGACTGATGATTTCTCATTAATAGCTCGTTGTTCTTTTCCGTCACAAGAAGACAGGCGATAAGTTCAGAATATCTCGCAAATCCACGCACTCTATATTGTTGCTGTAAAGTTATATTTGATGCGTGAATCGTGGAAAATGTTTTTTCAAGCATTTCTGATTCCGTAACCTCATGTCCACAAAATTTTAATTGCGAGATTATTCGATACATCACCGGATTGTAATCACTAACTTTCTTGAAATCTTGGAATCTTAACATATTCCATTCATCACGGGCGGTCGGAAGTATAACTTCCCTTATATGTTCTAATCTTTCTTTAAATCCTTTCCACAGAGCCATGAGATCTTTTTCGATGAGATATTCACATTTTAAACCTTCATCGAGATGTCGACGCAAAAATATTATAGCTTTTGCTTTTTCTTGTGATGAAGATATACCATTTTCTTTAATGGTCTCATTTAGACCCAATGACTCAAGATGCATTTCTACATCGAGAGTCCATGGAAAATGTTTTTTCAAACATTTCTGATTCTGTAACCTCATGTCCACAAAATTTTAATTGCGAGATTATTCGATACATCACTGGATTGTAATCACTAACTTTCTTGAAATCTTGGAATCTTAACATATTCCATTCATCACGGGCGGTCAGAAGTATAACTTCCCTTATATGTTCTAATCTTTCTTTCAATCCTTTCCACAGAGCCATGAGATCTTTTTCGATGAGATATTCACATTTTAAACCTTCATCAAGATGTCGACGCAAAAATATTATAGCTTTTGCTTTTTCTTGTGATGAAGATATATCATTTTCTTTAATGGTCTCGTTTAGACCCAATGACTCAAGATGCATTTCTACATTGAGAGTCCATGGCATATAAATTTTTCCCGTGATGTCGAGCGCAACAAATTCGAGCTTTGTCAAATTTGACATGGTGGTACTTTTTCTTCTGTTTGGAGCTTGGAAAAGTATGGAGGACTTTTAAAGCTTCGTGCTGATAACGTGTTGTGAAAAAGTAAAAATTTATGGTAAAAAGTAAAAATCTCAAACTCTCAAAATTATCAAACTACGCACTTTATAATATTTTTCTCTCAACTCAATTGTGATTTTCTTCACAAATGAGAGATCTATTTATAGAAAATCTTTACAAATAATCCAAAAATAAATTCATCATTACCTACATCATCACACACTAATTTTCAATATTTACAACTCTTATTTTCAACATTCAAATATTCAACATTCAAATATTCAATACACATATTTTAAATATTATATTTCAACACAAATATATTTATATTTATATATAAAATAGAAGGTATGCTCTTTTATTTTTGAGTTCAAATCTCTCTCATGATTTATTTCATGGGGTGCTCCTATAATTTAGGAGGTATGCTCTTTTATTTTTGAGTTCGTCTATAAACCGTGACTTGTTTGGTTGACCAATAGAAGCTGTTTATTTTACTTGGAAAAAAAAATCACACAAGTTGTCAACGAAGTCTTCTCCCCTCTCGTTGTGTCTCTGCATACGTAACCACGTAACGTTCATACAGGTATATATGTAACTTCATATCTTCTTCTTTTTTATTGTTAAATTAAGTCAATGATCAGAGATTTTGTTCCTTATTTGGATCGCATTAGAGATTTCAAACAAATTCTGTGTTGAGACTAGGACACCTAAATTTCAAAAATCCAGAGTCGATGCGGTGGCAACGAACAGCGGCTGAGGAAGCACTGTTGGCCGAAATTTTTCTTTGAAAAATATGTGATGGCCGAAATATTGAGAGGGATGGAAAGATTAATTTTTGTCTTGTGTTGTTTGTTATATTATATTATTAACATTTGATAACATATTTATTAAAATACACAAATCTTATGTCACTAGGGTTTCTAATCCAAATGCCCTTAGAACTCTTAATTTCATTAATTAAATTCTCATATTAATTATATAATGTGATAGGATCGAGATATGAAATTTGAGGGGCTGAATAAATTTTCTTACAATCGTTTCGATTGGGTTCACATATTTTTAAACTTTTGTTGTGCCTTTGGTACAAGAAAACGGTGCTCCAACAACTGCGTCATAGCCAAATGAAATGTGTAGATATCAGGTGTAAAGGTCTAATGGTTAACTGCTCGCCATTTGAGTTCTTAATTTATCTATTCATATTATAAAAGTGTGAACCAAGGTTAAAATTTTTCATTATATGTTGTCAACTTTGTCCTTAGTATGTACACACTTGAGTAATTTAGTAAAGATATTTTTGTAAAATCAATTATTATGATAAGTTCAAAATATACAAACTACATGTTTGTTGAATAAGAATCAAGTTTGATTGAAATATCAAAATACTTTATTTTTATTATTATATTTTTTATTTGATTACAGATGAAGTGAACATATTGTGTATTGTCAACTTTGTCTTTGGTTTGTACACACTTGAGTCATTTAGTAATGATGTTTTTGTAAAATCAATTATTATGATAAAGTCAAAATTAAGGATCCAATTTGATTGAAAAACAAAATACTTTGATTTTTATTATTATATATTTTTTGTTACAGATAAAGTGAACATAATTTTTCTTATGAATACTTTGATTTTTATTATTATTGAAACGTCTCTAACTCGTTATTCCATTAAAATGTACTATAATTTTTCTTATATATATATATCTCCACATCAAAATCCTCACCTGCATCATTCACAGCTAGTGAGTCTATTGACTCTGCAAGCCATAGTAACAAGTAATACTTATACATCTACATGCAACAGTGAAAATAATTTTAATAAAAATAGCTTTTCATGAACATTCATAAACTTAAACATTTTCTTTCATCATATACTTTTCATTTCATCATATATATATTCATATATGTTTTCCCCTTGGATGAATTCAGATCATTAATTGTGACTTTCGTATCAGCTGTTTGTCGATTGATCAATCTTACGTATTACCATGGTACCAGGTGGCGGGGACGTTAGCGACACTCTCACCCGTCAACTGAGCATTGGTCTTACATGTCATTGTGTCATTTCGTATTGATATTCATATTCGTGTTCGTATTATTTGCAATCAAATCACTTCCTTCAAAACATTTTATCATATCCATCTCTTATAAAAATTCACGCATATAACATGTTCTCGGAACCAAGCATGCGGCTTATTCTTTAACATTTTACAATTTTCATCAGAAAATTTCATAACCTTTCATAATATACATTTTAACATTTGTTATTGCATTCAGGACACTGCCAGGAGTCATAACATTTTTTAGGTCTAAAATGATCGTTTTGCCCCTGAAACCTTAACTTTCCCATTTTTACACTTGGACCATAAAACGATGACCTGAATTCATCCAAACTTATCATAACACCTTAAAATATACTCATAAACATTTTTTAGATGTAAACTTAAGCCCTCGACTAAATTTCATAATTCGTTTTAAAACTTGAACCGAAGTCCCGGTTTTATCCCGAATAAACTCGAAACTTGTCCAAACTTTAACCATAGCTTAACCACACCTAACCATATCCTATGCAACCCAAATCTAGCCATTTATAACCCACATAAATGACTAGAAAGCTGCTGGAAATTTCTGCACCATTCTATCCAAACCCTAGCCCAACATATCCCAAGCTCCTTCGATCATAGCACTTAACCAACGTGACCAGCCCCTAACCAGCTATCCTAGGACCTAGAACAAACCCCTTAGGACCCACTTGCACCAGCCCTAGCTAGCCATGCATGAGGATGTGCATGGTTCTTCTATTTTGCGCGCAGCCACCGCCCTAGTCGTGCGCCTAACCTATCCAGCCTCTCCATCCGTGCGTGGACCACCATGGCTCAATGTTAGGACCCTCATGAGCCCAGACCCTTGTTTGGAAAGCACCCTGCATGGCCTCCCCCTTTTATCCTCCCAAAACCGTGCCCTAGCTATCCATGATCTCAAATTTTCGTTCATCTTTTTCCCTCCATGTCCAGCCTTGTACAGCCCCATCTAGGGCTCCTAAACCACCCCTAAATAAAGCCCATATAAACCCTAACATGTCAGGCCCTTGTGCAACATGAATGCAACGAGTTTCATGTCAAAAGAATACAAGTTTTCCATGTATATGCCATAAAAACGAAAATAAAATGAGGGACATCAAATTTTTCATGCAACAATTTTATTCACACATAATATGGTATGAATGATGATAAAAGAAGGAGAAAAGTATGCCTTTGCATATTTCATGCACGAAAACCAATTCTAGACGCAAAGAACATTGGCAGAGAGACTGGGAGATCTTGCTGCATTTTCTTTCTTCAAAACCGATGTGAATTGCTTCAAAAACGTGGGTGTGTGCATGCGTGTGTGGTTGGGAGAGAAGCCCGAGGTTTCTTGTGTGATATGAAGTGTTTTGTTGTTTAGAAACTCTATCTTTTGATATACATAATTGGGTAGAAAGTTAGGCCCAATAACCTTAGTATAATAGGCTTATTAGGCCCATTATAATGTAATAACAATATTTCGTTTAGGAAAAATTTCGAAAATAATAACCGAGCCTCCAAAAAATCCTTGTTTTCTTCCAAATTCGATTACCGGTTTAGAATACGACTCAGCATGTAAAAACATCTCAAAAACACATTTTTGAAAATTGCCTATTAAATATGTCATATATTAAATAATTAAAAATAATCATTTAATAAAAATATTTTTCATTAATAGTTCTCGTTCCCCGTTCATCGATCGCGTCTCGAATAACCCTTGAAAACACAGTTTTATGGATTCTAATAAAAAAACTCATTTTAACATGTAAACATATCTACCACATATAATTAATACAACTAAAATGATTTAATTAAACATTTTCTATTTTTACTATATTTGCATGCAGTTGGATTACGTTATCGCATTTTGGACCTTACAATTATATTTTTTATTTGGTCATAATTTGTTGAATAAAGATCCAATTTGATTGAAATATCAAAATACTTTGATTTTTATTATTATATTTTTTATTTGATCATAGTTTGTTGAATAATGATCAAATTTGATTGAAATACCAAAACACATTGATTTTTATTATAATATTTTTTATTTGATTACAAATAAAGTAAACATTTTTTTTCCGATGAAAATCTATGTATTTGTTGAATAAGGATCAAGTTTGATTGAAATATCAAAATATTTTGATTTTTACTATTACAGATAAAGTGAACATATTTTTTCCTATAAAAATTATATAATATATGTAAAAGTTGTAAAAGAATTTTTGTAATTGAAAAGAGGTCATTTCTCTCATGTTATTATTTCTCATCTCGTCTCTCTCCCCATTAAATGAAGTTTATCTCCCCTTAAAATTCTGATGCAAATTCTAAAATGTTTGCCGCCTATTCTTGTCGTCAGTTTGCCGCCGTACATCGTCAAAGCTTAGAAATAAATGCATATTTGAAAAGATCTATTGATACCGATATTGAGGGGTATTTCGCAACTTTGTCGTCGACCCTTTTTTCTTCCGATCGTTTTTCCGCCGTCATCCTCCGCACCGGCCTCCACCGTTGCTTGGACTTGATTTTTCAAGGCATTTGGAGGTCGAAATCTTGCCCTACCTCGAGTTTCATAGGTTTCCGGTGAATGAGTTTTAACCTTTCAATTTAGCTCGACTTTTGGTACTAATATTGATATTTGTTATATCTTTGAATGTATGTACAATCTTTGCCTCGATTCGAGGTATCAACGGAAATTTTAGCCCATGTTTGTAGAATTTACAAAATATCTGTTTATTATAAACAGAAAATCTTCTTTCTCAAATTTGAAGAGGTATTGACAAAAAACTATGTTTATTCAATGTCCTTTGCATCTTTGATAATATATTGAAATAAAAGTTGTGACCAATTGTGTTTCTAAATAGTAAGTTCTTTGAAGCAACCAACCCATCCATTGAAAATAGTACGAAGGTAAATCAATTGAAGATTTCAAATTCGTAGTATTTAATTGAAAAAAAATGTATCCAAATTTGATTCCTAACAAGATGTTTGATTTTTTTTTTAAAATTGCATATGTATTGACATTTGATAGGCGTTGTACTTTCGAAAACAAATATTCGAATTTGGCAATAGATAAAAAACATCATTACATTAATAATGTTGTGAATTCTAGATGAAAAAATATTAAAAGAATGTGAATCCAGCACATCTACAAAATTAATTAAATAAGGAAAATACAGTTTGGTTACTGAAAGTTTTGATTCATGAAGGTAAAACCAAGTTTAGTTTCATACACATTTATGAAGTATCGGGAAATTGCATTTTTTTGTTATTATCATATTTGTATATTTTTTGTTAGGTCAATCACTTGTTGATCCGCATGAATTGAAACCTATGAATATATGTCGCTATTGTGAAGCAAAAAATTTTGAATTTCCAACATTTTGTTGTGACAATGGTAAAATTAAGTTGGCAAACACTGTGATGCCGTTTGAATTGATATATCTATTCACAGGAAATCAATCGCACAAAGCTGTTGATTTTCGAGAAAAAAATTATATTTTATAATAGTCTATTCTATTTTACTTCATTTGGAGTTAAGATAGACAAAGAACTTGCTTATTTAAATCATGGAATTTACACGTTTCCAGCATTAGGCCAAATATTCCACATTCTTCCTCCTATGGCACCCGATGAGGCTAGTCCATCTCATTTCCAAATATATTTTTGAGATACAAGTAATGAGTTAAATAATAGAATGAATATGATGGGAAATGCTGATATCGATGAAGACACAATGAGACTATTAATGGAGGTTCTGAAAAGAAAACCTTACGCTCAATTATTACGCAGAATAAATGATTGGTCGTCTCTTGAGGAAATTAGGCTACATATTTGTAAAAATGCTATTGTGGATCAACAATGTTACAATAAGCCTACAGCTGATCAATCTACTGCCATTTGGATCGAAGGCAATAATGTTAATATACCGTATGATATAAATATCGTAAATCATGGATGCAATGGTCAGAGTCATAAAATTAAATATTATTTTGGTTGTTATGGATCCTTCACAATATCCTTTTCTTTTTCCGAATGGAGAGAATGAATGACATCAAAATATTCACAAATACAAGTCCACATAAGCTAATATCCAAACTCAAGATAGTATTTCCATCCAATCGAACTTTTCTTCTTTTGAAAATATACTTCAAGAGAAACAACATGGTACATGTTTCTGTCTTTTTTCTTTTCAATCTATATATATTTAAAGAAATAGATTTCGTTACTTTTACACAAATTTTACTTCCACGATAGATGAAATAATTGAATCTACGTGTACACAAAATAGAGAAGAATATAAATTTCTTCTCAAAATGTACAAGTCGGTTGAAATATAAGATGGAATGTAACATTTGTAATTGAAGGTATTCAAAATCCAAGCACAAATTTCAACAACGAAAGAATTGCAAGCAAAAAAAGATCAGTACATTTCGAACAACAAGAAATTTTTTTAAAAAGAGAATGTCCAACAAATTTATCGATCATTAACTATATTGGCATACAAGTAATAGAAGACGACGACAATACAAGAATGGAGATTAAGGGTGATGAAATAATTGCTTCTCTTGCAATGAAAGATTTTCAGCGTAAAAAAATACGAAAAAGAGATCTTCCAACAAAAGAATCATCAAAAAATGAAGATATGAAAATGCAAATGATTGATGGCGACAACATCACAAGAATTATTATTGAAGATGATGATAATATTGCTTCTTTCACAAAAAAGAAAACACGAATGACAAAAAAAATCGTGAAAGAGAGATAAGTCCAAAATATAAAGGAAGAAAGATTGACACACTTATTAGATTTAAGGTTTAGAATGCATTATCTATACATTATATTTTTATTTTTTTTAAAATCGATAGTGGTAAAATAATGTGATCAACAATATGGATTATATTTTTTCTTTATCTCATAGTTATTTTAATAATTTGTTATGACATCAATTCTATATTATATTTTTAAGATTGATTACTAATATATTTTGCAACAATTATAAATTCAATTAGATTTGAAATACACAACAATTTTTGAATAGATAACGTTTTCACGTTATAATACATGTTGTATAAGTTATATTACATTGAATTTACCGTTTGACTAAATAAAATAGCATGAAAATCGTTAATTAGTTGCAAACAAATAATCTCTTTTCAACTCATTTCTTTAACAAAATTTATCAACAACAGATGTGTGTTCCCACGTGCTTTGCACGTGTCTTTTCCTAGTATAAAAAAAAAGACAGAAAAAAGAGTGTTATAAAACTTATCTCGTGATGATGATAAAAGATATCATTCAAGGAACGCATATGAATGAAATTAGCAGATGATTTCTTATCACTGGAAGAAATGCTTGCAAATTTCTTATCACATGTTATGTGGTGAAGGAAAACTTACAAAATAGAAAGTAGTTGTTAATCAACTACAAATAAATCTTGCACAAAATAAAACCACAGATCTCAATCTTATAACTATTTTGCAGGCTCAAATAATTTAATTAATGGTACATGGACAAAATATCTAATAAATGACCCAATAAGATGATCTAATTAATTATGGGTTTCCAAAGTATTAAATAAATTTGTATGGTCCATCTTATGTGTAGAGCCCAAAATCAGTACACGTAAATCTCATGCAATTATTTAATTGTTAAATTATTTATTCAAATTTAAATGCATTTTTAGCGTTGCATGATTTATTCAAATGCATTATTTTAAATTATTTATGTTTATTTGATGCAAGCTCTTATCACAGCGTTCGTGTTAGCCATACCAGCAGGGAAGGAAATTTTGTACTATACACCGATGCATCTAAGCTCGGTCTAGTCGCAGTTTTGATGCAGCATGATCGGGTTATAGCTTATGCCTCTAGACAGTTGAAAGTACATGAGAAGAATTATCCGACTCATGATCTTGAGTTAGCTGACGTTGTCTTTGCATTGAAGATATGGAGACATTATTTGTACGGCGAGAAATGCCAGATATTCACTGATCACAAGAGTCTCAAGTATTTCTTCACGCAGAAAGAGCTGAATATGAGACAAAGACGGTGGTTGGAGTTGGTAAAAACTACGATTGTGAGATTAGCTACCATCCGGGGAAAGCTAATTTTGTGGCGGACTCCTTGAGCAGAAAAGTTGCAGTCGTAGCATAGTTGTCAGTGCAGAGATCTCTTCAGTCAGAGATTCAGAGATTTGAGTTAGAAGTTTATCATCAGGGCAGAGCTCCTAAGCTGTCTAATCTAACACTCCAGTCTTCGTTGTTTGACTGAATCCGTAGAGGTCAGCCGTAAGATGAACAGTTGCGGAAATGGAGGCTGAAGGATGAGGCCAAGGGCAGTGTACTCTACACAGTGTCTGATGGTGTTGTAAAATACAGGGGAAGGATGTGGGTGCCTAGTATTGATTCGATCAGATAAGATATTCTGATAGAGGTACCAAGATGTACAAGGACTTGCAGATTCTGTATTGGTGGTCAGGTATGAAGAGAGACATCCGTCAATTTGTGTCTGAATGTCTCACTTGTCAGCAGGTGAAGGCAGAGCATCAAAGGCCAGCAGGGATGCTTAAGCCACTCTCTATCCCCAAGTGGAATTGGGAGAATATCACCATGGACTTCGTTGTTGGATTGTCGAGGTCAGTCAGAGGATCCAATACTATTTGGGTTATAGTGGATCGACTTACTAAGTCGGCACACTTCTTTCCAGTGAAGACGACCTTCTCCATGACGCAGTACGCGGAGCTCTATATCCGGGAGATAGTCCGATTGCACGAGATCCCAGTTTCTATTGTGTCCGACAGGGACCCGAGGTTTACATCGTCCTTTTGGAAGAGTTTGCAGGCAACCATGGGGACGAAGTTGCTTTTCAGTATAGCTTTTCACTCGCAGACAGATGGCCAGTCTGAGCGAGTGATTCAGATTTTAAAAGAATTGCTGCGAGCTTGTGTGAATCAAAGCTACCTCTAGTGGAGTTTACCTACAACAACACTTTCCAATCATCTATGGGTATGGCTCCCTACGAGGCATTGTATGGAAGAAAGTGCAGATCGCCGATTCATTGGGATGAAGTCGGTGAGAGATCAGAACTTGGTCCATAGATCGTTCAGCAAACTGCAGAGGTGGTGGTCAAGATCCGAGACAGGATGAAGACCGCCAGAGTCATCAAAAGAGTTATACTGACAAGAGAAGAAGAGATCTCGAGTTTTTCGTAGGTGATCACGTTTTCGTGAAGATAGCACCTATGAAGGGTGTTATGAGATTTGGGAAGAGAGGCAAGCTGAGTCCGAGATTTATTGGGCCGTTTATTGACAGATTTGGGATACTAGCCTATCGTGTTGCCGTCCCGTCGAATCTGACCGGGGTACACAATGTGTTCCACGTTTCGATGTTGAGGAAGTACTTAGCCAATCCTTCGAACATTTTGAGTTATGAGCCGTTGCAGCTGGCTCCAGATCTGTCATATGAGGAAAGACCTATCCAAATCCTAGTCAGACAAGAGCGGAAGCTTCGGAACAAGGTGACCAAGTTGGTCAAAGTCCGGTGGCTGAATCAATCAGCGGTGGAGGCCACTTGGGAGACAGAAGCAGATATGAGGAACCGCTACCCGAAGTTGTTTGTAAGATTTAATTTCGAGGACGAAATTTAAATAAGTGGTGGAGGAACTGTAGAGCCCAAAATCAGTACACGTAAATTACATGAAATTATTTAATTGTTAAATTTTTTATTCAAATTTAAATGGATTTTTACCGATGCATGATTTATTCAAATGCATTATTTTAAATTATTTATGTTTATTTGATGCATGTTAAATATTTCTCGAGTTTCATGTTTCAGGCGAATATTCGAGGCAAGATCAATGTATGGAGACCGACGACGATTTTGGCAAATTTTAAATGTCGTATTTTATTTTTAAGTTAAGTATGGGGTATTTTAAATAATTTATCAAGTTTTAGCATTTTAAAGCCTAAATTATTTATTTAGTGATTTTAGAATTTTAAAACTTTTAAAGTTAGCATTTTTGTGTTTATTTTGTTAATTAGGAGATTTTATTATAGGTTAGTGGGGAGTTAATGTTTTAATTACTTTTGTTAATTATATATTTAAGTAATTTAACCCCTATTTTGCCACTAAACACACGCGCACACACCCCTACACACACACTTACACGTTAAACACACAACACAAACCTATACATTTCAGTTTCAGATTTTTATTGGAGCAAAACCTAGGGTTCTTTTGCCAAGAGCAGCAGCCGCTCCTTTCTCTTTAAATTCCCAGCAATATACGTTGATTTTGTTGTAATAAATCGAGCCATGTTCGTCGCAGATCGTCTCTCGCATCATCCTCACTTCGGTATCGTCGGTTCGGTAAATTTTATTATCAAAAGACATGTATATTCTTTCGTTTATGCATCGATCTCGTCATAGCATTTGTTTTTATGTTTATTATGCGTAAAAATCCATGTATGTTGTAAAAAGTTTGAGCAAAAATTTGTTGGATCGGTTTTGAAACGATTTTATATCTGAAAACTCAGATTTTGCTGTCATTTTAAATACTGCGACTTTTCGGTCGATTTTTTGAAAAAACTTTCAACATATAAAACTTAGAACTTTTTGATACCTTTGATTTACAGTAAATTCGAAATATTTGGATAAGAAATGAATGAGTTATGAT
This sequence comes from Primulina tabacum, assembly GCF_025594145.1. Classification (NCBI taxonomy): domain Eukaryota; kingdom Viridiplantae; phylum Streptophyta; class Magnoliopsida; order Lamiales; family Gesneriaceae; genus Primulina; species Primulina tabacum. The sequence continues at coordinate 196,596 of NC_134564.1, forward strand.
TGTTTTTGTGAGACTGCTCAAACTGCGTTTCTGAAAAATGTGTTCTTGAAGTTTTATTGTTGCAGGATTCGTTGGGGATCCACGGGTGATTGGTGCTACGTTTAGGTATATCGGTAATGATGTTGGCATGGTTATTGGTGTTTCATTTTGTGTCGTTAGGCACTTGAGTGGGTTAGTAGTCGTAAAATGGTTTGTTGTCAAATGTCGTATCCACGGACTTGAGTTGTGTTGTTTGTGATGTGTAGTTGCTTTGGGACGTTGTATAGGCTCGAGTCAGTGCCATAGTATCCTAGGATGGATCTCAAGGTGTCGGCTCGCAGTCGATATGATCAAGTTAGGAGGAATAAGCCATGAGTATAAGAAGTCCCGTTGGTTTACGTTTACAGTGGGTACACGGACCCATAACCGGACCCTGACACGGGGTCCGTGCCCTTGTTTCCTTCGAAATGTCAACATACAGAGCCTACACTGACCCTTAGACGGACCCTAACACGGGGTTTGTGTCCTTAGTTCTTTTCGGGTATACTTTTACAGAACCTACACGGACCTGTAGCCGGACCTGGGCACGGGGTCCGTGTACTCCAGTTTTGGGTAAAATTATATTGATTGCCTTGGGGTTTTACATCATGGTTTAGTACGATGATTAAACTAGGTTAAGTCCCGAGTGATCTAGAATGTCATAAGCTATTTATTTAATTCTATGGTGAGCACGAATACCTACGTCTAAGCTATGAAAGATAAGTGTTTGAACTCATGTTAGTATGTCCAGCGGTGGCCCCAAGCGAAATCCAACGAATCCCTCAACGCCAAATAAGTATGTTCGACGTGCAATATAAAATATTTCAAGTTTTTGAGGTATGCTAAATTATGTATGAGATTGGAAAGCGGTAAAGCATGACCAGGGACCAATTCACCCCGGTAAAGCATGACCGGGTTTAGATCAGGATTGAAAAGAGGAAAAGCATGACCAGGGACCAATCCACCCGTTAAAGCATGAACGGGGATCTCATGTATGTGGCAGTGGATCTTCCCTGTCAGCCCAGTACTGTGGTTTAGTCTGATCAGCCGTATTTATGTATGGGTCACTTGCTTTGAAACATGTCTCTACGCAAAATGATGAAGTTTATGTATGTTCAAGTATGTACCTTGCAAGCATGTTTAAGAACAGTTTCACGTTTATGGCACGTCTATGATATGTATGTATGTTCAAGCTTTTGTATGCATGTTCAAGTTTCAAGTATGTACACTATATTTTAAAGATGAATGTGGTTTTATTATGTATTACTTGTTATATCCAGTTTATATATGTTGTGTCTTCAGACTCACTAGACTTGATCGATGCAGGTGAGGATGACCATGAGGAGACGAGGGGTGAGGACCAATGAGCCGGCTTGGACTGAGCGGGAGGCTAAACCCGAGGACCGCCCATGTTTTAAGATTTTACGCACGACAATTTTTAATACTCTGATTTCACATTTTTCTTACGATGTTTAAACAAGTATTTTTTATTTAGCAAACTTTATTGGCAATCTCTTTTATTGCAAATATTTTGGATGAAAAATTGTTTGTTGACCGTAATTTGAAGGTTCATTTTGTATTTAAGAAAATTTTTATTTTTCCGTAATTTCAAGTAGTTCAAAATACGGTTCGTTACATTATGTGTAGAAACTCATTCCAATTAAATCTTCAATGATGATTTGAAGACTGCTAAGGTTATATAAGGTTATGGTCCTCGAGGTACATAGGATAACACAAAATATACACTATACACATATTCTAGATCTCTCTCATTCTCTCTTGTGAGGCAAGAATAAGGTGTTCGATTCTCTGTTGTCTTGGAAGATCCATAACTACAATGCTAGATCGATGGATTCTGGTACGCGTTTACTATTATTTATATTTTTTATAATTCGACATGAATTCATAGCCTATTGTGATATTGATTCAATAATATGATTTATAGATTTAATCTTGTTAAATCTCCAACAAGGAGTATCAGAGCCACGTTCGTGTTAAATTATGAAAATTTTGTTTATTGACTAATCTTGAAAATTTGAATTACTTGATCTAGAAAATTGAATTATTATTTTTATGATTAATTCAAATCAATTTATTGGGAATTAAAAAAATATCAAAATAAAAAATCCCCAATTTTTATATTTCATGACACTAGTTTTCATATCTGGTAAATCAATCGCCCATAAGGAACCGAATCCAGAAATTGTTTGTGCTAGCCGGACCACCATGTCGGGACAATCACCATGTAATGCCCAAGATTTTATACCGTGTTAAATTACGATTATTGATTTTTAATCGAGATAATTATGAAAGGGCTAACCGAGACACGAAATGAGATCGCGTGTGAAAATTAATGTGCAAGGACAGTAGCATCGGCGCACATGCGCGACCGGATGCGCGAACATGCGCCAAACAGGCAGAAGACCTCGCGCATATGCGCGGAAGATGTCGCGCATATGCGCGAAGCGTATGCGAGGAACTCCAGAGAGTCTCGCGCATATGCGCGGAGATGAGTCGCGCATATGCGCGAGGCGATGTGCAGGATACGCGCGGAGACCGAGTGTCTCGCGCATATGCGCCGATTGGGGTCGCGCATATGCGCGAGACGTGTGCTACAAAGATTAAGCCACTTGCCCCTTCCATGCATGAATATATATACATATGCATTCGTTCATTCTTCAGAAGAAAGAAGAAAGAGGAACGAAGCAGCTTCGAGGGAAAATAGCTTTTGAATTTTAGAATTTGATTTGCGATCAATCCGTCCGTTAGATTTTAAATCCGACTTCGGTACTGTGTTCCTATCGACGCAGGCTATAACTAGAAGTAAGTTTTACTACGTTTTGACATGTTTTGAAATTATGATGTTGTTGGAATTGAATACATGTCATATATGTTGTTCTTGACATGTTAGACAGTGTAGAATCGAAGTAAGATTAAGAAACGGACTGAATATGGAAGTGTTATGAATTTCAGAATGAGATTGACTAGAATTGATATTAGTTTTGTACGGTGGTTGATTGTAAATGATTGGAATTGGTATAGACTGATATAGTATTATCAGTATCGCAAGATTGCACTGTTGTACCGTCAGAATTTGATAAAACAGAGATGTTGTGATTTGATTAGAATATTGATACAGAATATTGATATTTTCATTGCCAGATTGAACATTGACAGGCTTTGAGTCGAGACTTCGATTTTATCAGAGCGACAGAATAAAAGGTATAAATAAATGTGGATTCGGGATTGCACAACTCGAGTTAGGTTTGACTTGAGTTTCCCAAAATCACATACTTTATTTTATTGCATTGATATTTGCAGATTATCAGATTGATATGTTTAGTCTATTGAATTATAGCAGAGCCAGAGTTTGAGTCTAGGGTAGAACCGCCGAGTCTTTGTCAGAACTGCGTAGACGCTGGACTTACGGTGTATCGATGAGCTTAGATGTAGATCGACGTCTATTGTAGACATTCGATACAGCATACCAAAGTCTAAATTAGATCGGGATTCCTAGGTTAGAAATAAGTTGAGATAAGATAATAAGTCATTGACTTAAATACAGATTCGTATTGATTCATGTAGTCAGATTAGATACATGTTTTAATGATTGTTTATGCTTTTATATATGTTTTATATGATTGCATTGATGCATTGTTTATACTGGGATATTTATATCTCACCGGAGTTATCCGGCTGTTGTCTTGTCTGTATGTGTGCATGGCAACAGGTGGGACAGGTTCAGGGTCACAGAGGTGAAGAAAGATCGAGTTAGAGTGGAGACTACGGACTTGGACTAGAGTTAGGGTTTAAACACTTGTTATATAGTTGTTAAACTTTAGTTGAGACTGATTGTATATAGTGCAAGATTTGTACTTTTAATACTGACGTGTATGTTAAGATGTATGCCATTACGTTCCGCATTTTAAAAAAAAAATTAGACCTTGTTTATTGTAATTAATTAAATTAGTCCCAATGACGATAAATAAGATGATTAACGTCCGGGTCCCCACAACAGGTGGTATCAGAGCGATAGATCTTTTAGATTGAGATAGAAGAGGCTAGTGAGCGGGGTAGATTAAGGATTTCTTTCCTGCTTTTGAATGCTAGCATGTCTTACTGCTTTAATACATGTTACTTGCTTATCTGATTTGATATAGTAATATGTTTTATTGAGAATGGATCAGCACCGATTTTAGATCAGCAGTAAGATGATCAGAGGAGGACTGAAGTTGGTTGTTGTATTTGAGTTACTAATTCTGTTGATAACCAGATATGCCTCCGAGACGAGTACCAGAACAGGGAAGTACATCAAATCCTCCGATGGATGTAACACCGACTCCAATGGAAACGTTACTGAAACGATTTCAGTCATTTCACCCGCCAACTTTGAAAGGAACAGAGAACGCTGTGGAGTGCGAGAGTTGGCTTGATGATATTGAAATGCTTTTTGACTCATTGGACTATACAGATGAGAGGCGAGTTCGATTAATTGGACAGCAGTTACACGATGTTGCTAAGGACTGGTGGATTACTAGAAAGAGAGCCATGGAGCATAGAGGTACAACTATTAACTGGAATGTCTTTAGAACTGAATTTTACCAACGATTCTTTCCAGTGTCGTATCGAAAGGACAAGGGGGCGGAGTTTGCCAATCTCAAGCAGGGACAGATGAACATAGAACAGTACGTGTCAAAGTTCTCCACCTTGTTGAAATTTGCTCCACATGTGGCTGACAGCGAGGAAGCTACTGCTGACCAGTTCATCAATGGCTTGAACCCCGATATTTTCACATTGGTGAACACAGGACGACCGAATAACTTTACCGACGCCCTGAACAGTGCTAAGGGAGCAGAAGTCGGTCTGATGAGACAGAAAGGGGCTTCATTTGTGCCTCCAGCACCGAGACCACAGCAACCACCTCCCAGATTCGAGGGTGGCAGCAGCAGTGGAGGGAAGAAAGAATTTTTGAAAGCCAGGGGAAAGCAATTTAAGAAATCTGGCAGCAGTTCTTCTAGCTCCGGTGGTTCCCGATAGAGCCAGAGTTACACTGGAGTTTATTGTAAGACTTGCGGAGGAAGACATGCAACTGAGCAATGCCAGGGAGTAACTGGTAGTTGCAACATCTGTAAACAGCCGGGACACTTTGCTAAAGTGTGTCCACAGAGAGGGTCCCAAAGATCTCAGGGAGCCGAGTCATCGGGATCAGCAGCACAGACTGAGAGACGATCAGCTGCTGTTCATACATTCCAGCCAGCGCCAGCTCAGTCACAGCAGAGGCTAGGAGGTAGCCAGCCTCTTAGACAGCAGGCCAGAGTATTCGCTTTGACCGAAGAGCAGGCCCAGGAAGCACCAGATGACGTTGTGGCAGGTAACTGTTCTTTATGTGGTTACCCTGCTTATGTATTGATTGATACCGGTGCTTCACATACTTTTATTTCTGAACGATTCGCATTAAGTTATGCATTGCCTGTAGAATCTTTAGCTAATGTAGTGTCTGTCTCTTCTCCTTTAGGGACAGGTTTGATATCCGTAAATTCTGTAAAACATTGTATACTACAGTATGACGGGCATGAGATTGAGTTAGAGTGTATTGTACTGGGGTTGTCTGATTTTGATTGTATTATCGGTATTGATAGGAGAAAGGATCCCATTGACGCAGCTAAGCCCATGCATACTGTATGGACTTCTGGTCGCACAAATTGCATAGTATCATAAATCGCTAATCCGGTTATTACCCATCCGCCAGGAGAGTTTATAAACAAATACAGATCCTTAGTATCATCTTCGATACTGAGATATACCATAAGACCAATAAGTTGATTCGAGATCTCGCTATTAACGTCTTGGTCTAAAAAGAGTAATCTTTCTCGATAAAGTCGGTCAGAGCTACAGTTGATTGTTTCCACAAGATAGTGAGATTCAGACCAGATATGACGGAAGAGTGGAAATTTTACGGTAAGGGTTCTAGATCGAGAATTCCTTTAATATCCGTGTTATCTATGACTCGATTATTACAGAAAGGAGCAGAGGGATTCCTTGTCTATTCAGTAGATGTACTGAAGTCGAGTCCATCATTGGCAGATCTGCCAGTGGTACGTGAGTTTGCTGATGTCTTCCCAGATAAGATCCCGGGATTACCTCCAGTTAGAGAGATAGACTTCAGCATTGAATTGATGCCAGGTACAGTGCCAATTTCTAGAGCCCCGTACAGAATGGCACCAATTGAATTGAAAGAATTGAAAGAACAGCTGGAAGATTTACTGGCCAAGGGATATATCAGACCGAGTGTATCTCCTTGGGGTGCTCCAGTATTATTTGTAAGAAAGAAGGACGGTTCGATGAGAGACTGCATCGACTATCGGCAACTGAACAAGGCAACGATAAAGAATAAATATCCTTTGCCTCGTATTGATGATTTGTTTGACCAGTTGCAGGGTTCTTCAGTATATTCCAAGATCGATTTGAGATCTGGATATCATCAGCTGAGAGTCAGAGATTCTGATATCTCAAAGACAGCATTCAGAACCAGGTATGGACACTATGAATTTATTGTCATGCTGTTTGGTCTGATGAATGCTCCAGCTGTATTTATGGGATTGATGAACCGTATATTCCAGAAATATCTCGATGATTATGTGATTATATTCATTGATGATATTTTGATTTATTCAAAGAATATGAGTGAGCATGCTGAGCATCTAAGAACTGTGTTGCGAATTTTAAGGGCTGAGAAATTATATGCTAAACTGTCGAAATGCGAGTTTTGGTTGAGACAGGTAGTATTTCTGGGGCATATTATATACGGAGATGGGATATCAGTGGATCCCAGTAAGGTTGAAGCCGTGATTTCTTGGCCAAGATCGACGTCAGTGCCCGAAATTCGCAGTTTAATGGGTTTAGCGGGATATTACCGTCGTTTCATTAAAGATTTCTCGAGTATAGCTAAACCAATTACTCAGCTGACTCAGAAGAATGCTCCATTTGTTTGGTCTGAAGAATGCGAGACCAGCTTTCTGGAGTTGAAGAAGAGATTAACCAGTGCTCCGGTGTTGACTATCCCATCCGGTACTGGTGGTTTTGTGGTTTATTGCGACGCCTCTCACAGAGGGTTGGGATGTGTTCTGATGCAGCGAGGGCATGTTATTGCTTATGCCTTAAGACAGCTTAAACCACATGAGACCCGTTATCCAATCCATGACCTTGAATTGGCAGCCATTGTCTTTGCATTAAAGATATGGTGACACTATCTTTATGGTGAGAAGTTTGAGATATATTCTGATCATAAGAGTTTGAAATATCTGTTTTCACAATCTGAATTGAATATGAGGCAACGAAGATGGCTTGATTTGGTTAAAGACTTTGATTGTGAAATCAAATACTATCCAGGAAAGTCTAATGCAGCAGCTGATGCACTAAGTCGAAAGGTATGTTCTTTATCCTTATCGACGATCGGTGTTTCAAATTTGATAGAAGACTGCTGTTTGTCTGGATTAGCATTTGAAACAGATTATAGACCGTTGAGACTTTATACGGTGCAAGTAGAACCAGAGCTGATTATGAGAATTAAAGCGGCTCAGAAAGTTGATCAGAATGTACAGAGATCAATAGTGATGGTCAGAACAGGGCATAGATCAGAATATTAGGTACGTGATAACGTCTTGTATGTAAATAATCGTTTGGTTGTGCCGAATGTTTCAGATTTGAGACGACAGATATTGTCAGAAGCGCACAACAGTCGATTCAGTATTCATCCTGGTGGCAGAAAGATGTATAATGATTTGAAAAGACAGTTCTGGTCGAAACAAATGAAGACTGACATTGCCGAATTTGTTTCCAAATGTCTGAACTGCCAGCAGGTGAAAGCAGAAAGAAAGAAACCAGGAGTTTTATTACAGAGTTTGTCCATTCCTGAATGGAAATGGGATCACATTTCCATGGATTTTGTGACGTAGCTACCGCGTTCCTCCCGAGGTTGTGATGCGATTTGGGTCGTGATTGACAGATTGACCAAATCCGCATGTTTTATTCTGTACAAGATGACGTACAGATTTGACCAGATGGCAGAGATTTATGTCAGAGAAGTGGTCAGATTCCACGGAGTGCCGAAGTCAATTGTATCAGATCGTGATCTTCGATTTACTTCGCACTTTTGGCAGAGCTTGCAGCAGGCTCTCGGTACGAAGTTACATCTGAGTACAGCATATCATCCACAGACCGACGGACAGTCAGAGCGGACTATCCAGACACTGGAAGATATGCTGAGAGCAGTGGTGCTTGATTTTAGCACTAATTGGCAAGATGCATTGCCACTTTGTGAGTTTTCGTACAACAACAGCTATCAGACGAGTATTGAGATGGCACCATTCGAAGCGTTGTACGGAAAGAAGTGTCGATCCCCTCTCTATTGGGACGATATCTCTGAGGTGCCTGAGATTGGACCTGATATGATCAGAGATATGACAGAAAAAGTGAAGCTAATTCAAAAGAAAATGAAGGCAGCACAAGAAAGACAGGCCAAATATGCCAATGTTCGACGTAGACCGTTGGTATTTGAGGCAGGAGACCGAGTATTTTTAAAGATTTCACCTTTCAGAGGAGTTGTCAGATTTGGCAAGAAAGGAAAACTGTCTCCACCATATATTGGGCCTTATGAGATTCTCGAAAAGATAGGAGATCGTGCCTATCGACTCGCGTTACCGCCTTCATTATCCGGGATACATGATGTCTTTCATGTATCGTTATTAAGGAAATACCTTCCTGATGCTTCACATGCTATTCTGCCAGACGAGGCCGAAATGGATGAGACGTTGAGCTATATTGAAAAACCGATTCAGATTATTGATCGTAAAGAAAAACAGCTCAGAACGAAGACCATTCCACTGGTGAAAGTTCAATGGACTCGTCATGGCACTGAAGAAGCAACCTGGGAAACTGAATCAGATATGAGACAAAAATTCCCTGAGTTGTTTCGATAATGTAAACTTTTTAGACTGTTTCTGTATATACTCCCTATTGATATAATTGAATGCATGTGATTTCGAGGACGAAATCGTATCTTAGGGGGGGGGAGAAATGTAATGCCCGAGATTTTATACCGTGTTAAATTATGATTATTGATTTTTAATCGAGATAATTATGAAAGGGCTAACCGAGACACGAAATGAGATCGCGTGTGAAAATTAATGTGCGAGGACAGTAGCATCGGCGCACATGCGCTACCGGATGCGCGCACATGGGCCAAACAGGCAGAAGACCTCGCGCATATGCGCGGAAGATGTCGCGCATATGCGCGGAAGATGTCGCGCATATGCGCGAAGCCTATGCGAGGAACTCCAGAGAGTCTCGCGCATATGCGCGGAGATGAGTCGCGCATATGCGTGAGGCGATGTGCAGGATACGCGCGGAGACCGAGTGTCTCGCGCATATGCGCCGATTGGGGTCGTGCATATGCGCGAGACGTGTGCTACAAAGATTAAGCCACTTGCTCCTTCCATGCATGAATATATATACATATACATTCGTTCATTCTTCAGAAGAAAGAAGAAAGAGGAACAAAGCAGCTTCGAGGGAAAATAGCTTTTGAATTTTAGAATTTGATTTGCGATCAATCCGTCCGTTAGATTTTAAATCCGACTTCGGTACTGTGTTCCTATCGACGCAGGCTATAACTGGAAGTAAGTTTTACTACGTTTTGACATGTTTTGAAATTATGATGTTGTTGGAATTGAATACATGTCATATATGTTGTTCTTGACATGTTAGACAGTGTAGAATCGAAGTCAGATTAAGAAACGGACTGAATATGGAAGTGTTATGAATTTCAGAATGAGATTGACTAGAATTGATATTAGTTTTGTACGGTGGTTGATTGTAAATGATTGGAATTTGTATAGACTGATATAGTATTATCAGTATCGCAAGATTGCACTGTTGTACCGTCAGAATTTGATAAAACAGAGATGTTGTGATTTGATTAGAATATTGATACAGAATATTGATATTGTCATTGCTAGATTGAACATTGACAGGCTTTGAGTCGAGACTTCGATTGTATCAGAGCGACAGAATAAAAGGTATAAATAAATGTGGATTCGGGATTGCACAACTCAAGTTAGGTTTGACTTGAGTTTCCCAAAATCACATACTTTATTTTATTGCATTGATATTTGCAGATTATCAGATTGATATGTTTAGTCTATTGAATTATAGCAGAGCCAGAGTTTGAGTCTAGGGCAGATCAGCCTAGCTAGGGCAGAACCGCCGAGTCTTTGTCAGAACTGCGTAGACGCTGGACTTAAGGTGTATCGATGAGCTTAGATGTAGATCGACGTCTATTTTAGACATTTGATACAGCATACCAAAGTCTAAATTAGATCGGGATCCCTATGTTAGAAATAAGTTGAGATAAGATAATAAGTCATTGACTTAAATACAGATTCGTATTGATTCATGTAGTCAGATTAGATACATGTTTTAATGATTTTTTATGCTTTTATATATGTTTTATATGATTGCATTGATACATTGTTTATACTGGGATATTTATATCTCACCGGAGTTATCCGGCTGTTGTCCTTATCTGTATGTGTGCATGGCAATAGGTGGGACAGGTTCAGGGTCACAGAGGTGAAGAAAGATCGAGTTAGAGTGGAGACTACGGACTTGGACTAGAGTTAGGGTTTAAACACTTGTTATATAGTTGTTAAACTTTAGTTGAGACTGATTGTATATAGTGCAAGATTTGTACTTTTAATACTGACGTGTATGTTAAGATGTATGCCATTACGTTCCGCATTTTAAAAAAAAAATTAGACCCTGTTTATTGTAATTAATTAAATTAGTCCCAATGACGATAAATAAGATGATTAGCGTCCGGGTCCCCACACACCATGAGCCTTTGCATGCCGAAAACTATAGCCAGTAAGGGCCTGAAATCGCGAGCTATTCCGTGTGATTTTCGTCCGTTTTTTGGTCGATTTCGGTTGAATTCAGGGCATTGGGCAACGGCTCGTGATAATAAACGTCGATAAGGATCGTGCCATGGCATGAAAGGTGTTGGTTGCGGTGGTATAGGTCGGATTTAGAAATTTGACCTGAAAGTAAAGCGACTCGCTCACGACTTCATATGAACCAAAAAACGCGATTTCTGACAGGTAGGTGGACGGACGTGGTAAGGCGACGGTGGGTCAAGGTCGCCGATGACTGTTACAACCGGAGGGTCTGATAGCTGCCGTTGACTTGTTTAGGGTGAGGGTTTCTATTTTGATTTGGATATTTTTAGTTGGATTTTAAGCCCTGTTTGGTTGATTGATTTTAAACCAGATTTTGAAATCCACAAGTTTGATATTTTATAAAATTTTGACTTCCGCAATTATGATTTTCGAATTTAAATTCGACCATTTTAAAATTTAATTGCATATAATAAAATTAAAATAGAATTATTCATTATTTTAATGCCTTTTTTTATTTCGATAAATATTTATTGACATTGACAAACAAGATTCTCGAGTTCAGTTTATCACTAAACTGACTCATTATTTGAAAAGGTTGTGAAAATTTTCAAGTGTTTATTCAACCCCCCTCCCCCCTTTTCTAAACACTTTTTCACCTCCCAACCGATCCTGTCAAGTGGTATCATAGCCGTTGAATCTTGTTCTTGAATATTCCTATCTACAAAAAATGATAACCATGTATTTCTTCGACAAAATCCCAATGTTTTCCAGAGAAGAATTTGATGATTGGAAGATTAGAATGCAGGCTCATCTAGCTGCACAATATGATGATATGTGGCACGTTATCACTGGGACCCATGAGAATACTGAAAGCAAACACTGTTGTTGCCATAACTGATGGTGAACCACACTGTATTGAAAAGCCCAGAGAAGAATGGACAGCATAAGACAAAGAAAAGCCAATTTTGACAATGTGGCTAAAGATATCTTGTACAAAACACTAGATAAAATTACTTTCAGCAAAATAAGGATGTGCAAGACTTCAAAAGAAATCTGGGAGAAGCTGATTCAGCTCTGCGAAGAAAATGAGCAAACCAAAAAATAAATAAACCCTCAGTTGTTTTTCAAAAGTTCGATAATATTAAAATGAAGACTGGAGAATCTATCAGCGAATATGATGAGAGAGTCAGCTGTATCATAAATGAACTGAATGCACTTGGAAAAGTGTATTCAAACAAAGAAGTTGCACTGAAGGTAGTCAGAGGTCTTCCAAAGAATGGATTGTTAAGACCATGGCCATGAGAGAATCAAAGGACCTGAATAAGGTTGAACTACATGATTTACTTGTTGATCTAAAGGCTTATGAGTTTGAGTTGCAAACAAGATAAGGAGAGCCTTCTACACCAGCAGCTACAACTGCTCTTAGTACTGTCAAACTGGAACCAACTGGTTCAGTTGAGAAAAAAAGCTGATTAGTTTAGTAATGACGCAATGTCATTATTTGTCAAAAAATTTGGAAGATTCATGAGAAGAAATAAAGGCTCTTTTCAAAGACAATATTAGAGGAATAACACCAAGGAAGAAACAAATGCTTGCTACAACTATGGCAAAACTGGACGCTTTATTGCTGACTGCCCTAAGCCAAAGAAAGATAGTCGATGCTCAGCTGAAAATGGAAAGAAATCATTTGAGCACAGGAGAAAAGCTAAGGATGATAAGAAATCATTCAGAAAGAAACACAAAGTTCTTCTTGCTGAGGAAAGTAAATCCAAATGGGCAGAAACTGACAGCGATGAATCAGAATCTGAGAGCTTGAGCAGCTCCAGCGATGATGAGGAAGTAAGGTATTAGATGCCTAATGACACAGAACTAGAATCAACCAGTGAACAGGTATTCGATTTTAGCTCAACTGACTTTACACGAGAAGAACTTATTTCTACATTACATGCATGGTCAACGATTATCACAAGCTTGTCTTCTCATTTGAGAAGGCCAAAGCAAAACAAATTGATCCTAAAGACAATAAAACTGAAACTGATGAATCAGTTGAACTATTGAGTCTTAAACAGGAGATTGCTGAGTTGAATGCTGAAAGAAGCAAGAAACAATCTACGATTCAGCAGTTAAGGCTTGAGAATTCAAAGAAAACTGAGCTTATATAGGCATGGAATAAATCATCAGTTGCACTAGTTGAAATGAAAGATATGCAAAAGTCAGTTATCAATAAAACTGGTTTAGGATTTGGCAACCAAGATGAAACTTCTACCAGTGATACAAAACCAAAACTGAAAATGGACAAAGGGAAATATATTCACTTTGTCAAATCAGTTGTGGTACAAGAACAACCTGAGCCGAGTAGACCAGTTGAGCAGCCTATTGAAAATAAGAACAAGACTAAAAGGTATGGAATTGGTTATAGCCCTAAAACTTCATTTGATTCACGAAGACGGTCACTTAAAAGGTTCAGCAATAAATACCTGAACTCTCCAAATGGCAACTCCAATCACTGTAACTGTAAACAAGTTCAGAAAAGATATCGGCTGAACAACCAGTTGAACAAGGCTAAAGCACATATTGTTTCATACCAAGCACACACAAGCCGGGAAAAACCATTTGAAACACAGCAATTGGAAAGTCAGTTAGACTGATATAAGTCTAGGTTCCTAAAGGACTAATTAGTTTAGAACCCAAACAGATATGAGTACCAAAATTATTCATTGTGTGTGATTGCAGGTGACAGGTACAACCAAAGAATCAATCTGGTATGTGGACAGTGGTTGCTCGCGACATATGATAGGAAATGCAAATTTGCTATCCAAACTGATCAAATACATCGATCCAAACATCAGTTTTGGAGATGTCTCTAAAGGTAGAACTATGGTTAAGGGTAAGCTTATCCATGGTAACTTTAATATCAAAGATGTTTTACTAGTTGAGAATTTGAAGTATAACTTGATTAGCATTAGTCAGTTATGCGACAATAATTTCTCAGTTCAGTTCAACAAACACATTTGCACAGTTAGAAACTCAACTAATGAGATCATTTTAATTAGCAATCATTGTGGAAATACTTACAAAGTCAATTGGACTCATCAACCTAATGCACCCGTTTGTTTTATAGCTTCAAAATCTTCTAAAAACTGGTTGTGGCATAAAAGGTTGAACCACCTAAATTTTAAGTCTATTGCTTATCTGAGTAACCATGATCTTGTAACTGGTCTGCCCAAAATAGATTTTTCAAAAGATAAAATTTGTTCAGCATGTCAGTTTGGTAAGCAAGTAAGATCTTCATTTAAAAACAAGGGTAGTAAATTATCCTCCAGATGCTTAGAACTTCTACATATAGATCTTAATTCGTCATATATCAGTCATGAGTTTAGGGGGAATGAAATACACCTAAGTAGTCGTTGATGATTTTCAAGATTTACTTGGGTTATCTTTCTTAAATCTAAAGACCAAACTGCTGCACAACTGATTAAACTTTTCAAAAGATTATTAAATGAAAAATCAGTTGATATTGATAGAATAAGGTCTGATCGAGGTACTGAATTCATGAATCAAAATCTTTCACAATTTTTAAAAAATACTGGGATCAAGCATGAGCTCTCAGCAGCAAGAAATCCTCGGCAAAATGGTGTAGCTGAGAAAAGAAATCGAACCCTTAAAGAAGCTGCTAGAACAATGCTTGCTGATTCTGGTATTTCTCAGAAGTTTTGGGCAGAAGCAGTAAACACTGCACGTTACACTTAGAACAGATCAATGCTTAACAAAAATCATTTAAAAACACCATATGAGATCTGGAATGGACATAAAAGTGTGGTTTCTTATTTCAGAATATTCGGCTGCAGATGTTTTATTCACGATAATTTCAAAAATCATTTAAAATCTTTTGATGCTAAAATCTCTAGAAAGAATATTTCTTGGTTATTCATCAGTTAGTAAAGCTTATAAAGTATTTAAAAAATACACTTTGAATGTAGAATAGTCAATTCATGTTGTATTTGATGAATCTGTACTAACTGATAAGCCAACTGATCCAGTTGAGCTAGTTGATCGATTTACAGATATAAGTTTGGAGGATGATAATGAAGAAGAAAATCACATCAATCGAAATATCCTTCAAACACCAGAACCAGAAGTGCTGGATCAATCAGTTGAACAAGAAATTGTCCCTGATAATCAGTTGGTAGAGCAAAATGATAATATTCAAATACCAACTGAAGCAGCAGCAACTGAAAGTGAAGAGAACATTCAGTTGCCAACTGAAACAAGTTGCTGGGATCGATGTAAAAAATGCGAATACAGATGGAAGAAATCACATCCACCAGAATTGGTGATAGGTAATCCATCTGATCTGGTAAGAACTCGGAATCAAATGATTAATTTATTTATTCATTCAGCTTTTGTTTCCCAATTGGAACCAAAGAAAACTGATGAAGCTCTTGCTGATCCTAACTGGATAAATGTTATGCAAGAAGAGCTAAATCAGTTTACCTATAACAATGTCTGTAACTTAGTTTCAAGATCAGTTTCTAAAACCATTATAGGTACAAAGATGGGGTATACAGAAATAAACTGAACGAAGATGGTTCAGTTGTGCGCAATAAAGCGAGGCTTGTAGCACAAGGATATAGGCAAGAAGAAGGGATAGATTACGACGAGACATATGAACCAGTTGCACGACTGGAAGCAATCAGAATATTCCTTACTTATGCCTCATTCAAAAAATTTAAAATCTACCAAATGGATATCAAGAGTGCATTTCTAAATTGTCAATTGCAGGAAGAAGTACATGTTGAACAACCACTAGGTTTGTTAATCACTATCTTCCTGATCATGTTTATCATTTGAACAAAGCTCTATATGGTCTTAAACAAGCTCCAAGAGCTTGGTATGAAAAACTTTCAAAATTCCTAACTTATCATGATTTTACTTTTGAATCAGTTGATAAGACTCTGTTCAAATTTTCAAAGAGTGATCATATTTTACTTGTGTAAATATACGTTGATGATATTATTTTTGGGTCAACTAACCCCAAATTATATAAGAAATTTACCAAGTTAATGCAGAAAAAATTTGAGATGAGTATGACGGGTGAATTAACGTTCTTTCTCGGTCTGCAAGTGAAACAACTGGAAACTGATACTTTTATCAGTCAAACAATATACACGAAGGAACTGCCCAAGAAATTTGGCATGGAAACATGTTCAGCTGCAAATACTTTCATGAGCTCATCGATTAAATTAGATAATGATCAAGGGGGAATATCAGTTGAGACGGCACTCTACAGAGGTTTAATATGTTCCTTGTTATACCTAATTGCTAGTCGTCCTGATATTGTATTTGTTGTTTGTATGTGTACTAGATTTCAAGCAAATCCTAAGCAATCGCACTTTTCAGCTGCCAAACGCATATTGAAATAACTTAAAAACACAAAAAATGTGGGCTTATGGTATGCTAAGGACTCATCTTTCAATTTAATTGGCTATTCAGATGCAGATTATGCAGGATGTAAGCTTGATCGTAAAAGCACCAGTGGATCATGTCAATTTCTAGGAGACAAACTGATTTAATGGTTGAGCAAGAAGCAAACTTCTATAGCAACTTCCACAACTGAAGCAGAATATCTAGTTGTCGGAAGCTGCTGCGCTCAACTGCTCTGGATTCAGCAACAACTGAAAGGGTAGGGAGTCATTGCAAAAGAATCACCAATCTTTTGTATTAATCTTTTGTAATAATACAAGCACAAATGCGATTACATATAATCAAGTTCTTCACTCCAGGACCAAACATATCGATGTCAGACATCACTTCATCAGAGACCGTGCTCTAAAGAAACCAATCAGGCTGGAGTACATACCAACTGATCAACAAGCAGCTGACATCTTCACCAAGCCATTATCGGAGACTAAGTTTTCTCACTTTTGCAATATTCTTGGTTTTATTGATATGTCTTAATTAAATTTTTTAATATTTTTTTGTCATTTGTTGCTAATTATTATTCAGTTAGTCAAACTGTTAGTTAGTCAACTGATATCATTTAGTATGAAGAAAGAAAGTGTATGCAACTGTGTCAAGATTGAGTATCTCTCATGTCCTTATTGACCCAAAGGAAAGGAAAAGATGATAGAAGAGCCCCGATCGACAAACTCAATTCAGACTCATATCGACCTAATATGGAAAGAGGTAAATGAGTTTTCTGAATCGAAGCTAAAAACTTACAATGAGTGGGTCAAGTTCAGGACCGAAGTTTTTGCCAGGCAATTACAGAAGAAAGCAGTTTTGAAAAAATTCATCGCCTTGGAAACTGTAGTCCTAAATGTAGTCAAAACTGCCTCGATTGTTCAAGCCTTGGAGAGAAGGACGTACTTCTTTGATCTGGTACGTGCCAAGAAACTAGCGCAAATAATCGCTCAGCTACGCCAAAATTATGATCCAACCAGTCCAACTGCATTCAATGACAAAGCAGTTCATGACCAGTTGGACATGGATCTACTATCACTGCAAATGAAGATTAAAAATTGGGAAATGGATCAAGATTTGACTAATAATTCCCAAAGCCTTTCATCCGAAGTGCAGGCTGAACAATCACTTCAACACCCAGAGCCATATCAGGAATCAGTTATTGAATCAACTGAGCAAGTAACTGGTCATTCTTCAAAGGATGCTCAACCGTCATCTTCTGCTCTTCAATCTTCTCCTGTAGATCTTCAACTCTACACTGATGCTGAGTTATCACTGGCAAATATCGACGAATTCATACAATCAGTTGACACTGATATCCAGCTGAATATTCTAACTAAAAAAGCATTTGAAGAACCGAGCATAACTGAACAACCAGCCTCAGAGGCTATTTTACAAGAAATTGAAGAACCAGTTTAGTCGGCTGCCACGACTGAACAGGCAGTTCTAGCTTAAATTGAAGTGGCTCAGTTGCACTCGGAACCAACTGAAAAAGTGCAAACTGAAGAGCCAATTACAGTATCAGTTGATAAACAAACTAAAGAGCCTACCAGCTCAACTACTGTTCAGAACTTCACTCCTCCTCCAGAACTTCAACAGGAAGCAATAGCAGAAGAAGTTCTAGAAATGGCTAACATTGTGACTGAATCAATTGATAAGGCCTTGGTAATCTTTAATGAAGAAGACAAGGAGCAGGAATGTAACACCTCTGACTGATTTCAATAAAATAACTGCGGAATACTAAAAATTTTACTTGAAAGAAGGAAGGATTTAAAATTCTCTTGACATAAAACATTTACAATCAAAAGTATAAACATGATCAATCAAGTGTTGCATCAAAATACAAAATATCATTTTTGATCATGTCAAAATGCTAGCAAAATAGCCTTCTTACTTCCATCTCTATGCATATGACCTCGGCTCCAATCAACGTCCTGGCTCGTCCCTCTTATCTACATCACATGAATAACTGAAATGAGTATAAAACTCAGCAAGTGGAACTCTTACATAACAATGGATACATATCATACTCTGTAAAACATGGCTTTGAAAACATTAAATACCATCAACTCTGAAACATAAATATCATAGCATGAATAACAATAACGATGGTATTTCTCTTTTCTCTGATGGATTGATATCTAAATAGTATCTCTGTCTCTATACCTATATCCCATCGATATAAATCGATACTCTGTTGGGATATAAGCCTATGGTCGTTGATCAACTAATCATGCAATCTCTGACTATCTCTTTATCAATCCAATAAATCAATTTGAACTCTCTCTTTGGCATTAAAACAAACACTTTGAAGACTCTTCTCTTTTGTATTCCCTTTGACATAATTGAGACATACAATTGCCTCTAATATACAACAAAGTATATTAATACATAACATGAATCAAGTAGAAGGGAATAGCATGTTAAAACCATTGAAATACAATACATATACTTCATGTGAGCACAAGGAAATGAATTCCACTTACCACATTTGGATCACTTGATTCTATTCTCTTGGTTGAATTCCTACAACAATAAACCATGTATTGCACCATCAATAACCCAATAATCAAACAACCATACCATTAAATCCATAAAACCAACACCATCAACAAACCCATGATTTCTCCCCAACACCAAAATCCAAAGAATAACTAAACCAAAAGCTTACCTTAGCTCCTTGAACCCAAAAGAACCTTGTTCTCACTTCAATAATCCAACAATAAACTTGAATCAAAGAAAATGAAAGAAGGAATAAGAACCCTAGCTCTCCCTTGAGCTAAGAAATCGAGAGTATGGGAAAGAAATGAGGAAATAATGAGCCAACTCTTGTCTTATATCACTTAAATCTCGAAAACACGCTTTTACTGTACATGCACCGCGGGTGCGCTAGCTTCATCACCGCGGATGCGCTAAGTATACTGGACAACATACAAAAATCCGTAAGGAACGATCGTGGGTGTGCTACCTCTAGGACCGCGGGTGCGGTGTCGTCTCTGCCCAAACACCACGGGTGCGGTGGTTAACTGACCGCGGGAACGGTCACCTCTGTAGCCAACAACAAACTTTGCATCTAAAAATCGAATCGCAACGCCGCTACAATACAACTACTCCTCATCTATGATCAACAATACTATATACCATAAATCGCAACTCTTAACATCAAAACTATACTTAAACTTAACCAAATAGTCCATAAACATATATTAAATCTTAAACCGTACCGTTCACCAAGCTTGGCTATTACAATCTCCCCTTCTTAAAGGAATTTCGTCCTCGAAATTGACGTCACTGCGCAAACAACTCAGGATACTTTCCTCTCATTTCATCCTCTGGTTCCCACGTGGCTTCTTCAATCAACTGATTCCTCCAAAGGACTTTAACAATATCGATCTCTTTATTCCTCAACACTTTAACTTTGCGATCCAGAATCTAGAATGGAATCTCTTGGTACGTTAAATTCGGCGTCAAATCCAATGGCTCGTGACGAAGAACATGGGAAGGATTCGCAATATACTTCATGAGCATGGAGACATGAAAAACATTATGAACTCTATCAAGATCTGGCGGTAGGGCTAACATGTAAGCTCGATCACCAACTCTATCCAAGATTTCAAATGGGCCAATAAATCTTGGACTCAACTTTCCCTTCTTGCCAAACTGCATCACACCTTTAAGAGGTGCTATCTTCAAGAACACGTGGTCGCCAACCTAAAATTGCAACGGCCTACGTCGTACATCAGCATAACTCTTCTGTCTCGACTGTGCTGTCTTCATTCTCTCTCGAATAACAGCAACAACATCAGCTGTCTGTTGGACCAATTCTGGACCCAACATCTTTCTCTCACCAATCTCGTCCCAATACAAGGGAGATCTACACTTCCTGCCATAAAGTGCTTCATACGGTGCCATGCCAATCGTCGCCTGGTAGCTATTATTGTACGTGAACTCAACAAGAGGCAATTTGGAATCCCAACTACCAGAATAATCAATAGTACAAGCTCTGAGCATATCCTCTAAAATCTGAATAACTCTCTCTGATTGACCGTCACTCTGGGGTGATATGCTGTACTGAATGCTAACCGTGTACCCATAGCTCTGTGTAAACTCTTCCAAAACTCTGAAGTAAATCTAGGGTTACGATCAGACACGATCGACACAGGAACACCATGAAGTCTAACAATCTCAGCTATGTACTCTTCGGCATACTAGTGCATGGAATACGTTTTCTTGACTGGGAGAAAATGCGCTGACTTGGTCAACCGATCAACGATAACCAAAATAGAGTTATAACCTTTTTGCATTCTAGGAAGACCAATCACGAAGTCCATTGTAATGTGCTCCCATTTCCAATGAGGAATCTGCAATTATAGCAATGTCCCAGCAGGTTTCTAATGTTCGATTTTCACCTGCTGACAAGTTAGGCACTGAGAAATAAACATAGCAATATCCTTCTTCATACCTGGCCACCAATAGAGTATACGAAGATCCTGATACATCTTGGTACTACCTGGATGTATTGAATATGGCGTGGTATGTGCCTCTGTCAATACGTCTCGCCGAATATCATCACCAGTATGAACGCATATACGGCCTCTGAATGTCATCAAACCATCTTTATTCATCCCAAACTCTGAATTACCTCTCTCTTCTGCTCTGGCTCTCATCTCTGTCAGCTGTACGTCATTGGCCTGCTCTCTACGGATTCTATCCGTCAATGTAGCCCGAATGATCAACGCTGAAAAACGAGCAATGGTTCCCGGAACAACCAAAGCTATCTCCTCTCGTTGCAAGTCTAACAACAACGGTCTCTGGATCATCGAATTCAAAAAAGAACTCGACTTACGGCTCAATGCATCCGCTACAACATTCGCCTTCCCAGGGTGGTAACTAATCGTCACATCATAATCTTTGACAAGCTCTAACCACCGTCTCTGCCGCATATTGAGTTCTTTCTGAGAAAACAAATACTTCAAACTCTTGTGATCCGTGAAAATTTCACACTTTTCGTCATATAAATAATGTCTCCAAATTTTCAAGGCAAAAACCACAGCTGCCAGTTCCAGATCATGCGTAGAATAATTCTTCTTGTAGTCCTTCAGCTGACGAGAAGCATAGGCATTAACTTTTCCACGTTGCATCAGCACTGCACCGAGGTCCTTCTTTGACGCATCGGTATAAACAACAAATTCCTCTGTACCACCGGGCAATGCAAGTACCGGAGCTGTCGTCAACTTATCTTTCAACTCTTGGAATCCACTTTGGCATTCATTGGACCACTCAAACTTCACAGTCTTCCTCGTCAAATTGGTTAACGGCAGGGCAATCTTGGAAAATCTGAAATAAAACGACGATAATAACCCGCCAAACCAAGAAAACTGCGTACCTCTGATACAGTGGTAGGGATAGGTCACTTCTGTATCGCCTCTCTTTTCGCTAGATCAACAGCTAAACCATCCTTCGAAAATTTCTTCAACTTAGCATACAACCTCTTCTCTCTCAACAACTGAAAAACAACTCTGAGGTGTTCTGCATGAAGCTCTCTGGTCATGGAATAAATCAATATATCATCGATGAAAACAATGACAAAGCTATCCAAATACGGCTTGAACACCCGGTTCATAAGATCCATGAATACTGAAGGAGCATTAGTCAGACCGAACGACATCACAAGAAATTCGTAATGACCATACCTGGTCCGAAACGCCGTCTTAGGGATATCAAACTCCCTAACTTTCAACTGATAATAGCCAGATCGCAAATCAATTTTTGAAAATACTGTAGCCCCCTGCAGTTGGTCAAAAAGGTCTTCTATCCGTGGCAACGGATATTTATTCTTAATCGTCACTTTGTTGATTTCTCTGTAATCAATGCACAGCCGCAAAGACCCGTCTTTCTTCTTGACGAAAAGAACTGGAGCTCCCCAAGGCGAAGAACTCGGCCGAATAAAACCTTTATCTAATAGATCTTGCAACTGTGTCTTCAATTCTTTCATCTCTGTCGGGGCCATTCTATACGGAGCCTTAGAAATAGGAACCGTACCGGAACTAGATCAATCACAAACTCTACATCTCTGTCCGGCGGTAAACCCGGCACATCATCCTCAAATACCTCAGGAAATTCTCTCACAACATCAATATCATCAATATTCAACTTAACCATTCTATCCATATCAACAATCGAAGCCAAAAACCCATCACAACCTCTAAACAACAAGTTCTTAGCCTCAAGACATGAAATAAAAGGTAGGACCAGCGAAGTACCTGCACTGGCGAGCATACCTTCCTTATCTCCATCATTTGCAAATTTCATAGTCTTGGCAACGCAATCAATCACTGCACGATAAGTCGATAGCCAATCCATGCCAAGTATAATATCAAACGCAACCATCGGAATAACAATCAAATCGGCATAAACCACTCGTTCATCAATTTGATGTCCCTCCTGATCTCTGCTCGAAGTCCTCTAATAAAATGAGCACCTTTGTCTTTGTCATTTGAGGCAATGTATGGGGCAAACAGACAGCCCTCCTTGAATTTCAGAATGTACTCATCGACATTCATACCTCCTTGACGAAGCTCTAAAAACTCAGTCACCTTCCGAGCTCGAAGTGCATCTGGGAAGTACTTGTCATAGAAAAGATCAGTGAAATCTTGCCACTTCAATGCTGGAACATCCACACCTACCTTGGTAGCATTCCATCAAATACGTGCAGCTTTGACTAACATGAATACTGCACAATCAACTCTGTCCTTGTCTTCATATTTAAGATGATCAAATATCGCCTCAAGTGATTTGATCCACTCTATGGCCACCAATGGATCAGTGCTTCCTGCAAACTCAGGCGGATCCATCCTCTTGAAAGCAGTAAAGATTCCATCGGTTCCAACTGCTTGAGCCACTTGGCCTCTCCCTTGACCTGTACCTTGCAAACGGAGCAACTGCTGAATCTGTTCACTGTGGACCTTGGCTTGCTCTTTCAATAACTTGCCGAACTCGCCGACAACTCTCGATGAGGAACTATCCTCACCCTCTGTAGCCTCTCTCTTAGGAGGCATTACTCCTACAATGTGCTCACACAATACATATCAACTGATAGCAATAAATAGATGTAGAAGAAGACATACCCGGACTGTTGAAAGTAGAAGAAGTCATATGCATTGGTCCGAAGAACGTTGCTCTGATACCACTAAATGTAACACCTCTGACCGATTTTAATAAAATAACAGCGGAATACTAAAAATTTTACTTGAAGGGAGGAAGGATTTAAAATTCTCTTGACATAAAACATTTACAATCAAAAGTATAAATATGATCAATCAAGTGTTGCATCAAAATACAAAATATCATTTTTGATCATGTCAAAATGCTAGCAAAATAGCCTTCTTCCTTCCATCTCTATGCATATGACCTCGGCTCCAATCAACGTCCTGACTCGTCCCTCTTATCTGCATCACATGAATAACTGAAATGAGTATAAAACTCAGCAAGTGGAACTCTTACATAGCAATGGATACATATCATACTCTGTAAAACATGGCTTTGAAAACATTAAATACCATCAACTCTGAAACATAAATATCATAGGATGAATAACAATAACGATGGTATTTCTCTTTTCTCTGATGGATTGATATCTAAATAGTATCTCTGTCTCTGTACCTATATCCCATCGATATAAATCGATACTCTGTTGGGATATAAGCCTATGGTCGTTGATCAACTAATTGCATGCAATCTCTGACTATCTCTTTATCAATCCAATAAATCAATTTGAACTCTCTCTTTGGCATTAAAACAAACACTTTGAAGACTCTTCTCTTTTGTATTCCCTTTGATATAATTGAGACATACAATTGCCTCTAATATACAACAAAGTATATCAATACATAACATGAATCAAGTGGAAGGGAATAACATGTTAAAACTATGGAAATACAATACATATACTTCATGTGAGCACAAGAAAATGAATTCCACTTACCACACTTGGATCACTTGATTCTATTCTCTTGGTTGAATTCCTACAACAATAAACCATGTATTGCACCATCAATAACCCAATAATCAAACAACCATACCATTAAATCCATAAAACCAACACCATCAACAAACCCATGATTTCTCCCCAACACCAAAATCCAAAGAATAACTAAACAAAAAGCTTACCTTAGCTCCTTGAACCCAAAAGAACCTTGTTCTCACTTCAATAATCCAACAATAAGCTTGAATCAAAGAAAATGAAAGAAGGAATAAGAACCCTAGCTCTCCCTTGAGCTAAGAAATTGAGAGTATGGGAAAGAAATGAGGAAATAATGAGCCAACTCTTGTTTTATATCACTTAAATCTCGAAAACACGCTTTTACTGTACATGCACCGCGGGTGCGCTAGCTTCATCACCACGGGTGTGCTGAGTGTACTGGACAACATACAAAAATCCGTAAGGAACGACCGCGGGTGCGCTACCTCTTGGACCGCGGGTGCGGTGTCGTCTCTGCCCAAACACCGCGGGTACGGTGGTTAACTTACCGTGGGTACGGTCACCTCTGTAGCCAACAACAAACTTTGTATCTAAAAATCAAATCGCAACGCCGCTACAGCACAACTACTCCTCATCTGTGATCAACAATACTATATACCATAAATCGCAACTCTTAACATCAAAACTATACTTAAACTTAACCAAATAGTCCATAAACATATATTAAATCTTAAACCGTACCGTTCACCAAGCTTGGCTATTACAAGGAACCAGAATCCTCTAAAGCTATGTCTCCTGAGATACCAATGGCTACTGATTCTATGATAGAAGACATTCAGTCCAACCTTCTCCATGTGATTTCATCCATTTCTGATATCAAGTCAACCCAACTGTTGCACGCTTTGAAGATTGATTCTATAAAGGAGAATACTATGAAGAATTTACACCAGGTCACAAAGGATTTTACTTAACTATTTCTCCAAATATATCAGTTACGGAAAGACCGAGTGACGATTCAAGCACATTTCCACGCTCAAGACATGTTCACAAAACGAATGGATTTCCTGGAGACTGTAGTCACAAAGAGAATGGATCTGATGCAAGAACTTATAATGAATGCCATATCAAATGTCACCTCGGAAGTTCGTACATTATCCAGTAGGGTTGATGGGTTTGACAAAAAGGGGGAAGAAGAAGAGCAACAGAAGCTATCCAAGAAGATACTTAGTCAACTGACTGATCAAGAACTAGCCGATAAAAGAGCAAAGAAATAGAGTGATCTAGATCAGTTAGAAGATAGTCTCTATATTCTTATTCAGTTGAAGATTTTGGCAGATTTTGAAGATTTTTTATTCAGTAGAAGATTCTTTTATCTTTCATTCTTTGTACGAATTTGTACACTGAAAGAGTTGTCAATAAAAGATTATTTTATCTACAAAGAATTCATTTTGATCAGTTCATATTTTCTAAGTTTTGTCAAACACCAAAAAGGAGGAAATTGTTGAAAACTTAATTTCGGAGTTTGACAAATTGAGCATAAAAAGATTGAACAAACTGATCAAGAAGACTGAAAGGAACTGATCTAAAAATACACAAACTATTGGTTGCCCAAACTGAAGATTAGTGCACAGATAATCAAAAGCAACTGAACTATGTAGACGATTGGAACTGCTCATTTACACTACAATCAGTTGAGAGCAATCAGGTAATCCTATCGGCTTTTTCATACTGACAAAGCAGTTTGACACGTCATCAGTTGAGGAATGAAGCTATCAACCGACAACTGTACAAAAGCAGACTGCAACATGTAGTGGGAACGCCGCATTTCAGAAAAGTTACAGCGTACGATTGTCAGAAGAATGTTGACGTGGCAAAAACGGATATAAAGATTCAAAATGCATTCATTGTTACAGTTGGAAGCGAAGCCTATAAATATCCGTGAAGAGCAGCTGAGAACTAGTTACCGAACTATCATTCTACTGAAACCTCTTTACAAGATTTATGTTCATATTCTTTCAAGTTCAAAAGAGTTCAAAAAGCTCACGCTTAGTATATACATTCATAGCTTTCAAGCTATACATTAAGCTTGAAGCACAAAGCACTTAATATTGTATTATTTGATCTTATAGAGATCAGTTGTGCTTAGAAGTTCCAGATCAGTTGAGTACTGATAAACTGTATTGGAACTAAGTGTTTCAGTTTGGCATTGTTAAGTCCAAACTGAAGTGGGTTTTTACAAATCTTTGTATAGATCAAAGTCTTTTAGTGAATATCCTATCTTCGAGATAGAAAAGGTGGCGAAGGAGTGTTTGAAATCATATTTTTAAATGTTATTCAAGATGCGATCGAGGAACGCAGACCGATGGCTGAAAAAGAAAAAATATTTTTATTAAATAATTGTTTTAACTATTTAAAATATGGTTGATACTTCATGATATTTTTAAGAATAAGGAGTTTTGAGGTGATTTTATACGCCGAGACGTAATTTTTAACGGTATGTGATTTTCGACTAAAATATGAATGTTTCAAGAATTCGGCTAATTTTTCATGAACTTTCCCAAACGAAATATTTTAAATATGCACTAATGGGCTTAATGGACCTATTGTACCATATTAATGAGCCCAAGCTCCCATCTCTTGGTTTGATTATTATTTAAAGCCCAAAACCCCACCCCTAAACCCTAGTACACATGCACAACACACACAAGACTCCTAGCAACCAACAAACACACGCACACATGATATTTTGAGTAGGAAAGCCTCAGTTCTTGCAAGGAAAATCAGCCTAGGCTCTACGTCGCCGTTCTTCGAATCGCCACAACATTTTCGTGTGTAATATAAGCAAAAGCACGCCACAAATCTCCTTTTCTCATCTATCACACCTATTACGTGTTTGATCGTCGTCTGCATGAAAAACATGATCTCTTTATTAATATTTTCGTTTTTATGCATTGACATGTGAATAATTCATGATTTTATGTCCCAAAACTTGATATATTATTGCATGAAGGGGGTGCCATCATAGGGACACCAAAAGAGAAGATTTTAAGGGTGTTTAAGCATCCCTAGATCACGATTTAGAGGCTGCACATGAACTGGAATAAGGCTTGAACATAATTGCATGCTTTGGTGTACAAGGGTTCGGTTAGGAGGCTTCGCGACGTGCGGCTCGAACCAGGGCTCGACCAGGGATCGGATTGGATGTGGCAAGGTGTGAGGAAGAGTCCTAGCCACGCTAGGACTCAAGCACGGCAGTAGGGAAAGATCCCATGCATGATGGGACTCTTCCCAAGCCAACAAGAATAGTTGGTGTGCGTGAGGAGTGTTTGCTCGGCCAGGGTGGTCAGGACTGGGCTAGGATAGGTCTAAGGGTGGTCTAGTGAGGATCACAAGGGTAAGGGCTCGAGTGATGATCGGGCTAGGAGTCCTAGTGCGTGGGGAGTTCTAGGCACACGGGTAAAGGCACTCGCGCAGCTTCTTGTCTTCGTGCAGGAGGTTGCAGCGGGCTAAGGGATGGTTCATTGGGTCATGGCTTGCCAGTAGGTTCCATAGGTGGTGTGGGAAGGGCTTGGCTCGGGGTGGCTGCTTGGGTATGGCTCAAAGAAAATGAGAGTTGGCTCAATGCTTAAGTTAAGGGTTCTGTTTTAAGGGTTTAATGGCTAAGGGGTCGAACCGTGGTCCACGAGGGTTGAATCATGGTTCACGAGAATATTTTAGGTAGTAAAAGTCTATGTTTAATATTTGGAAAGAAAATATTAAAGTTTGAATTAATTCGGAATTAAAACTCTTCACGAATTAATAGTTACGAAATTAATTAGAAATCCTCAAATTTAAGCAAAATAAAAATATAAGAAAATTAATTCAAGCTTAAATAATTATTTAGGATGGTTTAGAGTCTATGAAAGTAAGAAAAGTCAAAATCGAGAAATTTTATGTCTAGGGATAAAACGGTCATTTTGCACTGAAAAATGGTTAGACGTCACGGAAGTACCCTGAATGCTGTAAAATATGTTAATATGTATATTTTAAAATGTTTATGGAATTTTACGATGAAAGGTTGCAAGCTTGTTTTAAAGCAAAAATGATTTATGCATGCTTTAATTTTTATAAAGTGATGAAAATATGAAATGTTGAAGGAAGTGAAGTAATTGTGACTCATACGATGATACGATGATTATGATGATAAGTTGATATGTAAGGCCAAGGCACAATTGACAGGTGAGAGTGTCGTTGATGTCCCCGCCACCCAGTACTGTGGTAATACGTAGATGGATCCATCGACCTTCAGCTAATACAAAAGTCACAATTAACGATCTGAATTCAACGAAAAGGAAAACGTATACGTATATGATAAAGAAGAATGTGTTTATGATGAAAGGAAAATGTTTAAGTTTATGCATAATCATGAAATGTTAATTTAAGTAAAATTAATTTCACTGTTGCATGTGGATTGTATATGTACAATTTGTTATTATGTTTATGATTTGCTGAGTCGATAGACTCACTTGGTGTGATTGATGCCGATGATCATGATATTAATATTGTTGAGGGACTTGATGGTTGATCTTACTGGACTGAAGGTGCACATAACCCGAGGACCAGCGCTAGTTTTCTGCATTTATGATTTAAAGTTTAAGTTAAAGATTTTTACGACTTTTATGATGCTTTTTGAGTGGTTTTTGAGAGGTTGTTAGAGTTACCTTTATTTTGAAATATTTCTAACTTTAGGTTTGGTAAAACGTTTGACGATTTTATATTTTGAATTCTTTCCTTTGAATTTTCAAATATAGTTGGTTGTTTTATTTTTAAAATGGTGCAAAGTTATTTTTAAAATATTATATATATATATATATGTATGTATGTATCGGCTGAAACTATTAGAGTAGAAAAAAAAATTTATTACCTTTTAAGAAAAACGAGTAGTGGACGTTTCAGTTGGTATCAGAGCAATGTTCCTGCAAAGGGTTGAGCCACCGTCAGTTCCGGAATGCTCAGTCTTCAAGCCTCAATCTGTAAGTTTAATTGCTTTATATGATTTTTATGATGATGCCTGCATGATTACATGAATTATACGTAAACGTTACATGTTTAATGGTTTTTTGAGATTATATGATATATATGCTTAAAGTTGCTCAAAAAAGATTAGTATATGCTGCATGATTAGAAAAATTAGATTTAAATGCATGTTAGTTACCTTTAGAATTTTGAAAACATTCAGATATAATGCCTCCTAAACGCGCACCTAGTACTGATAGGCAAGCCGAGAATGTTGAGTATCGTCATGATAATGCACCCTCACATCCTAATGGGGATGCTGCTATTCGTGCACTGGAGAGCATGGCTCGTTTCTTTGAGCAGCAGTTTCAGCAGGCTCCGAGGCCACAACACAACGTCTATGATCAGTTCTGGAGGCTAGGTCCGAAGGAATTTTCTGGCACCACCGACCCGTTTGCTGTTGAGGGTTGGATTCGATTTCTTGATGTGCACTTTCGCTATCTGAATATGGGAGACGTCGACCGTGTTAGATGTGCCACTTATATGCTTCGAGATGATGCTTTTCTTTGGTGGGAAGGAGCTGAACATGGTATCAATCTCGCCACACTTACTTGGGAGCAATTCAAGAATATTTTCTATGAAAATAATTTACTGCTAACGTACGAGGACGCTTGAAGAGGGTATGACTCTCCGTCAGGTCGACACTTTTGTGGCCGAGTTTGTTAGGAAGTTTGATAGAGTTTGTCACTTTGTACCCCTTATTGCTAGAGATGCTGCCGAGAAACTTAGGCACTTTCTGGATGGTCTACAACCTACTATACGCAGTGATGTGATGATGATGCGATCGGCGGATTATGCAGCTGCCACTGCCTATGCATTCCAAGCTGAGCAAGCCTTGAAAGATATTGACTTTGAAATGCAGCGCAAGGCAGCAGAGCTCTCAGCCAGCCAAGAGGCCATTCACGGGGAAACTAAAAGCTCAAGGGCAGCAAAAGCCCAAAGGACAATAGAAGAAGCCGGGACAACAAAAGCCGGCACCACCTAGAGCACCGAAACCTGAAGATAGACCTTTATGCAAAGAGTGCAATTTCTTACATTATGGCAAGTGCATGTGGGGATCTTATATGTGCTTCATATGCAAGGAAGAAGGACATAAAGCTGTTGATTGCCCGAAGAAAAGAGGACCTACTGTGGGCAAAGCTTATGTTATGCATGTTGAGGAAGTCGAGGAGGAGCCAGACACGACTCTCATCACCGATAACCTAGTTATTTAATATTTTTATATTATTTTTATTGCATAAAATGTTAAATTGATTATGAGAATTGAATTGCAATGAAGAAGAACCTAGTGAAAATTAGGTTACATGCTCTGCCTTAGTTGGAATTAAGAGATGACAATTGAAACCATAGAAATTGGACTTGAATTATGAGCCTTAATTATGTAAAGGAGGTATTTATTTCCAAATAAAAGTTTAAGGCTTCAAATTGGTAAAAATAAAATAAAAACTTTGGGCATGTTAGGGTATTTTCAAAAAATTGAAGGACTAAAATTCAATTTTCCAAGAAATACTAGGGTCCAAGCGAGCAATCTTCATAAAACTTTGGGAAAATATGATAGAAATTCCTTAAGCTTAAACATGAGTAGATTTAAAAGCGTTTTCGTCGCAGGGAGGATATTAATTCTAGGTGTAGCTACCTATGCATTGCTGGATTTGGGAGCTACACACACTTTCATATCCGAGACTTTCGTCAAGCGACTTAATATTATACCTGAGGATATGAGATTGGGTTTCAAAGTTTCTATTCCTTCCAGTGATCAAATGATCACGTCGAGAATTGTGAAGAATATGGAGCTTTGTTTGCAAAAAGATGTGGTTCGGGCATATCTTATCGTACTCCCTATGCTTGAATTTGATATCATACTTGGCAAGGATTAGCTATCATTGAATGGAGCTTCGATAGATTTCGGCAGAGGTCAGTGTCTATTCGACCGCCTAGTGGGAAATTTTTTATCTTTGAGGCGGCGATGAACAAGCAAATGCCGCACATTATCTCTTGTATGTGTTTGAGGAAACTTATGAAACGAGGATGCCAAGCTTTTCTAGCATGTGTTACTACAGCACATGCCCCTATCAATCAGGAGCTAGAGGAAGTTGACATCGTCATAGACTTTCCTATTGTCTTTCCTGAGGACGTTTTTGGCATTCCACCTGACCGTGAGGTGGAATTTTCAATTGAGTTTATGCCGGGCACTGTATTCATTTATAAAGCACCTTATCGTCTAGCATCTGCCGAAATGAAAGAACTAAAAGATGAAATTCAAGAATTGCTAGATAAGAGTTTTATTCGCCCTAGTTGTTCTCCGTGGGGCGCACCAGTATTGTTTGTGAAGAAAGATGGTACTATGTGACTCTGTATTGATTATCGAGAGCTGAATAGAGTCACTATCAAGAATAAATATCCTCTACCAAGAATTGAAGACTTATTTGATCAATTTCAAGGAGCATCGATATTCTCAAAGATATATATTCGTTCTGGATACCATCAGTTGAAAGTGAAAGAGTCCGATGTTCATAAGACAACGTTTAGGACTAGATATGGACATTATGAGTTTATGGTCATGCCATTTGGGTTGACCAATGTGCCAGCGATCTTCATGGATCTCATGAATCGCGTATTTCAGCCTTATCTGGATCAATTTGTTATAGTCTTAATTGATGATATTTTGATCTATTCGAAGAGTAAAGAGGAGCATAGTCGGTATTTGAGGACAGCACTGCAAGTACTGCAAGATAGGAAATTATACACAAAGTTCAGCAAGTGTGTCAAACTTGATCCGAATAAAGTAGAGGCAGTGAAACAGTGGCCAGTACCGAAGAGCGTAATCGAGATCCAAAGTTTCTTAGGACTAGCTGGCTATTATCGAAATTTTATTCAAGGATTCTCATCTACTGTGATACCCATGAACGCCTTGACAAAGAAGAATGAAAAGTTTGTATGGGGATCCGAGTGCCAAGACAGTTTTAACAAGTTGAAGCAAGCTTTGATTTCAGCACCAGTATTATCAATGCCATCGGGGCAAGGAGAGTATGTTCTTTATACCGACGCTTCGAAACTTGGTTTGGGTGTAGTTCTGATGCAGAATGACCGAGTTATAGCCTATGCGTCAAGACAGTTGAAGGTTCACGAGAAAAATTACCCCACTCATGATCTTGAGCTTGCAGCAGTGGTATTTACATTGAAGATTTGGAGACATTATTTGTATGGGGAGAAGTGAAAGATTTTCACTAACCATAAAAGTTTGAAATACTTATTCACACAAAAAGAATTGAATATGAGACAGTGAAGGTGGTTAGAGTTGGTAAAAGACTACGACTGTGCCATTATATACCATCCGAGAAAAGCTAATGTAGTAGCACACGCATTGAGTCGAAAGACAACAGTTATTACTCAATTATCACTTCAGAGACCTCTGCAGTCTGAGATACAGCGGTTTGAGC
Source organism: Primulina tabacum (assembly GCF_025594145.1). Taxonomy (NCBI): domain Eukaryota; kingdom Viridiplantae; phylum Streptophyta; class Magnoliopsida; order Lamiales; family Gesneriaceae; genus Primulina; species Primulina tabacum. The sequence continues at coordinate 229,508 of NC_134564.1, forward strand.
TTACAGTGCCCCTAATCTTGCCATCATGACAGTACAGTCGACTTTGAGAGATAGAATCTATGAAGGAAAGTCTACTGATGAGCAATTGCAAATGTGGAGAGTGAGAGATGAAGCCAAGGGCCGGAAGCTGTATTCTGAGGTGGATGGTATAGTTCGCTATCGAGATCGACTATGGGTTCCTAGTGGCGACTCTTTGAGGGAGCTCATTATGAAGGAAGCTCATGACACGCCATATTCCATTCATCCTGGAAGCACGAAGATGTACAAAATCTTCAATTATTATATTGGTGGTCAGGCACGAAGCGAGACATCCTGTGTTTTGTGTCCGAATGTTTGACATGTCAACAAGTTAAAGCTGAACATCAGAGGCCAGCGGGGAAGCTTAAGCCACTTCATATTCCCGAATTTAAATGGGAAAATATTACTATGGGCTTTGTTGTGGGATTACCAAGGACTATTAAGGGGTTTAATGCTATATGGGTGATAGTGGATCGTATTACGAAATCAGCGCACTTTCTACCTATCAAGATGACATTCACCATGACACAGTATGCCGATTTGTATATTTGAGAGATAGTTCGACTGCATGGGATTCCCATGTCTATTTTTTCTGACAGAGATTCGAGATTTACATCGTCTTTCTGGAAGAGTCTGCATTTAGCGATGGGGCCTAAATTGTTATTCAGTACAGCATTCCATGCTCAAACCGATGGTCAGTCTGAAAGAGTGATTCAAATTTCGGAGGATCTACTTCGAGCTTGTGTGATCGATTTCCAAGAAAGTTGGGAACCGAAGTTACCTCTAGTGGAGTTCACCTATAATAATAGCTATCAATCATCTATATGGATGGCTCTGTATGAGGCACTATATGGGAGGAAGTGTAGATCAACCATACATTGGGATGAGGTGGGTGAACGAGAAGAATTTGGTTCGGACTTGATCAAGCAAACAGTGGAGCTAGTAGTCAAAATTCGAGATAGAATGAAGACTGTACAAAGCCGACAGAAAAGCTATGCCGACAAGTGACGAAGAGAGTTAGAGTTTGCAGTAGGCGATCACAATTTTGTGAAAATAGCACCTATGAAGGGTGTTATGCGATTTGGCAAGAAAGACAAACTTAGTCCAAGATTCATAGGGCCATTTGAGATTTTGGAGAGGATTGTAATACTATCCTATAGAGTTGCGTTGCCACCAATTATATCCGGAGTACACAATGTGTTCCATATCTCGATGCTGCGAAATTACATGTCGAACCCTTCACATGTACTAAATCAAGAACATCTGCAATTGACTCCAAACATTACTTATGAGGAAAGACCTATACAAACCTTGGATAGGCAAGAAAGAAGACTCCGAAACAAAGTCATACAAATGATCAAAGTCAAATGACTAAATCACTCGGAGGAAGAAACTACGTGGGAAACCGAGAGGGAAATGAGAAATCGCTACCCGGAGTTATTCGGTAAGTTCTAATTTCGAAGACAAAATTTTATTTAAGGGAGAGAGGAATTTTAATGTCCAAAAATAAAATGACGTAATTCAACTGCATGCAAATATAGGAAAAATGGAAAATGGCTAATTTAAATGATTTTAATTGCTTAAATTAATTATGTTAGATATGTTTATATGGTTATGAAGTAGTTTTCTACTTGAATGCATGAAACCATATTTTTAAAGGTTATTCGAGATGGGATGAGGAACGGAGACCGAGGGCAGAAAAAGAGAGAATATTTTCATTAAATAATTGTTTGTAACTATTTAAAATAAAGTTGATGCTTTATGATATTTTTAAGAATAAGGAGTTTTGAGGTGATTTTATACGCGACGTAATTTTTAACGGTGGATTAAAATATGAATTTTTCGAGAACTCGGCTAATGTTTTCAGGAACTTTCCGAAACGAAATATTTTAAATATGCACTAATGGGCTTAATGGTCCTATTGTACCATGTTAATGGGCCCAAGCTCCCATCTCTTGGTTTGATTATTATTTAAAGCCCAAAACCCCACCCCTAAACCCTTGTACACACGCACAACACACACAAGACTCCTAGCAACCAACAAACACACGCACACATGATATTTTGAGTAGGAAAGCCTCAGTTCTTGCAAGGAAAATCAGCCTAGGCTCTACGTCGCCGTTTTTCGAATCGCCACAACATTTTCGTGTGTAATATAAGCAAAAGCACGCCACAAATCTCCTTTTCTCATCTATCATACCCTATTACGTGTTTGATTATTGTTTGCATGAAAAACATGATCTCCTTATGATTATTTTCGTTTTTATGCATTGACATGTGAATAATTCATGATTTTATGTCCCAAAACTTGATATATTATTTCATGAAGGGGGTGCCATCATAGGGACACCAAAAAGGAAGAGTTTAAGTGTGTTTAGGCGTCCCTAGATCACGGTTTAGAGGGTGCACATGAACTGTAATAAGGCTTGAACATAATTGCATGCTTTGGTGTACAAGGGTTCGGTTAGGAGGCTTCGCAGCGTGCGGCTCGAACCAGGGCTCAAGCTGGATGTGGCAAGGTGTGAGGAAGAGTCCTAGCCATGCTAGGACTCAAGCACGGCAGTAGGGAAAGAGCCCATGCACGATGGGACTCTTCCCAAGCCAACGAGAATAGTTGCTGTGCGTGAGAAGTCTTGGCTCGGCCAGGGTGGTCAAGGCTGGGCTAGGATAGGTCTGAGGGTGGTCTAGTGAGGGTCACGAGGGTAAGGGCTCGGGTGGTGATCGGGCTAGGAGTTCTAGTGCGTGGGGAGTCCTAGGCGCAAGGGTATAGGCACTCGCGCGGCTTCTTGTCTTCGTGCAGAAGGTTACAGCGGGCTAAGGGCTTGTTCAAGGGGTGATGGCTGGCCAGTAGGCTCCATAGGTGGTCTGGGAAGGGCTTGGCTCGGGGTGGCTCGGGTGGCTAGAAGAAAATGAGAGCTGGCTCGAGGGTTAAGTTAAGGGTTCGGTTTTTAGGGTTTAATGGCTATGGGGTCGAACCGTGGTCTACGGCGGTCGAATAATGGTTCACGAGAGTAGTTTAGGTAGTAAAAGTCTATGTTTAAAATTTAGAAAAAAAATATTAAAGTTTGAATTAATTCGGAATTAAAACGCTCCACGAATTAATAATTACAAAATTAATTAGAAAACCTCGAATTTAAGCAAAATAAAAATATAAAAAAATTAATTTCATCTTAAATAATTATTTAGGATGATCTAGTGTCTATGAAAGTAAGAAAAAATCAAAATCGATATATTTTAAGTCTAGGGGTAAAACGGTTATTTTACACTGAAAAATGGTTAGACGTCATGGCAGTGCCCTTAATGCTGTAAAATATGTAATATGTTTATTTTAAAATGTTTATGGAATTTTATGATGAAACGTTAATGCAAAAAGATATGTTGCATGCTTGGTTTAAGAGAAAAATGATTTATGCATGTTTTAATTTTTATAAAGCGATGAAAATAGGAAATGTTGAAGGAAGTGAAGTAATTGTGACTAATACGATGATACGATGATTATGATGATACGATGATATGTAAGGTCAAGGTTCTGTTGACGGGTGAGAGTGTCATTGATGTCCCCGTCGCCCAATACTGTGGTAATACGTAGATCGATCCATCGACCTTCAGCTAATACGAAAGTCACAATTAACGATCTGAATTCAACGAAAAGGAAACGTATACGTATATAATGAAAATGAATATGTTTATGATGAAAGAAAAATGTTTAAATTTATGCATAATCATGAAATGTTATTTTAAGTAAAAGTATTTTCACTGTTGTTTGTAGATTGTATATGTACAATTTGTTATTATGGTTATGGTTTATTGAGTCAATAGACCCATTAGGTATAATCGATGCAGGTGAGCATGATATTGATATTGTTGAGGGACTTGATGGTTGATCTTACTGGACTGAAGGTGCACATAACCCGAGGATCAGTGCTAATTTTCCGCATTTATGATTTAAAGTTTACATTAAAGATTTTTACGACTTTTATGATGTTTTTTGAGTAGTTTTGAGAGGTTGTTAGAGTTACCTTTATTTTGAAATATTGCTAAGTTTTTATTTGGTAAAACGTTTGACGATTTTATGTTTTGAATTCTTTCCTTTGAATTTTCAAATATAGTTGGTTGTTTTATTTTTAAAATGGTGCAAATTTATTTTTAAAATATTATATATATATATATATACATACATACATATATATATATGTATGTATCAGCCGAAACTATTAGAGTAGAAAAAAATTTAGTACTTTTTAAGAAAAACGAGTAGTGGACGTTTCACATTATATGATATTAATTTGTGTTAAATTTATGCGGACAATGATCGGTCCAAAAAAAGGTCATTTTCTGATCAAATTTTAACATAATATGTGGTACTAAATATATGATAATTTTTTATTGATTCATGCATGTAATTATCGATCCAAAGAAATGCATGTTGTTGGCCAAATATATTATCAATATTTAATAATCATGATATTTAAGTATACCACTTACAAATTAGTATTTTTGTCCAAAGAATAAATATCAATGTTGTGCTAGGTAATTTTTTATGGTCTCACCACCTGCATGCGTATATTTTTGTGATTTATTTAATTTAAATATATGCATGGACTATAATTTATAGTGAGTTTTTTTGTTCTATTTTGTTATAACGTCTTCTATATATGTCATTCTGAACTACACTCAAGTACTTAATAGTTCAAACTTCAAGAAATAGAAAGAGCATGTTATGTTAATGCTCGGCTACATGGATTTGGATTATACGCTAAGGGAAGATCGCCCCGCATTTTTGATCAGTTCAGGAACTGCTAATCAAAAAAGTTCTTTGGAAAATTTGGAGCGATCGAATTGCATGAGTCTGATGATTATGAAACATTCCATTCCAGATACTACAAAGAGTGCAATTCCTGAAGAAAAATATGCCAAAAAATTCCTTACTCAAATAACAGATCGTTTCGCGGCAAACGAAAAGGTCGAGACAAATACTATTCTGACTAAACTTGTCTCAATGCGGTATAAAGAGAAAGTGGACACAAGAGAGTACATAATGGAAATGTCAAATATTGTGACTCGACTAAAATCATTCAAGTTGGAATTGTCGGAAGACATGTTCGTGCAATATTTAGTCTTGATCTCTCTGCCTACGCAATTAATTAATTCAAAATGGGTTATAATACCCAGAAGGAAAAGTGGACTTTGAATGAGCTTATTTCGCAGTGCATTCAGGAAGAAGAAATATTGAAACAACATGTGATTAAAAGTGCTCACTTGGCAACTAGCTATCAAGGTAATTGCATCAATAAGGAAAAAAATGGAACAATAAGAAAGGAAAATCCGAGACATCACAACATATGGAGCAACAGAAACAAGATAAATTGATCACTTGTTTCTTTTGTAAAAGGAATGGTAGGCATATAAAGAAGTATTATCCCAAATACGCCAATTGACGTGCAAAATAAAGAGTCGGTTGCCAATTAATGGTGAAAAATACAACTTAAGAAAAATAACAATAAGACTTTTGGTGATTTAAAAGCTTTATTTATGAACTGATTTTTTTTATTTTTTGCTATTTGAATTTTGAAAACACTTTTGCTGCAGAATATTATTTTAGACAAAATTTGATTTTGATTCATGTTTGGACAAATCAAGTTTTTCCTTTATCAATGTCATAATGAAACTTTTCAGTTTTTTCCTTGAAATTCAAATATGATAGTATTGGTTCCTTGATTAATAAGCTTTATAAATTGAACATCACTATTTTAGATTACATTCATAGTACGCATGCATATAATTATGAAATTAAATACAAATTGATTTTTATGTTAACTTTAGTGGGAATAATAAAATTAGAAATTCAACATTGAGAAAAATATATTAATGTTTATGTCCACATATGTGGTAATATAAATTTGATCATGTGGTAATTTTATTCAGATTTATAGTAACATCATTTGGATATTGTGTACATAATTGGAATGTTAGACATATATTTAAGAAACATGGCATTGGATCATTAATCGGGTTATGCGGTACATAAAATGAACTAAAGATTTTATGCTCACATATATGAAGTTTCTGGTTAGAAGAAAATAATTCAGAGTGGCTGTATGTCAATTGAGCATGTTATTGCAAACTCTATAATTGCGGATGCGTTTTTCATGGGTTGGCCACCCAAGATGTTTATGTGCATGTGACACACATTGTCCATATAGATTATATGCATGTACAGTGAGAGTTTGTATTCGACTTGAGTATTGATTCATTTTACATTATTTAAGTTTTTGTACAGACTAAGGTTTATTTGAGTTACTCTGAAATAAAATGATGACTATCATTACGGTTTAGCATTTGGTTGAAAGTTTGTTATTGGACTCTTTGAGTCATTATGTAGACCACTTGGAAATGCATGTTTTATTCTTGGATCACATTTATGTATTTCCACGCTATACATCTATGCTTGATCTATGCTATTGATTATAATTATATTGTGATCATTGATGAGTCTAGTGATTTGAAATGTAGCGATGACTGCTTTAGTTCAATATTAATATAATTGACAAACCATATTGTTAAAGAATATTTTGGTTTAGATAGCAAGAGCTCGATCTAGTTTTTGTATGTACAATATCCGAATAATTTATGTGGCCCAAGTGGGAGATTGTTGGAACCATTTTGTGAGCTCACATAATTTAATTAATTGAACAAACTATCTAATAAATAACCCAATAAGGTGATCTAATTAATTATGAGTTTCCAAAGTATTAAATAAATTTGTACGGTCCATCTTATTTATAGAAATTCAGCCCAATTAAATTTTCTATGATGGGTCGAACACTGCTAAGGTTATATAAAGTTACGGTCTCCGATGTACAGAGAATAACACAAAATATACACGGTACACATATTCTAAATCTCTCTTCTTCTCTCATCAGAGGCAAGAATAAGTGATCGATTCTTTGTTGTCTTGGAAGATCCATAACTACAATGGTAGATCAATCAATGGATTTCTGATACGCGTTTATTGTTATTTATATTTTATGATAATTTGACATGAATTTCTGACATATATTTTGATATAGATTCAATCACATGATTTATAGATTTAATCTTGTTAAATCTCCAACACTCAATTCAATACCACCACCATCAAAAGGATATGTAATTGTTTTTTTGTATGTGTGTGTATATCAAAATTAAGAGAATCGCAAGTGAAAATTTAAAAAATACTACATGGTGAGAATTTCACCCCCAGTCAATAATATTGTTATTTTTAATTAATTAATTAATTGTCATCTAAATTAGCCACCAACCAACATTGGGAGGCTCGGAATCAACAAAATGAAACATTTCTGATCGGATAGAACAGTTCGTCCACGAGATAATGCTGCTCAGTGGAGCGACCACCAGATGCTCCATGATATTATTCACCAAAGCAAGACAAACACAGAATCCCATTTCTCCAGCTCATAAACGCGCCACCATTGCTGCAGCTGCTACCGCTGCATTGCTGTTATCTGGAGCAATTGGAGATGAGACTCTATCAAATGTGCCGCAAACTTTATCAAGCGAATGTGTCCTCGAACAGCAAGACTGCAAGAAGAGTGTCAGAATCCAACGACCCAGGTCGAGGAAAGCAGAGACTTGCACAATTAAATGTGTCGGCACTTGCATTCAGGGTGGCTTTGGATCTCCTGGAGAAGGCCCTCTGAATATCAGAAGGTGATTATTAGTGGATCTTTTTGTTTGTTTTTTTAATTTTAACCAGCTGGGCCTGAAAAGGAATTGGAATATTTTTCAATTACTTTTGCGTACAGACCTCTGGTCGTTTTCAAGGATGGATTCCGGAGCAGGAAATATTGGTAATTTATCATAAATTAGTGAGTAAGTATAACTATATCCTTTTTGAAATAAATTAAAAATCGGGTGATTTGCAGTTTGGGAGAATGCTCTGATATCTGTAACTTGATTGGAGATGGTGACGACGGACCCTAAGCAAGGTATGAATAATGCATCATTTTTCATTTACCATTTGCATAGGAAAACCATTAAAAAACATTCTATTTCTGTGAGATATGGTCACCATCGTCATGAATTATAGAAATCCAGATCAATTCTTTTTACAACAGATGATACACAACACTCGTCATCTACCTCCGGCAGCCGGTGAGATGCTGATGAAAAGAAAATCGAAATAGCGAGGATGAGTTCTTGCTGGCGGCAGGTAGTTTATGACTTGTAAAATGAGTAAGAGTATCCAGAAACAAATTATAAACCCTTACTAATTAAGTATTGATAGTTTGCTCCATACATTTATGCTTGCTCGCCTTGTATTTTAGTAGTTATTTTGTTGGCAACTCATCTTTTCTCTTTTCAAATCGTGAGCTGGCACCGGCGGAGATGTTGAACCAAGCATAGGCCAATTGATGAGAAAAAAAATTCTTGATTAATCATTAATGATCAATCACAAGTCTAACTCAACATGTGTTACACCAATAAAAACTCAACATGAGACATTTATTATTTTTCCCAATTGAGGACCGGTAATAGACACGACATTATATACACTTGCTGGTTAATAATACAATATATATTTTTTCAACTTCCGTCGATCAGAGCAGGAAGATCGATATTCTAGAAACTCAAGTAAGTCACGTAAACCAAACAATGAAACGCAAATGATGAGTAAATGTGTAATCTTTGGTCTTTTTCTAAACCAAAAGCTTCAACCCGTACTTAAATTTTAGCTTAAATTTCAATAGTGGTGCTCAAAAGGTGTCTTCAAATCACTCAAAAAAGAAGGTGTCCTCGAATATCAAATATTTAGGAATATTTTGTTTTGTATAAAGACGATGTTTCTTTCTTTTTTGAAAGCAAAGCACTGATAGAATAGGTTTCCAGCGAGCCAACTCGTATATTAGAATTTATTGACTCTAATATAAAAAAGATCTTTATTTTAATAAATTTTTTCAGTTTTATCCAATTATGACATTTATTTTATCTGTATACTCATGCAAGCTGCATAGATAAAGTTCTTGAATATATAATTACCATGAGGTCTGTCTCTCAACGTAAAATTATGAAGCTCATTAGGAATGTTACCATATATTCTAAACAGGTTCCTAGTCGAATCAGCCACCCAAAATAAGGATAAATATCATTTGAACTTGAGACTTGTTAAAGTAGCTATCCCTAAATCCTAAGCCAACGGTTGGCTAAGGAATTTATTGATTCTGTTGTAATAAACAGTCTTTATTTTAATATAATTTACATTTCATGGTTTTGTTTTACTTTATCTGTGTATTCATGTAATCGACATAGATAAAGAGCTTGATTATACTTTAATACAAATCGTAATTTGATCTTTAAACTCATTTGTAAACTCTGTATATTATAAATTTGTTCCTAGTCGATTCAGCCGCCTAAAAAAAGGATAAATGCTGCTTGAGCTTGAGACTAACATCTATGATGTTGTGTACCCTATTTCATGGTAAGAACATAGATATATCTAATCATCCAGATGAGTTACCATATGATGATTGTACCGAACAACCCTCCATCAGACTTTCCAAGTAGTTATCATTCATCGAGAGGAAAAGTATGTGGTTATGATTGTATATCATTAGTACTTACAACCTGGGACAACACTGAGGCTCTACATACTAGGATTTTGCTTTGACTCGTTTACCAACTCCACGAAGGTGACAAGGTGGCGAGGTTGGGTACAATTGCGACATGTGTAGGAGCAATTCATTGTAGTCATGAATTCACCGCTCACTTACGGGTGTGGATATTCTATGTGATCTAATGAAATAGTAATGCATGAAATCTCTGACCAGAGTGTAAAATGTACATTAGGGACAAGGGTTGTCTAGTTGTGTAACACTATGAATATTTCATGAATGTATCACAAATATATCGAATCTAATATACAACTCTCGATTAACCAATAATTGCAAATTCGATCGAGATATATGAGATGAAGGGACTATACTTTACGTTAATCATAACCGATTGGTTCTTGCAGGCACAATCAGTGATACATAGGGAATCATGGGCGATGCTACTAGACACTCTTACCATGATTCAATGGGTTTAATCAGAAAATGATTCATGACATTCTCATGTTCAAATGTTAGTACATAGAATGGAAAAAATAAAGGAAAGCCCGAATAAAGGACAATGTCCTGAGAGTTGTGAACCCACGATTAACTATATCCCTGAACCATTAAGGGTCACATAAGTACGAGTTATTTTGTTCCCGTTGAAACAATAAATTCAAGGAGTTGAATTTATATAAAATTATGTGATTTTAAATTCAAGGAATCGAATTTAGGATAATTAAAATTTAGAGAGAATAAATTCAAGGGGTTGAATTTATGAAAATTTATATTTTAAAATATTAAACTGAAAGGTTGAGTTTATGAAATATTAAAATAAATGTAATGGGAATATGTATAATGGGCTTGTAGGAATACAAGTCAAACGTGCTAATTAATTAAAGTCCTTCATGGACTTTGATATATTAATTAATTAAACTAGTTGGATTAGACAAATTAATTAAGTCCATACGAATGTCTGAAGACGTTATTTGAACATCAAATTAAAAATTCTAAAACTTTACATATGTTTTAGGCATGAGAAAAATCGATACCCAACAAGACTAGCATAAGTGATGTAAGTCCCATGTTTCATTGGTAAGACACAGAGATGTCAATTCTTACAAATGAGTGATCATTTGATTATTTACTGAACAACTCTTACTCGGACTGTCCAAGTGGTTATCATATATCGAGTGGAATAATCTTCCATGCTATTGGTGAGTACTTCATTTCAAAGGTTATGTATTCAAGTTCAACAAGCATATCATGTTTTTAAAATTCCTCACAAAAATTTCAAATTGCATTATCTTTCACACAATTTACTAGTTCCAATATATGTGCACACAAGGTTCATCATCCACACAAACAATTCATGCTTAAACAATGTGGCATCCTACTTATAAAGTAACCAAATCAATGGGCATGTATGTCATCAAATCATATTCATCATTGGCCAACAATCATCAATCATATCACCATCAATTAGTTCTTATATGACTCGACCTAAAATATTTCAAAATAATTAGACACTAACACATATAACGAAAATATAAACTACCCTCCCCAAACAAAATTCGTGCAATGTCCCAATTGCACTAGATGATACTCAAAGAAAATAATAAACTAACGACCAAGCTAAGGCAAAAAAAAAAAAAAAAACAGTAAAATAATTAAAGAGAAAAAGACTCTCAGATCACTAGTCATTCTCCTCATTGTCTGATGGTGATACTCTAGCAGTAGGGTCCTATGGTGGGTAAGCATATTGGAAGTGGAAAGGTGGCAGGTACACACAAGCGCTGGCGGATAGGCTGATGGATCAAACATCCCTCACATCAATGAATCTGTAGATGTCATGTAGATATTGATTCTGGTTAGCGGCACAAGCACAGAACTCGTCAATCTCATCATTGAGTGGGCGATGGCGGGGTTGTGGCAGCAGCGTTGGGCGAGGAAGCTTAAACTTGCCCCCCACAGCCTCGTCCTCAAGGCCATCAAGATATCATTTGCATATCTTAGTCTTTTAGATTCGCATCATCAATTGGCTTATTTGGTTGTAATCATTCCTCATCATCTTGAAAAGTGAACCCCGTCTTGACAGACAACGCTCTTAAAGTTTCACCTTGAGCGTATAAAACTTTACGAACTGATCTTAGCAAATATCTTTGGTTATCATCAACCATTTCATGATTATGTTCAACTTCAAAAATCGTCACTCTCCAAATTTCATTTTTTTTCCTTCGAATTCTTAATCTCGCATTACGTTTGGTTCTTGTTTCTAATTTCTAATACAACGGTCTATTATTATTTGCACTCTGCTTTCCATATTTTACTCCGTGAGATGAACACTCAAACTTTTTCATATAAAAATCTTTAGAACAACTAAAATATGTTTATTTTCCTCTTCGAGCACTAAAACCTTTACTATGTTCATATTTACAACATAATAGATATGCATCATCAATATTTTTAATGGTTTGATCAACTGCTAACCTTTTTTTCAAAATTTTCAATCATGGACATATAGTGTTTTTTATCAACATTCGACGCATCACATTCTTCTCGATCGTGCACCATCAAATCGAAAACAAAGAATTAAGAGAAACTTACAAATGTTAGCATTTTAAATATATTAGAATCAAATAAATTAAAATAAAATATAAACTTTCCAGTACTTAAAAAATATAAGTTTTAGAAATTTATTGTGATAATTTACATAGTTGAAAATAATCTCACACATTAAACAGTACGACATACTTAGCTTGTAATAAGGTGCTTTAAAATAATAATATGTCAACAGCGCGTGGACAAGAATCGAAAACCCCGCTTCATTCAAAATATCACCAAACCGATGATTATCTTAAAACACGTACATATTTCCAGAAACTCTAAAAAATCAATATATTTTCTCATTTTTCAAATTATTCTTTTTAGACTACAATATCATACATGTATGGAGTAAATAACATATAATACAAACTGAATGATAAATTGAATATATAAAATATCGTTAGTTTAAAAACCTAATGAAAGTCCTTTTTCGATTTTCATTTCAGAGCACCCATTTGATCATGATAAAAGGTATAGATAGTGTTCATATGCAATTCTATATTTTTTTTTATCAAATTTACTAAATCTAAAATTTTGATTTGAAAGAATTATTGCGCATAAAGTAACAGGAAATAAATATTAAAAACTGGTATATTATAATTGGGTGTTGTGCTCGGTGTTGTCAACACGGCACACAACACAGCAGCGGATAGTTATTATTTAACACGGATACAACTTTACTAAATAAATGCTTGGATTTAAATTATGCACGAGTACAAAGACTTGTGCGACGCCTCATGGCAAAAATTTCACTAGAAAACTTATGTAAATTGTTCACACCTCAAACGATACTAGTGAAAGAAACAAAGCTAAATTCCTTGACACTCCAAAAAATTAAAATGTGCATACAAAAACACAAATCAAATTTAGATGCATAAAACAAACACGTATTGCTTAAAAATCAAATGACTCCACTCTTCGATCAACACTTTGCGTCAGTGTTATTATACGAGTGTTGGAAACACCAATTGGCAACACGGTCACACGATAGACGAACCACCCTTGCTTCGTATGCAAACCTTCACGAACTGAATATGCTTCAGCAAAGCTCATGTCGCCGTCAAAGTGTTTTTCTGCATCCGTGCGTTTATTGTTAATTGACCCACTTATATATAGTCCCTTCTTTGACCTAGATCTTCATAGATCCTTCCTACCTATAAACAAGAAAACTAGAGTTTAATAAGAATCAAACTCTAATTTAAAGTCAATACCTTATATCTTATAGATAAGTTCCCAACTTAATTAAATCATTCCTCATGATATGATACAGTATATCTTGGAAAACAAATCTATTAAATTTGTCTAGAAGTGCAAAATCAAAATAATATCTTAAATGAATTCGGAATACAGTATTCCTTTCATTCTCCCCCTTTTTGCAATTCTGGACAAAAAACTTCCTGAAAAATTTACAAAAATAACCCAACTCCCCCTGAGTCCCTGAGTCACGACTCCCCCTGAGTTGTAAGTTGCTTCTCCCCCTATATTATCAAGACACGATATCATTACTTCAACAGCATATATGGAAAATAAAAAGGAAAGTAAGCATAAAACAAGAGCAACTCATAAGCCTAATCAGCTTGTACATCAGTGTCCTCCTCACGATCATTGTCTTCTTCCTGATTAGCATTCGAGGGACCAGCCTCAGCATCTCGATCTCCCCCTTTTTGACCAGAATGTACGCCGACCTCGAGGAGCAGCCGATAATCTGCATTCAGGTTTTCATAATAGGTAATTGTGGCATTGGAGTGGCTGATCAGCTTGGTTGCTGAGACAATGGTATCCCGGGCCTGTTGAATCTGTCGAAGACCAAAAGCAATTTGTTCATGAACCTCGGGGACCATCAAAACGATATAGTCATCAGAGTTGGAGTGGGATGAGGTAGGGGTGTTGCCAGCACCAGGGGCAACACCTGCAGTGGGGGCAGCAGCATCAGTTTCCACGTTGGCCGACCAAGGAAGGTCCACTTTCCGATTCCCTCGGAGAAAAGCAGGAGAGATTTTTAACGGTTCTCCAATCTCCGTTAACTGATCATCTTCATCCAGCACAAACCCTTGAGATTCAAGGATCCCAAATATAAGAAAGGGAAATGGCAATTTCACAGACTTCATCTGTCCTTCGGCAAACTGCATGACAGTGGTGAAGACCAACTGTCCAAAATTAAAAGGACGCCCGGTGCCTATAGTGAACAAGACAATGGCTTGTGGCCGTGTAACCACAGTAGAGTTTGTAGATGGGGTCCAGTTACGAATCGCCGTTTTGTGTAGCACAGAGTAGAATGAAGTCAGGTTTGCTGCAGAGAGGCGTTGAGGAAGGTATGGAAACGTAGTGACAATTCCGCCAGTAAGCACATAAGTGATTGTATCAATGTGGGGTAGGTCAGCAAGATCGTCTTCCGATGGGGTTCTGTAAAACTCATTGATAGAGGACGGAGAGAAATCGTAAATGATATCCCGAACAAACACTCTGCCGTACTTGACAGACCGCCCATTTCCGATAGCGGAGACCAGGTTGCAGTAGAATTCAAGTATTGGTCTTCTTGCATAAGGCATGACAGAATTAACCGTAGAACTCAGCCTTCGATGTTGCAAAAACGTAGTTACGTTATACATTCCGTACGCCTCGAAGTCGATATTTCGTTCTTCGATAAATTCTCGATGAGCATAAAAAGCCCATCTGCTGACAGCCGCCTCAGTGTAGAATCTTGTTGAGAAGGAGTGGGCAAGATTGTAGTCTATGGTTTCTGTGTTGTCAACATTATCATGCAACACTTATGTCAACACCATCAGTAGGTTCTTCAGGTTCATCTTCAGGAGTAGGGGCACTCTCAGATTCTTTGGCTTCGGAGTCAGAATCAGAGTTAGGTTCAATCTCATCAGAGATAACTGGTGTGCCTTCATCCCCAGCAGACCCCACGGTCTGCCCGCCTTTTGCCTCTTTCAAACTGTTCATAAAGTCTGCCAAAGATTGTTCATCCTCAGGAGAGAAACATACCACGTTAGGGGGCTCAGAAGATTTATCAGTTGTAGGAGCGGAGGAGGATGATGGAGCTGATGTTTTTCTTTGTACGAGTTGACCGCTTCCGATGAACCAACTCAAAATTATCATCATCTGAGTCATCTCCGGATGAAAAATCTGGATCAAGAGTAAAATAGGTGGCCATTCGGGGTTTCTTTGGCGCATCGAAGTTTGGGCTGTACCCTGCTTGTCGCTTCGATCGCCTTCGAAAAACTGGAGGTTGAGTGGGAAAAGCCCTTCGATAAATCTCGTTATCAATGGGGTTGTCAGCATCCAATGGATTTCCAGGTTCTCCAGGGAGAATTTCTTCCAACGGGACCGCTTCTAGGTCACCATCTGCAATGGGTTTTCAGGAGGGTTCTCAGACGGTGGTGTTGTTGGAGGTGTTGTTGCCAGAGGAGAAACACCTTGACTTGCCGCCATTTCACTTCGTATGTCCTGTGGATCGAATTGATGATCTTCCATTTGTTTTTTCAAGAGGGAGAGTGTGAGACAGTAAATTAAGAAGGACAATTGTCAAGGTTACGGAAGAAAACAAAGAGCAATAATCAAATTTGATAAGTCCGAAAGAAGAGAGCAAAAATGAAATTGTTTAAAATTCAATTGATTTGGTATAAAAACCCTCAAAGCAACGGTAACAAATAATTTTTAATTTCGGAACGTTGCACAGTAACGGTAAAAAAAAATTTCGGACTCAACCTTTACCATTTTCGAAATATATCTTACTAAATTGCACTTTTACTCCTTACAACCAACGGTAAAGGACAATTCAAGTCACAATAACTTCAAAGAACAACCAGATCAACCCCACTTCGAGTTCACCCCATATCCATAAGAAGACACTTCTTTTCAACATGGCCAATTAAGGTTTTTATCAACTAACTGTCATGTGTCAACACTGATATGTTACTGTATATGATGAATTTACGAAACAAAAATCAATATGCATGTCCTACATATGCCTCCAATATGATGAATTTTCAAAAATGTCAGGCAGTGTATAAATTGTGCAGTGTCTGAACCTGGTCCTGGCAACACCACTGAGTTTTATTCAAACTTCCATAAAATTTTATTTTGATTCAGAAATGGTAGCTCCCACACTAGAAGAACGGTCTTCAAAGGACTCCCCTAGGTAGCTTTTTCCATTACTACTTTTACTTAGAAGTGGTAGCTCCCACACTAGAAGAACGGTCTTCAATAGACTCCTCTAGGTAGCTTTTTCCATTTTCTTATAACCTCTTTTTTTTATTTACCTCTTTTCTGTTTTTCTCCTTATGCTCACATTTTCAAGTCACTTTTTAACATTAGACAGGATCACGATTTCCATGAATATCCACAACTACTCGATGTCTTGGATTGAGCATAATTTATTCATCAACATTCGATTGGAAGTATGAACACTCAGAGAGTACCTTTCAGAAATTTGCATTCACTATTCAGTCATTGCACAAATAAATAGGATGATTATGAATATGCAATATGCCTAATATCCTAGTAATAGTCATGCACAAACGGATGTTGTCTCTGGTGTTGGCAACACCACAGACAACACTGAACAAATATTTTTAAAGTGCACACATGCTGAGAGATTTCCGAAGATTGGAAAAGCTCTCAAAATCCAAAGGTTTCGTGAAGATATCGGCCAGCTGGTTTTCAGTCCTGACAAAATCCAGTCGTATAATACCTTTTTCAACAAAGTATCGAATAAAATGATGTCTTATATCTATGTGTTTAGTTCGAGAATGTTGAACATGGTTCTTAAAAATGTCTATGGCACTAGAGTTGTCACAATACACAATCATTATGTCACTATGAAACTCATAATTATTAATCATTTGATTCATCCACATAAGTTGTGAACAGCAATTTGAAGCTGCCACATATTCAGATTCAGCTGTGGACAGGGAGACACAGTTTTGTTTCTTGCTAGCCCATGATACAAGATTATTACCTAAATAAAAACACCCTCCCGAGGTGCTTTTTCTATCATCTAAATCACCTGCCCAGTCAGAGTTAGAGAAACCTACCAAGTTTGTGTTTGTGTCATGAGTGTACCACAAAACAAATTCTAGTGTACCTGCAATGTATCTTAGTATACGTTTCACAGCTTTTAGGTGCGAAATTTTCGGATCTGCTTGGTACCTAGCACATAAGCACACACTGAACATAATATCGGGTCTAGTAGTAGTTAACTACAGAAGACTCCCAATGATGTTGCGATACATTGTGTTGTCCACACCTTCGGCAACACCATCCTTAGACAATTTTTCACTCGACCCCATAGGAGTTCTCATATGTTTTAAGCTGTCAGTAGAGAACTTTTTGATAAAAATTTTTTGCATACTTGGACTGACACAAGAATATACCATCATGCAATTACTTAACTTGTAGTCCAAGAAAAAAATTTAGTTCTCCTACCATGCTCATTTCGAATTGAGACGCCATGCAGTCCACAAACTTACTCACAAGTATTTGGGATGAGGCACTGAAAACAATATCATCAACATATACTTGACAAATCAAAATATCATTATTTAGTTGTTGAATAAAAAGGGTTTTGTCAACCTCACCTCGTTTGAACCCCAAGTCTATCAGATAGTCAGCTAACATGTCGTACCGAGCCTGCGGAGCCTGTTTCAGTCCATACAGGGCCTTTTTTAGTTTATAGACATGGTCCACGTGGTGAGGGTCTTCAAATCCCTTCGGTTGACAGACATAGGCTTCCTCATTTAAAATGTCATTCAAGAAAGCACTTTTCACATCCATTTGATACAATTTAATATGCATATGACATGCCACAGCAAGTAACAATCAGACAGACTCCATTCGTGCCACAGGTGCGAAGGTTTCATCAAAATCCACCCCCTCAATCTGTGTATACGCTTGAGCTACCAAACGAGCCTTATTTCGAATAATGTTACCGGATTCATCTGTTTTATTTTTAAAAATCCATTTTGATCCAATGACATTGACGTCCGAAGGTTTGGGAACTAAGTCCCACACATCATTGCGGACAAGTTGTTCTAGTTCTTCATGCATGGCATTGACCCAAAATTCATCCTTTAGAGCCTCATTCACATTTTTAGGTTCAATTAAAGACACAAAGCATGAGTGGCTTACCTGGGAGAATGTGGAGTTCATACACACTAATCCGACCATTTTTCGGTAGTCAACCTTCTCCTTTTCCCTTGTTTGCACATCTTCATGTATTTCACCAATAATTTGTGATGATGGATGATTCTTCTGAATCTTGCTGGGAATTTCTTTTTCACAATTGATCACCACATCATCATCATCGACGTTTTCATTCTCCATGGCTTCCGTTCTAGTTAGTGGCGCTGTTGAACATGGTGTTGTCTCACTGGTCTCAACACCAGGCTCAACACCGATGCTGGTTGATGGTTCATTTGAATCCAGCAGTCCCTCAGTATCATCCTCTTTAGTTTTTCCTGTTAGTCCTGCAAGATCATCAAAAACAACATTAATAGATTCAATGGTTGTTCTTGTTCTTAAGTTACACACACGATAAGCCCGACTATTCATTGAATATCCGAGAAATAGGCACTTATCACTTTTGGAGTCGAATTTTGCGAGATGTTCTCGATCATTTAGAACGTGGAAAATATATCCGAAAACATGAAATTATTTGAGGTTTGGTTTCCTCCCCATGATGATTTCATAGGAGGTCATAGTGGAACCACTCCTCAGAAACACACGATTGGAAATGTGACAAGCTGTGTTCAGGGCTTCAGGCCAAAACCTTTTTGACACATTCTTTGAGCTCAGCATGACTGTGCCATTTTTTGAAGAGTTCGATTCTTCCTTTTAGCTATTCCATTTTGTTGAGGAGTTTTAGGAGCAGAAAATTCATGAGAGATTCCTTTCTTTTCGCATAGGGAAGTAAAAAGAGAATTTTCAAACTCTTTGCCGTGATCAGTCCGTATTTTAACTACTCTCTCATCATGCAAATTAGTTATTCTGGCATGCAATTTCTTGAAGACATCAAAAGAATCTGATTTTTCTCTTATAAAGCTTACCCAAGTGAAACGAGAAAAATCATCAACACAAACAAGTGAGTATTTCTTACCACCCAAGCTTTCAACATCCATTGGACCCATTAGATCCATGTGTAGAAGTTCAAGACACCATGTTGTCCCAAAGTGTTGCAACACCGGGTGTGCAACACGGGTTTGTTTACCTTTTTGACATGATTCACAGATATATGCATTATCTGAACACAAATTAGGCATACCTCTCACAGCTTCATACTTACAGAGATTTTTCAAGGTCTTGAAGCGTACATGACCCAGTTTTTGATGTCATAGATCCAAATTGCTTACTTGGCACTTCGACAATTATCACTATCTCCCACAAGATAGCAATTATCAGCAGACCGTGTTCCTGACATAACACAAACATTTGCATCATTAAAAACTTCACAATTATTCTTGTTGAACCTAACATGTAGGTCATCATCACAAAGTTGACTTATGCTTATTAAATTCGAGTTAAGTCCTTCAACATGTAGAACATTGTGAAGTATGGGAAGCCCATCAACATTCAGGGTTCCTTTGCCTACAATTCTCCCTTTGGCACCACCTCCATAAGTTACACGTCCACTTTTTAGCTCAGAATAATCAATGAGGTGTTCTTTAGAACTTGTCATGTGACGGGAACACCCACTGTCAAAGTACCATGCTCCTGCAATGTTAGTTTTTAGCGAGGTATAAATGACATTGCATTGTATAACAGTTTTTGGTACCCAAATTTTCTTAGTGGAAGAACGTTTGACTGTGGTGTTTGACATGGTGTTGGACAACACCTTATGCAACACCTGATTTGAATGCCACATGAGATAGTCAGTTCTGAGTTTGTAGCAGAAAGGTTTGATGTGCCCAGACTTACGATAATAGTGACAGATGAAATGATGCTTTCGCTGCTTGGGATTTGAGATTGATACATGCTTCTTGTCTTGAGCCATCTTGGCTAAGGAGTGACTTTTTGACGGTGAGGGAGCTGAACAGGATGTTTTCAGCATATGTTCAGAGACCAGCTTTGAGCTTTGTACAGTTTTCATGGGCGGATTTTCTGTTTTAGTGACAGCATCGTCTCCTACACCCTTCACAAATACTGTGGTCCTTGAACTGGAGTTAGAAGACTCACCATGTTCATACATACTTGCAACATAACCAAGGCCAGATCTGCTGTCCTTTCCCATATTCAATACTGTGTCAAGTTTTGATGAGCTTGAATTGAATTTGGCAAGAGTTTTTGATGCTTTCTCAAGATCATCTTTGACTTTACATAGTTCAAGATCCTTCCTACTCAGCAAAACTTCTAGACGAGACAAGTTGCTCTTCAACTCAATGTTTTCTTTTGACAGTAATGAGTTTGCCTTATTTCTTTTGAGCCAGTCATCATAAAGTTCTTCATACATCCTTTGGACAATTTCCATAGTAAGCTCTTCTTGGTCAGATTCCTGAATTTTGTCAGCTTCTGAAATTTCCAGATAGTTAGCATTGAGACACAGTGATTCTGACACAGTGTTGCGCCCTGGTGTTGCAGCACCAGTGGCAACACCAAAGGGATTGACCTGCAGTTTGTATGTTTGTTCCTGGATGGCAAATAAAGAGGTGCAATCATCTCCTTCCTTGGTTTCAAAATCATCATCATGGTCCTCATCACTCAGTGTAGCTGCCATAATTTTGTTTTTGCGAAGCCGATTTGCGCACTCATTTGCATAATGACCAAATCCAGAGCATTCTCTACATTGGACTGAATCAAGTTTCTTTGTTTTTGTTCGAGCTGATGAATCATTTCTCGATCTGAAATTCCCTTGAGTTGATGCAGTTATTTTATTTCTTTCAAAAGGAACAAACTGTGGTCTTGATGTTGATACAATCTTCTTCTTATCTCTCATTCTTTTTAGGTAGTCGCCAAGCTTTTTTGTGATTAAGGAGATTGATTCCTCGCCAAGATCAGAGTCCTTTGCCTCTTGAATTAGGCTATTCACAGAATCATCAGTGGTTTGTAAGGCAACAGCCTTCCCAATATTTCTTTTCTGTAGGTCTAGATTCATCTCAAATGTTCTGAGAGAGCTAATTAGGTCTTCCAGATTAAGTGTAGAGGTGTCCTTGGATTCGTCAATAGCACAAATTTTGATATTAAAACGCTCAGGAAGGGATCTCAGGACCTTGCTAACCAATCTTTCGTTTGACATAGGATCACCGAGACTAAAGGTCTCATTTGCAATCTCACTCAATCTCCGATCATATTCCACAATAGTCTCGTTTTCCTCCATCCTTAAGCTTTCAAATTTAGAGGTTAACATCCCGAGTTTGGTTCTGCGAACATTTTCAGATCCTTCGCAGTGCATTTGAAGAATATCCCAAGCTTCTTTAGCAGAAATGCAGTTGGTGATGAGACTGAACATGTTGACATCAACAGAGGTGAATATAGCATTTAGCGCCTTTGAGTTGAAGTTCGAGGTTTGAACTTCATCATTGGACCAAGAACTCTCTGGTTTGCTTCGATTATCTCCATCATCATCAACTATCCTTGGTGGAGACCAACCATCTAAGACTCATTGCCATGCCCTTTCTTCGATAGATTTGATGTACATCCTCATCTTGACTTTCCAGAGAGCATAGTTCGAACCATCTAAGACTGGTGGTCTAAAAGCAGTGTTAGTCGCTAGTGGATCCATTAAGCTATCAGTGTATTTCCTGTAAAAACAGCAATAAACCAGAATCAATCACTTAGTGTATCAAGTGAAGGCTCTGATACCACTTGAAAGAATTATTGCGCATAAAGTAACATGAAATAAATATTAAAAACTGATATATTAGAATTGGGTGTTGTGTTCGGTGTTGTCAACACGGCACACAACACAGCAGCAGAAAGTTATTATTTAACACGGATATAACTTTACTACATAAATGCTTGGATTTAAATTATGCACAAGTACAAAGACTTGTGCGATGGCTCATGACGAAAATTTCACTAGAAAACTTATGTAAATTGTTCATACCTCAAACGATACTAGTGAAAGAAACAAAGCTAAATTCCTTGACACTCCAAGGAATTAAAATGTGAATACAAAAACACAAATCAAATCTAGATGCATAAAACAAACACGTATTGCTTAAAAACCAAATGAATCCACTCTTCGATCAACACTCTGCGTCAGTGTTATTCTTCGAGTGTTGGCAACACCAATTGGCAACACGGTCACACGATAGACGAACCACCCTTGCTTCGTATGCAAACCTTCACGAACTGAATATGCTTCAGCAAAGCTCCTGTCGCCGTCAAAGTATTTTTCTGCATCCGTGCGTTTATTGATAATTGACCCACTTATATATAGTCCCTTCTTTGACCTAGATCTTCATAGATCCTTCCCACCTATAAACAAGGAAACTAGAGTTTAATAGGAATCAAACTCTAATTTAAAGTCAATACCTTATATCTTATAGATAAGTTTCCAACTTAATTAAATTATTCCTCATGATAGGATACAGTATATCTTGGAAAACAAATCTATTAAATTTGTCTAGAAGTGCAAAATTAAAATAATATCTTAAATGAATTCGGAATACAATATTCCTTTCATGATTAAAAAAAAAGTAAAAATAATATGTTTTAAAGAAGAAATTTTGGTGAAAGTGATAATGTAAGTGATGAAAATAAGAATGTTAGTGGTAGAGTAAGTTTTTTTTTATATTTTTTAATTTATGTTAATTAGTGATTATTTTAAGAAAAAATTGTTCTAGTGGCAAAAATAATTACTAGTGATAAGAATAAAAGACGGGAATTAGCTAATGACCAAACCAAATTTTCTTTGACCTTTTTGCCCTTTTACCCTCTCTCAAAATATCTACAAGTCTCCAACAAGACACTTACCAACAATATTTTATTCTCCTAATCCCAAAACTCTCTTAATCCCAAAACTTCTCTAAGACGATTTCTTTCCTCTAGATCTCGAATCAAGAATGAGTTTTCCAGAATAAATCAGGTATTAGTCCGGATTTGTGTTCCCTTGCTTCCTTTCAATGCTTGAGATGTGTTCGTACTAATTCATGTATTGAGAAGACATGCTCGAATCAGGAATGCATTGGTTTATGGGGAATTTGGTTTTTTTCGATTGATTGTGAGTTTATTGCATATATTTACTTAGAAATCATCATTAGGAACCTTCCACGTGCACTAGGATGCTTATAGATTTTGACATACATAGTGCTTTTCATTTAGTACGATAATTGCTGCATCATTTTGGTTAGTACGACAATTGTTTTTAGAGGATGATCTCTTTACTGATTTTAGGTTGATTGTGAGTTAGTACAATGTTGCTTTTAGAATTTGACATCTTAACCGTTCACAGAGGAAACAATAGATAAATGGGTATGCGATTTGAGTTGTTCATTATAGCTTCAAGAATTTCGATTCCTTCTTTCAAATCTTCTTTCTAGACTTTCTTTTCTCTGAATCTCTCTGGATGTTGGTTTGGCTTCACAAATTTTTTTCCCTCTTTCACAGAAGGTAAGTTTTCTTCCTCTTAATCTCTCTGGTTGTTCTTGGCTTTGATTTGCGAATTTCTTAATACGATTATCTTACCGTTTATGCTCGCTACCCTTGCCAAAATCTTCTCATTTTGCTGCAATCCAGATTAGTAAGCATTGAAAGAGGGTTGCGCCATTCAGAATTATGAATGTTTAAAATGCATTCATTATTAGGCAATTTTTTAATAATGAGAAATTCATATATTTCTAGGATTTATTGGACATTTAATTATATATATTAGCTTGAGACAGGATACGCCGTTTACTATTCCGCATTCCATTGCTAGACGCACATCGCAAATGCCTAAGAAAACGTTCAAGATCAGGAAACTGATTTGTTTTCTCAAAGGTCGAGGTAACGCCAGTTGGCGAAGTGGCGTTAAGCATTCCTAGGGGTACGAAAAGAGAGGTCGTGATGATATCATTTACGTCCGTACCGCACCTTGTGGAGTAGATCCCGCATCCAACCAAGTCTTTGACCAGGGAACGGGAGAATTCCCACTACCGCTGGCAGGCCAGCCGGGCAAGCAATTGGAGAAGAATCTGCTTCTGTATCGAGCGCTTATACTAGCTCAAAGCGTTGTATCCGGGGGCTTAGTAGGGCCCATTAAGATTCACCAAATACAAGGCACAATATCCGAGATCACCTACTAAAAGATCGAAGGTAGGCTACAAGAAGGCGGGTATTGAAGGTAAGTTCATGGCTACGGGGGAGTAAATAAGCCCTGAAAGTTTTTAGCTTAGAGCTTTGATTTTTATCACTTGCCTCAATTTTTATCCCCGTCTTGCAGCTGCTTAATTCTCAGGTTACCACGGCGCAACACATGGAACGGGAAAGGGCTTATGATATTGTTAGTTGAAAATTTTAAAGTAAGTTTTACTGATTGGAAGATTCAAGAATCTGCCTTTAAAAAAAATATACTCATTGGAAGATTCAAGAATCTGCCTTTTTGTGTTCATTGTTCTCATGTACTGGTATGGTGCTCTTAATATATGTCAAATCATCAGATTGCATCATTACTGAAAATTCGGTTTTTGAATGAATAAGTGGCCAACAATCATTACCCTCAGAAGGTAACGTCTTTGCAGAGAAATTGTATTATCAACTAGAATTTTTTTGTCTAAAATTTTGGTATATTGGTGTTTTGCATTTCTGTTGATCATAAAAATTATTGGGATAACAGTTTGAAATCTTTATTTTGGAGATGGGTCGTGTGGATGCATTTCCTTCTCAAAGTAAAGACAGAAAAGAGACTGTTATTCCATGGACTGACGTGTTTGAGAAAGGCATGTATTCATCTTTAGCGGACGTAAAATAGGATCCTCTTTCCTCATTAGTATCTATTCTATTTTATTAAAGCCGAGCACATTATAAAAACTGCCAAGGACACCAAATTATTTATATCTTTTTTTGCCCCTCCTTATACCTGTAGAATCCAAATATGAGCCGACAACTTTCAGCCCATAACCCCTACACCGGCCCATCTCAATTCTACAAAACTTCGCTCCCAAATCCTTTAGCGAGAGAACATAAGGCACAATCGGACTCATTGTAGACCGAATTGTTCATCCTGAAATCGGCTATACATGTTTGATTTTGTTTGTGATGGCTTCTCTGTGCGTGCTTTGTGGTTTCTTGGTTGTCCTCAGAGTAGTTATTGAAATTCACTGGTTGGTTTTCTCTATTTCAATATAATTGTTATTTTGCAGTGGATTTAGTCTCGGGTTTTCTCTATTTCAATATAATTGTTATACTATTTTATTAAAGTTCAGGAAGCTATAAAAACCGCTTCTACTGAGGACACCAAGTTTCTTGGCCCTTTTGCCCTTTTGCTTCACCACAAATTCCACAATAATATTTTCTTTCCTCAAAATCGTTCCACACAATATTTTATTCTCCTAATCTACGCGATTCTATCTGCACTCATGATCTCTTCCCTATTCCAAAACTTCTCTCATATATAAGCGCATAATGTTACGGACCTTTCTTCTTCCCCGATTTCTTGAGTTTGTATCATAAATCCATTAGCGTCAATCTCACTAAAGCCTGAAATCTAATTGAAATCTGGTGTTTCTCGCATTCATCTAAGGAATTGAAACGTGGATTCTGCGACGATTTATGTGTTGAATCCATTCGAAGTAAATTATCTATTTGATTAGATTATCAGTTCAAATACTAAGCTTTTAATGTGTGATTGTGTATTGGGATTATTTTTCTTGAATTATAGGTTTCGTGAAAAATATGGTTGCAAACTTGCACGGCAGGTGTTTGTATTATGTTCTTAAGGCTTGCATTGCAGGTGTTCATATTATGTTCCCTGATTCTTTAATTCTTCTTTTTTTTGATATAATGCTATAACTGAGGTATATATTTAGCTAATCAATGCTAATGGTTGTACTGTATGTAAGGTGCGATTTTTTTCAAGCCGAAGGTTCCTTCTTACAAAGAGGTATTGTATCTGTATGTTTTTCTTTTTTTGCTTTCACTTTGGTGTTTTACTTTGTGTATATCTCTACTTCTCTACTATTCTATAATAGTTGAGAGGCCTATAAAAACTGTTATTTGAGGACACCAATTTTTCTCCCTTTTTTTTTTACCTTTTTTCTAAATTTTTTTTTTTCAGATTTTTCTCATTCCACCACTCAATTAACCCACGTCATGTTTTTCATTCCACGTCTCAAATAAGTAGTTTTCTCCCAATTTATCAGTTATCAGAAAAACGATTTCTTTTCCAATTTCTATCAGTTCTCAGAGATTCGCTTTCCCTGCACTCTGGGTTATTAATTCAAAATCTTACCACCACTTTTTGAACACTGAGCTCTAGATTCCAAATCTTTCACACAAGGTAATGAGTCAAAATTTTGACTCTCAAAATATATGTTTGTTTTTTACATCGTTATTTCTATTGGCTTTGGTTTCTATAAATTCATTTTAAAAAAAAAAACCATGAAGGAAACACACTCTTTCTCCTCGTAAGAGAGATGAGAAAACCCACCTTTATTGTTTGACTTTAACAAAGTTGTATTACATGTGTTCATTGTGTTAGTTGGTATACATTTTCTGTTGGCTTAGTTGCTATAGTGGAGAAAATGTGAAAATGCATATGGGATATGCAGTTATATTCGTATTTATATGTCCAATTATTTAGCTTAAGAGGAATTATTACTTTCAGAAAAGTTTGAATTTCTTCTATTGAGGAAGCTACTTTTATGATTTTTTGTTTTTAAATTAAGAATTGTTATCTCTGTCATATTTATCCCTAGGAAAGTAGTAGGGGGTTGATAACAATTTGTTTCTCTACTATAGCTGGAGTTTGAGTGTATATCGTACGATTGTTTATTGAATATTTGTTCGAAATCTTTGCACTCAACTCTACATCAAAAGGCACGGCTTCGAGTAGCTGTCTAATGATCTCACAATGTATCGGTTTCATGTTGATTTTGGGTTTAAAGTTTGTTTTCAGTTTCTAATTTCTGTATATTGGATTTTTTTGAGGCCATGAATATGCTTTTAGGTAAAGAAATCATCATCTCTTCTCAAAAATTTGCTTTTTTGGAGGACACAAATATGTTTACTTTGTTGGGCCCTCGAGTCGGAATCTTCACACTCTATATCTAAATTACTTTGTGGTTCAATTTTTTCAATTGAGGAAGCTGCTTTTGTGGTGTTTCTTTTATTAATAATTGTTCTCTTTTTCAAAATTTATTCGTAGCTTTCTGATAAATCATTAACACACAACTACAAATTTGAAAAATTGATGTTAAATACTGAATTGATTTATTGCATTAATTTATGAATCACAAAAAATGTTATTGTGAATATTTTGGGAAAACAGAAAAAGGTGAAGGGCCTGCCTAACTTTTTGCATACGATCATAATGATCATGCTGTAAGTTTTTATTAAATCATGGATCTAAAACTCATATTAACATGATAACATAGAATTGATGTGGTAAACGTAGAATGTTTAACTTCATTCAGTTCCTCTTCCATCTCTGAACATCGGCTTACTCTGATTGTTAGATGTATTCTAATTTCTTCCAACGGGATAGAGCTTCATCTCTTTGCCTCTTTTGGATTGATTTCCATGCCCGCATTTCAATTTTTGAATCAAGAAATATGTATTCTGGTGTATGGTCAGAAAAAAATTTATATGAAAACTTTCATTTATTGATAATTATTTGTTTTCATCGCCATTGTTTTAAATTTTAAACCACGTGTACTTTTAATTTTATTTTCCATATTTATTCTCATCTCTTCCGATTTTTTTCTCAATCAATTTAAATGTTAAATCATGGAAAATTTTATATTTTATTTTAACGATTTAATTTTAAATCTTAGTTTTTTTTCACCATATTTGTACATATCTCTTCAGATTTTTACTCTAACTACTACATCCAATTACCTACCTATGTGGTCACTACCCTCACTTCATTTCAACGGGTAAGATCTTGCCACACATACAATTTCAAAAAAAAAAGTGGGTCCTATATATGCATGGACAAATCTTGACCATCCATCCTATCATGGGGGCAATGCCCACATGGGTAGGATGAAATAAACCCTTCGTTTGCTTGCATGCACATTATTTCAAATTTTACATTTCAAATACAATTAGCATTCCATTTTACCATATATATTCATATATTTTATTCTTTTAAATTATATTTTTCTTTCGCTTCTCAGTTGTTCTTGGCGCACGTGTAAACAAATTGCTCTACCAACTGAGTTATAGACCTTAGTGCGAATTCGTAGGTTCAATTCATACTGGATGCACATCAATGGGACCGTCTCACCCGTGCTCATGAATATCTTTCTTCATCAACTTGAAAATCTTACTTTGTGCAAATCTTTCCCCCTTGCTAATTACCAAGAATTATTGCGGTAGGATAACTACTACATCATATTCCAAAACAAAGATTCAAATATCAAACTATCCAATTTATGGAATTCTTCTCCTACAGTGAAACATCAGGTAAGATTCAAAATTACGTCTATTATTTTTTCATTCATGCCTTTACTGTTTTATAATGCTTTTTTTCCAAAAAAATGTTTATTTCCTTCTTTATGTTGCTTCTTGCTTTCTATGCTCAATTTTTATTCCTAACTGAATTCAAAAAAATTCTATATTGTTTCTGGAATTCTTATTGCAAATGTAACAATACCAAACTTATTATTAACAAGTGGGTAAGATATGAGGCCGACTTTTGGCTTAAGTAGTTTAACACACTTTCCCCTGTAAGCGGCTCATGTTTGAGCCCTCCCAACCAATACATTAGAAAATCTCAAAAAGTAGGTGAGATAATATAATATTATGTAATATAAATATTGCAAACGTAGCAATGTCAAAAGTTTATTGCAAACGTAGCAATAATTGTGAGATATTATGCTTTTTTCCCTATATTTTAAAATAAACAGTTTTATTAAAATATTCATATAAATTGTTACTTTATTTTGGAAGCATGTCAGCATTGATGCATTTCAACTCCAGCAAAACAAAAAATATCCAGGTTGTACAAGTGGATGCTATTGCAAAATATCAAAGACATGAATTGTGGTTGAATGTCCAACTGCATATAGTGTATTTTGATTAAATGTTGTTTTATTTGCGTTTTACATATATAATATAGTTTTCCTATAAATACCAATATCTAACATTAACTTTACTAAATTTGTAGCCTATTAGGAAGCAGATTATTGGTTTGGGTTGGAAAAATCACAATCGGGGTGAACATATATGACTTTAGATGTTTGATTTTAAGAATTTTTTGAAAACTTAAGAGTCATACGTAAGGAAGTTCGTTACACGTATTTTTTTTTAATTTAACATTGAAAATGATAAAACATATTTTGTTTACTTTTTACAGTGTAAAGAGAATTGGTTGGATCGAAGGATGTGATCTAACAAAAGCATGATAATATATACTTTTTTAGATTTTTTAAATGTTTTACGTGCAACATCTATTTTAGTTTTATTATATTAATTTTTCACGACTTTTATGCCTTTCGCCAGCTCTGCGTGCCGTTCTCCCTTCCTTTCAAACCTTTCTTTTTCCCAAATTTTCTCTTTCTATAGACACCCTTTGTTCTTCGTTGCTTTTCGTAGATTTTCCAAGGAAGAGGGACGATAATAGAGATCTTTTGAAGGTTCGGTGATTGGTGTATCTGAAAATGTTTTTTAGATCTAGTCTGCTGAATTTTAATGTGGGTTTTTTTTCTTAGCTTTGATTATTTGTTTCTTGTTTGATTTAATTTTTGTTATCTGAGCTATTATAGGTTATTTTGAAGATGGTTTCATGCATTAATTTGCTTCATGATCAAAGAAATTATCTGAAAAGATGGGACCTTACGATGATATTGGTTGCATGATGATGCTGAGCTATCAATTGTTCTTTGTTGATTACTGGTTTTGCTATATTTTTCGTTTGTCATTTATCGAAGTTTAATTATATGCGTAGATTGTCATGTGGAAATTCTCCCTTCTCTTAATCACCAAAGGGTCTGGAAAAGGTGGGCCTTTCTGATAGTGTTTAGTTTTTTCTAATAATTCAGAAAAAAAATTTATAAATTGCACAATTTATTCATTTGGTTGGCAAGATTTGTGAAAATTTTTAATTTTGATTCTTGATTATGGGTATTAATGATCAACTGTTGTGGGTCCTTAATTGTCTAGAGTTTGATGTTTTAGTTGACAATCATGGCCTACGATATGCAAGCCAAGAGCAATATTAAAGTACTTTCCTGGGAGCACTTGGCTGACGTATCGGTACAAAGGCATGGGAACCAGGCAGGAGAGAGCAAGCCCCTGTGAAAATGTAGAGGGAGAGTTAGGAGCTTAATCATCAAAGAGCGCCCTTTCTTTTGCTATAAACACCCTTTCTGGAATGCCTTGTGTTTGTTCTGCATGATTTGAATTGCTTACCTCAAGTATATATTTTTTATCTTTGGTCATAGACATTGGGATGAAAAGCGTGGTTTGTATCTCATGGATGTTTCTGGCACTAAAGTAAATTTAGCCTGGGTATAGGTGCCTACGTGAATTAACTTTTTATGCCAAGGCTGTGAATTGATTGTTCTTTTGGACTATGACAAATGAACTATCGACAACATTGTCTGAACCCGTGTTTATGTTGGATACTGGATTTCCTCTTTTGGAAAGGTGTTTCTATCAGTGGAGAAGTATATTGAGTAACGTTAATCGGCAATACTGTTGTCGTATTGATATTTTTTTATCACGGTGTTGGAAGGTCTCCAATGAACAAGCAACAGGGAAGTTTTACGAAAATTGCGAC
Source organism: Primulina tabacum (assembly GCF_025594145.1). NCBI lineage: Eukaryota > Viridiplantae > Streptophyta > Magnoliopsida > Lamiales > Gesneriaceae > Primulina > Primulina tabacum. Next base: position 260,588 of record NC_134564.1, read on the forward strand.
ACAAAAGTGAAAATTTTACTTTTTGATTTGGCATGTGGCCACTTTTGGGCATCAATAGCATTTAAAGATTTATTTTTTGAATTGATATCGAAGTTCGAAGTGTCTCACTCCCTCAAATAATTGATAGAATGATGGTAAAGAAAATAATTTGGCCACCAAAATGCTCAAATCTGATTGTTCTTGCTCTGAATCATGCATCTTATACATTTTTTTTCCGAGGATAAATTTTTTATTTCATAGGAATCGCTAGACAATGGATGATACTATAAAGCATTAACTCTTCTGAACTCTGAAGTCAACAACTAGGTTTAGACTCACAGTTATTATTTTTTCACATATTTTGTTGTAATCAAGGGAAATGATAATATCGGAAATATGAATTATAGCCTTTCAATGTTTCATAAAAGGAGTGATGGGATGGTGAAGAATTGCTCTAACCTTCAAACTGTTGCACTTGAATGTGATATATACTGAGCAGCAAAATTCTTTTGTCCGTAATATATTCGTTCAGGTTTTGTGGAATGGTCTCCGTATGTTGCTCTCGCATTTGCTTTTCCTATTCTTTTAACTGGGATGGATCCTTTTTTTTTCTTTTCTCTCATGTAGATTTGATATGATGAATGCTTCATAACTAACTGTCAAACCTGAATTTAAGAAAATGTTTTTTATTGTTACCATGTTACCTTACATTATTCCTTTTATTGCCTTCTTTCAGCTGTTTGGTTTATGAAGCAAGATAGAGTCGTCTGGGTCTTGAAAAAGTCTGGTCTCCGTGTTGCAATCTTTAAAAGTGGGTTGTGTATTGTACGATGTCTATCTCAGCAAAAGCTCTAGAAGCGGCATTCCAGGGAGCTGGTCAAAGATTGTATCCTTCTCACTGGAACAGATTGAATCACCTAAGAAATTATGTTATTATTCCCATATCACTTGCGTAAAAATTATGTGTTTGATGTCTTGTTATCTTGTATAAGTTTTGCTTTTGTGCTTCTCAGTTTGAAGTTTCTTGTTCTTGTTAAACTTAATACTTATACTTTTATAGAGGGACTGATATCTGGAGGATCGAGAACTTCCAACCAGTTCCTTTGCCAAAATCAGATCATGGTAAATTCTACTAGGGTGACTCTTATATTGTCCTGCAGGTACTTGGATATTTCATATACTTTGTAATCAATAATAAAATCTGCTAAATTTCCATTTAGAGGTGTTGATTTATAAGAACAAGGAAAATAGGCACTATGTTTTGAACTTATTGTTCTCAAAATATATATTTGTGGAGACAAGTCCTGGTAAAGGTGGTGTTTATCTTCATGACATACATTTTTGGCTCGGAAAGGACACTAGCCAGGTTACCCTTATTCTTCTTCTTGCATGTAGAAGCACTTTCCCGGTATCCTATTTGTAACTTGAATTTCTATATTATCTTAGGATGAAGCTGGGACTGCAGCTATCAAAGCTGTTGAACTTGATGCAGTTCTTGGAATTCGTGCTGTGCAGTACAGAGAACTACAAGGGCACGAGTCTGATAAATTCTTGTCATATTTCAAGCCATGCATCATACCACTGGAAGGTGGTGTTGCATCTGGATTCAAGAAACCTGAAGAAGAAGAATTGAAACACGGTTGTATATCTGCAGAGGAAAACGAGTAGTAAGATTGAAACAGGTAGGGGAGCATAAGAACACTGGTATTCTTGGAATGTTCGCAAAGTATATTAATTGTTTCTACATGTCATATAGGTCCCATTCTCTCGTCCCTCACTAAATCATGATGACATTTTTATTCTCGACTCTAAAGACAAGATATATCAATTCAATGGTGCGAACTCAAATATTCAGGAACGGGCCAAAGCATTAGAAGTAATTCTGTCACGTCCCGAGACCGGGGTTAGTTGACACCGGCGTTGTTTTACAACCACACAATTGAAAACAACAAGCCTCGTAGTACATTATAAATCAAAAACCAGTTTATTACTCATAATCAATCAAAAGATTGTCTTTACAACGTAGATTCTTAAAATAATAAAAATAATATGTGGAAGCTTTTACAACTTATTAAGTCAAAACTAAAATAAACTTCTTGAATCATCTTATTATCAACCCCAAAACTGGTCTTGCTCATCCTCCTCGATTTTTTTTTCTGATTTATCTAGGGAGAGTATAGTAAGGGGTGAGTGATATGGTTGTCACTCAGCAAGTGGGTGCCGTTCGAGCACAATATAACAACATGCATAATTTCGAAAATCACATGACTTGCACTTACATAGCATCATTCATATAACATGCATAACATTTACCAGCACTGAGATTCATCCACTTTCTATGGTTTACTGATATCAGTCCCTAATTTTTACTCCTCGCAGGGGGCGAGGCCGTATAGCGGTTATGTCCCCCACCGCGTAAGGGTACGTCATGGTTGGGATTCCCACCCATGTACAGTCGAATTTTCACAGTGCCCAAAACCGTATGACAACCAACACAAGAACGGAGTAGAAGAAGAAGTGTTCTCGATCGCATTTTCGAAAACGAAATAAATATGCATAAACAAAATTTTATCTTTAAAACACGCCCACTTACCTTAAACTGGAAGAAAACGTGAAGAACTCTGAAACAATAGAAGAATCATGCAACCAACCCCTCGAAAACGCAGCAGCACATCTACCGAAAAATCAGCCGTCTTGAAATATTCACAGCGCCTTATTTCACCTTTGGATCGGACTCAAAATTTTACAGTACGTTCACAAGTACGTTAAATATATTATGAACAGTGGAGATCGGGTTTGGAAGTCGTTTAGGCCTGTTCATACAGAAAAACCGTAGGTATGCTGAATTCCCGCCTAAAATCTGAGAAGTTTTCTTTCAAATGCTATAAACAAAAAACTAACCGTTGGATTTTGCTGAAATTTGGATATATTATGCGAAACATACCGAAGCATATTCTGAACGGTGGAGATCGGATTCCGAGCACCCGAGCGAGAGAAACAAATTTCTGAACTTTGAAAGAATTTTGATGACTCGTGCAGAATTTTTGAGAGAAAATTTCGAAAATTCTTGGGAGCACTTGTGAGAGCAATTTCGAAAATTGCTTGCTAGAATGAGGGGTGAAAATTTCAAAGGCTTAGGGGGGTATTTATAGGTGCTGGGTAAGAATCCTACCATAAACCGATTGATTTTTCTTCCAAAATTTGGAGATGCTCCTTCCACAAATATTGATATGCTTCCTTGCTGAGAAAAGCTGCCTTGTATGTAATATTTCCTTCCAATTTGATTGATATCCAGCCTTATTTCGAAATTAATGTATGATTTGTACTGAATTTTGAATTTCATGTATTTATTGGCTTGGAATTTTCAATATCATGTATTATTTAATATTTTCGAATTTTATTATAACTCGAAAATAAATTCTCATACATGTCTATATTTAATTAATTGCATGCCCAAAAATTTAGGTTATCACAAATTCAGTTTTTGAAGGACAAGTATCATGAAGGGAAGTGTGACGTGGCAATTGTCGGTAAAAACACTTCTAATATTGTCAGGGTTTTTTAAGTTCCCACATTGATGTTTGATTGTTGATATAGGGGGATTTTACTTGTTTTTCATATCGTGTTATGTCCCGTTGTGTTGCATTTATCATTTAGATTGCAGATATTTTGAGTTATTTTAGCATAATTTATTTTCTTGTTGATCATGTGTTTAGTTGGTGAAAATGCAGGTGAATTGTGAATAAAGTGAAAATTAAAAAAGAAATTCGAAAGCAATCCGCCCGGGCATACATTCACATCTGCCCGGGAGCCTGCAAGAGGGGAGAAAATCAAGATTTGCGAGATTTATCCGCCCGGGCGGAAACTTATGTCCGCCCGGGCGCGTCAAAGAAAAATAAAAATGCAGGATTTGCGCAAGCCATACTTCCGCCCGGGCACGTTTGAATTTTGAAAAGATTTGCTGCCGATTTTTTTTCCTAAATTTCGAGAAGAGGCTGATTTGTTGGACGATTTGGGACTGATTTAGACATTATGCATCATTATTCATCAGCAAAAAAGTCCAAGGAGGGGAGAAAAGCTTGGAGAAAGTGCTTGGAGTTGAAGATTCGAAGATTTCCGGGCACAGTTCTTCGCAGATCTCGTCTAGTCTAGTATTTCTAATTTAGTTTTGATCTCTTAAACATTGTTGTGTTTATTTTTACTATGAATTCTAGTAGCTAACTTTAAATATTTTTTGGGATTTAAGCAGATCCTACCCCAAACTTTGATTTAATTAAGTTATACTTCGATTGTTGCTTTGTTCTTGAATGTGCTACTGTTTTTCATTGTGTTGTTAGAGCGTAGCTTACTTTAACAACGGTTTTATATTGCGAGTGAGTTCGAGAGAATAGCTTGTGATAGGAATGAGTAACATAATCCGTGGATCTACAATTTACATAGACATATGAAATTGGATACGCCCCGATAGTCATAGTCCGGTAGGACAAAAACTAGGGGATTTCATAGATCGACATGCGATTCACTCTTGATAAATAATTAAAGACATTTAATTACTTCACTGAGTAGAATTAGTTTGGCACATAGTTGTCAAAAGCGCGAGGCACAAAAAAGCGCTCAAGTGTCTTGGGGCTTCAAGTGCAAAGCGCAAAGCGAAGCACACGCTTTACGGAAAAAAGCGCAATAAACAAATATTATAAAAAAAATCAAAATAAAATAAAGAGTCTTTGAAAATGTGATAGATGAAATATCAAATGTCATTATATTCGTCATCTTCATCTTCCAAATCTACGTCACGCCACAATAAACAAAATATTATCAATAAAATAAAAAATCTTTCAAATTGTGATAGATGAAATATCAAATGTTATTATAATCGTCATCTTCATCTTCCAAATATACGTCATCAGCCTCATCACTTGATTTATATCCATTGGTATCTTCTTCTTCTTCGGTTTCAACATCAATGTTGATCTCTTCTTCATCCACAAGACTAGTTCGAGCTGAAGATTGCTTCTTTTTGCTGAAGTGGATGATGACGCTCCTTTTGAAGTAGATGCATTTCGAGATCGAAAGTCATATGCACTTTCACCAACCCCAACCGCTTGTGCTACATCACTCCAACGCAAATCATCATCTTCAAAGACCAAATCGTTATCATCATTCTCATTATCACTATCATCCAACTTTCCCAACAACCATTCGTTACTATCATCTATTTCTGACAAAGAAATAGGATCAATCTTATCTCGCATGGCATATCTTCGCCTCAACGTTCTGTTGTATTTGATATATACCAAATCATTCAATCGTTGTTGAGACAACCTATTTCTTTTTTTAGAATGTATCTGCCCAAAAAAAAAGAAAGTAAGAAGTTAGGTTCATACTCCATAATATAAAATTTAATATGTAAAAAAAACTTCTAACTTACATGTTCAAATACACTCCAATTACGTTCACAACCTGAAGAAGAGCATGTGAGGTACAAAATCTTCATTGCAAATATTTTTAATTCAGGTGTTGATGCACCATAAGAAGACCACCAATCAGCTTGAAAGTTGAAACACAAAAAAATATAAGATTAAATTTCTTATCATTCAAAGTTTGTATCTATATTCTATACTATAAGTAATGTTTGGGAAATAAATTAATATTGCACTAAATATTATTTAACTGGTGATTTTGAAGCTCTTTGTCTAATAGCCATGGGTAAACCAAAAAGTCCTTCTGCTTTTTTGTATTTATCCAATTGAGTTGTAATTTTATCTTGTAAATCATCACCTCGCATCAATCTAGCTATGCATTTGTACAGACCCTCTAACACTTCTTCATCATTTTCTATATCAGGATTTGAGTAAAAAATCTCAGGATTTAAGAAATATCCACCCGCATGCAAAGGATGATGGAGTTGAACGTTCCATCTTTTGTCGATGATTTCAAATATACCACGATATTTCTCTTCATTATTATTAAATGATGCAGCGATAGCTTCTTTGGCTCTGTCCATTGCCTCATAGATGTAACCCATTGGGGACCTTTTTTCACTGTCTACTAGCTGCAATACTTTCAGCAATGGGCCGTCAACTTTTAATGCAAAAACTGTAGTTTTCCAAAAATAAGGCATCAATATCACTTCTGCAACACGTTTTCCAGCCGCCTCTCTAGTATATCGACTTTTTGCCCACTTTTCAGATGTAAACATCTTTATCAGATTTGCTTGTTGAACTTGAAACCGCTTTAAATTCAAAAAAGCAGTTGCGAAACGAGTCTTTGCAGTTCTTACCATGTCTCTCTGTCCAGTAAACTCCTTCATCATGCTCAACAATTGTGGTCTATTGTAAATATAATCATTCACCATCAATGCCCGTTCATGCAATTTTTTGAGGTTAGGAATTTTGAATATTTCCTCAAGCATCAAATCTAAGCAATGAGCTGCGTATGGAGTCCAATACAAGTGTGGAAAATTGTTTTCCTAAAGACGACCTGAAAATATGAAGTAAATTTACTTTAAAAATTGAAAAATCATATTTTTAATTCAATTTGCAATTTAAAATATTACCTGCTCTAACATTGCAGCTTGCATTATCTGTTACAACCTGAACCACGTTCTGTTCTTCAATTCGATTCACAAATTTAGAAAGTAACTCATACATCTTATCAGAAGTGTTAGAATAACTTGAAGCATCCACCGATTCAACAAATATGCTTCTTTTAGGACCATTTACCAAAAAATTTATAAGAGTTCTACTTTTTTATCTGTCCACCCATCTGCCATGATTGTACATGATCTTCTTCGTGTGATTTGAGAAGCAGGTTTGTATTTGCCAACTCCTTTTTCAAATACTTAACTCTTACTTCATGATATGATGGAGGTTACATTCCCACTCCAAAAGTCCTAATAGCATCAATAAAAGGTTGCAAAGAATCATATTTAACAGCATTAAAAGAAATTCCGGCATCATACATCCACGTAGCAAATTTCTGAACCGCATCTTCTCTTAATTTCTTTTTATTTTCAACATATTGATCTTTAATTTTAGCACGTCTCTGTTTGACAATTTCTTCAACATTTTTCGCAAAATAAAAATCAATAGGCCCTGCTTGTTTACACCTTTTACCCTGCACCGTAGGGCCGGAGGACATTGGTCGTTTCCGTTTCATTTTAGTTTAAATAACATCCTCATCCTCATCTTCTTCCAAATCAACAATATCATCTAAATATGGAATATCATCTATTTGATTCTTCAAAACACTCTTTTTTTGCATGAACCCTTTAATTTCTTCTTTAACATGCTCCGGACACTTCGGACAAGCTTTCACATTTCTGTTGCCCCCAACTAAATGTAGCTTGTGCCGATAAATCCCACCATTTGTTATTTTACCACAAAAAGAGCAACATACAATATTTGGATTTTTAGGATCCGGAAGTGTTGCATAATTCCAAGCAATGTCCTTTCGATTTGATGGAATTGTTGTCCTTTCGATTTGATGGAATTGTTGTGTTTGACATGTTTAAATTCTGAAATATAAAAACAAATCATCTATTATGTTATTAAAAATAAAAAACACAATTTGTAATTTTAAACAAAAATTTCTAAAATTAGGGTTTAGTGGTTTACCAAGTGGTTAGCAAATGAGCGGCGGTGGCGGCGCAGCGGCGGATCGTCGGCGGCGACGGCGACAAGGCAAAGGCAAAGAAGACTCACGCACAAAGGCAACAAGCAACAGTGGACTTCAGCAGAGAGACAACGTAACGATAGGGATTTTCATATAAATGGGCTGGGCTTATCTTTGGAGCTGGACTTGGGCTAAATTTTGACTTGGAAAAAATTTAAAAAACAAAAGTGGGCTGAAGCGCAATTGGATCGCTCAGAATTTCTCAGGCCAAGCGCACTGAACGCTTTTCACAACTATGGTTTGGCATAGCTCGAGAGAGTGTGTTTAATTGAATCGGAAATCCTGTCGGAAGCATACAATCACTATCGAATGAATTAATAAATTAACGAGGGGTAGGTGAGCCGATTTTCCCAACAAATTCATTTCTCATTGAATTTCAATCAACCATTCTAGATATTATATCTCATTATTTAATTCCTGAATCTTTTATTTGCATGTTTATTTGAGCATAGTAGTAATAAACAATCATCCAAATTTCGTTATTAAAGATTTAATAACTGAAAATAATAATTGTCAAATACAGTCTTCAGTGGAACGATACTCGTACTCACGTACATTATACTATTACTTGACATCGTGCACTTGCGATTATTTTTGAGCACACAAAACCATATTTTTATTAAGGATTCCACAGTACAAGTTTTGCTCGATCAATTGTTACGCAATTGTATATGTTTGTCTCTAACTATTATTCTCCCTTTCAGATGATGGAAATTTTACAAGCTGAATCAGATTCTGGTGAATTCTGGGTTCTCTTTGGTGGGTTTGCTCCAATTGGTAAAAAGGTTTCTACTGAGATTGATATTATTCCGAGAAGACTTCTCCACAGCTTTATAGGTAATTGTTTTAATATCATATTATGTTTGGCCTCTGAAGTAGCGGCATGTATTTATGTCGATATAAGTCCATGTCTCTCTAGTTTTCGATTTTTCTTTCTTTTTTGCCAAGGACTATTGAAGGGAATTAGGTGGGTGAGGTAATCACCTATCTTTTGTAGGTATATAGCATTCCACACTATTGGAAATTGGAATCCATTTGGTTGCAGCTGAAGATCTTATGTGGTGATTGTTAAGGATAAACTTTATCGGAAGAGTTTTGATCTCGGATTAAGGTTATGTTGACTTTTTAAGGTTCACCAGCACATGGATCGTACTAAGAGAAAACTGCTGTGGCATATAATACGATTGAATTTTTGTCATAAACTAACTTGTTTTATTCTTGAAATTGTTTCCTTTTTGTTTTGAAATGAGTTGGTGCAAGTGAGTGATGTTATTAAATTTGTCTCAGTTGACGTAACTCCTACTTGCGTCCTTCCTTTCTTTGCAGCATTGTTGATGGTCAACTCAAGAGTGTAGACAGTGAACTTTCCAAGTCAATTCTGGAAAATAACAAATGCTATCTGTTAGATTGTGGTGCTGAAGTGTTTGTTTGGGTTGGTCGTGTTACTCAAGTTGATGAGAGAAAGATCGCAATTCAAGTGGCAGAGGTTAGAATCTTAATATATGTCTCTATATTCCATGATTCATATAGATTTCAAGAGCGAAATGATGTTCCAGAATTTTTGTCTTTCCAAAATAGACCAAAATCAACACAAACATACCGGCTTATCCAAGGTCATGAGACACATTCATTCAAGTCCAAATTTGATTCATGGCCATTAGGATCAGCACTTCCCGTAGCTGAGGAGGGAAGAGGAAAAGTAGCTGGTATGTCCGATATCATGTATTAGACATATACTGAGAATGTCCGCAAGTTGTGAAATACTATGCAATTTTTGTAGCTTTGTTGAAGCAGCAAGGTGCTGCCATGAAGGGAACAAGTAAAAGTGCTCCGGTAAACGAGGATGTCCCTCCATTGCTTGAAGGAGGTGGAAAGACCGAGGTCCATGTGTTGTGTGAGAAACTGAAATTCCAGCAGTAGCAGCAGCTAGCAAATTTCAGCAGAAGCTAAAAATTCCAGCAGAAGCTAATATTTCAGAAGCTGGTATTTTTCCAGCAGATTAGAATCCAGCAGCAGCAGCACGAAATTTCAGCAGACAGTTACTAATTCAGCCATGACTTGTAACTGAAGCATTTAAAACGGAATAAAGATTGTTAATGGCAGATTATGGCCATTAATTGAGAGGCCAACGGGTATATAAGCAGTGATTTCAAATCCAGAGGTTAATCGTACTCTGGCAACTTTACGTAAGGCAGAGTTTGGGTCAGAATTTTGCCTATATATAACACTCTCAAACCTCTGAAATGGGTTACACAAATTTTGAGATTATCACTTGAATTTTCGAGCTAAGAGAGTGCTGATTTTCGAGCAGCAGAATCCAGTAGCAAGAAGAAGCAGATTTCAGACTTCAACCGAAACACTTTTAGCAAATTACTGTAAGTGGGCTTATGTATAAATATCTTGAAACCCGTTTGATGATTTCTGTTTTAAAGCAAAAGTATATTCTTGATTTCTGATATCTGATTTTGAAGCACTGAAACTTAGTGAACTAATGGTAGGAATATATATTCTGAACATTACTGATTACTGGCCTCACCCCTTAGAGGAGAGAACATATAAGGGACTGATATCAGTTTAGCCATGAAATTCACGAACGTGCTCAGTGCTTACTTGTTAAACTTCTGATTCCTGATTTCTGAATACTGAATACTGATTTCTGTTATGAAAATGAGAATTTCTGTATATTATTCGTATTATACTGTTTCTGTATGAAAATGATTTCGAAAACTGAGAGTTATTCCCACCCCCGCTTACTGAGTGACAATCTTATCACTCACCCACCAAACTCATCTCAGATAAGAACGATGAAGAGTTGTTAGAAGAAGAGGAGCAACTTCAGTTTTGGGGCTGGGGATGAAGATCGCTGTAAAACATTATTAATTGAGTTGTATCAGACATTGAGTATTCAGTATTATAAATAAAAGACTGGTTTCTGAATTTTGTACTTCTGAGGCTTGTTGTTTTCGAATGTAAATTTGAGAGCAATGCCGGTGTCAACCTACCCCCATCCCGGGGCGTGACATTGAAGTGGTATCAGAGCGAAACCGGGTTTCATAATCTGGGGAGGATGAACTAGAAGTAATAAGTTCTAATAGACTTCTGAAAATACGTTCTGAAAATTTTGGGAATAGACTACTGAAAATAAGCTACTGTAATAGACTACTGAAATGATAGACTGAATACGTACAGTTAGGAGAATCAGTAGGGAAACAAAGCAGTAGACCAGTAGATCTGAAACCAGAACCAGTAGATGGAATTTTTCCAGCAGAAGCTAATATTTCAGAAGCTGGTATTTTTCCAGCAGATTAGAATTCAGCAGCAGCAGCACGAAATTTCAGCAGACAGTTACTAATTCAGCCATGACTTGTAATCATTATTAATTGAGTTGTATCAGACATTGAGTATTCAGTATTATGAATAAAAGACTGGTTTCTGAATTTTGTACTTCTGATGCTTGTTGTTTTCGAATGTAAATTTGAGAGCAACGCCGGTGTCAACCAACCCCCGTTCCGGGGCGTGACATTGAAGTGGTATCAGAGCGAAACCGGGTTTCATAATCTAGGGAGGATGAACTAGAAGTAATAAGTTCTAATAGACTTCTGAAAATACGTTCTGAAAATTTCGGGAATAGACTACTGAAAATAAGCTACTGTAATAGACTACTGAAATGATAGACTGAATACGTACAGTTAGGAAAATCAGTAGGGAAACAAAGCAGTAGACCAGTAGATCTGAAACCAGAACCAGTAGATGGAAACCAGTAGTATCAAACCAGTAGCCGAAAACCAGAACTAGCAGAAGGAAACCAGTAGATCTGAATGCAGAAGATTGGGTCAGTAGACTCGGAATTCAGCAGACTGGTTCTAATAGTGCTGGAAAGCAGCAGACAATGCTGGAAAAGCAGCAGACTGATTGCAGTAGCATCATAATTGCAGTAGACAGTGGATTCCAGCAAGCGAATGCAGTAGGCCTTGCAAATGGCATGGAAGTTGAGGTGTTTTTCGCGCAAACTTCAAACGGCCATAACTTTTGATCCAGGAGGAATTTTTACTATTAAAAGTAGGCGTTGGAAAGCTCTCGACAAGGAGAACCTAACCTAAGACATTCAATCATTCTAGCACCGCCGACGAACCCCAAAATCCATCGTTTAGATAGTGATATCATCATTTCCGTAAAATTTTCCAACTTTTCGAAATTTTGAGAAATTTTCATTTCCAAATGGCTTAGCATTTTTACACCAAACTTGGTACCATTCATTTTCTTGATGTGAACGATTTTTAGTAAATTTTTCACGCAATTCTGAGACCGAAAAATTTTGGGCTATTTTCTACTACTGAATGTTATTGGCTTACTGATTTTGTTCATTCCAGTATTCGTCTATAACTTAACCTGTATTCTTGAAGATCATTTCTGAACCTTTACCCTCATGTTTTGGATGTAGGATATGGCTGAGCAGAATAGCTACATTAAAAGCTTAGAGAGGAAGCTACAGAAACTAAAAGAACATAACTACTGCCTAGAGCTGGACAAGGATGAATTAGAGCGTCGAGCAGAACACTTAAGAAGTGATGTTCAAAGATATGCTCACTATCTGCATGAGGCAGAAGAGGGGAATAGGAAAAAGCTCAAGAGGAGTTCGAAACCTCCCAAGAGACTGTTGCAGAGTTAATCGAATTACGTGATACCTTGGTTGAGAAGATCCAAGTACTTAAGGATCAAAACCATCAACTCGTGCACCAGCATAACCAATATAGTGCACAGACTGATGCTCAGATTCAAGAGCTGCAGGATACTGTGGAAGTTCTTAGTGACCAGAATGCAGTTCTGCATGGTCATATTGAACATCTAGAAGCAGTAATAGCCAACCATGAAGATGAACCCGAGGAGGATCCCGAAGAAGAAGAAGAAGTTGAAGAGGATCCTATGGATTTAGATTTGGGAGAAGTGATAGATTAGAACGTCAGTAGTAGTTCTTTGTAATAACACTTGTTCCATTTGCATTTCTGTTTTCATTTCGAAGTTCAGTTGTAATTGCACTTTCTTGGGAAATCAATAAAAGTTATTTTTAATCATTGGTTTCATATCCAAATTTTGAGCAATTACTCAATCATTGTGTTTCTTTTCTTGAGTCCATATTTTGCCATCAACCTTAGAACTTTCGTATTTGTAGGAAATGGACGGAAGACCAGTAAGAAACAATCGCAACCCTCGTTACAACAACCGTAACAACAACCGCAATGAAGAAGATGCACAACAACCACCACAACAACCACCAGCAGTTGGCCTCAGTCAGGTGGACTTGATGGCTATAGCCACGATTGTGGCAACCACGCTACAAGGGTTAGTGAACCCTAATGCTAATCAGCCACCGCCACCACCTCCAGCTCAGAATTGGACGAAACATCACTATGAGGCTCTCCGAAGAGCAAGAGTCCCTAACTTCGATGGAAGCTCTGATCCTGAGGTTGGACAAAATTGGATGAAAGAGGTGGAGAATCATCTTCGACTACTTGAGGTTCCACAAGGGATCAGAGTAGATGTGATTACACCATTTCTTGTGGATAAAGCAGCCAAATGGTGGGAAGGAGTCTCACCAGCTATGGTAAGGGCGGGACCTATCACTTGGCAAAGGTTTCGAGAGGCATTTCTGAAGCAGTACTTCCCGACAGCAGTCCGAGTGCAGAAGCTATCAGAATTTGAAAGCTTGGTTCTAGAACCAAACATGTCAATGGTGGAGTATTCATCTAAGTTCCACTCATTGGGAACTTACTCCCCAACCATCATGGGAGACGAGGCCTTGAAGATGCATCGCTTCAAGAAGGGATTGAACAGCCGTATTCAATCTGCCCTTGCCGTTATCGAGCCCAACAGTTTTGATGAATTGATGGGAGCCGCCATCAGGGCTGAGAATGACATTAAGAGGCGTGAAGGTGAGAACAAACTCAAACGTCCTCAGTCAAGCAAATACCAACCAGGCCAACAATTCAAGAGGGCTAGGCTTTCAAGTAACCAATCCACCAGTGATCCAGTTAAAGGAACCATTTCTTCTCCATCAAGCAAAGAGGGAGTCAAGTGCCAAAATTGTGGATTCAATCATACTGACAACTCGAATGATGTCGTAGCTGGTACCATTCTAATCAATAATATACCTGCTTATGTGTTATTTGATTGTGGTGCTACGCATTCATTCTTGTCTAAGAGATTTGCCAAGAAGTTAGGAGCTAAGCCAGATAACTTAGAAGAACCATATAGAGTAGCAACTCCTGCAAATCGAATTTTAGAAACTCGCACTCTATATCGGAATATTAGTGTTCTCATAGAAGATCAGAATTTCAAGGCAAACCTAATCCAACTAAACATGGTGGAATTCGACGTAATTCTTGGAATGGATTGGTTAGCCAAGAATCATGCTTTAGTGGACTGTCATGGAAAGACGGTAACCATCCAAGCTCCACACCAAGAGAAACTTTTATTTCATGGCAAGACAAAAGATCGAAAGACTCTTCTTTCTGCTTCTCAAACTTGGAAAGCCATGAAAAGTGGAGAAGAAGTTTACCTTGCTATGCTAGGCGAGGTAAAAGAAGGAACCACGCGTAGGCTAGAAGAGATTCCGATAGTACAAGAATTTCCGGATGTCTTCCCTGAAGAACTCCCTGGCGAACTTCCCGACCGCGAAGTGGAATTTGAGATTAATTTAGTACCCAATGCTGCACCAATCTCAAAGGCACCATACCGAATGGCTCCGGCAGAGTTGAAGGAACTCAAAGAGCAACTTCAAGAATTGTTGGATAAGAAGCAGATACGGCCAAGCACATCTCCGTGGGGAGCTCCTGTCCTCTTTGTTAAAAAGAAGGACAGAAGCATGAGATTGTGTATCGATTACAGAGAACTGAATAAGATCACAATCAAGAATAAATACCCACTTCCAAGGATAGATGACTTGTTTGACCAACTCAAGGGAGCTACGGTCTTTTCCAAGCTCGACTTAAGGTCAGGCTATCACCAACTCAAGGTCAAATCAGACGATATTCCGAAGACAGCCTTCAGAACAAGGTATGGACACTATGAGTTCACAGTGATGCCGTTCGGGTTAACAAACGCTCCGGCAGTATTCATGGATCTCATGAACAGAGTGTTCAAGCCATTTCTTGACAAGTTTGTTGTGGTATTCATCGACGATATTCTAGTATATTCTTCAAGCGAAGAAGACCACAAGGAACATCTTCGTCTCACCCTCCAGACGCTGAGAGAAAAGGAAATTTACGCCAAGTTCAAGAAATGCGAATTTTGGCTAGAGAGCGTCACATTCTTGGGGCACATAATATCAGCAACAGGAGTATCTGTGGATCCTAAGAAAATAGAATCAATCGCAGATTGGCCTAGACCAAAGACTGTGACAGAAATTCGAAGCTTCTTGGGACTAGCAGGCTATTATCGAAAATTTGTTGAAGGATTCTCTTCAATAGCAATACCTCTCACCAAACTCACACAGAAGAACTCTAAATTTCAATGGAGTGAAGATTGTGAGAAAAGCTTAGAGACTTTGAAGAAGAAGCTTACATCCACGCCAGTATTGGTATTGCCAACTGAAGGCAAGGACTTCACCATCTACAGTGATGCATCTAAAGGAGGTTTAGGATGTGTACTCATGCAAGAGGGAAGGGTGATTCCATACGCGTCAAGACAGTTGAAGCCGTATGAACAGAATTACCCAACACATGACCTTGAATTAGCTGCAGTGGTGTTCGCACTAAAGATTTGGAGACACTATTTATATGGTGTTAAGTGTGAGATTTTCACTGATCATCAAAGCCTCAAGTACTTGTTCACTCAGAAAAAGTTAAACATGAAACAGAGACAATGGATTGAACTCTTGAAGGACTACGATTTGACGATAAACTACCACCCAGGCAAAACAAATAAGGTAGCCGATGCTTTGAGTAGGAAGGATATGAACAAAGTAATCCTAGCGTCACTTTCAGCACAACCATGCCTTCGAGAGGCCATCAAAATGAGTCAAGATAGAGATTTCGCTTTAGTGAAGCTGAAAGAGCAAGCTAAAGAAGGGAAATCACCAGAATTCGAGACGGATAACAAAGGAATCTTGTGGATGAAAGGACGATTGTGCGTACCAGACATTGATGATCTTCGACAAGAAGTAATGTCTGAAGCATATAAGTCAAAATTTTCAATACATCCTGGCAGTACCAAGATGTACAGAGATTTGAAGAAAAATTTCTGGTGGAATGGAATGAAGAAAGACGTGGCAATGTTTGTTTTTAAGTGTCACGTGTGCCAGCAAGTCAAGGCAGAGCAACAAAGACCTGGTGGACTTCTTCAACCATTAGAAATCCCAGAATAGAAATGGGAACATATTTCCATGGATTTTGTAGTTCGTTTACCAAAGTCGAGACAAGGTCATGACGGAATATGGGTAGTCGTAGATAGACTCACAAAATCTGCGCATTTCTTACCTGTCCGCATGAATTATAATTTGGACAAGCTAGCCACCTTATACATGAATGAGATCGTGTGATTACATGGAGTACCCAGCTAGCATACTATCAGACAGAGATCCTAGGTTTACGTCTCGATTTTGGAAGAGCTTTCAACAAGCTATGGGGACAAAGGTTACTCTTAGTACG
Source organism: Primulina tabacum (assembly GCF_025594145.1). Classification (NCBI taxonomy): domain Eukaryota; kingdom Viridiplantae; phylum Streptophyta; class Magnoliopsida; order Lamiales; family Gesneriaceae; genus Primulina; species Primulina tabacum. The sequence continues at coordinate 276,886 of NC_134564.1, forward strand.
GCCTATCATCCTCAGACCGATGGTCAAACAGAGAGAACAATTCAAACTCTTGAGGATATGCTGAGAGCTTGTGCTCTAGACTTCAGTGGTAATTGGAGCGAACATCTGCCCTTAATCGAATTCGCATACAATAATAGTTACCACAGTAGTATTGGAATGGCACCATATGAAGCTGTGTATGGACGAAAATGTCGATCACCACTGTATTGGGATGAGGTAGGGGAAAAAGCCATTGTTGGACCCGAAATGATCCAAAAAACAGTGGATAAAGTCGCTTTGACCAAGGAGAGATTAAAAGCTGCACAAGATCGACAGAAAAGCTGGGCTGATCAGAAAAGACGACCCGTGGAATTTGAAGTTGGAGAAAAGGCATATGTAAAAGTGTCACCCATGAAGGGTGTAATCCGATTCAATAAGGCTGGGAAACTGAATCCCAGATACGTCGGACCATTTGAAATTCTTGAGAAAGTGGGAACACTTGCTTATAGATTAGCACTTCCACCCGACATGTCAAGAATTCACAATGTATTCCACGTTTCGCAGCTGAGGAGATATATTTCCGATCCTAGTCATATTCTTGAAGCTGGACCGCTGTTGGTTGAGGGCAATCTAAATGAAGAGCTGAAATATGAAGAAATTCCGATTCAAATTGTGGATATCAAAGACCAAGTACTGAGGCGACGAACTATTCCATATGTCAAAGTACAATTGTCCAATCACACCGAAAGAGAAGCTACTTGGGAGTTGGAAGAAAAGATGCGAGAACAATACCCTTATCTCTTTGAAGATCATGCATAGCCAAGTTTCGAGGACGAAACTTCTCATAAGGAGGGAGGGATGTGAGAAACTGAAATTCCAGCAGTAGCATCAGCTAGCAAATTTCAGCAGAAGCTAATATTTCAGAAGCTGGTATTTTTCCAGCAGATTAGAATCCAGCAGCAGCAGCAGCACGAAATTTCAGCAGACAATTACTAATTCAGCCATGACTTGTAACTGAAGCATTTAAAATGGAATAAAGATTGTCAATGGAAGATTATGGCCATTAATTGGGAGGCTAACAGTCAGAATTTTGCCTATATATAACACTCTCAAACCTCTGAAATGGGTTACACAAATTTTGAGATTATCACTTGAATTTTCGAGCTAAGAGAGTGCTGATTTTCGAGCAGCTGAATCCAGTAGCAAGAAGAAGCAGATTTCAGACTTCAACCGAAACACTTTTAGCAAATTACTGTAAGTGGGCTTATGTATAAATATCTTGAAACTCGTTTGATGATTTCTGTTTTAAAGCAAAAGTATATTCTTGATTTCTGATATCTTATTTTGAAGCACTGAAACTTAGTGAACTAATGGTAGGAATATATATTCTGAACATTACTGATTACTGATTACTGGCCTCACCCCTTAGAGTAGAGAACATATAAGGGACTGATATCAGTTTAGCCATGAAATTCACGAACGTGCTCAGTGCTTACTTGTTAAACTTCTGATTCCTGATTTCTGAATACTGATTACTGATTTCCGAATACTGAATACTGATTTCTGTTATGAAAATGAGAATTTCTGTATATTATTCGTATTACTGTTTCTGTATGAAAATGATTTCGAAAACTGGGAATTATTCCCGCCCCCGCTTACTGAGTGACAATCATATCACTCACCCACCAAACTCATCTCAGATAAGAACGATGAAGAGTTGTTAGAAGAAGAGGAGCAACTTCAATTTTGGGGCTGGCGATGAAGATCGTTGTTCTTAGTTCTAATTTATTTTCCGCTGCATCTGTTCAGACATTGTATATTCTGGTTTTACATTTCCGCTGTAAAACATTTATCATTGAGTTTGTATCAGACAATGATTATTATGAATAAAAGACTGATTTCTGAATTTTGTACTTCTGAGGCTTGTTGTTTTCGAATGTAAATTTGAGAGCAACGCCGGTGTCAACCAACCCCCGTCCCGGGGCGTGACATGTTGTCTTAGGTTTCCTGTTGATCTGGTATTTGTTTATATATTAGATGCTCTGAGACCAAATTGGTTGAATTTTCATCATTATATGCCTCCAGGTTTGGCACATCAATGGCAATGCAAAAATTCCTGTGCCCAATGAAGACATCGGTAAATTCTACAGTGGGGATTGCTATATTGTGCTCTACATGTACCATTCTTCTGAAAGAAAGGAAGATTATTACTTATGCTGTTGGATTGGAAAAGACAGCATGGAGGTACCATCCGCTGTTGGGAGCTACACATTGAATAGAACTATTTCTAATAGAGAATCATAAAAATTAAACATGCTCTTAACAAGCCTAATGATTCAATCACCAACAAAACTTGGTTTTGATATTCAGGGAAATCGAAAGCTTAGAGCTAAATTGTCCAGCACAATGTATAACTCACTGAAGGGAAGACCAGTGCAGGTATTAAAGCACCTCATCATTTCCTCATTGGACAACGCAGGTTACAAAGCTAATAATGTACTTATCCAGGGTCGAATATTTCAAGGGAAAGAGTCGCCTCAGTTTGTTGCTATCTTTCAACCTATGGTGATCCTTAAGGTTCCTTTCAATACTTAATACGGGAAAGAAATAGAATATGCAAACCGAAGATAGTGAATTAGTGAAATTTACCCTGATTATTGCTACTCATTTCACCAGGTTGGAATGAGCTCTGCATACAAGAACTATATTGCTGACAAAGGTTCGAATGATGAAACATACACTGCTGATGGTGTTGCTCTCTTCCGCATATCAGGAACTTCTCTGCATAACAACGCAGTCATTCAAGTTCAAGCTGTGTGTTCATCAACTTCTTTGTCCTTAATGCTTTTAAACCTTTATGGCATTTCTTTGATTAACACTTCCCCTAGTTCTATAACTAAATGTTCTAAATCAGTTACAACTGTGTCAATTTAAATCAAATTCTTTTATCTTCTTAGGTTGCAACGTCATTGAATTCGAATGAATGTTTTCTGCTGCAATCTGGATCTTCACTTTTCAGTTGGCATAGCAATCAAAGCACCTTTGAGCAGCAACAGTTCACAGCCAAAGTTGCAGAATTTCTGAAGGTAGACAAAATAAGAAACAATCATTTTATCTTTGGTTTCTTCTTGAAAATTGAACTGCGGCATACAACATCATTATCCAGCTTGGACAACCAAACCAAGTTAAATAAAAAGAATGACTTCAATGCATGGGAGTGCGTAAGGCTTCTTTATCGACGTGAAATAAAAATGTGAAATTTGAGCACCTATCAATATATGTTGAGATATTCTTTGGTTTGAGATTCGTTTTGAGTTTTGAGTTTGGTTACAGGAATTCAAGTCTGGCTTTCCCGATATCCTCTTACATAGTATCTCTTCATCTGTTTTTGACATTTTTAAAAAATCATAGCCAACTACATGATTCTTATTCTCAGACTGACCGGGTTGCATTTGTTGCAAATAAAAAGCACTATTTGTCTTGGGGTATTTTGTTATTTGTGACTGGGGTATCTTCTGCTTTTCTGCGTTACAATTTGGGAATTTATTTTACACTATGTTTGTTATCTCCGCCGGGATCAGCTGTCAAACACACTAAAGAAAGGACAGAGAGCTCATCCTTTTGGTTTGCTGTTGGAGGAAAACAAAGTTACACCAGCAAAAAAGTATCTCCTGACGTTGTGAGAGATCCCCACTTGTATTGGTTGTCTTCTAATAAGGGTAGAGAACTCTTCTATGATGTGAATAATTATTTTGTATTCTCTTGTAACTGAGTTTTCTTGTGCTGAAATCTTGAGTACTAACTTTTGGCTTGTTTTTGCTCACATTTTTTGTGATGCCCATGCTGCCATGTTGACTTCCAGGAAAATTTACCTCTGAAAGTAAATTTTAGTTTTTATGTGTGCTGTTCATGATTAGTAGAGCATGCAATACTATAATTATTTTGTATGCCAGGTCGAAGAAGTATACAACTTCTCTCAAGATGACCTTTTAACAGAGGATATATTAATACTTGACACACATGCTGAAGTGTTTGTTTGGGTCGGTCAGTCAGCGGACCCTGAAGAGAAGCAAAATGCATTTGAAATCGGACAGGTAATTAATATCTCGATTTTCAGTTACTGGAGTGTTTTATCTATTGGTGCTCTATTGACATCTGAATCTTAATGCAGAAATATATTGAGATGGCTTCTTCATTGGAGGGGTTGTCGCCATATGTTCCACTTTACAAAGTTGTGGAAGGAAATGAGCCATGTTTCTTCACCGCATTTTTTTCGTGGGATCCTGCAAAAGCTAGTGTATGTCACATCTATTCATTTGCTCTTTATATATGTCCTTGTCTATGAGATGATTGTTGCACATTTATTTTGAATTAAGTGATTCCTATATCTTTGATGGATATCATGTCATGTTGAGTGCATTGATAGGGAGAAATGGTGCTAGCTTTAACACAGTTGAAGTATTTATTCTTTCTTTTAGAGAAGCCGACTAGTCTATAGGGCTATATATTACCAGGACAATGGGGTTATAAATTACCTGATTTTCGTTAGATATAAGTAATTAACAATCTACCGAATGAGATAGGGATGTGCTTGAAAATTTTCCTTTGTTTTTTTCGGCTGTAAGGCAGTGACATTCTTATCTCATCTCAGTTTCTCATGTTGACGTGAATGATTATGTGACGTCCCTATGTAACAAATGTTAGATGTTCTTTTTGCTGAACAGACACATGGAAACTCATTCCAAAAGAAGATCATGTTCCTCTTTGGTGCTGGTCATGCCGCGGCGGTATACTTATATAAAATTTACTTTAGCTCGAGCTTTTCTCTTTTCTGTTTTGTGCTCATTGTTCATTTAAAATCAGGAGAAACCCAATGGTTCTAATCAAGGTGGACCAACTCGAAGAGCTTCAGCTTTAGCTGCTTTGAACTCTGCATTTAAATCAACTTCATCTCCAAAAGCTAGTTCGGCCTCAATGCTGGGAGGAATTGGTCAAGGATCACAGAGAGCAGCTGCCGTTGCTGCTTTGTCATCCGTTCTGACTGCTGAAACGAAAAAATCCCCTGATGTCTCTCCTGCCTGCCCCAGTAGAAGTCCACCTGTAGAAGCCAGCCAGCATGGTATTATGATAATACCCTGTCCCCTCCCCTTCCCCATTCCCCCCATATAATGGTGAAAATCCTCTGAAACTTTGTATCAAAATACTTGGCATGTGAACTGTTCTACGGTTTCAAATATTTGAGTTCTATGGTTATCATCAGCTTTTGGTAAAGCCATAGATGCTTAGACACATAAATCATGTTATGGAACAATAGCTAAATGTGTGTTTCGTCATGCTCTTAGCCTTTGGGTATGGGAAAAGGGTATGCCATAGGCTAAGGGCATGACGTTGATAACTGATGTATTGGGTTCTGTTAGCAACACCATGCATCTGTCTTTAATATTGTGAGAATGAAATAGTTGAATAAAATTGCGAAAGAAGTTCATTGATGCAACTTACAAAATCAGTACAAACTTGTCCTGCTATCAAGGTGGAGGATTGGCTAATCCAAGGTTGACGTATATTCTCTAATCCAATTTTAATTAGTTTTTTGACCCAGAACTGTGACTATGCTTGCTTCCAGCTTCATCGAAAAGTGAAGACTCTGCAGAGACCGAAGATTGTAAAGAAGTTTTGGAAGTCAAGGAAACTGAGACATCTGAGCCCATCATAGAGTCTATTGGAGGGGAATCAGGGTCAAAACCAGATGCCGATCAAGATGAGAATGCATGTGAAACTGGTCGAAGTACATTTAGTTATGAACGGTTGAAGGCGAAATCAGACGATCCTGTTATAGGTATCGATTATAAGCGGAGAGAGGTTTGTTTCTTGGAACTTTTCCAATTTCAGTTAATTGTTATGCAGTCAACTTTTGTCTTCCCCGATGTTAATGGTTGATGGCACTTTAGTTTATGAAGTAGTAATAAGTGTTCCTTAAAAGATGGGATACTCTCACAACCCTTAAAACTATACGGATCGATACATCAAATTCTAATAATATTGACATTTACAGGCTTATCTTTCTGACGGAGAATTCCAATATGTGTTTGAAATGACAAAAGATGCATTCTATAAGTTGCCCAAATGGAAGCAAGACATGCTGAAAAGGAAAGTGGATCTCTTCTAGGATTCGACCAGCTCCGAAATGAAATGCCTTTTCCTTGGCAACTCTGCATATCTTTGTTTTGTTTGGCTTATATATTTCCAGAGCAAACTACTCTTATGGGTCAACCTGCGTGGATCGTGATTTTAAATTTTCACCATCTGCCTTGATAGTGTTGGTATCTGTTTCCCAGAAAAATGCGGGCGATTAAGGTTCCATGGTGTTTAGAGGCAGATGAAAAATGCGGGCGATTAAGTTTCCATGGTGTGTAGAGGCAGATGAAATTCTTTGATTTGGTTAGTAAGTATTTGTTGGTATGTGAATCTTGAAAATGTCGTGTTTCATCATCTATACTTATTTACATTAGGATGGTTAAATGTGTCATGAATTCAAATGATATTTTGATGTAATGGTGAAAGTCTTTGGAGTTTTATGGTTTTATCTGTGCTCCTTTCCCTTTTCTCTAATGGTGAATCTTCTCACCCTCGAAATTGTGTTGCATTTCCCAGTTTCGCGTATGGATGAATATGCAACACGGATCCATTGTTGTTTATTATCGTAATGATTGATGAAAGAAACTTAAATGATATAATAATTTGATCTTGCGTGCAATCAGTTATTACAAATATTCAATAGTATTTATATATAAAAAATTGATTATACAAACACACAATAACATTATATTTTATTTTAAAGTTGTCATATCTACCATATATATGTGGACAATCACTGCCATTACAATAATTAAGGATACTTAATTTAATTGTAGGAGCTAATAATTAATGATTTGCTTCCTTGGATTTTACGGTTGATATTGTCTTCTTTTCAAATCTATATCAATAAAAGTGTGCATAGAGGAGATTGTTTTCAAAAAATAATAAGAAATAAATGCATCATCATTACTAATGATTAATTGACTTTAGAGCCTTATTGTAATGTATCTATTACCTTAATTGATAATTATTTGTCCTTAGTGTGTTTCACTTATATAAATTATGATTTATGCATTGATAAAATCCATAATTTGATTGATTTTTAGTTCATTATACCTTATATGTGGTGATATATATATATATATATATATACAAAATTTGTTTCATTTCAATTCGTTCTATATATTATGCTCATTATAATTTATTATATAACATAAAATCAACAGCTTGAATTTTAATTTGAGAAACAATTTTAAAAGTAAGGTATATAAATTCTTAATTAATTTATTCATCTAATATAACAAAAGACTAAACCAATATAAATAAAAAAATTGATTCAAACTATTTTTTAAAAAAATCAAATTTTAATTTTTATTAAATAATTAATATTTACGTGTATCGCACGTGCTTCTTGCTAGTACCTATAAAAGTATGGATGAGGGGCAAAGTTTTTGCATTGTGATTTTACTATATTACCCAAAAACTATGCATTGTTTATATTAATTGCATGGACATTGATGGAAAAAAATATATAAAATTTAGGGACAAATTTGGGAGGACATTGGTGGAAAAAATATATAAAATTTAGGGACAAAGATATTGAATTTGTAATGTATTGATTATTTATTTAACTATGCATTATTTGTATTAATTGCATGGGCATTGGTGAAAAAATCTATAAAATTTAGGGACAAATTTGGGATATTGAATTTGTAATGTATTGATTATTTATTTAATTGATGCATTTATTTTTTTTAACTCATTAAACACATGAGGATCATAGTATTTTTATTTTTTAATAGAAAATTGTAAAATATGAAATTTTGAAAATAATATTACATAGAAATTCAATAGATATTTGATCATAAAAAATACATTAGAGAAATAATATTTTCTTCATACATAATTCTTAGAAAAAATATTAAAAAATAGATTTTTGTTAAAATTTAGGGACAAATTTGAAATATTGAATTTGTAATGTATTGATTATTTATTTAAATATGCATTGTTTGTATTAATTGCATGGGCATTGGTGCAAAAAATATATAAAATTTAGGGACAAATTTGGATGTTGAATTTGTAATTATTGATTATTTATTTAATTAATGCATTTATTTTTTGAACTCATTCAACACATATGATGATCATAGTGTTTTTATTTTTCTAATAGAAAATTTTAAAATAAGAAATTTTGAAAAAATGTTACATAGAAATTGAATAGATATTTGATAATAAAAAATAAATTAGAAAAATAATATTTTATTCATACATAATTCTTAAAAAAATATTTAAAAAATATATTTTTTAATAAAAAAACATATTTTTCATAAAAAAAAATATTAAAAGAATATATATTTAACTATTATACTTGTAAAAGTGTAAAAAGAATAATAAAATTTTTCATTGTAAATTTTCTACTATTCCCATAAATTGTGTGTTATAAGATTAATTGCAAAGAATAACAATGTTTTTCATTTTAAATTTTCTACTATTCCCATAAATTGTGTGAAATTTTTTACACAGTCATTAAATACATGAGATCATAATAGTGTTTTTATTTTTCATAGAAAATTGCAACATAAGAAATTTTAAAAATAATGTTACATACAAATTAAATAGATATTTGATAATAAAAATATATTAGAGAAATAACATTTTCTTGATACATAATTCTTAGAAAAAATATTAAAAGAACAGATTTTTTAATTTTTAAAAAAAATTCATTAAAAATATTAAAAGAATATATATTTAATTATTATACTTATAAAAGTGTAAAAAGAATAACAAAGTTTTTCATTGTAAATTTTCTACTATCCCCTTAAATTGTATGTCGTTAGATTAATTGCATGGAAATTTTCTACACAATTTATAGGAAATCTATGAATTAAAAATGAATATATGTTTGATACTAAAATATTTTTTTATTTATATACCTACAAAAGTGTAGATTATTGGCCATGTTTTCCAATTGTCAAAAGATAAAAATGACTTCCTCATCAATACAAATCTAAAAATTCAATAAAGATACATATGTAAATTTCTAATTTTTGTAAGTGTAAAATTGAAATATCAAATTTTTTTACTTATTCCACCTAATATATAATTAATTAGTAGCCTAATTATTCCACATAATATATAATTAATAGTTTAACAAATGCTAATGAATTGTCACTAAAATATACATTGATTGTAGTAATTTATATCACTTCAAGAATAAAATATAACTCATATATAGTTTTTAATTAATTTATTCGTCTAATATGACAAAAGACTAAACCGAGATAAATAAAAAAATGATTCAAATTATTTTTTTTATAATCCAATTTTAAATTTTATTAAATAATTAATATTTACGTGCATCGCACGTGCTTCTTACTAGTATAAATAAAAGAAATAAAATAAAAATAATCATTCAGGAATGTTTGAGTTCTTTAGAGTGGCCATAAAGACAAGATTGTACGTGCGTCTGTTAGCATCGCTATAGACTACCGTGGAAACGAGCTTTAGAATAGAACCAACGTCCAATCTGGCAGTGGTGGTGGAAAGGAGGGTAGTCTTAGTCTAAATATGGTGAACAGAAGAGGAGATCGATGCTTGCTTGGAAATGGGATATTGACAATAAATAGATGATTATATGCTTTTAGGCTTAGGCAGGTAGAGGTTAGCAATTTTCATTGAATGGGTAACCTGGAATCTTTCTTATCATTATTTTTCATCGAGCGTCTTACAGTAATCTCATACTCTCCTTTCACAAACATTCCTCAACCAATTTCAAGGATTCATCTTCCCCTAAACTCCTTGGTACTTCAACCAAAGATCATTAGCAACAGTAATCTTATTCCTCATGCAGGACCAAGTCATGAGTCGTTTGTTGAAAGAGCTTAAGCGCGTCTACTTGACCATCCATATTGAGTGTGGCATACGTAACTGATCGAGTCTGGGGAATGCCCCTAGAGTCGGAGCTCCTCAAAGAGCTTAAAAGCACCATTAATTTGTCCATCTTTGCACATACCATTTGTGGTCAATTAACGAGTGTCGAAATTAATGAGTGGTTTGAGGAAAAGCAGCTAGGGGAAAGATGATAAAGGAAATGTATTTCAATTCATGTGAAACATGTTTCACAATATAGAGTTCCTTCCTCTCATTTCATGTCATCATATTCTCAAGTTCTTCTCTCATCTCAATACATTTTTATTTGAGTGCATTGTTATTTGGTTGAGAAACACAAACAATCTTGATTTTGATAATAAAAAACTTGTTATTGTATTACTAACATAATTACTCAAGTATGTAGTTGCTAGCTCAAGTTGGAAACTGGAACTCAAATTTAGCCAAACTGAAAATATGGTAAGCTTCAATGTTTTAATGATATCTCACAGCTCGTTAATGCAAATGATAAACTGTCAAAACCATTGAACAGATGAGCAAAACTAAATGATCCGTTGAGCAGGTTCAGTTGATCGGATGAGCAAAACTTGATACAAACGTCAAAATCAGCTTGGCTCTGGAAAAGTGGCCAACAACGCGGAAATGACCATTTCAATATCAAAAATAGTACGGAAACTTTCCATACGACCATATTCTTGTGTCTAACGTACATATCATTCTTGGAGCATATAAATGCAACATTTTGAATATCAAATACAAGCTTTGGAAGGAGATTCAAAACATGAACATCTAACATGAAGAAATTAGCTAGAATGAGAGCAATGTGTGAGGATACATTTGAGAGATAAAGACACTGTAAATGATTAAATCCCCACATACAATCAATCACACACATAAATGATAATTGAACTTCAAAGTTTAGTTGAGTGAGTTTTCACACAAAGACTTTAAAAGTTGTGTACGTAGTCTTGCTATAAGAGTTGTTAAACATTATGCGGATTGTGATGTTGCGGCCTACAATCCAGAGTGTGCAAGGAGTTTCAATTAGGCAAGAGATAAGTCCTAAATTGAAATGGTTTTGTACAATGAGTTATATAAATAAAAGTCTTCTAGTGGATTCTTCTCAATGGGAAGAAAGGACAACGTAAGAGTTGTTAATCTCCAGCATCCATAAGCAAATTCGTGCCTATTTATTTATTGCAATTATTTACTCGCTACTTTTTTTAAGATACATTGTCGAAGTATTTTATGTGTATTTCAAATACCAAGATATTGCATATCAAGTGTTTGATAAAATGCTTCAAACAAGATGTTTTTACTCATTTAACTTGCATATCTTTTAAATATTTTACAAAATATTTAATCAGTTTCTACAAAGGATTATTTTGAGTGTTTTCCGCTGTGGTTTCAAAAAAAAAAACTCGATTGAAATCATTGGTATTCAATATTTCAAGAATCGAGCTATTGTAGCTCAATGATTATCCCTCAACTGATCATATCAGTTGTTCTACAATATTTGTGAGATGTTTTGTTTTCCTGTATTAAGAGAGTGTGTGTTCTGTTTGGAAACACAATGAGTGGTTGTACACCATAAAATATTATGGTGGAATTCTTTTCATCTTACCCGTAATTTTTATTTTAATAATTTTTAGGGATTTTCTATGTAAATCTCAGTGTCCAATTTTGTTATTTGTTTTCATATTTATATCTCAAGATGTCGTAGTAGGACTAACAAGTGGTATCAGAACCTTGATTTAAAATTCTGAGTATGCTTTGTGTTTACAGCCTAAACTGATCTTACACATCAAAAAATATTTTTTTGATATTTTTTTATTAAGGAGAGATTATTTTTTTCAGTCTACTAAATTGTTATAGACATAATGGCGGAAAGTACGAGATAACAAAGTTCAATCAGAGCAATTTTATGTTGTAAAAACTAAAGATACAAGCATATTTAGGAAATCAGAATTTCTTGACTGCTATTGGAGATAGACCGAGGGAAATGACGGATGATGGAAAGTGGAATGAGATGAATGATAATGTTGTTGCCAATTTACACTTGGCTATAGTAAACGAAGTACTGTCAATTATCTCTGATATAAATGCGGAAAAAATATATCTCATACTCTGACAAAGATATACGATGTCCAGTCACTACACATTAACATTTCCTAAAGAGAATGTTTTATACTCTTCAGATGACGGAATCCTCATCAATGACCGATCATATCAATACTCTAAATATTCTATTTGTCCAACTCGCCTCTATGGGTAATAAAATAGAGGAAAAAAAAGTTTAGAGCTTCTACTTCAAAGTTTACCAGACTCATATAATCAACTTATCATCAATTTAACCAACAACAACCTCATAGACTTTTTAAACTTCGACGATGTCTAAATGCGGTTCTTGGAGAAGAAAGTTAACGCAAGAATAAAGAAAATAGGTTGGTAACTTCGAAGCAGGCAGATGCTTTACCGATAATAAGAGGGAGATTTATGGACCGTGACTCCAGTGAGAGCCAAAGGCGAGGTAGATCAAAGTCAAAAAGTAAGAAAAAAATATTTGATGCTTTAAATATGGCAGTAAAATGCACTTTAAGAAAAAGTATACGAGTATCAAGAATGGTTCTCAAGGAAATGTGGCAAGTAATTCAGGTGGTGGTGAAATATTATTCAGCGAAACAACAACAATTGTATAAGGCAAACACACATTTTTTGACACATAGATTATGGATTCAAGAGCGACGTGGCACATGACGTTTGGAGAGAATGGTTCGATTAGTATGAAATTTCAGGACGATCTGTATTCATTGGAAATGATCAGGCATTGGAAATCGTTGGGGCCGGTAGCATCAAAATAAAAATGCTTGATGGCATCATTCGCACCATACATGATGTATGATATGTGAAGGGGCTGACGAAGAATCTTTTCTCCTTGGGGCGATTAAATGATATTGGGTGCAAAACCCATATCGAGAACGAGATTATGAAAATTGTGAAAGACTCTTGTGGTTAAAAAAAGATGAAAAAATTTGCTGCAAATCTGTATATATTTTTGGGAGAATCACACAAAGATGCGGAACTAGAGGTTGAATCGATTGGTTCAGGAGAATAACAATGTTATGGAATAGAAAGCTCGGACATATTTCAGAATGAGGTTTGAAAATTCTCTCAGAACCGAAGCTACTATTGGGACTTACAAAAGTGTCACTACTTTTTTGTGAGCATTGTGTTACTAGTAAACAACACATATCATTTTCTTCACAACCTAAATAAGTATGCTTATTAATACTTCTTAATCGTTTGTAATTTTGTTGTAATGCTGTCATATAACACTATTCTGTCAATTTTTCTTTGAGAAAAGAACTATTCATGTTAAAGTATCTGGATTGTCAGAGACATATTTCCTAATTAACATTTCTCTCCAGGGACTTGACATTTTGGCGAAGAAAAATTGATTTGCTATATTTCTCTTTAACCCTTGAATTCCATATATATTTAGTGAATAACATAATATATTCATCCACTAAACAGATGTCATGTAATTCAAGACTTACATAGCTTGAGTATATTTCTTTTTTTTTTTCGTGTTTTGACTGTTAAAATAGTTTATCCCTATAAATCATGATTTAAATAGGGTAACCATTCTTCCGGCTAAGACTGACTCTTTGGTTTCTACCGAAGTCATATTCCATATAATTTTAACTGATATCATATGACTCATTTCTAAAAGTTTAATGAATCATTCTCTGTTGAGATCAAGTGTTCCTGCTGCGATGCTCATAGTCGACGTCCAATCATCTATGAGATCTTCTCTAATTTTGAAGTCTAGTACATCAAAGTTAAGCATAACTTTATAAAGATGTATAGGTTCTAAAACAGTTTTCCTATAGGGTATTGGTGCAAGAGAATTTGACTTCTCTTTGACCTGGTTTCCACTGGGTGTGCTTCTCCACTAACATGAAAATCTGTTTGGGGTCCTCTCATATATGTATTATGAGATCTCATACTTTTCACTGAGAAGATGACCATGTTATTGAAGGTGGTTCACCCATAGCTGTGTTCATCTTCGGATCTACGACCTTTAGATTTGAAAAAAATTCTGCAAGGTCTTGGAGATCATCGAGACCAATCTTTTCTAAAGTTGTCATCAAATTAATTTCTGTTCTGAGATATTTTTAATTAGATTGAACTTTTTTTTTGTCGATTAAATGTTTTGGCATCATCTTGACCTTCCTTCTTTGATATAGTAAAAGTTCAGTACCAAAAGATAGTTGTAACCTTCCTACCGGAGTTTTTTTTTACAAGAACGTACTTGTTCTAGAATTTGGATTTTTGTTTGAATATCATTTAGTATTATAAAAATTTATTCTTGTCTTTCAAAATTTTTTCCATCTTTTGTGGTCCATAATACAACGTACTACCATAATTCTCTACAGTCTTTTGGATTTCTTTAAGATATCGGGAGAATTTAGAGGAATTCGGTACTATTTCGAGGAACTTATTACACTAAATCATAATTTTACCTTTGGATTTGATAAGTTCCTTTTGCTCTTGATATGTAACATTGATTAGATATTTTTGTTTCAAATATTCCAAAGTATTGTAACAAGTCATGTAATTAATCTTGAACATGTGTTCGGACCCATATTATTTGAGAAAAATCACTTTCTCAAAAACTTAATTACATAGTAATAATAATTTCGAAATAAACCTCGACTTTGATACTATTTTTGGACTGATAAATCAATCAATAAAATTAACAAAATATATGAAAGCATTGTAGGTAGTTTGAACAAAATTTTATGTATGTTATGGAGTTAAAAATAAATTTATGCTTAAGTTTGGAGATTTATTTTCAATTTACTCTGTTATTTATTTTAATATATGTAAATTTAAATCTTATCCCAACATTTGATAAAATTTTGGTAAAACAAAATTTTGTATCTCCATTAGTAATTTTATGTGTTTGATAAAAAAATTGAATAACATTTTCTATATCCTACAAAATATTGAGATAAAATATGAATGAGGTAAATAGAGATTTTATCACGAAAATAATTTATTGTGGATAATTTTGTCCATAAGATAATTATACAGGTGAAGTCAATTTTTGGATTATTTGTTTGAGAAATTGAGGCATTTTCTCTTCTCCCATTTCTCCGGGTCACTTTAAAATCTAACCTTAAGAAAAATTTAATTTTAAATATTAATCTTTTAGAATTCAAAATTTGATAAATAACATCCACTTAAAAAAATAAATAGTTAATTAAAAAACAAAAGAAACCTACAAAACAAAAAAGGAGAGAAAAGAAATAGGTTCTTGTTACCTCCATTCTTCTCATCCTTCTCACAACGATTCATCTTTTACTCATTGGTCTTCTCTTCGATTTTTTTTCTTCCTCTACATTAAGCAAGAGAATATTGTAGTAATTTGTTTTCCTAAAAAAGTTTCAGTTTTTCTCAACATTGTCAAAGATTTTAAATTAAGTGCAAGTTCTAATGTCATCTCAATTTTTTTTTTTGTTGATTTACTGGTTTTTATTACAATATATATATTGTAAATATAATTTTTCATATATTTCATTCTTAATTGTTTGGTCGCCCAAACATTGGGTTCAGTCGCCTAATTTTATTTTCAGTCGCTCAATTATGTTTTCAGTCGCCCACTTTGATATGTTATGTCATCCGATTATATGTTAAATCATTTAATTTTTATGACATCTTTATTGCTTATTTTGTATAGGAATGACGATCATCCAGATTTTGATTAATTCTAATGGAGAGTGGAAGAATGATTTCTCCATCTACTCCTGCAGTTGTTGTGTGTTTCAATGGGATAAAATTCCATGTAAACACGCATTAGTTTGTGCATATGTGGCGTCAAGCCTACTCGGGTACCATTTACCCTGTGCCTCATTCAAGCGAATTGGAAGATTCCCGATTATATTTCTAATTTGGAAATGCTACCTCCTAACTTCAAGCCAAAACGGGGGCGACCAAATAAATGAAGAAGGCCATCTATTGGAAAGTTTGGACAACAACGAAAAAAAATGCAGCTTATGCAATGATGTTGGACATTATAAGACGAAATGTACTCGTAAAACCACTTGATGTACTAGAAAATATTGTTTTTTGAAAGTGGATGATTGGATGTTTTTTAAATGTAATTGAACATTAATGATTTAGTATGAATGAATCGAAGATATTTTGTACTATTCAATCTATAAAAGGTTATCAAATTAATGTCTTGTGGACTATTTACTATATTATAGTATATTATGATCGGGTGATTATAAAATATAAAAGTGACGTAAAATAATTCAAAGAGCTACTGAGAGCGACTGAATGATATATGATTCTTATAATAAAAAATACGAGCAAATTCACGTTTTGGGTCTATTTACTCTATTTTAGTATAGCATAATGGAGTGATAGTGTAAAATATAAAAATAATTTCATAATACAAAGAGCAACTGAGAGCGACTGAGTAATATATGAGTGATCTAATAGAACCACTTGATGTACTAGAAAATATTATTTTCTAGAAGTGGAAAGTTGGATGTTTTTTTTTTTAACTGTAGTTGAACATTAATGATTTAGCATGAATGAATCGAAGATATTTTGTATTATTCAATATATAAAAGGTGATCAAGTTAATGTTTTGTGGACTATTTACTATATTATAGTATATTATAACCGTGTGAGTACAAACTATAAAAGTAGCGTAAAATAATTCAAAAAGCGACTGAGTGATATATGATTTTTATAATAGAAAATACAAGCAATTTTACGTTAGGGATCTATTTACTCTATTTTAGTATAATATAATGGAGTGATAGTGTAAAATATAAAAATAATGTCATAATACAAAGAGCGACTGAGTGATATATGTGTGATCTAATAGAACCACTTGATGTACTAGAAAATATTGTTTTTAACTTATTTCACACAATTTTTTATTTTATAATCTCTTATCCATAAAAATATTTCATAATATATTAAGTAGCATATAAAACATGAACTTGCTCACTATTTTTTACTATATAACTCAGTCGCCATTCGGTTGCTCCCAGTCGTCATTCGGTCGCCCTCAGTCATTTTTGCCTTATTACACGCTATGTTTAATTTCGTAATTTCTTATCCATGAAAACGTACCATAATATAGTAAATATGATATAAAACACGAATTTGCTCACTTTGTTTTTACCATATCACTCAATCGATATTTGGTCGCACTCATTCGGGTTTTTAGCTTATTTCACACTATTTTTCATTCTATAATCTCTTATCCATAAAAATATATCATAATATATTAAGTAGCATATAAAACATGAACTTGCTCACTATTTTTTACTATATAACTCAGTCGACATTCGGTCGTCCTCAGTCATTTTTGCCTTATTTCACGTTATGTTTAATTTCATAATTTTTTATCCATGAAAACGTATCATAATATAGTAAATAGGATATAAAACACGAATTTGCTCACTTTGTTTTTATCATATCACTCAATCGATATTCGGTCGCCCTCATTCGGTTTTTTAGCTTATTTCACACTATTTTTCATTTTATAATCTCTTATCCATAAAAAAAAATCATAATATATTAAGTAGCATATAATAATGAACTTGTTCATTATTTTTTACTATATAACTCAGTCGCCATTCGGTCGTCCTCAGTCATTTTTGTCTTATTTCACATTATGTTTAATTTCTTATCCATGAAAACGTACCTGTAACACCTCTGACCGATTTTATAAAATAACACAGCGGAAAATTTAAAATTTACTTATAGGGAACAAGGATTTAAAATTCTCTTACCATAAAATATTTACAATCAAAAGTATATACATGATCAATCAAGTGTTACACCAAAATACAAAATATCATTTTTGATCATGTCAAAATGCTAGCAAAATAGCCTTCTTCCTTCCATCTCTATGCATATGACCTCGGTTCCAATCAACGTCCTGGCTCGTCGATCTTATCTGCATCACATGAATAACTGAAATGAGTATAAAACTCAGCAAGTGGAACTCTTACATAGCAATGGATACATATCATACTCTGTAAATCATGGTTTTGAAATCATTAAATACCATCTAACTCTGATAATATGAATAGCATAGTAGAACATGAACATAACGATGTTATTTCTCTTTTCTCTGGTGGATTGATATTTAAGTAGTATCTCTTTCTATGTACCTATATCTCATCGATATAAATCGATTACTCTGTCGGGATGTAAGCCTATAGTCGTTGATCAACTAATTGCATGCAATCTCTGACTATGTATCTATCAATCCAATAAATCATTTAAACTCTCTTTTGGGCATTAAATCAAACACTTTGCGTACTCTTTTCTTTTGTATTCCCATTTACACAATTGAGACATATAAAAGCCTCTAATATACAACAAAGTGTATCTATACATAATATGAATCAAATGGAAGGGAATAGCATAATAAAACCATTGGAACACCATACATATATTATCATGTGAGCACAAGGAAATGAATTCCACTTACTACACTTGGAAACCTTGATTCTAAACTCTTGGTTGAATTCCTACAACAATAAATCATGAATAGAACCATCAACAACCCATAACATAAAAGCCATAAAATCAACACCATCAACAAACCCATGATTTCCCAACATCAATCCAAGAATAAACAAAACCACAAGCTTACCTTATCTCCTTGAACCCAAAAGAACATTGTTCTCACTTCAATACTCCAACTAGATGCTAAAATGAAAGTAGCAAAAGATGGAAAATAAGAACCCTAGTCTCCCTTGCTCTGAAGAAACCGAGAGGAGGGGAGGAAATGAGACAAAAAGTGAACCAACTCATGTATTTAATCACTTAAAATCGAAAACACGCTTTTACTATTCACGCACCGCAGGTACGCTCCAAAATACACCGCGGGTGCGCTAAGCCTACTGGAGTCCAGCCAAAAATCCGAAACAAGCGACCGCGGGTGCGCTGCTCAAATCACCGCGGGTGCGCTGAAGGCTCTGCCCAGACACCGCGGGCGCACTGCAAAATGGACCGCGGGCGCACTCTCCATACTGTCCCATCACCGCGGGTGCGGTAGCTTTTTCAGTGCGGGTGCACTATCACCTGAAGCCAACAATAAACTTTGCATCTAAAATCGAATCGCAACGTCGCTTCTCCTCATAATTCGGCAACACTCTCAACATGAAAGTTGAACCTCTATGTCTTATCTAACCACTACAATTGGCTCAACATACAATTTACCATGAATTAAACTACAACGACGCTACAATAAAACCACATATCAAGTATAACCAACAATGCTATAAACCATAAATCACAACTCTTAATATCAAAACTATACTTAAACTTAACCAAATAGTCCATAAACATATATTAAATCTTAAACCGTACCGTTCACCAAGCTTGGCTATTACAGTACCCTAATATAGTGAGTATGATATAAAACACGAATTCGCTCACTTTGTTTTTACCATATCACTCAATCGTCATTCGGTCGACCTCAATCGCTTTTTTAGCTTATTTCACACTATTTTTCATTTTATAATCTCTTATCCATAAAAATATATTATAATATATTAAGTAGCATATAAAACATGAACTTGCTCACTATTTTTTACTATATAACTCAGTCGTCATTCGCTTGCTCCCAGTCGTCATTCGGTCACCCTCAGTCATTTTTGCCTTATTTCACACTATGTTTAATTTCATAATTTCTTATCCATGAAAACGTACCATAATATAGTAAATAGGATATAAAACACGAATTTGCTCACTTTGTTTTTACCATATCACTCAATCGTCATTCAGTCACCCTCAATCGCTTTTTAGCTTATTTCACACTATTTTTCATTTTATAATCTCTTATCCATAAAAATATATCATAATATATTAAGTAGCATATAAAACATGAACTTGCTCACTATTTTTTACTATATAACTCAGTCACTCCCAGTCGCCATTCGGTCGCCCTCAGTCATTTTTGCCTTGTTTCACACTATGTTCAATTTCGTAATTTCTTATCCATGAAAACATATTATAATATAGTAAATAAGATATAAAACACGAGTTTGCTTACTTTCTTTTTGTTATATTACTCAATAATCATTTGGTCACTCCTAGTCGCCATTCGGTCGCCCTAAATCATTTTTGGCTTATTTCACATTATGTTTAATTTCGTAATTTCTTATCCATGGAACAAATAACTAAATCATGGAATCCATGGAATGTAAAACAAATAATTAAAGACTCACTATAAAATATAAAACAAATAACTAAAATGTATAACAAATAACTAAATAATTTCAACTACGGAAGAACTCATGAGCCTGTTCTTTGTCTTTGGTAAAGCTTAGATTAGTAATAGTAGGCAAAATAAGAAGAACAAATGAGCAGTCCATAGGAAGAAAACATTAATTTAAGGTTAAAAGAAAAAAAAAATTAAAATATTTAAAATAGGGGTAAAATAAACATTTCAAAAGTGAGGGTTAGCTTTTTTAAATACGATGGTGGCCAAAATTTCCCCATTTTTCTCTTTCCTTTGCCGGCTACTACTATCGTTTCAAGACAAGAAAGAGCCATCCATGTCTGACACCTACTGCACAGACTGCAAGCGAAATACAGAGGTGGTGTTTGATCACGCCGCAGGGGACACCGTCTGCTCCGAATGCGGCCTTGTCCTCGAATCCCGCTCCATTGACGAGTCATCCGAGTGGCGCACCTTTGCGGATGAGTCCGGCGATCACGATCCCAATCGTGTCGGTGGACCAGTTAACCCCTTCTTGGCTGACGCTGCTCTTTCGACCGTTATTTCTCGGAGTGCTAATGGTTCCAATGCAGATTCATCTCTGGCCCGCTTGCAGAATCGGGGTGGGGATCCAGACCGGGCTATTGTCCTGGCCTTCAAGACTATTTCTAGCATGGCTGATAGGTGGGTTTAATCTTGTTTTTTGTGTCGTTGAAGATATTAAGAACCAGCACCCTTTTGTTAGGATGGTACTTGTCGGTTAGGACTCCGAGGGAGATAAAAATTGGTGCTTTAATGCGATCTTGTTCCTGGGAGGTCGATATTTGCTGTGATGTGAAATTGGAGTTTATCTCTTTTTTCCCCACATTGGTTAGGATTATTTGGGGGTTAGTCGTTGAGGGTTTTGGTTGTATGTTGAAATTTTTTATGGTGTCATATGAAATTTTTATTCTTGCCTCTTAGCTGTTCATGTTTGGCCGTCTGTGCGCTTTTTGGATTAACTGGTTTACTTTATTTTTCCATTGGATCTTTTTTTTTCCCTTAAATGGTTCTTCTAAATCATTTTTATTGGTACTGGAAACTGACGCTGGTGATTAAAATGTGAGATGAGGCCATGGGTATCGAAATTCTAGAAGATAAAAACATGCGGTTGAAGTATTTTGATTGTTTGATTCATTTACACGACAAAAACGATGAAGTTTAAAAAATGAGGAATTATTTATTAGTTTACTGGTGGAAATCAATATTTTCATATCTTTAATAGGATGTTGATTGTTTTTGGAACTGAATACATGTTGAATGATTAATGTGAGAACATTGTTTTGTATGATATATTTTCCTTGTTCATTTAATTATCATGAAGATTTGAGTGTGATTGTATTTTTTCAAATTTGATTGGCCCGTAGTTAATCCCCAGCTATTCATTGCTTTTATTCTGGTCGCAGTATTAGTGTGTTAGAATCTTAGTTGGTGTCTTGGTTTGCTATGTGGTGCTTTTATGCACGTATAACACAGGGACAAAGATCTCACATTCCTAAACTTCTGCCGAACATTGAAAGTATCGTGCTGGAAAAATTATTAGATAGATAAACAAGTGCCTTTTAGTTATGAGCATTCTGAAATTAACTTGAACTCTATTGATGACATGATATCTACATTTTCATATGGGTGATACAAAGTGGGCTGGAGTTTTTGTTATTTTATGGGTGATAGATAGTGGGCTGGAGTTTTTGTTATTTAAATAGAAGGATATGATGCATTTATGGTTAATTTAGATTTAGTTTATTTTCATCAATCGTGGGATAAATTGTTAGGATTTCTTATGAACACTTTTAATACTAGATGTTTTTCCTCTGTTCAGGTTGAGTCTTGTGACGACAATTAAGGTATGCTCGTTGCTTCGATTTTGTTGTGTCAAATTTTACGTAAAAATAGCTATTATTTGTTTGTCATACTTCATGCATATCTCTTTAGTTTCCCTTTTAAGCTGCTATTATTTTCTGTACTGTTCTGGAGATAACAAAAAGTCGCTATAATACGTTCAAGGTTTTAAACTCTCTGGCATTAGTCAAGACTTTGTTCTCTTGTGAGAGAACTTCTCAAATTATAAAGGCTGATAATCTATGTACTTAAAATGATTTTTTCAATGCTTGACATGTCAACATGTTTACAATATTTTTAAATTTTCACACCATGTGGCACCACGTCCCAACTGGAATTTTTGAACTGAAAAAATGAATCGCCCATTGTGATCATACCTGATCAATGTAGCATGGATACTCTTAATTTTTTTTTTCTTCTGAAATATCGGACACAGATATGGATACGACACGTTGATACGTGTGTCGAATACGGCAAAATCCGTGTCATTGACTTTTTGTAGGTTTGACCAGTTGGATACGTTTTGGACATGGTTCAGATACGCCATGGACACGGCGGGGATACATTTCGGCAAAAAAAATTGAATATATATATCTCTACTATATATATATATATATATATATATAAATTTATATATATTTTAATAATTGTCGTATCATGTCTTATATTTTCAAAATTTGTCATATCGCCTTATCCGTATAATATTCGATACGATACCCGTATCCGTATCCATGCAATATAGTAACTGATCAAAAGGTTCTTCTAGAATTTTATTTGTGAGCGTGAAAAATGATCTAAATTGGATTTTTTATCTTTTATTTTCTCAAAAAAACTTGAGTATATAATTAAGCTTATTGGACGAACTAACGAATGAACGAACTTACTTTACTAAAATTCTAAAATAAAAACTGAATTCTTCTCAATTGAGGAATCGGTTGTGACATAATCTCCGAAAAAGAACAGACTAGGAAAATAACTCGAAGTAAAATTTGAGTTTATTGCATCTCGGAACCGATAATTTGTCTTAAATTTTGAAAATACAAATCATAAGTTTTCTTAGTTTTGACCAACGTGCTACTTTTTTTTAAGAAACGATACTAATTAGTTGCAAAAAGCGAACCAGAGGTCCACATAAGACGAAGTGAGATCCATACACAAAATAGATAAACATAATATCAGACCTCAATTCATATACAAATATGAGATCGAGAACGATTTAAACTTTACAATCCTCGAACTCCAGCATGAAACCTTGTCTCAGCATTCCTCAATAGAGCCTTCTTGATCTTCAAAGATCCTCCTATTCTTCCCCATCCACATGGACCAACTCAAATTCAATAAAAAAAATCTCCCCTCTCCAAATCTTGTCCAATATCCACCTCGAATAAATCCCATGTTGATCTCAGAGACACCAAATCAAGCCGAACTCCGCCAAAGCTTTAAACCAAAAACAACGTGAAAAAAACAATGGACGATCAAATAGTCCAGAGTCTCCTCCTCTTGCTGACATAGTACACACCAATTTGGACAAAGAACAATTAGGGAACTTTTTTTACATCACAGACGACGGTAATTTCCCAAGCACTGTAATCCTTGAGAAAACTTGCACCTTGGATGCAATAGGCGCTTTTCAAATTGCTGGATAAAGAGAAAAAGAAGGATAACTAGAATCTGAAAAGAAAGACTCGAAAAAAGATTTCACTAAAAACTGCCCTGCAGAATCCCAAACCCACTCCCTCATCTGCACCCTCGATCAATTTGACCCTCTCTAAAGACTCGATCAAAGAGCCTAACTCAATTACCTCATCGTCCTTGAGATCCCGCCAAAAATAAAATTCCAAGAAAGTTTAGAAGGGTTGGATGAAGAATTGAATTGTGCAAAATTAAGAAATATGATGATTATGGGCGTTGAAATCTGAAATAAAGATGGGTAAAGTTCCTCAAAAGAGTAATTCCCCCACCATCTATCTTCCCAAAACCTAATCTTGTCTCCCCCTCGACCAACGTGCTACTTCTAATTTCACCTAGCTTATTTGATTTATTCCAGTCAAATTACGTCTAGCCCTTACTTCTGACTTCTTGAATACTCTCTTGTAGAGCTCCCAATTAGCCCTAATTTCTTGCCTTATCTGAAGACTAAAATAGTACTCTATATTGGAACAAATATCCAATGAAATTAAATGAAAAAATATACGCAATATAATATATTTTAGCGAAATAATCCAAACTGAACAAAACAATGATACTTATGTTGTCATGATTACCAAACATGTTATTTCACAAATAATTACATAAGTATTCATCTTGATCTTTATTTTTGGTAGGGTGTAATGGAAAATCCTCATTTATTTGCCCTGATTGCACTTATGTATTTACTTTATCTTGTCCCATACAAGTCAACAATAGATAGAATTGGTCCACCATTCCCAAGTCCAGAACAAGGATCCGGGCTCCAAATATTAATGTCACATACTTGTTTCAGTTTACATAGGTGCCACAATTCTTATAATTTTAAAATAATTCAAAATACAACAAATGTTTCAAAATTCTCTTAAATTTTTTAAGAAACTCTCTGCTGATCAAAGTTCTTTTAACTGTTCAGTGTTCATCATAAAATACACTTTTTTTGAAATTTCTACAGCCATGACCTAAAAGTTGTTTGCTTAAAAATATTTTTAAAGAATGACCTCATTGGTTGCAATTGCTCACCTTTAACTTACTTATTATTAATGATTAGCTCTTACAGCTTTTAAATTATTTCTTAATGAAATAGCCCCTTATCCGGGTGCTAACTTTGTGATACCACTGACATGTAGAAATTCTGGGTTCTGACCTTGTGATATAGTGGCGCATAAAAATTTTCTCATATTCCCGACCGTTTCTCATAGGCTAGTTAGCTTGGTCAACACTTGAAATTTGTAAGCCCTTCCACGCCTTCTCTATTGTGCTTTTCTTTGAAGGACCGGGCTAGTGAACTATACAAAAGGTTGGAGGATCAGAAATGTACAAGAGGAAGAAATTTGGAGGCTTTAGTTGCTGGCTGCATTTATATTGCTTGTCGGCAGGAAGGCAAGCCACGCACAGTAAAAGGTGTCCCCCTTAATCGTGATAATTGTATTTTACTGTAATCTAGTTTGTGAAGGCCTCTGAATCTATTCTCAACTAGAAATTTGCTCAATGGTTGCTGGAGGAGCTACAAAGAAAGAAATCGGAAGAGCAAAAGAATTTATTGTGAAACAGCTAAAGGTTGAGATGGGTGAATCAATGGAGATGGGCACCATACATGCAGGGGACTATCTGGTAAGTGTGTCTCATATTTAAATTAGGTCACGACAAAAGCAGTTTGATCCATACTTGTCAATTCCAAGAATTTCCTCTGTGCTTTCTTGTCATGAAAATCCTTCTTGTTTTGAGGGTTATCTCACTTCTCCATGCCTTCCTGTGTTGCAGAGGCGCTTTTGTTCAAATCTTGGTATGAGTAACGAAGAGGTCAAAGCTGTTCAAGAAACTGTCCAGAAGTCAGGGGACTATGATATAAGGCATACTTTACTCTTCTTGGAACCTTTATGATATTTTCGGGGAAATAGTCTTGTTTTATGTTCTATTCTAGGTAGTCGCCTGGCCTTCCTCTTACATGGCAGTGTGCTTGCAATGAACCTGAAACCTTTGAATCCCCCAACCTAAGTTCTTATAACTTTACAGCTCAAAAACATTTCGTAAACATGTCACTTGTGTTTAGCTGTGTTATGTTCTGAAACGGCGATTAATGGACAAAATGTATTATATCTTGAATTACTTGGAGATCATAAAATGATGATCACTTGATTTGGTGTTGATAATATTCTTCACACAAGATAAAGTATGGTGCAAAATTTTTGTTTCATTCGGTGTATGGTTCTCTCAACCCACAATTGGTGCTACCACGTTAGGAAAGGAGATCAATGTTTTTAATTTTCTCAACCGGATCAAATGCCTTGTGTTTATTTATCTTAGTTTTGTAGCTATCCCTAGGCAAGTTAGGAAAATTTTGCTTTTGCCAAAAGCATGATTACGATTCATCCTTTGTTGTACCTAAATGTAAGATCTGCTTGAAAATGGACTACATGCAATTTTTAGTTATATATCTCACTAATGATGATGAAATGCCGGACGAGATTGTGTATGTGTTTTGCCCAATTGATAGGAAACTGCTCAGTTTAGTTGCATTACCTGTTCATGACTCAAAAGATCTATGCCAACAGTATGCTTCTTTTCTTTCAGGAGGAGCCCTATTTCGATTGCTGCTGCGATCATTTTTATGATAACCCAGCTCTCAGATTCAAAAAAACCCTTAAGAGGTCCAAACATTTACCATCTTTTTGTTCCATCCATTTAAATTTTATGGTAATTGATGTTGCACATTACTAATACTAACCGACTGGTCTATCTTGTCTTCTCTATTTACTTTCTTATTTATCTGCTGGAGGCCCTTGAAAGGATCTATTACATGTGCGATGGTGAAAAGTTTTGTTTCTAACCATCGTGCAATATTTCTTGGAGGATTGATATCTCCATTTGTGCTGGATGGACTGGTTTCAACTCCATGGATTTAACATATTTAATTTAAGTGTATATTGGTAGTTTAAGGTGTTTTTTGACGCTATCAAAGGTTATATTTTTTGTATTTTTGTTGATTAAACTTTGAAATGGCGTTTTTGCAGATATATCAATCGCTACTACCGTTGCAGAAGGGACGATAAAGAACTCTTATAGGGATCTGTACCCCCATGCA
Organism: Primulina tabacum; assembly: GCF_025594145.1. Lineage (NCBI taxonomy): Eukaryota > Viridiplantae > Streptophyta > Magnoliopsida > Lamiales > Gesneriaceae > Primulina > Primulina tabacum. The sequence continues at coordinate 303,747 of NC_134564.1, forward strand.
GCCAAGATAATACCAGAGTGGTATGCAAAGGAAAGGGATGTTAAGAACCTTTCCATTCCTAAGGCCTAACTGAGTGGGTCTTGATTGTGATAATTTGTATTGGATAGGGTATTGTTAAGTTTATCTAGGTTGGAAGACACAAATACATTTTTACACAATTTTAAATTTGTGTTCAAATTTTTTTACCTTTTGAGTTTTGATGTTGAATGTACTAAAATCCATAAGACTCGATGACAGAATTTCTTAGATGATATTGGGGAATGATAATCTTGTGGTCAAACTCAAATAATTTAACAGTAAAACATTATCTTGAAAGCAGTTGGACTGTAAGTACACCTTCCTAGGTTGGATGCAAGTTTTGACACATGATATTTGAATTCATGAGAGGTTGAATCTTAAATACATTGATGAAAAAGGACAGTATTCTGGAGAGTTCTGGGTCGGTATTTTCGGAGGAAGATTGGTTAGATGATGTGGGAACAATCTTGTGTCATGTTACACTGTTTTGATGTGTTCTCGAGCTTGCACAGTAAAATCGGTGGATGTGGTGATTTAGGACATGTAGAGCATCCTGATATTGATATGATCTAATGTCTAATTTTTATGCAGCACTCTATTTTACCACAAGTTCAAGGAAGAACTGGAGTGGTGGTGGTTGGACTTCAAGACCCTAATGTGAACCATTTGAGGCAGGATCTAATAGCTAAGAATACGATTGCCTGCTGTCATAATTCGTAAATTTTCCAAAATTGTTCTTCGTTTGTATTTTCTGTTAGGATAGCCACATATTGCATTACATGTATCAAAACCACATGTTAGAAGATGAAGTAATAGGAAAAAAATTAAGCATGAGCACCCACACATTATCACCTAGTAATCTGAGAACTGAAATCATCAAATTTCTGAATTCATTAGTGCAGCTCTCAACACCTGAGCAGCTCTTCTCATCTCATCTTCTTCTTCTTCTTCTGATTCCATTAATTTCTCTCTCACATTTTTAATTCTCTCAGCTTTAACCTTTTCCTTTTTTTTCCCCCATTTCCCCACCGTTAATCCTATCTTCCGAACTTCTGTCAAGAATAAAGCATTAAGCGGTTGATCCAAATGAATTGGCCAAGCTGCAACAGGAACCCCCATAGCAATACTCTCGAAGCAAGAATTCCACCCACTGACTCATGAATCCACCTATGGATGTATGCGCAAGAATCTCCATTAGAGGAACCCAATCTCGCAACACCAGTCCATTTACTTTCACTTTTTCTTCAAACCCTTTCGGCAGGCCAATCTTTCTAGCTTCACCGGCAAAGATATCGGCTGTGTCTGCTTCACCCAAACAAACTTTTGTTAGCCCTGATCCACCCCCATTGCAAACTCCATAGCTTATTCGTCAGAAAATGAAGCAGTTGTTCTGAAACATATATACATATGTCACCGATCTTGAGCTTGTTTATCCAGCCAATCCAAGCACTTATGGCTTCGATAGATTTTGGAGAAATGGAGGGCCTAATAGCCCGTTGTTTCTTTCTCCCACTGATCTCTTGCCTAGATATCAGATCGATGTACATACCATCAATCAATGTGCATGAATTATGTATGTCCCCAGCCCTTTCTTCGAAAAGTTCAGACTTCGAAACTATGAATTGAAGGGGTCCTCCTGGGATAAACTCCTTGACATAAGGCACGTTTTTAAGTTCTCGCTCTACTTCTAATGGTTTTCCCATCACTTCCCAAAGTAAAAAGAATAAGTTGAAAGCTGAGATGCAATTGAACGCGTAAAACTCCGTGTTTGGAATCAAAACGGCATCCCTGAATCACCTAATCATCAACCTGTCATATACTATCACTACCCTTGTTGTTTTCAACGACATCTCCTGTGGCAGCTCGGCTACCTGCTTGTGTATGTTCATGGTGGCGTAGGCTGCCGACCATAGATGGAGTGGTAATTTGTCCGATGAGTTAGGATCAAGATCAACAGCAGCGATTGGTGGCGTTGGGAGATAATGGAAGTGGATTTGGTGGACGGTATTAGGTTGTGTTGGCGGAGCCTTGAAAGTGAACTGGGAGGCCATAGGAAGTTATGTGAGCTGAAACAGCTGGTTCAGATGGCTTTGCGCTGGTAGTGGCACCATTGTCACTCTTGTTAGAGTAAGTTCCCAGCAAGCTAACTTGTGGCTCAAACTTTTATTGACTCCAACGTAAAACAATATTTACTTTAATAATATTTTACGATTTAATTAATTATGCCATTATGCTTTATCTGTATACTCATGCATGCTGTATAGATAAAGTTCTTAAATATACAATAAGTACCATGAGGTTTTCCTCTCAGCGTAAGATCATGAAACTCATTAGGAAGTGTACCATATATTCCAATCATGTTCTTAGTCGAATCAGCAGTCTAAAATAAGGATAAAAGTCGCTTGAGCTTGAGACTAGCATTTGTGATATAAACGCCATGTTTCATTGGCAAGGGCATGGAGATCTCCATTCATACAGATGAGTGATCATATAATGATACATTGAACGACTCTCCCTCAGACTGTCCAAGTGGTTCTTACTCATCGAGTGAAATAGTCTACGGTTATGGATGTACATCATTAGTCCTTTGACCCAGGACAATGTAGGGGCCATACGTACTAGCATGAACTTTGATCTGTTTACAGACTCCGTTGAAGGTCATCAAGTGGCAAGGTTGGTTGTAGTTTCGAAATACGTATGAGAAAATGCATTATAGTCAGAGATTCACCATTTTCCTTCGGATGAAGATATCCTATGTGATCTGACGAGTTAATAGTGCAAGGAGTATCTGACCATAGCAAGAAATGTGCTTTAGGGAAATGTATTTTCCTAATTGGACATAACATGCCACTATTAGTACTCAAAGATAAATCACATCATTATCGAATTCATATGCAACTCTCGATATACCAATGGTTGCAGATTCGATTGGGATATATGTGTTGAAAGGACCGTACTGTACGCTAACCATGACTTAAAATTCTTCCAGGCACTATCAATGATATCTGAAAGACCATGGGGCGATGCTACTAGACGCTCTTATCATGATCCGATGGGTGCAATCAGAAATGAGTTCTGACATTCTTGATCAAGGATTTGATGAAAAGAATGATACTAATTAGGGTAAGCCTGAACAAGAATAAGTGTAATTTTGAATCACATGGAGATGTGAACCCACAACTAGCTGTATCCTTAAACCATTGAGGGTCACACAAGTATCAGACTCCATGTTCCCGTTGAGAAAGTCAAAATTCAAGAAGTTGAATTTGGCGACTTATATTTGATGGAGATCAAACATGATGCTTATAAAGAAGTTTATAAACTGATTCCATATGATGGAAGAAATTGAAATTAGCTTAATTGCTAATTAAGGAAGGACAATGAAACTATATGTTTTGGTGGAGGAGTTCACTAAACTGGTAGCTGCCAAATATGATAAGCGAAAATTTTGATTTTTCGAAATTTTCATTTTTCATTATATGAAGACTTGTATTCTTGATACATCGACACTCTCGGATTGTCGATCGGGGTTATAATGGGTTCGGAATCATTTATTTAGTAAATTTAGAATTTAATAATTAAATGATAGCATTATTAGTAGTGACTATTAATGTGTACAAATTTTCATAAATATTCTAGAGGAGTCTAAAATTAAATTAACCAATGAGTTAATTATATAAATTAAATAATAGTTATTTGGTGTTAATATATCATGTATTACCAAAAGTTGATAAATACATTATATATTAATAATATGAGAATTTAATATAATGAAATATAGAGTCCTAGTACCACAATGACTTGGAGCCCTTGTGGAGAGGGACTCCTGGTCGGATAAGGAGTCTCACTCTATAAATATACCGTAGGGGGTCATAATAATTACATAAAAAATCTTGCGCAAAAAATCAACACAACACTCTTCCTCTCCTTCTAAACCAAGTCTCGGCCATCATAATTTCTCGAGAAGAAATATCGGCCATCTTGTGTTCTTCCACCGTCGCTGAACTGTCTCCGGATTTCGGAAATTCGGAGGCCATAGTATCAACGCACAAATCATGTGCTTTTTTTTTTTTGCATTTGCATAAGCATTTGGTCATGTTCACCTAGTGATAGACGTATTCGAAACAACTCTTTATTTTTACAAAACATGGAGGAACCAACATACTAATTGGAACATGAAGTAAATAATGAGATATATATATATATATATATATATATATATATATATATATATATATATATATATATATATATATATAAAGTACTTAATCTTTGTCCACGTCAATATTTTGAACCTTCGAGAGTTGTTTATCAGTTTTATAAAGGTTTGACACCTGAAGATAGGCAAATTCTTGAATTTATGTTTAATGGAACATTTGAAGATAAAGTTCCAATCGAGGAAACTGAGTATCTCGATTCATTAGCAGAAAATGCTCAAAATTGAGACATTATAAGCACAATTGAACTATAAAACAAGATTCAATCTCCCACATATGGTGGAGATATGTAGACCCTCAATGATGAACATGATCTCCAAGCCAGATTTGCATCTTTGGCAAGAAAAGTAGAGGCAATTGAAATGAAAAAGAGTGGTCAACTAAAATCTGTTCAAGAACTTTCTTGTCACGTCTGTAATACAAGTGATCATTCTAAAAAAAAATTGTCTAACTTTGCCTTCTTTCAAATAATGTCTCCATCATCAAGCTATTATTTTGAACGCTTTCAAAAAGTCAAATTTTGAACCATACTCTCGAAGTTATAATCCATATTGGCAAAATCATCAAAATTTTAGTTGGGAGAATGATAATGCTGCACAATTTTCACGACCACCTTTCCAAAATAAATTTTTTCAAAATTATGTAGCTTTTGTTCTTCCACCTAAAAGAATTTGGAAGAAACATTGCATGCTTTCTTTGCAAAACAAGAGTCTATCAATACTCAAACTGCTCAAACCATGATAGATTTGAAAAATATTCTTGCTAAATTTGCATCTGCACTTAATGTTCATAAAAAAGGTAAAATTCATTCACAATCATAGCCAAATCCCAAGGACCGTCATTCACAAAATAGAACTTCTGGAACTCAATTGATGGATCAGGTAAAATCCGTTATTATCCTTTGCAATGGAAAGGTTGTTGAAAAATCCATTCTTGAACTTGATGATGAAAATCAAATCTATAAGGAAGTTGAAATTTTTGAAAGACTTGTGTATTGTGAAAAGAAAATTTAATGTGAAGAAAATGTTTTTATCTAAACAAGCAAGTGCAATCATCTAAAATAATAATACTTTGAAATATAAAGAACATGGTTGTCCTACTATTTCATGTATTATTGGAGAACGAAAGTTTTAAAAAGTCTTACTTGATCTTGGAGCTAGTGTGAATTAATTCCATATTCAGTTTATCAAGAACTCAATCTAGGCGAGTTAAAACCTACTTCAGTAACACTTTTACTTGCTGATATATCTGTCAAAGTGACACGAGGTATGGTAGAAGATGTGTTGGCTCAAGTTGATAAATTTGTATATCACGTCGATTTTATAGTTTTGGATACACAACCTGTCGAAGCTTGTAACACAATTCTTGTAAATTTGGGTTGTCCATTTTTAGCAACTTCTAATGATTTGTTTAATTGCAGGAACCGAATAATGAAGTTATCGTTTGATAACATGAATTTGGAGCTTAATGTTTTTAATCTTTGTTTTTAACGAGTTTACCTAAGTGCGCAAAAAGTTGAAACTGATTAGGATTTAAGCTGATTTGATTACGAGCCAAAACTGAAGCTATCGAGACGCAAACGGAAAGTTCTCACTGATTACCCAAAATGAACCAGTCCAACTGATGTCTAAAAGACCAGTTCTACTGATTGTCCAACTTATAGGTGGTTCAACAGAAGATCTTCAGAAGCCCGACCAGCTGGTGAAGAGTTCAACTGATGAAGAGCCCAGCTGACCAGTTCAACTGAATCAATGAAATCATTTTAGCTGAAGAGTCAATTGATTTCACTAGACCAATTCGAAAGACTAGTTGCAGACTAGTTCGAAGAACCAATTCAGTTGACTAGTTCAGAGCAACAGTTTGGAGCAGACCAGTTTGTAGATCGTAGCAAGCCTTTCAAAAGGATTCCAGCTTTGCACAAGGGTATAAAATAAATTTTTCTATCAAAAGACAATAATGAACGTTGATGTAGAGCTTAAATTCAATAGGTTTCAAAATGGCTGTCAGAAAGTGCAGACACAAATTTCGAGGAACAGATTCAAAATGCAACAGACATAATTGATGACTCTTGATGTATGGTCAATTTGCATCTATAAATACAAGATCAAGACGATCAATAAAAACAAATGCATAACGTGAAGTGTATGATCGCACAGAGAAGAAGATACCAAGATATACACATACACAGAGGGCACGCTTAAAGTCTTATCAGCTTACAAGAAGTAAATCATCCCAGATTTGAGGGAACACTTCAAAGTGTTATCAACTTAGTTTAGAAGCACAATTCACTCAGTGTCTGAAAACATCTTCGTGTTGTATTCATAGATCAGTTCTCACACACGCACACACAAACACTCACATATACGTAGACATAAATTTAGTTGAGTGAGTCTTGCACAAAGACATTAAATTTGTGTTTGTAGTCTTGCGCAAAGACATTAAACTTGGGTATGTAGTCTTTGCATATGTGCTGAATGAGAGGTGCGGCCTTCAGTCTGTTAGTGGATTCTACCCAAGAGGTAGAAGGGGTGACGTAAGAGCGTTTAAGTCTCCGAATATCCATAAACAAACCCATTTGTATTTACTTGTTTACAAATGTTTCAAAACTCAACTGATCAGTTCAGTTGATATCAGTTCAGTTTTCCCCACAACTGAACTGATACAAACTGTAACGGATCCTCGCTTAATGTTTTCAATTTTTCTCACGAAGAATTATTTTGAGTATTTTCCGCTTAGTTTTCATTTGGTTTGAAAATAAAACTCGATTTAATTCATTGGTGTTTACATTCTTAGAACACGAGCTATTGCAGCTTATTGAGAATATTGTATTTGAAACACTCCTGTTAGTGTCAAATCGGTCATATCAAATTGATTTGATGATTTTAACATATATCACTCTTTTCTAGGATCAGAAAAGAAGTGGAGGCAAGAGATGAGAACAAGATGAACATACTACATTGGAGTTAAAGAACTTGCCAAAAGAATTGAAGTACGCATTTTTGGAGAAGATAAAACATATCCGATGGTAATTTCTTCAAAATTTATAAGTGATCAAGAAGATAAATTAGTCGATATGCTTAAAAGGAATAAAAATTCTATTGATTGGATACTAAAAATATCAAGGGCATTAATCCACTAATTTTCACTCACATAATTCATTTAGAAGAAAATTATAAGGCATCCCGACAACCAAAAAGAAGAGTAAACATACATATGATAGATGTGAAAACTGAAATTCTAAAACTAATTGATGTTAGAATTATCTATCTTATTTCTAATAGTAAGTGGATAAGCCTAACACAAGTAGTTTCAAAAAAATCTAGCATTATAGTGATAAAAAATGATAAAGGTGAATTGTTAACAAGTCGAGTTCCTTCTAGTTGGCGTATGTATATTGATTATAGAAAAATGAATGATGCAACTAAAAAATATCATTTTTCTTTACCATTTTTGGATCAAATTTTAGAAAGAGTGGCAGGTAATCCCTACTACTGTTTTCTCGATGGATATTCATGTTATTATCAAATTCCCATTACAATTGAAGATCAAGAAAAAATCACATTTACATGTCTTTTAAGTACATTTGCATTTATAAGGATGTCATTTGGTTTAGGCATTGCCCCAACAACATTTTAGCGACGTGGTTGAAATTTTTTTGGAAATTTCATGGATGATTTGATTTTTTTGGGAATATATTTGATAATTTTCTTGAAAATTTGGAAAAAATTAAAAAAGATGTGTGGAAAAATTTCTTATTTTAATTTGAGAAAAATGTCATTACATTGTTACTTCTGGAATTGTTTTGGGACATGTGTTTTTTCATCTCACGGAATTGAAGTTGATGAAGCAAAAATTGATGTCATGACTAATGTACCTCCACCAAAGATCATTAAAGAAATTCGCTCATTTTTAGGACATGCTGAATTTTATAGGAGGTTTATAAAGAACTTTAGCTTAATCTCTAAACACATTTGTAACTTCTTAACAAACACTGCATTTGAGTGGACTCAAGGATGTCAGAATACTTTTGATAAAATCATTAGACATTTAATATCGATTGGTATTTATAATTTGAAATCATGTGTGATGTAAGTAATTTTGCAATCGATGCAGTAGTGGGTTAAAGAATGAACAGTAAGTATTATGTAATATATTATTCAAGTATAACATTAAACAATGCTCAAATGAATTATTCAATGACTGAAAAAGAATTACTTGTTGTAATATTTGCATTAGATAAATTTCGTTCTTATTTAAGTGTATCAACGAAAATTGTGTTTACTAATCATTCTGCTGTTAGATATTTATTGACCAAATAAGATGCGAAGCCACAACTGTTTAGATTGATTTTTTGTCTCCAAGAATTAGATATTTCCATCAAAGAAAAAAAAATGAACCTAGAATGCTGTAGCTAATCACTTACCCAAATTAGTAATAGGATCATCTTGTTAAATCACACCAATCAATGACAATTTTCTTGATGAACAATTATTTTCTATTGCTACTACACTTTGGTTAGCTGACATAGTCAATTTTCTTATAACAGGAAAAATGTCATCGCAATAAAATTCTCAAGATAAAAGAAAATATTTGAATGAGGTAAAAATCTTTTATTGGGATGATCCATATTTTTTCAAGTATTGTCCACATAAAATTTTTCTGTGTTTTATACCCGACAATGAGGTAAGTAATGTCATTAAATTTTGTCATTTAGAAGCAAGTTGATGGCATTTTTCTTCAAAGAAAACAACTGTAAAATCTTATATTGTGAATTTTATTGGCTCATTTTATTTAAATATACTCACGAAATCGACAAGATCTGTGAAAATTATCAAAAATTGATTGTGATTTCAAAAAGAAACATGATACATTTAAATGTTATCATTGAAATTGAAATATTTGACTGTTGGAGAATTGATTTTATCGGACATTTTCCACCGTCGTTTGGATACTTGTTTATTTTAGTTGCAGTTGATTATGTTTTCAAATGGGTAAAGACAATTCCATATCGAACAAATGATCACAAAATAATTATCAAATTTTTGAAAGAAAACATTTTTAGTAGATTTGGAATTCATCGAGTCATGATAAGTGATGAAGAAACTCAGTTTGTTAATAAATCATTTGCTTCATTAATAAAAATTATGGTATTATTCACAAAGTTACTAGTATCTATCATCCTTAAACAAATAGATAAGTTGAACTAGTCAACAATGAGATAAAGAAAAGAGTAGGTCTCTTGTGAGACGGTCTCATGAATCTTTATCTGTGAGACGGGTCAACACTATCGATATTCAAAATAAAAAGTAACACTCTTAGCATAAAAAGTAATACTTTTTCATGGATGACCCAAATAAAATATCCGTTTATCAAAATACGACTCGTGAGACCGTCACACACAAGTTTTTGCCTAAAGAAAATTTTGGAAAAAACTGTTAACTCAAATAAAAAAGATTGGTCTCTACGACTTCAGGGTGCACTTTGGGCATATCGAACAACTTTTAAAATATAATTGAATATGTTTCTCTATAGATTGATTTATAGAAAACATTTTCATTTGCCTGTAGATTTAGAACATAAAGCTTATTGGGCAATTAAAACTTTGAATTTAAGCACGAATGATGCCAACAAATTTGGCAAATTGCAACTTAATAAACTTGATGTGCTCAGAAATGACGCGTATGAGAATTCGAAGATTTATGAAGCAAAAATCAAATAATTTCATGATAAAACAATCCTTATAAAATTATTTGAGATTTGTCAAAAGGTTTTTCTTTATAATTCCCGACTTCACATTTTCCTTGAAAATTACGATTGAGGTGGACATGACCATATGTTGTAAAAAATGTGTACCCCTATGGAGGTTTGGATATTGAAAATCCAAGAAATTGTGTTGTTTTTAAAGTAAATGGACAAAGACGTAAACTTTTTATAGAAAATGAGATTTTTCAATATGAATTTATTCAATTTTCTGATCCTTTATTTTTTTGTGTTGTATTTAATTCTTTTTTGAAGTTTCCTTAATATTTTTTATTTTCATGGTCAATTGGCGGATAACGATACTCTGTGGAATTTACAGTCCATTGAATCAGTCTCTCACAATAGCTGATACGAAAATAAAACAAAATAGAATTTTTTTCTTTTCAAAATGAATGAAATTCTCTAAAAAAATTTGTAAATATTTTCCTTCTGGTTATAAACATGTTTTGAAAAAAATTTATGAAAGCATATGTGAAAGATTGAGAATGATTATGCAAAAAGGAATTTCATAAGATATTCGTCATGTAATTGAAGTCAAGGTCTGATTAAGAGGAGAAGTTCAATAACATTACTAATTTGGTATATGTCCGGATTAGGAAAAAGCCCCTATGCTAAAAATCGAAGGGCAAAAAAGTTAGAAGTTTATCATAAGTGTTCAAGATGGAGTTGTGACAAACAATGCAAATTTTTGAAATTTTTTTCCTAAAACAAAGAAGGTAAGTCTGATTTTATTAAGAATGAACTGAGTAATTAGTCTTTAGATGACCTCTTGTTGACTCTTGAGACACATTATAGTGGACATGTCCATATTGAAATTTCTGCTTATGGAAATAATTCCAAGACAAACGTCATTGTAATAGTCTTGGTAATCTGACTAAAAAACACAATGTTTGCAAATTTATAAGAAAATTGGATGAGAATCATATCATCGACTCATAGAAGGCATTGAAACCGTTTCTAGACGTAAAACGAGAGGAAATTTGTGAGCCATAATCATATCATTATATAGATATATATATATACATAGATATTTATATGTATGTATGTATGTGTGTCATTATTATAATTTGACTATATATTTTGTTCTTAGTTGGGACCTATAATTTTGTCATGATAACATCTTATCACCCTATAAAATATCTCATTTTTCTCTTCATTTTTTCAGACAAAAAAGAAAGTAAAAACATGGCTGGATCATTTACAAAAACATTGAAAGTATTTGTGTATTTTGTGGGTCTAGTCCTAGAAAAAAATTAAGTGTTTGTGGAAGAAGCAGATAATCTTGGTAAATTATTAATTGAGAGAAAAATCCACCTAGTATATGTAATGCCCAAAAACCGAACAAACTAACCACATGCATGCATGAAAATTAATTAGAATTTATTTAAATAAGTGTTTTAAAAGTGTGTTTAGGTATTGGTATGATTTAATGAATATTTAACCAAATGTTATGAATTTGAACTTTCTGCAATCGAATACGCGACGTATGGCCAAGGTGAGAGAATCGGGGACGATTTTGATAAGATGTCTACTTTTAGAAGTTTAAGAATTTGAAACTCGAGAGTTAGTGATCTAAAATAGGAAATTAGGGAATTTATAGTTAGCAAAGAACGAACTTAATCGGTAACGAACTAGTGCTATAAAATGAGAAGTTTCGGGTTTCGGTACCCGAAACCAGTGAAACCAAATATTTTTAATTATCATTTGGATTTCTAATGGATTGATTATTGATTTAATTAACTCCTTAATGTGCCTAGATTAATAGTGATTAATTAAAAGAATTATAGGACCTTTAATTTAACCTAAAAGCCCACCTAGCAACTAAATTAAAACCCTAGTCATCCTCACACACGTCTCTCTTACTTGCATCACACACAAATCACACACTAAAAAGCCTAGGTGGCCGAAAAGCACATTAGCCAAAGGGAAGAAAGATTTTCGTGCCCCGTTCGTATCTCGTCGCACCGTCACTCGTTATTTGTAAGCACAAACGATCAAGGAATGTTTTTAAACCTTTCTTTATGCTCCATTCACTCCATATTATTGCATCTGTTCGATTGTTGTATGAAAATTCATGACGATGATGGTTTTACATTTTATACATGTGCATCTCATGTTCTCATAAAAAAATCTTGACGTTTTTGAGAATTGTTGATGGAGGGACGCAAACCAAGGGATTCAAGCGTCCGTCTAATCGTTTAATAGTAGGTTTTTAAGGGACAAAGGCCAAAAGGTGGGTTGGGAAAGCTACACAGCCCATGCGTGCAGGCCGAGAGGGTGGATCGAGTTTGGGGAAACCTACGGCTAAGGGGGATGCATTGGGTCCTAGCCATGGTCTGGAGGGTTGGTTTAGGGTCCTAGGGAGTTCATGGTTGGGGTCAGTCAGGGCTTGGATGGGCTGTAGCATTGCTATGGCTGTGAGTTTGGGTCAGTCAGCCCTTACCATCGTCTTGGGGCTGTTTTTGTGTGCGTGTGGTTCTAGGGGCTGGGGGACGGTGGTAAGGGCTAGACCAGGGGCTAGGGACGTGCCTTACGGACCTGGTGAGGGTCTGGCATGAGTCATGAGTTGAGCCAAGGGCTGTAGCAGCCGTAGGAGCGTGCGAGTCCTTGCTGCGTGCAAGGAGCGAGTTTTTGGTGCAGCGCTGGTTCGTAGGCTTAGGGCATCTGGTATGAGTACAAAAGGGCCTGGTCATGGGCTAAATTTGTGTCTAAGGAAGAGGTCTAGGGCCTGGTTCGGAGTCGTTTTGAGCCGTGGTCCGTTCGGAGTCGTAAAATGTGCAAACGTATCAAAATAGAGACGAAACGGGCCTAGGTTAAATCTCTTATTCTTGTTTCGGTTTTTCCTTGGGTTCGGGAAGTTCCAGTAGCATAAATTGGATCTTGGAATGTTAATAAATGTCTGGTCTCGGGTTGGTTTGAGTCGGAAGGGTAGTTTGATCATTGTTTGCCTGAAAACACGAAAACAAGGGTAAAAGAGTCGTTCAGTTAGCGAATATAGTCGTTTTTGAAAATATGTTCTAAGATGAAATTTCCAGCAAGATTCTTGACATTTGTAATATTTTTAAAGTTTTGAAATCGAGCCGTTACCATTAAGTCAAATTCCGGGGTCATCCGGGCAAGTATATAGTTGAATCGTGTGTGGTCGGTTTGAGGAAAATTGAGGGTGGTTTGCAACTTCCTAAAACAATTCCATATCATGTTAAATGTTATTTTTAGAATTTTTAAGGTATATGCATGATATATGCTATTTTTATAAGTTTTAATATATCTACATGTTTATGTTATTTTTAGCAGTCTCGACGTATAGGAAGGTTAAAAGCCATTTTTCCTGTGTTTTAAAGAATATGTAAAGTTATGCATGTTTTTATGATACGATAAAGTAACCGAAAAATATTTTTGAGGAATGTGAATTGATCGTGATTTAAAAGTAGTAAGGAATCCGTTGAAAATAGGAACAATGACCTTGCAATGAAAAGGGAGTGAACCGTCGAAAACGGGGGTGGGAATATCAATAATAATGGATCCGTTGAAGAAGTGAACGGTGAAGTTATTTTATGATAGTCGGAAAGATCGTCGAAGAAGTGGATGTTGAACCCAGCGGCCTAGTATTATGGTTTATAGATTGATCAATCGACTTAATGTTGTCACTATCGAGGATCAGACTTCACCTAAAAATGTCATTTTTTATTATAGAAAAGTTCATATTTATGCATGATTTAGAAAGTTCCATATTTTTTAAGGTTTCATGTTTGCATGAAAAATATATTTTTAGTAAATGTATTTTTTTACACATGCTATTATATAATCATGTAATTGCTATATAAGGTTTGAGCATGCTGAGTCATTAGACTCACTAGGTTTGAATGGTTGTAGGTGATGATAATATTGAGTCGTGAGGTGCGGACCATCGAGCCATCCGGAAAGCGCAGTGCATACCCGAGTACCTTGAAATCCGCATATGTTAAAGATTTTATGGTTTATTGATTTCATATCAGAATGATAGGATGCTAGAATTTATTGAGTTTAAATTTTAGATTTTTATTGCTTTATTTTTTTATTCTGCATGAACGAGTCTGGATAGTATGAAATTCATTCATTTTATTATTTATGCTAGTTCAGTTATGCTAAATTAATTATGCATGTTTTAGGAATTAAGAATATTGTTTTTTTAAAAAAAACTAGTGTAAATTAAATAAATTTAAAAATTAGGGTCATTTCAGTATATGGTGGATGTAATATTGAGTTAATAAGATCTGTTTCAACAACAGCTTGTCTTATATATTATTCCTACATCTTTAGCTGAAGTTAATATCACATGTGTCACGATTGAGAAATAATTGAGAGTTTCATCTATGCATGACAAAATCACCAAAATGATTGAAAATTCTGATGTTTTATTGCATTACCAGGTGGTTTCGGTACTTTAGAAGAAATTTTTCACAATATTTTTTAGGCACAAATTAATATCCATAATAAACATGTGACCTTGTTGAATATAAAAAATTATTATGATAGTTTGTTGACATTTCTTGATAAAGTTGTGGAGCATAATTTCATTTTACAAAATTCACGACTGATTCTTATATCTACTTCGACGGCCAACCAGTTAATTGATGATTTGTAAGCTTTTGTTCATAAGCCTCATCCGATTATCACAAAGATCAATTGGTCACAATCTAGCAGTAAGAAAAGAAAGATGAATCATTGATGAAGTCGTTGATTTGTTTGTGTTTCCGTTTATTATCTTCAATAAAAATTCCAAGTGATATCTCTTTAATCATGAACTTTCTATTTATAGTTATTTTGATATTAGGGACAATGTCATATTAAAGTTGGGAGGAGAATACTAAAAATAAAATAAAATAAATTAATTTTTTAAATAAAATCCATCTTGATAGTTTTTGCAAATTTTCATACATTGCAGTTTTGAAAGGTTTAAATTATAAAATGTGTTAATCTATTTGGAGATGTTTAAATTTTTATGAACAATTAGAAAATGTGTTAATCATTATAAAAATATAATTTATAAAATCATTTCGAGTGATTAAAATTGTGATAAGATAAATTATTAAAGTATATGGACAAAGATGTACAAGTGTCTCAAATTTTAAACTCATATCTATTTTGTGAGTGAGTTGAGAGGATTGAGAAAAAAAACTTTCGAGCTTTTATTGATAATCAGAGAGATTATCTATTGTTTAGATCTTGAGTTCTTATTTTGAAAACATTAATATATCTTTAAAAAAATTATGTCAAAGATCAATGTTATTTTGAAGATATATGCTACAACTTATTTGTTTCTCTCATTAAAAAATAGAAAAATGAAAAAAAGAGAGAGAGAAAAAAAATATTGTACAAATTGAATAAATATGTGGTCAAAGAGCGTAAACTCAGTTTGATTTTGTTAAAAAAAACTCAAAGGAAGATCAGGACAAAATTAGAATGACTAGATTTTGATCTAATAGATTTCATATCTTTTTGATTAATTTTGCTCGTTTGCCTGTATTTCGTAAACCATTTTCTTGAGTATTTATATGTATTCCAACTCCATGAGAGAAATCATTCCCATCAAAATATTTATTAACCTGTGAGGATATGAAGTTCAAACTCTTATTACAAATTTCTGAATGTCATGTATATTTAATTATCTGAAAATATGCTTTGAATTGATCAACTCACTTTATTTCATTAGTGATAATTATAGTGATTTTGATATAAATCTAACATTCATTAAATTAAATTTAAACACACGGACAATTTATTGCATGTCTGTTTAAATCAATCAGTGTATTTTGTTTTGTTATTAATGCTTAAATTGTTAGGGGCTAGCAATAAGTTGGTTGTGGTCTGATTAATATAAACATTTATATATTAAATGTTTTGTAAAATATTTTATAGTTAAAAGTGTATTTAATATTTAAGTTTTGTAAGTTTTACAATAATTTGTATAAAAAAATATATGTGTTGTATAATTGTATTATTTTTGTTATTTTTACATATTCGGTAAAATAAGAATAACTTTGGCTAGAAAAATGAGAATGAGATGATTTTTAAACCTGTATAAAGTTTAGTGCAATGTACACAATATTGATGAAAATCATGAGATAAAATTCTTCTCACGATTGAGGCCAAATTGAGCGCTAATTTAAAATGGTACCAATGAAATTACGGTTTTATCATGCTTGGATATTTTGACCATATTTGTCAAAATACTTGGTAAAAAAATGAAAATTTACCACAATTTGGAAAACGCAATTATGAACAATATTTATTTTATGTGGAAGAATCAAATGTATTGAAAAAATTATCAAATATGTACTGCAAAATGTAATAAATGTTTAGATTATTCATGAAGAAAAATTGCATCAATTATATGTATAAAATTAATATTTTCTTTTCTTTTGTATCTCAAAATTGGCCTATAAATAGGAATGTATTATGATGAATGAAAGCGTCTCTTATTCTATGAAATAAACTTCGAGTTCATAATTTTTCTCTTTATTTTGCCAAAATTTCTTCACTAAAATACAATTATTTTGCTAAGTATATATCCCAAAATTTTCATTTCCATCACGGCTAACTAAGCTTCCAAATTCGAGATGAAATGGTAAAGCTATTGGTATGATAATAAAGTAATATTATTTAATCTTTATTTATTATTTATGTTATGTTTAGTTTCTTTTATTTAACCATTTTTGTACACTATTTATGTATAAATGTTTTGATTTATTGATGCTATATGTTATACTAAATTCTTAGTACCACTTAAATATTAGTTTGATATTACCAACAATTTAAAGTGGTTATCTTGATTTACTATATATGAATATTATCATAATATTTAATTCTTGGTACCACTTAAATGTATGTTATGTATTATCAACCATTTAAAGTGATTACATTGATTTTGTGTTTACAAATATATAGCTCAATAAATACTTGACAATATTTATAAGTTTTGGTGTGTATAATATATGAATAAGAGAATAATATATAACAATAATATAAATAATAGTTATTTACTATATTGGAACCATTTTATCAAGTATATTCCAATTATGTTAATTTATTCTAACTTTATTTAAGTACCAAGAGTGAATCTTCTGATCTCGACTATTTAATTTAAAGTTTTGAACATATAAAAATCATCATCCAAGGCTAAAATAATTAAAATATTTTAAAAAACTGAAAGATGTCATAATGGACTTGTAAAATTACCTTAGCTTTCATGTGAATACAACATTCAGACTCACTAAATTATACTACTTGTGAAGAACTTGCTCTTGGGAGTGCAACAATCAAAGTTGTGGAACTTCATCAGATAGTTCCTCCAATATTCGTGCGGCTGAGGCTCAACAACTGCCAAAGTCTCGAACATCTCTAGATTTTTGATTTGTTGCAAATCACTCTCACATCCTTAGTTGTTTGAGTCATTGTCATCAAACCAAACTGGATCGATCATTGTTTGAGAATCTCGCTTTACTTCACAATCTTGACGACCCTCGAAAATTGATGTTATGCTCTATTTTGCACGACGCCTAGAAGTGATCATCTTTTCTATGGATTCCTCAGTTGATGCCATGAATTTGTTCAACACCTCTTCAAGTAGAGTAAAATTTTCTCCCTCGTATTAATATGCTAATGACTGGTTTGAAAAATTGAGATATTAGATTTCTGGCAGATATTGGTGCTTCCAATCCTGCGATGAAGGTTCTCAATACCAATTGTAGTCGAAATCTGCCATATCATCTAACAAGTGTGTATATCATCATCGCCTAGTAAAAATATCGGACTACCCATAGCCAAACTCCATCGACTACCCGTTTTTGGGTCAATGAATCCAAACCATTAAAAAAATCAAATAAGAGAATAATTAGAGAAATTGTTATACTAAAAGATTGTTGCCAAATTGTTGAATCTCTCACATGTCTCGTAGAATGACTCTTTATGTAAGGACCGTGTATCGTATTATCGTAAATCTTATGTGATTATCGATAATTCATGAATTTGATATGTGATTATGCATTTGATGTATATTATGACAATGAAATTGAGAAAATAAGTATTGAATATAAATTGACGTTGTAAGAGCTCGAGTGGAGAAGCCGGACGCCAATATAGTACAAAATCAAATATTTGTACAGAACATGTGGCGCCCGGGCGGTAGAAAGTGACCGCCCGAGCGCCAGGGTATATGGCAATTGTGTTCGGGCAGAACACTTCGCGCCCGAGCGGTAGTTTGCGACCGCCCGAGCGCGATGCAAGTGGGTTTGGGCAAAACATGCCGCGTCCGAGCGGTAATTTGTGACCCCCCGAGCGCGGTACAAGCAAAATTCGGGGGCAGAGTGTCTCGCGCTCGGGCGCGAGAATTCTACCGCCCGAGCGCGGTATCGGTGGAGATAAGAATTAGTTCCTTTCTTCTCTTTCCTTCATTGTTTATTCGATAACTTCGAGAGAGCAAAAGAGATTTCGATTTTTTTTCGTCCGAATCGACTTCGAAACGCTGTCTAGACGCGAAACCAAATATATATTCGGAATCGTCGCGTCGAGGACGTCTGACTGAGGTAATTTTCTTCTGGTTCCAGCAGCTTGAAATATCAAAGTGCTGGAATATTATGTATTTGAAGTTGAATTTCCTGTATGTAGTAGAATAACCGACAATAAACTCATATTTGAAGTCGGAATTGAATTATGATATGATTATGATTTGATATGAATTTTTGAAGTTTCAAAAGATATTTGAAACTCATATTAATGATTTGGAGTATGTTATTGATGTAGATAAAGTGTAATATCAATATCTTCAGGCTACATCAACTGGAAACGAAGAATTGAGGTATGTTGCGATCGGGTAACATACGACAGTTATTTGTATTATATGATATATGTTGGATTGATTTGATTGATTGGAATGAGAACATGTGTCTATATGCCTTATTTGTTGAGTTTATGTGGCATACATGACATTGAGATTGAGATATCGATATATAAAATAAATGTTTTGTTAACACACATCGTTTGATGCATACATCGATACATGACATGCACGTTGAGCTATGATCCTTGGATACCCTGATATGATTTGATTGAATTCTGGGGTTTGTGAACACAATGCTATGTTTGGTATTATATGACCCTTAAAAACATAGACATTTGTGGCCCCGATGATTGGATATGAGATTTGGGATTTGATGGTGCTTTGTCGACGCTATCATACGAGTATCCCTTATTGAGGCCGGTGTGCCAGCTCGAGCATTGATTTGATAGCGATTCGTTTGATTCTGACATGTGCTTAGTGGATGGGCATTTGACCTGATGTCTCCACGACATACATGCATTGCATACTATATATCATTGGTTAGATACTTGTGGTATATATGATGGTTGTTCCATACGGAGCTTTGCTCACCCCCAAGGGGGGCTGTTGTTGTCTTTGTGTGTGGACAATGGCAGGTACTCCAGGATATCAGGAGACCGGAGAGGGTACTTCTGGAGGGAGTCACAGTTTGAGTTGAGGTTTATGTTTTGTTCCCAGTATATATGTATATGTATTTATATACCGGGGCATGTCCCGAGGATATGAGTTGTTTGTATATGATTGGTTTTGAGTTCGTGTGGGCATGTTTATGATGTGAGAAGAAATATTATTTTTAGTATTTAAATTATAGAAGAAATATTTCGGGCTCATTGTAAAGGAAATTTTAAACTCGTTTTCCGCTGTAATTAGTTAACCCTAATCAAAGTGCATTGTAATAACGATTAGGAGCTAAGGGCCCCACACGGAGTGGTATCAGAGCATAGCTGGGAATGCTCGATTGAGTTTTGTGTACACTTGAATAGGCACAAATGAATTGTGCGCATGTGTTTGATTTATTTGTATTACTTGCTCTTACTTGATTTGATTCGAGTAAGTATCTGATGAGATTGATGATATGAGATGATGATGATGTGAAATTGATATAGATTTGTGATATTCATCTTTTGATTGTAGATGGATCCCACAAATGAAACTGCGAGTAGCAGTACTAAGAGGATAGTTGGACAATTTGAAGGATTGTCCATGGATGTAGTGATGGCTCGATTCCAGGATTTGAAACCACCGAGGTTCTTTGGCACTGAGAGTGCTGAAAGAGCAGAGGCCTGGTTGAAGAATATCGAGCACTTTGTTTAATATTGTTGAGTATTCCAAGGCTCGGAGACTGAAACTTGCTTTGTATCAATTGAAAGACCGAGCTAAATCTTGGTAGGAAGCCGCTGAGATTGGATTGAAAGAGGCCGGGATTGAAGTCACATGGGATGTCTTCAAGGCCCAGTTTTTGGAGTAGTATTCCCCTCCTTCTTATTCAAGCTTATAAAATTCGCTAGGCGTTAGTCGGGCGCCAGCCCAGCGCCTAGCGCCTAGGCCGCCTAGGCGGGGACTAGGCGCCGCTAATCGGATTCTACGATATCAAAGATTCAAAACAATATAAATCATATACTAGAACATTAACACAATAACATCAATTTAAAATATGTTCAAAATATTCCCAATATAGTCTAATGTGTCATCTCAATAAAATAAGAAAGAATTCAGATTTCTTCCAAAATTCACAATAAAATAGTCTAATGTGTCATCACAAATTTACTCCACTTCTTCTTCTCCGAAATTTTCAATAACTTGTTCTTCATCAGACACAAAATCAATATCATCATTTTGATCATCATCTTCTTCAGATTCAAAATCATCCTCGTGAAGTTCTCTAACTCTAGAGCTTCTTCGGGGTTGTAAATTTTCATCTGCCCCAGTTGCTTCATCAACTAATTGCCAAGTGATCCCCGAACCTGGTTCAACTTCATTTTCTTCCCCCACCATCCACAATCCAACCTTGTGCATTTGAAGCATCTTTTTGAAGAAGGACGTCGACATTCCTTTCTTTCTCTCTCTTTTGCTTGTTAAACAATCTAGTATTAAATTGGACAAATACTAGATTGTTCAACCTATGGACATCCAACCTATTTCTTTTTTTTTGTATGAATCTAAAAAAAAACAGAGAAAGTAATTAGTACAGTTAGGAATATGCTCATACACTTTAAAAATTAATAATTTATTTTAATTAAAGTTTAAACTTACTCCTTCAAATGCACTCCAATTTCTTTCACACCCAGATGAACTTGTAGTTAATGAAAGATTTCTCAATGCCACTCTTAGCAAGTTGGGTGTGTGAGCACCGTAGGTACTCCACCATGCACATGGATCAAATGTATCGTCATTTTTTTCACATGCTTTTGCAGCCAATGCTTTCCCAAATAACCCAGTCTTCTCTCTATATTTTGCAAATTCCTTATCGGCATGCAAAACTTCCATGCATTAAAAAATCCCTGCCGCGACCTCTCCATAAAGAGCAATAGAACTATCTTTGTAGTAGAAGTAGGGATTCAACAAAAAGGCTGTGGTATGCAATGATGTATCAAGTCTATCCTTCATTTTTGACTCAATAATCACTATGATAGGTTGATAATTTGATTCGACATTGTTAAGGGCCACCTTGATATCTTCTTTATCTCGAAGAAGATCCCCATATAGAAACCCCATGGATGGCTTCCTATCTCCATCAACCAATCGGAGAACTCTTACCAAAGGAGCAAATATTTTCAAACACAATGTCACATGATTCCAAAAACTCATGCTCATCACAGTAGAGTAAGCCAATTTCCCTTTGTTTGTCTTTGACCATTTACAGTTCTCCCACATATCACTTGTAAACATTACCCTTAAACTAGATTTTTTCTCAATCAAACTTTGCAATGTGAGGAAGTTTGATGCAAACCTGGTAACTCTTGGTCGGACTATGTCTCTTTTTTCGTAAAACTTCTCATCAATGACAAAGTCTTATGGTGAGCATAAATGAAAATTGTAAAAGACTTTGCTTGGTCGATAATCATTTTAAATCTTGGAAGCTTGCCAATACTTTCAAGCATGAGATTAACAGTATGATTTGCACATGAACTCCAAAATATCCCTGGCCGCTTTTCTTTCATCAATTTAGCCGCAGCCATATTGTTGGTGGCATTGTCTGTTACAATCTGAACAACATTATGAGCTCCAACTTGTTCAAGACACTTGTCAACATACTCAAAAATAAGTCCAGATGTATGTGCCTCATCTGAAGACTCTTTAGACTCTAAAAATACAATACCCTCCTTGCAATTAACACACAAATTTAATATGCTTCTTCTTTTTCTATCACTCCATGCATCTGTCATAATCGAGCACCCATTCTTTGCCCATTCTTCTTCGTGATTCTTCAACAGTTGCTTTGTTCTTTCAACTTCAGCTTTCAAAAGTGGCTCTCTAAGTTGATATTGAGTTGGAGGCTTGAACCCTGGTCCAAATTGACACACTGCCTCCGTTAGTTGCTTGAAGCTATCATTATCAAGAGCATTGAATGGGATTCCATTTTCATAAGCCCATCTCCCAACATATTGTTGAACTTATTGAGTTCTTTCTTTGAAAAGAGCCTCATTTATATTTTTTTGGCGAATCACTTTACTCCCACTTGAACTTACATTTTCTGGAGCAATCATCGATGCATATTTATCCATGGGGCCAAGTAGATGAGGCTTTTTAATTCCATCTATCCCTTCAATTTCACCATCTTCTTCTTCGTCTATAGAAATATTCACCTCCGCTCTACAACTTTTTTCTTCCAATATTTTGTTTTTCTTTTTGTTCCTCCCTTCTAAAATAGCCTGTTTGCACTTATTACGATCTTCTTGAGATGCGATTCGACACCCAGATACATTTCCAGGTATATTTCCTATGTGCTCCTTGATTCTATATACTCCACCAGACATCATTTTCCCACACAACTTACATTTAATTTTGTCGAGGTTCTTAGGATCAATCAAAATACCAAACTCCCATCTGATGTCATTCGAATTTCTCTTAAAAATTTCAGATTCAGGTTGAGTGATGGATGCAGTCGACGATGGATTGCTTGCCATTTTCAGCAATAGACCTGAAAATTTGATGTGATAACACCACACAACAAATGATAGTACTAAAAAGCTCAAAGTCACTCCATATATTTTGAAGCATGAAGAAAAATGACACTAAGAAAGCAATGGTATAGTCACTGTAGATTTTTAAGTACATTTAGATACAAACATGAAACAACCATCATAAGATTACTCCCATCCGATGTCACAACCTATTGTTTCTACCATAAACCTCTTGCAAGTTGCACCAATAGCCATACCAAACACCCACGTTCACAAAATCAAGGGTCAATACAAAAATACACAAACTGAAAATCAAGCCTCACTAATTCCAAATTATTCCAATACTTGTTCCAAATGCACGGTCAATACTTATTCCAAATAATTAATGCACGACCATTACCTTCAAGGCTTGAACGATGATTGTTTCTGGAGTGCTTCGATGTGTTTCGATTCTTCCGAACAAGAGAGGTTTCTGGAACGAACACCTTGAACGAGGACTGCTTCTGGAACGAGGACTGCTTCTGCCTTCTGGAATGAGGCTTGCTTCTGGAACGAGGCTTGCTTCTGGAACGATGCTGCCTTCTAGAACGAGGAGTGTTTCTGGAACGAGGCTGCCTTCTGGAAAGAAAAGTGCTTTGGGAAATAACGATAAGAAAGAAACGCAGCAGCCCAGACAGAAAAGAATCATACCTAGTGGGCCAATTTTTTTTTTAAATGGGCTTCTTACCGGATCATTGAATTTTGAAGCCCAAATTTTTTTTTTTTAAAAAACAAGCCCACCTAGGCGCCCAGCCTCCGCCTAGGCGCGCCCTAGCGCCTAGGCTGGCCGCCTAGCACCTTATCGGTGCGGCCGGCCTCCGCCTAGCGCCTAGGCGGGCGCCTAGGGTGCATTTTAGAACACTGTTCTGTTCTTATTATACTGCTCAGGAAAATGAATTTAATAGTCTGCAGCAGGGAACGATGACTGTTGCAGAATATGCTTCGAAATTTTCTACTCTGTTGAAGTATGCACCTCACGTAGCTGGGAATGCGAAGGCAAAATATAACAGGTTTGTGAATGGATTGCATCCTGCTATATATACTTATGTTGTTTCTGGATTGCCTACCAGCTACGCAGAGGCAGTTGAACGAGCTAAGGCAGCCGAGGCTCGACTTAGGCGAGGAGGTCCACAGTATACTCCTCCACCTCCAGTGTCAGCCCAGCGGCCTACTTTGCGGCCGAGAGGTAAGAAGTTTAAGAAGACTGGTTCTGTTTCTTCGTCTTCTTCGAGTTCGAGTGGATCACAGAGAGGGAGTCATGTGATTGCTCCTTACTGTAGCCATTGTGGGGGTAAACATACTATCAAGCAGTGTTGAGGTATGTTTGGTACTTGTTATCAGTGTGGGCAGGAAGGCCATTTCTCTCGAGTATGTCCGAACAGGGGTACGACTTCTTCCCAACCTCAGCCAGATGAGACCTACTGTTCCTACTCCATCCTTTCAGCAGTCTAGCATCCCACGATATCGAGGACTGGGTGGTCGGAGTGCCCAAGTTCCTCCTCAAGTGAGAGTGTACGCCATGACCGAGGATCAGGCGAGAGAAGCTCCTGGTGGAGTGATTGCAGGTATTTGCACGCTTTGCGATTATCCTGCACGTGGTTTATTTGATACAGGAGCATCTCATTCATTCATATCTCATGCATTTGTTGCATCTCACGATATTGAGTGTACCCCGTTGTATGATACTTTGTCGATAGCCACGCCAGCAGGGAAGATTATTTTGTCTGAGAAAGATGTGCATAATTATGTATTGATATATGAGGATAATGTGATATTTCTGAATTTGATTGTCCTCCCAATGCACGACTTTGATTGTATTATTGGCATGGATATCTTGATGGCAAATCGAGCTACTGTTGATTGTTATCATGGAGTGGTTCGATTTTGACCGATTGATGGACCCAAGTGGAATTTTTATGGCAAGGGTTCCCAAGCCAAAATTCCATTGGTATCTTCCTTGGAAATGTCTCGACTATTGACTAGCGGAGATGAGAGTTATCTTATCTACGCTATTGATGTCTCTAAAAAGGAACCTTCTTTATCTGAGATTCCTGTTGCGAAAGAATTCCCGGATGTATTTCCCGATGAGATTCCTAATTTCCCTCCTCATCGAGAAGTTGAGTTTAATATTGATCTTGTCCCGGGAAGTGCGCCTATTTCGAAAGCTCCTTATCGCATGGCACCTTTGGAATTGAAAGAATTGAAAGAACACTTACAGGATCTTCTCAATAAGGGATATATTCGATCGAGTGTATTACCTTGGTAAGCTCCGATCTTATTTGTTGGAAAGAAAGATGGTACTATGCGAATGTATATCGATTATAGGCAACTGAATCGGGCTACTGTGAAAAACAAGTACCCACTTCCTCGTATTGATGACTTATTTGATCAGCTTCAGGGTACTTCTGTATATTCGAAGATTGATCTTCGTTTTGGGTATCATCAAGTACGAGTTCGAGACGAAGATGTGCCCAAAACTGCTTTTCGTACGAGGTATGGCCATTATGAATTCTTGGTTATGCCTTTCGGTCTCACAAATGCTCCTGCTGTTTTTATGGATCTAATGAATCGTGTCTTTCGAGATTATCTTGACCAATTCGTTATTGTGTTTAGTGATGATATTCTTGTATATTCGAAATCGAAAAAGGACCATGCTGAACATCTGAAACTGGTACTTCAAATTCTTCGTAATGGACATTTATATGCTAAATTGTCCAAATGTGAATTTTGGATGGACAAAGTTGTATTCTTAGGCCACGTCATTTCGAGACATGGCATATCTGTTGATCCTGCGAAGGTCGAAGCTGTATTGAATTGGCCGAGAACTACGAATGTTCCTGAGATCCGTAGCTTCATGGGTTTAGCTGGATATTATCGTCGTTTTATTGAAGAATTTTCGAAAATAGCTAAACCTATTACTCAACTGACGCAGAAGAATCAACGATTCATTTGGTCAGATGAATGTGAAGCTAGTTTTCTTGAATTGAAGACGAGATTGACCACAGCACCTGTGCTTACTATTCCCTCAGGTACCGGAGGATTTGTGGTGTGTACAGATGCGTCTGGTAAAGGTTTGGGCTGTGTTCTGATACAACATGGCAAAGTGGTTGCTTATGCATCTCGTCAATTGAAATCTCATGAAACACGTTATCCTGTTCATGATCTCAAATTGGCCGCCATTGTGTTTGCTTTGAAGATTTGGCGCCATTACTTGTATGGAGAAAAGTTTGTTATCTATTCGGACCATAAGAGTCTGAAATATCTCTTTTCTCAATCTGATTTGAATATGAGGCAACGCAGGTGGATGGATCTCTTGAAGGATTTTGATTGTGAGATTCAATATCACCCTGGATCGGTGAATGTTACTGCGGATGCCCTTAGTCGGAAACTTCATGATTCTGTTTTATTATCTATTTGTGTCGCCAAGGTACATGAAGATATATGTACTTCTGGTTGGACTTTTCACTCGAATTGGAATTCTGTCACTGTCTCAGCATTGCAAATTGAGCCGAACTTGATATCGAAAATACGAAAGGCCCAACGAAGCGATGCTCAGATCCAAAAGTCGAAAGAACTTGTATCTGTAGGACATCAGTCTGGATTCCAGATATCTTCTGATGGTTCTTTACGACTTAATGATCGGCTGGTAGTTCCTGATAATTCTGATTTGAAATCTGCCCTTCTTCGAGAAGCACATTGTAGCAAATACAGTATTCACCCTGGAGGCCGAAAGATGTATTTGACATTGAGACCTCAATTCTGGTGGAAACGTATGAAGAAGGACATTGCTGAGTTTATTTCTAAATGTCTTGTCTGCCAGCAAGTGAAAGCCGAGAGAATGAAACCGGGAGCATTGCTCCATAGTCTCGAAATCCTGAAATGGAATTGGGAACATATTGCTATGGATTTTGTGACTCATTTACCTCGTTCGCCCAAGGGTTGTGATGCTATTTGGGTCATTATTGATCGGCTTTCGAAATCTGCACATTTTATTCCGTATGAACGGACTTATCCTTATAAAAGAATGGCCCGTTTATACATCGAGAATGTAGTGAGACTGCATGGTGTGCCAGTCTCAATTGTATCTGATCGTGATCCCAGATTTACTTCTAAATTCTGGGGTATTTTTCAGGAAGCGATGGGTACGCGTTTGGCTATGAGTACTGCTTATCATCCTCAAACTGATGGCCAGACCGAGCGTACGATTCAAACGTTAGAGGATATGTTACGTGCTGTTGTGATGGACTTCAGAATGGGATGACAAGATGCCTTACCATTGGTTGAATTTTCTTATAATAATAGCTTTCAGACGAGTATCAGTATGGCACCGTTTGAAGCTCTATATGGGAGACGATGTCGATCACCGTTATTCTGGGATGAGATTGGAGAGAGACAATTGACTGGACCTAAAATGATACAGGAAATGAACGATAAGGTTCAGTTAATTCGGAAGCGGATGAAAGCTGCTCAGGATTCGTCAAATGAGTTATGCGAACAAACGAAGACGACCCTTGGAATTCCAGAAAGGTGACAGAGTATTTTTGAAAATATCTCCCTTTAGAGGCACTGTTCGATTTGGCATGCGAGGGAAGTTATCTCCTCGTTATGTTGGGCCATACGAGATTCTTGATCGAGTTGGTGATCTTGCGTATCGATTGGCATTGCCACAAGCTCTATCTGCCATTCACGATGTATTTCATGTTTCTATGTTGAGGAAATATGAACCGGATCCATCACATGTCACATGTACTTGCACCTGATGAATTTGAACTTGATCCTTCTCTTTCCTATGTTGAACAACATGTTCGCATTATGGATCGAAAGGAAAAGATATTGCGAAATAAATCGATCCCTTTGGTTCGAGTACAATGGACACGACATGGTATTGAAGAGTCGACGTGGGAATTGGAAAGCAAAATGCGAGATTCGTATCCGCATTTATTTGATACTAGTCCATCTGTTCCATTGTATTCGATGTATTCTGATCCGTTTACTGATTTTAGTTTTGATATATATTATAACTTGTAACATATATATGTTTGCCAATGTTATGTATATAGAGATGTTTGAGATTTCGAGGACGAAATCTTTTAAGTGGGGGAGAAATGTAAGGGCCGTGTATCGTATTATCGTAAATCTTATGTGATTATCGATAATTCATGAATTTGATATGTGATTATGCATTTAATGTATATTATGACGATAAAATTGAGAAAATAAGTATTGAATATGAATTGACGTTGTAAGAGCTCGAGTGGAGAAGCCGGACGCCAATATAGTACAAAATCAAATATTTGTACAGAACATGTGGCGCCCGGGCGGTAGAAAGTGACCGCCCGAGCGCCAGGGTATATGGCAATTGTGTTCGGGTAGAACACTTCACGCCCGAGCGGTAGTTTGCGACCGCCCGAGCACGATGCAAGTGGGTTTGGGCAAAACATGCCGCGCCCGAGCGGTAATTTGTGACCGCCCGAGCGCGGTACAAGCAAAATTCGGGGGCAGAGTGTCTCGCGCTCGGGCGCGAGAATTCTACCGCCCGAGCGCGGTATCGGTGGAGATAAGAATTAGTTCCTTTCTTCTCTTTCCTTCATTGTTTATTCGATAACTTCGAGAGAGCAAACGAGATTTTGATTTTCTTTCGTCCGAATCGACTTCGAAATGCTGTCTAGACGCGAAACCAAATATATATTCGGAATCGTCGCGTCGAGGGCGTCTGACTGAGGTAATTTTCTTCTGGTTCCAGCAGCTTGAAATATCAAAGTGCTGGAATAGCATGTATTTGAAGTTGAATTTCCTGTATGTAGTAGAATAATCGACAATAAACTCATATTTAAAGTCGGAATTGAATTATGATATGATTATGATTTGATATGAATTTTTGAAGTTTCAAAAGATATTTGAAACTCATATTAATGATTTTGGAGTATGTTATTGATGTAGATAAAGTGTAATATCAATATCTTCAGGCTACATCAACTGGAAACGAAGAATTGAGGTATGTTGCGATCGGGTAACATACGACAGGTATCTGTATTATATGATATATGTTGGATTGATTTGATTGATTGGAATGAGAATATGTGTCTATATGCCTTATTTGTTGAGTTTATGTGGCATACATGACATTGAGATTGAGATATAGATGTATAAAATAAATGCTTTGTTAACACACATCGTTTGATGCATACATCGATACATGACATGCACGTTGAGCTATGATACTTGGATACCCTGATATGATTTGATTGGATTCTGGGGTTTGTGAACACAATGCTATGTTTGGTATTATATGACCCTTAAAAACATAGACATTTGTGGCCACGATGATTGGATATGAGATTTGGGATTTGATGGTGCTTTGTCGACGCTATCATACGAGTATCCCTTATTGAGACCGGTGTGCCAGCTCGAGCATTGATTTGATAGCGATTCGTTTGATTCTGAGATGTGCTCAGTGGATGGGAATTTGACCTGATACCTCCACGACATACATGCATTGCATACCATATATAATTGTTTAGATACTTGTGGTATATATGATGGTTGTTCCATACGGAGCTTTGCTCACCCCCAAGGGGGGCTGTTGTTGTCTTTGTGTGTGGACAATGGCAGGTACTCCAGGATATCAGGAGACCGGAGAGGGTACTTCTGGAGGGAGTCACAGTTTGAGTTGAGGTTTATGTTTTGTTCCCAGTATATATGTATATGTATTTATATACCGGGGCATGTCCCGAGGATATGAGTTGTTTGTATATGATTGGTTTTGAGTTCGTGTGGGCATGTTTATGATGTGAGAAGAAATACTATTTTTAGTATTTAAATTATAGAAGAAATATTTCGGGCTCATTGTAAAGGAAATTTTAAACTCGTTTTCCGCTGTAATTAGTTAACCCTAATCAAAGTGCATTGTAATAACGATTAGGAGCTAAGGGCCCCACACTTTATGTTGTTGAGAAAAACTTATGAATACTTTTTGATGGAATATCTCAAAGTATTACACAAGAAAGATTCTTGCAAAAATATAGTATAAACTGATATATTATGCACGAAAAAAATACAACAAGTAGGAAAATAATCAACTAAAAGTAAAATTTACCAATTTCAATCCCCGAAAACGGTGCCAAAAACTTAGCTTTTCTAATACAATAATTTAGAACAATTAAATTTCTCCTATTTTCTCGATATTACCAAAACACACGATTC
This sequence comes from Primulina tabacum, assembly GCF_025594145.1. Classification (NCBI taxonomy): domain Eukaryota; kingdom Viridiplantae; phylum Streptophyta; class Magnoliopsida; order Lamiales; family Gesneriaceae; genus Primulina; species Primulina tabacum. Next base: position 333,965 of record NC_134564.1, read on the forward strand.
AATTTAAAATATAGTGTACAAAGAATGAGTATCGTCTCACATAGATTGATTTATGAAAAATTTATCTCAAGCCAAATTCTTTAGTTAACTACAAAGATAAGTAAATTAATTTATAAACTAAATTAAAAGTAATTTCAACAAACACAATATAAATAACTTAAATCAAATTAATAAAAAAAACAACAGTTAAGATTTCGATTTATCTAGCCCTGAATATTCTTTAATGATTAAATTTCAATTCATAAGCCATGATTTTTTACGAGATTCTCTAATCTATCAATATACTCTGTCGAGTTATAATAATCTAATCGAAAAAATGCAGCAACCAAGTATCTTTGTGTTATTTAACAGTTCCAATCGCATTAACGCATCATGAAATCCTCTAGCTTTCGATTTATTGTACTATAACTATCAACATGTACCCAAATTCATATGTCTATGCAAGTTATAGATCCATGAATTATGTTATCATATCATGTTATAAAATCTCATTCCGTTCTTAATTATAATACATAAAATAACTTCGAACTTGAGCATTCCCCAAAGAAGCAATAAACACAATAGAATCATAAAAAATGCTCAAAAATAAAATTCAATCTTCAACTAGAAATCAAAACATAGATGTTTGGGGGATAAGATCTCTTAAATCCTAACTAAAAGAAAAGAGAAGTAGAAAAACGCTTGTTTTTCGGTTGAGTTATCTTGCTTTCCCTCTTGTGCCTCTTTTCGTTGTGGTGGCTCTTTTGCCTATTTGATCTTCCCATTTGTATATTAGGGCTGCTCATATTATATATACAAATTTTGAGTCCATAAAAAGTCAGGAAATCCGAGCATATTTTCTTTCCTTATCGCATCGCGCTGGGGCTGTCAGAAAATAACACCCAGCATGATATGTTTTGTCTCGGGCATCGAATTTTCTTCCGAGCATGCTGAGGCGATATTGCTTGACTGCACTAGCGTGCTGTCTTTTGTCTCATCCTTTGTTTCTTACTTGATACATGCTAGGTCGGTAAAACAATCACCGTCCTAGCACGCCATACTCTGTCCAGCTTTTTCACTTTTCATGCATCCGGGCGGGCCGGGTACAAAAATCACCGCCCTAGCACAATATGCTCTGTTCTAAGGTACAAATTTTCACCTTTCTTCATCACTTTTCACCTACAAATCAACCACACACATGAGGAGTGATCATATGCATAAACTAACAACAAAATTGCTGAAATGTGGACTCAACACATAAACTTGAAAAAAAATAGACTAAAAACAACACTATAAACTATGTAAAAATTATGATGAGAAATCGAAGATGATTGTAATTGAAACGTCTACTACTCATTTTTCAATAAATTATACTAGAATTTTTTTTCTTTGTTATATGATTTCGGCCAAATATACATATATATATATATATATACATACATATACATATATATATATATATATATATATATATACCAACCAACCTATTATTTGAAAGTCCAAAAAAACGCAGTGCAAAACATAAAATCGTAAACCGTCAAACCAAAATTAAAACTAGTATTTTTCAAAATAGCAAAAACACTTAAATCCTCTCAAAACCTCTCGAAAGCATAAAAGTCATAAATTCTTTAAAGTAATCTTAAATCATAATAATGCGGAAAAACTAGCAAAGATCATCGGGTTATGTATATCATCAGTCCAGCTAGTTCAACCATCAAGTCCTCCATCATCATCAAAATTATTCTCACCTAGTGAGTTCATTGAGTCAACAAACCTTAACCATGATAACAAGTAATACATATACATTCCCAACCAACAATGAAAGATAATTTTAATAAAATAGCTTTTCATGAACATGCATAAACTTTAAACCTTTTTTCCATTCATTATATCATTTTTCCTTTCATCATATACATATAAATTTTTCTTTTATTGAATTCAGATCATTAATTGTGACTTTTATTTCAGCTTTTGGTTGATGGATCCATCTACGTATAACCATAGTACCAGGCAGCGGGGACATCAGCGACACTCTCACTTGTCAACTGAGCGTTGGCCTTACATATCATCATATCCTTTCGTATTAGTCACAATCAAGTCACTTTCTTCAACCTTTCATTATATTAATCACTTATAAAAATTCATGCATATATATCATTTTTCCTTTAAACTAGGCATGCAACATATCTTTAAGCATTATCGTTTTTAATCATAAAATCCCAAAAAGTTTCAAAATAAACATTTTAACATTCATTACATCATTCAAGGCACTAACATGGCCGAACATTTTTCAGGTGTAAAATGACCGTTTTGTCCCTAAAACCCCAACTTTCCCAAATTACCCTTGGACCCTAAAACGACGACCCAAATATATCCAAACTTAACATAACACCTTAAAATACACCCATAAGCATTCCTTAGATGCAAACTTAAGCTCCTCGACTAATTTCTTAATTAGTTTTAAAACTTGAACCTACGTCCCGATTTTAACACGAATCGACTCAAAACTCAACCAAACTTGGACCATAGCTTATCAAAACCCAACCATACCCTATGCAACCAAAATCAAGCCAATTAAAACCCATAGAACAAGCCTAGAAAGCTACTTAATTTTATGCCCTTAATCAAACGGAACCCTAGCCTCTCAACCTTGCCCCCTTCGGCCCTTGCCCTTAACCAACAAGACCAGCCCCTATGCAACCTTCCTAGGACCATGACCGAGCCCTTGAAAAGCTACTGGACCAGTCCTAACAAGCTATGCCCCTACAGCCCTCAAGCCCGTCGACTAGAAGCCTCGCGTGACCCATATTCACGCCTCGAGCCCCTCTCCTCGCACCAGGTATGGTACCAGCCATTTAAGACCATGCCTCAGCCCTTTTAACACATGAACACGTCCTTACAGCAGCTAGGTGTTGTGCTCTTCTAGGAAACCCAAACCAAAACCCTAACTTGATTTTGGAGCCCAAAAATGTTCAGCTTATTCCCCCTCTTGTCAAGCCCTTAGCCATGCCTCTTATGACCCTTAAACCTACTGAAAAACATCCTTTCCCATAACCCTATCATGGCAGCCCTTTTGTGCAACAAAAGCATGAATTTAAAGGCATGAAAATCAAAACTTTAACATGTATATACCATGAAAACGAAAATACAAGAAGGGTATCATATTTTTCATGAAAACTTGATTAAATACATATAATATGGTATGAACGATGAGTAAAAAAAGATTAAGGCATGCCTTTATGTGTTTCGCGGGCGAAATTCAATCCTTGACGCGGGGGACGTTGATGGAGAGACGGGAGAGGAAGCTTGTTGAAATTTCCTTGTACAAAATCACGTGAAGGTGCTGATGTGTGGTCATGTGCTTGGGAGAGGAGAGTCCTAGTATTTTTTGAGGCTTGGTGTGCATGAGTTTAGTGTTGTAGGTTAGGGTTTTGGGACCTTGTTTTGATATAAAATACTTGGTGGAAGGCTTGGCTCAAAAATCTTAGTATAATAGGCTCATTATAAAGTAGATAAAATATCTCGTTTAGGAAATTTTTCAAAAATATTAGCCGAGTTTCCAAAAAATTCTTATTTTCGTCAAAAATCTATTACTGGTTTAAAATACGCATCGGCATATAAAAACATCCCAAAAAACACAATTTTCGAAATTCTCATTTAAAATATACCATATATTAAATATATAAAAATAATCATTTAATAATAATATTTTGCCTTTACGATCCTCAGTCTTCATTCCTCGATCGCGTCTCGAATAACCTTTAAAACATAGTTTTATGCATTCTAATAGAAAATCATATTTTAAACATGTAAACATGCCTACCACATTTAATTAATGCAATTAAAATAATTTAGTTAGACATTTTTCATTTATCTTAGATCTGCATGCAATTGTGTTACGTTATCGCATTTTAGATCTTACAATAATCCAGCTGAAATTTAGGACATATTTTGCTCAAATAAAATATGTTTTTGGGAGGAAAGATAGAAAAAAAAAACAAGAAACAATTTCAGGTAGTAGATTCACAAATAAAGATGCTAAATTTTCAAGTGATTAAAAAAGATCGAAATCAATGTATGAATCAAAATTTAGAATATTTTAATTTGGACATTTTGCGAGGAGTTAAAACTAAAATAATTAAAATAGGAAGTCCTTGCCATAAAATGCTGACATGAAGACCGATTCGAAATGGAAATTAGAGCTTGGTTTATTCATTTCCCCTTTCAATTACACCCTTCTCCTCTTGTAAATTCTAATCCAGAAATTTCGGTTCACCGCGAAACGGGTCGACCCTAATTTATCTGAAGTGTATTGTATAGGTATTGGAGATCGTTAGTTCTCTGGGTCCTAGCCCCATTGTGATCTTCCTCTGTAAAACGAAGATTAAAGGTTGGAGAATTATGCCGAGAGTGACCCACCTGCTGCGAAAAGCTAGTAAATCAATTCAAGATTTGGATTTGCTCAAAGTTTTGAAATCCGAACTCAACCATGAACTTTCTTCCATCCGATTCCAGGTACCCATTCCATAATCAGAAATTTAACGATAAAAAATGTGTCTATGAGTCTGTCTTGTTTGAAGCTAATCCGATTCCATTTACTGTCATGGACGAATTGTGTGGACAATAGGAATGAATATATTATTAATCCCTAAGAAAAGGTTGAATCTTTGAAAATTGTGCAAGTATAAATAGGCAATTGAGACGCTTTTTCTTTCCCCTTGCGTATTGAATGAAATCTCTCCCTGCTACTCATCCTGTTTTATAGATAGGCAAATTGAGTTGACAGTTTTAGAACTCATGAGGAAATTCTTTGATCTTTTTGCTCACAAATGCGAACTCGGTCTGGGATTTGTTAGGTAACTTGTATCTTGAATGACTGAAATTTTACTGTGCCCCTCCTCTAGCCGTCCTTAGTTGTGGAAATTGGCAAATTGCTTAAAAAGAAAAGAAAATCAAATCAAATCGTTTTAGATTGTCATTAGACCAAGAAATTTGAGTTGTATTAGAAGGCAAGACGTGCATTTATCTCTCAAATGGTTTCAATGTATTGCAAGAGCACTTCTTGGTTTCAGGTAGGAAAAGCCTTGGGTGTTGATGGAAAAGGAGTTGGCATTGCCGATCAGTCTGATTTGAGACATGAATATTTGCCTGTGAAAAAGTAGGGTTCTAGGAAATTTATAGAATTGCCAACAATGGTGAGCTTCATTGTTGAATTGGCTACATTTTCGATATTTTAATTTGTACACGTGCTAAAATGAATACAGGGCTGTGGAATTGGTTCCTCTGGAGATTTCATATTAGAGTGGGACTCACCATGGTCCCAAGATGTGGTTTTACGGAAAAAAGGTTCAGCCGGGGAAGAAGTTGCCGTTTCAGCTTTGTTGGGTCGTGAGGCATTTCAAGGAGACAGTAAATTTCCGAGAGAAGCTTTGATGAAAATTTGTGTGAAAAAGACAGGGTTGAACTCCATCTTGCACTTCGACTGTGTAGCATCTAGTATTGGAGAAGATAGGTCTGACTTTGACATTCGGAAAGCACAATATATTCAATCGATATCATGTCTTGATTCTTCAGTGTATAGAGGCCCTATATTCAGGTATTTAATGTCTATATTCTGTTGTCTTTTCAGTTGTTGCAATAGAGTTGTTTAAATGAGGAAGTATCAAATGGTGCAAAAATTCAGAAATATAGTATTCATAAGATTGGTTCAACAGTCCAACTACTTTCTGCTGATGTAATAACTGACCAAATCATTAACGAGATAAACATCATACTTAAAACATTTCACAGGGTGACATGTAGTGGAATTGTAAAAATCGTTTCCTGTATATACGTGTTCTTAAGCAGATAAGTCACCTAGAAGAGAGAAGAGAGGGAAATGAGAAGGGTGAGAAAGTTCTCACGCTTGCTCTTCACTCAGCTTTTACGTTTCCATTTATTCTTGTTTCTAACGCTTTTGGTGAATATAAATTTATCTGGTTTGAATGAAATCGATCCTTACATATATCCTAGAAGAAAGATGTTTTTAGATGACTTTATATACAAGCTAACAAATTTCTTTGGCTCGAAATTTTCAGAGTAATTTTTTAATCTTTGTAGAATTTTTCAGTGTTGATTTCTTATCTTACTGATATCCTTTATACAGTGACTTGGATCCGACACTCCAACGTGAGCTGAAGCAATTTCTTGCATCAAGAGGAATCGAGGAAAATTTTACAAACTTTGTCCTCCTTCACTTACACAGAAAGGAGCAAGATCAATACATGAACTGGCTGCAAAAGTTAAAAGACTCGATGGATGATGAAGATACGTGCAATGACCAATGTTCTAAAAAGCGGTACAATGACCAATGTTCTAAAAAGCGGTAGGCGGTTGTTGGGCTCCACCCACTGCCTAATGCCTAGGCGGTTTTTACTTTTATCTAAATATCAAAATTTTCTTGTTTATCTCAATATTTCTCCAATAATTCCTCTATATCAAATTCTAACTCAAAATTAATGGCATATCATCATCTTTATCCTATACAAATTGATTAAAAAATATGTCAAACAATCTTTTCTAAAAAATAAAAAAATACGAAAGTTTTATATATTACATTAGGTGGTCACCTAGACGGATCTAAAAATCTGGAGAGTAGGCGACCGCTCTGCACTTAGCCGCCTAGACGTTTTTAGTCGGTGTCTTTTAGAACCCTGGCAGCGAAGGTTTAACGTTCCGAAGTTACTGTACATATTTGAAGCTGAGCCTGATATAATCATCACTATTAAAAATGCAGGGTTTGATAATTTTGGCTCTTTTTGTTAGAGTATGATTTTCATCTGGTTTGTTGCCCATTGATATGAAATTTATGCTTTCGTAGTACGCAAATATTAGAGGGTCTTTCTTGCCGACAACAGTTTCAAAACTTTGCTTTAGTTTTGGGTTAAAGTAATGTGCTAAACAACTCGATTCTCAAACTTGACGAACTTGTTAAATTAAAACAAAATAGTCAAAAATAATTGCTGAAATTTAAGTCGCATCCTCGTTCAATTATTTCGAGATACTCTTTTGGGATTCAATTTTGTTGGAGTAACCCGACAAGCAGTTGGGCTTGAATTATACAGACACAGATGATTGATCGAAGCTGCTCTCAATTTTGTGGACCAAAAACACGAATATTCTTCATTCAGCACTCTTCACCTAAAGAGTTTAGACCTTCATGGGTTGTTAGTCTTAGGCTATCTTCAACCACAAAATCTATTTTGGTGTAAATTTTATATTAAAGTAGTACGATTTTTGCACCAAATACAAGATACATCTCCAACCCGAATATTCTCGAAATATTCTTAATTATTAATAATTAACATAAATAAATAAATATTAAAACATTTAATAATTAAACATTTACTTATAAAATTAATAATTAATTATAGTTAATTGTTTTTGCTAAATATAAAATTATTAAATTAAAAAAACAAATATTAGATTATTTTTTGTATATTATTAATAATTATTAAAAATAAATAAATTTATAAATAAATAAAAAATTATGGCACCCAATTTCGCCAAATTTGGTGCAATGGAAGGTGGGGCGCTATCTTGGTGCAAAAGATAGCACCCCCATTGGAGCAATAAACCTTGCACCAAAATGACTTCTCACGTAATTTTGGTGCAAGGTTGGAGAAGCCGGAGAGAATACGGTTTCAGTTCAAAAGTCGTTTTCTCGAATGGGAAACTATAATAGGCTTTTAGCAGTGAATTTGTTTAGAGGAGCAGAAAACCTTGTGATGATATTAAATATCATGGTTTCTTTAATATTCAAAATTAGTATTTTTTATGAGGGATGGTGGAGACCATAAACCATTCATTTCCATATAATAATGGGATTGACTAAGATTTGTTTCAATCATCAAAATAATGTTTTAGTGCGATATGTATCGGGATATTTTGAATATTTGTGGTTATTATTATTGATGGTACCACCATAATCAAACACCATTTAATATTAATTGTCAATCTATATCTCTACATGTTAATTATATAACGTTAATCTAACTGCCAAACAAAGAAAAGGCTAACCGACCAACTAATTACACCTCTGTTCTTTTGCCTGACACTTGAAAATTATTTTATATATAATAAATCGAGGCCATTATTTGATATACATATGTATATAGAGATATTTGTATCGATATTATTATTATTATTATTTAAACAAATATATATATACACACACAGTTTTGATATTCTGTAAACTCACTGTACATATTTATGTGAGCACCGATGATGTGACACTTATCTATTGGATGTACAATTTTGATATGTTCATTACATACAATAGATGAGTGTCACCTCATCCGTTGGTACATAAATGTGCATGATGAGTGTATAACATATCAAAACTATATATATATGTGTGTGTGTGTGTGTGTGTGTGTGTGTGTGTGTGTAGTTTTGCTATGCTGCTCACCAACCGTGCCAACCCGTATGCTCACAATAAGATGACACTCACGTATTGGATATACAATTTTGATATACATCATCACATCCAATAAGTGAGTGATACATCATTGGACACGAAGGTGGGTACGATTGGTGAACAACATGCAACAGAATAACAAAATAAACAAATCACTAACTTAATTAAAATAACTAAAAAATAATTATGCAAAAATATAAATACTTGTGTGTGATGTCTTGGAGCAAAATAGTTACTAGAAAACATAAAGTCAGCTGATTCAATGAAAAACTAATTTCCTCAACCATGTGAGAAAACAAAATGCATCCTAAAACAAATAACCAGACTTAAAACGAAACCAAGGAATGCAAGACGATGTGCCAAAAATTGTTGTGTTCATATGTCTCCAACACTCAACGGCAACACAGTATAATTACGATGCTTCTTCTTTGTGAGTTCTTTTGTACATTCTTGCGTGTATTGCTTGTCTCGATTTTCTGGAATTTTCAACCGATGCATCTCTTGTGTATCAATTATTCTTTAATATATATAGATTTGTGTTGATCTTGATAGGCTTGAATATGGATGCGATCCGAGAAAAAGGATGAGCCGGGTCGGGCACTCCACCGGATCTGCTATCAAGATGATGAGGGAAATAGGAGCAGTGTGAATATCTGAACAAGAGGTTTCTTTCTCGGGTAATTATAGAGACCTGCGATCAAGAAGATAAGTGAATGGGCGCCGGAAGGGTATCCGGCATGGTCATTCCGATGCTTAAGTCAGTGTGATTCAACAAAGGGACCAATGTAACCAAGTGATAGTTGTGATATTGTTGTGGATGAAAGGATTTGAATAAAAGAGTAATGAATGCTGGTGTATTCAATATGTGAATGAATTAAATACAAAGAGAGAACCTAGTATTTATAGCAGGAGAAATGATGATGACCTCGTTCTGCATGCTATCTACTAATTATAGCATGGCGGCTGATCATATCATACATTCTGACACACCAAGTCACACAATAGTCACATCCTCCTGGTCTGATTTGGCCAACCACTTGGATCGGTGTTAGAATGGGACAACCGCCCACATCTTATTTCACTAGCACACTTGAGTGCTGTGCTCACATCTTGGTAGCCCGAGGAAGACGTTCCCAAGAACTTTCACGAGAGCCCGAGCATCCAATAGCCTGAGGAGAAAATGTCCCGGGCGTTCACCTGCCCGGCTCTGATGAACCCTTCCTGCAAATTTACCCTGATCTGGGCCATCCATTCAGTATCCCGGGTCGTTCATGACCTGGGCTCTTATGGGAGCATCGTCAATTGTCTCGGGTCATCCACGACCTGGGCACAGCCCGGGCTATCCCGGGGATATCATCACTCCCTCCTTAAATAGTCGGGCTAGATTCATACTCGCTGTCCCGATTAGTCTTCTGTGCCAGGTCATGGAAAATGTGAGAACCTGAATTTCCAGCATTTCAGCAGCAATGCAAAACTCCAGCAGAAGTTAATATTTCTAGCAGCTAGCAATATTCAGTAGCAAAGGAAAATTCCAGCAGAAGCTAATAATTCCAGCATCAGCTAATATTTCAGAAGTTGATATTTTCCAGCATATAGAATTCCAGCAGATAGAATCCAGCATCAGAAGAACGAGATTCCAGCAGACAGTTACTAATTCTGCTCAGGACTTGTAACTGAAGCATTTAACATGTAATAAAGGCTGTTAATGGCAGATTATGGTCATTAATTGGAAGGCTAACAGTGAGATCATGGCCTATAAATAGCACCCTCAATCTCTGAAATTGATGTTACCAAAATCTTGAGTTATCACTTGAAATTAGAGCTAAGAGAGTGCATTTTTCGAAGCTGTAAAATCCAGTAGCGAGGCAAGCAGATTTCCAGACTTCAACAGAAATTCTTTAAGCAAACTACGGTAAGTGGGCTTATATATAAATATCTTGAAATCAGTTTGATAATTCTGTTTTAAAGCACAGTTTCTGTATGTTTAATTTCTGATATATGATTTTGAAGCACTGAAACTCCCTAGTTAACTAATGGTAGGAATATATATTCTGAACATTTCTGAATTCTGATTATGATTCTGGCCTCACCCCTTAGAGGAGAGAACATATAGGGGACTGATATCAGTTTAGCCATGAAATTCACTAACGTGCTCAGTACTTACTAATTCTGATTTCTGTTCTGAAACATGTGATTTCTGAATTCTGATTTCTGTTCTGAAAATAAGAGTTTCTATGTATTCCTGTATTACTGTTTCTGTTGAAAACGATTTCAAAAACTGGGAGTTATTCCCGCCCCTGCTTACTGAGTGACAATCATATCACTTACCCACCAAACTCATCTCAGATAAGAACGAGGAAGAAAAGTTAGAAGAAGAAGAGCAGATTCAATTCTGGGCTGGTGAAGAAGACCGTTGTTTATCAGTTCTAGTTTATGTTTATTCCGTTGAATCTGTTAAGATACTTTTATATTTTGTTTTACATTTCCGCTGTAAAATATTTGGCATTGAGTTTGTATCAGACATTGAAATATTCAGTATTTATGAATAAAAAGACTGGTTTATGAATTATGTACTTCTGAGGCTTGTTGTTTTCGAATGTAAATTTGAGAGCAACGCCAGTGTCAACCAACCCCCGTCCCGGGGCATGACATTATTTTGTCGTTTAGCTTTCTCGGGCTGGTAGGACTGCTGTTATTTCATTGGTGCTGACGTAAGCCCTAGAATCTTGAGCCGCCATAAATTTTTCGTATTCCGAGAAAATTAATCATCATAACGCCTCGTATTTCGAGCCTGTCTTTTCACATTTCCCCACGTAAATCGCAACCGTCCAATTGATTTGCGATCAACTGTTCAGATTAATCATTTTCTTCCTATATACATCTTTGTCCTAGGTTTACTTTTGACTTTTCACCTTTTGCTCCTTAATTCTCTTCAACTTCATCTTCTCTCCTCCGGCGACGTGTTTTCTTAGCTCTGGCAATCTTTGTTACCAGTCACTCATCACCATCTTCACCTCGTAAGTTCATCTTTCCTTATTCTCTGCCTCCTCTCCTTTTCTTTTTTAGTTATGTCGAATTCCAATTCTTCCACCTCTGGTAAGAACGTCGAGGGCTTGTCGAAAAACAACTCCCCGACCCCTTATGAGACTTCCGTCCACATCCTATAGCCATCCCCATTCCAACTTTCCGCCCTCTTCCAAAAAAAAGAAAAAACCATGAAATCTTCTTCCCGACCAGCTGGTTCCCAGGACAGAGGAAAAGATAAGGTTACAACGCCCTTGTGGTTCTCTACAGTAACTTCTACCCTTTATCTCGTGGCCTCTGAAGACATTAGATCTCTAGGCTCAATCCCTCCTAATTACAAAATCATCATCCCCGAGTCCAACGATCACGAGGACACCCCACCACCGGGCTTCCAAGCCTTCTTTGTAGAACGGCATAAGAGTGGGCTCCGGTTTTCGGTTCACTATTTTTTCGAAGGGGTTGGCCGGTTCTTTGGGGTCCCAATTAACCATCTCCAACCTAATGCTTTTAGGATTATGACAGCTACTTTATTTTGTTCCTTATGAAGAGTCTTCTAATTAATCATTCCGTCTTTCATTTCTTTTATTCCTGCTGGTTCATTATGGGATAGGGCCCCGGCCTACTGACCCTGTGGACTAGATAATAAATGAATTTGGCCAGGCTAGTAAATTACTTTCCCTTGATCTCGATCATTTCCTTATGTTTTATTTTCTCTCTTATCTTTGGTGCAGAAGAGGAAGAGATGATCAAGGCTAGTCTCCTTGAAGCGGCCGCCCGGAAAAAGCCCGAACAGAAGCAAGCTTGAGCTGAGAAAAGGGCTCGAGAAGATCAGGAGCAAGAGGAACGCCGGGTCGGGGCTGAGGCTGAGTCCCGGAAGAAACTGCCCCAAACTTGGAGGGGACCACTTCTTTTATCAGCGAGTGGGATCCGGCTCCTCTGAATCACCGCAAGAGAAAAGCCTCTCGGGAACCAATTACTGACACGGCTCCCTTGATCACCATACTCGAGGAAGGGCCCGAGATACATGCTCGGTCACACCTCCCAACCGGCTCACCTACCGATCTTTTTGCTTCACAGGGTGAGGTTCCCCTGGTCTTACAAAACATTTTTGGCGACGACATCAGAACGGATCTTATCAGGATGGTGCGGGGTCTTCTTCGTCCCGAGGAAATCGAGCATCTCAGGGGACTTCATTCCAACCAAAAACTTTATGAGGGGTTTGCTCGGTCCTTCTCAATAAGTTGCCTTTATTCTTTTTACTCGGTCATGTGCCAATTCTTAATCATTCTTTTGATTGCAGGGCTTGCAGATGCTCATCTCGGCTTATGAGCATGTGGCTGCTAAAGCAAAGAGAGCCAATTCCCAAGCTGCAACCGCTCGGGAAATGCACAACCAACTCCTGGTAGAAGTGGGCCGGATAAAAGGGCTTTGAAGGATCGTTTGCAGAGCACCTTGAGGTGCTTCAAACAAAATATTCTCCAAGAGTTGCAATAGCTCGTGTTCTAAGAATGTATATACCGATGAGTTAGATCGAGTTTGGTATAGAATCAAGCGAAAAATACTCGAAATAATCCTTCGTTAAGAAACACTGATATATTTGTATATCTTGTGTAACTGAATGAACAAAAGACTAGATTAGTTTTTGCATTCATTAGTTCAGTTATGGTGAGAATTGAACCAACAGATGCTCTAACTAGTTAAATCAGTTGGAAAACAATAGTTAAATAGTTAAATACACAAGATATGTTTATGGATATTCGGATACTTCAACTGCTCCTACGTCACCCCTTCTACCATTTTGGGTATGATTCACTAGAAGACTTTGAACGATACAAATACTTGTATAAACTCACCCAGCTTAGGACTTACCCACTGCCTTAACTGAACTCCTAGACTATACTGAAGACAACACCTTCTAGTCAACACTTCTTTAATGTCTATATGAGAAAGACTACATACACAAGTTTAAAATCTTTGTGCAAGACTGTATTTGAGTGGTGGTGTGTGTATGTGTGTGAGAACTGATCTCTGAGAACTACCTGAAAGTGTTCTCACACACTGAGGGAAATATGCTTCTAATCTAAAGCTCATAACACGTTTAAGTGTTGCCTCGACTGGGCTGAATGCTTCTCTCTTAAGCTGATATGACTTTGAAGCGTGCCCTTTTCTTTTCTCTCTTGTGTTGTAGATATCTTCACTGATCTTCACCCTCTATTTATAGGCGCGAAGTTTGATCGTACAGTGAGACTCAATTATTGTATATGTTGCATTTTGAATCTGTTCCTCGAAGTTTGTCTGGTTCTTTCTGGAACACTTTTGTCTTTAAGCTCTGATGCAACGTCCATTATTGTCCTTTGACTGGACAAATGTTTTTGTACCTTTGCGCACAGCTGGATTCCACTTAGTTCAGCTTGTCTTGATCTGCAACTGATTGCTCCAAACTGATGTTCTAAACTGGTCTTCATTTAGGCTGGTGAAATCAGTTGACTCGTCAGTTGAACTATTTTCACTCTTGTTCAGTTGAAGCAGTTGAAATGATCTTCAGTTGGGCTCTTCATCAGTTGAACACTCCTTCAGCTGGACGGGCTTCTGAGGTTCTCCTGTTGAACCACCTATCAACTGAACAATCAATTGAACTCATTTACGACACATCAGTTGAACTGATCTAGTTTGGTTGATCAGTTGATGCTTTCAGTTGGCGTCTTCGACAGCTTCAGTTTTGGCTCGTAACTGATTATTTCAGTTTCAGTTATCTGCGCACTAAGGTAGATTATTAAAAACAAACAAACAAGTTTTATTCACATCAAAATTAAGATTGCGAACATGAAATGTTCCAACAATCTCCTCCTTTTTGATGATCACAAAACTTGAACAATTGAAGTTAAAAGAAGTTTTCCCCAAAGAGAGAATCAAAGAAATAAAGAAAAGCTTTTTAAAGAAAAGTTTTTCAGTTCGAGGAATAGCAGAAAGAAACGCTCCCCCTCAACAACTAAATGAAATAATTTGAAAACAGTTTTTCAGTTCGAGGGATAGTTCTAAACAAAACTCCCACTCAGAAACTGAATGAAAAACTCCCTTAAAAAATATAATCATTTACGCAATTAATGAAGTTTTGGTATCAATCAAGCACTTTAGGCAACAAATATTAAAATAGCAGTTCAGTTATGTAAAGGCTAACTGGATGAACAAGATATTTATTTAATCAAATAAGCGTCCCTTGTATTATACATAACTGGTCGCCTTGAATGCTTTGAATGCTGCAAATATTTTGAGTTTTTTTTCCAGAAGATAAGCTAATTTGCCTTTGGACTTGATCTCTGTGCTGGCTAACTGGTCGAGCTGACTCAAACTGGACTCAACTGGTGCTGAACCGCATTGATCATCTATATTTGATCTGATATGGCAATTAAGCGGCGACACTTCTGATGATTAAGCTCCACTTAACTCATCAGTTTCAGCTAGTAGTTGGGTTTTGTTTGATGATCAGTTGGACTGGTAGACTTGCAACTGAAATAATGTCCTTTGAGCAGTTTAGTTGAACTGCTGTCAGTTGAACTCTACACCCTGCAAGCTACTTAAAACAACGAAGTTAATGAATCGAGAGAAGTGGCTACAATGTTAGTTGCTGAGCCATGAACCTTCTCTCTCCTCATAACAAACGCATAAAATATTTGAGAGGATTTTGAAATTCATTTTAAATAACATTTTCAAAATATCAATTTTCAAATGTCCTTTTTAGAACAACTAGCTCTGATACCAATTTAAGGATAGTTTGCATAGCACCTTGAGGTACTTCAAACAAAATATTCTCCAAGAGTTGCAATAGCTCGTGTTCTAAGAATGTATATACCGATGAGTTAGATCGAGTTTGGTATAGAATCAAGCGAAAAATACTCGAAATAATCATTCGTTAAGAAACACTGATATATTTGTATATCTTGTGTAACCGAATGACCAAAAGACTAGATTAGTTTTTGCATTCATTAGTTCAGTTATGGTGAGAATTGAACCAACAGATGCTCTAACTAGTTAAATCAGTTGGAAAACAATAGTTAAATACACAAGATATGTTTATGGATATTCGGATACTTCAACTGCTCCTACGTCACCCCTTCTACCATTTCGGGTATGATTCACTAGAAGACTTTGAACGATACAAATACTTGTATAAACTCACCCAGCTTAGGACTTACCCACTGCCTTAACTGAACTCCTAGACTATACTGAAGACAACACCTTCTAGTCAACACTTCTTTAATGTCTATATGAGAAAGACTACATACACAAGTTTAACATCTTTGTGCAAGACTGTATTTGAGTGGTGGTGTGTGTATGTGTGTGAGAACTGATCTCTGAAAACTACCTGAAAGTGTTCTCACACACTGAGAGAAATATGCTTCTAATCTAAAGCTCATAACACGTTTAAGTGTTCCCTCGACTGGGCTGAATGCTTCTCTCTTAAGCTGATATGACTTTGAAGCGTGCCCTTTTCTTTTCTCTCTTGTGTTGTAGATATCTTCACTGATTTTCACCCTCTATTTATAGGCGCGAAGTTTGATCGTACAGTGAGACTCAATTATTGTATCCGTTGCATTTTGAATCTGTTCCTCGAAATTTGTCTTGTTCTTTCTGGAACACTTTTGTCTTTAAGCTCTGATGCAACGTCCATTATTGTCCTTTTAGTGGACAAATGTTTTTCTACCTTTTCTCACAGCTGGATTCCACCTATTTCAGCTTGTCTTGATCTGCAACTGATTGCTCCAAACTGATGTTCTAAACTAGTCTTCAGTTAGGCTGGTGAAATCAGTTGACTCGTCAGTTGAACTTGTTTCACTCTTGTTCAGTTGGGCTCTTCATCAGTTGAACACTCCTTCAGCTGGCCGGGCTTTTGAGGTTCTCCTGCTGAATCACCTATCAAGTGAACAATCAGTTGAACTCATTTACGACACATCAGTTGAACTGGTCTAGTTTGGTTGATCAGTTGATGCTTTCAGTTTCGGTTATCTGCGCACTAAGGTAGATTATTAAAAACAAAAAAACAAGTTTTGTTCACATCAAAATTAAGATTGCGAACATGAAATGTTCCAACAGGCTTCACGAGCAAGATTTACACCGGGAGAAGGCCACTTGGAAGCAGCAGTTGGATCTGGCCAGTGCGGAGCTTGCTACGACCCGATCCGAGTTGGAATCGTCCTAGAAGGAGTACGATTATAACTTAGAGACCGTTTGTCTAGTGGCGCGAGCGGACCGGGAAGAAGCGGAATCTTCTCGGGCTTGAGCTGAAGAGGCAATTGCTGCTCTGGAGCTTTCGAATACTTCCTAGGAAGACAAGATGGATCAATTTTTGAAGTCCCGAGAGTTTAAGAATATGGTGGCTGACAAAGCCTTCGTTTATTTTGACCTAGGCTTCAACAAATGTCTCGAGCAGTTTCAAGAGGAAGGCCTTGTTCCTCCTGACCGGGAAGATTTTCCTGACCTGTTTAAAGCTGCTGCCTCTCTCCTGGAGGATGAAGAGGAAGAGAAAGATAAACCAGAATCAGAGGCTTAGATAATAGGTTTTATTTTTCTTCCCGGGCTTCCGGGCACAATGTATTTTCCCATTTTGTTTAATGAAACATATATTTTGTCCTTTTTCATTTGTTTTCTTCCTGGTATTCTGGCTGGACAAGTAGGAGACGTCGAGAATATCTCCCAAGTATTAGAAACGACTCGGGCTTTCTTAAATATCCTAAGAAAATCGAGTTTTTGTATAATAATAGTACCAAGAATATCTTGTTTTAGATTCGTGGACATACCCCTGAGGGCTCTGCTTAGCAGATGGCCGGGGTACGGATCCCTGGGCCAGGGTACGGGTCCTTGGACTTAGTAAATGACCAGGGTACGGGTCCCCGGGCCAGGGTACGGGTCCCTGTACTTAGTAAATGATCGGGCAACGGGTCTCCGGGCCAGGGTACGGGTCCCTGGACTTAGTAAAGACCGTGATACGGGTCCCCGGGCCAGGGTACGCGTCCCTGGGCTTGAACAGTATTTCCTTGAATAATCCTCATTTTATTTGATGTACAGATTAATATATACAAGAGAGCTTTTAAGCATAATATTTCTTCAAATGAAATGCGTTCCATGGTCTCTTGAGAGAGTGTCCCTGAGAATCTTCCAGATAAAAGGCTGATCCCGAGCTAACTCTCTGAATTATCTTAAAAGGTCCTTCCCAACGAGCTTCCAGTTTTCCCACATCACCAACTGGTTTCACTTTCTTCATGACCAGATCTCCAACCTGGAAATCTCGTGACCAAACATGCTTATTATATGATCTCATAATGTGGCTTCGATAGGCTTTCATTCGGATGGCTGCCCGAT
Source organism: Primulina tabacum (assembly GCF_025594145.1). Taxonomy (NCBI): domain Eukaryota; kingdom Viridiplantae; phylum Streptophyta; class Magnoliopsida; order Lamiales; family Gesneriaceae; genus Primulina; species Primulina tabacum. The sequence continues at coordinate 351,783 of NC_134564.1, forward strand.
CTCTCTTTTCTTCCACCAGATCAAGCTCAATGGCCCGGGTTTGATAATTACTGTTTGGGTAAGATTCTACACTCGCAGAAGGCTGTCCAATTTCCACAGGCAAAACTGCTTCCGAGCCATATCTACGGAGTTTCCTGGCAGATATCCGAGGTGTAGTCATGTATGCCCATAGTACACTTGGCAATTCTTCAAACTAGTCTTTACCTTTTCCTTGAAGTCGGGTCCTTAACGCTTGTACAATAATTCCGTTAGTTACCTCAGTTTGGCCATTGGCTTGTGGGTAGGCTACCGAGGTAAAAGATTGAGTGATCTTCATTTCTCGGCACCAAGACATGATTTTCTTCCCCTGGAACTGTCTCCCATTGTCTGAATTAATCTTCTAGGGATACCAAATCTGCAAACAATATTTTTCCAGAGAAATTTCATCACCTCATCCTCAGTAATCTTAGCCAAAGGCTCGACTTTCACCCACTTAGAGATAGTCCACAGCCTCCAAAAGAAACTTCTTCTGAGCCCGGGCTACAGAGAAAGATCCCATAATATCCATGCCCCATTGATCAAAGGGAAATGATGCCGAGATAGGTTGCATAATAACAGCTGGACTGTATTGAAAGTTAGAATGATACTGGCAAGCTTTACACGCTCGAACAAGCTGGGTGGCATTTTGATTCATCTTGGGCAACCAGAATTCGACTATTATCGATTTCCGAGCCAGGGCTGCTCCCCCGAGATGTTCACCACAGCATCCCTCATGAATCTCCCGGAGGACATACTCCACTTCACCCTCCGCTAAACACTTGAGCAAAGGACCCTAGTATGATCTCCTGTATAATACATTATTTAAAAGGACGAACATGGGTGTTTGCTTCTTGATTTTTAATGCTTGCGCTCGGTCTTCTATGAGCTTGGCATGAGTGCTATATTCGATTAAAGATGTCATCCATGAATTCTCCTGGGTTGATGGTGCATCTTCCTCAACAGAAAGAACCAACCGGGTAAAACATAAGACCTCCCGGGTGCTTACGTCTGACAAAGAGGCAGCCATTTTGGCCAAGGTGTCAGCCTCCACGTTTTCATCCCAGGGAATTTGCTCAATGCTCCAATCAGTCAGGGATTCCACCCGGGCTGTGATGAGTCCCAAATATTTGAATATTTTCTCATCCTTAGCTTCATATGCTCATTTGATTTCCTAGGCAACCAATTAAGAATCAGAGTAAATAATGACACGAGAAGCTCCGACTTCCTTGGCATCTTGTAATCCAGCAAGAACAACCTCATACTCAGCTTCATTATTGGTGACTCGGGAATCAATTCGTAGAGCTAATTTAACATTATCTCCTGATGGAGCAATTAGAACTATTCTGACCCCGCATCCCAAAGAATTTGATGCATCGTCAACAAAAACTCTCCATACTTCCTCCTCTTCTGGTTGAACCATTTCTATCAAGAAATCTGTCAATGCTTGGGCTTTGATAGCAACCCGGGGCTTATACTCAATGTCGTATTCTCCGAGCTCTACTGTCCATTTTATCATTCTCCCTGAGACTTTAGGGTGAGTCATGATTCTCCTGAGTGGGGAGTTGGTGAGAACCACAATTGGGTGTGAGAGAAAATAAGGTCGCAGCTTCCAGGCGGTCATTACTAGAGCAAGGGCTACTTTCTCAACTTCACTGTATTTTAGCTCTGCTCCCTTGAGGGCGTGACTGACATAATACACCGGCTTCTGGTTTGTCCCTTCTTCTCGGATGAGTACAAAGCTAACAACGTATTCTGTGGTGGATAAATAGACCAATAATTTCTCCCCGGGCTCGGGCTTTACCAAGATTGGTAGTTCGGCCAAGTGCTTTTTTAGATCTTGAAAAGCTTGCTCACACTTCTTATCCCACCGGAACTTCTATGCCTTCCTTAGAACCTGAAAGAACGGATAACTTCGGTGTGCAGACCTGGAAATGAATTGTAATAATTACATTATCAACTGCAATATCAAAACAAACAAACAAATTTGATATGATCACTAAAATAAAGCAACATAATAAATTATAGACCATAAACTTATTCATTAATGTTAAAAACAAACCAGATGAAGTCGGGGGCCGAGTAGATCTGATCCATTGAATTGAGTATGTAATTTCTACAAATACTTTGTTTGTAACCAGTATCCTTCATCTTTTCCGAAAAAAACACAAAGGAAATTCATAACTAACAAACAGAAAATCATAAATAATATGTTTATCCATTAGACACTAACCATGTAATTTTTAAATTTGGTTCAATAAATATAGAAAGTGTAATACACATGCCAAAAATGGTTATTCGAGAGACATGATAAGATAGAGGATGAGAAATAGAAAACATGGGCAGAGATAAAAGCATGGATAGAAAACAGGGTGCCACATATAGCTGACTGTGGATGAACACAGATAATGGAATTTATTAGCATCCCTCAAATTCTAAGGTTGAAACATATATCATATATTTAACGATTATTGTAAATATTTGTACTTAATGTATTTTTGAAAAATTTACAATAAAGAGAGTTGACTTACTTACACTTTATCATTCTCTATTAGGTAGGAATACGTATTTGAAAACCACGTTTCTTGTGAATACACCATATGGACGCTCTAAATTCCCATCTTTTACCAATATTTTTGTAGAATTTGGTGAGACTCCTCTTGAAGGTGCTACATATAGCTGACTGTGGCTGAACATATGGTTACGTAAAAATATGCCAATATTTGGGATTGTTTGACCTTGTACTTTGTTTATTGTCAAAGCAAAACTAAGCTTTATGGGAAAATTTTGACGTGTCAACTCAAATGGTAATTCAAAATTATCTTTACTTTTCAAGGGTATTCTATGTAGAAAGAATTTGGTACCTTTCTGAGAACTTGTTATGATATCAGCATCTATAAAATTTCTACCAAGACTGTGACATATTAATCTTGTTCCATTTGCATAGACCAAGTTCAGGCACAACATTTCTGTAAAGCATGATAGGACTTCGTACTTTCAATATGATTTTATGTGGTGGCAAACAACTTGGACTAAGGGAATTCAAAAATTCTTCTTGAAAAAGGTCGTGATTGTCGTCTTTTACACTATCCCAAGAGTTATACTCTTTTTCCTCTTCAGGAAACTTGAGAATGAACATTTGATTAATACTGTCGATATCAACATTTTTTGGTGTGATGATGGCTCTATCAACTATATAGTTTTCTTCATTAACATGATTTACCATATTAGAAAAAACAGAATCAATCAACATCTGAATTGATTGCTCACCTTCTCATGGTATGATAATTGAATCTAGTAATTTTATGAAATCACGATTCACAGAATGTTGCAATCCATCACCTATGCACAAGAGATATTGCGAGAATTAAATATCTTGAGCAGATCTCAAATTTTGTTGAATGTGTATTATCCTTATGCAATGTCGGAATGTTGACCTTGAAATACTTACAGCAATTTGTTCTGGCTTTGACCCTTGTTTAACAACCGGTCACACTTGTCGAAAATCGCAACCACAAACCATTGCCTTCTTCCCTCCAAATGCTATTTGATTTTCCATACTATCTTGGAAATTCTTACTGACGGATTCAAAAGCATAGCGATTTGCCATTGGAGCCTCGTTCCATGCTATAGCTGTTGCACGCCTAATTAGATCTGCAAGTTCAGTCTGTTTTTTATTTTGCAAATTGTTGATGCGGTTGTTCTAAGTGAAATTTGAAAAAATGAATGTGCAGTTCTTCCACCTAACAAAAATGTCGCCGCTATTCTAGATGTTGCTACCACAATTATAATTTTACCCAATTTTCTTAAATGTACCAACATTAAGAGGTATAAAAAGTTCTAACCAATAAGTCAAGGACCATCAATAAAGAAAAGTTTTGATTGATTATGCATAATACTTTCTATGATGGTGTCAAACGCAATCCTCTGTTGAGCATTCAAACATTCAATAGATCTCAAATCATCATAAAAAATTTGATAAGAAAGCTAATCCTCAATTATTATTGGTAGCGGTGCATCTTCTAAAAACTCAGCACTTATTGATGGTAAATCAAAATCATCAAGTTCCTTTTTGTACTGATGCAACAACCTTCGTATCTCAAGCAATAACTTATTGATGAGTAAGTTACTTGATGAAATTTCTTTATCATAATATTCACACATGAAAAGATGGAACTCATCCCAGAGTTCTCGAACTATTGTTGTTTGACAGAACACTAGTATGAATACAAATAACCTTCTCAATGAAAATGACATTCTAACAGAGCATGTTTCTTGCAAACATTGCTTTACATAATCATCATGTTGGAGATCCTCTCATTTGAGCAGAATCCTTAAATGTTGAATATGTTACCCCATTCACACTCATCATATCTTCAAAAGATGTTGGGCCCTTGACATAGTTTAAAAGGATACGAAAATAAAACATCTTACCTTCAGATGGCTATACAACATATACTCTTCCAACTACTTTATTGTTGCTTCTTCGACGAATCCAGTTTTTTCAGATTTTATCCATCTGTAATATTCTGGAAATTTTTGATATAAATACTTTCCAGTCAAGTAAGAATCACAATTTATTTTGAAAAATTCTGTAAGCATAGTCTTCGAGCTGTCATCATCTGCAAGTAGATCACTTACGTGTTGTCGGGAGTCAAAATAAATCAAATGTTGGTTTGGTGTATGTAGTTGTAACCTAATGACTGAAGTATACATCCTATGAACTCAAATGATAAAATTCGCCACAATGCTTCACACAAAAATCCATCTTCCATCCACGTACTGTTGGATTTCATCACAATTTTACCCATTTCGTAACTCTAGTGCAACCCGATCAGGGCCTTTATGGATGTATTTGTATATGTACTTGACACATTTAATCTTTCCACATACTTCAACATTAATATGACAATCACATTTTAATAAAATCCATGGATTATACGGGACAACCCAACCATAAGCAATGAAAATGTCGCCATTGTTGGGAATTGATACTTGGCCACCTTCACATATTCGATACAAAGGATATGAATCATTTACTCGAGATTTGTATTCCGCAAATGGCTTTCTAAATTTCTTCTTACATTTACCATTTACCATGCATGGACAATTAGGATTGATTGATCCACAAGGCCCATGTGTCATATGATGAACTACTGCTTTGTATATATTGGGTTCTTCTGTTTGTAAAGGTATTTCAGCAGGCACAATTGAGTCAAAGTGACCGGGAGTACACAACTTGTAATTATTTTCAAATATGACCAACATATGAACATGTGGAAGCCCTCTTTGTTGATACTCAATGAAGTGCGGACCTTACCTGAAACCCCTCTATCCACGATGTCTTTCTTAAACTCCTCAAATTTTGAGCGAAATATCCTTGTAATCAAATATGGATGGTCTTGAGGTAATTTCCTAGGAAGTAGTTGATACTTTATCTCATTCCAATTCGAAGGAGATGATATTGCAAAGAATCATAATAGCCAACTACGTCTTGAATGCTGATAAAATTTCCACCGAATTCCTTTTATAGAAATATCTCAACTGCTCAAAGTTTCTAGAAATTCGTTGTCAACAATGACAGCTGCAACTTGAGATGTTGATGGTAAACTATATTGATGTTCATAATGGTTTTTGTTGCCTGATGATGAGCCTATAGATAAGTATGTCTTGACATTTATCAATTTTTTGAAACACGTGCACAAATGGATTGTGTTGATCAAGCATGTTTTGAATCTTAAGCAGCAATTCTCGTCTTAGTTCTGGATTTTCATGAAGTCTATTGTCGATATTATGATTTGTGTCTACAATCCACATCTGCATGTACCTTGGTCTACAATTCTCATTTGGTAAAAGACTTCCAATCGAGTGATATATTGATCCATGGACACGAAATATGTAAATTCCACGCGTACTGGTTGCTAACGACTCATCTATGTTGACTCCCATCGATGTAAAAGAGAAAACATGATTGTATGCCCTTATGAACTGCCGAAAATGTCTACCTTCCTCGTTATCTAGATCTGCAGCATACAACTCTTGGAATTCAATGGGAGAAGAGATATGATCCAAATTTATATTTCCATTTCTACAGCAGAATTTTGATGTTAATTTCACCATTAAACAATAGAGCTTTACAATGTATACAAATTCTTGGGTCAGACAATTGTCACCGATAATTTATCTCACTTTCACCGAAATTTCTTCCTAGGTTACGATATCGACGTGTACGTGAATATCGTTGTATGTTAGTAATGACATTAATTAAAGTTAATTCCTGCAAAAAATTTCAAATTAATCTTCAAACTAACAATGGTAAAAGAAATTGTTGATGTAAGAGTGAACCAATAAATTATATAGTGGAAATTTATTATTCTAACCTATTCGCAAACCTCGTTTTTAAAAATAATTTATTTTCGAAATATTTGACGATATATAATATGTATTGCAAATATTCCAAATACTTCTTTTCTCTCATATTTCTTAATTTAAATTGTGAAATGCATATAAGCGCTAATGAAAAAGTAATATATTTCATATTTTATGTTTAAAAAATAATATATTTCTTATTTATCTGAATTTTTTAAAAATGAGAATAATTATTTTAAATAAATTAAAATATTTCTACGAAACTCTAAAAATAAGACATTAAAAAAATGTATAATGTGTTCAAATTATATTTTCCATGTTTAAAAATATATTTCATGTAAGATGCTTTCTAGTTAATTTTTAAATCACCTTCTGAAACTTTTAAATGATTAAATATTTGTGCATAAAGTTTTGAAAATTAAAACAAAAATAAAAATCAATCCCCTGATTGATACACTCTCATTGAAGTCATTAAATACTAAATATAGAACTTGAGAGAGAAAATTGATGACATAAACAATAAAAAGTTTTTTTAACAAAAAAATAATACACGTGTATGTCACAAAAAAAAATATAGTGAGACAATTATTTAGCAAAGTAATACTAATTAATCAAACTTTTGATTCAATTATTTATTTTTATTTAAATGCATTGAAATATATATATTGCTACGACTATCTATTTGGATATAGCAAAGTACCTTCATGAACAGAAGTTGGTCCTTTTAATAATAGAGTAATAAAATAAAAATAACAGGCAAAATATTCTCTTACTTTTTTTTAAATGAAATTACTTTCATTAATAACTTTTAAAATATTCCCTTATTTTTACTCATATATCTATATATATAAAAGCAGAGTTGTTGCTAAATTTAGTAAGTTTCCGCCTAAATGACATTCTAAAAATGGAAATAAACGAAAAATGTGGTAATATATATTATAATAAATGTCTAAATATATTTAATCCATTATTAAAACTGTATATTAATGTCTGTGTGTATAACTGATTGAAAATTGAATTTCTCAGAGAAATTACAAACCAAATTAAATTACATTTCAAATTTCAAATCCAGAAATTAAATTTCATTCTGGGAATTATAAACCAAATTCAAATTGTTATTCAAAATTTAAATATGAATTCTGAAAATTTGAAACATGTTTAAAAAATTGTGCTCCGTTGAAATCATTTTATTAATTTAAAATTAATTACAAAAATTCGTCTATATTTTAGATGAACTAATTTTTAATTTGATTTTATTTTTGATATCTAATATATTTATTCCAATGATAGTATAAAATCATTTTTCTCTTCAATATATTAACTTTAATCTTAGACAAACAATTCTCGAATTATTATAGATGATTAAAAAATAATCGTATGTCAATTTAATATAAACTACCATTTTTATTATTTTGTTATTCATGCAAAATAATATAAACAAGGAAAATTTGTTAATTAACATATTCGGAATTAAAATATATGCATGGAATTTGACATACTCAACAGGAAAATTTTGTTAGTTAAATTACTTCAAGGCCAAAATTGATTATGTAGTTGTATAGTAGGCTATTGTTAATAATTCTCTTTAAATAAATTTTTTATACTTGAATACATTTATCTTGTGAGTTATCATTATAAATATTTCTTTTAGAATTAGTTCCATTTATTTTAATTATTTTTTGTTATAAATATTTAAACAGAAAATATGGATTTGAAAGCCAAAATATCTCAACAACTTAGTTTTCATGGTTTAGTCAAGATGCTGATTCCAACATCAATATATACGTTAAGTGATATTACAAAAGATATGATTTCTTTTAATTAAATAAAGTACTTTATCTCCAACATAGATCATTCTCTTAGATTATACAATGACACTAAATTGATCGTGACAAGGCTCGGAAACCATGTTTTGGAAGGAAAAATTCTTACTGGAAGTAATGCAGATCATAAAGTGCTTATTCAAAAAATGTCATTGACGCCTTCTGATCTAAGACTTCTTTTTAAATTTCAACGAAGACAGTTCAGTAATCTTTGATTATATCATATGCAATGATAATCAACAAAAGTCAGGGGCAATCATTGTCTCATATAAAACTTTTTTTTAAGAACCCTGTTTTTTAGTCATAGTCAATTGTACATGAGTTACAAATCCTAAAAGTCTAAAAATTTTGAAGAGCAACCCGAAAAATTCAACGACAAATGTTGTATTTAATGAAGATTTTCAAAATTTATAATTTGTTTTTGTTTTCTAATTGTATGATCTATAATCCATTTAGTTTATTAGTATTTTAATTTAAATTATTTATTGAAATTAAAACCACATTATAAGTCTGTATCATGTTTATCATTTTATTTTGTTACATTTATTGTTTTCTACATAGTACATAAATTTATATGTCAATACAATATAATTGATAAACACATTATATCATTCATTGTCTTATACAAGCGTGATATTAATTTTCAGCCGAAATACAAAAATGACTTTTTTATTCAGTGTTCCATTGTTAACATCTATATGTATATGAAAACAATAAACATTTCACTTTGATAAAAAATCACATTATAGAAAAAATAAACAAATTATCATACATGTTAATTTTAATAATCAATTAAATAAAATAATTGTTCGTGCATGGTAAGCACGCGGGAAAACTAGTTCCCATAACAATTCACAATAATCCAAAAGGAAAAAACACATCAAGTACAACCAAGGATTACCACAGAAGATGGACCAACCACCGACCCTACCATTCTTGATGCTTTTAATAATAGAATGCTAAAAATAAAATAATAGTCCAAATATACCCCTACTTTTGCCCATATATTCCCACTTACTATTCACACTAATATAAAGAAAAATACACACCAAGAACAACCAATGACTAGAACGAATTCTAAACATTTGCTCTTTTATAAAGATAATAGATAGATAGAAATAGATTTGTGGAGGAATGAACGCTGAATGGAATGCCATCGTTCTCAATATAGCGAGAGAAGAAGATCAGTATAGCGATGATGGCTCTAGCTTGAAAATTTATACAAGGGATCAATATAGCGAGAGAAGAAGATCAGACAACAAACAACAGTCTCCTAACCCACTATGCCATCTTGTTATCTGCTTTATGCATGTTTCTAATAACAGCAGTCACTTGCTCAATCTGATCTTCCCCAGAACAAGAAGACAGAAGAACTTTTGCGGTTCCCCCATCGGGATAACAACCACTGTCAATCATTTCTTCAAAAATTTCTACACACCTAGTGTACTGTTTCATTCTAGAGTAAGCACCGAGTCTAGATGTCCAGGTCACGACGTCTGGCCTCAAGTTCTTATAGGAAAGTGACATAAAAAGCTCTTCCATTTTCTGAAGAAACCCAGCCCGTCCATATATGTTGATCAAGATGTTGTAAGTGCTGATATCAAGTCTGCATGCTCCATTCTCCATCGCACTCAATACCTGTTCCATTTTCTCAAAATGACCTAGCCGGCCGTATAGATTCAGCATCGTGTTGAGGATAAAAGTATCTGGCGCGAGCCCAAACTTGTGCATATGTTTAACAATTTCTTCACATTTGGATGAGTTGCCCATTCTTGAGTAGGATGATAAAAGCAATGTGAAGGATTTCATGGTAGGTGCTATTTCGAGGCGAATCATTTCATCAAAGACAGCTTGTGCACCTGAAATTTAAAAAAAAAAAAGAAGTTTTAGAGACTAAAAATAGAGTAAAGAGAAGAACATGAATACAATATTTATGCAGTTTGGAAAATGGCCTACCTCCACAAGGGAAAAGTGAAACGAAAACGTACACCTTCTCGGAAAGCTCGTTCAAAACTTAGTTATTTCATGTGGACTGCTAGTGATGGATAGATATTTAGAAACAATGGAAGTTCAAAACGCACAAATAACAGATGAGAAGCGCCTCTTGTTCCAAAGATAGATATATATTAGTGGGCAAATTAATATTTATAGCTCCTAATCACCATTTTTTATGGCCTATAGGTGAATCGAGGAATTGAGATGAAATGCCGAAAGAAAGGGAAAAAATCGCATTTGTTTCCGTGTATGGGTGTCATGCCAAGGAAAGGAAAAAAGAGCAACGTACACACATTTTGAGGCTGTAGGCACGGCTAAGAGAGGTCTAAAAGATTCAAAGCAAGAAAGAAAGCATGGACTCGTGTTGGGATTATATTCAAGGATAAATCGTGTCTTTTGTGCAAGATTTGAAACACGATGACAACAAGAAAGACGGAAGCAAGACCGTTAAAAAAGAAGAAAAAGAGAAAGGAAAAGGGGCCCATTTTGCTTAATTTTATGAAAGACCCGTGCATATCATGGTGTTGGAGGCTCAAAATCGAAGAAAAAAACCGCCGCTAGGGTAGCAGGGTTAATTTTTCCTTTTGGAAAGAAAGTTAAGATATTTGGGAATCTTGTCTTTCTTAGATATAAAGAAAAGGGGCACCGACAATTAGAAAAATCTGGAGCCCCACATATTTTCAGCGATATCAAACGCACCTTTCAGCCAGAGTTTGGAAGAGAATAGCAGGAAAGGGAAGAAGGAAGACAGAGGGAGGAAGAAAAAAAGATCAACTACGGATGGACGTCGAGAAGTCAGTCTTATTACTAAAATTTGTTCTTTATTTTATTTTTGGATTGACGAGAAACATTAGTTAGCATAATTTTTCACTGTAAGTATGAAGTATGAAGAATATTAAGGGATCTTTCGGTCGAAATATGATTTCATTATTATTGCTTGATTGAATCCTGAATTTCTTGAGTACATGTTTTATTGTTTTTAATGCTTTCAAGATTAGCTACGTTTAAATGATTTCATATATTATATAATATAATTGAGATCGAGAGATGAAACTATAATAAGATATAATGTCATAGATTTCGATTGAAATATAGATCGATATCAAATGCATGCAGTGATAGCCATACTTAATCAATCAAAGTCTAAAGGTTTTCACCTAGATTTAATGTGATACTGATTTATCAAACAATTCAAAGAGATTTAATTGTTATAGATTGATATTAGGTTTGCTATAACTCGAAATAATATATTAATTATCTAGGAAAACTCGAACATATGGAAATTCAATAAAACATAACATGAGATTTGTGAGGGATTGTAGTGGTTACACCTCCTTGCTATTTAATTTTTAATTGTTTTGGTTGGAATTTGAGTTTTTGTCTTGTTTTATTTTTGTTTGGTTTATTTGAATTCTTCTATGTCCTAGGTTAAATGTAGTTAAAATACTTTTATTTTGTACTTGTTAGTTAGTCCTTATATATATATATATATATATATATCTATGCTAGACTTGATTTTAATTTGTGCTATAAAATTGTTATTTATTTATATTAGATTTATTTTGGTTGAAAAATAGAAATTTAATCTCATGATAAGCTTCTGTAAGCAAATATCTTACAATTACGATATTGTTCCTGCATCACTACAAAAAACAAGTTCCTCAGTTCCTCAGAACATGTATGAAAGTCCTTGGTACTTATTTAATAATGTAATCAAATCCTTCTATATGAAAACAATTCTAACCAAGTAAATTTGACCTCGGTGTATAGCATTCAAAACAGTCTATAAAGTGTTTCTCATATCCAAACGTGCTCTTTCTCAATTAACAAGTCATGACAAATTTGCAAAATAAAATGAAAACACAGATGTTACCTCCATGAAGACCTGCTCTCCCATAAGCGTCAACCATTATATTGTATGAGGCTCTATCTGGTTCACATCCCATTTGATGGATAAGCGCAAAAATTTCTGCAGCACCAAAGGGAAAACCTGCACGACTGTCAAAATAGTAGATTGAGTAACTTGTTAGATGGTTTGGGTCTAAGTGAATTTTATCAACAATACCTGTAAGCTTCCATGAGGGCGTTGTATGCATATACATCAGGGTCATGACCTGCTTCTTGCAGTTGTTCAAAGATCTCTTCTGCCTTTTCACAAAGTCCATCTCTTGCTAATGCATTTACCAAAGCAGTATAAGTGCAAATATTAGGTTCACACTTTTTACTCCTCATCTCACCAAATACCTCCAAGGCCATGTAGGATTTATTTTCCTGTCAATCACGAGAAACTGAAGGTGAAACAAATGAAGCCTATACACCAAAACAAACACCTGGTAGAGAAATAACGTCTGGACATCAAAATATATCAGTGAGCTATACAAACTAGCACAATCAATTTCAGCATCAAGATTGTATTTTTACTAATATGAAACTTACGATAGATGTGAGAAGTTAAATCTATCTTTGGAGGGCATGCAGAGGCATACAAAAAGTAAGTAAAATGATGTATTACATCTAACGATATTCATTCCTGGAAATGATAAAAGACATCTTCCGCAATAAAACTCATAAAGGATCACCTTTCCATATAAGTTGATCATCATTGTGTAAGTCTCAGGAGAAAGTTCACAATTCTCTCTTTTCATCCTCTGGAAAATAGTAATAGCTTGCTGAGAATTGTTTCCTTTTACAAGCCCATCAATATATGAATTATATGCAATGGTACCTGAAGATTTGATGATAAATTATGAGAAATGCATGATTCAAATGTTAATATTCCTCCGGCCAGTTTTCATCATAATTCGATATTATTCTTATATATCTAATTTATGTTTAAAGAAGATAACTAGATCATTTAAATAGTCACATACCTGGAGGAAGACCATTTTTTTGCATCTCAACAAAGACAGCTTCAGCATGCTCAAAGAACCCACATTTACCGTACACTTTTAAAAGAAGTGCATAAGTATCCTCTGTAGGGATGCATCGAGCTTCAAGGAGTTCAGCATAGGTGGATTCTGCCTTTTTAAAATGTAATTTTTGTCCATAAGCCTCGATAAGTAGATTATAGCAAATTACATCAGGCTTGAAAGGGCTCCTGCGTGTTAACCATTCGCAAATCTGCACAAAGATTTATAGTGTACTTATCACAAACAATACAATTCAAATAAAATTATTAAGTAATACATTCCAAGCCACAGAGGTAGGGTGAACATATTCTTGTCTCCCTTTCCCAGCGAACTAAATCAAAAATTGTTGTTTTTCATAAACTAATACATTCTCAAATAATTTTAGGCTTATTTACAATCTAAAAAAGATAGAATGGTATGAGAAATGTACCGATATGATTGGATCCCATTTTTTTCTGAGACGAAGTCTGACCACCACGTTGATTAAGTCATCCCAAGTGGTGTTAGTAGGAGGCAAATTTCCTAAGGAAGACCAAATTCTATCTATGCTTATGTCCTTTTGAACAAAGTCGAGAATCTGCTGGGCAATGGGGCTTAGCACAGGGAAAATTCCATTAACGAATCCAGATCCAAACTTCCATCCTTGGCCCCTCAAAGAACCACCTGAACAAAATGAAGGCTTCAGCATCACTGCTGACTTCACCCTGCATCTGTAAAAATCAACTCAGTATTTATCACCTTTCTTTCTCGAAACTTTTTTATGATTGAAGCTTCTCAGTTTCCCACGTTTGTCAATGAAAATGCTATCACGTCGGTCAATGAAAAGGCTGTCCTTTTTCCATTTCCCGATAGATTCAACACTGCTATCTTTTCTCCTCCGCTTGTATTTATCTTCAAGGTGTCTATGTTCATTTATAATAAAAGTTGAAGGGCTTTTGACAAAGATCCTACAAATAAATAGGCAGATAAGACATTGCAGCATATGTCCTGTGAGTTCTTACAACATATGAAGAAACAGAGAGTAAATCAATAACATGACAGGACACTTCGAAGTTTGGAGACATAGTCAACAAAATTGTTAATCAAATCCATTGAATTCACTTAAACCATCATTAAGTTAGAATGATAACAAGTGTTTTAAGGGCATCCAAAAAAGAAAAAGAACTGCATTGTTGGCCAATCGAGACGAGACTGCCATGATGAGTTTTTTACACCATAAACTTCTTGGAACCGAAAAGAAAGGCAGCAGTCTATGATACTCAACCAACAGAAATATACAAATTAAATTACTTATTTTTTGCAGATAGCAATTTAGAATGCGTGAAAGTGGTGAAAACAAAATAAAAGGGCAAGAACGAGTAATTCATCTAATGATATAATAAAAAGGAATTGAAGGTTATAAAGAGAGGAACTACAATCAAGAAGAAGAGACTTGCATGAACGCACACATAGACCACAAAATTTGATTTGATTTGGGTTTTGCTCAAATTACAGAGATTGCTTTATCTTTAGTATTCACTTTCTCAGAAAGTGTGTACATATATATAGATACATACATATATTTAGATACGCACACATATGATTAGTACAATTATAGTGTAAATAAATAGGACATTGATTTGAATTTTCTTTGTTTAAGTTATCTAAACAATTAAAATGCCTTCGAAATTGTGAATTTCAAATGGCTAAATATGAATGCACCCTTAAGGAATATACAAGTTTCTTCTGTTGTAGGCCAGTTCATTAACAAACAAACGGATTATAAACTTACGAAAAAGTTGCATTTTTAACTCATCTAACAAAGTAAATCTAAGAAACACAGCGAGAAACTTCTTAAATAACTTCAGTGTAAGCTGGTATGTTTATCAGCCATCTCGTGACGATGATTATAACATGAATATATCTGAACTTAGATGCAATTGTAATGCAATTTTCATTTTTTTTTCCTACACCAAAAAAATATAAATAAGCTTCATAACAGATATATTCTAATGAATCTTGTAATGAATCTTGAAACTCCTTTAGAACTTGGGACTTTTTGAGAATGAACCGTAAATCTCCTATTTGCTGAATCTGACGTTGTTTTTCACTTGAAGCTATCATGGAATTACGTCATTCGCATTTACACCTCAACCTTTGAGGTTCCTGAGCCATGTTGAGAAAATAAACATCCTTATGAGGTGTTGGCCTCTTTTGTATGTTGCTAAACACAATGATAGGGATAAGTGTAAGTTGGGACAAAAGAACACTAGAAGCCCCACTATTGTTTATTCTACAAAAAAGAGGTGGAGTACACGTGGGAAGAGAAATATAGAGGGGGACCGAGTTAGTTAGGCATTCAACATGTTTTTCATTGTGTGTACTAGACTCTTGCTACGGATATTATTATGTTTGTTACAGAGCATTGCCTTCGGGATTTTACATCACTTCAGCAAATCAATATATGGTTCATTTCCTAAAATTTCTGTTGCATCGTTCTTAATCCAGTGTTTTCTTGATTGATTTACATATAAACCTCTATCACACAATCTATACCTTGCCGTATTAGCCTGAACTATGGCCAACAACTCAATCATTGTCAACTGCCAAGGTACAGGAAAGTAAGGAATTCTCTTAGTTTTCTTACGCTTCATGTTTTCTCTAAGAATCTTTCCTTAATGATGAGCTCTAACATTATATCTTTTACATTTCAATTTGGAGGATCAATTAAGAACAAGTATTACAATCAAGCTCAATATGATGAAGTAAGAAGTGAATTTGTCTGTCATGTGAGTGCCTAACTGGTTATATACGTTGTGATAAATTTGTGGATTGTACTTGTTGATACACTTGTGGTAAATTTGTGATTGCCTAATTGGTCTTATGATTTTTTAGTAGTTAACACATATATGAATGATTTTGAATGAATTATTTTGGATGACAAATACCTAAACCATATTTTGGTTGAATGATTTAATGAGTCTAATTCATTTTTAGTCGTAGATATTGTAATACTGTTGTATGTATATTTGTTCAATTTTAGTGAAATGAAAAATATTTTTAACTTCATTACTTTATTTAAAAAAATGAAGTTAAAGGTAATTCAAATCCTTCAAAAATTATTAAATTAGTGCAGTGGTAGTCAACAATTACTTCAGTAAATTAAAATGAGTGAGAGTAGTATAGTGATAGTTGACCTCCTAGGAAATTCTCGTGCGTCAAGTTGCTGACGTTGCACCACTTGATCTGGTTGGTTAGGTGGGCCATAAAAGAGTACACTAGATCTTAACGGGTAATATTCTCTCTGCTGGGTACATGGCCGATGGTAGGGAAAGGTGAAGACTGATCTCTAAGGGATATGAGACAATATCAGCAGATAGAGACGCACCACCCATAACTCATGAACCTAACAGTCCGATCCATTAGCACCCAAGTAGGTGCACTCTGTGTTGCTAGAAATATAAAAAAATACAGTTGCACTTTGACTAAAAGTTAAAAAACAAAAGGCCCAAACTCAGCCCCAAACCCAAACCCAGCAACCCAAGTCCCCAACGTAAAATAAAAGGAGTGGCCAGAACGCGTAGAAAAAGAGAAAGCGCAACAGCAGAAGTGCATAATGAAAAAGAGAGCGCTGCAGTGAAGACCGAGAAGTTGGTTTGCCTCGTACCAATTTTGAAGACAAAATCCGTCAGGTCTTATTTCTACTTCATCTTGAATAGCTACAGCAGATTGCTAATTTGTATACGTATGTTTATGTAACCTAAAATGTGTTAACTGAAATGTAGAGAAACTCAAAATATTATTATTTATTTGATGTTGTATATTTGATGGCTGAATTTAGTTGCATGCATTATTGTGAATTTTATCTCAGGATATTAATTTAATGGGCATCCTTTGTAAAAGTTTAAAGTTGAAAGCTGTTAGAATTGTGAGACATGATAATATTTTTACTTCTCACGCGACTTGTCACATACAATGTTACTTCATTGAATTAGGAGCAAAAATATTGGCAAACTTTAATATTTATTTTTTAGTCAATATAAATAGTGTAAGTCAAAATGTGATTTCATATTGGCAATAAGTTTTAGTGTCTGTATGAATTATGAAATGGCCTTCATCCCACTGCCCACATCATTTTGTCTAAATTTGTATCTTAAATATGTTTATTTTTTGCATATTAACTTATTTCAAACTCATGAAATCATGGATATTCATATTTCATGGTTGTAAATTTCACTCAGGTTTTACTTCAGTTTTAAGTTTTAATTATGTAATATTTTTGTTTGGTTTCTGCATAGTTTATTAGTTTATGTTATCGTATATATTGAATTACTAATATAATATGTCGCAATTTTTACTCCATATTAATGTCAGCTTCTGAAAATTTGGAGAATCGAAAAGATCCTGGCTGGAACTATGGGAAATTAATCAATCCAAGAAAAACTAATTCCGTGTAATGTGTTTATGTGTCAAAATTCTCAAGGGAGGAATTTTTTGTCTCAAGCAACATCTTGCTGGAGGCCATCGAAATGCCAAAGCATGTCCAAAATACCCTGAGCATGTTAGAACTGAAATTAAAGTTTACATATAAAAAAAAGAGATCAAACAGCAAATGCACATGAATCCTAATTTTGATGAATTTGCTGAGCAATTGAAAATTTTCAAAGATGATGATATGTTTCCAATCCCTCGAAAAGAGAAACAACCAATGTTAAATTCAACAGCGTATTTCGCCACTATCCCCCCTGTTTCTCAAGTCAAAAAACAAAGACTGTTGGTCCTCTTGATTATTTCTTTGTCAATGATATGGATCAAGTTGTGAATCGAGGAAAGCCAAAAAAGACCAAAAGATTCAAAGAAATATGATGAACGTTAGAAAAAAGTGGGAGACTCTGTTGTGCAGTATTTTGTCAAATAGATGTACGATGCAAGTATTCCGTTCAACGCTAAAAAGTATGATAACTTTAAGGAATTTTGTAGAGCAGCATCTTACTGTACTCATGCTTGGAAGCCCCCAAGTTACCATGAAGTTACGGTAACTTATTTAAATAAAAAATACAAAGTACGAAAATTCTTTTGAAAGGGTACAAAGCAAACTATCAAAAATATGGATGCACATTAATGGCTGATGGATGGGCGGATGGAAAAAATATAACTTTGATTAATTTTTTGGTGAACGGTCTAAGAGAGACAATATTTTTGGAATATGTGGATGCCTACGGCTTTTCTCATACATGTATCAAGTTGTTTGACTTATTT
Source organism: Primulina tabacum (assembly GCF_025594145.1). Classification (NCBI taxonomy): domain Eukaryota; kingdom Viridiplantae; phylum Streptophyta; class Magnoliopsida; order Lamiales; family Gesneriaceae; genus Primulina; species Primulina tabacum. The sequence continues at coordinate 370,132 of NC_134564.1, forward strand.
GAAAAGTATATGGACCAAATCGGTCCAAAGAATGTTGTTCAAGTGGTTACAAAAAATGCATCTGTAAATATTTCAGCAGGTATGAAATGTGAATTCAAGTGGTTAATTTTAATAAGTATTAGATTTGTTCATAGTTGTCAAAGGGGACGCCACCAAGTGAGGACCCTGTACTTGGGGTCATCCCAGGTACAGGGATTTAATAAGGCGAGCCTAGACGCTCGCCTGGACTAGCCTTGGAAGTTGGAAGTTCACTCAGGCGCCCTTAGTGAATTTTTTTTATTTACTTGTTTAAAACGAAAGGCCCAAACACAAACCCAAAACCTAGCAACCCAACACTCACATTGGAATTAGAAGAAGAGAACGCTGAACAAAAGAACGAAGTAAGGACATCTACATCTTAAACAACCAGAAAAAGACCGATTTCACATCTTTTGGATGAGGAGGAAAAAAATTGATGTTGACCAAGAAAAATACAAGTTCGAAAGTTCTGGGGACTTTGATGATTCGATGAAAGAAGATGAACTTGATTTGAATAATTTAAAAATTTTAATCATATGTTACTAATTACTACGAACTTATTAATTATTTTTTGTTTTGAGTGACATTGTGACTAATTATTTCATATTTTAAATATATTTATTCTAACATAAATATATATTTTTTAAATTTAAAAATGTGTGACTTGCTTCAGTAAGGCACGCGCCTTGTGCCTTGCGCCGTGCGCCTTGTGTCTCAGGCTCCATGGTCCTTATCCGCCTCGATGCGCCTTGCGCCCTTAACAATATGATAAAAAAAGGATAAGACTGATTTCTAAGAAATATGATACAACATCAACAGCTAGACAAGCACCTCTCCCTATTCACGAGCCTAAGAGCCTGACCCGTCAGCACTCAAATAGGTGCACTCTCCGCTGCCACAAGTATAAAGAAATAAAATTGCGTCTTGGCTAATATCTATAGTTTTTGACCTAGTGGTAAGCGCTTGATTCTAAATAAAGTAATAAAATAAATATACTTCAAAAATTTCAAAATTATGGCGAAGTAGAAGAAAACATTTACTTCATTACAATTCAAACTATGGTAAAGTCGTCCGGATCAATTATTTCATTAACATTATACTTTGTTGCAGTCACATATAATTAAATATTTCGCTATTTGATGAAACAATAGAGGTAAATGCAATATTTTATTTCACCACAATAACAAAACTGTGAAGTTATACAACTATATTACTTCTACAATCGATGTACATACCCCGTTAACTGACGATACAGACGTAGTAAAATATGTATTTACTTCATCAATCAATGCTACATATGAAGTAATATAAGATCATTCACTTCATTAATTTACGAAATCGATTAAGTAAAACACGCTTTTGAATCGGTCTAATTTCGAATCGATTTTGCCTCTTTAGACCGGTCAAAGACCTCGCTTTTTTATGGGCTACGACCTTGATTTCAATGCTAAGCACCTTTTTACTTCACGTGCATCTATTTCGGTATTTATCTCATGTCTATTACTTTGTTTAATATTTGAAGTATATCACCGAATTTCTACTGGTGCTTTTTCGAAAACAATGAACGAACAAAACATGCTATTATTAGAACAAACTGGCACTGTAGCTCTCATCGACCTTGAGCATTCTGATTGAGCCATTCATGACCTTGTATTGTAAGCAATTGTACGTACATACTTTGGCTCACGCGATTTCTTCTATTCCGACCCTTGTATAGTATCATAGTTAGTATTTACTGAGTCGGATGACTAACCATTAGTGTTGAGCGGCCTTCAGTGAATTCAAAATTTTAGAACATGGCACTAAAGAAATGTTGTGAGAATAAATTTTTTGACTCTAGGCATTAAAGGGAACAGTTTGTGCTAGAAACCATGCACGTACAGCTGAGATGTATAGTATGTTATCAAGCAATACTTATATTTTCTAGGTACTATTAACGTGTACGACCGTATGTGGAATGTGTGTAAGATACTTGTGAAGTTTCTATTTTGGCTAAGCACCAGTGTTAAGATTTCTGGGATGAAATCCAATAGATAGGGGGTCATGAGTTGTAATGCCTAAAGCTATATATATGTCAGATACAAGTCACAGGCATTTTAAATTAAGAATTTAATAGTAATGGCACCTTGCTATGTACTTGGCCTAACTGTATAGTCTTGTATATAAAATAAATTTTGGTCGCCCCTCTTACCATCTACCTAGACCAACCATATAAGAATAGTAAATTCGTTATTGTTGCACCTGTCATCTTCTTCCTCTGCGTCACTGGGTTCTTGAATCAACAGTTTCTGTAGGTCATCATCCGTGATATTTTCTTGGAGTTCCTCGAACTTGGCTTGACATCTTGAAGTGGAAATCGAAATCCCATCGAACCCACAAGTTCTTGAACGAAACAGAAAAGTAGAAAAATGGGCGGTGGTGGGAACTTTGGGAACACAAGCAATGCAACCAGCAAGGTTTGAATAGGCGGCGGCCATCTTCACTCTGCTTGTTTTCGCTCACAGCCTTTGCTTTGGAGGGGATAATATCAACAATCCTTCGTTCAACCAATAATTGAGTCCCACGTAAGCCCAGAACTGGGGAGACTGAATTAATTTTGTCGGAGGAAAACAACTATTGAATATTAATATATTCTTTTAAATATTTTCACAATATTTTTTTATCACATATGTTCACATTAAATTATTGACGTTAACTTGTAATTTATTTTTTCATTACTTCAAAAATTATTATATAGTGTATTAATTCGATAAAAATTCAACCTTAACTCAAATTATTATTATACTGATACAGAATTATAATGAAAATATCCCAAACCACAAATTTATCACAATTACAAAAAAAAAAAAATTATTTGAAAGATGAAGAACTGAATTGAAATGAAAAAGAAATCCTTCTTTATTCTGTAAAAATATTTACAAAGATCTGATACAAATGAAACTCAAGCTCGCTTAAATACATGTGCGGAAGATCAGAGAAGTAAAGTAGAATTGAAAATGCGACTTATATTCTAGTACTCCCCTCATGGAGAATGAATATTTTGAATGCCCATCTTGACTTGTAATCTTGCTGGAAAAAGTGGCTTCGTAAATAAGTTGGCAGCTGTAATTGAGAAGAAACATGCATCATTTCAAGGAGACCCAGCTTGAATCTTTTCCTGAACAATATGACAATTAATCTCGATGTGTTTAGTTCTTTCATGGAAAGATTAGATTAGAAGATATGCTTGGTTGTCAGAGAACAAGACTACTGGAAGGGGAACTAAACATGTAAATCAGTGAATAATGTTTGACATCAGGAACCTGAACTTTATGCAGCTTTCTTGAGCCCATAAAGTGATTTATGCAGTTTAGATAGTGATTTAGGAGGAAACAACTCCCCCTTACGCTGTTGAAAACCAGGGGGCAAAGCCATGCATACTTCTTCATTTAACTCACCGTGCAGAAAGGAATTATTGACATCTAATTGCATTAAAAACCACCCACGTACGACAGCTAAGGCTACGAGAATCCTGAATGGCACATCGGAATAATTTTTGAAGTAGGACATATAGGAATTCAAGTCATGCAATACACTTGATTATCTTATTTAACTTAATTGTTTTTGGATATAATCCTGCAGATTACATAAGCATATTTATAAACCGAATCTCATATTTTCAAGACTTATTAACTCCACTCTTTGACTAGCTATTCAACCTTCCTAGATGACATTCAAATTACTAGTAAATATCTAGAAAATGACTCTATAATTTAAAAATTATCTTAACAGTCTCCTTAATTTTTAATTTTCAATTGCTACTTGAACTTCTCGAATTTCTCCTTGGTAAATGCTTTGGTTAGAAAATCTGCAACTTGATTATATGTGTTAATAAACACCATTTGAATATACTTTGTGCTTAATAATTCTCGAATAAAGTGATGTCGAAATTCAATATGCTTTGAACGAGCATGAAACACTGTGTTCTTTGTCATTGCCACAAGTGACATGTTATCACAATAAATTTTTGTTGGCTGACTTTGAACTTGCTGCAAGTCACCAAGATTTATCCTTAACCAAGTTGCATCACATGATGCTTCTGTTGTTGCAATATACTCAGCTTCAGCTGATGATAGAGCAACTGTCTTTTGCTTCTTTGAGCTCCAAGCAATCACTTTTGAGCCAAGACAGAATATGTATCCAGAAGTGCTCTTCCTGTCATCTTGAGATCTTGCCCAATCGCTATCAGTAAACCCAAACAAATTGTTGTCTTGATCATTGACATAATGCAGTCAAAGCTTTTTGTTCCTTGCAAATACCTTAGGATTCATTTAGCTGCAGTAAATTGAACTTTGGAAGGATCGGGCATAAATCTTGAAACAACACGAACTACAAATGAAATATCAGGCCTCGTACGAGTAACATAAATAAGTGATCCAACAAAACTTCGATAGATTTTTGGATCCACTTTTTCAGACCCATCATTTAGTTGCAACTTCTCACTCGGCATCATTGCAGTGCTAACATGCTTGCAATTTGCCATCCCGAATATTTTGAACAAATCATCTACGTACTTTTCTGGTGAGAGAAAAATCTCTCCATTAGCTTGTCTTATTTGAATGCCAAGGAAATACTTCATCATTCCAAGATTAATCATTTCGAAAAATGCCATCATTTTCTCCTTGAACTCCTTCAAAAAAAAAAAATCGTATTAGTTCCAAAGTAAATCAAATCATCAACATATAAACATACCACTATAAAATCTTTCCCATCCTTTTTCATATATAGAGCTGGTTCATTCTTGCTTCTTTCAAAACCATTTTTGAGAAAATACCCATCAATTTTGCAATTCCAAGATCTAGGGGCTTGCTTCAAACCATACAAGGCCTTTCGTAGTTTGTAAACCTTATCTTATTTTCCTTCAATCAAGAAACCCATTAGCAATGAATCAAGTTTTATTAAACTCGAGTTGAATTTTGCAAGTGTTTTTTAGGCTTTCTCAAGATCATCCTTGACTCTGCAAAGCTCGAGATCTTTTTTACTTAACACAACTTCAAGTCGAGACACATATTCTTTCAGGTCTGCATTATTTTAGAGAGGGTCGAATTATCTTATTTCTTTTGATCTAATCTTTGTATAGCTCTTTGTACATAGTCTGCACACTTTCTAAGGAGAGTTCATCCGAATCAACATCCTGGATTTCTTGATTGCTCGAGTTACCATTAGTTTTAGCATTGAGACACAAAGGTTTTGAAGTGGTGTTACGACCCGGTGTTGCAGCACTTGAGGCAACACCTAGCGGGTTGACTTGCAGCCAGCGTTTTTCTTTCAAAGCTGCAGACATGGAAGAATGATATTCTCTTTTACTGGATTCCAGTTCTTCTTCTGAGTCATCATCACTAAAAGAGACGGTCATGCCTTTGTTCTTACGAAGTCTGTTTGCACATTAATTTGCATAATAATCGAGTCCAGAACAATCTTTGCATTAGACCGAATCTAGTCTCTTAAGATGTGGTCGAGCCATCAATTCATTCCTTGGTTTAAGATGTCCTTGAGAAAGGACAGGTCTCTTATTCTTTTCAAAAATGACAGACAAAGGTTTCGGTGGTTGAATGATTTTTGTTGGGTTAAGCGTGCATGATTGAGAGTAGCACTGAGATGGGTGACCTCTTGAGAAGTTCTCATGCTTCAAGTTTTTGGCGTTGTGCCGCTTGATCTGGTTGGCTAAGTGGGCCGTAAAAAAGTGACACCTGATCTTGACGGGTAATACTATCTCTGCTGGGGACATGGCCAACGGTAGGGAAAGGATAAGACTGATCTTTAAAGGATATGAGACAACACCTAGCAGATAGACACGCACCTCCTCGGACTCATGGGCCTAACAGCCCGACCCATTAGCACCCAAGTAGGTTCATTCTGCTCTGTCACAAGTATAAGAAAATAAAGTTGCACCTTAGCTAACAACTATTGTAAGGTCCAAAATTAAGATGATGTAATCAAACTGCATTTAAATCTAGGAGAAAATGGAAAATAGCTAATTAAATGATTTTAATTGCTTAATTGAATATGATATGCATAATTGCATGTATAAAATGTATTTTCTACAAGAATTCATGTAAACCGTATTTTTAAAGGTTATTCGAGATGCGATCGAAGAACGGAGACCAAGGGCTGAAAACAGAAAAATATTTTTATCAAATAATTGTTTTTAATTATTTAAAATAAGGTTGATGCTATTTGATATTTTGAAAATAAGGCGTTTTTAGGTTATTTTATACGCCGAGTCGTAATTTTTAACGGTATTCAATTTTCGACGAAAATATAAATTTTTCGAGGACTCGACTAATATTTTCACGAACTTTCCTAAACGAAATATTTTAAATATGTACTAATGAGCTTATTAGGCCTATTATACCATTGTAATGGGCTTAGGCTTACACTAGGAATTTTATATCAAATATTAAAAAGCCTAAACCCTCCCCATTTTTTTTCATAACACACGCCCCTTCCCCTCAACAACAAGGACTCTCCCCTCCTCCTCAAACACACGCACACACGAGTTTTTCTCTAGGAAAAGCCACGATTTTGCAAAGGAAATTAAGCAAAGGTTCTTCGTCGCTGTTCTTCGCTTCTCAACGTGTTTGTCGTGCATAATATACGCAAAGGCACACCATAAACCTTCTTTTCTCATCTATCACACCCTATTACGTATTGGAATTGTGTTTGCATGAAAATATGTTTACCATGAATTTAAATTTCTTTTTATGCACTTTCGTTTGAATAAATTATGTTTTCATATTCCAGAACTTGATATATTATCGCATGAAGCGGCTTCCATGTTAGGGAATCAAGAAGGGAAGTTTTCTTAAACGAGTATAATGGCCATATGATGCATGGTTAAGGTCTGCACACGCCTAGGAGGAAGCTTGATCAAATTACATTATAATATGAAATGATTTTCTGTTATTGCTTCTGAAGTAAAGAATTTTTGTCTCGACTGATCATTCGTTCCTGACGGGGTCGAGTGATTTCCTGGTCCTCCGCCGACCGGGGCTTCCCTCGGCCACTAAGCGATGGGGTCGACCTGTGAACAAGGTAAACCCAATGGGAACCAAAAAACGGGGGTACCCTATTCAATTCAATGGAGGACTTCTCCATTCTTCTTTATCTGGGTTCAAATCCTACTGAGAGTTCAGCCTATTTGCATTCAAGCGGTGAGGCTCCTTAAGTCTAATAGAGGTATGGCGGCTAGGGCGGCCCGAAAAGAGCTACCTACTAAGATAATCCCAAACCAAAGCTACGTCGGACCGGCCTAATCGAATTGTTTGGGATTCAGAAGTGCATGTAGGGTTCTAAGGTTCGGTTAGGAGACTTTGCGGCGTGCGGTTCAAACCAGGGCTCGACCAGGGCTCAGGCTGGACGTGACACGGGGTGAGGAAGAGTCCTAGCCATGCTAGGACTCAAGCACGATAGTAGGGAAAGAGCCCATGCAAGTTGGGACTATTCCCAAGCTAATAGGAATAATTGTTGTGCGAGGGAGTCATGGCTCGGCCAGGGTGGTCAGTGCTGAGCTAGGTTAGGTCCGGTGATGGCTTCACAAGGGGCTGGGCTCGGTGGTGGCTCGAGGGTAGGAGTTCTAGTGCAATAGGTCTAATGTCCGGTTACTCGTACAAATGATTACAGATGCGTTTATGTCATTTATTATGTGGTTATTTGGCTCATTATGTTTCACGTGTTGATTGAAGTATTGATAATGAGATTGAATATGGTGACTAGATTGAATATTGACAATAAGATGTGTGAATGAAATGGTGTCATGAACATTGATATTGAAATGTACGAAACGAGAATGAAAACTATGACACTTCTTACGGTTTTTAGCATAGGTATTTGAATATGAATCATATTGATACGAGGCCAATTTCATTAGAAATCCAATGAGTACTAAAACTTTTAAGTTTTGAGTTTTGTCCAAATCCATTGGGAAACAAGGCCAAAATCGTCCCAAAATGTTTAGTGTGTATCGTCGTTTTTGTACTGACACATGTTGGGAGAATGAGCATAACCTTTTACTCCAACCTTCAAATGACAAGAAACTAATTTGGGATGCAAGCCAAGACATAGGGCTACAACTTTCTTGTTTACCACTTGTGGGCCCTTAGCTCCTAATCGTTATTACAATGCAATCTGATTAGGGTTAACTAATTACAGCGGAAAACGAGTTTAAATTTTCTTTACAATGAGCCCAAATCATTTTATTTGAATACTAAAAATAGTATTTAATCTCACGTCATAAACATTGCCCACACGTAATCAAAACCAATCATATACAAACAACTCATATCCTCGGGACATGCCTCGGTATATAGATACATATACATATATACTGGGAACAAGACATAAACATAAAACCTCAGCCCAAGCTGTGGCTCCCTCCAGAAGTACCGTCTCCGGTCTCCTGATATCCTGGAGTACCTGCCATTGTCCACACACAAAGACAACAATAGCCCCCCTTGGGGGTGAGCAAAGCTCCGTATGGAACAACCAATTATATATACCACAGATATCTAAACAATGATATATGGTATGCAATGCATGTATGTTGTGGAGGTGTCAAGTCAAATGCCCATCCACTGAGCACATGTCAGAATCAATCGAATCGCTATCAAATCAATGCTCGAGCTGGCACACCGACCTCAATAAGGGATACTCGTATGATAGCGTCGACAAAGCGCCATCAAATCTCAAATCTCATATCCAATCATCGGGGCCACAATTGTCTATGGTTTACGGGCCATATAATACCAACATAGCAATTTTGTTCACAAACCCCAGAATCCAATCAAATCATATCAGGGTATCCAAGGATCATAGCTCAACGTGCCATGTCATATATCGATGTATGCATCAAACGATGTGTGTTAACAAAATATTTATTTTATACATCGATATCTCAATCTCAATGTCATGTATGCCACATCAATCAACAAATAAGGCATATAGACATGTATTCTCATTCCAATCAATCAAATCAATCCGACATATATCATATAATACAGATACCTGTCGTATGTTACCCGGTCGCAACATACCTCAATTCTTCGTTTCCAACTGATGTAGCCTGAAGATATTGATATTACACTTTATCTACATCAATAACATACTTATTCCAATCAATAACATAATTCAAAATCATTAATATGAGTTTCAAATATCATTTGAAACTTCAAAAATTCATATCAAATCCAAATCATAATATAATTCAATTCCGACTTCGAATATGAGTTTATTGTCGGTTATTGTACCACATATAGGAATTTCAACTTCAAATACATGATATTCCAGCACTTTGATATTTAGAGCTGCTGGAACCAGAAGAAAATTACCTCAGTCAGAAGCCCTCGACGCGAAGATCACAAATATATAATTTTTTTCGCGTTTAGACAGCGTTTCGAAGTCGATTTGGACGGAAGAAAACCGAAATTCTCTCAATTCTCTCGAGATTACCGAATAAGAAATGACAAAAAGGAAGAAAAGAACTTAATCTTATCCTCACTGCTCTCGCGCTCGGGCGGTAGAATTCTCGCGCCCGAGCGCGAGACATTCTGCCCCCGAGTACATTTGCACCGCCCTCGGGCGGTCAAAAATTACCGCTCGGGCGCGGCATGTTCTATCCAAGAACACCCCTTATTCCACACTGGCGCTCGGGCGGTCATTTTCTACCGCCCGGGCGCCACATATTCTGTACCAAAGGTTGGTTTTGGTATTTTATTGGCGTCCGGCTTTTCCACTCGAGCTCTTACAACGTCAATTCATATTCAATATTCATTTTCTCAATTTCATTGTCATAATATAAATCATATACATAATCACATGACAATTTCATAATTATCGATAATCAACATGGGATTTACGATAATATGATACACGGTCCTTACATTTCTCCCCCACTTAAAAGATTTCGTTCCTCGAAATCTCAAACATCTCTATATACATAACATTGACAAACATATATATGTTACCAGTTATAGTACATATCAAAAGTAAAATCAGTAAACGGATCAGAATACATCGAATACAATGGAATAGATGGACTAGTATCAAATAAATGCGGATACGAATCTCGCATTTTGCTTTCCAATTCCCACGTCGACTCTTCCACACCATGTCGTGTCCATTGTACTCGAACCAACAGAATCGATTTATTTTGCAATATCTTCTCCTTTCGTTTCATAATGCGAACAGGTTGTTCAACATAGGAAAGAGAAGGATCAAGTTCAATCCTCGTCAGGTGCAAGCACATGCGATGGATCTGGTTCATATTTCCTCAACATAGAAACATGAAACACATCATGAATAGCAGATAGAGCTGGTGACAATGCCAATCGATATGAAAGATCACCAACTCGATCAAGAATCTCGTATGGACCAACATATCGAGGAGATAATTTCCCTCGCATGCCAAATCGAACAGTGCCTCTAAAGGGAGATATTTTCAAAAACACTCTGTCACCTTTCTGGAATTCCAAGGGTCGTCTTCGTTTGTTCGCATAACTCGTTTGACGATCCTGAGCAGCTTTCATCCGCTGCCGAATTAACTGAATCTTATCGTTCATTTCCTGTATCATTTCAGGTCCAGTCAATTGTCTTTCTCCAATCTCATCCAAGAATAACGGTGATCTACATCGTCTCCCATATAGAGCTTCAAACGGTGCCATACCGATACTCGTCTGAAAGCTATTATTATAAGAAAATTCAACCAATGGTAAGGCATCTTGCCATCCCATTCTAAAATCCATCACAATCGCACGCAACATATCCTCTAACGTTTGAATCGTATACTCAGTCTGGCCATCAGTTTGAGGATGATAAGCAGTACTCATAGCCAAACGCGTACCCATCGCTTCCTGAAAACTACCCCAGAATTTAGAAGCAAATATGGGATCACGATCAGATACAATTGAGACTGGCACACCGTGCAGTCTCACTACATTCTCGATGTATAAACGGGCCATTCTTTTATAAGGATAAGTCCGTTCATACAGAATAAAATGTGCAGATTTTGAAAGCCGATCAATAATGACCCAAATAGCATCACAGCCCTTGGGTGAACGAGGTAAATGAGTCACAAAATCCATAGCAATATGTTCCCAATTCCATTTCGGGATTTCGAGACTATAGGAGCAATCCTCCAGGTTTCATTCTCTCGGCTTTTACTTGCTGACAGACAAGACATTTAGAAATAAACTCAGCAATGTCCTTTTTCATACGTTTCCACCAGAATTGAGGTCTCAATGTCAAATACATCTTTCGACCTCCAGGTTGAATACTGTATTTGCTACAATGTGCTTCTCGAAGAAGGGAAGATTTCAAATCAGAATCATTAGGGACTACCAGCCGACCATTAAGTCGTAAAGAACCATCAGAAGAAATCTGGAATCCAGATTGATGTTCTGCAGATACAAGTTCTTTCGACTTTTGGATCTGAGCATCGCTTCGTTGGGCCTTTCGTATTTTCGAAATCGATTTGGACGGAAGAAAACCGAAATTCTCTCAATTCTCTCGAGATTACCGAATAAGAAATGACAAAAAGTAAGAAAAGAACTTAATCTTATCCTCACTGCTCTCGCGCTCGGGCGGTAGAATTCTCGCGCCCGAGCGCGAGACATTTTGTCCCCGAGTACAATTGCACCGCGCTCGGGCGGTCAAAAATTACCGCTCGGGCGCGACATGTTCTGTCCGAGAACACCCCTTATTCCACACTGGCGCTCGGGCGGTCATTTTCTACCTCCCGGGCGCCACATATTCTGTACCAAAGGTTGGTTTTGGTATTTTATTGGCGTTCGGCTTTTCCACTCAAGCTCTTACAACGTCAATTCATATTCAATATTCATTTTCTCAATTTCATTGTCATAATATACATCATATACATAATCACATGACAATTTCATAATTATCGATAATCAACATGAGATTTACGATAATATGATACACGGTCCTTACACCACTTTTTCAAATTATGAAGGAAAAAGACGTTTCTGCAGTGATCTTTGATGAAGTTGTGTGCAGGAACAAAATGTTTGGCGCTCGAGCGGTAAGATGTTACCGCCCGAGCGTCCCTGTACTAAAAATTCAGTATTTTTACAGAAATATCCACCCCCGAGCGGTAAAATATTACCGCCTGAGCGCCACTGCACAACATTTTCAGTATTTTGGCAGAAAGTTCCGCGCTCGAGCGGCAAGATCTTACCTCCCGAGCGCCGCTGAGTATAAGAAAGGATAAGTTTTGAATTTTCTAAGCATCTTCACCATTTCATCTTCACTTTTTCACAGCAAACACACGGGAACCCTTCCTCCAAATGCTCTTTTCTTCTTCTTCTTCATTTTGAAGCTAAAATTGAATTCTCCACCTCAAGATCATCCTAGAGTTGTAAGTGTTCATCTTTAATGGTTGTTATTTTGTAGAGGATCATAAAGGGATGAATTTCACCTAGTATAGACAGAGTGACTGAATTATTGATATTTTTGAAAGTATAAGAGTGAGAAACATCGTCTCAAATCAGTATTTGTACGCTTGGACAGTAAGTTGGCACGTTCTTGAAGTAATACATGAGTAATATTATGAATTTCAAATGATTTTCATTGATTATTGCTACATGTTTTTTTTAGTATGTTTATTGCTGAAAACATAGCACCATATTCCATTGTTATTTATTAAATATGAAAGAAGTTCATGAATATTGAAGATATATGCTATGTTATGAACATGAACATAAAAGAAAAGGAAAATGACTAATTTTTATATGATATATGAGCTTGTTGACATCATGGGTGGTTCTAAGTCCACCAAACCTATTGGCCAATTTATGTTCATGGGGCGTGGGGTTGTCACAGGGCACCCTGACGTACAACAAAGTAGTATCTATATAATAAAGCAAGCACGGTAGTACAGGTCAACTAATGAGGCTCAAGTACTGAAATGAACATTAATATATGCTATGGTATGACATGGTTTAAAGATTCATTGTTGATCACGACTCAATATGTATAATCTTTTGATGCATATTGATACGTGTATGTGCCAACTTATTGAGTTTTATAAACTCACGTAGCTCATGTTTACAGGATCGGGTAATGAAGATACATAGGATGTCGGTTTGCCAATGAATGCTTGTGACGTGCCTTACCTCGAGAACAACCTGGACGTCTTATTGTATAGTTTTCGCATATGTATTATAATGGATTTTATGTCAGGGTTTGAAACAAGTTTCACGATATTTATGACTATATGTATAACGATACGGTGTATGTTTGTATATGAAGAAATGCTTAGACGTACGTATAGATGTTTTTGCTTGAGTGTTTGGCTAATACAAAATGTAGGGACATCATGCCAAAATTTTATAAACCGTCGAATTGATACCTATTGTTTGAATTGCTTCATAATATAGGTATATCATTCAAATCCTATTTTGATTATGAGTATAAGTATCATTAATCTTGTCAAGTATAGAAGAAGGGTGTTACACGTTATATGGTATCAGAGCCCACGGTTCTTCGAGAGGGAAGACACTACACTTCATCCATACATGGGGAACTCGGCAAGTAAGTATCTTTGTATCTCATAGTTTATGCTAAGTTATGTGCTTTTATGTGGCCTACTAGTAGGCTAAGTGACAATGCCACCCAAACATAAAGTGCATGACGGAGAGTCATCTAAGGGCAAGGCCCCGGCAGCGGAAGGTGAAGGCAGTGCGCCACGACCTATAGACGAATTTGCTCAGCTGCTCCAACAACAAGAAAAATTCCATGGAGAGCAAATACAACAATTACTTGAAATGCAGCGGATGACACATGAGCAGGCATGAGTCCAAGTACCAAGACAAGGGCTTGTTCAAACAGATATGTATGATCGATTTCGACGTCTGAATCCTCTTGACTGAATATATACAATTATTCGAGGCTGGAGTTCAATATGTACCATATATTGCACAGGATGACACAAGTAAGGGAGAACACTTCATGCGGGGACTTCGCTCTGAAATTAAAAGAGATGTACGAATGTCGAAAGTTGTTACATACGGGGAGATAGTGGAAAGAGCACTTATGGCAGAACAGGATGAACAAGACATTGACAGAGACAGACAACAGCGATGTCAACAGTACTTTCAGAAGAGTCAAGGAACAGGACAAGACAAAAGGACCGATAGCAAAGGTACTCGACCAGAGGAACTCCGTGGCAAAGGTCCACCTCCACGTAAGGAACAGGACAGACCACCTTGTCCTAAATGTGCCAAACCCCATGGCGGTGAATGTATGCAAGGTACCAATATTTGTTATCGTTACAAAAAGCTAGGGCATCTCGCCAGAAATTTTCCAGGGAGTTTTGAGAAAGTACAGGGGGGCCTCTTCTCGATGATCAAAGAGGAACTAGATGCAAATACATCAATGATCACTGGTATGTTCTTGATTTCTGGTATCATTGCGATTGTTTTACTAGATTTAGGAGCCACACATTCCTTTATTTCGGAATCGTTGGTATGGAGACTGGGCATTATAGCAAGTACAACAGAGACACAACTCACCATAGCTTTACCTTCCGGGCAAGAAATACATACAGATCAGATTGTGCGAGGGTGTTCAATATATGTCAAGGCCGTGAGATGTATGCCAATTCGATAGTTCTGAAAATTACTGATTTTGATGTAATATTGGGAATGGATTGGCTCTCGAAGTATAGAGTTACGATTGACGGTGGCATGAAAATGATCAAGTTTGCGCAAGTAGGAGCTGAACCATTCACAGTAACAAGTGCAGATATATTCTTACCTCTTCTGATAATCTCTTGTATGAAGGCATGTAAATTACTACAGAATGGGTGTCAAGGGTATTTAGCATCTGTTTTAATTATTGACCCACATGTTCGTGAGATAAAAGATACAGATGTTGTTTGTGAATTTCCAGAGGTATTTCCCGATGATATAACAGGCTTACCCCCAGTGATTGATGTTGTGGCAGGGACTCATCCGATCTCAAAAGCTCATTATTGATTAGCTCCTACATAAATAAAGGAATTGAAAGAAAAGTTACATGAATTACTTGATAAAGGATTTATTAGACCGAGCTTTTCACCGTGGGGTTCACCTGTTTTATTTGTGAAGAAGAAAGATAGTACCCTTCGTCTATCTATTGATTATAGGGAGTTGAACAAAGTGACAATCAAAAATAGGTATTCACTCCCTAGAATTGATGATTTGTTTGATCAATTACAAGGAGCTTCTATCTTCTCGAAGATTGATTTACGATCAGGCTATCATCAATTAAAAGTGAAGTTAGCCGATATCTCAAAAACTACCTTTCGAACCAGGTATGGGCATTATGAATTTCTTGTAATGCCATTTGCACTAACGAATGCACCAACTGCTTTTATGGATTTAATGAACAGAATTTTCAAGTCATTTTTAGAAAAGTTCATGATTGTATTTATAGATGATATTCTCATCTACTCACGAACCATAGAGGAGCATCGAGAACATCTGAAACTAGTTTTGCAAACTTTGAAGGATAAACATTTATATGCCAGATGGAAGAATTTTGGTTTGAAAAAGTAGCATTCTTGGGCCATATCATCTCAAAAGAAGGCATATCTGTGGATCCAAGCAAGATTGAAGCTGTTAATAACTGGCTACGACCAACTACTGTTACCAAGCTACGTAGTTTTCTTGGGTTAGCTGGTTATTACCATCGTTTTATAGTAGAATTTTCTAGGAGAACATTGCCTTTGACTGCTTTAACACGAAAGAATATGAAATTTGTATGGAACGAAGTATGTGATCGCACTTTCCAAGAGTTAAAGACAAAATTGACATCAGCATCAGTCCTTGCTATTCCAGAAGGACCAGAAAATTTTTTGGTATATAGTGATGCTTCAAAACAAGGTTTATGAGCAATCTTAATGCAGCACGGGAAGTGATTGCTTGTGCATCAAGACAATTGAAGGAATATGAAAGAACTATCCCACACATGATTTAGAACTGGCAGCAGTGATATTTGCGTTGAAAAAATGGCGCCATTATCTGTATGGTGAGCTAGTGAAATATACACTGACCACAAGAGTTTGAAATAGTATTTGACGCAAAATGAACTGAATATGCGACAATGACATTGGTCGGAATTAGTGAAGGATTATGATTGTGTCATTAATTATCATCCAGGTAAAGCCAATGTTGTTGCAGATGCATTAAGTCGAAAATCCAGTTATATTGCCGCAATGCAAGTACAAGAACAAATTTTATGGGATTTACATAACTTGCAGATTGAGGTTATTCCAAAGGGAGCTGCAATCCGGTTATCAACCCTCATGGTTCGACCAAGACTTGAAGACAGAATCAAGGCTGAACAAAGTGCAGTTAATGAATTACAACAACCGAGACAACGAGATGAGGAAAAAAGAAATTTGAACTTTGAATTGAATGGGGAAGGAATGTGGACATATCGAGGTAGATTGTGTGTGCCAAAACAAGGAACGATAAGAACCGACATTATTATAGATGCTCATGCTACACCCTATTAGATTCATCCAAGAGGCACAAAAATGTACAAAGATTTAAAACCATTATTTTGGTGGCCAGGTATGAAAAAGGACATTGCTCAATTTGTTGCACAATGTCTCACTTGTCAACAGGTCAAGACTGAACATCAAAGACCAGCAGGACTCCTGAAACCATTACCCATTCTTGAGTGAAAATGGGAATATATTACAATGGATTTCATCCTTGATTTACCAAGAACACAAAGATGATTAAATGCTATATAGGTTATTGTCGATCGGCTTACAAAATCAGCTACTTTCTTCTGATGAAGACCACATATACGATGAATCAATATGCTGAATAATACATCAAAGAGATAGTGAGGCTTCATGGCATCCCAGTGTCCATTGTATCTGATAGAGATCCCAAATATACGTCTCCATTTTGGAAAAGTTTACATCATTCTATGGGAACTTGATTGGCATTTAGTACAGCATTACACCCTCAAACTGATGGTCAATCAGAACGAGTGAATCAGATCTTAGAAGATATGTTGAATGCTTGTACTATTGACTTTCCAGGCAGTTGGGACAGTAAACTTGAAACGACCTCGACTTTTTTTAAAAAAAACATAAACTTCGAAAATCACCATTCAAACTAAATTAACATTTTCATTGACCAAAATAACTTAGCATTTTAAACTTCAATTGCATAAAATAAATCTCTAAATCTTCCAATAACAAAAAATCCTACGTCACCTTTAAAAAGATCAACTAACAATAAAATAAAGCATAAAAATCCATAATAAAGTCATTAACATAAATTTTTCAAACCTATTATCTATCAAGCTAGTGTGAAAAATAAAGGTCCATCGGGAGTGTGCTGCAGCACTCGATCCACTCAATCGTCAGCGCCTCCCATAATATCATCAAATCATGCATCATACCAACCTAGTGAGTGTAATGACTCATCACGTTCTAAACATGAATAACAAATAATACATATACAATCACATTCATTTAAAAATCATATTTTTATTTAAAATAACTTTTAAACATAATTAAACCATTTAAAATAATTTTAAGCGTAAATAAATCATTGAAAAACTTTTAAGCATAAATCAAATATTATAAAATCATAAAAATCGTAAAGCTTTCAATCTTTTATCATTTTGGATGAATTTTGATCCTTGAAAGTAACTAGCTTTTATCATTTGGTCGATTAATCAGTCTTTAGCTCTACATGGCCCATGACGGTGGGCACTAGGCTCCACCATGAAAATACGATCGTTGGGGTCTCTATGGGGCCTTGTCGCGTAAACAGGGTCCCTTTGAGGCCTTGGGCCTCACATTATCCCCATAAAATCATATATCATATATCTTATCTTTTGTCACAGTCAATTTACATCCCTCAAAAATATTTTTCATTTTCTTTTAAAAAGTGTAAAATATCGCAGCTTTCCAAAAATAGCATTTTAACAGTAAAAATTGCACAGCTTTACCATAAATCATAAAATATCATATTTTCATAAAAATCATCATTTTAAATCATAAAATATAATTTAACATGCATGATGATCCTTCGGGATGTTATATCAAGCTTTTACGTATTTCTCAAGTGTAGAATGATCGTTTTGCCTCTAGACGTATAATTTCTCGATTTTATCTTTTTCTTACTTTTAATGACATTGGCTTATCCCAAATAATTATTTAAGCTTAAATCTAATTTTTCATAATTTTATTCAGCTTAATTCGATTCTTTTCGATTAATTCTTGAATTAACTATTCTTGAGGCGTTTAATTCCTGAATAAATTCAAAACTTAATATTTTCTTCCCAAATTTTAACATAATATTTTTAATACCTAATCTACCCTTGTGAGCCGAGCCATGAACCACCCCCGTGGACACATGGTCCCAATATTTCTTCATTAAATTTGAAATATGACCCTCAATCAAACACACCGACCCATCTCCCAATTTACTCGAGCCATGCCCGAGCCACCTCGAGCCAAACCCTAGCCAACCCATCTAGGAACCCTCCTGACCATCCCTAACCCTTATGACATGACCCTAGCTCGTGCAACTTTCCTGGACAGAAGATTCAAAGCCGCACGAGACCCTTCCCTCTCGCCTAGGACTCTTGGCTAACTAGGAATCTTTTAGCCGAGCCACCACCGAACCCACCTGACCCTTACCAACCATGGACCAGGCGCACGAAGCCCTGCCTGAAGATACAAGCTGCGCGCACCCCACGACTGCTGCTGCTATCTTGCGTGGAGGTTTCTACCCAGACCACCACCAAGCACAGCCCCTCCTAACCCTCACCGGACCATCCTAAAACACCGTCTAGACCACCTAGCCCAGCCCCATACCAAGCCGAAAGCCCCCTAGCCCGAGACTTAACTGAATGCGCATGGGGGAGAGTCCCAACTCCCGTGGACTCTTCCCTAGTGTTTCCCTCGATTCCTAGCCATGATAGGACTCCTCCTAGGACCTAACCACATCCGATAAGAACCCTCCTCAAGACCTGGTCGAGCCCCATCACCCCATGCACCCTAGTCGAGTCCCTTGAATCAAGCAAAACCCATGAAACCTCGACTTATCTCTTCCCTTGCCATCTCTTGGTTCCAGCCTTGTTTTCCTTTAATTTGTTCATGTTCCATTCATAATTCATCTTACGTTGTCAGCTTAACCCTCGGGAATCATAACGTTTCAAAACAAAGTATTAAATAGTCGAAACTTTGAAAATATTTGACAAAACGTTTAGCGATTAAAACTACAATATTTTTCATGCAAAAATACATAAAACATGCATATAATAGTTTGAATGATGCGTCGAAAAGGTTTAGTAAACGTGCCTTTGCGTTTAAAACGCTCGAATACGTGATCGTCTGCGGGGAAGGACGAACGGGAGACAAAGACTCCTTCTTTTCTTCCTTGTTAATTTCGAAAATAATGTGTGTGCTTGTGTGTGTATTTCGGCTGATAGGAGGTTGAATTGTGGTGTTATGAAAGCTATGAGTCCTATTTATAATTTAATTAACATGATAATGGGCTTTGGTTTTGGGCCTCCAAGTATAGGAGCAATTGGACCTACTTAAAACAATTAAATTGGGTCCAATAACTCTAATTTAATTAAAACATGAAAGTTTATAAAAATTACTTTTCATAAATAATGCATTTGATATTTTAAAAGTCCTTTGTTTGCCCAAAAGCGGCTTCCCGAGTAAAATCGAGTTCGACTCGTAAAATAATTCGAACTCCCACATTTTTAGAAAAATTAAATCATTTCTAATCATATTAGGAAACCTTGAAAATATTTAATGAAAAATAATTATTCTAGTCTTGGTCGTCCCCGGTCTCCCTGCCTATTATCGAATATTTAGGTAAAATCCTACAGTTTTATGAAATCATGTCATATAATCATTTAATCATGCAATCATATCTTTAATCATTTAATAAATATCATGCAAGCATAAAAAAATAAATTAAATAAAATAATTAAGCAATTAAAATAATTTTGCATGCATGTGGTTTACGTAGGTTGGTTTTTCGGACGTTAGAAAACTACCGTTGGCTGAGTTTACATATAACAATAGTTATCAGTCAACTATTGGAATGACACCCTATATATGGTAGAAAATGACAATCTCCAGTACATTTGGATGAAATAGGAGAAGGAAAGTTATTAGGCCCTGAATTGGTGCAACAGACAGCAGAATTGGTAAACAAGATTAGAGAAAGAATATACACTGTTCAGAGTCGAAAGAATGCTGATGTGTGACGTCGTCAATTGGAATTTCATGTCGGTGACCATGTATTTGTAAAAATATCACCATTGAAGGGCATTTTGTGTTTTGGTAAGAAGGGAAAATTAAGTCCAAAATATATCGGTCCGTTTGAAATCTTGAACAGAATAGGATACAGAGCATACCGACTTGCTTTACCACCGAATTTGTCAAATTTTTATTACATTTTTCATGTTTCCTTGCTACGAAAGTATTTGGCCAATCCAGCTCACGTTTATCATTACGAACCATTGGAGCTTGCATCGAATCTCTCGTATGAAGAATGGCCAGTCCAAATCCTTGATAGGAAATCAAAAGTGTTACGAGGCAAAGAAATACTCTTAGTGAAACAATTATGGCGCAATCATGCAATCGAAGAAGCAACTTGGGACCGAGAAGACGAAATTCATTAGAGGTATCCTGAACTATATGGTACGTCAAATTTCGAGGACGAAATTTTTTGAAAGAGGGTAGAATTGTAATGCCGGATTACTTGTACAAATGATTAATGATGCGTTTATTTCATTTATTATGCGGTTATTTGGCTCATTATATTTCACGTGTTGATTGAAATAACGATAATGAGATTGAATATGTGACTAGATTGAATAATGACAATAAGATGCGTGAATGAAATGGTGTCATGAACATTGATATTTAAATGTACGAAACGAGAATGAAAACTATGATACTTCTTATGGTTTTTAGCATAAGTATTTGAATATGAATCATATTGATATGAGGCAAATTTCATTAGAAATTCAATGAGTAAGGCTACAACTTTTATGTTTTGAGTTTTTTCCAAATCCATTGGGAAACAAGGCCAAAATCGTCCCAAAGTGTGTAGTGTGTATCGTCGTTCTTGCACCGACAAATGTTGGGAGAATGAGCATAACATTTTACTCATACTTTCAAATGACATGAGACCAATTGGGGATACAAGCCAAGACATAGCGCTACAACTTTCATGTTTACCACTTTTTCAAATTATGAAAGAAAGAGACGTTTCTGGAGCGATTTTTGATGAAGTTGTGTGCAGGGACAAAATGTTTGCGCCCGAGCGGCAAGATGTTACCGCCCGAGCGCCCCTGTACTACAAATTCAGTATTTTTACAGAAAGTTCTGTGCTCGAGCGGTAGAATATTACTGCCCGAGCGCCACTGAACGACATTTTCAGTATTTTTGGCAGAAAGTTCCACGATCTTACCACCTGAGCGCCGCTGAGTATAAGAAAGGATAAGTTTCGAATTTTCTAAGCATCTTCACCATTTCATCTCCACTTTTTCACAAGAAACACACGGGAACCCTTCTTCCAAATGCTCTTTTCTTCTTCTTCTTCTTCTTCTTCTTCTTCATTTTGAAGCTAGAATTGAATTCTCCACCTCAAGATGATCCTAGAGTTGTAAGTGTTCATCTTTAATGGTTGTAATATATGTAGAGGATCATAAAGGGATGACTTTCACCTAGTATAAAGTGACTGAATTATTGATATATTTGACAGTATAGGAGCGAAACACATCGTTTCAAACTAGTATTCCTACGCTTGAACAGTAAGTTGACATGTTCTTGAAGTAATACATGAGTAATATTATGAATTTCAAATGATTTCCATTGATTATTTCTTTATGTACATTGTTAGTATGTTTATTGATGAAAGCATAGCACCATATTCCATTTTTATGTATTAAATATGAAAGAAGTTCATGAATATTGAAGATAGGTGCTATGTCATGAACATGAACATAAAAGAAAAATAAAATGACTAATTTTTATATGATATATGAGCTAGTTGACATCATGGGTGGTTTTAAGTCCACCAAACCTATTGGCCAATATATGTTCATGGGACGTGGGGTTGTCACAGGGCACCCTGATGTCCAACACAGTAGTAGCTATATAATAAAGCAAGCATGGTAGTACAGGGCAGCTAATGAGTCTAGAGTATAGAAATAAACATGAATATATGCTATGGTATGACATGGTTTAAAGATTCATTGTTGATCACGACTTGATATGTATAATCCTTTGATGCATATTGATACGTATAAGTGCCAAATTATTGGGTTTTATAAACTCACGTAGCTCATGTATTACAGGATCAGATAATGAAGATACATACGATGCCGGTTCGCCAATGGATGCTTGTGATGTGCCTTACCTCGATAAGAACCTGGATGTCTTATTGTACAGCTTCGCATATGTATTATAATGGATTTTATGTCAGGGTTTGAAACAGGTTTCACGACGTTTATAACTATATGTATAACGATATGATGTATGTTTGTATATGAAGATATGCTTAGACATACGTATAGATGTTGTTGCTTGAGTGTTTGGCTATTACAAAATGTAGGGATATCATGCCAAAAATTTTATAAACAGTCAAATTGATATCCATTGTTTGAATTGCTTCATAAATAGGTATATAATTCAAACTCTATTTTGATTATGAGTATACATATCATTAATATTGTCAAGTATAGAAGAAGGGTGTTACAATAGGAGTGTTAGGTTCATACATGAGGGGCTCGTGCATGCTCTTGTGTACGTGCAGAGGTTGCAGTGGGTTAGGGGCTAGTTCAAGGGGTCATGGCAGGTCAGTAGGGTCCATAGGGGGCATGGGAAGAGTTTGGGTTGAGGTGGCTCGGGCTTGGCTTGAAGGTAGCGTAACATGGCCCGATGTATCATGCTAAGGTTCGAATTAATGGGCTTAAATGGTTAAGGCTTGAACCGTGGGTCTACGGGGGTGGTCCATGGGTCACAAGGTTAAATTAGGTAATAAAAACTCTATGTTTAAAGGTTAAGAATTTAATAATCAAATTTGAATTAATTCTGAATTAAAACGCTCTACGAATTAATATTTACGAAATAAATAGAAAAACATGAATTTAAGCCAAATAAAAATATAAGAAATTTAATTTAAGCTTAAAAAATTATTTCGGATGGTCGTGTCAACGGAAGTAAAAAAACGTCGTCTAGGGGTAAAACGATCATTTTACACCCGAAAATAGTAAAGGTCTTGGCAGTGCCCTGAATACTGTAAAATATGTTGATATATTATTTTAAATGTTTATGGAATTTTATGATGAAACGTTAATACTAAAAGATATGTTGCATGCTTAGTTTAAAAGAAAAATGATTTATGCATACTTTGATTTTTTTTAAAGTGATGAAAACATGAAATGTTGAAGGAAGTGAAGTAACTGTGACTAATACGATGATACGATGATTATGATGAAACGATGATATGTAAGGCCAAGACTCAGTTGACGGGTGAGAGTGTCGTTGATGTTCCCGCCGCCCAGTATGTGGTAATACTTAGATGGATCCATCGACATTCAGCTGATACGAAAATCACAATTAACGATCTGAATTCAATGAAAATGAAAACATATACGTATATGATGAAAAGTAGAATGTTTATGATGAAAGGGAAGATGTTTATATTTATGTTTATGCATGTTCATGAAATGTTATTTTAAGTAAAAGTATTTTCACTGTTGTATATGTTTGTATATGAATTATTCGTTATTATGGTTATTGTTTGCTGAGTCAATAGACTCACTAGGTGTGATCAATGCAGGTGAGCATGATGTTGAAGTTGAGGGACTTGATGATTGATCTTACTGGACTGAAGGTGCACATAACCCGAGAACCAGCGCTAGTTTTCCGCACTTATGATCTAAAGTTTATGATAAAGATTTTTACGAGTTTTATGATGCTTTTTGAGTGGTTTTGAGAGATTGTTAGAGTTAGTTTTTATTTTGAATATTGCTAAGTTTAGGTTTGATGAAACGATTTACGATTTTACGTTTTGAATTCTTTCTTTAAAATTTCAAATATAGTTGGTATATTTTATTTTAAAACGGTGTCAAAACGAGCAGTATGTATAGGTTTCGGCCAAGAATTACTATAGAAGGAAAAGAAATTAGTACTTTTTAAGAAAAACGAGCAGTTGACATTTCAGCTATAGGTTTTGGCCTAGTGGTAAGCGCTTGATCCTAACAATTGGTATCAAAGCGAGGTCATGGGTTGAAGTCTCCCAAGAAGCATATTTCTATACTTCTTTGGGGGGGGGGGGGGGGGGGGGGGTGTGTTGAATTAAGTGTGCATGAGTGAGATTAGTACTATCACGGGTGACCTCTTGGGAAGTTCTCATGCGTCAAACTGTTGACCTTGTGTAGTTTGATCTGGTTGGCCAAGTAGGTCATAAAAGAGTGACACTAGATTTTAACCGGGTAATACTCTTTGCTGGAAACATGGCCGAAGGGATATGAGACATCATCAGCAGATAGACAGCCAGACTCATTACCACCCAAGTATGTGCATTCTATGTTTTCACAAGTATAAGGAAATAAAGTTGCGCCTTAGCTAACAGCTATAGCTTTTGGTTTAGTGGTAAACGCTTGATCCTAACAATTTTGCTTTGTATCTCTCATTCTTTTTAGGTAATCATCGAACTTCTTTGTAATCAGCGAGATCGAATCTTCACATTGGTCAGACTCATTAACTTCCCGAATCAATTCATCGAAGGAGTCATCAGAAGCTTGCAATGCAACAACCTTCCCTTTGTCTCTTTTTTGTGAGTCTAGATTCATCTCGAATATTCTGAGTGAGCTGATCAAATCTTCTAGGTTAAGTGTAGAAGTATCCTTAAATTCATCAAAAACACAGATTTTAATGTTGAAGCTTTCTGGAAGGGATCTGAGCACCTTGCTAACCAATCCTTCATTCGTCATAGGATCGCCGAGAATAAAGGCTTCATTCACAATGTCATGCAATCTTCGATCATATTCAACAATAGTCTCGTTCCCTTCCATTCTCAAACTTTCATATTTTGAGGTTAGCATCCTTAGTTTGGTTCTGCGTACACTCTCAGATCTTTCGTATTGCTTCTGAAGGATATCCCATGCTTTGGCGGAGATGCAATTGGTGATTAGACTTAATATGTTGACATCAACAGAAGTGAAAATAGCATTAAGCGCTTTCGAGTTGAAATTCGAGGTTTGGAATTCATCGACTGTCCACGCACTCTCTGGTTTGATGCGACTATCTCCGTCAGTGTCGACAGTTCTAGGAGGAGACCAACCATCCAAAACACATAGCCAACCCCTTTCTTCAATAGATTTAATGTAAATCCTAATCTTGACTTTCCAAAGCGCATAGTTGGATCCATCTAGAATCTGTGGTCGAAAAGCAGAGTTAGCTGACAACACGTCCATTGCACTTTTGCCTTTATAAACAAAAAAGTAATCATAATCAACGCTTAGTATATTAAGAGTTGGCTCTGATACCACTAGTAGGGATTGTTTAACATAAAAGTGCAAAAACACTAAATTTGTGTGTATCAGATTTTGGTGTTGTGTATCGGTGTTGTCAACACTGTTCACAATGTGCAGCGGAATGTATTATTTATCACACATATAAACTTTAGTAAACACAATAAGACAGATTAAATTATGTACAAGTATAAATACTTGTACAATGCATTAAGTAAAATTATCAATAGAAAACTTGTGAATCGTTTACAAAACCCAATACTAGTGACGCGTATAAAAACTATATTCATTAACTACCCAAGTAAATAATTGCATCTAAATAAGTCAAATAAAATTACTGATGCAAATATTGTGTCGCTTAAAATAGAAACCGTCGAGAACTCCTCAAGCACTTTCTCCAAGACGATTATTTGTGATGCAAATATTATTACTAATATTTTATTTGCATCAGTAATTTTATAAAATTATTGATGCAAATAAAATTACTGATGCAAATATTGTGATGCAAATATTATTACTAATTAACAGTTATCATAACCTACAACATCAGGACCTTAACGAAACATATCAAACACTTTCTCCAAGACGATTATTTGTTTCTCCAAGCACCCATCCTTCTTCGTAGCAATCAAATAATCAAAACCGGTCTATTTTATAAAAACAAATAATCGTCTTTACAATATGATCCAAAACAACGAAATGCAAAAGCAAATTATAACTTAACAAAACTAAATTTAAATAGGATTGATCTCGAATCGGTCTTTCATCACCAGCCCCAAAACATGGCTTGTTCATCTTCATCTAACTGATCTTCATTCTTATATAGGGAGGAAGAGTAAGGATGGGTGCTTGGAGAAACATTCAGCAAGTGCGGGTTGATTGTGCACAAAAAATACCAATGATACATATAGGTATACAAAATCATAATTTTGATTATAGGCATGATGAAGATAATACGAACAAAATATAAACATAGCATTGAAAATTATCTCATTTTTCATGGTTAACTGATAAGTCCCTTATTATTACTAATTAACAGTTATCATAACCTACAACATCAGGACCTTAACGAAACATATCAAACACTTACTCGAATCATTACAACACATTGTAATTATTTCAAACATGCTTTCAAATATCATATCTAATATCGAACAACAAACGAATTCAAAGATAAAATATCAAATAGAAACGAATATATCCAGCCGATCGGATTTTCAAAGACATACGTAAATGTTACCGATTTCATTCATTTCTTATCACACAACACTGCTGAAACAAGGATTTTGCCTACTTATGAAGGATTTTAGCCCTCATCCATTCTGTGGCCCGCTTCTGCTTTTACATGATAATAATTATTGGAAATGGCCTTAGGAAACCATATACCAACCCCCAAGAAGATGGACACGTAAAACATGAAATGAATTTTGAGGGAAAAAAGACTTCAAAAGGATGATTAATAAAGAGAATATACCATTATATGGACAATCCTCTGAATATAATATTCACCACTAAAACTGGCTAGCAAATCAGAAATACTATCAACCATGGAAATTATAAAATTTCTTATATGCTGCTGCTTCTCGCTATAGACATCATCGAGAAGATAAACTCAAATTCTCCGAGGTGAGAATCGAACTGACATTGACATCACCGGACGATGTTTTAGTCCGCTCATCATCTTGGTTACGTCACTGCTCCTGTGCACAGATTTTTTCCCCTTCAATGGCGAAATCAGTTTGTTTGCTATCCTGGATGGCGAAAATGATCTACCAATCTTTGATGCAGTCGGCAATTTCTTGGACAAACCCACTGGTCTTGTAGGAGAAATCGAAAGTGGAGGGCCTTTAATCTTCACTTGAAACTTTGAACCAGCCGGAGGAGACTTGATCGAGAACTTGTGCGGAATACTCGTCCTTTTCCCAATCACAGGGGACATAGTCTTGCCGAACTTTTGATGATGAGACGTGGGAGACATCGAAAGGAATAATGGGTTCGGAAACAATACTGTCTTTCTAGCCCATGGTGCATTCCTTGGGGATACTCGATTAGCTATATACCTAGAGTTTTCTTTGTCACACTCCCTTTTCTCAGCTGGTGAAACCTTGAAGTTTATTCGGGATCTTGCCCGTTGGATAAGCGGGATGTTGGATTGGGATCGGATTGTTCGCAATACGGCTTGTTTCTCTTTCTTTCTTCTTTCATGGATCTTGGAATCGTCTGCATTCAACCTGTGTTTCCTCCTTTCGGTGATTGGAGTTTTTGGGTCATCTTTAATGGCGACTGATTCCACTATATTCCTTGCAAATTGACTTGCTTTCATGATTTCTCCAATTGTTTCTCCTAAAAGCATAGCTGGAAGCGACATTCGTCTCCATTCCTCTGCACACCACAACTCATTTTTGTCATACAACCAACTGAATCATAGATCAGCCACAACATGTTAATAAAAAAAATGTAAAAGAACCTGTGTTATCTATTAGCATTTTTCCTGGAGAAGACCTTCGGGAATTAACATTTTTCATCCTTCAAATTTATAATCAAACAACAAATAAAATCAATGGGCGCTGAAAAAAATCTTCAAACTTTTAGACGAACCAAGTTCCCGATTATCCGTACCTCGTACGCTGCTGTTTACAGCGTGGACTAAGATTCTCACCTGAACTCACTTTCTTCCCGCCATTCACTGCGTATTGAAGCTCTTGCAATCGAGCCATACACTTATCCACCTTCGATACGACACACAAATCACCACTTCTTCTCCAAATCCAGAATTTGTTAACATGATACGATAAAAGCAAACAGAAATGGGTACCTTTTTAACTGTTTCTCTGAGAAGAGAGGGACTGAGAGGTGGCAGCGCCGCCGCCAATCTCCGCTGCTGCTTCGGTGGGCTTCTTGCAACCATTTTTTCACACTATCTGAACGGATTTGTGTGTGTTTCTTTTCTTCTCGCCCTCCCAAGTGAAGTGAAGTGTAACAACAAAATTATATTGGAGCAGCTCACTTTTGGAGTAACGGATACAATGACGCGTGTTTTGTAACGGTCGAATCGACATTTAAATTAATTAATTAATAATATTTCCACTTTGACTCTGATTTTACTTTATTTAAATTCCATTTAATGATTAATTCAATTTTCAATTAAATTACTTAATTTATTCTTAATGTTTACCTATTATCACTTTCACCATTTAAAATTATGTCTCGGATTCAAATAGACACAATTAAAAAAACTTATCACAATTATTTGAGATATAGTTGGCTATCGTTTTTTCTGGTTTATTTTATCCTATCCATGTGGGCATTGCCCTCATGATAGGATGGATGACCAAGATTTGTTATTCATATATAGGACCCACTTTTTTTTTGAAATTGTATGTGTGCCAAGA
The DNA here is from genome assembly GCF_025594145.1 of Primulina tabacum. Taxonomy (NCBI): domain Eukaryota; kingdom Viridiplantae; phylum Streptophyta; class Magnoliopsida; order Lamiales; family Gesneriaceae; genus Primulina; species Primulina tabacum. The sequence goes on from NC_134564.1 coordinate 399,120, forward strand.
TCTTACCCGTTGAAATAAAGTAAGGGTAGTGCTCACATAAGGAGGATCTCATTAACCGTTTTTTCTATTGATTTATCCAGAAATCAAATTAAAACTAAAATTTATTGGCTATTTATTAAGTTTCGGATTCAAATAGACACACTAGAAAAAACTTAGGGCAAACTGTAAAGTCTAAAATACGATAATGTAATCTAACTGCGTGCAAATATAGGAAAAATAAAAAAATGCCTAATTAAATTATTTTAATTGCATGAATTCAATGAGATTAATATGTTTACATGTTTAAAATATGATTTTTCTCTAAAATGCATAAAACTCTGTTTTCAAGTGTTATTCGAGACGCGATCGAGGAATGGAGATCGGAGACTGTAAAGAGAAAATATTTTTATTAATTTATTATTTTTAATTATTTACTAAATGATATATTTTATATGTTAATTTCGAAAATGGTATCTTTTGAGATGTTTTTACGCGTCGAGTCGTATTTTAAATTGGAAATCGATTTTTGACGAAAATAGAGATTTTTTGAGAACTCGGCTAATATTTTCGAAAATTATCCTAAACAAAATATTTTACCTACAATATAATGGGCCTAATTGGGCCTATTATACTATAGTTATTGAGTTTAAACTTGTACTATAGTATTTATATTAAAAGAAGGACTCCTAAGCCCTAATTTGAATCATAACTTTTGCACGCTTCTCCTCGAGACCTAGGGTTTTCTCCATCAGAAAATAAACATACACCACACGTTTTGAAGTTTTCACGTGAGTTTTGAAGACAAGATTTCGGCAAGTTCTCTCCCGCCTCTCCGCCAACGTTCCTACACGTTAAGAGTTGAATTTCGTGTGTGAAACATGCAAAAGCATGCCTTAATCTTTCCTTGCTCATCGTTCATACCATATTACGTGTGTATATACATGTTTGCATGAAAAATATGATACTCTTTCATTTATTTTCGTTTTTATGAATCATACATGGAAAATCATGGTTTTTCTTGCACAATTCTTCATGATATTTATGCACGAAGGGGCTGTCATGGTAGAGCCATAAGAAGTGATGAATTTCAGAGGGTTTAGGAGCCCTAGATGGGGCTGTTTAAGTGCTGGACTGTGAAAGGAAAAAGATGATCGAAAATTGGGTTCATGGATAGCTAGGGCATGGTATTGGGAGGATAAAAGGAGGGGGAGCCACGCCGGGTACTTTCTCTCGAGGGGCTGGGCTCGTGAGGTTCTATCATCGAGCCATGGTGGTCCACGCAAGGTTGTACATGCTAGGAAAAGTAGCGCATGTTTGGCCGCACATGGACAAGCCGCGCGCAAGGGAGGGAAGGTTCACGCACGTCCTCGTGCATGGGCTGTAGAGGCTGGTCTAAGTGGATTATAAGGGGTTTGTTCTTGGTCCTAGGAGGGTTGGTCAGGGTCAGGTCCACTCGGTTAGGGTCTAGGTTCGAAGGATTTGAAGTTGGTTGAAGCTAGGGTCTCGAAAAGAAAGGGCAGAAAATTCCGGCAGATGTCTAGGCATTTCTGAGGATCTTAAGTGGCTTGATTTGGGTTGCATACGGTATGGTTAGGTGTGATTAAACTATGGTTAAATTTTGGTGAAGTTTCGTGTTGATTCAGGTTAAACCGGGAGTTCTGTTCAACTTTTAAAACGAATGACGAATTTAGTCGAGGAGCTTAATTTTACGTCTAAAAAATATTTATGGGTGTATTTTAAGGTATTATGGTAAGTTTGGATGGATTCGAGTCGTCGTTTTAAGGTCCAAGGGAAATTGGGAAAGAGAGGGTTTCAGGGGCAAAACGGTCATTTTACACCTGAAAAATATAAGATCTCCTGGCAATGTCTTGAATGTTGTAACGCATGTTAAAATGGTTATTTTGAAATATTATGGAATTTTATGATGAAAATGATAAAGTTAAAAGATGTGTTGCATACTTGGTTTAAATAAAAAATGATATTTATACACGAATTTTTATAAATGATGGATATGATAAAATGATTTGAAGGAGGTGACTTGATAGTGACAGATACGAATACGAAAAAATATGATGATATGTAAGATCAATGCTCACTTGACGGATGAGAGTGTCGCTGATGTCACCACCGCCTTGTATCATGGTTATACGTAAGGTTGATCAATCAACCAACAGCTGATACGAAAGTCACAATCAATGATCTGATAATAAAGGGAAACATATATGTATATGATGAAAGGAAAATGATATGATGAAATGAAAAATATTTAAAGTTTATGCATATTTATGAAAAGCTATTTCATTAAAAGTATTTTCACTGTTGCATGTGAATGTATACGTATTACTTGCTATCATGGTTAGGTTTTGCTGATTCATTAGACTCGCTAGGTGTGAATGATGCAGGTAAGGATGGTTATGTTGGTATGGGAGGACTTGATGGTTGAATTGATTGGACCGATGGTGAACATAACTCGATGACTATTGCTAGTTTTTCCGCCCTATTATGATTTTACAGTACTTTAAAGATTTTATGACTTTCATGTTTTTTAGTGGTTTTTGAGAGGATTTAAGATATTTATGCTCTTTTGAAAAAAATAATAGTTTTACGTTTTGGGTAGATGGTTTACGATTTTATGTTTTGCATGACGTTTTGGATTTTCAAATAATTAGTTAGTGAGTTTAGTTTAAATGGTGCAAAAATATATCAATGTATATGTATAATCATATTTTGGCCAAAGCTTGTAGGAGGAAAACAAATATCTCTAATATTTTAAAAAAAACGAATAGTAGATGTTTCAACTTGACATTGTTAGACCTATCGAGCATGTTCTTAAAGGCATATAGCCCAAAGAGATGCTGCTACACAATGTTCTAGCCTATATATCATGTTTAAGATTATTGATTTTATTTTTTGATGGCTCATCATGCTTCCTTATAATAAATTGAATAGTTTACCTCTTTGATCGGACTACCATCGGGTATGTCAATCGAGTTTTATATATTGCTTTTCATAGTCCAACCACACAGTAGGAACAGATGGTTCTTTACATAATTCCTTCAACAACACTTAACACAATCATGTTTTGTTTTCTAACTCAAAGTGTATACTAAAGTAGTCCAATTTGAAAATAATACATGAGAGGAGTAGTTAGACATGGTCTTTTTATTCAAACATATAATTTATTAATACATAGTGACCTCGTGTAGAGGAGGGGGAACTTGCTTAAATAACTCTCGTAGCCGGAATTACAACACACATACAATAAAGAAAACTATTACAAGTTTATTTTGAGAAAAAATGAAGAAGTTGAATGACGCTTTCATTTTTATTTTGCATTGGTATTTATAGAATTCTTGGTGAATTAGAAATTTGTGCTTCAAATTTTGTGAATTATTCAGCCACTTGTGTCCGACAGCATCTTGTGAGTGGTGGCCTTTTCAACCACTGGTTAGTAACTTATCATTATGGGTGGTTGAGTGGTCCCTCAACCACTACTTAGTGGAATCGTCTTTTAGTGGTGGTTCATCATTTACTAATGGAGTGGTTGGATCACATGCTTGCTTTATTTTTGTCGGGGAATCTTCTGTTTTTTTATAGTCTTCGAGGAAATTATTTTTGTGTGGTCCCTCGCCATTTAGACTTTTTTCTGCATTATGCTTTTAGCCAAATTTTGATCGAAAACATTCTCCGAATTCTGGTTTCTTCTGGTTCGGGCATTCTTAGTACATGTTTTCTAACCATCTTCTCACATAAGCTATGTTATAGAATTTTCGACGATTTTTTTTGCTCCCCAACAGCTTGTTATTCCACAATTTTTTTCTTTTCAAATAGTTCTTCTGCAAAACTTGTTGTTTTTCCTATCATAGTATTAACAGAAAAGATCTATTTACAGAATTCTCATAAAACTTAAATGAAAACTTGACTTTTTTAATCGTTGTTAGACAGACCCATAGACCCCATGTTATTCTGATAGAGATGTCATCTTCAGTTAATAAAGCAACAAGGTGTGTTTCTTCAATTCGAGGATCTTTGATAAATTTTTGAATATTTGTATCTAGCCTCATTAGCTTGATAAACGAAAGGCTTCATGTAAGCCTTTTACTGATGGTTCTGGTGTTGTACTAAAAAAATATAGCTTCAAAATATCTTATATGGACAAATAGTCATTGTTTTTCCATGTCTTGTGTATTGCTTCTTGAATCCACTTTGGTAATGCCAGAAATTTCTAGGAAGCTGAGTGGTGTAGTATAAACTGAGGCAAGAGCCAATAATTCGTATAATGTCTCAACCTCCTTTGAATATGAATTTGGTTTCATCCATAACCTATGATATTTTCCTGTTATATCAACCAATATTGTGGCTGGTTTAATGTCTATTCTCGTTTTAAATTTCTCTCAGTTCTGTTGATATACCTAAAATGGAGAAACTCTACATTCATTAGTAACAACCTTAAATTTACCCTTGTCTGTATGAAGTTTAAGGTTGATCTCTCCCTCTTTAATCTCCAACGTGGAGGGTTGACTTAAGGACTCGAGATAAGGATATGGAGTTTCAATTTTTTTTAGCCGACTCGTCTAGAAATGATCCCGACTCGTCACTTGTGCTAAGGGTATCTGAATCCTCTATTATAAGTGTAGAGTCTTGTAATCGAAAACACTCTTTTTGAGAAACCAGTGGATTCTCAATGCCTTGGAGAATAGGCCTTTGCATTACAAACCATAGCTGGGTATAAGCCTGTATACACCCTGTAATTCGATCAGAGATAATTCTCTTATCAGCTTGTTGTAGCCTACTTGCAAGTTTTGCATTTAGTACAAGCTTGTTAAACTCGTTTTGAAGTATTTTAAGGTGTTCTCTCAAATGTTTCTGCATTTTTATGATGACATCGTTATCACTGTTGTCCATATCTTGTGTAGAAATCTACAAAAATATTTTCATGAGATTTAATAATCATATTTACAAAAATATAATATTGATATAAAACTTGTCACCTAAATAATCTAGTCTTCTCGGGTTTAGATTCTATTCTATTTTTTAAGAAAGATTTTACTCGTGTGTTATCAATATTTAAAGTAAATTTCTTATCCAGTAAAAATAATGGTCATTTTTCAAAAGATTTTTTTACTATATAAAATTCATTTTCGTTGATATGTCATCGTATGACTTCTACTTCTGAAAATAGATTATTTCAATATCTGCATGATTGTTCTCCTTCTGGTGTGAACTATGTTAAAACTGTTGTCCACCAGTTATCATTGACATCTGTGTATAACATCAGATCATCTTCATCTTGAGGAATAACCATTTTTGGAAGTTTTTTACAAATTTCCTTTAGTTGGCTACTTCCTAAGCTAAATCTTTGAACTTCCATTTAAAAAATTACACTCTTCTTTACTTTCAGTCATTTTACATATCTTATTTGTCATAATCTGTGTTGTTGACTCTCTAATTTGAACTTATCTTTTGCAGTTGCATATATCGTATTCACTTGGTAACTTGAGATGTTTCTTCACTTAAGTATTTCAGTAGCTTACTTTAGTTAGTCTGATTGGAATACTGACTAGATTTGTTAACACGGTTTGGTTTCGCATTATTTGTCATAATTTTATATCAGTTCATTCACACGCTCTAAATTGTTATCTTCGATCATGACAAGTGGTATCAAAGCGGTTTATTCCAATCTTTGAATTATAATATATTGAATGACCAAGTTTAACAAAATTCTCGTGTTTAAAAAAAATAATATGATGACTGGTGTAGGACCAAATGCTTTCCGCTTTAACAAAAGTTATAGCTGGTGGTAATAGTGCAACTCAAATATTTTAAACTGCATAGCAACTCAAGTGTCGTGGTTTGATCGCTCTAACCAGTAGAGACAATTATTGCACATCAACAATCTTACTCCAAATATTTGCACTCCTTGGCATCAATGAGAATCGAACTCATGATTTTGGCTCTGATAACAATCGATCGCTTTTTGCTCTACCAAAAGCTGTAGTTGGTGGTAATTGTGCAACTCGAATCTTTTAGACTGCATAGCAACCCAAGCATCATGATTCGATCTCTCTATCCAGTAGAGAAAATTATTGCACCTCAACAACTGAAAAATCCAAATGCAGGCATATCTATCAGCTCAAGATGATGACATGTGGTATGTCATCACAGATGAACCGATAAAGATCATAAAAGTAAACACAGTTGCTATTTTAACAAATGGTGCTTCTCGACTAGTAGAGAAACCTAGAACACAGTGGACTGTTGAGGACAAAAAGAAAGTGAATCTGTACAATGCTGCAAAAGATATATTTTATAAAAGATTATATAAAAATGTTTTTAGTAATATTAAAACATGATCAATTGCTAAAGAAATTTAAGAAAAACTAAATCAAGTTTATGAAGAGAATGACCAGACTAAGAAGAACAAGCTGATGGTGGCCATTCAAAAATTCGATAAAATAAAGATTAAGGCAAGAGATTAAATGAACAAGTTTGATGAGAGGTTTAACTTAATAGAGTTCGAGCTGACAGCTCTTGGGAAGGAATACAACAAGAGAGAGGTTGCACTTAAAGTGATGAGAGTCCTACCAAGAGAATTTGATTTCAAGACCATAATCATGTGAGAGTCGAAAGATCTGATCAAGCTCGAGTTGCACGACCTGTTTACTGATCTGAAAGCATGCGAGTTTGAGCTAGGAACAAGAAACGAAGAAGAGTCGTATGTTCCACAAGTTACAAAAACCCTCGTTACAATAGAAGAGTCTCCATCAAAGTTAGCAAAACAGCTAAGAAATGACATCACGTCATTTTTTTTCAGGAATCTTGGAAAATTCATGAGCTAAGAATCATTCTAACTTTCAAAACTCTTATAAAAAGAATAACTACAAGAAATAATCAAACTCTTCTGATCAAGCTTGCTTTAATTGTGACAGAACATGACATTTCATTGCTGACAATACTAGACCTAAGAAAGATGACCAAAAGTCATCTGATAAGAGAAGAACCAAAGGAGAAAATATAATTTTTATGGAAAAAAAACAGAAGGTGTTGATAGCTGAATGGAACAAGAGCAAGTGGGTTAAGTCAAACTCAGAGACCACCAGCTCAAATGATGACTCCAGTGAAGGTGATGAAAACTTAGTCAAGTTATTTATGGCAGATGATGATTTAGAATCCAACTTTGATGAGTTCTTTGATATTACCTCTAATAAATTTACACTGGATGACTTAATCAATGCACTTAATGAGATGGATATGGATAACAAAATATTATCACAAACATTTTAGGAAGTCGAAGCTTAAAAAAGTGTCTGATAGACAATTATGGTAGCTCAAGCTATGGACAGCCCGATGAGTTAGATAGTCTTAAGACAAAAGTTAGTTTGCTCGTGACTGAAAAGGAAAATATGCAATCTGAAATCCAAGTAAAAATGATTGAAAATCAAAGGTACAATCTGGTCGATACCTGGAAAAAGTCTTCTGTTTCAATTGGAAAAAAATGCAAGAAGATCAAAAACAAGTTGGTGACAAATCAGGCTTAGGTTTTGAAAATAATGATTTCAACTCTCCAAAACAAGTAATCAATTGTGTCTAGAAAAAACAAATCTAAATTCTTAGATTTTTCTAGATTTGGCACCATATGAGCAATTAGAACCTGGAATTCAAGTTAGTCAACATGTTTATCAGAAGAACAAAAGAATGCATTGTGGGCTTGGATATATAGAATCTGAGAGTTCTAGGTCAGGCTGGCTCAAGAACAGAATAAGCAAAAATGGATATGATCCTCATTTCAAATCAAGATGGTATGATAAGAGTCATTTCAGACAAAACTTCTTGAAAGTCAGATATAAACATTACCACAATCGTAAAATAGTTAAAAAGAGATTTAGGTTAACTGATAACAAGGAAAGACCTAAACAAAAGTTTTTCAAGCACACACCATACAACACTAGCAAGATTTCAGCTTTATCACAAACCGTATTGGAGACACGCAAGGGAAGATTTGTAAGGATAATTCAGGTGCAGGTCCTAAAAGGACTAATCTATTCTGGACCCAAATAGATGTGAGTACAAAATTCATTATTAAGTGATTACAGGTACAACAGATTGAGAAATTGAAGAAATAAACCTGGAAGCTGGACAATTGATGTTCAAGAAATATGACAGGAAACTTCAACTTCCTCTATGAAATCATTGAATATCAAGGTACAAATATCACTTTTGGAGATGATTTGAAAGGTGAAACTATGAGTAATAGTAAGATTATAGAAGGTAATATTCACTACAAGCAAATAGGCATTCAACAATACATCAAAGACAACGATTTTTTTATTAAAACCATTGTGTTTTTTCTTTTAACAACGGTTTCATCAAAAACCGTTGTCGTAGCCTAAAAAAACCCGCTCAGAGACAATAGTTTTTTAAAAACCATTTTCTTTGATGTGTCTACGGCAACAGATTTCTAAAAACCGTTGTCTTTTAGCATTTTTTTGAGGGTCAAAGACAACATTTTATAAAACTGTTGACTATTAACGTGTTTTTTTTGGACAAACAACAACATTTTATAAAACCGTTGTCTTTTAGCGTTTTTTTGTCAAAGAGATTGTGAATTAGTGTGTTTTTTGGACAACCACAACAGTTATCTTAAATCGTTGCAATATTAGCGACTGTTTTATCCGATTTTGATAAAACCGTCGCATTTTTAAATTAGCGACGATTTTATTTTAAATTAGCGATTGTCTATAAATAATAACTGTCGCAGATTGTCTATAAATATCCACGTCCTCGGTCCATTTCCTTCACACGAAAATTTTTTATCTCTTATAGACGATTTTAATTTCGAAATAGAATAAATTTTTTCGCTTCAATTCTTGGTAGATTTTTTTAGTGTTGGTTAAGATCATGAATATTATTAGGTTAGTCAGACTGTAAGTTTTTTTTGGTAGATTTATTAAATTATAAAAATAATTTTTTATTTTACGTAAAAAAATAGCGACGGTTTTTTACATTTATTAAATATAAAAATAATTTTTTATTTTACTTAAAAAAATAGCGACGGATTTAGTAAAAAACCATCGCTAATTTCAAAATCCGTCGCTAATTCAAAAAAAAAAAAAACCGTCGCAATATTTAGCTACGACAACGGTTTAAAACTGTTGTTGAACACACTTTCAACAACACGCTCGATTACAACAGTTTTAAATGGTCTACGACGTTTAGCATTTTTTTTGTAGTGATTATTATAAGTTTTGTATTGTTAGTTGAAAATCACCAGTTATAATCTAATAAGCACAAGACAATTATGTGACAATGAATATACTGTAGAGTTTGACAAACTCACCTCCACTGTCAAGAATCCAAATGGTAGAACCAGGCTAATAGGTAACAGAATTGGTAATACATATAAATATACTGGTCTATTGAATAACCATCTGATCTGAGATGTTTTATTGTTGCTAATTCTAACAAACTTATTGTGGCACAAAAGGTTAAATCATTTAAATTTCAAAACTATTTCTAGTCTAATTAAGAACAACTTAGTAGCAGGTCTGCCCAAGATTGACTTCACAAAGGACAAGATCAATTCAGCATGTCACATGAGAAAGCAAGTCAAATTGATTTTCAAGGACAAAACATGTACAGCCTCAGCTCGATGCTTGGAACTAATTCACTTGGACTTATGTTGTCCTATACCTGTGATAATCTTAGGTGGAATGAAGCACACCTTAGTGATGATTGATGATTTATCAAGATTTACGTGATTTATATTTCTAAATTCCAAAGACCAGAGTAGTTATCAACTAATAAAGATCTTAAAGCGTATACGGATTGAGAAGACCCTAGTGGGTTACACGATCAGAAGTGATTGAGGAACTGAGTTTACCAACAGGTTGCTTGCAACTTATCTGGAAGAAAATGGAATCAAACATGAATTTTCAGCTGGCCTGATCACCTTAGCCAAACGGTGTTGTTGAGAGATAGAACATAACACTTACGGAAGCATCTCAAACCATGTTAGCTGGCTCTGGAATTTCACAACGCTTCTAGGCTGCTGTAAACACTTCCTGTTATAATCTAAACATGACGATGATCAACAAAAGGCATGGAAAAACACCTTATCAGATCTGGAATGTAAATCAACTAGAAACATTATACTTCAGGGTATTTGGTTGTGATTGTTTTATTCACAATAACAATAAAAATCATTTAATGATTTTGATGAAAAATCGGATGCTAGAATATTCTTAGGATTCATCTGTTAGTAAAACTTATCATGTATTCAATACGGGAACTTTAACTGTTGAAGAATCGGTTCACATAGTATTTGATGAATCTTCTGTTATTCCTAATGTACACTTGAATTATCTTTCCAATATAATGAAAAACATTAATATTCAATCTGAAAATGATGATGCGATTCAGATAAGAAGAACAGATAACCTATATTGTTAACCTGATATCTCCACAAATCAAGTTGATGAAGACATCGAGCATATACCAGAATATCAATGAAACGTACTACTTATTTTTCTTTAAAATATACTAGAAATTTTTTTCTTTCCTCAAGCTTTGGCCGAATTATGTATAAATATATGTATATGTTTTTTTTGCATCTTTTAAAATAACTCACCAACTAATTTACTCAAAAACCAAAACGCAGTGCAAAACGTAAAATCGTCAAACAAAACCTAAAGCTAGCATTTTTCAAAAATAGCATAAACTCTTAAATCCTCTAAAAAACCACTCAAAATCCTAAAAGTCATAAAATCTTTAAAGTACTCTTAAATCATAATAGTGTGGAAAAACTAGCAATGATTCTCGGGTTATGATGATCGGGTTATGTGCATCACCAGTCCAGTCAGTTCAACCATCAAGTCCTCCAATATTCTCATAAACATCCTTACCAGCATTATTCACGCCTAATGATTTAATGACTCAGCAAACATTAACCGTGATAACAAGTAGTACATATACATTCACATGCAACAAGTGAAAATATTTTTAATAAAAAAGCTTTTCATGAATATGCATAAAATTTTAAACCTTTTTTGTTTCATCATATACGTATATGTTTCTCTTTTATTGAATTCAGATCATTAATTGTGACTTTCGTATTAGTTGTTGGTCAACTGATCAATCTATGTATGACCATGGTATCAGGCGGCAGGGACATCAACGACACTCTCATCCGTCAACTGAGCCTTGGCCTTATATGTGAACATATCATTTCGTATTCGTATTCGTATTAGTCACAATGGAATCACCTCCTTCAAAACCTTTCATCATATCCATCACTTATAAAAATTCATACATATATAGCATTTTTCTTTTAAACAAACTTGCAACACTGAAGGATCGTTTGCAGAGCACCTTGTAGGTGCTTCAAACAAAATATTCTCCAAGAGCTGCAATAGCTCGTATTTTAAAAATGTATACACCAATGAATTAGATCGAGTTTGATATAGAACCAAGCGGAAAACACTCGAAATAATCCTTCGTTAAGAAACACTGATATATTTTATATCTTGTGTAACTGAATGACTGGAAATAGCTAGGGATCAGTTCTGGCTTATATCAGTTTAGTTTTGGACAGAACTGAACTGATATCAGCTGAACTGATCAAATCAGTTAAGAACAAAAACAAGCAGTTAAACAGAAATAACACAAGATATGTTTATGGATGTTCGGAGACTTCAACTGCTCCTACGTCACCCCTTCTACCACCTCGGGTAGGATTCACTAGAAGACTTTGATCGATACAAATACTTGTACAAACCCACCCACCTAGGACTTACATTACTGCCTAAACTGAACTCCTAGACTAGACTGAAGGCAACACCTTCCAGTCAACACTTCTTTAATGTCTATGTGAGAAAGACTACATACACAAGTTTAACGTCTTTGTGCAAGACTGTATTTGAGTGGTGGTGTGTGTGTGAGAGAGAACTGATCTCTGAAAACTAACCGAAAGTGTTATCACACACCGAGGGAAATATGCTTCTAATCTAAAGCTGATAATACGTTTAAGTGTTCTCTTGACTGGGCTGAATGCTTCTCTCTTAAGCTGATCTGACTTTGAAGTGTGCCCTTTTCTTTTCTCTCTTGTGTTGTATTATATGTCTTCACTGATCTTCATCCTCTATTTAAAGGCGCAAAGTTTGATCGTACAGTGAGACTCAATTATTGTATCCATTGCATTTTGAATTTGTTCCTCGAAATTTGTCTTGTTCTTTCTGGAACACTTTTGTCTTTAAGCTCTGATGCAACGTCCATTATTGTCCTTTTAGTGGACAAATGTTTTTCTACCTTTTCTCACAGCTGGATTCCACCTAGTTCAGCTTGTCTTGATCTGCAACTGATTGCTCCAAACTGATGTTGTAAACTAGTCTTCATTTAGGCTGGTGAAATCAGTTGACTCGTCAGTTGAACTGATTTCACTCTTGTTCAGTTAAACACTCCTTCGGCTGGTCGAGCTTCTGAAGTCTCCTGCTGAACCGCCTATCAACTGAATAATCAGTTGAACTCATTTACGATTCTTCAGTTGAACTAGTTCAGTTTGCTTGATCAGTTGATGCTTTCAGTTGGCATCTTCGACAGCTTCAGTTTTGGCTCGTAACTGATTATTTCAGTTTCAGCTATCTGCGCACTAAGGTAGATTATTAAAAACAAACAAACAAGTTTTGTTAGCATCAAAATTAAGATTGCGAACATGAAATGTTCCAACAAACACATCTTTTAGTTTTATTTTTTTTCATCATGAAATCCCATAACCTTTCAAAATGAACATTTTAGCATTTATTACAGCATTCAAGGTACTGCAGGACGTCTAACATTTTTCAGGTTTAAAATAATCTTTTTGCCCCTGACATCCTAAATTTCTCAATTTACTCTTGGACCTTAAAACTGTCGTTCCAAATTCATCCAAATGTACCATAACACCTTAAAATATATCCATAAACTTTTTTTAGACATAAATTTAAGCTCCATGACTAAATCCGTCATTCGTTTTAGAACTTTAACCGAAGTCACGTTTTAACCCGAATCAACTCGAAACTTAACCAAACTTAAACCATAGCTTAACACACCTGAACATACCTAAGCAAACCAAATAAAGAAACTTAAGACCTTCGGAAATGACTAGATAGCTGCTGGAATTTTCTGCCCTTTCTTTTCGAAACCCTAGCTTCAACAACCTTCAAATCCTTCGAACCTAGACCCTAACCGAGTAGACCAAACCTTGACCAACCGTCCTAGGACCTAGAATGAACCCCTTAGGACCCACTAGGACCAACCTCTACATGCCATGCATGAGGACGTGCATGAACCTTCACTCCATTGCGCTCGGTTTGTCCTTGTGCGGCCAAACGTACGCCTACCTTTCCTAACCTCTCCAGCCTTGTGTGGACTACCATGGCTCGATGCTAGGACTTCACGAACCCATACCCTTGCCTGGAAAGTACCCCGCATGGCCCCCTCCTTTTATCTTCCCAAAATTGTGCCCTAGCTATCCATGATCCTAATTTTCGTTCATTTTTTTGCTTCATAGTCCAGCCCTTATATAGCCCCATCTAGGGCTCTTAAACCCTCTTAAATTCATCCCTTATAATAGCCCTACCATGGTAGCCATTTTGTGCATATATGATTCATAAAAACGAAAATAAATGAAAGGGTGTCATATTTTTCATGCAAACATGTATAAACACACATAATATGATATGAACGATAAGCAAGAAAGGATTAAGGTGTACCTTTGAACATGCACGAAAAACTATCCTTGACGCGTGGGACGTTGGCGGAGAGACGGGGGATCCTTGCTGTATTTTTATTCTTCAAACTCACGTGAAAGTGCTTCCCAAGATGCGGGGTGTGTGGCCTGTGTGGTTGTTAAAAATAGTAGGTCTCTAGAGCTTGTAGGCGTGTGATATGAAGAGTTTAGGGCTTGGGAAATTCATTCTTTTGTTATAAATAATTGGATAGGAGTTTAGGCTCAATAACCATAGTATAATAGGCTCATTATAATGTAGGTAAAATATTTTTTTAGGAACATTTTCGAAAATATTAGCCGAGTTCCCAAAAAGTCCTTATTTTTGTCGAAAATTGATTACCGATTTAAAATAAGAATCGGCGCGTAAAAATACCTCAAAAGACATAATTTTCAAAATTTTCATATTAAATATACCATATATTAAATAATTAAAAATAATCATTTAATAAAAATATTTTCCCTTTACGGTCCCCGGTCTCCGTTCCTCGATCGCGTCTCGAATAACCCTTAAAAATATAGTTTTATGCATCTAATAGAAAATCATATTTTTAAACATATAAACATGCCTACCACATATAATCAATGCAATTAAAATTATTTAATTAAGTAGTTTCTATTTTTCCTAGATTTACATGTAGCTTGATTACGTTATCGCATTTTGGACCTTACAACTCCTTCCTCTCTTAAGACTCACCGAGTAACTTCGGTTAGCAACTCCTCATGTCAGCCTCGGTCTCCCAAGTAGGTTCCTCCTCCGAATGATTTAGCCACTTCACTTTGACAATTTGAATAACTTTATTTCGGAGCCTTCTTTCTTGCCTATTCAGGATTTGTGTATGTCTTTCCTCGTATGACATATTTGGAGTCAACTGCATAGGTTCAGAATTCAGTACATGTAAAGGATTCGACATGTACTTTCGCAGCATCGAGATGTGGAACACATTATGTACTCCAGCCAGCATTGGTGGCGAAGTCACTCTATAGGCTAATGTTCCAATCATCTCTAGAATCTCAAACGGTCCTATGAACCTCGGATTGAGTTTTCCTTTCTTGCCAAATTGCATAACACCCTTCATAGGTGCTACTTTCACGAATACGTGGTCACCTACTGCAAACTCTATTTCCTTTCGTCGCTTCAGTGTAGCTCTTCTGGCGACTTTGAGCAGTCTTCATCATATCTCGGATTTTGACTACTAGCTCTGTTGTCTGCTTGATAAAGTTCGGACCGAATTCCCCTCTTTCACTTACCTCATCCCAATGTATCGGTTCTTTACACTTCCTCCCATAAAGTGTCTCGTAAGAAGTCATACCTATAGACGACTGGTAGCCATTGTTATAGGTGAAATCCACTAGAAGTAGCTTTGGCTCCCAACTTCCTTAGATATCGATCTCACAATCTCGGAGTAGATCCTCCCGAATTTGAATCACCCTTTCGGACTGACCATCGGTTTGAGGATGAAACATTGTACTGAACAACAACTTTTTCTCATCGCTGAATGCAGACTCTTCCAGAAAGACAATGTGAACCTCGGATCTCTGTCCGAAGCGATGGACACTAGAATTCCATGCAATCAGACTATCTCTCGGATATACAGCTTTGGGTACTGTGTCATGGTGAATGTCGTCTTAATAGGTAGAAAGTGTGCTAATTTTGTAAGACGATCAACTATCACCCAAATAACGTTGAATCCCCTGATAGTCCTTGGAAATCCCACTACAAAATCCATAGTAATATTTTCTCATTTTCACTCGAGAATAGGAAATGGCTTAAGCTTCTCTTCTAGCCTTTGATGCTCTGCCTTAACTTGCAGGCATGTCAAACACTCGAACACAAAACGCAAGATGTCTCGCTTAATGCCCGGCTACCAATACAACGACTGTAAATCCTTGTACATCTTCATACTTCCAGGATGAATGGAGTACGGAGTATTAGGAGCTTATTTCATAATAACCTCTCTCAATGAATTGTCACTAGGAACCAAGAGTCGATCTCGATATCGAACTATGCCATCCTCCTCAGAATACAGATTCCGACCCTTCGATTCTTCTCTCAGTCTCCATTTCCGTAATTGCTTGTCAGAAGACTTACCCTCACGGATTATATCCCTCAGAGTCGACTGTACTGTAATAGTATAAAGATTAGGAGCCTCGCTCCTATCATACATTGCCAGCTCGAATCACAGAATCTCTGTTTGCAATGGTCTTTGAACTGCCAATTGAGTAATAACTATTGCCTTTCTACTCAAAGCATCCGTAACTACATTAGTTTTTCCCGGATTGTAGCTAATATAGCAATCGTAGTCCTTCAACAATTCTAACCATCTTGGTAGCCTCATATTCAACTTTTTTTGGGTGAAGAAGTACTTCAAGCTTTTATGATCAGTTAAAATTTTGCACTTCTCTCCATATAAGTAATGTCTTCAAATCTTTAATACAAACACTGCTGCTGCAAGATCGAGGTCATGAGTCAGGTAATTCTTCTCATGAACCTTTAACTGTCTAGACACGTAAGCTGTGGGGACCCGGACGCTGATCTTCTTCTTAATCATCTTTGGGATTTAATTATCAATTAAGATAAACAGGGTCTAAAAATTTTTCTTTTTAAAATAAAGTGCGGAAGGTAATGGCATCTACATAATATACATATCTGTATAAAACTACATTTCAGTATAAAGGTACAATAATGTACAACATGTCTTTTCAATTAATCTAAGGTTCAACTACTAAAGTTCAAGTAATAAAACCAAATCTATCCAAGTCCGGAATCACCACGCTAAACTCGTCTTCTCTCATCATCTTCTCGACCCCGATCTTGTCCCACCTGTTGTCATGCACACATACAAAACAAGACAACAGCCGGATACTCCGGTGAGAATAAATCCCAGTATAAAACATGGTAAGCATGCATATAAACAATCTAAATTATAAACATGCTATCATGGACATATTTAAAAGTAATAGATTTCATAATCTATAAAATCAAATCAAAATAAGCATGCAACTCAATTCAGATAAACATGCAGTTTAATCAAATCATAAACAAATACTATCATGACTGAAAGCAATAAAGATGGGTTTCATAGTCTATGAAACCACATCCATAAACGCATGCAGTTCTAGTCAAATCATGTCTAGACTCGACTCAACTATAACTCTAGGGATCCCGGTATGAATAAGACGATCTATCACCTACCCTCCCAATCGGGGTGACGGTACGTCTTATTCCTAGACTTCGGCCTAATCTATATCCACATCTACAATAGGAGACTGATCTTCCCCTACGCTGTGATATAGCCGAACATCTAGAAGTTTGACTGATCTGTCAAGACTCCCTATCTTAAATGCAATAAATAACAATCTGTAATTAAAGCATAGCATATCAACACATAAACAAAACATATTCATATCAGAATATAACAATAATCTAGTATGTGATTTTGTTGGGAAACTCAAATAGGATCTTATTTGAGTCGTGTCTTCCCGAATATCACATGAATTATACCTTTGTCGTCCCGGTCTGACGAAGACGATGACCTGTATTCAAATCTGTCCATATCAAATCTGAAATGACAATATCGAATACACTGTATCAGTGAATAACTCAATACACAATCTGTTCTGATTAATACTCAACTCAATACACAATCTGGTCAATATCAATGTAATCTCAATCACTATCATATCTGATCAATCTAAATCAATACTGAATCTGATCCATCTAAATCCAATAATTCGAAGTAAGACTTGGTTTGCTCAAAACTCAATCTATATCAATTCCGGCGGCATAACGGCGCAAATTCGATATACCCGGCAACTCAAACATCATTAATCTGATACCAACGACTAAAAACCTCACAATATCAACCACAACATAATAAAATCTGCACCTACTAGGTTCGAACAACATGCTGGATTTTTCAAAACCAATTCATATGATGTCCGTTCTTCGATCCGATTACGGTTCTATAATCTCTATATACTCAAGAACACATATCAACAATTAAATCACAAATCCTCCAACATCTAAATTTTGAAACATGCTGGAAATGGATGAAAATTACCTCCCCTTGAAGCTCTTAAGGTAAGGATCAAGAATCTATACTTGGATTAATAAGTTGATGGTTGGATGTTGAGATATGAATTTTTGAAGATCAAAATCCTTGAAGGAACCTATGGAAACTCACGTTTTCACCCTTCCAAGCTAGGCATCCATGAAAAAAATGAAAATTGGAAGGGAATGCCACGTTCAAGAGGTGACCAAGACAAGTGTCCCACTTAAATTTTCATATTTGCACTTTAGTCCCTCAACTTTTCACTAATTACAAATTGGCCCCCGCTCAATCTTTTTAATTCAATTCAATCCTAAATAATTCCATTTCAATCCTAAATAATTGCAAACATCTTGGAATATAATTCAACACTCCAAAAGTTTCCAATTACATACTCTCGGATTAAAATAATATCATCTTTATTATCTCGGGCCTTACATAAGCTATCACTTGAACATTTTGCATCAGGACTACGCCTAAACCAAGCTTCGAAACATCTGTATAGAGAACGTACTCTCCTTGCCCTGATGGCATCGATAGAACTGGCGTTGATGTCAAAGCTTGCTTCACCTTCTCGAAACTCTCTTGGCAATCGGATCCCCAAATAAACTTAGCATTCTTCATCGTCAAGGCGGTCAAGGGTACCACAATAGTAGAGAAACTTTGAATAAACTACTGGTATTAGCCATCTAGAACCATGAAACTGCAGATCTTGGTTACGCTCTTAGGTATTGGCCATTCTCTAACTGCCTCGACCTTGTTGGGATCGACCTCAACTCCATCTCTAGAGATAACGTGGCCTAAGAACTCCACTCTCTCAAGCCAAAACTCCACTTGCTGAACTTAGCGAACAGTTTTATATCTTGCAATAACTGTAGAGTCGTTCTTAAGTTCTGATTATGCTCTTCTTTGCTCCTCGAGTAAATCATAATGTCATCTATGAAGAATATGATAAACTGATCTAACTATGGCTAAAATACGCGATTCATGAGATCCATGAAGATCGCTGGTGCATTGGTCAATCCGAATGGCATCACCATAAACTTGTAGTGCTCATATCTAGTCCTGGAGGTCGTCTTAAGAACATCGAACTCCTTCACCTTTAGCTGATGGTATCCCGAACGAAGATATATCTTCGAGAAAATCAAAATTCCTTGTAATTGATCAAATAAATCCTTGATTCTAGGTAGTGGATACTTATTCTTGATGGTTACTCTTTTCAACTCTCTATAGTCAATGCAGAGTCGCATACTACCATATTTTTTCTTCACGAATAAAACAAGTGTGACCCACAGAGAACAACTCGGGCGAATAAAACCCTTGTACAACAACTTTTGAATATGATCTTTCAGCTCTTTCATCTCAGCTGGTACTAGACGACAGGGTGCCTTAGAGATTGGCAATGTACCTAGCATCAACTCAATAGAAAATTCCACCTCTCAGTCTGGTGGAATGGCAGAAACGTCCTCAGGAAAGACGCTAGGAAAATATCTGACCACCTCAACATCCTCTACCTTCTGACTGACAGGAACATGTACTGAAGTAATACGTGCTAAAAAAGCTTGGCAGCCTCGTCCCATAATTTCCTCGCACAGATGCTGGAGATAATGTGCGACATTTGCTTGTTCCTTGCTGCATCAAAGGCAAAATATTTCTCGCTGGGTGGTCGAATAGATACTGACCTCCGCCAAAAATCTATCGAAGCTCCATTCGAAGATAGCCAATCCACGCTAAGAATGATCCGAATTCAGGCATCGGGAGTACGATAAGATCTTCCCAAACTACATCTTTTTGTAAATGAAGCTCCAAATTCTTCACAATACTCGATGCAGCCATTTGATCACTAGAAGGAATGGAAACTCGAAAGCCCAAATCCAAATCCCGGGTATAATATTTAGTCGCTTTACGAACGTCTCATATATGAATGAGTGTGTAGCTCCCCAAATCCAAATCCCCGGATATAATATTTAGTCGCTTTACAAACGTCTCGGATATGAATGAGTGTGTAGCTCCTGAATCCAACATTACATAGGTAGCTACACCTAAAATAAATATCTTCATGTGACAAATATACCATCAAGTCCAATCGAGTCGAAAAATTAATGAATTCTTATATTTAATAACACAAAACTCTCGAAAATTATCTCAATCAATTATACTAACCAATTTAACATTTCTTGCAATAGAAGCAATATAAAAATGTTAAACAACTAGGTTATCAGTAATTAGAGTCGTGTCTGGCTCTACCTCTGCTTCCTCAGCATGCATAACATAAGCTCTGCCAATAGTTGGTCCTTTCTTCTTTGGGTAGTCAATGGCCTTATGTCCTTCCTCCTTGTATATGAAGCACTTGTATGTTCCCCACATGAACTTGCCAAAGTTTAGACGATTGCATTCTTTGCACAGTGGCCACTCTTCAGGTTTTGGGGCTCCAGACTATGGTGGCCTCTGTTGCCCCGGCTTCTTCCACTGTCCTTGGGGCTTTTGCTGCCCTTGAGCTTTGGGAGGTCCCGCAAATTTCTTTTTGACTAGCTGAGAGTTCTGCTGGTGGTGGTGGTGCTGCCTCTTGCGCTGCATCTCAAAATCAATATCTTTCAAGGCTTGCTCAGCTTGTAAAGCACAAACAGTTGCAGCTGCATAATTCGTCGATCGTATCAACATCACATCATGGCATATAGTAGGTCGAAGGCCATCCAAGAAGTGTCTAAGTTTCTCAGCAGCATCCCTAGAAATAAGGGGCACAAAGTGACAACCCCTATCAAACTTACTAACGAACTCAGCCACCAACGTGTCTCCCTGATGGAGAGTCATAAACTCACTCTTCAAGCGTCCTCGAGCATCAGCAGTAAAATACTTCTCATAGAAAATGTTCTTGAATTGTGCCCAAGCGAGGGTGACTAGATTCTCACCATGTTCAGCTCCTTCCTACCAAAGAAAAACATCATCTCAAAGCATATAAGTAGCACACATAACTTCGATCAGCATACGCCATATTCAGATAACGCAAATGCACCTCAAGGGAACTAATCCAACCCTCAGCAACAAATCGGTCGGTGGTGCCTGAAAACTCCTTTAGACCCAGCCTCCGGAACTGATCATACATATCGTGTTGTGACCTCGGAGACTGATGCTCAAAGAAACGTGCCATACCCTTCAGAAAACGTGTAGCAGCATCCTCATTAGGAGATGGGGTGCAATCTCTTTTCCATCCTCAGTGTGTATCCGTTTGCCTATCAGTACTAAGTGCGCGTCTAGGAGGCATTATATATGAACATTTTCCAAAGTCTAAACGTAAGTGCACTACCTATCCATGATCCTAATTTTCGTTCATCTTTATCCCTTCACAGTCCATCCCTTGTACATCCCCATCTAGGACTCCTAAACCCTCTGAAATTCATCCCTTCTAATGGTCTTACCATGTGATCTCCTTTGTGCAATAATACCATGAAGAATTATCACTACAAGAAAAATGATTTTCTGCAGCACGTCATCAACAGCGTGCATTAAAAATACGTGTTGAATAGTATTTTTAACGACGTGCACCCATATATGCGCTGTTAATATTGTTGCATTTGACAAAAATAACGACGTGCATTAAAACCAAGCCTGCGGATAGTAATATCCGCAGCACGCATTTATGTATGCTGTTAATAAATTATATAAACGACAGCGTGCAGTTGTATGTGAGCTGTTAATAACCTATACAATTTTCGCAGCGTACAATAAAGGCACGCCATTAATAGTATTATTAACAGCGTGCATGTTTATGTGCGCTGTTAAAAGTAAATCATTTTTTAAAAAAAAATCGTATTTAGACATTAACGGCGTATATTAATCGCATGCCATCAATAGTATTATTCACGGCATGCATATTATTAGCACGATGCGGAAAATGGGTGCGAATTTTTAAATTAGCGACGGTTGTGGTAAAACTGTCGCTAATTTAAAGGTTGCAACGGTTTACAAAACCGTCGCTATATTTAGCGACGGTTTAATAAAAACATTGTCGCTTTGAGTGACGGTTTTTATTAAACCGTCGCTAATAAACGTAAATCAGCGATGGTTGAAATAGAACCGTCGCTAATATGGTTTAATAAAAAACCGTCGCTGTGGTTGAAATAGAACCGTCGCTAATATGGTTTAATAAAAAACCGTCGCTAATAGTGACGGTTTTTTATTAAACTATATTAGCGACGGTTCTATTTCAACCATTGCTGATTTACGACTATTAGCGACGATTCTATTTCAACCATCGCTATTATGGAAAACTGTCGCTAATAGTCGCAAATTATCTATAAATATCCGATTTCCGTTCTATTTTCCTCCACACCACTTCACAAAACTTAAAATTTTTCTCTTTTATACGATTTTAGTTTCGATTTAGGTAGTTTTTTTGTTTCAATTTTTGCCTAAATTTTTAAGTGTTAGTTAAAATCATGAGTATTGTTATTATAGTTGTATTGTATTTTTTAAAAAATTTATTAAATTATAAAAGTAATTTTTTTTTATTTTTACGAAAAATTTAGCGACGGTGTTTGAACTGTCGCGAAATGTAACCGTCGCTCAATTAGCGATGGATCTTCGGTTATGAACCGTCGCCAATTAGCGACGGTTTTGTCAAAAACCGTCGCTAATTTTAGATGTTCTATAAATATTAATGACGTACATTGCACGCTGCGGATAGTTGTATTAACGGCATACATATGCACGCCGTGGATAATAGTATTAACAGCGTGCACATGTACGCCACGGATAATCTTGAACTTTCAACAGCTTGCTACTTTGCAACGTGCAATGTGCGCCGCGGAAAGAGAATTTGCACGCTGCGAAAAGCTATTTTTGTTGTAGTGTATGCAATAAAAATCGTAATTATGGCTTCCCAAAACGTGTGGTGTGTGGCCGTGTGTGGTCGAGAAAAACCCTAGGTCTCTACAGCTTGGAGGCGTGTGATATGAAGAGTTTAGGGCTTGGGAAATTCATTCTTTTGATATAAATAATTGGTTAGGAGTTTAGGCCCAATAACCATAGTATAATAGACCCATTATAATGTAGGTAAAATATTTTTTTAGGAAAATTTTCGAACATATTAACCGAGTTCCCAAAAAGTCTTTATTTTGGTCGAAATCGATTACCCGTTTAAAATACAACTTGACGCGTAAAAACACCTCAAAAGATCATTTTAAAAAATTTCGTATTAAATATACCATATATTAAATAATTTAAAATAATAATTTAATAAATATATTTTTCCTTTTACTGTCTCTGTTCCTCGATCGAGTCTCGAATAACCCTTACAAACACATTTTTATGCATTCTAATATAAAATCATATTTTTAAACATAAAACATGCCTACCACATATAATCAATGCAATTAAAATGATTTGATTAAGTATTTTCTATTTTTTCTAGATTTGCATGCAGTTGGATTACGTAATTGCATTTTGGACCTTAAAATCAAGGTGAACCAACAGCAGACCAGGTTCAAAATCAAACTAAGGTTGTTGAAGAAAAAGTTGATCCGATCCTAAAACAATTTCTCATACTGTAAATTCAAATCCTCTTGGATCATGCTATCGGTGGAATAAGGATCATTAACTTGATTTGGTCATAGTTAACACTTCTGTCCTTTTAAGAACTAGAAAATAGATTATTGATGAATTTTTGCATGTTGCATTTATTTCTCAGAATGAACCTAACAAGATTGATGTTGCCCTAATTGATTCTAATTGGATATATTCTATTCAAGAGAAATTGGGTCAATTTGATGGAAATAAAGTCTGGCATTTAGTTCTTAGACCGTCAGATCAATCTTTCATAGGATGAATTCTAGAAATAAACTTGATGAAAATGGCACTATAATTCGTAATAAAGCAAGATAAGTGGCACAAAGCTATTAGCAAGAAGAAAAAATAGATGTTAATAAATCATTTTCGTATGTAGCTAGATTAGAAGGTATTAGAATATTTCTTGCATATGCTGGATTTAAAGACTTCAAAGTCTATCAGATAGATGTTAAAAGTGCATTTTTGAATGGATTATGATAGGAGATGTATATGTTGAACAACCTCCTGGTTTGTGAATCGTGTATTGTTTCATTATGTGTTTGAATTATATAAAGCTTTGTATGGTTTGAACCAAGCTCCCAGAGTTTATGATACCTTATCCAAAATTCTAATTGATCATGATTTCAACATCGGTATAGTTGATAAAACATTTTTTATATTCAGTAAAATAGATCGTACTTTGTTAGTTCAAATATATATTGATGATATTATATTTGGGTCAACTAACCCCAAACTCTATGAAATGTTCTCTTAGCTAATACAGAACAAGTTTGATATGAGTGTGATGGGTAGACTTACACTCTTTCTCGGATTGCAAGTTAGACAACTTAATAGTGGTATTTTTATAAATCAAGATACACCAAATAATTTTTCAAGAATTTTGGAATTGATAATTGCTCAGCAACATCAACATCGATGAGCTCCTCAATCAAGATGGACAAGGATGAGATTGGACATCAGTTGATGTATCTATCACATTTCTGATGTTTGATTTGTTTGATATGTATTTAACTGCTAGCAGATCAGAAATCATGTTCGAAGTATGTATAAGCAATCGCTTTATATTGCTACCAAATGTATATTGAAATATTTTAAGGGCACTCAGAATGTTGGACTCCTGTATCCAGCAAATTTCAGTTTCAATTTAATTGGTTATTCCGATGCAGAATATGCAGGTTATAAAATAAACAGGAAAATCATAAATGGAAAATGTTGGATTTTTAGGTGACAGACTGGTCTCGTGGTTTAGCAGAAGAAAACCTTAATTGCTACATCAATAGCTTAAGCAAAATACCTAGATGTCGGGACTAGTTGTCCTCAACTACTGTGGATATAACAACAACTCAGAGATTATGATGTTCAATCTGATGAGTTTCCAATATTTTGTGACAACACAAGTGCTATGGCATTACATATAATCCATGTTGCAATCAAGAACTAAGCATGTTGACATCAGATATCATTTCATAAGAGATCCTGTCATGAAGATGGACATCAGATCTGAACATGTCTCAACAAATTAGCAAGTGACAGAAATCTTTACCCAGCTATTACCCGATACAAAGTTTTATTAAATTAAAAATACTTTAGGACCTTTAGATTAAATTAATAATGTCTTTTTTTAGAGGAATTTTCAGATTAAGCTGATAGACAACAGTCGAACTCATGAGCTCAAGCTGACTGACAGCTCAAGTTTGTGATAAGTTCGATCTTAACGTATATCTCTCATCTTTTGACATTTGCTCGAAAGCAATTTGATATGAATGGTTGGTTATCCGATTTATTATTATATTTAATTTTATAAGATACAATTATTTAGTGATTTAAATGTACGGTGTATGACACTTAAAATTATTGTTCAAAATTTCAAAGTTCTCAACAAATATGTTGATACGAGTGACGAAAGACGGGAGCCACTCTAGTCTCTTATGTGACCGTATATATATACATAAAATATAACTGACTCATTTTTTTTTACCAAAACATATTTTGATCATCTTCTCCAAAACTTCTGAACTTCCAGCATTCCATGCTTTCAAATTCCTTCTATTAACTCTCAAAATGTTTTCCTTCCTTAGAAATACCCTTCAGGTCAACTTCGATTCAGTTTATCTACTATTAGTGGTAGCTATGTTCAAGACTCTGAAAACCTCTAGACTCAAGGGGTTCCGCTGATGTGCAAGTTACATTTTCAAAGAAGGATTGTCACGATTTTTTGCATCCGTCAAGATTGACAATGAAGCAATGATCTATACGATAGGTGATAAAAACATATCCACTACTAAACAAATTTTCACTGACACCTTCGGTTTTCCGACAGAAGGAATCATGGAATTCAAAAGGCTGCCATCTGCAACCATCAAAGAAATGAAGATCGAATTATCCCATTCTGGTGCCCCTCTCAAATCCTTCGGGAAGAAAAATGACATGAAGTTTAACATTGTGGCCAAACCTTGACAACCAAATCAGGTTCATTTGACCATTTCAGTGTTGAACATTTAGAAATGATTATTTCCATTACTGCCGACATCAAGATAAACTGGTTAGTTTTCCGGTTACTGCCGACATCCTATAAACTGGCTATGATATATTATCCAGTTAAGCAGCACCAAGACTTCGTTGTTCCAATCTATCGACTGTTGGAACAATGTCAAGCTCACATGGGACCATCCTCTACTCTGCACTCTCACAAAGTGATCAACAAAAAGCTCATTGAAGTTTATAGATCAAAGAATATAATCACGAAGGATGGTCTGTTAACAGTGAAGAAAGAAGTTTTCGAAGGGAAGAAAAAGAAAAAATATCAAAAGAAACCACCAGTTAAGCACAAACTGGTGTTTGAAATATCTGAATCAGAAAGGACTGATTCCAATCAAGAGAAGCTCTCACTCAACCAAGCCTTCTACCCAGCTCCTGAGAAAAAGAAGAAAAAGAAGAAGAGAACCAAACTTATGTAACACTTCAACGAATCCATCAGACCAGCTCCCATCCTAGTTTTTCCAATTTGCAAAGTATTGCCTAGTCTGAAGATATCTGATACCAACATCACATCTCATTAGTCACGACTTTCTCATATCAATTTGTTAGTCAAAGGAAAATGAATTTAAGTGAAGGCATTCAAGCCGTTGTCAGTCGTACAAACTGGCATCAATTTGACAATGCAAGAGGTTGAAAACAAAGTGCAGATTCAAATGAAGAAATTTGACAAATGAGTGCGCATCAGAACGTTTGGAAACTTCTTCATAATGAAAAAATTTGAAATATTGTAGACATTAATAGAACAAGAAAACAAAATTCTGAAATGGACTGAGACTCAAATTATTACAGAATCAACAAGGAGAAGAGATTTCTTAGCTATGATGCTAAGACAAAGTTGTTTTAAACTTTTGCTGATGAAGAAAAGGACAAATTTTGACCATACAGTCCAACAACACCAGATGATGTGGTTGTCATAAGCCGATTAGAAATGGATGCACTCAGTCTTTTAATGAAAGTAAAAGTAATATGTGAAGATTTAAAGCTGCCTTTTCCTCTACAAGGAAAAACAAGCTCAGAACCGTCAGATCTGTTTGATTTTGAGGTTCGGTAGACAATATTCCATCAAAACAGATGAATTCAGAAGAACATAAGAAAACAAAACAGTCTCAAGATCAGATCCTTGAAACTCAACAACTAATGACTGTTGAAACCGCACCTCGGGTTCAGACAGAACAAGAACCAGCTGTTGAATAGCTCTAAGAAGTTCAAGTGCCTCCGCATTTTTCTGAATCCTTCCAAAAATATCATTGACAAATACATCTAAGATGCTGAAAAATCTGGACATTACAATTGCTCAAGAACTAATCCATGTTTCTATTACTAATTTCGTAATCACAATGGCCATTCCTCTACAGCAAGTGGTGGTAGTGGAATCAGCCTCAGATACATTCTCACAAATCATTCAACATATAAATCAACAGAGCAGCAGATTATTTTATACCATCCACAACAGAAGGTAGTAACAGAACAACAAATTGTTTCATATCATTTGCCACTACCATCCTTTGACAATCTCATCTATAATATGTTTCAATCTCCTCCGCTTCCAACTCCTCAGAAGTTACCAACACAAGAAGGTGAACAACAAATTATGCCGCAAATTCAAGAAATTCCAACTGAAAAATTTGTTGATGACCCTGAACGACAAATTGGCTTCAACTTGGTTCAGAACACAGTTTACTAGAGATTGAGATGCTGCAAAACTCTCCACCAATTTCTCCTCCAAAATTTCAAGAAATAGATCAGGGACTTGAATTAGAATTTCAAAAATTCGATGACTTGAACATAGTTCATCAGTCCTTGTCTCAACTACAGAAAGATTTTTCCGGTCTTATAACATATCAAATGACATCTTCACTTGTTATATAGCTATTCAAAACAAATTTCAGTGCCCAAATTTTTGAAGTTCTTTGAGTGGTGAACATGCACTCAAGTCAGCTATCGGATCGACAAGCAAGAGCAGGTGATCACAGGTCATATTGAGACTTTGGGTAAACAGATTTCTGAGGTGGTTAATTTTCTTTATAAAAAAAGGAAAGATTGTCGTTAAAAAAGGGGAAAATCCCAAAAAATGCCCTAAGCATTCTTCTTCCTCTTCTCAGCACAAGAAACCACCTGGTAGAAGTTCTGGTGGTGGTGGTCATTATAGCATCTCAAGAGTAAAAGTCAAAAACGGATTTTTTTACGCTTAAGCTCGTATTAATCTCGCTTAAACTAGAGAAGTTTGAGCTCGACCTCCACGCTTCATCTCGATTCATACCATCTCGATTCATGTTTTTTAAAATGGAGAAAGGCTTGTGGCCCTGAAAATATTGGTTGGACTTCAGAGGACATGAATTTGTTAGAACAACTTCTAGAATCGCATGAACATGGCATCAAAAACTGGTGATCTTGAGTATAAATATTCTTATTGTTGGTAACACAATATAAATAGATTGAAAAATGATGAGTTTTTGGGGTATTTACACTTAAAACAACAAAACTGAGCTAATTATTAGGCATTCGTATGTGCTAAGAGCAACTCCAACCATTCTCCATTTTGGAGAAAATGGAGAACCAACCATGCTCCATTCTCTATATATCATCTTCATTTTGAAGCCATGCACAATAGTTCTCCAAAAGTGCCGAATCCTAGCTGCATCTCCATATATTTTGGAGAATGACATTATTTACGAAATGTCATTCTCCAAAATTGCAAATACACCCTTTAAAAAAATTTCTCTTTTATTCATTTCATATATTTTAAATGTTTATTTCAATACTTTTATTAAATTTTAATGATTTTTTGGTATTATTTAATTTTTTTCAAGTTTTCTCATTTTTATTATTGATTTATTTATTGTAATTGAATTATTTTGATGAAAAAAACAAATGAAAATAACAATTAAATAAGATTGTGAAAAAATACATTACATATTTTTTTTGAACACAAATCGAATTAGTTAACTTGAGATAAATTAAACATGCATTCACATTAAAACATAAAAAACAGTTCACATTAAAACATATAAATAGACGATCATAAAAAAAATACACATTGACATATTTTTATTCCACTGCAATGATGAGTAAACACTAGTACTCTCCTAGATCGGACCCGGATGGAGAAGTTCCGCCGAAGAACTGGCCAAACAGATTAGAAGATCCGTCGGCTCCATCCCCTTTTGATGCTCTTTTCTGCCAAATGTTTTGTTGTTCTTTGAGCAAGTATGCACGAAATGATTCATCAACAGACATAGGGTTCATCCGTAATATTTTATTTTCTTCTTTCCAAGCCAATAGAGCGTTCCTTTCTTTCTGAACATCAATGAGTTGTTGTCGATGTGCCTCGGCATTCTCCATAGCAGTCATCATTTTCTCACTGCATTTGGCCATGGTGGAAATATCCTTCGAGTAATCTTCAATGGCTTTTCTTTTGGCTTTTGCTTTTTATGTCGATTGGTCGCTGAGTACTCCCTTATGGGCTATCTTCATCTAGGTTTACATCAAACCCAGATAGTCCCGGAAAATCTGGTGTTGGGGATTCTGTGTTGGGTGAGTAGTCAGAATGGAAGGAGTTCCTACGGTTTGATATGAAACTAGGTAAGGTAGCGTTGGATGACCTAAACTTCTCCTGGTCTTTTAGTAAAGACCAAACATGATCCAATCTCCAAGTTGACCCAGATTTCTTAAATAAGTCTTTTGCTTCATCAAACTTTAAGCATGTGTTAGTTGTATGTTATTTACACACTAAAAATTAAAATATTTAAAGAATTTTGAACATTTGTTCTCACAATGTCTTTCTCTGAATCACCACTTGGGTGCCTAAGTTCCACTTGACGAATACATCCACTAAAACTTTGGACAGCCCTACTTATGTTGGACCATCGACATTGAAGGGCCTTCATAGTACGATGCTTTGTTGACGGACGAGTGAGTTTCTCGTTGTAACTGGCTGCCACTCGAGACCACAAGCTATCATTTGATTGGTTTATGCCAAGAATAGGATTCTGGGAGATGTCGAGATAAACTGTCACAAGAAGTTTGTCCTCCTCAACTGAGAAACCACATCGAGATGAATTCATTATGCTTGGAGTGAATGAATTAGGGATGGAAGGATATTTTATAGAAGGATAGATGTTAGTGGTAATGGTCTAGTATAAGATGACAATGGTAGTGGGATAGTGGGTAGTGTGGATGTCATTCAAAGGCTTTATCGTTTACTATAAAATGACAATGGTAATGGGATAGTAGGTAGTACTGGGATAGTGGGATGGTGGGATGTGACAATTCGATAGTGGGATGGTGGGATAAAGCTTATCTTTTATTGAATTGATGAGAATTGATGACATGACAATTCAGTGCCTTTACTTATGGGATGGTAGGATGTACCTTTATTTATGGGATAGTGGGAGTGAGATTTGACAATTCGATAGTGGGATATTTGGATGTGACAATTCAGTGCCTTTATTTATAGGATAGTGGGATGTGTATTTATTGGATAGTGGGATGTGACACTGATAGTATTTAAGACTAGTGAATGGTGATAGAACTATTATCTCACCATTTCGTAATTCAAACTCAATATGAATTTTCATGAGGGAGGTCCTTCAAATTTTTCTTTCCTTGCATCATCGTCCTCATCTGATAGGGACGAGGAGTCCGATACCATGATAAACAATGAGCTTCAACTCATTGACCAACAACAACAAATGATGTCTTTCCAACTTACAAGCAATGCTACTCTCATCTCCACTTACTTCCAACAACTAGATAACACGCACCATGGAGGATCAATTCATGGCCATGCGGTGATTAATCGAGATAGAGCGGCCGCTGAGCAACGCTTATACAATGATTATTTTTCTGATTCTCCAATGTATGGAGAGGCAATGTTCAAGAGACGTTTTCGAATGTCGCGTCGCCTATTCCTACGCATTATGACATCCATTCAAGAGCATGATAATTACTTCGTACAGAAAGCGGATGCATTAGGTCGGCCTGGGTTGACACCATACCAAAAGATAACTGCTGCAATGCGGATATTGGCATACGGTGTGGGGGCAGATGCGACAGATGAGTATATTAAAATCGGGGAGTCCACTGCGATTGAAAGTGTAAAGAGATTTTGCCGAGCTACGATAGAGGTGTTTGGCGACTTGTATCTTCGCTCTCCTAATGTCGAGAACATTGAAAGACTTCTCCATATTGGAAAACAACGTGGATTTCCGGGAATGCTTGAAAGCCTCAATTGTATGCATTGGAGGTGGAAAAACTATCCAACGGCTTGGGCAGGACAATATACCGGTCGGAGTGGAAGATCAACAATCATTTTGGAGGCTGTAGCTGATTACGACATGTGGATATGGCATGCATACTTTGGTTTGCCAAGTTCGAACAAAGACATTAATGTGTTGTCAAAATCACATCTCTTTGCTAATCTGGCCAATGGAGTAGCTTCTCCTGCTAATTATATCATACAAGGAAAAAAATACAACATGGGATACTATCTAGCTGATGGTATATATCCAAAGTGGGCCACTTTAGTTCAAACAATTCACAATCCACATGGTCCAAAGAAGAAATACTTTGCAGCACGACAAGAGAGTTGTAGAAAAGACGTGGAACGAGCATTTGGTCAATTGCAATCAAAATGGACGATAATCACTGGCCCTGCACGATTCTGGAGCAAACATGTGTTGCATAATATAATGACAACGTGCATTATACTGCATAATATGATTATTGAAGATGAGAGGGATGAGCATATGCCAATCACATATTATCGCGAAGCACCCATCCCCAAAGTTGAAATGGTGTGTGATGAACATGTCCGATTCCAAGAGTTTCTTGCACGTCATCGTCAAATCAAAGACAAATCGGCTCACTATGTACTCCGAAATGCTCTTATTGACCATTTGTGGGAGGAATACTCTAATTCGGAATATTAGTCTTTAAATCACGTGTAGTTTATAATTATATCGATCTACGTATGTGTTTTAACAGTTGTATGCGGCTTGAAATTTGATGTCAAAACAAATGAATTATTTTTAAAAAAAATGAGTCACATTTAATTTAATTTTTTTAGTATCATATTACATAATTAATATTTTTATTTTAAATAGTTTGGAATAAAAAATATAAAAATAAAGAATTTACAAAATTTAGAGAATATGGGTTGGAGAAGATTTTTGAAATAGAGAATTCAATACTCTATTTTGGAGAATAGAGAATGAAAAAATGGAGAACAGGGTTGGAGATGCCCTAATAAAAATTTTATACGTCACATTGGCAGTAGGATCTTTGGTACAATTTGGGCACACACCATTACAAATGTTTCATATATCGTGTGTTCATGTTCGTTTGGTTCATCATTTTCAAATTTTAGGTACTATGATTGTTTGATTTCACTCTGTATCATCCTCAACTTTATCTTCACGAGGATTTTCAATGTTGTTGGCCATATTTCTTAACTATTAAAGAGGAAAAACCAACATGTTACTTTAAAATAGTCTCTTCAATTAATGGGCCTGAGGTGGTGTGGCTCAATACACTGCTTCAAGTTAAACCTCAATTTTATATTAGTACGTACTTTCATTTTATTTGTGTAACACAGATCAAACCACTTCTCTAGATAACGATATCAATTATGTATCGACATGCGTGGAGGCATAAACCTACCGTGATGGCAGTCATAATCTTGAAGTATGTTGTTATGGTTCCCAATGTTTGATTCATCAAATCGATCGTTCTAACGTCGTTCCGGCTTCCCTCCAGCAAATATTTTATCGAAGCTATTCCAAAGTAAGGGAAAGAAATTCTATCTAATTTGCATCGACTTTTAATGTGCTGATTTAAGGACGCTTGGTGTAAGAGGTGTAGGCAACTATCTTGAAGTGCTAGGTTGGCTAATGCATGTGTTACTTCCTCGAAAAATGTGTGATTGTTTTTGTAGGAATCTTGGATCTGAAAGTGCTCCCAGCTATCTTAGAATCAACTTCCAACCAAAGAGGGGAAAATCTGTATTGTCGAGAAAGTTCTAATCCTGCCATGAGTCTGCTCGAGTCTTAGAACAAAACATGACCTCCACTCCCAAGTAAAGATCCATCTGTATTCTTTTTGCCTTTCACAACTGTTATTATCGTGTGAAAGGACCGGGATATCCAACTCTTAGCTATTGGCATGCAGCCTCTCCAATATCGAGTAAGTGCAAAGGCTCCTGATTAGGCGAACAAGGAGTTCGATAGTTATTAAGAAGGGCAGGGATTAATTCTCTATTATGTCTGGTGATATCTTGGAAAAGGCTCGGGTCATTCTTGGACTAGGGCAGAAAGAGAAAACTTAAACGAGTCATATTCCGATTTGCTCCCAGGAGTATAGCATGTGTAAACTATGCCCAAGGTCCGCCAGCCAATCCAGATCACCCCTCCCCTGGACAAGGTCCTCCAGCCCAACCAGGGCCCTCTCCCCCTGACAGGGTCCTCTCCTCCGGCCAGGGTCCTCCAGCCCGACCAGGGTCCTATAGCCCGGCCAAGATCCTCTAGTCAAGTCAAGGTCCTCTTGCTCGACCAGGGTTTAGGTCACCGGACCAGTATGGGTCAACATACATCATTACCATGACAATCAGTGCCCCTGACAAGACCCGAAAAGTATGGTCGCATGCCTACTGACAGATGACAGGGCATGGGCAGTCGTCAAAAGACAGAGTATGGGCATATGTCTAATGAAGAACAATGTACATGCACTGAAATCGAAGTCATCTTCTCCACTATAAATACCCAAGTTCGCTCATTTGAGAAACATGGTAATCTACTGCATTCAATAAAATATCTCTCTACTTGGTGAACAATGTACTGACTTGAGGGTCGGAGTGTCTACGCTAGAAACCCTTCCGGCGCACCACTGATATTATCTTGTTGATTGTGTGCAGATTGTCTAACCTGAGGTTATCCCACCAGGACAGGCCAAACCACCCGGGGTCATCCCGCCAGTCAATCCAGATCACCTGGAGTCATCTCGCCAGCCAGGCCAGACCACCCGGGCAGACAAGAACAGACCACATGAGGTCATCCCACCAAGAAAGTCAGATCACCCGGGCAGACCAGGACAGACCACCTGAGGTCATCCCACCAAAGCAAGCCAGACCACCCGAGAGATCAAGCCAGATCACCCAAACTCATCCCATCATATCAAAATCTTCATAGGGAAATTACACATATCTGCTCAGTAGATTGCTCACACAAGCTCATCCAATCTACTCAGACATCAATGTCATTTCGCAGTCACCTCTTTACTAAGAGTGATGTTTTGAGGAGGCAATATGTATGTATTGATTGTTTGACAGATCCAACCCAACAAAAGAAGGTATAAATAAATATTGTTGAGGGTTGCCTAATTAAGTCCTACCAAGGCTGATTTAGTATTGAACAAAGGACGCTAGCTTTTGATCAAAACTGAATCAAAGAACCATTACTTTTTTCGATTGAAAGGAAGCTAAGTCACATTCCTGTTGCCAAATAGACTCTAGAATTGAGTCTTTTACTTGAGCTGGAGCATATCAATTCATAATTTATTATCTACTATAAGTTTAATTCATTCACTAAATCAGATGTAATACAATACCAACAAACTACGTAATTTCATTCATTTTCTATATATATATATATATATATATATATATATGTTGGAAATTTTAATCAAATTTAGGGGTTGAATAAAAATTATGTCTCATGAATGTGGGTGTGTCTTTTGCTCTCCACATTCTTGAGTTAGTTGAAGAGTCAAAACTCTTCATATTCTTGAGTTAATGAGAAGATTGATTGAGTTATTAATCTTGCATTACTCTTGGTGTGCATTTTGGGGCTTATAAATAGTGTATTCATTTCCCATTTCATACACATGAAAATCTTTTCTCTTTCAAGTATTCTCTTGCATTTTATATTGTTAGTTTTTCATTTGGCCTCCGTTAAATCTCGGTGATAAAGTGAAGTTACGTTTTCAGTTCGCCGTAGTAGTGTCTCGTGCTAAGTCACTGCTGGTTGTTTCGTTGTATCCTGGGAAACAGACGTCCGCTGAAACCTCGAAGCACATACCGGAGAGGGCGAATCTGTTTTAAGGAAACTATACACGCTACAGGCATCGGTTTGGTTTACTTCATTTATAGCGTTTCTCTACTGTTTTCTCTTCACTATATTGTTCGCTGGTTTTATTGATAAAAACCTTTCTGTACTGTACAATTTTATATATTGTGCAACAAACTTAAAACAGATTACTCATTACGTGGTTTGTATCGATATGGCTACTGAAACCAGCGTGCAAAGGGAAACGGGTTATGTTGTCCCTACTGTGCTCAATTTGTCCTTCATGTTACCCCACGTGCTGCTGTGGTTGCTGTCCCAGCCAGTCACGATGAAAAGCCTGAAAAGTTCACTGGTGTGGATTTCAAAAGGTGGCAGCAGAAAATGTTGTTCTACTTGACGATGCTGAACCTGGATAGATTCCTGTCTGAGGATGCTCCTAACCTCAAAGAGGGTGAGGGAGATGTTGAATCTGTTAGTGCGGTGGAGGCATGGAATCATTTTGATTTCTTATGCCGAAACTATGTACTAAACAGATTGGCCGATTCGCTCTACAACGTGTTTTGCGAAAAGAAAACGGCTAAAGAGCTGTGGGAATCCCTTGACAGAAAGTCAAAACCGAGGATGTCGGGGCCAAGAAGTTTCTTGTTGGCCGCTTTCTGGACTTTAAAATGGTGGATTCAAAGCCGGTTATCAGCCAAGTTCAAGAGCTCCAAGTGATTCTTCACGAGATTCACAGTGAGGGGATGACTTTGAGCGAATCATTCCAAGTGGCTATTATTGTTGAGAAGCTACCACCAGCTTGGAAGGATTTCCAAAATTATTTGATTGAGAAGCTACCACCAATTTGGAAGGATTTCAAAAAT
This sequence comes from Primulina tabacum, assembly GCF_025594145.1. NCBI lineage: Eukaryota > Viridiplantae > Streptophyta > Magnoliopsida > Lamiales > Gesneriaceae > Primulina > Primulina tabacum. The sequence goes on from NC_134564.1 coordinate 434,935, forward strand.
TATTTGAAGCACAAGCGCAAGGAGATGAATGTTGAAGAGCTCATTGTTCGGCTTCGCATCGAGGAAGACAACAAGAGTTCGGAAAGACGATTGTTTTCTCCTGTTGCCGCTAAGACAAATGTAGTCGAGCATGGTCAAAGCTCGAAAAAGAAAAATTTCTTCTCCTCCAACAAAAGGTTGAACATGGGACCCAAGGGAGGCATTTCGAAGAAAAAGTTCTCTGGAAAATGCTATAACTGTGATAGCATGGGTCACAAGGCATCTGAATGTAAGAAGCCAAAGAGAAACTGAAAGGTGAATATGATGGAGAACATATCTCAAGAGGTTTCAAACATGAATCTATGTGCTGTAATCTCTGAAATTAATCTGGTGGGTTCAAACCCAAGGGAGTGGTGGATCGACACTGGTGCCACTCGCCATTTTTGCTCCGACAAGGAGATGTTTGCTACTCTTGAGGAATCTATGAATGGGGAAAAGCTATTCATAGGAAATTCCGCCACTTCTGATATCAAGGGTCAAGGAAAAGTTGTCCTAAAGATGACATCTGGAAAAGAACTGACTCTGAACAATGTGCTGTATGTACCGGACATCCGTAAGAACTTGGTGTCCGGGTCGCTTCTTAACAAGCATGGTTTCCGCATTGTCTTCGAGTCAGATAAGGTGGTTTTGTCGAAAAGTGGAATGTTTGTTGGCAAAGGGTATGTTTGTAATGGTTTATTCAAACTCAATGTAATGGCTATTAATTATGTGATGAATAAAGTTAATACTTTTGCTTATTTTATTGAGTCTTCTTGTTTATGGCATGATAGATTTGTACACGTTAATTACGATACAATTCGTAGACTAATTTAAATGAAAAGCATTCCTTCATTTCAAATTGATAAACAACACAAATGTGAAACTTGTGTTGAGGTAAAACTAACAAGATCATCTTTTCGAACTATTGAAAGAAATAGTGAACCACTTGATCTAATTCACAGTGATATATGTGATCTAAAAAGTGTGCAAACTCGTGGTGGAAATAAATACTTCATCACTTTTGTTGACGATAGCACAAAATTTTGTTATGTATCTCCTTAAAAGTAAGGATGAAGCTATCGAGAAATTTGTCCAATATAAGAGTGAAGTTGAAAATCAACTTAGCAAAAAAATTAAGGTGCTAAGAAGTGATCGTGGAGGTGAATATGAATCACCATTTTCTGAGTTTTGTGCTCAACACGGTATCAAACATGAAAGAACTACACATTATTCTCCTCAGCAAAATGGCATTGCAGAGAGAAAGAATCGCACTTTGAAAGAAATAGTGAAGGCATTGTTATTAAATTCTGGTTTACCACAGAATATGTGGGGGGAAGCTGTTCTAACAGATAATTACCTTTTAAATAAGGTACCCCGGAAAAAGCAAGATAAAAGTCCATACGAGTTATGGAAAGATAGAAGTTCTTCTTACCAATACTTGCGAGTGTGGCGGTGTCTTGCCAAGGTAGCAGTGCCCACTCCAAAGAAAGTAAAGATAGGACCAAAAACTGTTGATTGCATTTTCATTGGATATGCTCAAAACAGTACCGCGTATCGTTTTCTTGTACATGAATCTCAAATACCTGTTATTCACAAGAATACGATAATGGAATCAAGAAATACTTCGTTCTTTGAACAGCTGTTTCCATACAAATCTAAGGAAGAACCAAGTTCATACAAAAGATTGTATGAGAAAATTGATAAAGAACAAGATATTTAACCTAGACGTAGAAGAGAGCTAGGACTGAGAAATCCTTTGGTCCGAATTTCATCACTTTCATGATGGAAAGTGAACCTAAAAGCTTGAAGGAAGCAATGAGTTCATCTGAGGGACCTCTATGTAAAGAGGCAATCTATTCCGAAATGGAATCCATTTTACAAAACCATACGTGAGAATTAGTAAATCTTCCTCCGGGAAGCAAACCACTAGACTGTAAATGGATTTTCAAAAGGAAAATAAAATCAGATGGAACCATAGATAAGTATAAAGTCAGATTGGTAATTAAAGATTACCATCAATGTGAAGGGCTTGATTACTTTGACACATATTCTCCTGTATCGAGAATAACCTCTATTCGTGTGATACTTGCGATTATTGCCTTGCGGAATCTTGAAGTACACCAAATGGACGTAAAGACAGCTTTTCTAAATGGAGATTTAGAAGAAGAAATTTACATGGAACAACCTGAGGGATTTTCTGCAACTGGGCAAGAAAATAAGGTTTGTAAACTGGTGAAGTCTCTGTATGGCTTAAAACAAGCACCAAAGCAATGGCACGAAAAATTTGATAAAGCCATGATAGAAAGTTGATTTAAATTCAGTGAATGTGAAAAATGTGTATACATAAAGAACACTGAAATTGGATATGTAATTTTATTTCTTTACGTAGATGACATACTTATCATTGGTAGTAATGATAAGATGATTAAATACACAAAGAAATTATTGAACTCAATATTTGACATGAAAGATTTGGGCTTAGCCGATGTAATCCTTGGAATTAAAATTCATAGAACATCAGAAGAGCTAGTTCTAAGTCAGTCACATTATGTTGATAAAATACTTGAGAAATTCAATAAGGATGACTCTGCATTGGCTAGAACCCCAATAGATATCAGTCAGCATCTATCAAAGAATCGAGGTGACAGTATGTCTCAATTAGAATATTCTCGAGTCATTGGAAGTATGATGTACTTAATGAGTTGTACAAGACCAGACATAGCTTATGCGGTAAGTAAATTGAGTAGATTCATGAGTAATCCAGGAGTTGACCACTGGAAAGCAATTATCAGATTGCTAAGATACGTAAGGTACACTCGTGATCATGGACTACACTATACCAGATATCCTGCTGTTATTGAAGGATACAGCGATGCAAATTGGATATATGATATGAAAGACTCAAAATCTACAAGTGGTTTTGTATTCACTTTAGGAGGTACAACAATTGCGTGGAAATCTTCTAAACAAACTGTAATAGCCAGGTCCACAATGGAATCTGAGTTTATAGCTCATGACAAGTGTTCTGAAGAGGCTGAATGGCTGCGTCACTTATTAGAAGATGTTCCAGGATGGGAAAACCAGTGCCGGCTATATGTATACATTGTGATAGCCAATCTGCAATTGGAAGGACACAAAATACAATGTACAATGATAAGTCTAGGCATATACCTCGTAGACATAATACCATTAGACAACTACTCTCAACTGGAGTTATCTCTGTTGACTATGTAAAGTCAAAGGATAATATAGCGGATCCGCTAACCAATGGATTAAACAGAGAATTAGTTACGAAAATGTCAAGAGGAATGTGGCTCAAGCCTATAGAATAAATTGATGTGAAGAAAAACCCAACCTATGCTGACTGTAGATCCCAAGAACTAGGTTCAATAGGACAACCTAATCGCACTAGTTTGGTATATCACTGTGGGGTTATCCCTAGTCCATTCCTTTTGAAACAGTGAATGTTGAGGATAAGCTTACAGCTTTTAATGATTCTGATGAGAAGAATATAGAATCACCTATGTGAGAGAGAAGTGGGACAGCTTCGAATGAATTGTAAGGCTCAATTCTAGATCCTCTCGCAGAACCAGACGTGTGTTCATGGCCAAAACGAACACAATCATGAGAACTGAATAGTACCAGGGAGAGTATTGTGTGAAGTATATCTTAATTTACATAAACTGTAGAACAGCTCAGGGATATCATGTCTACTGGTCAGCTAGTAAAGCAAATATATTTCATGAAAGAATGTTCAAAGGGTAACACCTACCTATCGTATGTAGGATTCAACTGTAGAACTTTGTCACCAAGATTTGTATCAATTTTCATTCATGTGGGGGATTGTTGGAAATTTTAATCAAATTTAGAGGTTGAATAAAAATTATATCTCATGAATGTGGGAGTGTCTTTTGTCTCTCCACATTCTTGAGTTAGTTGAAGAGTTTTGACTCTTCATATTCTTGAGTTAATGGGAAGATTAATTGAGTTATTAATCTTGCATGACTCTTGGTGTGCATTTTGGAGCTTATAAATATTGTGTTCATTTCCTCATTTCATACACATAAAAATCTTTTATCTTTCAAATATTCTCTTGCATTTCATATTGTTAGCTTTTCATTTTGCCTCCGTTAAATCTCGGTGATAAAGTAAAGGTACGTTTTCAGTTCTTCGTAGTAGTGTCTCGTGTTAAATCACTGCTGGTTGTTCCGTTGTATCCTGGGAAACAGACGTCCGCTGAAACCTCGAAGCACATACCGGAGAGTGCGAATCTGTTTTAAGGAAATTGTACACGCTACAAGCCTCGGTTTGGTTTACTTCATTTATAGTGTTTCTCTACTGTTTTCTCTTCACTATATTGCTCGCTGGTTTTATTGGTAAAAACCTTTCTATACTGTACCATTTGATATATTGTGCAACAATATATATATATATATATATATATATATATATATATATATATAACAGTAATTTCTTTGTATTCGTGTTCACTGTACCAAAAGTAATCAATCTAATCTCTACAAAAATATGTTACTAATTATATCAAGATTAATTTTAAATAAATACAATATCGCCTCCCTTTTACAATCACTTCGATACATGAAGCATTACGAGAGAGAGTATCCCTTTTCAACACTACAAAATTGCAAAAGTGAGTTCACCAATATTCACTTAAAATTTAACAGCATTTTTTAAGTTTTTTTCCCAAAAGAGTAGATATGAAATACAAATAGATTTATATATTTGTAAGCGAAAATTGCTTGAAAAAACTAACAAATAAAAAAAAGTTACTAAATACTGATTAATTCGATAAGTCTCTTGGCCGGTAGACAACGGTAGAGGTGGACGGTACGGTATACTGTATCGAAATTTTGGATACCGTATACAATATCGAAAATACCGATGTAAGAAAAATGATACCGTTACCGTACTGACTTCTCAGTTATACCGAAAATTCGGTATGCTGAAATTTCGGTACGATAAAGGTAAAATACCGTCATACCGAAAATATATATAAAAATTCATTCTCTTGTAATTTCAAGGCCAGTGATAACCAATAAAAACAAATCCCTCAAGACAGTCAAAGAGACCAGGAAAGATATATACAAAACAAATCCATCAAGACAATAAACACCACCCGCAACATGTGTCTGGAGATCCAACACATCAATGAACACCAATAAACTTCAACCGCAACACGTTTGACTTCTTCATCTGTTATCTTTGCAACAATGTCTGAGGTCCTGTGATTTCTAAAGTCTGTTAGCTTTTTAACAAGTCGAGGCTCAACATCAAGTCCTCTTGCTAGCTGTAAGGTTAGACGACAGATATAAAACTTCTCAACAGTTTAAATTCTGAACTATGAGCCGAGTTGCTTAACTGAACTTTGATTTGGACTATTCCAACATGATGAGTGCAAACAAAAGTTAAATTATTTATTTTGGTACGGTATCGATATATATCGTTTTATACCAAAAAAATTACCTTATATTTTTTAAAAATTTAACTTTATTATTTAAAAATATTATATATTTTAAAATTTATATATATTATTTCGGTATATACTGAAAAATTCAAATTCTATATCGTTACTATACCGAATATTTCGGTATCGGTACCATACCATACCGAAAATTTTGGTGTACCAAAAATTTCGATAAATTCGGTATTTTTTTCCCACACTTAATGACAACTAGCTGAGCTCGATTCTCCTTCGTCTACTCTCATTCTATTATTATTAACAATTGACACATATTGTATGTTTGTACAATTGTTTTATAATTAATTTGATTTATATTAAATTAAAGTCATACTGTACTCGTGAAAAATAGTGAGAGAATAAACTGAAATTTTGAAATAATAAATTTAGAAAAAGTGGAAAAAATTAAAATGAGAGTTGTTCAATAAAATATACCAAATTATAGTTGAACTTGAGATCTTCTACTTAGAAAGCATCACTATATCTAGTGCACTACATGAACTTTGTAACAAAAACTTGATATTTTAATATATGTAAAATAAAAACAGATCATGATGTCAAATTTTGTGACTTTATTACGAGAAAACTTATTAATAATAGTAATAGATATATCTTATATATATAATTTCTGTTTTTAAAACTCCCATATAAAAAATTTATTATTTTCAAGATACTTTTAATACAATAATTATTTGTTTTATTTTTACTTTGAATTTTTGTTTTATTTTTACTTTGAATTTGATAGTTAAAAAATAAAAAAATGATTGTTAAAAATAGTTTATTTAATTTTTTGAAGCTTTTGCTATTCATATTATATCAGTGTTTTCAAAATCGTACCGGACCAGTGGATTTGACCGAGAATCGATCACGAGTCCGATCCGGTCATAGCCCAAAAATTGTTTAATAGTTTTTTTTAAAAAAATAAACCTTAAATTTAATATTTTGTTAAAGATATATAAATGATTATTTGAATTTTGAACTTCGTTAAAATATTATTTTAGTAGTACTTCTGTTTATTTAATCTATTATTTTTGTTTTAAAAAATATATATAACAATAATTGGTATTTTGAATATATGTATATAGTTATTTAATTTTTACATTTTGGTTAAAAAAATTCTACATTTAAATATATCTTTTAGGTTTTAAAATATAAAATATATTATTATTTATTTTATATTAATATTTATATAATTTAACAATATTTATGTTCAACCATCCGATTAAATCGGTCTGACTTGGTTGACCGTTTTTTAAGATAGACCGGATCGATCACCAGTCCTTTATAAAAACATTGATTCATATTATTTATTATCTTTTTACATGAGTTAATATAATTTAATCCAATCAGTTGTTAACAATCAAATTCCCATAATCTATTAGAATCATACTAGATCTCTAAATGGGTCCCTCTTTGTGTCACTTTTGTCTGTACGAGGAAGAGTGGCAAATAGGTTGTTAGATTCAAAGGATGGTATTCGGTTGGTTTTGAGATATTTTTGGAAAACAACATTTCGCAAAGTTTTATTTGAAAATCTTCCAACGGTTGAAACTTCTTTAAGTTGTAGGTGGACAGCCGGTTAAAAGTTCAAGCAGTCGACCAAGCGGTTGGGTTAATAATAATTTTTTAACATACATTAATTGTGAAAAATAGTGAGTGAATAAATTGAAATTTTGAAATAATAAATTTAGAAAAAGTAAAAAATTAAAATGGTAGTTGTTCAATAAAATGGACCAAGTTAGAGTCGAACATATGATCTTCTGCTTAGAAAGCATCAATATATCAATTGCGCTAAATGAACAAAATCTTGACATTTTAATATAAGTAAATAAAAACAGATCATGATACCAAATTTTTTGGCTTTATTACGAGGAAACTTATTAATAATAGAAATAGATATATCTTATAAATATATATTCTGGTTTTAAAACTCCCATATAAAAAATTTATTATTTTCAAGATACCTTTAATACAATAATTATTTGTTTTATTTTTACTTTGAATTTGATAGTTAAAAAATAAAAAGTGATTGTTAGAAATAGTTTATTAGATTTTTTGAAGCTTTTGTCATTCATACTATATCAGTCTTTTCAAAATCGTACCGGACCAGTCGATTTGAGCGAGAACCGATCACGAGTCCGATCGGGTTATAGCCCAACAATTGTTTAATAGTTTTTTTTAAAAAAAATTAAATCTTAAATTTAATATTTTGTTAGGGATATATAAATGATTATTTGAATTTTGGTCCAATAAGATATTAACAATCAAATTCCCATAATCTATTAGAATCATACTAGATCTCTAAATTTGTCCCTCTTTGTGGCACCTGTGCCTGTACGAGGAAGAATGGTTGTTAGATTCAAACGATGGAATTCTGTTGGTTTTGGGATATTTTTGGAAAACAACATTTCACAAAGTTTTATTTGTAAATTCAATGATGCTCATAATATATATATATATATATATATATATATATATATGAAGGAAAATATAATTTCCATATTAAATTGATTTCCCTGATATTATCTATTCTTTGTTGATTTGATTGAGTATAATATTTTATTATGGTTTTGCCTTTCTAGATAATTATGTTAAAATTTTATTGCGATATAATATCTTCCTTAAATCTAATTTCATTCTTGATAAGATTATGTGGAATATTGGGTTTGTCTTTTATAGATATTATATTTATGATAATGATTTAATGAGATATGATATCAATGTTTAAAAGGAGTTTATTTCTAATTAAACTCTCACTTTCCTTGTGAAATAGGTTTCCTTGAAGAATAAAAGTCTACATCTATAAATAAGAGATCAATGACATTGTTGAAGCTCTCTCTCTCACTCTCTCTTCTCTCTCTCTTGTGCACAAGCCTTCTCGATTATTGATGCACGTACTTTGGAGAGAGCTCTTGGATTGAGGATTCACGCATACTTTTAAGAGAGAGCTTTTTCGATTTATATGGTTTCCACTATTCGCTTAGAGGTTTTCATGAATGCATAACTGATGCACTTTTGCACGTCGAGATTTCAGAGACAAATAATTCTACAAAGACGTTGTTGTTTTGAAGAGTGCTGGTTTACGTGTTGCCCTGAATGTTGCCAACATCTACAGACAACATCCGTAACGATGTTGGCTGAAGATCGTGTTTAGCTGCTCGTGTTTTTAGGGATCTCGTTTTTTGCTTTCTTATTCATGTTTTAATATTGTTGGTTGTTTTTAGAAAGCTTTATTTTCTCAACTTGTTGAGAAAATTGATTTTTTTCATAATCACTAGTGTTAGGTTTTTGTAAACGGTTACGTTTTCTAGTGATTAATTTTTTCCATAAGGCACCGCACTTGCAAACGGAGCACTTCGACCACCAGTGCATATTTAATCTCGTCCATTTAGTTATTGAAAGTGAATTTGTGTTGCAAAATATAATATTCCGCTGCATGTTGTCCGAGATGTTGTAACATCTGGCACAACACTTAATTCTGATTAAACAGAAATTCACTATTTTACATATAATTCTGATATTCTTGAGCATCTGTCGGACAAAATAATCCTTACAAGTGGTATCAGAGCCTACTCTTGATATACTAAGTGCTGATTCTGGTTTTTATTTTGTTTTGACAGAAATATTTAATGGACACATCACTTGCAAACGGAGCACTTCGACCACGAGCTCCTAAACCTCCTGTCCAACAACAGTTTCGACCAAGGAATGAAGAAAAACACTGGTTGCAAGTGAATCCTTTAGGTGTTGCCACACCTGGCCGCAACATCTACAAAAAATCAGTGTGTTTGAAATCCACAACTTCTGGAAATTCGAGTGGAGATGATGAATGAGAAGCTGATGATGAAGAGATTACTCTTGAGAGTGTTCAAAAACTGTATGAAGAATTGTTTGAGGATTGGACCAAAAGAAATAAGCTTAACTCAACTCTTATGACGGAAAACACCAATCTAAAAGCCGTGGTTGCCAAACTTGAATTAATTCTGAGCAAAAAGGACTTAGAACTGGGTAAGACCAAAGAAGAGCTTCAAAAGACAACTGAAACATTATCCAAGTTCAATTCGAGCACATCCATGCTTGATTCCATACTTTTGATGGGGAGAGATGATAAAAAGGGCTTAGGCTTCAAAGATAGTATGTTTGAGATTGGTGAATCATCCAAGTCGACTCTCTTTGTGAAAGAAAAAGATGTTACATCCACACGACCTACATCTTCAATCAAAAGCTCTCCACCGAAAAAACAACCCATTCCACCTGTTCCTAAGAAGAGAAAACGAAGGTATGTATGCCACTACTGTTTTAAGCCTGGTCATATCAGACCATACTGTTATAAACTCAAGGATGATCGCATGAATCAAAAACCGAGGCGGATGTTGCCCCAAATTTTGCACCACACTTCCCGCAACATCTCCAACCGTCGACCTACAGTAAGACAAATTTGGGTACCAAAGGTAAAAACTCACTGTAATGTTGTCTATAATTCTTTAAAAACTAACACTGCAGGTCATTAGTACTTTGATAGTGGAAGCTCACGCCACATGACAGGATCACGAGAACATCTCATTGATTATGTTGAACAAAAATGTGGTAGGGTAAACCTACGGATGGGGAGCTAAAGAAAAAATTGTTGGAAAGGGAACATTAAATGTTGAAGGACTACCAAAGCTCCACAATGTCCTTCATGTTGAAGGATTAAATTCGAATTTGATAAGCATAAGCCAACTGTGTGATGATAATTTGCATGTCGAGTTTGATAAACATATGTGTGAAGTGTTTGATGAAACTAACTTGTGCATTATGACAGGTACAAGGTCTTCGGACAATTACTACCAAATAGGTGAAGGACTTTCATGCAAACATGCAGAAGTTAGTGAACTCGACCTAGGGTATCAAAAACTTGGACATGCTAGTTTGAAAACCCTGAAGAATTTGAGTAAGTACGATGATGTACGAGGTATGCCTAACCTATCATCTAGTACACCATATGTTTGTGGAGACTGTCAAAAGGGTAAGCAAACTCGTGTGTCACATCACATGTTGCCCCACTTTGGGACATCACGTTGCCTCGAATTGCTACATATGGATCATATGGGTCCTGTGGAAGTGGAAAGTTTTGGAGGTAAGAAGTATTCATTTGTTTGTGTTGATGATTTCTCACGGTTTTCATGGATAAGTTTCATTAGGGAGAAATCAGACACTTTCAATGTGTTTAAAAAATTGGTCACAAGGATTACAAACTTTCATAATTTGAAGGTGAGAAGGATAAGGACTGACCAAGGTAAGGAATTTGAAAACTTCTCATTCTCATCTTTTTGTGACAAGAAAGGTATTTCACATGAATTTTCTGCTCCAAAGAAACCACAAGAAAATGGGATAGCCGAACGTAAGAATAGAACACTTCAAGAAATGGCAAGGGTGATGTTGACTTCAAAGTGCATTTCAAAGCGTTTTTGGGCAGAAGCCCTTAACACCGCTTGTCATATTTCAAATAGGGTGTATTTGAGAAGTGGTTCGACTATGACATCGCATGAGATAATTATGGGAAAGAAGCCTAACCTTAAATATTTTCATGTTTTTGGTTGTGTGTGCTATGTTTTGAATGACAGGGATCAACTTGCAAAATTTGATTCAAAGAGTGATAAGTGTTTGTTTTTGGGATATGCAATTAATAGTCGAGCTTACCGCATGTTTAATTTACGAACTAGGACTATTATGGAATCCATTAATGTTGCTTTTGATGACTGTGCAGATTTGAAAAAGAAAACAGCTGAAGATGATGTGGAAGACCTACTGGAAATTTCAATCATACTGGAAAATGCAGATGTTGCTCCAGATGTTGCAACACCTAGCACAACACCTGACACTGAAGTCACTGAAGCTGAGGACGAAACGAATAACGATGATGACGCAGTAGATGATGGACAGAATATTCCAAGTAAAATTCAGAAAAATCATCCATCATCTCAAATAATTGGAAGTATGCATGAAGGTGTCCAAACTCGAAAGAAAGAAAAATTGGATTACCGAAAGATGGCTGGACTTATTTGCATGAGCTCCTTATACTCACAGATTGAGTGAATATTTACTGGAAATTGGCTTCAAACGAGGTGAGGTAGACAAAACTCTTTTTATTCAGAAATCTAAAGGTGAGATTCTTATTTTTCAAGTCTATGTTGATGATATAATCTTTGGTTCCTCATCTCAAAGCCATGCTGATAATTTTGTTGAGTGCATGTCATCTACATTTGAAATGAGAATGGTTGGTGAATTAAGTTTCTTTTTTGGTTTACAAATAAAACAAATGCATGATGACATCTTTTTGTGTCACTTTCAACTGCTGAATCCGAATATGTGGCAGCAGGAAGTGGTTGCACTCAATTTTTTGTGGATGAATCAAATGATAGAAGACTATGGACTTAAAAGTTAAACTTTAGCTGTGTACTGTGATAATTCTAGTGCAATCAATATTTCAAAATTCCAGTACAACACTCTCGAACAAAACACATTGACATTAGACATCACTTTATTCAAAATTTAGTAGAAATAGGATTGATTCGGATTGAATTTGTTGGTACAAATAACCAATTGGCTGACATATTCACAAAAGCATTAGATTTTGAGAGATTCTCCAACCTTAGGAAATCTCTCAGCATGTGTTCTGCCTGATCATTCATAGATGTTGTCCCAGATGTTACAACATCTCGGACAACACCTAACATGCATGTGCATTTTTAGGATTTCGGCATTATGTATTACATTCATACTGTTATATGATGTGTTATCACAATGATGTACAATCTTCTGGTGCACTTACAATTTCTTGTTCTATTTAATTGACACACTTGGATATGGTTAACAATCTGATTAAATCACAAAGTAGTTGAAAAATGATCATGTACTCCATGACATTGTCGCATACGAAAAGTGACTTGAAAAGATTGAGTAAAAAGCAAAATCAATCATGAATATGCTCTGTATCAGAAGAAAAGATAGAAAAAGCTACCTAAAAGAGTCCAATGAAGACTGTACTTTTAGTGTGGGAGCTACCTCTTCTGAATTCAATACAGAAAGGAAAATAGAAGAAAATGGAAAAAGCTACCTAAAGGAGTCCAAAAGAAGATCGTTCTTCTACTGTGGGAGCTACCACTTCTATGGTAAAAAAAAAAAAAAATTTCAAGTGTGCAGAAAAATCAAAATTGTTTTTTCTGGAATTGTGCGTGTTGTCAGAAGATGTTGTCAACACTTGTGAAAACACTTCATTTGTGAACATATCTCATATTTGTTCTCATGTTTTCATTTCTGTTACATTCTGTTATTAGGCATAAATAGGTCATGCACAAACATAACATTGTGAATATTGTTGTGTCATGAGGTATGAGTATTTCAACAGAGAAAATTCGATGAAAATCCGAATTTTGCTAGAAATCCAATATTTGTGATTTTTGATGGTTCAGTGGTGTTAAAATCGATGTGGGTTCCAATTCTGGAAATTATTTTGAAATGATTTTGGACGCAATTATCTCGGTAATTTTGGTAAGTGAGTACGGGCCAAAGCTGATCTGGTCTCCTACGAGAACTTAGTTTCTGACTATCGTCTGGCTATGGAGGTAGATGTCCATTCTGGACAAAAAAAGGGAGAAGACGTGACTCAAACTCAAGGGAGTGCGAATTGAAAGTACCAAATGATACCATCTATCTGATACCTTTGCTTGATTTCGTTTTTAATGTCTGCTTTGTTAAGGTTCTGCTTCCCTGATGTGTTTCTGTTTTAATGAACTGTTAATAATTTTTGCAGGTGTTGTCTCAAGTGTTGCCAACACAACGAACAACACCCGTACCAACTTGATTTTATTCAGGAGGAGAAAAATTCTCATGTTAAGGGGGAGTTAACTGGAGTTCAACTGAGAAATTGAGTTTGATTTGATTTTGTCCAGAAAGGCAAAAATGGGGAGATTGAAGGGAAATATAATTTCCATATTAAATTGATTTCCCTAATATTATCTATTCTTTGTTGATTTGATTGAGTATAATATTTTATTATGGTTTTGCCTTTCTAGATAATTATGTTAAGATTTTATTATGATATAATATCTTCCTTAAATCTAATTTCATTCTTGATAAGATTATGTGGAATATTGGGTTTGTCTTTTATAGATATTATATTTATGATAATGATTTAATGAGATATGATATCAATGTTTAAAAGGAGTTTATTTCTAATTAAACTCTCACTTTCCTTGTGAAATAGGTTTCCTTGAGGAATAAAAGTCTACATCTATAAATAAGAGATCAATGAGATTGTTGAAGCTCTCTCTCTCACTCTCTCTTCTCTCTCTCTTGTGCACAAGCCTTCTCGATTATTGATACACGTACTTTGGAGAGAGCTCTTGGATTGAGGATTCACGCATACTTTTAAGAGAGAGCTTTTTCGATTTATATGGTTTCCACTATTCGCTTAGAGGTTTTCATGAATGCATAACTGATGCACTTTTGCACGTCGAGATTTCAGAGACAAATAATTCTACAAAGACGTTGCTGTTTTGAAGAGTGCTGGTTTACGTGTTGCCCTGAATGTTGCCAATATCTACAGACAACATCTGTAACGATGTTGGCTGAAGATCGTGTTTAGCTGCTCGTGTTTTTAGGGATCTCTTTTTTTGCTTTCTTATTCATGTTTTAATATTGTTGGTTGTTTTTAGAAAGCTTTATTTTCTCAACTTGTTGAGAAAAATGATTTTTGTCATAATCACTAGTGTTAGGTTTTTGTAAACGGTTATGTTTTCTAGTGATTAATTTTTGCCATAAGGCACCGCACAAGTATTTATACTTGTGCATATTTAATCTCGTCCATTTAGTTATTGAAAGTGAATTTGTGTTGCAAAATATAATATTCCGCTACATGTTGTCCGAGATGTTGTAACATCTGGCACAACACTTAATTCTGATTAAACACAAATTCACTATTTTACATATAATTTTTATATTCTTGTTATCTTGAGCATCTGTCGGACAAAATAATCCTTACAATATACACACACACACACACACACATTTTTTATATGCTGTACAACTACCGTGCACACCTATATGAGCACCGTTGAGATGTCACTCACCCATTGGATGTGATGAAATATAGAAAAATTGCGCATCTAATGGGTGAGTGACAACTAATTGGTGCTCACATAGGTGTGCAACATATCAAAACTGAATATATGGATTAATTCATCTTACTCTTTGAATGGGTAAATAAATCAGTCGAGATTTTATAATTTTTAGACTCTTATATAAATGAATTTATGAATTTGAGTCATTCCTCAGGTTATCTCGTTTGAGTCAACTTGAATCAAAATAAGACACAAATAAAAACATATTGCAATTTGGATCAAGAAATGCATCAGATGATTATGATTCCTTTTTTAATAATTAATGTAATGCCCAAATTTTGAAAAAAATAAAATTGTGGAAGTAGTTGTGATGGTTTATGACTTTACGTTATGAATGGTAATGAATGTTATAGAATGAAATAGATAATGGATGGGTAGAATCAAAGGTTGAATTTGAGCTAAATAGGTAATGGAAGTGCAGAAACGGTATGAAAAATGTGGCAGTAGTTGTGGTTTTTAGCATAATATTTTGTATATTGATCCAATTGATGTGAGTCCACTTTCATTAAAAGATAAGACATAAGGCTATAACTTTCTTATTTTGAGTTTTGGTCAAATCATTAGGGAAGACGAGACAAAAGTGGCCCGAAGTGTGTCGTCTGTATCGTCGTTCCTGCGCTGACACATGTTGGGAGATTGAGCATAACTTTTTACTCAGACCTCCAAATTACATGAAGTCAATTGGAGATGCAAGCCAAGACATAGAGCTACAACTTTCTCGTTGATCACTTTCGCAAATTCTCCCGCGCGATGGCGCACCCGGTGCTGAAACTTTGGGTGTTGGGCAGTATGGTGCGCGCCCTTGCGCCATGGCGCCCAACACTTGTAAAAAAAACGTGTTTTGAGGTTTGGATGTTATATATTAGATTGGGGAATGATTTTTGTATCATTTCTTCTCATCCTCATTTCTCTCCATCGGTTAGAAGCTAGGGTACTTCCATTTTTCTTCTTTCCCTCCTATCTTCTCTTGATTTATTCCTTCAATCCAAATTGGTATCTTCATCTACGCTAATAGAAAGATCAAGGTAAGTTATTACTTTGTCTTGTTCTTGGATTCCTTGAGTTGTAAGTTTTTATTGGTAAGTTTTCGACTTACGGGGGATTGAAAGCTTAAGAAAATGATATTAATGGATTCTATTGTGGTTTGATCTTGTATAATCATCACCAAGTGCCAAGACTAGTCTATCTCTATTTGGTTGTAAGTAGATTCTTCCTTAGAATGCATCTCATGAGCTATGTATATGATAAATGAAGATTCAATTGATTTTAGCTCCTTTAAATAATTGATTATGTATATTGTATGTATTGATATTTTGAAAAGAAATGGAATTGAAGACAAGGGCAAAGTAAAGGAGCTAACTATTTAGCACGCACGCCACATGTTTGATAAAATGATTCAATGAATGTTTTATTTCATATTACGGTTAAGAAACGATACGGATTCATTCTTTACACAATTGTTAGGATTTGAGTTTTCTTGAATATCTAATTTGCGGATCTTGATTTGAAGTAATATTGAATTACTTATGAATTTTGAACAGAAACTAATATGTTTTAATAGATGATCAAAGTTCTTGAGTTATAGTAGAATTCAGAGGTTCAAGACTTCTCAACCATATATTTTGATCTTCTTTTGGTAATAATTGAAAGGTATGTTACGGTCAGTAACATACAAGGTAAAAGTATCATTTTTATTTTAAATTGAAAATCCGATGGCTTGATGAATTACTTGTGATTTGTTGATGATTGATCTTTTGAGATGTGCTTATTATGATATTGACTTGATGAGATTGAAATGCATCATTACATTGCATATTGAGCCACTTATCTATTCAAATTTGATATGGCGGAGGTCGCCTTGATTTATTGATTTGTTGGACGTATGGGGCTATAGTTGAGTTGGCATAGTGTATGCGGAGGTCGCTGCTATGGCCTGAACACTCTCTATAGGCGCACCATAGTCCTGGGATTGTAGAACACAACAAACCACCCCGAGCGGATGAGTCGGTGGATGTTGCTGGGGGATTCTCTTTCCTTGGGTACCCTATGACTAGATGATTCACTTGATCTTGAGATTTATTGATAGCCCACAGCTTCTGATCATACATTGCATTATATTGCATCTTTTATGAGTTTATATGAACTATGTGAAATTTTAATTCTCATATGTTATTGATTGTATCATACTGGGTTTATACTCACCGGCACGTCGGCTACCTCTTGTTTTCATGTGCTTGACGGTAGGTGAGGCGAGGCTTGGGATGCCAGAGTCCAGCTCCAGGCGAGGAGATACGAGTTAGAGTGGGATTCTCGGGTCTTAGGAGCTATTTGATGATGTTTGGATTAATTTGGCCACTAGTTTATTTTGGCATGTTGAAACATATATTTCAAACATTTGAGACATTTAAATTATTTTGAAGATGTTTTTGTGGATTTGTGAACCACACATTATGTATTTGACTCAATCATTTGGTCTGTTATAATTATAATCATTAATATTAGATGTCGGACCCGGGGCCCCATTTTAGGTGGTATCAGAGCGTAAGATATTTGAGAACAGGGTAGATCGAGTCAGTTCGAATTGCTTGATCATGAGATATATTTGCTAGCATTATCATTGTACCATAATGTGAAATACATGATTATAATTGAGATATTATATTGTTGAGCTTTATTTGAGATTTTTGAGATTGTTGAATCTCGAGAGCCAGAGATGATTGATACAAGATTGAGATGATTATGATATTGTGATTTTATATGTGTTGATATATTGTATATCAGACATGGCTACTCGTGGTAGAGGTCGTGGTAGACCTAGACAGAATATACCATTGGCACAAGATCAGGGCAGTGCTACTCATACTCAGATGGATATAACTCCGACTTCGATGGAGATACTATTAGCCAGATTTCAGTCTTTGCACCCACCGATGTTGAAGGGTACCGAGAATGCATTAGAGTGTGAGAACTGGTTGGAGAATATGGATCAATTATTTGAATCTCTTGAGTATCCAGATGATCGTAGAATCAAATTAGTTGTTCATCAGTTATTAGATGTTGCTAAGAGTTGGTGGATCATGGCAAAGAAAGCTTTAGAGGGTCGAGGTACGATTGTTACCTGGGATATTTTTAAATCTTAATTTTATCAGCGTTTCTTTCCTACCTCTTACAGGAAAGATAGGGGAGCCGAGTTTGCAAATTTAAAGCAGAGAAATCTGAATATTGAGGACTATGTTGCCAAGTTCTCGAATTTACTGAGATTTGGTCCTCATGTAGCATCCGATGAAGAAGCTAAGGCCGATCATTTCATAAATGGTCTTAACCCTGATATCCTTACCTTGTTAATACCGGAAGGCCTAACCCTTTTGCTGAGGCTCTTGATCGAGCCAAGGGAGCTGAAACTGGAATCATTAGGCAGAGAGGTTCTCAATATTCACAACGACCCCAACAGCCACAGTTCCAACAACAGTTCAGACAGGGTAATAGTGGCGGAAACAGTGGCAAAACAAGAGAACAATTTAGGGCTAGAAGCAAGCAATTCAAGAGACATGAAAGTAATTTTTTGAGTTCTAGTGGATCGAGACAGTCTGATTCAGTTCAGAGCACTGGTTATTCAGGCCCGACTTGTGGTCAGTGTGGTGGTAGACATTATACCGATCAGTGTAGAGGAGTCTCAGGAGCTTGCCACTTGTGTAACCAAGTGGGACACTATGCTCGAGTGTGTCCTAATCGTGGCAGTGATATATCTCAGTGTGGGATCATCGAGACAGACACCTCACCAGAATCACCAGACTCCTACAGTTCATTCCTATCAGCAATCAAATCGGTCAGATCAGAACAAACAGAGTGGTAGTCACAGGGCAGGACAGCCACCTAGACAGCAGGCCCGAGTTTTTGCACTCACTGAGGATGAGGCACATAATGCTCCAGATAATGTTATTTCAGGTAATTGTTTTCTCTCAGGTTATCTTGCTTATGTTTTGATGGATACTGGTGCATCACATACTTTCATAGCTGAACACTTTGTCACATTGCATTCGTTGCATTCTATACCATTATCATCTACCTTATCTATTTCTACTCCACTGGGCAAAGTGATGAGGTCTGCTAAAATGTTAAGTGGTTGTGAATTTCGTTATGAGAATAATGTCATTGAGCTTGATTGCATTGTGCTGGAGATGTCTGATTTTGACTGCATAGTTGGTATTGACACGTTGACAAGATACAGGGCTACTGTAGATTGTTTTCAGAAGATTGTTAAGTTTAGGCCTCATATGACAGATCACTGGACGTTTTATGGTAAGGGTTCTCGAGCTAAGATTCCTGTGATATCTGTTTTGTCCATGACTCGTTTGTTGCAGAAAGGAGCAGAATGTTTCTTGGTTTATGCAATTGATATTTCAAGGTCAGTACCTAAATTGGCAGATATTCCAATTGTTAGTGAATTTTCAGATGTATTTCCAGATGAAATTCCAGGATTTTCTCCAGTCCGAGAGATTGAGTTCAACATTGAGTTGATGCCAGGTACACAGCCTATTTGTAGAGCTCCTTATAGGATGGCGCCAATTGAACTGAAGGAACTAAAGGAACAACTTGAGGATATATTGGCTAAAGGATATATAAGACCAAGTGTTTCACCTTGGGGTGCTCCGGTTTTATTCGTGAAGAAGAAAGATGGGTCTATGAGGCTTTATGTCGATTATAGACAGTTGAATAAAGCCACAGTAAAGAATAAGTATCCTTTGCCAAGGATTGATGATATCTTTGACCAGTTGCAGGGTTCTTCAGTATATTCTAAGATTGATTTAAGATCCGGATATCATCAGTTAAGAGTTAGAGAGACAGATGTACCTAAGACTGCTTTTCGTACCAGGTATGGGCATTTTGAATTTTTGGTTATGCCTTTTGGGTTGACCAATGCACCTGCGGTATTTATGGATTTGATGAACCGTGTGTTTCAACGGTATATCTATCAATTTGTTGTGATCTTCATTGATGATATTCTTATTTATTCAAAATCTGAAATTGAGCATGTCGAACACTTGAGAGTTGTACTGCAGATTTTGAGAACTGAAAAGTTGTATGCTAAATTATCCAAATGCGAGTTTTGGTTGGATAGAGTGGTATTCCTTGGACATGTGATTTTGAGTGCTGGTATATCAGTTGATCCGAGTAAAGTTGAGGCAGTCATCAATTGGTGTAGACCGACATCAGTTCCTGAGGTGCGTAGTTTTATGGGTTTGGCAGGATATTATCGAAGATTTATTGAAGGATTCTCACAGATTGCGAGGCCAATTACCCAGCTGACACAAAAAATGTACCATTTATTTGGTCACCGGCATGTGAGGCTAGTTTTGTTGAACTTAAGCAGAGATTGACTAGTGCTCCAGTTCTGACTATCCCATCAGGTGTTGGAGGATTTACAGTGCACACTGATGCTTCACATCAAGGACTGGGTTGTGTATTAATGCAGCATGACCGTGTTGTTGCCTATGCTTCACGACAGTTGAAGCCACATGAGTCTAAATACCCAGTGCATGACTTGGAACTAGCAGCAGTGGTTTTTGCGCTAAAGATTTGGCGTCACTACTTGTATGGGGAGACATTTGAGATATTCACTGATCATAAGAGTTTGAAATACCTCTTTTGACAAGCGGAGCTGAACATGAGACAGAGGCGTTGGTTAGATTTGTTGAAAGACTATGATTGCGAAATAAAATATTATCCAGGAAAGTCTAATGCAGCAGCCGATGCTTTGAGCAGAAAAGTATGCAATATGTCCTTGATCAATAGCAGTGTATCTGACTTAATAGAAAAATGTTGTCTTTCTGGTTTGGATTTTGTAGTAGATACTCAACCTGTAAGAGTATTTATGATTCAGGCAGAGGCAGAGTTGTTTGTAAAGATTAAAGAGGCTCAAAGGTTATATCAAAGCATTCAGAATTGCGGCCATGAATATCACATACATTGCATCAAACGTTGGCTGCAATAGAAGAATGTTTGCCCTCTCTGTAACGCCGCGGCGCTGCCTCAAGACTGATGTGCATCTTGGCATGGTTACATAAATTGTTAGAAATTTAAAATTCTAGGTTTCACCTGGTAATGAATATTTCCTTGATTTTTGGAAAATATATAGCTCGATTTTGTTGTTTAGTTCGATTTTTATATTAGATTCGAGAATATGTGATGAATTAGCTTGGACAATATCAGTAATTGGTAGCTCAGAAATATTATTATAAATATAAATATAAAATTATGCATTTATGTAAAATAAAAATAGGAATATGTATTCTAAAATAACTACATATTATCTTGTAAATTAATTATTTTCCCGTGGATTTAACAGATTGATGTATATATATTGTTTTTCAATGGTCATGCTTATATAATTTTATATTTTTAAAACTCCCATATAAAACTTTATTGTTTCAAGATACTTTTAATAAAGTAATTATCTTCTTTATATCCATATTTTTACTTTGAATTATTAGTTAAAAATACTTTAAAAAGTTATTATTAGAAATATCTCATTAATATTACCTTATTACAATAAAATTAGGAATAGAATCCCATTCCGATCCCTATCAATTTTCCTAATTATGGTTCTATAAATACTTCTCATCGTCCAAACATTCTCAATTTCTTCCATCAAAAAAAAAAAAAAACTTTGCTTCAAATACGTATCTCAACTGGTGCAAATGGCTTTCAACTTCCGACCACCGTAGGTTTCTGATTCTTTTCCGAACCCTTTGCCAAACTTTGCTGCCTCTAATGATCAAGTTCCTTTCTATTACGAACAATCTGATGAAATTGATTGGTCTTGTCCCAGACATTTGTGGAATATTAATCAAGAATATACTTACTTCAGTCTGTTTGGTCGTGCCGCAAGTGAAAACTTCAAGATTAATCAGCTACTTGCAAATCCAAAAGATCAGTTTGTGAATGGGTATTTGTTCTCTAGAGTTGACGGGGATACATATAACCATGCGAAAAGCGTCGACAAGACATGTGTGGTATGTGAAAAGGATGAGCATAAGGAGAAGATTGCTATTCTAGATTGCGGGCATGAACATCATGTGTATTGCATGGAAAATTGGCTGCAACAGTGGAATGTTTGTCCTCTCTGTAAATTTCATGCACTCAAGTATTGATATAAGGTCATCCTAGCACTTGTTTTCATTATTTATTTTATTTTTTTCCCTACTTTGGAATTATAAATAAATAATTTATAGTGACACAGAGGATTTTTGGGTGATTCATCTTAAGAAAGGGCGGTGAACTTATTTTTTGGCCGTGAACTTATTTTTTGGCCACGGCCCAGTGACGAGAGTTGCTGACGCCCCCCGCCTCCAGATACTTGGTATATAGATTGATCAATCGAACAGAGGATAAATGATAAATGATAGTCACTTTCAAGGATCAAACTTCAATAAAATAATTTATTAAGAGGAAATGTTTTACGATATTATCTGCTTAAATGATTTACGAAAATATTTATATGTTTACGAGTTTTTTTGTGTCAGCTTATTTTATTAAAAATATTATTTTAAATGCATGTTTCTATATATGTATTACTCGTTACTTATATGATGTTGAGGAAGACTCGGGCGCTTGAGTGGATTGGACATGACAGTATACTCCCGAAGACCTTACGTTTTCCGCAATATTATGATAATGAAAGTTTTGATATAGATTTGAGGATTATTTTAAAGATATTTCTATTTCGTTTTTTTTAAAAAAGGATAGACGTTAGATTTCTATGATTGACGTATGTTTTTATGATTGACGATTTATGGATTTTTAACACAAATTCCGATTTTTTTAAAAATATGGATTCATGTTTTGGTATGGTTCGGTCTTTGTGGAAAAAAAAAATTTCTAGTATTATTTATTTAAAGTGAGAGGTAAGAGACGTTTCACTGTCAGAAAGTTGTTTCTTTGCAGATTAAGTTAAACAGTTAGCTGCTATGAGTTTCAGTTCAATGGGGTTGTTGAACGGAGCAGAAATAGGTTTGTACAAGATTTGTACCGATCAAATCTTCTAATAAAATCCTTCTAAAAACATAAGAATGAGAGACGTAAAAACACAGTCGTCGAATTTCCAGAAACAAATACTTGTCTTACTTATTTACTGTTTTTTTTTCATCTAAGCTGATATTAAGTTTATAATATTCACCAAGCATATCGAGCCGATTTTGCATTTATCTATTTTGAGTAGGTCTCTTGTGAGACGGTCTCACGAATCTTTATCTGTGAGACAGGTCAACCCTACCAATATTCACAATAAAAAGTAATACTCTTAGCATAAAAAGTAATATTTTTTCATGGATGACCCAAATAAGATATCTGTCTCACAAAATACGACCCATGAGACTATCTTACACAAGTTTTTGCCATTTATTTTAGTAGTTCGAAGTACTCAGTCTGATTGGAAAATTCACTCTAGCTGCTCACACCGCTTGAGATTATAAAAACAGTCTATTTTCAATTCAAAGTGTTTATTTACATCCCTCTATATACATTTTTTTATCCTAACACATGGTATCAGAGCGAGATCATAGGTTCAAGTCTCCCTAGAAACATATTTCTATACTTATTCGGAGATGTAGGGTTACGCGTGCATGAGTAAGAAACTTGTTTTATGCTATGGATATTAAAATAGGCAAAAAAAACTAATGTGAGATCTTCTGATGAGTTAACTTTGTAATACGAATTTTTGATATGATCCAATCCATTAAATTATTACTTTTATGTATAAAGTATTATTTTTTACTGAAAAATGTCATTTTTCGTTAGTTATGTTATGAGAAAATTGTGTGATATACGATGATTTAAGTTAAAAGTATTATTTTTCATGTCAAAAGTAGGGGTGAGCATTCGGTTAATTCGGTTACCGACCAAACCGAATTAGCCATAACCGAACCGAACCGAAATATTTATCCATAACCGAACCGATCGAATTAATTTTCATAACCGATGAAAACCGAACCGAATTAAAATCGGTTAATTCGGTCGGTGACCGAATTAACCGATTAGTTTAAAAAAATTTGTGATTTAACTTTAATTATATATGTAATTTTTTTAACACTATAGTTTACACAAATGCATAAAAACATAAAATCACACACATCACAAATTTATAAGTTTTATTTGAACACAATTAATACATATTATATCGATTTTAAAATTAAAAAAAATTGATAAATAAAAAAATTTATTAAATAATAATATTTTTTATATCGGTTAATTCGGTTAACCAATTTAAAAATTTTGAAAACCGTAACCGAACCGAATTAACCGATATAACCGAATTTTTTTAATTTGAAAACCGAATTTCCGAAATAACCGAACCGAATTTCCGAATTGGCTCGATTCGGTCGGTTAATTCGGTTTAACCGAAATCTTGCTCGCCCCTATGAATAGGAGACCTACTCATAATTAATGTGTTTAAAAATTATTAAAAACAATTAAGAGATATATTTTTATTATTATTATACTTACATTTATATATATACCTGTATTATGCTATTTACTCTTATATATTTACTATCTTTATGTTGAGGTTAATGTACTTCGCCATCAGTTTTTTTTTTTTTTTTTTTGAAAGACGCTCAGTTTTTTATAAACGAACACTTTGATTTCACTAACATAATTTAATATTGTCAATAAATGATGTATATTAGCTATAGGTAATTATATGACCATTAAAACTAAGCTCAATAATATATATATAGCCTAACCTAAAGTTTGGAAGTTTAATATGATTTTGAGTTATTGTTATAATTGGATAAAATAATTTTTTTAGTACATAAGTTGTCCAATTTTGAGTTTTGGTCCATTAAAGTTTCAAATTTTGGTTTTAATGCACTAACTTTTAATTTTCGGCTATGTTGTTTTAATTGTTGAAAACGTAACTTGAAATCGGATAAGTTAGCAATTTTCGATATCATATCAGTAATTTTCGATGTCATATTAGCAATCTATCGAAATATGACTAAAAGCATTAAAAAAACATTTAGTACACCAAAACCAATTTTTGACAAGTTAATAGACCAAAAATAATAAATGTCAAGAGATCAAAAAAATTATTTTCCCTTACAATTAGGACAATGTTTTTTATTTCCCTGAGATTGTAACAAAATGCAAAGTGGAAAATTGAGTAACATCGATGATGCATTCTAGACAAGCGGCTCTAAAATCTCAATTTATGAAAATTATATTGTGTTAATTTTAGATAAATAATATAAGAAACTTGAGATTTTTGCATTATCTATCTTGTACTTTATGTATTTGACATTTAACTCTGTTTTATTTAATTTATTTAACATTTATATTTAAAAACACATTTTCTATTATGACAACTAGAGGTGGTCGGTACGATATACCATATCGAAATTTTAGATACCGTACCGAAAATATTGGTATGAGAAAAATTATACAGTTACCATACCGAAAAGTCGATATGCTGAAATTTCGGTATGGTATCTGTAACGCCCAGATTCGACGACTGTCCTCACTGTATCAAGACGGATCTTTCCAGCGTGCTTATGTCATCACTCACACGCACCCTGGGAAACTTCCAAGAAGATCACCCATCCAAAATTGCCCCAAGTCAAGCACACTTAACTTTGGAGTTCTTATGTAATGAGCTACCGAAAAGAAGATACACCTTCATGATATGAGTAGTACATATCAAATCTTTTAAGCCCTCTTCAACTGTACAGTCCATTACATTAAACAGTCTCGGAATCCCTCTCAATTTGGTGTGGGATCGGTTCATTCATGTTCTCTCCATCTAGAAGCCTGCCAGGAGCCGCTCATTGTCCGTGCAACCTCATTGCACCGACGATCACCCCCGCCCTCTTCGGCCCCGGGCCTCACAGTATCAGTAAAATACCGTCATACCGAAAATATATGTAAAAAATTCAATCTCTTGTAATTTCAAAGCCACTGATAACCAATACAAACAAATCCCTCAAGACAGTCAAAGAAATCAAGAAAGATATATACAAAACACATCCATCAAGACAATAAACACCAACCGCAACATGTGTCTGGAGATCCAACACATAAATGAAGGCCAATAAACTTCAACCGCAACACGTTCGACTTCTTCGTTCGCTATCTTTGCAACAATGTCTGAGGTCCTGTTATTTCTAAAGTCCGTTAGCTTTTTAACAAGTCGAGGTCCAACATCAAGTCCTCTAGCTAGCTGTAAGGTTAGACGACAGATATAAGACTTCTCAACAGTTTAAATTCTCAACTATGAGCCGAGTTGCTTAACTGAACTTTGATTTGGACTATTCCAACATGATGAGTCCAAACAAAAGTTAAATTCTTTATTTTGGTACGGTATCGATATATATCGTTTTATACCAAAAAAATTACCTTATATTTTTCAAAAATTTAACTTTATTATTTAAAAATATTATTTATTTTTAAATTTATATATATTATTTCGGTATTCCGATACATACCGAAAAATTCAAATTTCATACCGTTATCGTACCGAATATTTCGGTATTGGTACCATATCGTACCGAAAATTTCGGTTTATCAAAAATTTCGATAAATTCGATATTTTTCGGTACGGTAACTTCGGTATACCGAAAATTCGGTATTTTTTCTTACCCTAAACGGGATGCCATATTTGCCATGTAAAACACATTTGGCGTCATACTTCTTAACTATTATTAAACCATTACAACCTATGTTCTCTTTTGGTAAATAAACTTTAAAACGTTTAAACCGTCTTACTTTAAGCTTTCGATTTTTGTCTAGGAGGTATATGAAGCCAGGTCTTCATAGTGTCATATGCCGTGAAACCAATGGCGACCGAGGGAACTATCTGCAAGCAACATCCAACAACTCTGTTAGTATTTCAGAAACCAGAAATGTATCCATCCACATTTTTTGACATGAGTTCTTGTATCTTGACGGGGCTGTTCTTAGAGTTTAGTTTATCAAAATGAGATTCTAGTCTGACGATGACCAAATAGTCAGTACCTTGATATAATTAATGCTAAGGCCAGCAAAAAATTGCCTCCAACCTTGATCACGAGCAATGGTAGCAAGCCCATCCCAGGTGCTTTTGTATCTGGTGACACCTTGTGTTGAAATTTGCAGGTGTTCAACCTGTAACAATTGTTAAATTCTTGATAAATACTCTGCCTAAGTAAAACATCTAATGACTCGACCACAAAACTGTTATTGGTAGGATAAATCAAGTGAATCGTGTTTCCGCACGGTTTCTCAATATAGATGTTCATCGTTAAATGTCTGATTAAATAATAACGCAGGACGTCCACACTGCAGTACCTGCATCTGCCTTCGGACAACATCCAATGGATAAGTGAAAGTTTGTCCAAATAAACCGGCTAGAGCTCCACATGATAAGCGCATTAAAATGGAAGAGCGGTATTCCTCGGGAACGCGCCTTTTCAGTTCCTCATAGACGTAAAACTTCAAGCCAGCGTATGGAAGAATTCCAATGAGCGTAGGACCTACTCGAAACGTGATATTGAAAATTGGTCAGTACATGATACTTATACAAGAGTTTAACTCCCACCGTAACAGCAACGGCTAACTGTTAGCTTCATATCGTAATTAAGCTTAAAGTGGAGGGGAATGTCATAAGAGTACACGAGTCAACATGAGGTTGTTAAAAAATACGTATCATATAAAGTATGCACCATGCAAATGTACCTATGCCTCGATATAGTCCCCGTACTCCTGCTTCTTTGTACACTCTATGGATCACATTCCTTATTCCACTATAAGCAGGGTGAGTATGAAGTTGTCTTGTACCATTATGAATAGCTCCTCTTGCATCTGCAACCTAAAAACATGTACAAGTTGCAATGAACATCCAATATGAGTCAGCAACAAAATGACTAGATAATTGAATAATTACCATCTAAAGATTTGAATAATAATAATAATAAAAAGTTGGCCAAGATGTCATATTTCACTGTCTCACCAACACGCCAATGATGCAACTCTTTGTATCACACTATAGTTATTAAAAAGGTGCGCCTGGCTGCGCCTGTTGCCTTGAAACAAGCACACTTAAAGCATGCGCCTCTGCCTAGGCACGAGGCATCGGAGAGAGGCGCAGAAGCATGCTCTTTAAAAAAGTATGTTGATATTTTTTAGTTAAATAAAATTAACTCGAGTCCAACTAATTTTGAAGCCGAACTAACAAAGCTTGTGGCTATTTTATTTTATGATTAAAAAAACCCTATTGTCACTCATTTATGCAAGAATTTTTTATCAGATAGTTCAGAAGTCCTTTATGCATACTTTTGTTATAATTTTCCCCCTATTGTCACTCATTTTATTGAATATGATTATCTACAATGTTTCAACTCCTTACAGTATCACCATTACAAATCAAATCGTGTTTTTTAGTTAAGTAAAAAAAGAAAATAAAAACTAAAACAAAAAAAACAAGAAGATATATTTGAAAAAAGAGAAACCAATAATACGGGTGGTCATTGTGACACAAATATGTAAGTTCTTGTCATTCAATGATTAATTTTTCTTCTACACTTATGACTCACCATTGTTTCGGAAGATGGTGATATAATTAAGGAGGATGAAGAGAGATTTGATGATTTAGATATTTGAAGTTTTTTCCTTAATATACTATGAATTTATGACTTACTAATGAATTTTATTAAAGTTTTTTCTGTTTATGATTTACGCCATATTATCTATTAATGAATCTTTATATATATTGTTTGCTATCTTTGTGAAAAATATTTAATTTATGTAATATTATAGTATAAATTACTTTATATATATTTTATTTTAAAAATTATCCAAATGCGCTTTATTTCAATAAAGCGTGCATTTCGTCTTGCGCCTCAAGCTCCAGGGTACTCTAGCGCTTTAGTGTGTCACGCCCTAAATAACTATGTATTGCACACAATGCCCAAAATAGGTAGGTACCAGATGGATTTCTATTTCAGAATAATATTAAAGATATCAAAATTGCTCAAGACGTGTTTTAACCAGTTCTACTTTATTGAAATGTGGCAATTAAGGAAAAAAGGTGATAAAAATTGACTTCACCACTAGATGCCTTCAGAATATGCAAATAAGAGAAGAAAGAAACAGTTAGAAATCGAAAAAAATTAAAATGCCTAAGAACCTGGTAAGCTAGTTTGGTTCGAGCCAAATCCAAAGGATAAGTACATAGAACTGCAGTTCCTCCAGCAGCTGAACCAGCTAAAAGATCCACAATAGACCCTGTTCCCAAGGCAGAGTAGTTATCCAAAATCCAAGACCGATACTGCTCATAAGTCATGAAATGTAGTGCAGCATAGGGAACAATTCGAAATACACTAGCTCCATTCCCCCTGGATCATCGAAGGTAATACATATTACATATTAGTATTCTGTAGATCCCATAAGAAAAGCCATGACACAAAACTGGTGCTTCTAAACTTACTTATAAAATCCAGCAATCCCTTCATGTTTTAATAGCTTTTTAAGAGATTGATAGACCCCAAGACAACGAAAACCTTCGGTTCTAGTCTGGAAACACAAGTAAAATAAAAAGAAATAAAAAATCAATCAGTTACCACACATTTAGCCAAAGATACTCGGTGGACACATAAGAGAAAATCAGATCCTCACCGTGAGGAATATAATGCCCAAAATACTTCATTTGGTAACCAAACTGCAGAGTCCAGATTATGGAACCATTTTTCAACAAATGCACGGGAATAATTAACAAGACACAAGTGTCATATTTATGCAAACGAAATCAGTCCGTCTCACTATCATGATATTTTATGCATCATTATCGCCACGAAATTCCTAAAAAGGAGCACTTGGGGAGATAAATTTGAAACTCATGGATTTCGATTAGTTTTATTGTTTACAATGAAAAATATATTAAATCTTAAATTCACATCGTACTTATTTACACTTTAGCAATACGAAACTTATTTACGCATTAATAATAATAAAAAAATGAATTTCACCATTACTGGGAGTACTTGAAATCTATCCTTATTATTTACATGAATTTGAGTTTAATGGGTGTTACTTCTCTAAACAACAAAAATACATTTGAAATTCATCAATCCAAGCGCAAACAAAAGGTTTTTCATGCAAACTCTATGTAAAATGGTGATTTTCGGCAATTTGGAGTCTTCTCAACAATCAGATTCTTGGATAAAGAGATTAGCAACCAGAACCTTCGGTGCCTTGCGTTTATCAAGTGTCGAATGCTCTTCAGATAATAGTCATTTTAACTCCTAATCCTCGGTAATACCATATAATATCATAGCGGACACCACACCAAATTTAAGAATAAAATTAATCTAGTAACATACTTTCATTAGAGAGACATATACAATAGAAAGCGCTTGACCAATCTCAGTTGACAGTAAAAGAAAAAGCTATACACGAAACTTACAAGACACCAAAACATAGTTTCACCTGCAAAAGTATTTTAGTGCGCTCCAACGGAGCAACCGCAGTCTTTGCAAATGCACCCGCAGAACCTCCTGCAATTAACTCTTTGACATAGACGGGAACACTGTCAATATACTTGAGCGTAGCAGGCGCGGAAGATCCATCAGCAAATCTTGGAGATAGAGTAGAGCCTTGTGAGGAAACCATATTGTTGTTTAAAAAATTGATTATCCACTCTGTAATTGATAAAAGTCCTTATCCCATCTATGGAAAGAAAACGAATTGCTCTCAATAGGTAAAGGCAATGGCCTGAGAACACACCCAAGCCCACACTCCTCTCCGATTGAATGAAGACACATCAAATATCTCGAAAGCAGCAATTTTCACAATTCGAGCGTCATCGGATTGTTTCTGAAACAAACCAAAAAAAAGCCAAGCCCACGAATCAGAAACCCAAATTAAATCTTTCAAAGTATTATAGATATTGGCCTGAAGAATCAATTGATTACCTCCTCTGCCTTGAGAGGGAAAGGGAGAGGATATGAAATTGAATCTTTCGTCTGAATCTGAAACCTAACAATCGCTCCTTTCATCAATTTTCCGGAATCGCAGCGTCACCACCTACATATAAATAAATACTTGCATTTTATTTTAATAATTAAATATATGTGTGCATGTGTTTTGCACGGTAGAATTTCATGTTAAGATCAAATATAATCGTTTAGAGAGGAGGAATTAACTGATATAAAATTATGTCAAATAATGTGAAACTCAAGTTATGTTAACGGCTTAAATTAATATTTCAACCAGATTGAGTTAAATAAACTACTGAAATACTTAAGTGCGAAAACAACTCAAATTACTCAGTGAATACGATATATGTCAGTGCAACAAATCAGTTCAACTTAGAAAGTCGACATCACAGATAATAAAATAAGATAAGTAAAATGACTGAAAGTGGGGAGGACATAAGTTTGTTTATGGAAGTTCGAAAAATAAGCTTTTATGTCTCCTCTTCTTCTGTTTCCAGGAGAATTTACTAGAAGATTTGATCAGTACAATCATTTGTACAAACCACTTCGACTAAGGATTTATCTCTAGCATAATCGAAACTACTAGCACACTCTTTTCTTAATTCGGTCTGTTCAGAAACAGGCTTCCGACAATTACAATAATTCTCACTATACTATGTAACTCGTGTAATCAAAGTAACTCGTGTAATCAAAGGATAAGTGAGAATACAAAGTGAATAATATGATCTTTAATCGATCTGATAGAACATTTTTGTGTGTGCAAGAACAACTTAAAATAAAACTTTTAAGAGATATTGTGCGATTTGAGTATACTTGATAAAGATCAATGTAACAATAGTTTTTCATTCCTGATGCATTTTCCATTTATAAATGTTGGTTCATAATGTTAATAAATAGATATGGTAGACACATATGCATTGGGTAGCCGATAATTATGTAGAGAATTACACGTGTTATTGTCGTGTTTCCAAAAATAGTATCAGTTAATTCAAATTCCTTGGACACTAGCTGAAAAGGGTAACCAACATATCATTTATTGTGTCTTTGCTAACAACTCTTGGAATAAACTCGGAGATAGTCTGTTGTCTTAAGAGAATGTTGTCAGATTAATCTAAAATTTGATCTGTTCTGCTCATAGAACAAATGGGGACATCTTGGTTCCACTCGAGCTGTTGTAGATGCTTATTAGATCAGTTAAGTTAGACGACTTGATTTGTCTATATGAGTTTTTTCGTCTCATCTTGTGTCAGCATAGTTGATCAATACAAATGATGTTCTTTCATTAATAGTCTTGTCAGTTTAGTTCAGTGATTCATGTATTTAGTAATTTAGCTTAAATTAGTATCAATTTAAGTTGTGATCACCAAAACTTAGATTCAAATTTTATATTAACAATTTCTTATTTTCTAGTGATATCAAAACTTAGCTATTTGTGCAAGTAATAAAAACTAAATAGAATATGAACTTGTTATCAATTGACTTGAAAAGATGTGGAGATAATTTAAGAAAAATAATAACAAGAGGTAAATAGAATTATATCTCTTGTTCTATCATTTTCTGAAAGGTTGGTGTGAAGAGTAGTTGAGTCTATGTCCATCACTTGAGCTGCTATGATGACTACAACATCAGAACTTCCACCAGGTGGTTTCTTGTACTGAGACGAGGAATAAGAGGGCTTAAACTGTTATTTGTGATTTTCTCCCTTTTTGACATCAGCCTTTTCTTCTTGAATAAAAATAACCACCTCATAAATATGTTTACACAATGTCTCAATATGATTTGTGAGCACCTGCTCTTGCTTGTCAATCTGGTAGACCAAATCAGCATCGGATCTTGGAAAAACGTGCATGAGCTCAGATAGCTGACTGATTGCATGTTCAACACTCGGAGCACTTCAGAAATTTGGTCACTGAAATTTGTTTTGAATAGTTCTAGATCAAGTGAAGACGCCATCTGATCTGCTCTGAGACTGTTGATTTCATTCTTTAGTTGAGACAAGAACTGGTGAACTATGTTCACGTCATCAAATTTTGGAAATTCTGATTCAACTCCTTGATCTATTTCTTTAACTTTTGGAGGTGAAATTGATGGAGATTTCTGCGGCATCTCAATTTCTAACAAATTATGTTTTGAACCAAGTTGAAGATGTCACGCCCCGGGACGGGGTTGGTTGACACCGGCGTAGCTCTCAAATTTACATTCGAAAACAACAAGCCTCAGAAGTACAAAATTCAGAAACCAGTCTTTTATTCATAATATTCATTGTCTGATACAACTCGAAGAACAAATGTTTTACAGCGGAAATGTAAAACCAAACATAACATCATTTTAACAGATACAGCAGAAACATAATTTAGAACAGTCTTCTTCACCAGCCCCAGAATTGAGTCTGATCTTCTTTTTCTAACAATTCTTCCTCGTTCTTATCTGAGATGGGTTTGATAGGTGAGTGATATGGTTGTCACTCAATAAGCGGGGGCGAGAATAACTCTCAGTTTTCAAAACAATTTTTAAACAGAAACAGTAATACGAATGATATACAGAAATTCTTATTTTAAGAACAGAAATCAGTATTCAGAAATCAGTAATCAGAAATCAGTATTCAGTAATCAGTAATCAGAAATTTATCAAGTAAGCACTGAGCACGTTCGTGAATTTCATGGCTAAACTGATATCAGTCCCCTATATGTTCTCTCCTCTAAGGGGTGAGGCCAGTAATCAGTAATCAGTAATGTTCAGAATATATATTCCTACCATTAGTTCACTAAGTTTCACTGCTTCAAAAATCAGATATCAGAAATCGAACATACAGAAACTTTGCTTTAAAACATAAATCATCAAACTAGATTCAAGATATTTATACATAAGCCCACTTACCGTAATTTTGCTAGGAGTTTCGGTTGAAGTCTGAAATCTGTTGTTCTCGCTACTGGATTTTTCTGCTTGAACAAAGGTGCTCTCTTAACTCGAATTTTTTAAAGTGATACTCAAGATTTGTGTAACACCAATTCAGAGATTTGAGGGTATTATTTATAGGCAAATTTCTGACTGTTAGGCCTTCCAAATAAATGGCCATAATCTGTCATTATATGCCATTACAGCCTTTAATCCATGATAAATGCTTCAGTTACAACTCATAAGCAAAATCAGTAGTTATCTGCTGGAATCTCGCTACTGAACTCTTCTGCTGCTGGATTCTGTCTGCTGAAAAATGCATGTCTGCTGGAAAAATACCAGCTTCTGAAGTATTAATAGCTGCTGGAATTTTGTTAGCTTCTGCTGAAATTCTTGCATTGCTGCTGAATATTGCTAGCTGCTGCAAAATGCTAACTGCTGAAATTTCGGGTTCTCACAGAAGACCTATTTGTGGTTTAGGGTCCTCATAAATTTCTTCAGTAGGAATTTCTCGAATTTGGGGTATGATTTGTGGTTTTCCTTCTTGTGTTGGTAACTGCTGAGTCACAGGCAGAGAAGCTTGAAACATATTATAGATGATATCATCAAAGAAATGTAGTGGCAGAGGAGATGTAACAATCTGTTGTGTTGTTACTTTCTTCTGTTGAGGATGTGATGAAGTGATCTAATTCTCTTTCGATTCAATTTGTTGAATGATTGGTTAGATTATGGTTAGAGTTGAATGGTTTAACTCTGAACATTTATTTGATAAAGCGGTCAAAAGCAAATCTAGGTGATGATTTTGATATGATGTCTCCAGCTTGAGCGATTTGACTTGTCCAACGGCTAGAAACAAGTAAATACATAAGAATGACACCTGGGATACAACTCGATGTTGTTTTTATCATTACCAAAACTTAGTGTATTTATCAAACTAACATGTTCATTTTTTGCAGCAACAAGCGAATTGATTGGATAAAAGGATGAGTTTTATTTGAGGTATTGTAACGTCCTAGATTCGACGATTGTTCCCACTGTACCAAGACGGGTCTTTTCAGCGTGCTTATGTCCTCATTCACATGCACCCTAAGAAATTTCCTAGTGGGTCACTCATTCCATAATTGCTCCAAGTCAAGCATGTTTAACTTTGGAGATCTTATGTGATGTGCTCCCGAAAAGAAGATGTACCTTTTTTATATGAATAATAGATATCAAATCTTTTAAGCGTTTCTCAACTACACAGTCTCATAACTGAACAGTTTTTGAAATAACTCTTCTCCCGGTGTAAGATCGGTTCATTCATGTTCCCTTCGCCTAGAAGCCTGCTAGAAGTCGGTCATTGTCCGTCCAACCTCTTGACACCGGCGATCACCCCGTCCTCTTCGGCCTCGGGCCTCACATGTATGATATCAAATATTTATTGTTATTTTCAGTGTGAACTCTTTGCCAAATTTACTTGAATTTTTATTAATTACTTACTTGGTAATGGTGCAGTAAGGCATATCGGACAGAAGAAATATGGAAGAAAATGCATTATTTAGGTACACATATTACTTAATAAGAACTAAAATTATATTCTTAATACATTATGTACTAGCATAATTTCATTTGTATGTCTCTTATGGTGATATAAAAAAATAAGACGCCATGTTCATGATATTAGGAGTGGTAATAAACAAAATTCATGCTATAATACCTCTTTTTTTGCAATATAATACAATAAATTATGCGTTCATAATCCAATAAATGTTTAATTTGCAGTTATACAACCACTACAGATCAAGAGAGATAACAACATCCACGTGAATTTCAAAGTGTAAAGTAAAATTTTCATCTTCTTCACTTTAAAATTGATTGTCTTCCTACAATGTTGTGCACATTAACAGCCCCATGACCCCATCCTCTTTTTTTTTTTTTGGCTTTATATTTGTAGCTTTTTTTAACATGACTTTATATTTGTATTTGGCTATTAATGCCAATTTACTTTCATGAATTTATTTAATTTTGGAAGTATGGATTTTTTTTTTCTGAATAAACGAATGAAATTGGAGTTTTGATTATTGAGGTGCAAATATAATCGTGAAATATTGGTTTTCCCCATTTGTTTTTTTTTTTTTCCGTTCAACTATTAGACTGTCTAGATTTGGTTTTTTTCCCTAGCTGTTCAACGATGTAATTAGACTAAAATTTAAATAAGAATGTGCTAAATTTTAATCTTGAAGTCTATAAGTTTCCTCTTTGATTACAAAGTTTGTGCGTAGTATTTGGTGAAATATTTGCGCATTTCTCATGTAAATTCCACTTTTCGTTCAAGCTCCATTTTCTATTTAATTATCTTCATTTTATCTCTATTGTGATGGATTTGAATTGAGTTTCATATTCTAATCCAGTCTTGCAATTTGAATTTTGATTGTACAGTACTGTATTTTGTTAGTTATGGCGTGTTTTGATTAAATTTGTACTATCTTACAAAAACCAACTTTGGTTATCATCAAATTTCATGACATTATCTTCAATCAAGTCATTCAATCCAGCTATCAATTAATTATTCTCATGATGTTTCTTTTGGAAGAGGAAAGTTATTTTATCATTGAAAATCATATAAACTCGTGAATTACTTGATGAGAATATTGAGGACCTTCTTTTGGCTATATATGCTTTGTTTTCAAGGCAACAGAGTCCTAAAAGCTAGCTGTAGACACATATTTCACATCTCAAGTGCGGTATCTTTTACTATATTATTAAGTTGGTAGAGGAAAGTTATTTTTTATTGTTTTCTTTTTTTATATATTACATATATGTTGGTTCTTTTGGTAAGTTCATTTATAATGTCATAACATTTGAACTCACTCACCGTCCTGTTAGCATTTATTGTTAGAGAGAGAATGATGCATAAAATAAAATAGGGTCATTGCTAGCTATCACCGTGTTCATTGATTCATATTTTTGTTTGTTTTTGTGATTATGATTTCCCACAAAAAAGATTGAAGAAACATGTATGTATATTGAGTTTTGTCTCCTTACAAAGATATGGATGGATTGCTAATTTTGTTGATCTATCATGTTTTTGTTTCTTGGTTCTAGATATATATGTTGAACTATGATTTTGCTTGCACATTTAATTTCTTTGGCATGCATGTTGAATATTGGACAGGATTTAACAGTTCATTGATGAGATTGCTCCATACATTGATTGGACTATACCCGACCTTTGATATGTGGATTTATTTATCCTTGCTCACATGTAATATCATCTGGTGGGAAAAGGGTTTGGAATTGGAATCAAGCTGTTGAACTGATTGTTATATAATTATTCAAAGTTTAATTTGGCGGGAGGGGAGGGGAGGGGAGGGGAGGGAAAAATCAATTCTCCCTTTTTTTTATTCCAATACTGATGGGAATTAAATAAACATTTTTAGTTCGGTTGGAAACTGAAACGGGTAAACTTTCAATACAAATTGAACCAAATTGGCGAAAGTGATCAGCTTAATTTATCAAGACCTAGCTAGCTATTTGCAAACATAATATTTAAATTGTTATTATGTTAGTAACAGATCGCCGTCTGGAAAAGAATCTAAGATTGTATTGTTCTGGCAATTATAAACATATATACAAAATTCACTACGTTACGTTCTCTTGGGGACTAACCCTTATTTTACAGTGGAAAGAATATTAATTATTAATTCATCAACAAACCCTATATAGAAGCAGCCTACAAAAAATATGAAACCCTGATGAAGAGGATGAGACGATGAAGAAGCTTTGGACGCGTAGAAATAGTAGTATGGGAGTGTAACGTTCCGTTGCGGCGGCATCTGGCTGCCTGGATTGTAAACATAAACCGAAGGTGGAGGAATGACACCGACGACCCAAGATGGTGGAGTTGGAGGAGGTAAATTCAAGTAGTAAGGTTGAGGGGGCGGGTGGCTGTGGTGCACTGATGGAGGAGGAGGAGGAGGAGGAGGAGGAGGAGACGGTGGCTTTGGAGTAACTGGTGGCGATGAGCATATGACAGGGCAAGTCTCACAGTGGCTGATGCATAACAAACTAGATGGTGGGTATCCTGTTGCTGTTGCTTGGCTCATGAAGAGAAAAACAAAGCATTTTACTGCCAAGAATGCAGCATTAATATTGCAGTGGTTTCTCATTTGGAACTTAATTAAAGCAGGTATTTTGTTTAGTGGTATGAATTTATAGAAGCCAATGCGTATATTAGAATCTAAAATTAAAGCATGCATGCATTCTACTTGAAGTTTGTTTCTGATATGCTAGCTTAATTAGATGCTAGATCACAAGTTCAAATTAAAATTGATATTATTTGTGATTAAATTGGAATATTGATGTTGAAATGATCATCAATGATAGTAGTTAATGCGTTTATTTCTCTCTTTTATGCGTGTTGTTTTGGATATGCTTTTCTTGACACTTTTGGGTCTCTGGTCGTCCCAAGTAAAGAATCTTGGTATTGCTTAATTTGCAACCAAAATCCTTTCCTTCCCCGTCACTTTGTAAAATTCTTTTGGAGGATTGTGATTAATTGTGTTGAAAATTCAATTAATATTTCATAAGTTTAAATATTTTTACTTAGCTAATCAATTCTTTATTAGAACTTTTTTAATAAATAATAACGGATAAGTAGTTACTAAATATTTTAATAGTGATTTGTTTTAGTTTTGTGCAAATTACATGTAAACAAGCAACACATGCTCCATTCACATAAACTAGTGTGGATATATTGCAGAGACCTTGGGTTATATATTTCATCCATGTCCAATGCCTTTGGATTGGAGACCTAAAGATTCATTCTAAAAGCATAGAAGCAGTACTCATTATGTTACCAACTCTTGTTCAAGCTATTTTCACCTTCTTCGGCTCAGGTGGAGGCGATTCCTATATAAGTCGATGGATCGTGTGCTGGTATATATATAAGGCGCGCGGTGCGGTGTGAGCAAGAAGGAAGAAGTTTCTAGAATTGTGGAGAAATAGGCTGATCTTAGACCCCAAATTTTATATAACAAGATATAATTAGCAATCTCCCTCCAAACGCCTCGATTTTATTCTTTAATGAAAATCAAACATACACGCATTGCTACATTTTTGTTTTGCATATCATGACATGTAATTTGGAACAAACTATCTAAGGAAGTATCAGAAGTTAAGAAAGAATAGCAGAAGCTAAAGAAAGAATGGGACTTCATTCAATACCCAAAAGGAAGTCTTGAAGATGTGAATACAGTAACCGTCATGTGCCTCTTTTATATTAATACAAAGAAATATGAAAAACACGCTTATGCCTCTAAATGGGAGAAATAAGAAAAGATTGACAAGG
This sequence comes from Primulina tabacum, assembly GCF_025594145.1. NCBI lineage: Eukaryota > Viridiplantae > Streptophyta > Magnoliopsida > Lamiales > Gesneriaceae > Primulina > Primulina tabacum. The sequence goes on from NC_134564.1 coordinate 473,782, forward strand.
ACAAGAAAAAACGTGTTTTGCTTGTTAATACGCCCCCTCAAGATGGAGCATGGATGTTGTGAATCCCCATCTTGGACAATAAAATGCGGAAGCGAGTCGGTAATATCGACTTGGTAAACAAATCAGCAAGCTGCAAATGTGTTGAAAGATGCAATATCTTGATGAGTCCACTGTGAAGTTTTTCTCGCACAATATGACAATCAATCTCAATGTGATTCGTTCTCTCATAAAACACAAGATTGGATGCAATATGAATGGCCGATTGACTGTCACAAAACATCACAACAGGTTCATCACAAGATATGCAGAGGTCCTTCAATAATGATAACAGCCAAATCACCTCACAAGTAGCATTGGCCATCGACCTGTATTCTACTTCAGCGGATGACCTGAAACGGTTTGTTGTTTCTTGGACTTCCATGATATTAAGGACTCACCAAGAAGAACACAATATCCAGAAACTTATCGTCGAGTGTCTTGACAAGCTGCCCAATCCGAGTCGGAGAAAAAACTAAGTTTGAGTGGGGTTGATTGTCCATAAAGGAGACCTTGACCAACCGTGCATTTCACATACTTAAGCACTGAATACATAGCTTGTAGGTGTGGAGTTCGAGGCTTAGATACAAACTGACTTAGCTTGTTAACTAAATAGGCAAGGTCAGGTCTTGTGATGGTTAAATACAATAGCTTCCCAATTAGCCTTCGATAGAGAGAAGGATCACTCAATAAGTCACCATCTTCATTGTTTAGCTTTGAATTGACATCCAAGGGTGTTGTGCGAGGCTTGCATCCTAAAAGACCTGCCTCAGTAAGTAGTTGAAGTGCATAGTGTCGTTGACAAATGGAGATGCCATGAGAAGATCTTGCAACTTATATCCCTAGAAAGTACTTCAAGCTGCCCAAATTTTTTAGTTTAAAATGACTATTCAAGAACATCTTCAAGTCTAAGGCGTCCTTCTCATTATTCGTGGCAATAACAATGTCGTCCACATAAACCAATAATGCCAAGAAAACATCACCCCGTGATCGAGTAAACAAAGTGCTATTAGCATGTGACTGATTAAAACCAATGGTGAGCAATGTAGATGAAAATTTGGAAAACCATTGACGTGAAGCCTGTTTGAGGCCATACAAAGATTTGTGGAGCTTACAAACTGGATTCATGGGAAGATCTACCCCTTCTTTTTTATATCCCGGAGGCAATGACATGTATACCTCCTCATCTAAATCACTATGTAGGAAAGCATTGTTGACATCGAGTTGGGTAAGAGACCAACCACGGATTACAGCCAACGCCAGTAATGTTCTGACCATGACAATCTTGGCCACAGGTGAGAATGTTTCAAAATAGTCCATCCCCTCCTGTTGTGTGTATCCCTTACCAACCAACCGTACTTTATACCTTTCTAGTGTGCCATCGGCTTGAAATTTAGCTTTATAAACCCAGGGACACCCCACAACACTCTTCTCATGTGGTAAAGAAACAATAGACCAAGTTCGATTGCTTTCCAGAGCTTGCAATTCAGCATCCATGGCTTCGCGGCACTCTGGTTTCACAACAGCTTGGGAGAAAGTATTTGGTTATAGAAGATATGTTGTGAACAAGAATTTGGTAAGGAATGGAAAGTTTATGGTTGCTAAGAACAGAAGACAAAGGGCGAGTTGTGGAGGCAGGAGAGGAAGATGCAGTGGCATAAAATTGATAATCAGTCAACCATGATGTCTTATTTGGAACTCGATGTGGATGGGCAACAACATCATTATTGGAGCTTGCAGCCGGAGCATTTAAAGGTTGCGAAGAAAAAAGGGCCTGGGTTGGTAAAACAGAATCAGAGAAGAAAGTAGAGTCCACCGAAGGAGAAGATTCACATTGGAAAGGGAAAACATTCTCGTGAAATGTTACATCTCGATATATATAAATTTCATTAGTGAGAAGATTAAGCAATTTATATGCTTTGTAACAAAGAGGATAACCGAGTAAAACATATTTGATTGCTCGGGGGGTGAATTTGGTACGATGGCTAAGGAGAGTTGAACCATAGCACAAGCAACCAAACACATTTAAATGAGAGTATGAAGGACTTTTATGAAAAAGTAGATCAAAAGGAGATTTATTTGATAAAAGGGATGTAGGTGTACGATTAATAAGATATACAGATGTGGGAATGCAATCACTCCAGTATGTTAAAGGGATATGAGATTGAAAAAATAAAGCTCGGGCCACATTCAAGATGTGTTGGTGTTTTCTTTCTACAACAGAATTTTGTTGTGGTCGTTTCACACAAGAATGAAATGGAATAATTCCTTCGACTTGAAAAATTCAGAGAACCGAAGTTCGGGAGCATTTTCGGATCGAACAGATTTTATTTGCTTGTCAAAATGTGTATGAATCATCCGACAGTAAGAGGAAAATATATGTAGCACATCGGATTTAGACTTAAGAAAATAAATCCATGTGTATCGAGATTGATCATCAACAATTGTGAGAAAATATTTGCAACCATCAACAATTAAATGCACCCCAAACATCAATATGAATCAAATCAAAAGGACTATTGGACAATGAAATATTGAAAATAAATGACAATCGTCTTTGTTTTGACAAAGGGCATATTTCACAGTTTAATACAACATTGTTATTGATGGGATTAGTGTTCAAAGCTTTTCCCAAAACAGATAACTTGGGAAAAAAAGCATGTCCGAATCTATAATGCCATAGTTGAGACTTGGAAAGGGAAACATTACAAATTGTAGTAGAAGCTGGAAAATGACATAAAATATGTTAGAGTAGATGCCCTGCAAGCCAACTGTTGGCTAGGGATTTTATTGACTCAGTTGTAATTAATAATCTTCATTTTAATATAATTCATTATTTCATAATTTGTTATTTCTTTATCTGTATATCCATATTATCAAACATAGATAAAGACCTTGATTATACATTAATACAAATGAATAGTAATTCGATGTTGAAACTCGTTTGTAAACACTGTATTATCTAAATTCGTTCCTAGTCGATTTAGCAGCCTAAAACATGGATAAAGGTCGCTTGAGCTCGAGACTAGCATCTGTGATGTTGTGTACTACGTTTCTTGGTAAGGGCATAGAGATGTCCAAACATGCAGATGGGTAGTCATATGATGATTATACCGAACAACCCTCCCTCGGACTTTCCAAGTGGTTATCATTCATCGAGAGGATAAGTCCGTGGTTATGATTGTACATCATTAGTCCTTACGACCCGGGACAACACTGAGGCTCTATATGCTAGGGCTGTGCTTTGACTCGTTTACCGGCTCCAGGAGAGTCATCAGGTGGCGAGGTTGGGTATAGTTGCGACACATATAAGAGCCAGTGCATTGTAGTCGGGGATTCACCGCTCACCTACGGGTGTGGATATCATATGTGATCTGATGTAATAATAGTGCATGGAATCTTTGGCCAGAGTATAAGATGTACGTTGGAGAATGAGTTATCCAATAGTACACGCGATGCCACTATTATAGTTATCACATAGTTATCGAATTATTATGCAACCCTCGATGAACCAATGGTTGCAGATTCGATCGGGATATATGAAATGAATGGACCGTACTGTACGTTAATCATAATCGATTGGTTCTTGCAAGCACTATCAGTGATACCTAGGGGATCATGGGGCGATGCTACTAGAAGTTTTTACCATGATTTGATGGATGAAATCAGAAATGAGTTCTGACATTCTTGATCAAGGTGTTGATGAAAAGAATGGGGCTAACTAGGGTAAGCCCGAATAAGAATAAATGTTATTCTGAATCACAAAGATTTGTGAACCCACGGCTAGCTGTATCCCTGAACCATTGAGGGTCACACAAGCACTGGATCGTTTGATCTCGTTGAGAGAATAAATTCAAGGAGTTGAATTTATATTATGATATAGTAAATTTAAGGAGTTAAATTTATTATAATTAAAATTTGAGAAAATAAATTCAAGGAGTTGAATTTATGAGATAGTAAATTCAAGAAGTTGAATTTATGAATTTGAGAATTTAATTTATTAAACTCAAAAGTTGGGTTTATTAAATATTAAATTTTGGAGGTGATAAAATTCAAGGAGTTGAATTTATAATTTAAATAATAAATTCAAATGTTGAATTTCTAATGTATTTAATTTATTAAGCTCAAATGTTGAGTTTATTAAATATTAAATTAAATATAGTGGGAAGTATGTTTAATGGACTTGTAGGAGTACAAAGTCCAACATACTAAATAATTAAAGTTCTTAATAGACTTTGATTAATTAAATAAAACTATTTGGACTAGTCCAATTAATTAATCAAGCTCATTAATGTTAATTATTAAATATTAGGACATGGCTTAATTATAAAGAGGATTAATCAAGCCATAACCCTAGCCTCCACCCCTTGCAATTTTCGAAAAAGGCTCTCCTCCTCTCATAAATATTTTCGGCCACTTTGAAGAAATTCTAAGGTTGAGCCGTCTCTCGATATTTGATCTCCAACGCAAAACTTCTTCTAAATTTTCTAGTGCAATTTATAAGAGGATCAAACCATCTAGTCGTGGATCTAATTAGAAGAATAAACAAAGGAGCTTTTGAAGATCGTTCGTAGGGATTCATCAAGAGCTAGATCCGTCATACCAGATTAGTTGGAGCCTAGTGATTTAATCACCAAAGGCATAAAATTCTAACGTCCTTTGAATGTTGATTCATTAAACCATACAAGTGCCCAAACATAAACATATTTTGATTTTCAAAATAAATTAAAAATTTTTAAACTTCCGTTACGTTTGGGCGCGTAGAAAACCGAGATCCAACAGTGGTATCAGAGCCAAGGTTTTTCTAGATCGTATGGTTTTGATATTGAAATAATTTATTTCTAACCACACAAGAAATTTTTTCAGAAAATTGATGCACCATCAAATTTAGTTTTTCCAAAAAAAAATTATTTTTTCGCATCTGCCCGGAACTGTTCCGGGCAGACCGCGCGCAGCTCGGCGCAGTGTGCGGAGCATCCGCATGCAGCGTGTGAAACGTCCGCACACAGCGTGCGGCGCCGCACGCGCCTATGCGCGCCCTGCGTGCACAGGAGTGCTGCCACTGCCAGAAACATTCGGGCAGCGGGCAGGTAGTGCGAGCAGGCTACCCGGGAGTGTCTCGGGAACCGTTTTGGATGATGGGCTTGAATTGTTTGGGTCTATGGTGCAATTTTCTGATTTTTCAAATTTTTGGGTAAAATTGATATTTTTGAAAATTGGTTCAATTTTTCTTTTTGAAAATTAATAATTTTCTTGTAAAATAAATAATTAGAATATGATTTTAATTATTTATGGTAAAATGAGTTTTACGAGAAATCAATTATTATTGATTTAATTGAAAATTAAATTCTATAATAATTGTGGTGGCTAGTGATAAAATTATTATATATATGATTTATCAATTAATTAAATTGTTTAATTAAATTGATGTTAATATTTGATATTAAATGTATGAAGGATGATCGAGAGCCTTGACCAATGTGTTAGGTGTATGTTAGGATATTTTACTGTTTTATTCGTTTTGTTAATATTTGATATTATTAAAGTGGGCCAGGTTTATGGCTCGTTCCCACCCCATGAGATGTATCTCTTATGTGTCATGGCTATTTAAATGTAATTATTAGAAATAGTGGGAGATCAAGACTGGATGATGGTGTGCCCGATGAACGAGATGAAGACCTGTAAAATATAGGAAGCTCTTGTAATAGTTGTATTTGCATCCCTGCATTTACCTAGGTTTTGGACCTGGATCCATGTATGGCTCACATGGATCTAATAGTGTTGGCGATCGATCATCCTTATTTATTATTGAATGTCATAGTATGATATATGCGATATATAGTAGTATGCATGTATGTATATTATTAAATAATATAGTTGCATGAATCCGGCAAACATACAAACATTGGCACGCGATTTTTAAATTAAAATGATGAGACAATTTTAAAATTGAAATCCCTCATTTTGAATATGATTCAAAATTTATATCAAACCGTAAAAGTAAAAATTAAAACAGTTTAATTTTTCCTTGTCTTCCATCAACCGTGGTTGCATGTTGATCGCTACCCGCGGACAGTGTCTGACTCATATTATTGGGGAGGCCTTGACACTGGAAAGCTGTGATTTCCACCGGACATATGATGTGAATTGAGTGGAACTCCCATGACTTCGGCTCATATTATTGGGGGAACTCATGGCGACCGTCTACTATAATTCAACTTTGATGGGTCGGTTTGACACGCAAAAATAAACAGGCGTCATATTATTGGATCCTTATTAAACATGAGGCAAAACACGCGGAGATTGCATAGAGATGCAATTGGATTCTATCTTTTAGAAATTATAATTGGCTAATATTATTCGGGATTATAATTTGCTAATTGGACTCTGCGTGCCCACTAAGGAAATACGCTTTCCTTTTTCATCAGAGGGTGGTGAAAATGTCAAAATTGTGGGAGGATAATTTATAAAATGAAATCCATACTTTATATCTTAGAATTATTTTAAAATTATCAGCAGTCATTATTCTGTTCCCCTATCATTATATTTTCGATTTCGTCACGTAATCTATTTTTATTATCAACAAGCTAATCGAATCTAATTTTCAAGACTGGTTGGAAAAATTGTTCTGAATTCGAAGAAAATGACATACACACTATTTTCAGTCCTGCTGAACTGACAAAGCTTGCAAGATAGTAGGACCATAGTATACATGCTAAAGTGTAACATGCTCGCTTCTATGTCAAATGAACTGTAGGGACAGTTTGAGGAAATTTTGAATGCTGCTGGCATTCGAATGCACGTGCAAGAGTTGCATGATGCATGAAACTATGCACAGCACTTTCAAGGAACTCATGACTACACACATGCAAGACAGGGCTTTGACCCATGAACGTGGTGTACGTATGACTGGGCTTATTGAGAATGTGGTGGGCCTGGAATATGTGATTCCTCACAAGTTACTAAAAAACATAAATTTGTTGTCTTTCTCTTCTTCATTTGACAGGGTTATGGTGAACTTCAATTTGAATAAGATAGATGATAGCTTTGAAGAGCTAGTCAATACGCTTATAACTTATGAGATCACCAAAAAACATGGAATTGTTGTTTTCTCTAATGGGCCTCTCGGCAGACGAAAAATGGCCCACAAGGTAAGGGAAAGAAATGTTCTGCCCCTCACAAGTAAAACAAACCCAATAAGAGGCAAACTCTGAAGGACACTTAAAAGGCTTACAAAGCCCGCTAAGTCAGAACATATTTATTTCACTACAAAAAGTCCAGACATAAGAAATTATATGCGCCAGAAATGTTCTGAAAATGATAAGTGAATGTCCAAGTAAACATGATTTCAACAACAAACAAAAGAAAGTTAGATGATCCAAATCCCACACAAATATGGCGCGCTAGACTATGTCACATTTCCCAAAGAAAGATGCACAAACTAGTGGGAGAAGGTATGTTTGACTTGTCAGACATAAATTCTCTACCTACTTGGAAATCCTGTCTAAAAAGAAAAATGACAAAGACTCCATTCAATAGAAACGTGGAACGTGCGCATGGTCTATTGGATTTGATCCACATAGACATTTGTGGCCCGCTAAGTGTTATCACAGAATATGGGCTATCCTACTTCATTACCTTTATTGATGACCATTCGAGGTATGGGTATGTTTATGAAACACAAATCTGAAGCATTTGAAAGGTTCAAAGAATTCAGATCTGAAGTAGGAAAACAACTAGAAAGGAGTATTAAGACACTTTGATCTGATCGAGATGGAGAATACTTGAGTGCTGAATTTTTAGGTTATCTAAAAGAGAATGAGATTCTCTCACAGTGGACTCCACCAGCAATACCACAATTGAATGGTGTTTCTGAACGTCGAAATCGAACCTTGATGGACATGGTTCGATCCATGATGGGATTCACTGAATTGCCTACATCGTTTTGGGGCTTTGCGCTTGAAACTGCGGCAATATTGTTGAATAATATCCATACTAAAGCAGTTGATAAAACACCATAGATATGGATGGGAAAAACTCCCAAATATTCTTACAAGAGAATATGGGGATGTCATGTTTACGTGAAGCAGACAGTGAGAGACAAATTGGATAGTAGATCCACTTTGTGTTACTTTGTAGGATATCCAAAGAATTCTGTTGGATATTATTTCTATCATCCCAATGAAAAAAAAAGTGTTTGTTTCAAGAAATGCCACCTTTTTGGAAAAAGAATTTCTATTAGATAGAAAAGACAAGATGATAGAACTTGAAGAAATTCAAGATACTCCATCAACTATAGAAGTTGAACCCATTTCCCAAGAACCAGTAGTCGAAGTACAAGCTCCTAGAAGGTCTGATAGGGTTATTAGACCACCTGCAAGATATACGCTTCTTCATGAACAAAGCCGTGATGAGCATTGTGTTGGATGTGATCCAATGAATTTCAAAGAAGCAATATCTGATACTTATTCAACCAAATGGCTTGTAGCCATACAGTCTGAAATGGACTCTATGTATTCAAACTAAGTCTAGACATTGGTGGATCCACCTGAGAGAATCATTCCCATTGGATGCAAATGAATCTACAAAAGAAAGCTTGGGGCGGATGGGAAGTTAGTGACCTTCAAAGCAAGACTGGTTGAAAAAGGTTATACTCAAAAGCAAGGAGTTGCCTATGAGAAAAATTTTTCGCCAGTTGCTATGTTTAAATCTATTAGAATACTACTAGCCATAGCATCATGATATGACTATGAGATATGACAAATGGATGTAAAGACTGTATTCCTCAATAGAGACATCAAAGAAGAAATTTATATGTCTCAACCTGAGAGATACACATCAGTAGGAAGTGAGCATAAGGTATGCAAACTTCAGAGCTCAATATATGGTCTCAAGCAGGAGTCAAGGAGTTGGAATCTCAGATTTGATAGCACTATCAAAGAGTTTGGTTTTTGCTAAGAATCCTGAGGAACCGTGCATGTACAAGAAAGTTAGTGGGTGTGCAGTGACATTCCTGATACTTTATGTTGATGATATCCTGCTCATTGGGAATGATGTAGGATTATTGCAATCAACTAAAGTATGGTTAGCAAGTAAATTCTCTATGAAAGACATAGGTGAAGCATCATATGTATTGGGAATGCAAATCTATAGAGATAGATCAAAGAGGATGCTAGGACTCACCCAAGCCACTTATATCGATACCATTTTGAAACGATTCTCTATGGAAGAGTCCAAGAGAGGATACTTGCCAATATGTCATGGTTTTGCTCTATTTAAATCTTTGTGTCCCAAAACTGATGAAGAGATAGAGATGATGACACGTATTTCATATGCGTCAGTCATTGGTAGTATCATGTATGGTATGATATAGACATGTCCTAATATTGCTTAATCTCTGGGTGTTACAAGCAGATATCAGGCAAACCATGGTCCAATGTATTGAAAGGCCGTGAAAGATATTCTTAAGTACTTGAGAAGAACTAAGAACTTGTTCATGATATATGGGGGTAGAGAATTGAAATTGGAAGGCTACACTGATTCTAGCCTCCAATGTGACGTAGATGATTCGAAATCGACCTCTGGTTTTGTATTCATGCTAAATGGTGTGACTGTCTCTTGGAAAAGTTCCAAGCAAGACACCACTGAAGTTGAATACATTGTTGCATCTGCTGCAACAAAAGAGGCAGTTTGGATGAGGAATTTTGTCCAAGAGTTGGGCGCTATTCCCAATGGAGTTGATCAAGTCCCGTTGTACTGGGACAACACTGGTGCTGTTGTGTAAGCAAAGGAACCAAGGTCTCATCAGCGATCCAAACATGTACTGAGGAAGTTCCACATCATACGGGAGATAGTGGGAAGAGGAGACATATCAGTCAAAAGAGTCCCCTCTGCAGATAATGTTGCTGATCCAATTACAAAGCCCTTGCCAGGACCATTGTTTGAAAAGCATCGCGAAGCAATAGGATTAAAGTTTATGGGTAGTTGGCTCTAGGGCAAGTGAGAGATTGTTAGAGTAGATGCCATGTAAGCCATCTGTTGGCTAGAGATTTTATTGACTCAGTTGTAATTAACAATTTTTATTTTAATATAATTCATTATTTCATGGTTTGTTATTTCTTTATCTGTATATCCATGTTATCAAACATAGATAAAGACCTTGATTATACTTTAATAAAAATGAATCGTAATTCGATGTTGAAACTCGTTTGTAAACACTGTATGATCTAAATTCGTTCCTAGTCGATTCTGCTGCCTAAAACATGGATAAAGGTCGCTTGAGCTCGAGACTAGCATCTATGATGTTGTGTACTACGTTTCTTGGTAAGGGCATAGAGATGTCCAAACATGCAGATGGGTAGTCATATGATGATTATACCGAACAATCCTCCCTCGGACTTTCCAAGTGGTTATCATTCATCGAGAGGATAAGTCTGTGGTTATGAATGTACATCATTAGTCCTTACGATCCGGGACAACACTGAGGCTCTATATGCTAGGGCTGTGCTTTGAATCGTCTACCGGCTCCTGGAGAGTCATCAGGTGGCGAGGTTGGGTATAGTTGCGACACATATAGGAGCCTGTGAATTGTAGTCGGGGATTCACCGCTCACCTACGGGTATGGATATCCTATGTGATCTGATGTAATAATAGTGCATGTAATCTCTGGTCAGAGTATGAGATGTACGTTGGAGAAGGAGTTCTCTAATAGTAAACGCGATGCCACTATTATAGTTATCACATAGTTATCGAATTATTATGCAATCCTCGATAAACCAATGGTTGCAGATTCGATCGGGATATATGAGATGAAGGGACCGTACTGTACGTTAATCATAATCGACTGGTTCTTGCAGGCACTATCAGTGATACCTAGAGGATCATGGGGTGATGCTACTAGACGCTCTTACCATGATCCGATGGATGCAATCAGAAATGAGTTCTGACATTCTTGATCAAAGTGTTGATGAAAAGAAATGGGGCTAATTAGGGTAAGCCCGAATAAGAATAAATGTTATTCTGAATCACAAAGAGTTATGAACCCACGGCTAGCTGTATCCCTGAACCATTGAGTAACACACAACCACTGGATCATTTGTTCCTGTTGAGAGAATAAATTCAAGGAGTTGAATTTATATTATGATATAGTAAATTTAAGGAGTTGAATTTATTATAATTAAAATTTGAGAAAATAAATTCAATGAGTTGAATTTATGAGATAGTAAATTCAAGAAGTTGAATTTATGAAATTTGAGAGAATAAATTCAAGGAGTTGAATTTATAAAATTTGAGAATTTAATTTATTAAACTCAAAAGTTGGGTTTATTAAATATTAAATTTTGGAGGTGATAAAATTCAAGGAGTTGAATTTATAATTTAAATAATAAATTCAAATGTTGAATTTATAATGTATTTAATTTATTAAGCTCAAAGGTTGAGTTTATTAAATATTAAATTAAATATAGTGAGAAATATGTTTAATGGGCTTGTAGGGGTACAAGTTCAACATACTAAATAATTAAAGTTCTTAATGGCTTTGATTAATTAAATAAAACTAGTTGAACTAGCCTAATTAATTAATCAAGCTCATTAATGTTAATTATAAAATATTAGGGCATGGCTTAATTATAAAGAGGATTAATCAGGCCATAACCCTAGCCTCCACCCCTTGTAATTTTCGAAAAAGGCTCTCCTCCTCTCCTAAATATTTTCGGCCACTTTGAAGAAATTCTAAGGTTGAGCCATCTCTCGATATTTGGTCTCCAACGCAAAACTTCTTTTAAATTTTCTAGTTCAATTTAGAAGAGGATCAAACCATCTAGTCGTGGACCTAATTAGAAGAATAAACAAAGGAGCTTTTGAAGATCGTTCGTAGGGATTCATCAAGAGCTAGATCCGTCATACCGGATTAGTTGGAGCCTAGTGATTTAATCACCAAAAGTATAAAATTCTAACGCCCTTTGAATGTTGATTCATTAAACCATACAAGTGCCCAAACATAAACATATTTTGCTTGTCAAAATAAATTAAAAAATTTTAAACTTCCGCTGCGTTTGGGCGCGTAGAAAACCGAGATCAACAAAATGTACAGGTCGCCCACTCTTCTACCCATCCCAATCATCTTGTCCTGGTTGAGAACCTGGATTTGACAAGAATCAGGAAGAAAAGAGACTTAGCAAGGAATTTGTTTGGTTAAGGAATTGATGGACAACAAGTTAAATTTTAAATGAGGGACATAAAGAACATATTTCAGGATTAGTTCTTGGGACAATTTAACTGTCCCTATGGCAACCGATGCAATTGAATTGTTAGGCAATGTGACACTAGAGTGAAACGGTTTGAAAGCATGGAAAGACTTCAAAGAACAACAAGTATGGTGTGTGGCACCTGTGTCTATGATCCAAGATAAGGTAAGAGCAGAAGTAGAATTAATGAATAATGAGGATGTACCGGTGAAACAAAGTGCAGTATCAGGTTGACGCTGTGAAACCAAAGTATTGCTGTCACCAAGCTGAAGTTGCGAGCTTAAGAATGCAATAAGCTATCGGCAATGATCTGGATTCAGAGTTTCACCAGTAGTTAGCAGTGGCACATCAGAGTAGCTGCGAGCATGATTAACATGGACTCTTCCTTCACTCTCTTCACCAGTAGTTGACAGTGGCACATCAGAATAGCTGCGAGCATGATTAACACGAACTTTTCCTTCACTCAGTTTATGCTTATACCTTGGATGAATCGGAGGATATCAATGCAATTTGTAACATTTGTCAACAGTGTGATTGGGAAAGTGGCAATGTGAACAAACATGCCTATCAAACTTGGTTCCCTTAATGTTAGGAGCACCTCTTACAGCTGCAACGTTCGAGGTATTGAAGACTAGTGATTGATCAGGTACAAAAATTTGAGCATTAGCACTCTCTAACGTGTTTGTTTGTGTTCTTAATTAGATCACTACATAATATGGTAATATCGCAATTGATAATCTTCACATGGTGGTAATTAATATTAGCACCAATTACCTTAAATTTCCAATTTTTTATTTTGTTTGTTGGAGTATTGAAGGATCGTGATCGATGACTAATTATACAAGAGTTGGTACGTGCATGTGCGCGCATCCTAATTTGAAGTTTGTTGCTATGCAAATGCAATAATTCAACCTAACAAATAATAGTATATATATTATTATATATATATATATATATATGAACATTAAATGTTGCTTTTCTTTTCTTTTTTTAATAACATTTACTACATTTAAAAAGATGTCTCATTTATGATTTAACAAAGTCTAGAACCTAAAAGAATAAAAGAAAATTATCCAACAACGTTTGACCCCAGAAATTTGATAAAGCAATGCTTATTGTTAATGGTAATTTTAATATGTGAAACAGAAAAAAGAACCACAATTTAGATAAAAGAGAGAGAGAGAGAGAGAGAAAAATGGGTCTCTAATCAGTCTTTGTTATGACATAGAGACCGATTAAGATGAAATTTCAGTTTCTTTTTCAATATAAGTTAAGACGAAATTAAAACCCATCTTTACTTGTGCTTGCATTGATCCATCTTGAATTTTTTCATTTGATTATTATCCAATCCCTTCATTTACTCCATGGAATCATTTCCTTAGAAAGCACACAAATTAGAAACTAAGCAAATATTTTTGCGAAAGGTCAGCAATCCCTAAATTTGGACAAGAAAACCATCGGTATAATCATTAATAAATTCTAATATATCCTTTTTTTTATATATATAAAACTCAAAAATTAAATAATGATAAAAATAATAAGTGAGTAAAATTTTAAATTAAAAATTATTATTAAGGATAAAGTAATATTTCAGTTTGGAAACTTGAGTTAAAAATTTATTACCTAATATATCCACGACATATTCTAAGCCAACCGCCCTTCATTATTACCATTTCACCTAATCATTTAAATTAATTTGTTGATTATAATAACATTATCGATCCATTGGATTTATATTTTCGAGAAATTGGTGAAAAAGGAAAACTGATTTATTAATATCGATCTAGAGTGCCAAGTTAATGAAATTTTGGTAGTCTTGTATGATTTAATTGCCTTTTAATTTTGACACGTGTCAATTTTTCATTGCATAAATTTGATACATATAAATTTTTCAATGGTTTGAGACACTTCCGTGTTGCATGTGAGTAGGGATGGTAATGTGACGGGACGGGGGTGGGTTTGCCATCCCCATCTCCGTCCCCGAATTCTATCTCCATCCCCATACCCATCCCGACTCCGCTTTTTCGGGTTCGTTGAATCCCCAAATTCGAAATTTCGAGGATTAATTTCCCATCTCCGCCCCCATCATCGTTTCAAAATTATAAATATGATAAGATGATAACGGATTCGAAAATTTTCTCAAACTAAAACTTATTATTATCTATTATTATTAAAAATAATATTAATATTAATATTAATATTAATATTATTATTAATATTTTAAAAAATAATAATATTATTATATTATTATTACTAATAATACAATTATTTATTATTTATATTATTTTCGGGACGGGTTCGGGGATGAAGATAGTAATCCCATACGCGACCCGAACTACATCGGAGATTTAAAAAATTCTCCGAATCCGAACTCAAACCCGAAAAAATCGGGGATCTCCATCCCCATTTCGGGTTTTTCCGGCGGAGCCCCAAACCCATGGGCAAAATTGCCATCCCTACATGTGAGTAGGCTCGAACAAACCCTAAGGCCTAAACTAGAATTAGAAGCTCGGTTCACTAGTTACTTACTATATATTATTCATTTTCTGTTCACCCTCTCTTCATTTCAAGCCAACCTTGTCTTTCATTTCTCCTTCTTGGAAACAAAACTCACAAAAATGTACAATAATAATAGTCGGGAATATAACTACAAGCCAAGGAGACATTCCAAGAACAAGCCATCTTTCTCCTCCACCCTTCTCGACAAAATCTACCGCTCCATCGACGCCAATGCCGACGATTTTAATCCCAAGAAAGAAGCGCAAAATGGTTTCAGCAGGTTTGTTAAGACGACCTGCAGCACAGATGATGAAGATCATGATAAATTCACAGCTAAGAGAAGGCCCACGTTGTTCCCAGAAGACAACGATTTCTTGTTCTTTTCTTCAACTACTTCGGCTTCTTCCGACAGTTCTGGTGCACTTTCATCATCCGACACAGAATTCTTCGGTAGAGTTTCATGTTTATCCAGCCAAACAAGGCCTAAACCAATTCGAACTGGCTTGCTTGAGAACCAGGCTAAAAAATGCGAAGATGACACCATCAAGTTGAAATCAAGGGCCTCGAAAATATATGCTAATTTCAGGAAAGTGAAGCAGCCTATTTCCCCGGGAGGGCGGCTCACCAGCTTTCTCAACTCTCTTTTCCACAGCACAAATGGGAAGAAGGGTAAAAATCTTGATCCTGCAGATTGTTCATCGGTTACTTCCTTTTCAAGATCGTGTTTAAGCAAATGCCCGCTTGACAAACCGAGAAATGGGAATGGAAGAACGGTGAGATTTAATCCGTTGAGTGTCGTTGTTGATGAAGACTCACGAGCCCGTGGACATAAAAGTGTGTGTCGTGAAATTTCTGATAAATGTAGAAGGCCTCCATTGCCACTACCAGAGTCAAAATCGAGCGTAAGGGATATCAAACATATAGATCAGGGAAAAGCACGCGATGCTTTGAGTTTGAGGGGATTTAACAGTCAAAGAAAGGATCAATCTTCCGTATTTACAAAAACCCGCCGAGAAGAAGAAGGGATCGATTGCGATGAAGATGAGGACGGATCCCTCAGCGACTCGAGTTCGGACTTATTCGAGCTCGATAATTTGAACGTGTTTGGAAACGAAAGATTTTGTGAAGAGCTCCCCGTCTATGAGACTACTCGTTTCGACTCCACAAAACGTGCTAGTGTTACTCGTTTGATTCGATAATCACGTGAGACTAATTGCTTGAATCATAATAATTTGGTTTTGTTACTTTTAACTTGAATTGTCTCCTCCAATATAGAGTGCTTTCTTTTTACTTGTACTTTCGATCAAATCAAAATATACTTTGGTTTCTTTCCAAGTTTTGGAATTCGATGATGATGATGTGAAATAAATGTGGACAAAGTAAGATTTGGAGTGAGACAAACACTGAAAAGAAGCGACAGATTTGATCCCAAGGGATAAAGTGAATGCTTAATTTGGGTGAAAATATTTTATGTGCGTTCAAATTAGTTTTTATTTACGAAAGCTACAATTGATCAAATGGATTAATGAAGTCTCCTGCTTTGTGACATATTAATTTCTATGACACAAATATCAATGTTTAAGCTTTAATTTTTATTATTTGGTAAGTAAACTCTTTGGAGAATTGAATTTGTTGCATCATATATAGTTTTTTTTTAAAAAAAGAAGCATATGATTTTATTTCAGTTAATGTTTATAATATTTCAATATTTATCCCGTCACTGGAAGCAAAAATGAGATGCTAATACTAAAGGGAAAAGCAAATGTTTCCGATGGGGAATAGGGAAAGCGAAGATATTTTGGTGTCTTTTTCTTGCTTTTTATGGAGATATATGGGAGAATTTTTGTTGTTTGAAAAAATAGTACCATAACTCCAAGAAAAGGGCCACTTGTCTTTGTCTCGTTTTGTGCGTTTCTTTATTCAAACTAGTCCACATGTTCACACCACCTTTTTTAAATAAAATAAAAAAAATGCGCGAATTTGCGATTTAACAAAAGGCAAAAACATTTGGAGTCTAAATTGTGACCTACATGATATCTCCAAGAGAATAATTTTATGTCTTAAAAATCTATTTTGGTTCTCACACAATTTATCTCTACTGTTACAAACGCCTATATGTATTTCACAATTAGTTAGTTAACACTATACCAAACACTAATATTAAACAAAACCAACATCCAAGTTGTGTATCCAATGTCAAGGAAAAAAGCTAGCTAGCTACTTTTGAAAGGAACGTGTAACACCTTTACCCCATGACATTAAACTATAAATGCTATAATGCGGAAGCCTTATAAAAGATTTGGAGAATATAATAATTAATAAATTTTGGCAAAGTTTGCCCATAAATATAGATTTACCAAATATTTCCAAGCAAACAAATCAAACATTACCACAATCAATCTTTTCAAAATACACATATATTCTCAAAACCCCGACTAAACACATAGATCTCATCTCCATAATTACCAAGTGTTTGACAAAAGTTAAGACATAATTTCTTGTCCAAAACATGAATCAATGTACAATACTCAAAACCATTTTATAATTGTCACATTTTATCAAAACATCATTCTCCAAGCTTTGGGAAATGCACATTCCATGCCTCGACGCTTCTATCGCTATTCTCTTTTATCTGCATCACATGACATAACTGAAATGAGTTTACAAAACTCAGTAAGTGGAACTTTCAATAACAATTACATATACAATAGTGTAAAGAAAGAAATCATTACAATTGAACCATAGGAAATGTCATCGTTCAATGGAATATATAGATAACAATTATATGGCATTTTATCAACTATTTCCCTCATTTCCCTTGTATGGCACTGATAAGTCATCCGTCGATAGTATACATGTACGTTTCAGTCAAAATCAGTCAATGTACATGTTAAATGTTGATCAACTTCCGTTATGTGGGTTTAGAAGTGCTAGAAGCACCACCACTACCATATAACTATCAAGCCATAAAAAGAACCATTGAATCATTTTATCAAACATGTGGAGTGCATGTAATTAGAACTAGCTTCTTTCTTATCAATTGACATCAAAATTCCTCTCGTCAATTGAAGGATTATGAAAAGAAGTATCCAACTCATGATCTTGAGTTGGCAGCCGTGGTATTTGCTTTGAAGATCTGGAGACATTATTTATATGGCGTGAAATGTGAGATTTTCTCAAATCATAAAAGTCTTAACTATCTCTTTACTCAGAAAGAACTGAACATGCGTCAGAGAAGGTGGTTAGAACTTGTGAAGGATTATGATTGAACTATCAGTTACCACCCAGGAAAAAGCGAATGTGGTTGCTGATGCATTGACCCGAAAGTCAGGTCTTCAATTAGGTTCTATGATTCAAAAGCCTCTAGTTGTTGGATTTGCAGAGAAGTGAGATCGCATTGGTTGAGGAAGGTACGATCGCTCGACTTTCAGCCTTAGTTATTCGACCGACTTTGATTGACAGAATTAAGCACGAGCAACAGTTCGATACTCTTTTGTTGGACTTGAGAGCAAAAGCAGAGATGAAGGGGAATTCTGAGTTTGGATTGAACAGTGATGGCCTGATTACATTTCAAGGCCGTATAAATAATGTCTCCAGATCTTCAAAGTAAATACCACGGCTGCCAACTCAAGATCATGAGTCGGATAGTTCTTTTCATAATCCTTCAATTGACGAGAAGCATAAGCAATAACTTTACCTCGCTATAGATAACAATTATAAGATGGCATTCTATCAACCATTTCCCTCATTTCCCTTGTATGGAATTGATAAGTCATCTGTCGATGGTATACATGTACGTTTCAGTCAAAATCAGTCACTGTACATGTTAAATGTTGATCAACTTCCGTTATGTGGGTTTAGAAGTGCTAGAAGCACCACCACTACCATATAACTATCAAGCCATAAAAAGAACCATTGAATCATTTTATCAAACATGTGGAGTGCATGTAATTAGAACTAGCTCCTTTCGTAACCATTGAAGCTATTAAATGATTCGTGTCGAAGAACATGGGATGGATGGGACAAATACTTCCGTAACATTGAAACATGGAAGACATTGTGAACTCGATCCAAATCCGGAGGCAAAGCCAATCGATATGCTCTTTCACCAATCCTATCCAGAATCTCGAAAGGTCCAATATAGCGAGGACTCAACTTACCTTTCTTTCCAAACCTCATAACTCCCTTGAGGGGAGCTATCTTAACGAACACTTGGTCACCTACATTGAACTCCAAAGGCCTTCTTCGAACATTTCATAACTTGTCTGTCGAGATTGAGCCGTCTTCATTCTCTGTCTGATCAGTGCGACCACATCAACCATTTGTTGAACCAACTCGGGTCCCAACATCTTCCTTTCTTCTACTTCGTCCCAATATAAAGGTGATCTACACTTCCTACCATATAATGCTTCATATGGTGCCATGCCAATCGATGACTAGTAGCTATTATTATATGTGAACTCGACAAGAGATAACTTCGAATCCCAACTACCAGGAAAGTCAATAGTACAGGGTCCTCAACATATCCTCCAAAATTTGTATAACTCTCTCTGATTGCCCATCACTCTGAGGATGATAAGTTGTGCTAAAGGCCAACTTTGTACCCAAAGCTCTATGAAGACTCTTCCAAAACTCAGATGTAAACCTTGTATCACGATCTGAAACAATCGACACGGTTATTCCATGAAGTCTTACAATCTCTTGGACATACATCTCCGATATTGAGTCATAGAATATGTCGTCTTGACAGGGAGAAAATGTGATGACTTTGTCAATCGATCCACGATCATCCAAATAGAATTATAGTCCTTCTGAGTTCTTGGCAACCCAACAACAAAATCCAGAGTGATGTGTTCCCACTTCCATTGCTGTATAGGTAAGGATTGCAATAAGCCTGCCGGTTGTTGGTTCTCAATCTTTACCTTCTGACAAGTCAAGCATTCAGAAATAAATACTGTTATATCTTTCTTCATACATGGCCACCAATATAATCGACGAAGATCTTGATACATCTTGGTGCCACCAGGATGTACTGAATAAGGTGTAGTATGAGCTTCCGTCAAAACATCACGACGAATAGCATCACCAACAGGAACAAAAATACGGCCTTGAAATGTAATCAGGCCATCACTGTTCAATCCAAACTCAGAATTCCCCTTCTTCTCTGCCTTTGCTCTCAAGTCCAACAAAAGAGTATCGAACTGTTGCTCATGCTTAATTCTGTCAATCAAAGTCGGTCGAATAACTAAGGCTGGAAGTCGAGCGATCGTACCTTCCTCAACCAATGCGATCTCACTTCTCTGCAAATCCAACAACAGAGGCTTTTGAATCATAGAACCTAATTGAAGACCCGACTTTCGGCTCAATGCATCAGCAACCACATTCGCTTCTCCTGGGTGGTAACTGATAGTTCAATCATAATCCTTCACAAGTTCTTACCACCTTCTCTGACGCATGTTCATTTCTTTCTGAGTAAAAAGATACTTAAGACTTTTATGATCTGAGAAAATCTCACATTTCACGCCATATAAATAATGTCTTCAGATCTTCAAAGCAAATACCACGGCTGCCAACTCAAAATCATGAGTCGGATAGTTTTTTTTATAATCCTTCAATTGACGAGATGCATAAGCAATAACTTTACCTCGCTGCATCAACACAGCACCGAGACCTTTCTTGGAAGCATCTGTATACACCACAAAGTCTTCAACACCTTGAGGAAGTGCTAACACTGGAGCTGAAGTCAATTTTTCCTTCAATACTTGAAATGCTTGCTGACATTTATTAATCCATTCAAACTTAACTGTCTTTCTAGTCAGAGTAGTAAGTGGCAAGGCTATTTTAGAGAAATCGGCAATAAAACGACGATAGTACCCTGCCAACCCAAGGAAACTTCGTACCTCAGCAACTGTCAAAGGAATAGGCCACTTCTTAACTGCTAAAATCTTAGCCGGATCCACAGCAATTCCTTCCTTGGAAACGATATGACCTAAAAATGCAACTTGCTCCAGCCAAAATTCACACTTCTTGAATTTAGCATATAACTGGTTGTCCCTCAACTGCTGTAACATGATCCTCAAATGCTCCCTATGTAAATCTCGAGTCTTTGAATAGATTAAAATATCATCAATGAAGACAATAACGAAATTGTCCAAATATGGCTTGAAAACCCGATTCATAAGATCCATAAATACAGAAGGAGCATTAGTTAATCCAAACGACATAACCAAAAACTTTTAGTGACCATACCTGGTTCGAAAAGCCGTCTTAGGTATGTCACACTCCTTTACTTTCAATTGATGGTACCCTGACCGCAAATCAATCTTAGAAAATACAGTAGCACCTTGCAACTGATAATTAAGATCATCAATTCTGGGCAGAGGATATTTGTTCTTGATCGTTACTTTGTTGATCTCTCGATAAACAATACATAGTCTCAAGGACCCATCTTTCTTCTTCACAAATAATACCGGTGCCCCTCATGGAGATGAACTTGGTCTAATAAAGCCCTTATCTAATAACTCTTACAATTGACTCTTCAATTCTTTCATTTCAGTTGGGGCCATTCGATAATGGGCTTTAGAAATCGGTGCGGTACCTGGTACAATATCAATAACAAATTCCACCTCTCTATCCGGTGGCAATCCCGGCACATCATCCGCAAAGAAATCAAGATAATCCCTCACAATATTAATGTCACTCGCATTCCCACTCCCTTCTCTATTTATATCCACCACCGATGCTAGAAACCCATGACAACCCTTAACCAACATCCGTTGCATTTGCAAGCAAAAAATAAAAGAAAGGCCAAGCGAAGTACCTGACCCCGTGAAGATCCTGCTATCACCATGCCCTGAAGGAAAACACAATGTCTTGGCTACACAATCTATCACAGCTCGATAAGTAGATAACCAATACATTCCCAAAATAACATCAAACTCAATCATGGGAATGACAATCAAATCGGCATTCAAAAATTCCTCATCTACTTGAACAGGCCGCGCTCAAATCACACTTGAAGAATGAATATAATCTCCCGAAAGAAGCACAATAGAAAAGTGGACAATTTCACCAATAGGAGCAAGACCAAAAGAATGCATAAATTGCTCAGATATAAAAGAATGTGTGTCACCAGTATCAATAAGAGTAGTAGCTACCTTGCCTGAAATAAGAATGGCACCTGAAATGATTGACGGATCAGGATTAACTCCTTCCTTGGTCAAAGAGAAAATACACTCCTGAACTCGGCCCTTGCCCGATGATTGAGTGCAATTGATCGCAATGTGCCCAACACCTCCACATCTATAACATTTGTTGCTTCCAACTAGGCACTCTCCTTTATGTGGTTTATGGCATTTAGGGCATAAAGGCTTATCTGATTCAGATGGCACCGCAGGCGTTTTACCGCGATATTCTTCCTTTTCTTTCCGCTTGTGTCCTCCTTTTCCTCCTT
Organism: Primulina tabacum; assembly: GCF_025594145.1. NCBI lineage: Eukaryota > Viridiplantae > Streptophyta > Magnoliopsida > Lamiales > Gesneriaceae > Primulina > Primulina tabacum. The sequence goes on from NC_134564.1 coordinate 496,015, forward strand.
GAACTGAAGCTTGACCCTTTTGGACAAATTGTTGCCTCCTGAATTGTTTTTCTTTATCAATCTCTTTCTCATCATATTCGGCCATCAATGCTTTCTCAACAATTTCCTTGTAAGAATTAGCCTTCGACATTCGAACATCTCTTCGAATCTTCGCCCTCAACCCCCGCATAAAATGCTCGGTTCTATCTTTGTCATTGCTAGCAATGAAAGGAATCATTCATGCTCATTGTCCCTTGCTTTAGCTCCAAGAATTCTTTCACCTTGCGGGCTTTAACATCGCTAGGAAAGTACTTGTCATAGAACAAATCTTTAAACTCATTCCATTTCAATGTTTGAACATTAATCGTTACCTTGGTTGCTTCCTCCAAATTCTTGCGGTCTTGGTTAAGAGTAACACAGCACAACTCACTCGATCTTTATCATCAAAGTTAAGGTAAACAAAGATCGCCTCGACCGCCCTCATCCACTCCATTGCAATCAAAGGGTCCGGACTCCCTACAAATTCGGGTGGATTCATCTTCTTGAATTTATCATAAGCTCCCTCAACAACTCGCTCTTGAACTCGTTGATCACGCCCTTGGCCTCAACCTTGAACTGGTGTTTGTAATCGGAGAACTTGCTGGATTTGTTCCCCATGCACTTTAGCTTGCTCATAAAGTAGCCTACTAAACTCATCAACTACATTAGATGAAGTAGTATCTCGGTCTTCTCCGGCTCTCCTTCTAGGAGGTACTTCAGGAGCTTTTCTCTTGGGTGGCATTTTCCTATATTGCATCTCAATTTAAAATAATTTTCAAAACATATTACATGTAAAGCTTATCATTATACCAATACATCAATGAGGTGCAGAAAGATACATATCGAAGTGTCACAAGCATAGGAAGACATGTGCCAAATCATTGGTCCGAAAAACGTTGCTCTGATACCGCTAAATGTAACACCATTACCACATGAAATTAAACTATAAATTCTATAATGCGGAAGCCTTATAAAAGATTTGGAGAATATAATAATTAATAAAATTTTGGCAAAGTTTGCCCATAAATATAGATTTACCAAATATTCCCAAGCAAACAAAGTAAACATTACCATAATTAATCTTTCCAAAATACACATATATTTTCAAAACCTCCACTAAACACATAGATCTCATCTCCATAATTATCAAGTGTTTGACAAAAGTTAAGACATAATTTCTTGTTCAAACATGAACCAAGGTACAATACTCAAAACCATTTTATAATTGCCACATTTTATCAAAACATCATTATCCAAGCTTTGGCACACGCACCTTCCATGCCTCGACGCTTCTATCGCTATTCTTTTTTATCTGCATCACATGACGTAACTGGAATGAGTTTACAAAACTCAGTAAGTGGAACTTTCAATAACAATTACATATACAATAGTGTAAAGAAAAGAATCATTACAACTGAACTATAGGAAATGTCATCGTTCAATGGAATATATAGATAACAATTATAAAATGGCATTCTATCAACCATTTCCCTCATTTCCCTTGTATGGCATTGATAAGTCATCCGTCGATGGTATACATGTACGTTTCAGTCAAAATCAGTCACTGTACATGTTAAATGTTGATCAACTTACGTTATGTGGTTTTAGAAGTGCTAGAAGCACCACCACTACCATATAACTATCAAGCCATAAAAAGAACCATTGAATCATTTTATCAAACATGTGGAGTGCATGTAATTAGAACTAACTCTTTTCTTAGCAATTGACATCAAAATTCCTTTCTTTTTCTTTCAATCAATGAACCATTACATAACAAGTATATAATCAATGGATTAAAGGAGCTAGGAACAATAACAACATCATTCATCATACATATAGGCCATGAGATGCATTCAAGGAAAAAGCCCACTTACAACCAATAAAACTTGTTGTGATAGCTTCTTGGTAGTTGATCCTACAATAAAAGATCAAAATTATACCATTAATTTCACATCTTTAACCTATAAATTATCATTCAAGCCTAAACCACCATTCCCTTCACTTCAACCAAATACCCAAAATATAATTTTCCTTACCTTAGTTACTTGCTCTTGAGGATATGAAGATCACACCTCCAACTTGAAGATACAAACCTTGGAAGAAAGGAATTAAGAAAAGAAATGAAGAACCCTAGCTCCCCAAGTCGATGAATGCAAGAGGAATAAGGGAAATGACTAACTTATTGGCTTAGAAACTCTTAAAAATATGTTTTCTACGCCATAGACATGGACCCAAATTCTTGCGGTCTTGTTTTCTACGCCATACACAACAATCTACTTAACCATATCAAAACCATACAATAATTAACCATGAACACAATGCAATAACCATATTGATGCTATAACATGAAATATCAACCCTTCCATCAACTATACTCATAAACCATAACAATAACCATGATCAATAATAACTTAACCATATATCCATAACACCAAACTATAAAATAACATCATTGACAATAAAAAGATAAAAGGTTGGGATATTACAGAATGAGATATTCCTTAATTAGGTTTATAATATGGAAATATTATCTATAGAGTTGTGTATTTCTGGGCTAACAAGATTTGTTTTTAATTAGTATTTATCCCTAGATACTGTTGTTTTTCTTAAAAAAGTTTTATTCCTAATGAAACTCTTGTTTCCATATATTACAGTATTCTTTTATGGAATAAACTTTGTCAAATAAAGGATATAAAACCAGAGAGCTAGTACCGCGGTGTGGTTTTTAGAGAGAAGAAAGAAAACACAGTACTGAACATATTTGATTAGAATTATTTGCGTAATTGATTCAACGTTTTGTTGTGTTGCTGATTTATATTGAAGACACTCGAAGAAAACACTCGTGTGAAGTGTTGATTAAAGAGTTCTTTTGTGATTATTGTTTGAAGCAACAAAATAGTTGCATCTGTGATTTGATTTGAGTTGTTTTAGAAGCAATTTATTTCCTTGGATTGTTAAAGAATATAAATTTTTATACGTGTCACTAGTATTAAGTTTTGTAAACTATTTACAATTTTTCTAGAAATTATTTTTTCCTAAGACATTGTACAAATATTTATACTATACTTGTACATAATTTAATCAGTCATATTCTGATTATTAAAATTTATGTGTTTGATAAATAATACATTTTGCCGCATGTTGTGAATATGTGTTGATAACACCGACACACAACACCAAAATCTGACATACACAATTTATTTGTTTTTGCACTTTTAATTATGTTAAACAACCCTTACAACTTTCATGCAATACTGTAATAATGTGCGTTGGTGTTAGTTCGGAGTCGAATATTGAGCAAGTACTTAACATATATATATAATGGAGCGAGCCACCTTAATTAATGATTATTGATTAAGTAGAGTAGAGTTGTACATCTCTTTCCAAGAAACTCTTTAAACTAAAGGACAATTTTATTACTCCCAAATCAATACTATTATAATCAAACCCTAACAACCATTAATTGACTTCTGCTACTAATTTATACTCATACATATATTTGTCTGAACAAAAAATTATAAAGAAATTTTCTATTTTTCCCTAGTGTTTTATAATATATATAAAAAATTTGTTGAAAATAGTTAATATATTTAATGAATATGGGTAACATTAAATGTAGTTTAGTGTAGCGTTGGTGGAATCGCACGATAGGGCAAAAGCACGTAGCGGTGCATGTGCAGGTAATAATGCATGAAACCAATTTTTGCACAACATATATAAATTGCATTCAAGTGAATTTATACTCATTAATTAAAACTACGTACAAGGAATTTAACATGACAAATTTAAAATATTAAACAGACATATATTAATATTAAATTGTAAAAAGGAAATTCATGTGGTTGGGGGCTATGAACACTAGCTATTAATTGAGGCCTACACACATTAATGAATATGCATGCATATCGATCGATCATCTCGTTAAAAAAGTTTAGAGAATGGAATATTATGTGACTTTATAATAATTTTAAAACCAAGTAAAATAATAAATTTTAATTAATTAATTCGTTTATTCTCAGTGTGTTAATTGTCTACGACGTGAGGAGCATGCCAAGCATCGGTAGAGAAAGGAATCTTTTTAGCTATGCCTATATTATATCTAATGGTTGTAATTAATTTTGGTAATTTATGGACAGAATTTCCCACTCCTAGCAATGGAGTATATATATGTCTGTTTAAGTCACAAACTCAAGACCTCGTCCCGGTCATGAGTACTAGAATTAAGATACTAAATACCAATTGAGGAGAGTGGATTTGTAATGTAATTGATAAGTGTAATTTATTTCACTTTTATTACTTGTTTTTAACTTAGAATTATGTGATTCTTGAGCAGTTTATTTGATTTATTGTTGTTTTTGTTGTTATAGTTTGGAAGTATAGAATAAGAGTGTGAAGTATTAAAAGTGTTGAATTGGAAAGTGCAAAAAGATAAAAAAATACAGTAGCTGCAGCGCACCCGCGCTTATTCATGTACCACACCTGCGATAAGCTAGTGCACCCGCACTAAAATAGGCAGCGCACCTGCGCTCATACACCAGAAAGAGGACCGCACCCGCGGTCTGTTCTTCACCGCACCCGCGGTCTTCGAAAAGCAGAATCCGGAAATTCTGTAACTTTGTGTGCTGCACGTGGAAGTTTGAGAATTTTGTGTGCTACGACTTCTATCTTGTCTGGACTATAATAAGACATCATTTGCTACTATCTAGGGTATTGGGGAGCCAAGGAAAGAGTGAAGGAGGCTACTACTAGATTGAAGATCAAATTCATCAAGTTTGGAAGAAATCTTTTGTACAACTCCGGGAACGGAATCAACTCTTCAAACTCTTGTTCTAAGTTCTTCTTTCCTTTGTTTTTCATTTGTTATGTCTTATTTTAAAACCATGTTTTGTTGTTTTGATTTTGTTATTATGAACTAAGTTTTAATTCTAGAGGAATGATGGAACAAAACTAGAAACCATGTGTTAGAAGTTATAAATTAAGTTATTTAAATTCTTCATATTGTTAATTTGTATTGTTCTAATCTTAATGCTTTCAATTTATTGGCCATATTTTGAATGATTTATATGTTTACAATTTATCACTCGAAAGAGAAAATTATAAACAAGAAAAAGATCAAATACATCAATGGTATTTATAGAGTTCGGAAGGCCTATAATGCTATCGAAGCCTATAGAGAATCTAGTGTTTGTTGTGTTATTTAATTGTAAATTGTTGATGGGAATGTCACAATTCATTTTTAGATAAAAAATATCTACTTATTACTTGGAAGAGGGAGTAGATAATAATAGGATTTTTTGCTAATGAATAAAAATGACTTTTATAAGAAAGCTAATAAGAATTACACATGGTGGATAGTTGCGTGAAATCGGACCTCTAGATCTTTTATCTCATTGTTATTTGCTAAAATTTGGTGTTATATATATCTATATTTATTTATTTTTAAATCCATTTTCAATTTAGTCATTCATGAAATCAAATCCTTAAATTGATTTTTCTAAATAAAGTCAAGACTATTTTAATCACAAGCATTAATATACGTTTATATACACACTCCTCGTGGAATCGACACTTGTACTCAATAATATATTTTACTATAACTTGACGTCATGCGCTTGCGAGCAATCAAGAAAACACGCAACAAGTTTTTGGTGCCGTTGCCGGGGAGTGTTTATTTTAAATTTATATTAGTATTGTTACCAATTAGTCTTGATTTTATTTAGAGTTGTTTTTATTGTATTACATTAAACATTGATTTGTTTCTTATCCTTGTTTGACAGTGCATGCGAAGATCGCAAAATCTTGACTTGTTTATCTTTGATCCTGAGATCGAAAGAACCGCAAGAAGATTAAGAAAGGCAAGAAGAGAAGAGATTCAAGCAATGGCTGACAACAGAGATAATAAAAATCCACCCCCTGCAATACCCATCAGAGATCATTTTAGGCCAGTACTAAATGCTCATTATTCAGGAATAGCACGAGGGACTATTAATGCAAACAACTTTGAACTCAAGCCTGCATTAATAAACATGGTTCAACAGAATCAGTTTGGGGGAGCAGCTACCGCAGATCCTCATCTACATCTCAGAACATTCCTTGAAATCACTGACACGGTAAAAATAAATGGTGTTCCTGATAATATAATTCGATTGTGCTTGTTTTCCTTTTCTCTTAGGGACCAAGCAAGAGGATGGCTCCAATCGCTTCCTTTGGGGAGTATCACTACTTGGCAGGAGTTAGCAACCAAGTTCCTTGCTAAATATTTTTCACCTGCGAAGTCTGCACAGTTGAAAATTGAGATAAGTACTTTTAGGCAGACTGACTTTGAGCAATTATATGAGGCATGGGAACGGTATAAGGAGTTGTTGAGGAGGTGTCCAAACCATGGTTTTGAAGATTGGGTATAGGTTGAATTGTTTTACAATGATTTGAATGGACAAACAAGAGGCACTGTAGATGCAGCAGCTGGTGGCACGAAGTTTGCAAAATCACCTGATCAAGCATATGATTTGCTTGAACAGATGACCATTAACAGTTATCAGTGGCCATCTGAGAGGTCAGGAGTAAAGAAGCCAGCTGAGATTTATGCCATAGATCCTATTACATCACTCACCGCACAAGTTTCAGCTTTAACAACTCAAATTGCAGCTATGAATAAAGCTAGTACAACAGAGGTTGAAAATGCATCGGTTGTTACTGAAGAACCACATATTCCTGATGAGGCTCATTATATCAACAATAGGAATTTCGGTGGCTACGGAGGATATCGAGGTAACCCTCCCCCTAACACTTATCATCCTGGTTTGAGAAATCATGAGAATTTTTCATATGCTAATAATAAGAATGTGTTGAATCCTCCACCGGGGTTCAATACATCAAAGGGGGAAGGAAAACCTTCACTTGAGGATCTAGTTGGGAAATTTGTTGCTGAATCTAGTAAAAGGATGGCTAGGACTGAATCTCATCTTGATGGCATGGAAACTCACATGGGAAATATGGGTGCCACAATGAAATCATTGGAGACACAGATTGGACAGTTGGCTAATGCATTGAGAGATCAAAATAGAGGTCAATTCTCAAGTAATACTGAAGTGAATCCAAAGGAGCAATGCAAAGCTGTAACTTTGAGAAGTGGAAGAGAACTTGAGGTTTAAAAATCCAAAGAGAATGAGGAAAGCGAGAAGACAGTTGAAGAAGTTGAAACCGAGGGATCCAAAGCTGAAGTTGAAGTTGAACAACCTCCAGTATTTAAGCCGACTCTTCCATACCCACAGAGATTTAGGAAGAAGATTATTGATGATCAATTTGCAAAATTTTTGGAAATTTTCAAGAAGATTCACATCAACATTCCATTTGCTGATACTTTAGAGCAAATGCCAAACTATGCAAAGTTCATCAAAAATGTGATGTCAAAGAAGAGGAAGTTGCAAGAATTCGAGACAGTGAAATTGACCGAAGAGTGTAGCGCCATTCTCCAAAAGAAGTTACCACAAAAACTGAAAGATCCAGGGATTTTTACTATTCCTTGCATTATTGGTGGTACTAATATTAATAAAGCTTTATGTGATCTTGGAACAAGTATTAATCTTATGCCATTTTCTACTTATAGGGACTTGAAGCTTGGGGAGGTAAAACCAACCACTATAACTTTGCAACTTGCAGATAGGTCACTCACCTATCCTCCTGGAATTGTTGAAGATGTTTTGGTAAAAGTTGACAAGTTTATCTTCCCTACTGATTTTGTAATACTTGACATGGAGGAAGATCAAGATGCTCCATTGATTTTTGGGCGACCCTTCTTAGCCACTGGGAAAGCATTGATAGATGTACACAAAGGAGAAATCATCTTGAGAGTTGGTGGGGAAGTTGTGATATTCAACATCTATAAGGCTATTAAAGGTAATGACGAGGTGAGTACTTGTAAAAGCATTGATATAATTGACTCTTGTGTTGCTGAGATTGGTATAAGTCATACAGTAAAAGATCCATTAGAAAGATGCCTTTCTAGTACTGTTGGTAGAGTTGATGATGATGATTGAGAATTGAGAGAGCAACTTTTGGCTCTTGAGGAGTTGCCAAAGGTGAAGGAAGCCGCAAAGGAGAAGTTGGATGAAGAAAAATGTTCAGAGATTATACATTCATCCCCTGTTTTGAAGGAATTCCCAAGTCATCTTTGCTATGCTTTCTTGGGTGAGAAGTCGACATATCCGGTAATTATCTCTTCCTTTCTTACTTTAGATGAAAAAGAGAAATTGTTGGGAGTGTCGAGGAAATTTAAAACTGCATTTGGGTGGTCGATTTCTGATATCAAGGGGATTAGTCCCACCATATGCATGCATAGGATTTTAATGGAGGAGTCATACGCTCCTTATGTGGATCATCAGAGAAGGTTAAATCCAGCCATGAAAGAGGTAGTAAAAATGAAGTGTTGAAATTGTTAAATGTTGGAGTTATATATGCTATTTCTGACAGCAGTTGGGTGTCTCCTGTGCAAGTAGTGCCTAAAAATGGTGGAATGACTGTGGTAAAGAATGAAAATGATGAACTAATATCTACTCGTACTGTAACTGGATGGCGTGTATGTATTGATTATAGGAAGTTGAACAACGCCACATGGAAAGATCATTTTCCATTACCTTTTATTGATCAAATGCTTGATAGACTTGCTGGTTATTGTCACTACTTTTTTTAGATGGTTATTCAGGTTATAACCAGATTGCTATAGCACCGGAGGATCAAGAGAAGATAACTTTCACGTGCCCCTATGGCACGTTTGCTTTTAGGAGGATGCCTTTTGGGTTATGTAATGCACCTGCTACTTTTCAGAGGTGTATGATGGCCATATTTGCAGACATGGTGGAAGACATCATGGAAGTTTTCATGGATGATTTCTCGGTATTTGGCTCTTCATTTGATCACTGTTTACATAACCTTTCCCTTGTTTTGCAGAGATGTCAAGAAAAGAACTTAGTTCTTAATTGGGAAAAATGTCATTTTAATGGTCCAAGAGGGTATTGTTCTTGGACATAAAGTGTCTTCTAAGGGATTAGAGGTAGACAGAGGCAAAGTGGTTGCAATTGAAAAGCTTCCACCACCGAAGAACATCAAAGGGATAAGAAGTTTCTTAGGACACGCCGGGTTTTATCGTAAATTTATCAAAGATTTTTCTAAGATTACTAAACCTTTGTGTAATTTGCTTGAAAAAGAATCTACTTTTATTTTTGATGATGATTGTCTGCAGGAATTTGAGAAGATCAAGAAGGCATTGGTGACAGCACCAATCATGATAGTACCAGATTGGAAGGAGCCCTTCGAATTGATGTGCGATGCTAGTGATTATGCAGTAGGTGTGGTGTTGGGCCAAAGGCGTGATAAATATTTTAGATCAATCTACTATGCAAGTCGAACCATGGATGCTGCACAACAAAATTAAACAACTACTGAAAAGGAGATGCTTGCAGTAGTATTTGCATTTGACAAGTTTAGACCCTACTTGGTCGGCACAAAGGTAATTGTTTTCATTGACCATGCAGCTATTCGATACCTTTTTACCAAGAAGGATGCAAAATCACGCTTGATAAGGTGGATTTTATTCCTCCAAGAGTTTGATTTTGAAATTAAGGATAGGAAGGGGTGTGAAAATCAAGTAGCCGACCACTTGCCATGGTTCGAACTTGAAGAGAAAAAAGAGGAAGGAATCATCAAAGAAGCATTTCCAGATGAACAGTTGTTTGAGGTAAATTCTATACTCCCTTGGTTTGCTGATATAGCTAATTTCTTATCTTGTGGTGCTCTTCCTCCATATTTAACTTATTATCAAAAGAAGAAATTCTTTCACGATGCAAAGTTTTACCTATGGGATGATCCATATGTCTTCAAGAGATGTGCCGATCAGATGATTAGAAGATGCGTAGCGGAGGAAGAAGCGAAAGTTATTCTTGAACAATACCACTCTTCGCCATATGGTGGACACTTTGGAGCATCAAGAACAACAGCAAAGGTATTACAGTCTGGTTTTTATTGACCTACTTTGTTCAAAGATAGTTATACCTTAGCAAAGTCATGTGATAGATGCCAAAGGGTTGGAAATATTTCTAGACGCCATGAGTTCCCATTGACCAATATTTTGGAAGTGGAACTTTTTGATGTTTGGGGTATTGACTTCATGGGACCATTCCTATCTTCCTTTGGTCAATCTTATATTTTGCTTGCTGTGGATTACGTGTCAAAATGGGTGGAAGCAATTGCCACCAATACTAATGATGCTCGAGTGGTTGCTAAGTTTGTTCACAGGAACATATTCACAAGATTTGGGACACCAAGAGCCATAATTAGTGATGAAGGTACACATTTTTGTAATAAAATATTTAACTCACTTTTGACTAAATATGATGTAAAGCATAAGGTGACCCTGGCATACCACCCACAAGCAAATGGACAAGCTGAAGTATCCAACCGGGAGATTAAGCAGATATTAGAGAAAACGGTGAAGACAAACCGTAAGGATTGGGCACTGAAGTTGGATGATGCTTTATGGGCGTACAGAACTGCATACAAGACACCTATTGGGATGTCACCCTATAGGTTGGTCTTTGGTAAGGCTTGTCAATTACCACTGGAATTGGAACACAGAGCTTTTTGGGCCGTGAAAAAGCTTAACTTTGACATTGAAGCATCTGGTGAGCAGCGGCTATTGCAATTGAATGAGATGGAGGAGTTCAGAAATGAAGCTTATGAGAACGCAAAAATCTACAAGGAGAAGACCAAGAAGTGGCATGACAACCATATCTTGCACAGAAATTTCGAGCCCGGACAACAAGTACTGTTGTTCAATTCATGCCTCAAACTGTTTCCTGGTAAGCTAAAATCAAGATGGTCGGGGCCATTTACAATAGAATCAGTCCAACCATATGGAGCCATTGAGCTAAAGTGCAATGATGGAAGAACGTTTAAAGTAAATGGACAACGGATCAAGCATTATTATGGGACTGAAGTAAGGCATATTGACAACATTCCTTTAGGCGGATCGACTTGATGTAAACTGGTGGTAGTCGGGCTGAAGACGTTAAACCAAGCGCTTATTGGGAGGCAACCCAAATTTTTGTTTCTCTATTTCATTTTGTTTTCGGTTTTGTTTTTTTTTTATTCTTGTATTCTTATTTTAGGATGTGTATTTTTGATATAATTTGTTCTTTTATCTTCCCAAAATCTTATGAACTCAATTGTGTTTTTCAGGATTAAAATTTGAGGAGAAAACCATTTCTGATAGTGCACCCGCGCTGGAAAAACACCGCACCTGCGGTAGTTGATGAAAGAAAAAATCAAATTTTCCAGTACCTACACCGCACCCGCGGTCTCTTTTGGAGCGCACCCGCAGTGCTTATTGAAGAAAAAAACATAAAATTCCAGTAGCCATACCGCACCCGCGGTGTAATTTACACCGCACCCGCGCTACATTTCCTGAGTACCACCCACCACAAGGAGCAGATGATGAGGATGACAATAACCACTGACGGTCATTGTCCGAGGTATGTGTATTCCTCTAACTTTCATGATCATTTACATCGAGTACGATGCACATATTTAAGTTTGGGTGAGAGATGTTATTTATTTTATTTTGTGTGTTTGTAGTGTTAGTTTTATTTGAGTATTTTTATTTACTTTTGAGTTTGCTTGTGTGTTTGTAGTGTCTTAGTCATGAAATTTTTTATTTGAAATGACCAATGATGAAAAAATTTGTGTGTTGAGAAGAAAGATAACGCATTTTATTCATGTTCATCAATCAATTTGAAAAATTTAGAGAACAATCATGAGATTTGATAAATTTGAGACTTATAAATTCTAAACAACTCTGCGATTTTCATTTGATATTGAAATAAATTTTTGCAAACACATATATGATTGAGGCAATATTTGATTTTATTTGGGCCTATTTATATTGTTCAGAAATATTCATTCATTTGAAGCCCTCTTGAGCCTATATGAGAAAAGAATTGTGTTCTTTAAATTTCTTGGAAGCCAAGCACTTTTCTTTTGAATATATATGTATTTGGTTGATGCATTGAGACATCACTTTTCACGATGATTAGATTCTACTTTGTGTTAGTGAATTGAGATTTTGTCTAGAACTATCCAAACAAAACTCGAGGCGAAATACGGGCAAACTATGATTTAGGAATGATTTAGGTGATTTTTTGGATCGATTGAGCCTTTCAAGCTACCAAATAAAATTTTTATCATTTGTCACCTCTTTGTAGCTTATATGAATTCGAATGGCACATGTTAATATGTGTAAAAGACCCTCATTCGATATCCTTTCAAGTAGCCCACATTTACCAACCCTTTGAATATCTTATACAATTATTTCCTACCTTCTCAAGGGAGTAAGAATTCAAAAGATTATAGAAAGTGATATTCTCCTACAAAAGAAAAGAAAAGAAAAATGATGAATGATGTTTGATTGAAGAAGTTGGAGAAAAAGGGGAGAAAAAGAGATGAAATGAATAAAAAAATAGAGATAAAAGAAAAAGTGGAGTATGCAAAAGAGATAAAAATTCAATTTACTCCCTTATTTGAATTCCTAATCTTCATTTGTAGCTATAAACCAATGCCTAACATGACAACCATTGAAAATCCTATTAACCTAGTCATAGTTGTCCAATATACTAGTGGAGAGGGATTGTGAGGATCAAGCCTATGGACAATCGATAAACACTTACATTGAATATGAATTTTGATCAATTTTACACACATCTCATTGCATTAAATATTTATTGGGTACTCCTTTCTTGAATATTGCTTTGAACCCAATTTTTACCGGAAAAGATCTCTTGATTTGTGTTTGTAAAAATTGAAATTGATTGAGAATGTTTTCAAACATGAGTCGAAGAGATTAGAAGTTAAGAAAATTAACCGATTTCATGATTATATCCGGATGAAAAATTGGTTGGATTGATTTAACTTGTGATTGCATGAAGATTTAGTTAAATTATCTTGAGGCCATGTTCTTTTAAAAAAAAATTTCATGACTTGTTTGTTTGTGTGTTTTTATTTTGCTCGGAACTAACAAAATCCTAAGTTTGGGGGAGTTTGATAAGTGTAATTTATTTCACTTTTATTACTTGTTTTTAACTTAGAATTATGTGATTCTTGAGCAGTTTATTTGATTTGTTGTTGTTTTTGTTGTTCTAGTTTGGAAGTATAGAATAAAAGTGTGAAGTATTAAAAGTGTTGAATTGGAAAGTGCAAAAAGATAAAAAAATACAGTAGCTGCAGCGCACCCGCGCTTATTCATGTACCGCACCCGCGGTAAGCTAGTGCACCCGCACTGAAATAAGCAGCGCACTTGTGCTCATACACCAGAAAGAGGACCGCACCCGCGGTCTGTTCTTCACCGCACCCGCGGTCTTCGAAAAGCAGAATCCGAAAATTCTGTAACTTTGTGTGCTGCACGTGGAAGTTTGAGAATTTTGTGTGCTACGATTTCTATCTTGTCTGGACTATAATAAGACATCATTTGCTACTATCTAGGGTATTGGGGAGCCAAGGAAAGAGTGAAGGAGGCTACTACTAGATTGAAGATCAAATTCATCAAGTTTGGAAGAAATCTTTTGTACAACTCCGGAAACGGAATCAGCTCTTCAAACTCTTGTTCTAAGTTCTTCTTTCCTTTGTTTTTCATTTGTTATGTCTTATTTTAAAACCATGTTTTGTTGTTTTGATTTTGTTATTATGAACTAAGTTTTAATTCTAGAGGAATGATGGAACAAAACTAGAAACCATGTGTTAGAAGTTATAAATTAAGTTATTTAAGTTCTTCATATTGTTAATTTGTATTGTTCTAATCTTAATGCTTTCAATTTATTGGCCATATTTTGAATTATTTATATGTTTACAATTTATCACTCGGAAGAGAAAATTATAAACAAGAAAAAGATCAAATACATCAATGATATTTATAGAGTTCGGAAGGCCTATAATGCTATCGAAGCATATAGAGAATCTAGTGCTTGTTGTGTTATTTAATTATAAATTGTTGATGGGAATGTCACAATTCATTTTTAGATAACAAATATCTACTTATTACTTGGAAGAGGGAGTAGATAATAATAGAATTTTTTGCTAATGAATAAAAAGGACTTTTATAACAAAGCTAATAAGAATTACACATGGTGGATAGTTGCGTGAAATCGGACCTCTAGATCTTTTATCTAATTGTTATTTGCTAAAATTTGGTGTTATATATATCTATATTTATTTATTTTTAAATCCATTTTCAATTTAGTCATTCATGAAATCAAATCATTAAATTGATTTTTCTAAATAAAGTCAAGACTATTTTAATCACAAGCATTAATATACGTTTATATACACACTCCTCGTGGGATCGACACTTGTACTCAATAATATATTTTACTATAACTTGACGTCGTGCGCTTGCGAGCAATCAAGAAAACACGCAACAGTAATCGTATAAATAATTTTAGCATGGCTTTGTTTTTAAAATTTTATGTGAATATAATTAATTTCAAAAAGATTATATGTATATATAGTATGGGCTTTAATAGCTAGCAAGCTAAGATCATTCTTTGGAATTTCCTTCGTATATGGTTGTTGAAGTGTACCCCATCACATCAATCATTGATTATAAAGTGATAATAATGTTGAGTTGTAGTAAATATATAGGCATTGACCAGCATGCACTAACATATCATCGCTAATTGTACAAACAAACTTATATTATTCATTTTTAAATTTGATGCTTAATGAGTAGGTAAGTTGATGCTTAATGAGTAGGAAAATTGTGAGACGTTAAATATATAGGCATTGACCAGCATGCACTCACATATCATCATCGCTAATTGTACAAACAAACTTATATTATTCATTTTTAAAGTTGATGCTTAATGAGTAGGTAAGTTGATGCTTAATGAGTAGGAAAATTGTGAGACGGTCTCACGAATCTTTATCTGTGAGATGGGTCAACCCTACCGATATTCACAATAAAAAGTAATAATTTTAGCATAAAATACGACCCGTGAGACCGTCTCACACAAGTTTTTGTCATGCTGAATTATGGTTAATTCTTTTTTAAGGGTTTTTCCCAGCACAGCACAAACTGCATAACTAGTTTCAATCCAAAGATATTAAAATCCTTTCGCTATAATGATGCTTTTATTAGTCTGTTGATATTTATTTATAAGTGATAAAACATCATACTATCTATTGAATTCCGATCCTACAGTCATATTATCGTTGATTAAAAGAGAACTATGGCGTATTAAGTGAGATTATATTATATTTAGGATTAACTGATGTTAGATTTACAAAAAAGAATTCCACTGAGCATCGAGAAACAGGAGATTGTTTTGTTCATACAGGTTAATGAGATAGTTCTCGTGCATTGCTACTTTGTCTCTTAAATTCAAGAGGCAACTCCTATGCACATAATATTTTCTCAACATAGCCCTTATCTCTGATTGTTTTTGCTCATGACCTAGCTCTGATGTTATTCTGCCAAAGCTCTGGACCCTAGGCCTGCGTAAGCACGAGTGCCCTATGAGCCTTAATAACAACCAGACTCGTATACCTGATATGAGTCCAGTTAGTCCAATGCCTCATACTTGTATCTAAGAGGGGGCCAAAAAAAATCCGGTAAACAATTCAACTAAAGCATTATTACTATTTTTTTTAACAAGAAACTTGTAAATCCATTAATTATGAAAGGTATGTTATTACAATATTCACTAGCCAAGTATGAAAAATATCATTCACCCAACATAAAGATGAATGAGAGGAAAAAGCAAACCCAGCTAAAGAATGAGCAACTCGATTGCTGATCTTCGTAAATGGGCAGGGGTGGTATACCGTACCAGACCAAAAATCACGATATTAAAAATACTTATATCAATATCTACCGAAATGTTGAGGTATACCAAGATTTTAATAGGATACGATACGATATCGGTATATAACGTTTTATACCGATATATATTATTTTGGTATTTCAGTTCTAATTCTATATCGTTAACGTACAGAAAAGTTAGGTATCGATACTACAAAAAATTTTAATAAATTCGATATTTTTGGTACAATAACTTAGGTATACCGAGTATTTAATATTTTTTCCCACTCCTACATATGAGTGAGACTAAGAGCACTTGAATTCTTCATTAACTCCCTAATCTCTTAAGCTTGTATTTAATATTTTTTCCCACTCCTACGTATGAGTGAGACTAAGAGCACTTGAATTCTTCATTAACTCCCTAATCTCTTAAGCGCAAGCTCCCGTGTAACCTAGATCTGAGACTAAGACGACCACTTGAAGTCTGCATTAATCTCTGAAGCACAAGCTCCCGTGTAACCTAGAGCTTCGCTTGAGTCGGTAAATGCTTGTACCGACAAATGATAATTAATCATACCATTAATATTTTGGAATCCTTTCGCACAAACTAGTTTCAGAACTTCTCGAATCGCAATTAATTCTCTGTGAACAACTGCCAGAGGCTTACACATGTTCTGCTCAAACGCTAGCAACTTATTACCATCATGACTCCGCACCACCCCACCAACACTATAAGGATGTGAATCCTCATTATAACTTGCATCTAGTCATAGTTTTCCAACCAGCGGGGATCTCCAACTTTATGGGGAAGAGGTCATTTCCTTCTTGCCGTCTACTTTCATACAATTTAAAGCATTTTTTTTTTGTTTTTCCTAAGAAATAATTTTCAGGACGGTGATTTTTCTAGAATTTCAAACGTGTTTAGAAATAAAATAGTCAACACGATTTAAACAAAACATATGATTGAGAAACATTGTCTCTGATACTACTATTGGAAGTACTGTTTTCTCGTGCTAAGATTGGAATTTGGACCTAACTCCACCGCAAAAGTTAGCTCAAAGGGGGAGGATTGTCCAATCCCATATATACAACTCCCAGGTTATTTATCCAACCGATGTGTGACAATTAACACACCCCTCTCACGCCCATGAATGAACATCTGGAGCGTGGAGTTTACAAATGACCCAATTATGGACAGAACAAGTGGCCTAATTATAGGCAGTCCAACACCCCTCTCACGCCCATGAATGAACATCTGATACCATGTTAAGATTGGAACTTGAACCTAACTCAACCCCAAAAGCTAGCTCGAGGGGGGAGGATTGTCCAAGCCCCCATATATACAACTTCCAGGTAATTTATCCAACCGATGTGGATGTTAAGATTGGAACATTGGACCTAACTCAACCCCAAAAGCTAGTTCAAGGGGGAGGATTGTCCAAGCCCATATATACTGTGGGAACCCGAACCTAATTCGTCTTCTTAATCATTATTATGATGATTTAATTAATCTGGGTCTAAAATTATTTTTTTTAAATACAAGAGTGCGCAACATATGAAATAATTCTTATTTCATTTACAAGATCAACATCCAGATCTAAAGTACAAGTCTTGTACAAAAGTAAATCATAACAAACTACTGTTCATTCATTACGTATCAGGTGATGAAACAAATCTACTCCTAAGTCCGGATCTCCACGCTAATCTTGATCTTTCATCCTCATCTTGACCCTGATCCTGTCCCACCTGTTGTCATGCACATATACAAACACAACAACAGCCGGATAACTCCGGTGAGAAATACATCCCAGTATAAACAACGTATACATGTAATCATATAAACACATATAAAAGCATGAAACAGATATCAATAACATGTATCATAATCTGAAAGACATGAATCGATATAAAATTGTAAATCAAACTCTGGACTCGTAATCTCTGACTCGACTCTTTCCTAATCTAGGGATCCCGGTCTAACTCAGACTTTGGTATTCTGTATCGAATCTCCGTAATAGAAGTCGATCTACTCCTACGCAACATCGATACACCAAAATTCTAGTGTCTTGGCGGTTCCGCCGAAGACTTGGCAACTCAGCCAATAACAAGGCACATCAGCCCACAGACTTGGCATTCTGTATCAAATCTCCGCAATAGAAGTCGATTAACTTCCTACGCAACATCGATACACCAAACGTCTAGTGTCTTGGCGGTTCTGCCGAAGACCTCAGCCAATAACAAGGCACATCAGCCCACGACTAGGCACATCCGTCCATGACTCGATATATGCTCTGCTATAAATCAATAGACTAAGCATATCAATCTCATGAATAGCAAACCTCAATGCAACACCATAAAGTATGTGGTTTTGGGAAACTCAAGTCAGATCTAACTCGAGTCGTATCTCCCCGGTTCGACATTGATTTATACCTTTCCCTTGTCGATCTGACGAAGTCGAAGTCTCGAATTCGAATCTGTCAATACTCAATCTGGAAATTACAATATTGAGTAGTACAATATCAATATACAACTCAATCAATACTGGATATAATCAGAACTCAATCAAATTCTGTTTCAACGGCATAACAGCACAATAACGATATCCCCGGTAACTCAACAACACGAGATATCAATTACCAACAACTCATAATCAATAACAAACTCAATCTGATATCAAATCTGTATAATCTCACTCAAATTCAATCTGAAAATGATAACAAATTCATACGGTATCCGTTCTTCAATCTGATTTCAATTATACAACGACAACAATCTCAGGAACACATCATATTAGTCATATCATGATTCTTCTCCTATCAGATCAGGAACACATCATATTAGTCATATCATGATTCTTCTCCTATCAGACTTTCAAATCATATCAGAACATAATAAAACTTACGTCCAGTTGAAGCTCTTGTCGATAGAAACACAGTACTGAAGTCGATTAAAAATCAGACGGACGGATCTTACGTAAATCAAATTCTGATATTTGAGGAAGCTTTGAAGATTTTGTTCAATTCTTTCTTTCTCCTTTTGCCAATGAACTGAAGGAAGACTTACAAATATATATATATCCCTTGCATGGTAAGGAAACGTGGCTCATTCCTTAGTCTGTACGTCTCGCGCATATGCGCGACCTTCCTCGGCGCTTGTCTTCTCGGCAGCTCGCGCATATGCGTGCCCTCTCCTGGCGCATATGCGCGACCTTCCTCGGCGCTTGTCTTCTCGGCAGATCGCGCATATGCGTGCCCTCTCCTGGCGCATATGCGCGAGGTTCTCTGCCAATCTCACGCATATGCGCGAGGTTCTCTGGCTACTCCGCGCATATGCGCCCGGCTTGGTAGCGCATATGCGCGAGGCTCATTCCTCGCACATAATTCAAGTCTTCTTTCTGTCTTCCCCGGTCTGTTCTTTTCCGTCCTATAATCACATCAATTATCAATAAATCATTTCAGATTACAATAACAAAATTCTCGGGCATTACATTTCTCCCCCTCTAAGATCTGATTTCGTCCCCGAAATCACAAGCAATCAAATCAGATAATGAATCAGATACAATAAGAAATGGAGAATAGAAGCTAAATAAGAAGACTCACATCAGTGAAATAACTCTGGGAATTTATGTCTCATATCTGATTCAGTCTCCCACGTAGCTTCTTCAATGCCATGACGACTCCACTGAACTTTCACAAGCGGAATAGTCTTTGTTCTGAGTTGCTTTTCTTTACGATCGAGAATCAGAATCGGTTTCTCAAAATAACTCAGTGTCTCATCAAGTTCGGCCTCGTCTGGCTGAAGAATATGAGATGCATCAGGAAGATACTTCCGCAATAAAGATTGTGGGGCCCTTAACTCCTAATCGTTATTACAACACAATCTGATTATGGTTAATTAATTACAGCGCAAAACGAGTTTAAATTTTCTTTAAAATGAGCCCAAAACATGTCAACTGTAATTATAATACTAAAAATAGTATTTAATCTCATATCATAAAACTCGCCCACACATAATCAAATCCAAATACAGTCAAACAACTCATATCTTCGGGACATGCCCCGGTATATAGATACATATATATACTGGGAACAAAACATAAAACCTCAACTCAAACTGTGACTCCCTCCAGAAGTACCCTCTCCGGCCTCCTGATATCTTGGAGTACCTGCCATTGTCCACACACAAAGACAACAACAGCCCCCCTTGGGGGTGAGCAAAGCTCCGTATGGAACAACCATCATATATACCACAAGTATCTAAACAATGATATATGGTATGCAATGCATGTATGTCGTAGAGGTATCGGGTCAAATGCCCATCCACTGAGCACATGTCAGAATCAAACGAATCGCTATCAAATCAATGCTCGAGCTGGCACACCGGCCTCAATCAGGGATACTCGTATGATAACGTCGACAAAGCGTCATCAAATCCCAAATCTCAATCAATCATCGGGGCCACAAATGTCTATGTTTTAAGGGTCATGTAATACCAAACATAGCATTGTGTTCACAAACCCCAGAATCTAATCAAATCATATCAGGGTATCCAAGGATCATAGCTCAACGTGCATGTCATGTATCGATGTATGCATCAAACGATGTGTGTTAACAAAACATTTACTTTATACATCGAAATTCAAATCACAATGTCATGTATGCCACATAAACTCAACAAATAAGGCATATAGACACGTATTCTCATTCCAATCAATCAAACCAATCCAACATATATCATATAATACAGATACATGTCGTATGTTACCCGATCGCAACATACCTCAATTCTTCGTTCCAGTTGATGTAGCTTGAAGATATCAGTATAATAATCTATCTACATCAATAACATATTCATTTCAATCAATAACATGATCCAAAATCAATAATATAAGTTCCAAATATCTTTTGAAACTTTGAAAATTCATATTAAATCAAACTCAAAACATAATTCAATTCCGACTTCGAATATGAGTTTCTTGTCGGTTATTCTACCACATATAAAAATCTCGACTTCAAATATATGCTATTCCAGCACTTTCATATTTAGAGCTGCTGAAACTAGAAGAAATTTACCTCAAAAGAAAGCTCTCGACGCGAAGATTCGAATCTATAATTTGTTTCGCGTTTGGACAACGTTTCGAAGTGATTTCGGACGATAGAAATCAATTTTTCAATTTATCCCTCGAAGCTGCAGCAACGAAATGAAGAAAGAATGAGCCAAAAATCTCATTCTTATCCCCATCGATCTCGCGCTCGGGCGATAGAATTCTCGCGCCCGAGTGCGAGATGTTCTGCCCTCGAGTATCAATTGCACCGCGCTCGGGCGGTCAAAAACTACCGTTCGGGCGCGGAAAGTTCTGTCCGAGTAATAACATGTTCTACACTGGCGCTCGGGTGGTCATTTTCTACCGCTCGGGCGCCACACGTTCTGTCCAAGATATTGATTTTGTATTGTTTTGGCGTCCGGCTTCTCCACTCGAGTTCTTACAACTTCAATTCTGTTAATTAATCAATATCTTGTACGATATTTCATTATTAACACTTATTTTCTCATTTCCCATTGTCATGATATACCTCATATACATAATCACATGACAATTTCATAAATTATCGATAATCAACATAAGATTTACGATAATACGATACACGGTCCTTACAAAGATACATGAAAGACATCATGTATTTCAGATAGAAAAGGCGGTAAGGCGAGTCGATAGGCACAATCTCCTATCTTCTCCAAAATCTCATAAGGACTGATGTATCGTGGAGACAATTTCCCTTTCTTGCCAAATCTGACAACGCCTCTGAAAGGAGAAATCTTCAAAAATACTCGGTCCCCTGCCTCAAATACCAGAGGATCGACGACGAACATTGTCATATTTGGCCTGTCTGTCTTGAGCTGTTCTCATTCTCTGACGAATCAGCTTCACTTTCTCTGTCATTTCTCAAATCATATCAGGCCCAATCTCAGGTACCTCAGAGATATCATCTCAATACAGAGGGGATCTGCACTTCTTACCGTACAACTCTTCAAATGGAGCCATCTATATACTCGTTTGATAGCTGTTGTTATACGAAAACTCACAAAGTGGCAAAGATTCTTGCCAACCAGTGCAAAATCCAGCACTACAGCTCTCAGCATATCCTCCAATGTCTGGATAGTCCGCTCTGACTGTCCGTCAGTCTATGGATGATATGCGGTACTCAGATGTAATGTAAGGCTCGAGATTTATTAGTCTTCATTGATGTGATATTCGGAAGATATGAGTATGCATGACATGTAATGAGAGGCACTAAATGAGATTATGAAAGGTTGAATAAAATATAGACCGCACCCGCGGTAAGGAAAGGACCGCACCCGCGGTTGAGCTCATGAATTGTGGAAGAATTACAGTAGCATGAGCGTACCCGCGCTACGAACAAGACCGCACCCGCGGTTGATGGACAGAGAGTTGGAGATTAATTATGGAAGTTACACCGCACCCGCGGTGAAGAAGTACCGCACCCGCGGTGCATGGGCAGTAGGGTATGAAAGTTTCTACTGGAGATTGAGCGCACCCGCGGTGCTAGACAGACCGCACCCGCGGTGTTGTACCAGTAGGGTCAGCGCACCCGCGTTAAAAGACAGAGCGCACCCGCGGTCCAAGCTTCGGGGAAAGTTGATACATATCAATACATGGAGCGCACCCGCGGTGCAAAAGTGAGCGCACCCGCGGTGCGACGTGCAATATGAAAATTAAACCACTTGCCTCCTAACTAAGGAACGTGTATATAGATATATATACCTACATGCAATTCAGGAGAATGAAGGAAAGAGCCAAGGGAAGTGCAAAAAAAAGAATTGAAATATTCTTACGCCTTTTGTGAGAAATCCATCCGTCTGTTTTTGAATTCGACTTCAGTAATGTGTTCCTATCGACGCAGGCTACGACTGGACGTAAGTTTCGTTACGTTTGGACATGATTTGAATTTATGATATTGTCAGAATTGAATATGAATCAGATATGATGTTTCTGCTACAGTAGACATTGTATAACTGAAGTCAGATTAAAGAATAGACTGTTTATGAAATTGTTATGAATTTCAGAGTTGATTTAGTTCAGATTTTATATCAGAGTTGTGTTATTATTCAGATTATGAGTTGTACTGATACTGGTTATGAATTCTGGTATTATATCTGTGATGTTGAGATAGACGGGGTTATCGTGACTGTATTGTTATGCCGTCGAAACATCAGTAGATTGATATTGATCAGATTCAGTAATGATTTCGATTGTATCATGATATCATTGATATGAATTAGATTGTACCTTGTTCAGATATGGATCAGATTATATACCGATTTGAGTATTGATCAGAACAGGTCTTGAATTGAGTTATATACTGATATGGTATTTATATGATTGTCATTATCAGATTTGGATATGGACAGATTGGAATACAAGACTTCGTCTTCATCAGACCGAGAAGAGAAAGGTATAATTCATGTGAATTCGGGAGATACGACTCGAATCAGACTTGATTGGAGTTTCTCTAAATCACATACTAGATTTATTATTTATATCTGATTATGATTATGTCTTGTTATATATTTATATTCAAACATTTGATATAGGAGAGTCATTGGCAGACTTGCCAAACTAGACGTTCGGTGGTATCGACGCTTCGGATCAGATTCAATCCGATTGTAGACATTCGATACAGACATGACCGAAGTCTAGGAATAAGACGTACAGTTACCCCGATTGGGAGGGTAGGTGACAGACAGTGACGTCTTATTCACACCGGGATCCCTAGAGTTAGAGTCGAGTCGAGTCAAGATATGAATTGAATTGAGTTGCATGCTTATTTTATTTTGATTCCAGAGATTATGGAATCCATTGTTACTGCATGCTTATTTTGATTTGGTTTCCTAGACTATGAAACCTATTGTTAGGAATTTTATGCATGATAATATGCTTTATGATTTATATTGTGTATATGCATGTATACATGTTTTATACTGGGATTTATTCTCACCGGAGTATCCGGCTGTTGTCTTGTTTTGTATGTGTGCATGACAACAGGTGGAACAAGATCGGGGTCAAGAAGATGATGAGAGATCGAGATTAGAGTGGTGATTCCGGACTTGGAAGTAGACTTGGTTTAATACTTGAAATTTAGTAGTTAAACCTTAGATTAGTTTGAACTAGAAGCATGTTGTACAAGATTTGTATTATTATACTGGTTTGTATAATAGATTGATTCAATTACCTTCCGCATTTTAAAGAAAAAATTTTTAGACCCTGTTTATCGTAATTGATAATTAAATCCCAAAGATGATTAAGAA
Organism: Primulina tabacum; assembly: GCF_025594145.1. Taxonomy (NCBI): domain Eukaryota; kingdom Viridiplantae; phylum Streptophyta; class Magnoliopsida; order Lamiales; family Gesneriaceae; genus Primulina; species Primulina tabacum. Next base: position 520,202 of record NC_134564.1, read on the forward strand.
GATGATTAGCGTCCGGGTCCCCACATGTAACTTCGTACCTAGAGCTTGCTGCAAACTGTGCCAAAAGTGCGAAGTAAACCGAGGATCACGGTCTGATACAATTGACTTCGGCACTCCATGCAATCTGACCACTTCTCTGACATAGATCTCTGCCATCTGGTCATGTCTGTACGTCATTTTGTACGGAATAAAACATGCTGATTTGGTCAATCTATCAATCACAACCCAAATCGCATCACAACCTCGGGAGGATCGTGGTAGCTTTGTCACGAAGTCCATGGAAATGTGATCTCATTTCCATTCAGGAATGGACAAACTCCGTAATAGACCTCCTGGTTTCTTTCTTTCTGCTTTCACATGTTGGCTATTTAGACATGTGGATACAAATTCAGCAATATCAGCTTTCATCTGTTTCCACCAAAACTGTCTTTTCAAATCATTGTACATCTTTCTGCCACCAGGATGAATACTGAATCGACTGCTATACGCTTCTGAAACTATCTGTCATTTCAAATCTGAAACATCTGGCACAACTAGACGATTATTCACATGCAGTACATCATCACGTACCTGATACTCTGATCGATGCCCTGCTCTGACCATCGAAATCGAATTCTGAACATTCTGATCAACTCTCTGAGCTGCTTTAATTATCAAAATCAGCTCTGATTCGACTTAAGTAGCATAAAGTCTCAGCGGTCTACAATCTGTTTCAAATGCTAATCCAGACAAACAGCAGTCTTCAATCAAATTTGAAACACCCATCGTCGATAAGGATAAAGAACATACATTTCGACTCAATGCATCAGCTGCTGCATTCAATTTTTCTGGATAGTATTTGATTTCACAATCGAAGTTTTTCAATAAATCAAGCCATCTTCTTTGCCTCATATTCAATTCAGACTGTGAAAACAAATATTTCAGACTCTTATGATCAGAATAGATCTCGAACTTCTCATCATATAGGTAATGTCGCCATATCTTCAGTGCAAATACAATGGTTGCCAATTCAAGATCATGAATTGAGTAGCGAGACTCAAGTGGCTTCAACTGTCTTGAGGCATAGGCAATAACATGTCCTCGCTGCATCAAAACACAACTCAATCCTCTGTGAGAAGCATCGCAATAAACAATAAAATCACCAGTACCTGATGGAATCGTCAATACAGGAGCACTGGTTAATCTCTTCTTCAATTCTAAGAAACTGGATTCGCATTCTTCTAACCAAATAAATGGTGTGTTTTTCTGAGTCAACTGAGTAATAGGTTTAGCAATACTGGAGAAATCTTTAATAAATCAACGGTAATAACCTGCTAAACCCATAAAAATGCGTATCTCTGGCACAGATGTCGTCTAGGCCAACTGATCACAGCCTCAACCTTGCTAGCATCAACAGAATTACCGTTTTCAGATATAATATGACCCAGAAATACAACATGTCTCAGCCAAAATTCACATTTCGACAGATTTGCATACAGTTTCTCAGTTCTCAGAATTCTCAACACTGTTCTCAAATGCTCAGCATGATCAATCATATTCTTCGCATATATCAGAATATCATCAATAAATATAATCACGAAATCATCGAGATACTTCTGAAATACACGGTTCATCATACCCATAAATACAACTGGAGCATTGGTTAAACCAAACGGCATGACAATAAACTCATAATAGCCATACCTGTTTCTGAAAGCTGTCTTCGAAATATCAGAATCTCTGACTCTCAGCTGATGATATCCAGATCTCAGATGGATCTTGGAATAGACAGAAGAACACTGCAACTGATCAAATAAATCATCAATACGAGGCAAAGGGTATTTATTCTTTACCGTAGCCTTGTTCAGTTGCCGATAGTCAATGCAAAGTCTCATAGAACCGTCTTTCTTTCTCACAAACAATACTGGAGCACCCCAAGGAGAAACACTCGGTCTGATGTAACCCTTGGCCAGTAAATCTTCTAACTGATCTTTCAATTCTTTCAACTCAATCGGTGCCATTCTGTACGGAACTCTAGAAATCGGAACTGTACCTGGTACCAATTCAATGCTGAAGTATATCTCTCGAATCGGAGGCAAACCTGGAATCTCATCTGGGAATACATCAGCAAACTCACAGACCACTGGCAAATCAGCCAATGATGGGCTCGATTTCAGTACGTCAACTGAATACACAAGGAATCCCTCTGCTCCTTTCTGTAATAATTTAGTCATAGATAATGCAGATATCAAAGAAATTCTAGATCTAGAACCCTTACCGTAAAATTTCCATTCGTCAGCCATCTCAGGTCTGAATCTCACAATCTTATGGAAACAATCAACGGTAGCTCTGTACTTGGTCAACATATCAATACCGATAATACAATCAAAATCAGATAACCCAAGTACAATGCAGTCTAACTCAATCTCATGTCTGTCATACTGTAGCATACACAATTTCACAGACGTCACTGATACAAGACCTCTCCCCAAAGGTGAAGAGACATATACTACAGCAGATAAAGACTCAACAGACAATGCATGAATCAATGTAAATCGCTCAGAAATAAATGTATGAGATGCACCCGTATCAATCAATACATAAGCATGATAACCACATAATAACAGTTACCTGCAACAGCGTCATCTGTTGCTTCCTAAGCCTGTTCTTCAGTCAAAGCAGATACTCCGACCTGCTGTCTCAGAGGCTGGCTAAAAGTCTGGCTTCCTCCTGGCCTCTGCTGTGACTGAGTAGTAGTCGGTGGTGGCTGGAAAGAGTGAACAGCTGATGATCGCCTATCAGTCTGAGCCACTGATCCAGATGATTCTGCTCCCTGGGATCTCTGGGAACTTCTCTGTGGACATACTCTAGCAAAATGTCCCGGCTGTTTGCAAATGTTGCAACTACCATATACTCCGTAGCATTGCTCTGTGGAATGTCTCCCTCCACATGTTTTACAATAGACTCCGGTATAACTCTGGCTCTGTCGTGAACCACTTGAGCTGGATGAACCACTACCATACTTCTTAAACTATCTTCTTCTGGCTTTCAAATGATCTTTCTTCTTCTCAGTACTACTATCACCACTCTCAAAATCAATAGATGTCTCAGTGCCCTTCAGGATCGACGGTTCAAACAACTGAGATCCCTTCAGTAGTGTTTCCCTAGGTGTTGCTGTATCATCCATCGGATTATTCGAGGTACTTCCCTGTTCTGGGATTCTTCGAGGAAGCATATCTGATTACCAAAATGATTAGTAACCAAAAACAACAAACCTGTTTCAGTCCTCCTCTGATCATCTTACTGCTGATCAAGAATCGGTTCTGATTCATTCTCAAATAATACATATTTCCAATCAAATCAGATATTCAGGTAAACATGTATTAAAAGCAATAAGACATGCTAGCATAGCAAAAGTAGGAAAGAAAACTCAATCTACAGTCTAAGGAACATACTTCTCTGATACCACCTGCTGTGGGGACCCGAACCTAATTTATCTTCTTAATCATTATTAGGATCATTTAATTAATTTGGGTCTAAATTTTTTTTTAAAATACAAGAATGCGCAACATATGAAATAATTCTTATTTCATTTACAAGATCAACATCCAGATCTAAAGTACAAGTCTTGTACAAAAGTAAATCATAACAAACTACTGTTCATTCACTACATATCAGGTGATGAAACAAATCTACTCCTAAGTCCAGATCTCCACGCTAATCTTGATCTTTCATCCTCATCTTGACCCTGATCATGTCCCACCTGTTGTCATGCACACATACAAACACAACAACTGTCGGATAACTCCGGTGAGAAATACATCCTAGTATAAACAACGTATACATGCAATCATATAAACAGATATAAAAGCATGAAACATATATCAATAACATGTATCATAATCTGAAAGACATGAATCGATATAAAACTGTAAATCAAACTCTGGACTCGTAATCTCTGACTCGACTCTTTCCTAATCTAGGGATCCCGGTCTAACTCAGACTTTGGTATTTTGTATCGAATCTCCGCAATATAAGTCGATCTACTCCTACGCAATATCGATACACCAAAAGTCTAGTGTTTTGGCGGTTCCGCCGAAGACTTGGCAACTAAGCCAATAACAAGGCACATCAGCCCACAGACTTGGCATTCTGTATCGAATCTCCGCAATAGAAGTCGATCCACTCCTACGCAACATCGATACACTTAACGTCTAGTGTCTTGGCGGTTCTGCCGAAGACTTGGCAACTCAGCCAATAACAAGGCACATCAGCCCACGACTAGGCACATCCGCCCATGACTCAATATATGCTCTGCTATAAATCAATAGACTAAGCATATCAATCTCATGAATAGCAAACCTCAATGCAACACCATAAAGTATGTGGTTTTGGAAAACTCAAGTCAGATCTAACTCGAGTCGTATCTCCCCGGTTCGACATTGATTTATACCTTTCTCTTATCGATCTGACGAAGTCGAAGTCTCGAATTGGAATCTGTCAATACTCAATCTGGCAATTACAATATTGAGGAGTACAATATCAATATACAACTCAATCAAATTCTGTTTCAACGGCATAACAACACAATAACGATATCCCCGGTAACTCAACAACACGAGATATCAATTACCAACAACTCATAATCGATAACAAACTCAATCTGATATCAAATCTGTATAATCTCACTCAAATTCAATCTGAAAATGATAACAAATTCATACGGTATACGTTCTTCAATCTGATTTCAATTATACAACGACAACAATCTCAGGAACACATCATATTAGTCATATCATGATTCTTCTCCTATCAGATTTTCAAATCATATCAGAACATAATAAAACTTACGTACAGTTGAAGCTCTTGTCGATAGGAACACAGTACTGAAAGTCGGATAAAAATCAGACGGACGGATCTTACGTAAATCAAATTCTAAGATTTGAGAAAGCTTTGAAGACTTTGTTCGATTCTTTCTTTCTCCTTTTGCCAATGAACTGAAGGAAGACTTACAAATATATATCCCTTGCATGGTAAGGAAACGTGGCTCATTCCTTAGTCTGCACGTCTCGCGCATATGCGCGACCTTCCTCGGCGTTTGTCTTCTCGGCAGCTCGCGTATATGCGCGCCCTCTCCCGGCGCATATGCGCGAGGTTCTCTGCCAATCTCGCGCATATGCGCGAGGTTCTCTGCCTACTCCGCGCATATGCGCCCGGCTTGGTAGCGCATATGCGCGAGGCTCATTCCTCGCTTATAATTCAAGTCTTCTTTCTGTCTTCCCCGGTCTGTTTTTTTCCGTCTATAATCACATAAATTATCAATAAATCATTTCAGATTACAATAACAAAATTCTCGGGCATTATATATACAACTCCCAGGTTATTTATCAAACCGATGTGGGACAATTAACACACCCCTCTCACGTCCAGGAATGAACATCTGGAGCGCGAAGTTTACAAATGACCCAATTATGGACAGAACGGGTGGCCTAATTATAGGCAGTCCAACACATAACGGTGGAACCCGGGCTCTGATACCATGTTAAGATTGGAACTTTGACCTAACTCAACCCCAAAAGTTAGCTCAAGGGGGAGGATTGTCCAAGCCCATATATACAACTCTCAGGTTATTTATCCAACCGATGTGGGACAATTAACATCTCGCACTCAATACGCAACGGAAGTTTGAAATTTTAGTTTCAACGTTCGAAACGTTCGTTGGGCGTAGTATGAATTAAATCTGGATCGTTGGACGTCGTATTAATTAAATCATCTAGAAGGTGTTTATAATTGTTTACCTCTGCGTATTTAACATCGTCTTCTATTATTTCGATTTTTAAGCAGATATAACAGTTCTTGTAAATCACTTCGAACATGAATCAAGGCCACGATTGGAGACTGAATTCTTTGTTTAAATCGCACTAGAGATCTAAACAACCTTTGCGTTGAGACTGGATCACGGAAATTTCAGAAATCCTGTGACGATGATGGTCGTGGAAGTAAGCCGTGAAATTTTTCTTCAAAAATTCAAGGTGGCCAAAACTTGTGTGTGGGAGGATAGGAAATTTGTGTGCAAAAATAGTTACAGAGCTTGATTCATTATCACATCAAGAGTCCTTCTCTTTTTAGGATTCATAATCATACTCCTATCAAGATTTCTTATTTCCATTAACTAAAATTCTCATGTTTAAAATATCACATAAAGTCAACTCTTGATCATGCATGATAAATATATACATATGTACATGCATATATGCAATTTTAAATAATCATTATTTAATTTATTAATTAATTGTTAATAAATTAATTAATCAATTCTAGACCCCTCTAGAATATTCAATGAGAATCGTGTAAATGTTACTATGTTAGTAGTTATTACTACTAATACTATTATTTAATTAAATTCTAAATTCACTAAATAAATAATTGTGAATTATTATAACCATGAGCGATGATTTGACAGCATATTTGTATCAAGGATACAAATCTTGTTTATATAATGAAAATTTCGAATATCAAAATTTTCACTGATCCTGAAACGTCTACTCATTTTTAAAAGTGCGGAATATTTTTTTTTTAAAACTTAAACTCATCCAAAATCATACGTAAACATAAACGAATAAAAATCTTAAAATCATCACGTATAAAAACATTCATCTCCTTTCAATTTTATAAATTATAATGCGGAAAACATGCGGTCCTCGGGTCGAGTCGCCGCACCAGGCCTGCCTACTCAGAGTTCGGTACCTCCAGTCTCCTCATCATGAAGCTCACCTGCATCACACACGCCTAGTGAGTCTAAGGACTCAACACACCTATATCAGGAATAACAAGTACATATACATAGCACACAACAGTGAAAAATATCATACTCAACATATATTTCATGAACTTAAAATCATAACGTAAACGTGTTGTGTAAAAATCATATCATGTCAAAGCATGTCTCTCCTATCATCATATTCGTAAACGTGTCGTATAAAATCATGTCGTGTCAAATCATGTCATCTCATATCATCATATACGTGTCAAGACAGCTCATCGTGTCATCATAAACTTAAACATTTTTTTATTGAATTCAGTTCATTAGTTGTGACTTTCGTATCAGCTCTATCGTATCAGCTCTATCTATGGATCCATCTATAAAAACCGTGGTACCCGGCGACGGAGGACGTCAGCGGCAGCATTACCCGCCCACTGAGCCCGGACCTCAGCTCATCATATCTCATGTCATCGTATACATATACATCATCAGTCACAACCAATTTCCATGCTTCAAAAATATCATCATTTTCATCATTTAATAAAAACATGCATATGCGTAATTTTTCCTTTAAAACAAGCATGCAACGTATTTATCGTAATTACGTAAAAATCGTAAAAATGATGCATAATCATTTAAAATATCCTATATTTGTGCTCATGGCGCTGCTAGGACCAAAATTTCACCCCTGGTGCAAATGACCATTTTGCCTCTGGAAACCCAAAAATAACCGTTTTACCCCTGGACTTCGAAAATTGACCCGAAAGTTACCAAACTCCTTAAAATGTCCCAAAAAATTTTTAAAAGCATTCCTAGACGTAAACTGGAGCTAAAATCAGAACTTAACCGATTCGTTTTAAAACTTGGAATAGGGTCCCGGTTTTAACCCGAATAGACTCGAAACTTAATCAAATTTTTCTCAACTTTGTACCATATCCTAAAAACACTAAAAGGCCCCTAATACTCTAATAATAGCGCTAAAACTTTCGGATGAAATATCCCAAAAAGAGACAAAACTCTCGGCCACTACTATTTTATTATCACATTAGCACACATGGCCCTCAACTCCTAACATTTCGGTCCTCTCTATTCTCCCCACTTGTCCAACCTTTAAACTCACCATTAGGAACCTAACTACCCTTCTAAACTAAGCCTAACCCAAGAAAAACGCCGCTGCACCACCACGTGTAGAAAATCAGTCGAAAATACCACCTCCCCTTCGATTCACAACAAGCTTCCGAGGATCGAGCTTCTCCCTCAACCAAACACCCATGACTCCTTCCTAACATCTTACTAGACTCTACAAGGTCTGAAACATGGTTGGGTTCGAACCCATGCACAGCCGAATCCTCCAAACATCGACCAAACTCAATACCGAACCAAGAAACAAGAATCGAGACCACCCTTACAAAATGCTGTGATGATCTTGTTTCCAGCCTACCACTCCACTCCCTACGGTGATAACAACCTTCAAACACACCATACAGTAGCCCCCTTGCACCAACTGAAGGAAAACGTGAGAGTTGTAGCACATGAATGCCTTTTACCAATGAAAACCGAAAAACTCACACACACATGGTTGGATCGAAAAATTTCTCATACATATACATACACACGATAGTATAAAGCATGGATGATGAAGAAATAATGGTACAAATGCGTGCCTTGGTGATTTGAAGTGTAAGATCGAGACAAGGGAACCCGGATGGACAATTCTTGCGAGAACAAGCCAAACACCGATGCTTTCAGCTGTTTGTGTGTTGAAACCGAGGGGATGGAATCTGAATAAGGTGATTGTCGGCTGATACACGTTTTGGGTTAAGGGTAAATGGTGCTTAAATGCTAATTATATTGGTAATCAATTGTTAATAATTTGTTAATGGGCCACAATTTCATTTAAAAAGTTTTAAAAGAGTTTTAAGCTCGATAAACTTAAAAGTAGGCTCATTAAATCCAAACATACTCCCGAAAAATATTTCGTTTTGGAAAGATTTTGAAAATATTAGTCGAACCCTTAAAAAGTCCTCCGATTAGATAAAATTCACGTACCGTTAAAAATAACCTACTGCGGCTAAAAAAACCCATTTCTTGAAAAATAACTTAAAATCATCTTAAATTGATTAATAAAAATTAATCATGTAATAAAAATAATTTTCCTGAAAATTCTCCGGTTTCCGTTTCTCTTCGATCGTGAAATGCACCTAGAAATCCTAATGCATGAATTTCATGAATTAAATCCTATCATGCATGAATTATGCATAAAATGCATAAAATAATTAAACACAAATTAATAAAATAAACATGCATTTAATGCTTTAAAAGAATTTAATAAAATACCAAAGAAAATTAATAATTTACATGCACGTGGCTCACATGGACTTTCAGATTTTCGGACGTTACAGATCCATTTTTTGCTGCTGCCAGTTTTGTGAACTACTTCACCAAAATAGACAGTTTCACTCTCCTTACTTAATTTTCAATTAAGTTAACTTCTATTTTTTCAATTGAATCAACTTGTAAACTCATTTATAACCATTCTGTTTGATCTCCATCAAAATACAGTCGCCAAATTCAATTCGTTGAGTTTGACTATCTTCACGGGAATCACAGAGTACGATACTTATGTGATCCTCGATGATTCAAGGATACAGCTAGCTGTGGGTTTACAACTTCTTGTGATTCAAAATAATGTTTATTCATATTCAGGCTTATCCTAATTAGCCTCGTTCTTTTCATCGGATTGCACCCATCAGATCACAGTAAGAGCGTCTAGTAGCATCGCCTCGTGATCCTCTAGGTATCGGTGATAGTACATGCAAGAACCTTAAGTTATGGTTAACATACACTACGGTCCCTTCAACTTATATATCTTGATCAAATCAGCAATCATTAGCATATCGACAGTTGCATATGAATTTGATAACGATGTGATGTATCTTTATGTAATAATAGTGACATGGTATATGTAACTGAGAAAACACATTTCCAAAAATGCACATATCTTACTCTGACCAGATATCTCTTGTACAATTCACTCATCATATCACATAAGAAATTCTTCATCCGTAGGAAAACAATGAGTCCCAACTACAAAAGCATTTGCTATTACGTATTTCGAAACTACGCACAATCTCGCCAATTGATGACCCTCAATAAAGTCAGTAAACGGATCAAAGTGCATGCTAATACGTAGAACCTTTATGTTATCCCAGATCAAAGGACTTATGGTGTACAACCATAGACGCAGACTATTCCAGTCGATAAATGATAACAACTTGAACAGTTCGATGGAGAGTTGTTTAGTGAATCGTCAAATGATAACTCATCTGTATAATAGACATCTACATGCCCTTACCAATAAAACATGACGTTTACATCATAGATGTTACTCTCAAGCTCAAGCGATCTTTATCCTAATTTTAGACAGCTGATTCGGCTAAGAACATTTTTAAAATTTATGGTACGCTTCTGAATGAGTTTCATGATCCTTACGTTGAGAGGCAGACATCATGATACCTATTATATATTCAAGAACTTTATCTATGCACCTTACATGAGTATACAAATAAAGTAAATGACATAATTGGATAAAATCGTAAAATATTATTAAAATAAAGATTGTTTTTACATTAGAGTCAATAAAACTCAAACCACAAGTTGACTCGCTCGACATCTACTCTAACAAAAACATCGCACCATATGTTAAAAATGACAAATGATAACCAGAGGAGAGAGAAAATTGTCTCCAATCGACAGGATTAGTCCCTGCTTGATCGAGTGGGAGCTACAACAGAGGATAAATGGATTTCAATCCAAATAAAAACTTTGTTGCAGAGATACTTGTATTCAATTACTAGCTAAAGTTTTTATTATTTAAAATCCAAGTTAAGAAAGAAATGTTGATTAGATACTTTGAAGAATTTTTTAAATGGACAAATAATTTGAATTTTATATGAAATTAAAAAATACGAATTTGAATGAATTTAGTAAGAAACGTTTCTATCTTCCATATTAATGGCAATGGAGCAAATGGGTTATCCACCAGTCATCAAATGCAAATATCTGAATTCCAGGTCCTCTATTCCGGCGATAATGGCATCAGTTCAAGCAACAACAATCACACATACCAGCTTCAACATAGGGCCACAAAATGGGACTTAAAGCTTACGAAATAAGTTCATGGCACGGAGAACATAACATAAGCGAACTGCTCAGTCATAAAATGTTATCATTAATAATCTTTCAATTATCAGGATAAATGATTGGTGATGCTATTTTCCAACATACATATAATCGCAGATTGGGGTATCTCGGATGCTATCCCAATTATTCTACGTAAAAGAAATCCTCAAGAGATTATTCAACAAGAAATTAAGTATCATTTTCCACCAATTTTGGCAAACATGCAACACTTCTAAAAAGTAAAAACCATATAGATATGCAATTCCATCAAGCATAATCTGATGCTAAATATCCATACACATTCACAAAAACCAACAAGAGGTGCCCACAAGATTTAACGAACCTAAGCATATTGTTCATAACCCAAATATGTTGATCCACAGCACCACTTCTGAGACCTAATTCTGTTGAGCTATTGTGTTTGGCCGGTAGCATAATCTCCTCAAACGCACTTTCTCCTAACAAAATAGAAACTTAAAGCAGATCAGATAGAGCATGATCTAGAGTCAATTAGAGTATACGTCGTTTACCTCGCTATTATCATTATCATATTTGATCAAGAAAACACATCTGCAACCCCTGATATCATGCAGTCGCCTTTGAATCTCGACGATGTGGGCGTCATAGTATCTAGCCTGTTCTTGTCTCTCCTGGTTAGAAGAATGTGATGTAAACATGTTATGTACATTAGAACCCCCGATCCTTGAAATTATAGCGGATATAGCTGATGTACTAATAAGTAATATGTCACGTATAACTCAAGAAACCACGTAAAATGTCAGGTTTATATTCATCAAAAACAATTTGCATTATCTTTCTATATCTTTTCATTGTTTTTCTTCAAAGGATCCCAAAATCTACTTGCAGCTTTCTACTAAGTTCACCGCCATTAGTTAAATATGCTCATGTTCTTATAACATCATGAAAACGATAATGAAACTCATCATACAGTTTATATACTCAACAGAGTTAGAAATATGCTTTATATCTCAGTATTATACGTATTATACGTGAGTCAAACGGTACCTGGAAGCATACCACAAGATCTCCAACCTTAACTTTGTGGCATTCTGAGTGCTCCAATGGAATAGAACGTAGGCGCACAGCAGTTCTAGTGTTTACCCATTCGTCCTCCTCGGTTCCAAACCCAACATATCTCACACGAACTTCCTGCAATGAACTTAATCTGTCAAAGTAGAGTCGTTATTAAACTTCTTTCCCTCCATTTGGGTGCTATTTTAAACAGTATTTCCTCAAGTATATGTGTTAACAGAAAATTCCGTTCACTAGTTTATGAATTTATAACACCATTATAATCTGTAATGGCAAAATTATATTACTCACAATATCCCCAGAACCGAGAAATCGATGGGCGAGAAATGTATTAACATCATACCTGTAATACAGAAATGAATGAAAAAACTTAGAAGTGATACTGAATTGGGAATAATGATAGTTGTTTGACCACTTTGACTGCAAAACAGTAAGGCTTCCTTATAATCCTACTCCTGTTGTTAGTGTCAGTGAGTTCAATCAAAAAATTATAGTACAGCCATATGGAAATAAAAATCGAACGTTGCAGATGATGATCAAGCTAAATGAGTTCACATTACGAAAAAAATAGCTCTCTTTGAATTCTTGATATAGCCTATAGACTTACCATGCTCCATCTTTTGATGACCTCGCTTCAAATTCCAACCTAGATAGTTCTTGATCTTTCTCACCTGTCATCGTATAAATTTTCTCAAGGATCACATCCTTTGAACAGTAATCTACCCACAAAAACTCGACCTATTTTTAAGTTTCACAACCAATCACAATAACAAGCACACAACTCTATCTCAATTTAAATTAATATTGTAGGAGACTGGATCGTCTTCTGCGATGCTACTCTCCAGTACAAAAATTTTCTACATCAGACCATGAGAAATATTTTATCAACAAATCAATTGATTTACCAGTTAATTACTACCCATGCACAATAGTGACTCACTCCAACCCATTTCTATTGCCACACCTCCCATTTTGTAGTGTAGAAAGCCTTCAGCAGCCCAACACTTTGTTTGGTTTCAATTTGGGAAAACCAATTCCCTTTCCCTAAAATGAAACCAAACATCATCTCATCATTATCATTCCAAATTTTCAAAAATATATTTTCATCCATTTTCATTTTCCATTTTTTCCCAATATAATTATGACCTTTAGTATGCCTTTTCACCAATTCTCAGAAACATTCTAGTATATTATCACATCTTAACATAATATACAAAAATTTTAGAATAAGCTAAACAAACAGATGTCAAATATAAGGCCAAAAGGAATGACATTGCAAAGTAGGCAAGATGAATTCTCTACTTTGCAGACTAATTTGCTAGTTTGAAGAGCCTATAGACAAATGCACCTTCAGGCATATTTGGATTATCAGGTGCTTTAGGAGAAGTACGAGCTTCTGGATCAGCAGAAGACCTTTTGACTGCGACCGATGATGTCTCTGGAGAGCTGCTTTTTTGTTGATGCTTTTGAAACCAACTTTGAACCTGAAATCCATTTACAGCACCACGGATGTCCAAAACAGCCATCAAATAACAGGAAATGAAGTGATGTAGTTATTCATCAAAAGGGATGATATAGAACCTCAGTCCACTTCAAAGGAGGTTTCCCAGCACGACCGCTAGATCGGCTGCAAATGAATTTGAAGCCATTTCAATATATTTTCAGAAGTATACAACCTTTAAGCAAGAACTAACGATTCAACACTCTTGAAGGTCATGCACCCTAAGAGCTTACTTGAAGACCCTAGCCAATTTTTTATAGCACCCATCGTCCAGAGACTGTTCTTTAGATTCATAAAGAAATTGCTCCATTCTAGCAACCTGATCGATTAATAAAAAAATATAAGTAAACAAACACTGCAAGTCTAGAATTATGCCTGGTCAAAAAGGTATGAGCATATATTTAACCGGCACTCAGATAGGAGTAATCATTTTTCAGTATTTCTTCAAGTAAGACCAACCATTACGAAGTCAATAATAAAATTCCACCCAAATAGTTAAAATTTAAAAAGAAAAAAAATCGCTGGCAGCCAATACTCCCAAGAATCTTCAATCTATCCTCTACCATTAACGTGCCGTGCATTAAACACAATTCATACGAATAATTTTAAAAGCCCACAAACAAATTGATTGATTGGGGAAAATACCTCAGCTTTTGTGAACCCGGGAAAGGGTAGTTTCTTCCTGGGACGAAGATCCATGGATTTTGTAGCTCCTGGAGAAATGCCTAAAAAAACATAGCAACCGACCCGCTTGGGGGACGTACACATGAAGAAAGAAGCTTAAGAGGGTAAGTTCATCAAAATAATCTTGGTAAAATGTTTTTTTTAAAAAAAAAAATTATTTTAAAAAATAAAATTTGATGTAAGTTATTCTCTGAATATCACAATTCACAAGCTTGTTATTGGATTTTTTTAATATCAAAATACTATACTTTTATTTTTATCTTATTAAAACATTGTAATTTTAAATCATTTATTTTATTTTATGAGACCATTCTCGGTAGACATTTTTGTTATACGGATTTTCTATTTGGATCATCTATTAAAAAAACTATTTTTTATATTAAAAATATTATTTTTTATTTTAAATAAAAATTAGACCGATTAGTATTGTAAGAACCGATTTTTAGCATGCAATTAATAACTATAGGAGATTGGTAAGATTTGATTTATTGTATGAAATAAGATATATGGGAAAATAATTGATTGTTGGAACCTTAATTATCAAGTCAATCCAATTAGGACCAAGTCATGCAAATTTCGAAATTTTGGAAAGGGGATTTGCAAGATTAATATATCCTAAAAAATCTAGAAGATTGAGGCATTATATTACAAGCAATTTTCGAAAATCCTACAATATTATATGACTAATTATTTTGATGGGTAGATACATGATTAATTGGAAGCAAATCATCAAAGGTTGTTCAAAATCCTTCCCATCTAAGCAACCATATTGTAAGCCAAATTAAGAGCAATGGATTAGGGAATAAAAACCTCACAACCTAGGTAACTCAATTTTCGAAATTGGGCAAGGATTTAGAGTTAATTTTGTGAGATATGGCATGAATTATGGTATGATTTGAGTACCAAATTTAGACCATCTCCCTCCACCTATAAATACTCCATCATCCCTACCCATTCCCTACTCAAGATTTTCGAAATTTCCCTTCCTGAAATCTCGAAAATTTCAGCATCCCCTAGTCGAAACTCTGCCCAAATATCGTCCCAACGTTAGCCTAAAAGTCGAACCGAAGCGCTGCCCGGACAAGGAGCGAGAAGCAACCTAAATCCCGAAGCCAAGCATCTTCGTTTTTCTAGCACTCAAACACTGTAAGTGGGCTGTTTTTAAATCTTAAAATTTCGGTTATGCATATGTGAAATTTTTCGGTTTTTGAAAATACAGTCGAGTACAATTCTTTTCCTACTCCTTCTTGTGTTGTGTCATTCGGTTTTAAGCACTGTGAGGAGTCGACTGTATACGGGTGGGAATCCC
Organism: Primulina tabacum; assembly: GCF_025594145.1. Taxonomy (NCBI): domain Eukaryota; kingdom Viridiplantae; phylum Streptophyta; class Magnoliopsida; order Lamiales; family Gesneriaceae; genus Primulina; species Primulina tabacum. The sequence continues at coordinate 535,673 of NC_134564.1, forward strand.
AACCATGACGTACCCTTACGCGGTGGGGGATGTAACCGCTATATGGCCTCGCCCCCTTAGAGGAGTAAAAATTAGGGTTTGACGTCAGTAAACCATAGAAAGTTGGATAAATCACAGTGGCTCGTAAATGTTATGTATGTTTATGAAGTATGTATGCAAGTCATGTGTTTCGAAATTTATGCATGTTGTTTTATTGTGCTCGATATTCCCCCGCTTGCTGAGTATTCCAAAATACTCACCCCCCTTACAACATGTCCCAGAGAAATCCGAAGAAGAACTCGAGGAGCAAGAGTCCGAAAAATTCTGGGGATGGTGATGATTCAAGAAATTAGATTAAGTTTAAGTTTATTATTATGCAGTTTACGTTTCCGCATTAACTATGTCATCTTTTTGAGATTTCGGTTTTGTAAAGACAATGTTTATTTCATGGAAATTATGATATATAAACGGGTTCGGTTTATACTGTGCTACGAAAGGCTTGTTGTTTCGATGGTGTGATTGTTAAACAACACCGGTGTCAATCCCGAGTCTCGGGGCGTGACCTTTAAGTGGTATCAGAGCCGCCAGGTTCATAATCCGAGTGGAAAAATCGATTTTCGAAAAAAAAAAATTGTCGGTGGAATTTTAACTCGAGGCCGTACTATCCCCTCCGAAACAGCCCAACGAACGAGACTCACCACCCTAAAGTCGTGAGGTAGCGGCTGAAATCGCGAAATTCCTCCGTTTAGACCTCCGAAACGTCGTTTTTGCCGTTTTAGGAAATATTCGTAGACCCTATAACTTCTCGTAGGAAATTCCGAATTCGATTCCGTCAATTGTTCTGGAATCCTCTCGACATATGCTTCGAACCCATATGTCAAATTCCAAACTTTCCATTTTTGGAAAAAACTATATATTTATTTAAATTTCAAAAATTTCATATACATTGCATATTCTCACTTGTTATATACTATCTATTTCGGATTCTGAGCATTTTCATTTTTTGATTTCAGGAAATGGCTCCATCTACCCCTATGCGACCCCGCACCCGTGCCCAAGCTGCGATCCGTATGAAGCAGCTTGCCCTTGACAATCAGTCGCGCCTGATCAAGCGACTTCGAGCCCGGTTAGGCGATAAGAGACAAGAAATTCAGACTCTAGCCACGGAAAAGGAGGACATAAGGGTCCAACTCAATAAGGCGATCTATCAAGGAGAGTTGGTAAGAGGAGATAACATGGATTTGAGGGATGGCATAGAACATGGCTTCTATCGAGAGAAAAAGCTGCAAGAAGATATCGACCGGTAACGAAAAGAATTGGAGGAAGAAAAACAGCTGAATGCCAGGAGCAAAAAGAGACTGGAAAATTTAAGTGAGGCTATAAGCTGCATTGCCAAGGTGAATCATCAACTGACTCAACAGGGTGAAGCGCTGAAGAACAAGATCAAGCAGAATAAGAGGGGGTATGAACTGCGCCACCAGTGTACCATAGATCTGTTGGACGAGGCAGAGGCAGACGTTCAGGGGTGGAAGATGCAGGTGGCCCAGTTTAATGCAGAGAATGCCCAGCTCACCCACATGGTGGAGCTACTGCAAGAGGAGCCAGAAGAGGAGCCGGAAGAGGAGGAGCCGATAGAGATCGATGAGCCTATAGCTGCCATAGGAGATGGAGAGTTAGATGATTAGAGTTTCTTAGTGACCTTTCCTTATTACTAGGAGTTTATCTTTCCATTGTTGCTATTTTATTTTAGTCAGTATGATTTATTTCCATTCAGTACGCTTTGTTCATTCAGTTGTTTCTTTACATTCAAAAATTAATAAAATTATGATTATTTATTAATCTCAGTCGTCCATCTATATTCAAGTTATGTTTACTTATTAACTTCAGTTGTTCTAGCATAACTCATTTATCCAATCTTGTCGTTATGCACGTCAAATTATTAGAAGCGTTTAACTTGTAGGAAATGGCCGGTAGACCACCAAGACAAAACCGCAATCCCCGATATGCTAACAACAACAACAATGCCAACGACGAAGGCAATGTACCTCCACCTCAGTTCATTCTTAATCAAGCAGACTTGATGGCCATAGCCACAATCGTGGCAACAACACTGCAAGGGTTAGTGAACCCGAATGCCAATCAACCACCACCACCTCCACCATAGCACGGAGTAAAGTTCCATTATGAATCCCTCCGCAAGAACAGGTGTCCAACTTTCAGTGGAGCTGCTGACACTGAAGTTGGCCAGAGTTGGCTAAAAAGCGTGGAAACTCAGTTGAGACTGTTGGGTGTCCCGGATGCACTAAAAGTGGACGTGATAGTGCCCTTCCTGGAAGACAAGGCAGCTAAATGGTGGGAAGCAGTCTCGCCAGCCATGACCGCTGCTGGACCAGTCACATGGAGAATCTTCCGGGAAACATTTCTGAAACAGTGCTACCCGGCAGAAGTCAGATTGCAGAAGTTAAGTGAGTTTGAGAATTTCAGTCAAGCTCCAGATATGTCAGTGGTGGAGTACACCTCTCAGTTCAATGCCCTTGGATCTTATGCTCTAGCAATTATGGCGGATGAAGTTCTGAAATTGCATCGTTTTAAGAAGGGGTTGAATAGCAGGATCCAATCAGCTCTAGCAGTCTACCAACCTGCCAACTTTTCAGACCTGATGGGTGCGGCTATGCGAGCCGAAGCTGATATTCATCGAAGAGAAGGGGAAAACAGGAACAAGCGACCCCCTGTCAGCCAGCCTTCCCAGGGAAAACCAGTGTTCAAGAGGCCCAATCAGTCGGTGGACCTCCCTCATGGAAATTCCCCGCCAATAACCATCAAGGACTCAAGCCATGTCCAACTTTCGGCTTCAAGCACTCCGGGGAATGCCGAAGGGCCAGCGGTGTATGCTTTGGATGTGGAAAATCGGGGCACAGAATTGCAGAGTGTCCTACCGCCGCCAACCGACCAGCAGGGCCGAACAGAGGAACTGGGCCAAATGCAGGAGCAGGCCCTAGTAAATCAAAGAAGGACAAACCCAATGCCAGGGTCTTTGCCATGACTCAGGAGGAGGCAGACGACGCTAATGAAGTCGTGTCAGGTACCATACTTATTCAGCAAGTGCCTGCTTATATATTATTTGACTGTGGTGCTACCCATTCCTTTATGTCTAAGAGATTTGCTAAGAAGTTAGGCTGTAAGCCCGAAAAATTAAATGAGCCATGTAATGCCCAAGATTATAGTTGATATTTTTGAGTTATCTCATATTATGAATAAGGGAATGGAAGAACAGACATGGAGAGGCGACGTTGCAATTCGAGTTTTGGTGGTACAGTAGAGTCAGTGCACCCGCGCCATAAAAGTGACCTGCACCTGCGGTGTTGGGACAGAGAGGGCAACGCACCCGCGGTCAAAAATGCACCGTACCCGCGGTCGTGTCTTCTGAATTTGTGGAAGTATTACAGTACGCTCAGCGCACCCGCGGTGCAGAATGAGCGCACCCGCGCTGTGACGTACATGATAAAGAATGAAACCATGTGTCCCTTGCCATGCAATATAGATGCTGAGTCTTCATTATTCACCTTTGCAACTACAGAAACGAGGCAAAACTCCCATGAAGGTTCAAAGTTCCTTCTATCTTAGAATTTAGCTTGTGCAACATCTAATCATCCAAACTTCAATCCAAGCATAGATTCTTGCTCCTCTCATCAAGGGCTACCTAAGGATGTAAGTATTGTTACATTTCAGCATGATTTGAAGTTGAGATGTTGGGGAAATCAGATTTTGATTCCTATTATATGTTCTTATGATGATTGGGAACTTGTATTCATAACCGGATATAGAAACGGATACGTTATGCGGTTATTATTATTTTCAGCATGTATTGTGATTGAGAATATGCAGATTTCAGCATGGTACATTGTATTCTTGAGGATTTTGACTTGTTAAGATGGATATGTGAATTATTGTTAGTGATTGACGTTAATTGAGTTGATCGGTATCGAGAAACTACGCCGTTATGCCGTCGAAATGTATCGAGATTGATTATTGATTAGTATATGTATTAGCTTGAGTTGTAGATTGATATTGTATATCTCAACATTGCCATTTCAGATTGGTATAGACAAACTTCGACAGATATAGACTTCGATCTCAACAAAGATTGAACAACGAAAGGTATAATTCATGTTGATTTGGGAAGATACAACTCGAATTAGATTTGATTTGAGTTTCCCAAAATCACATACAAGATTGTTTATATTTTGATATGTTTGTGCTTTGTTTATAGATTTATATTCAAGCATTTAAGATAGGAGAGTCATTTGCAGAATTGCCAAATTTCTAGAGGTTCGGTGGTATCGACGCATAGGAGCAGATGTACTCCAATTGTAGACATCCGATACAGACAGTACCGAAGTCTAGGAATAAGGCGTACCGTCACCGCGATTGGGAGGGTAGGTGGCAGACTGTGACGTCTTATTCACACCGGGATCCCTAGAGTTAGATACGAGTCGAGTCCAAGATATGAATTGATTTAAGTTACTTGTCTTATATTGTTCATGTTTCATAGACTATGGGACATGTGGTTATTGATTTTATTCATGATAGTATGCTTCATGATTTATATTGTGTATATGCATGTATACATGTTTTATACTGGGATTTGTTCTCACCAGAGTTTCCGACTGTTGTTGTGTCTGTATGTGTGCATAACAACAGGGGGGACATGATCAGGGTCCAGAAGAACTTGACGAGATGAGAGATCGAGATAGCGTGGTGATTTCGGGCGTAGAAGATTACTAGTGATTTTACATATGATCTGTAGTTTGTATTGAACACTAGTTGTATGAATGTACTGAAACAAGACATGTATTTATGTTTGTTGAAATAAATTAGAGAAAGATCTTGTGCTTGATTTATATACACTTGATTTAATGTTAAAGCAAAATTTTGACCCACATTTTCTAGCAAAGATCCAATCAATCCCAAAAAGAATTGAGTCAGAGCCCGGGTCCCCACAAGCCCTTTCGTATAGCCACACTTACAAGTAGGGCCATTGAAACTCACGAAATTCACAGAGATTGTAAAATCAGTATTAGTGGTCAGACTTTTAGTGCCGACTTGATACAGTTGATCATGGTCGATTTCGACATCATCTTAAGGATGGATTGGTTAGCTAGAAACAATGCGATGGTAGATTGTAAGGGAAAGAGAGTCAAACTCCGAACCCCAGATCAGGAAGAAGTCGTGTATCATGGCAAGTCCAAGGAACGGAAGTCACTGCTTTCCGCAACTCAAGCTTGGAGAGCCATGAAATCCGGAGAAGATATCTACCTAGCAATGGTCAGTGAAGTAAGAGAAGAAGTCGAGCCGAAACTGGAAGATATCCCGATAGTGAGAGAGTTCCCAGATGTGTTTCCAGAAGAACTCTCGGGGACAGGTCCCGAATCGCGAAATGGAGTTCGAGATCAATCTGGTTCCCGGTGCTGCACCAATCTCTAAGGCACCTTACAGAATGGCACCAGCCGAACTCAAGGAGCTGAAAGAAAAACTCCAAGAATTGCTAGATAAAAGGCAAATTCGACCGAGTGTGTCTCCGTGGGGAGCTCCAGTACTGTTCGTGAAGAAGAAAGACGGGAGTATGAGATTGTGCATCGACTACAGAGAATTGAACAAGATCACAATCAAGAACAGATACCCTCTACCTCGGATAGACGATCTATTTGATCAGCTTAAAGGAGCCTCCGTCTTTTCTAAACTGGATCTGAGGACAGGTTATCACCAGTTGAAGGTCAGGGCTGAAGATATCTCCAAGACAGCCTTTCGAACCAGGTATGGGCATTATGAATTCACAGTGATGCCTTTTGGTCTGACCAATGCACCAGCATCATTCATTGATCTGATGAATAGAGTGTTCAAGCCATTCCTGGATCAGTTCATAGTGGTGTTCATCGACGACATTCTCGTCTATTCCCCTGATGAGACCAGCCACGAAAAGCACATTCACATTGCTCTGCAAACTTTGAGAGAGAATAAGCTTTATGCTAAGTTCAGCAAGTGTGAATTCTGGCTAAAGAGTGTGTCCTTCTTGGGACATGTAATTTCGAAAGCAGGAGTGTCAGTGGATCCAAAGAAAGTACAAGCAATCACAGAATGGCCGAGACCAAAGAACACCACCGATATCAGAAGCTTTCTTGGATTGGCAGGCTACTATCAGAAGTTTGTCGAAGGGTTCTCCTCCATAGCCGTACCACTGACGTAGCTCACTTAGAAGAATTCTAAGTTCATCTGGGATGAAAATTGTGAGAAGAGTTTCCAGACATTGAAAGGGAAACTCGCATCCACACCAGTGTTAATATTGCCTGCAGAGAATAAGGACTTTACCATCTACAGTGACGCATCTAAGGAAGGTTTAGGATGCGTGCTCATGCAGGAAGAAAGGGTGATCGCCTACGCATCAAGGCAGTTGAAACCGCACGAACAGAACTACCCTACTCATGATCTGGAACTAGAAGCGGTTGTCTTCGTCTTAAAGATTTGGAGGCACTACCTCTATGGTGCTAAATGTGAAATCTTCACAGACCATCAGAGCCTCAAGTACTTGTTCACCCAAAAGGAACTGAATATGAGGCAACGGCGATGGATCGAACTTCTGAATGACTATGACTTGACCATAAGTTACCATCTGGGTAAAGCAAACAAAGTGGCTGATGCGCTAAGTCGGAAGGGCCCAGGCAAGATAACTCTAGCTTCCCTCTCGGCACAGCCATGCCTGCAGGAGACCGTCAAGTTAAACCAAGATCGAGACCCGGTACTGACCAGATTTAAGGAACAAGTCAGAGAAGGGAAGTCTCAGGATCATCAGATTGATGACAAGGGAATTTTGTGGATGAAAGGAAGGCTATGTGCCCAACAGCGACAACCTTCGCCAAGAGATAATGGCAGAGGCGCACAAGTCAAAATTCTCAGTCCATCCAGGTGGTACAAAAATGTACAGGGACCTCAAGAATAGTTTCTGGTGGAATGGCATGAAAAGAGATGTAGCGGAATTCGTCTCCAGATGTCAGGTATGCCAGCAGGTCAAAGCAGAACACCAGCGGCCTGGAGGATTACTGCAACCTCTGGAAATTCCCAAGTGGAAATGGGAGCATATTTTCATGGACTTTGTGGTAGGATTGCCAAAGTCTAGGCAAAGCCACGACGGTATATGGGTGATCGTGGACAGGCTCACGAAGACTGCACACTTCCTACCCGTCCGCATGAATTACAATCTTGATAAGTTGGCTTCGCTGTACATGGACAACATTGTGAGACTGCATGGAGTGCCAGTGAGCATCCTATCTGATAGAGACCCGAGGTTCGTCTCGCGCTTTTGGAAGAGCTTTCAGGAGGCCATGGGAACGAAAGTGACCCTAAATACGGCCTATCATCCTCAAACCGATGGGCAAACGGAGAGAACCATCCAAACCTTAGAAGATATGCTGCGAGCATGCGCTCTTGAAGTTCAGTAGCAATTGGAGTACTCATCTACCCTTAATCGAGTTTGCTTACAACAACAGCTATCACAGCAGCATCGGAATGGCTCCATACGAAGCCTTGTATGGAAGAAAATGTCGATCACCACTTTATTGGGACAAAGTGGGAGAGAAAGCCTTAGTGGGACCCGAGCTAATACAAATGACTGTGGACAAAGTTAAAATTGTCCGAGAAAAGCTCAAGGCAGCTCAAGACCGACAGAAGAGTTGGGAAGATCTGAAAAGAAGGCCGGTAGAGTTCAACGTGGGCGAGAAAGCTTACGTGAAAGTCTCGCCTATGAGAGGAGTTGTCCGATTCAGTAAGGCCGGGAAATTGAACCCTCGATATGTTGGACCCTTTGAAATCTTGGAAAAAGTGGGCACGCTAGCATGCAGGCTGGCACTGCCACCAAACATGTCAAGAATCCACAACATGTTCCACGTGTCCCAACTAAGGAGGTACATTCCAGACCCAAGTCACGTTTTAGAAGTAGAACCACTCTTGACCGAAGGAAACTTGGGAGAAGGACTGAAATATGAAGAAGTTCCTATCAGAATCGTGGACGCCAAAGAACAAGTCCTCAGACGACGCATCATTCCCTACGTCAAAGTGCAGTGGTCCAACCATATTGAGCGAGAAGCAACTTGGAAAGTTGAGGAGAAGATGCGTAAGGATTATCCCTACCTATTTGGTGACCAAGCCAACCCAAGTTTCGAGGACGAAACTTCCCTTAAGGAGGGAGGGATGTAAGAACCGATTTTTAGCATGCAATGAATAACTATAAGGAGATTGGTAAGATTTGATTTATTGTATTAAATAAGATATACATATGGGAAAATAATTGATTGTTGGAACCTTAATTATCAAGTCAATCCAATTAGGACCAAGGCATGCAAATTTCGAAATTTTGGAAAGGGGATTTGCAAGATTAATATATCCTAAAAAGTCTAGAAGATTGATGCATTATATTACAAGCAATTTTCAAAAATCCTACAAGAATATGACTAATTTTTTGATGGGTAGATACATGATTAATTGGAAGCAAATCATCAAAGGTTGCTCAAAATCCTTCCCATCTAAGCAACCATATTGTAAGCCAAATTAAGAGCAATGGATTAGGGAATAAAAACCTCACAACCTAGGTAACTCAATTTTCGAAATTGGGCAAGGATTTAGAGTCAAATTTGTGAGATATGGCATGAATTATGGTATGATTTGAGTTCCAAATTTAGACCCTCTCCCTCCACCTATAAATACTCCATCATCCCTACTCATTTCCTACTCAAGATTTTCGAAATTCCCCTTGCTGAAATCTCAAAAATTTCAGCATCCCCTAGTCGAAACTCTGCCCTAATATCGTCCCAACGTTAGCCTAAAAGTCGAACCGAAGCGCTGCCCGGACAAAGAGCGAGAAGCAACCTAAATCCCGAAGCCAAGCATCTTCGTTTTTCTAGCACTCAAACACTGTAAGTGGGCTGTTTTTAAATCTTAAAATTTCGGTTATGCATATGTGAAATTTTTCGGTTGTTGAAAATACAGTCGAGTACAATTCTTTTCCTACTCCTTCTTGTGTTGTGTCATTCGGTTTTAAGCACTGTGAGGAGTCGACTGTATATGGGTGGGAATCCCAACCATGACGTACCCTTACGCGGTGGGGGATGTAACCGCTATATGGCCTCGCCCCCTTAGAGGAGTAAAAATTAGGGTTTGACGTCAGTAAACCATAGAAAGTTGGATAAATCACAGTGGCTCGTAAATGTTATGCATGTTTATGAAGTATGTATGCAAGTCATGTGTTTCGAAATTTATGCATGTTGTTTTATTGTGCTCGATATTCCCCCGCTTGCTAAGTATTCCAAAATACTCACCCCCCTTACAACATGTCCCAGAGAAATCCGAAGAAGAACTCGAGGAGGAAGAGTCCGAAAAATTCTGGGGATGGTGATGATTCAAGAAATTAGATTAAGTTTAAGTTTATTATTATGCAGTTTACGTTTCCGCATTAACTCTGTCGTCTTTTTGAGATTTCGGTTTTGTAAAGACAATGTTTATTTCATGGAAATTATGATATATAAACGGGTTCGGTTTATACTGTGCTACGAAAGGCTTGTTGTTTCGATTGTGTGATTGTTAAACAACGCCGATGTCAATCCCGAGTCTCGGGGCGTGACAAGTATCACGAATAAAGATTCGTGATACTGCTAATAATTAGGATGCTAGCCACGCACACTTAAATTAGTAGATCGATTTTTGTTTACGAAAATGGACTTGAACAAAACTTGTGTGAGACGATCTCACGAGTCGTATTTTGTGAGACGGATCTCTTATTTGAGTCATCCATGAAAAAATATTTCTTTTTATCGTGAATATCGATAAGATTGACTCGTCTCACAGATAAAGATTCGTGAGACCGTCTCACAAGAGACCTACTCAATGGACTTTGGGTGGTCAAAAAACTTATTAATGAGTATTATTATTATTATTATTATTATCATTAATTATTCACCAAATTCATAAGAAATGACACATTTGTCAACCTCCAAATACCAACTTTTACTGTTGCAAGAAGGCGGAAATCTCCGGCTCTCTCTCTCTCTATACATTTTATAGAGACATTCCATTATGCTCTCATCATTCAGCCGATCGGGTACACTTAAACCAGCTCATTTCGTTGGCATTTGGATTTCTTCAAGTGTTGGAGACAAGAACCGAGAGCACATTCAAGGAAATGGACGGAGAATCGGTGCTTGATTTATTGAACAAAACCGGGGTCGGAGGAGGTGTTGAGGATGTGTATTGCGAGGATAGGGCGTCGGAGGATCAGCTTGTCACCCCATTGACTGTCACGGTAGCCAGGTCATCACATTCTTCAAAATTCTTGAATTATCAATGTCAGTCTTGATTTATATCAATATCCCATCACGTGATGCTTTTAATCCATTCCAAGCCAAGGCAAGAATTATTCCTTGGGTGCATATTATGTATCATGTATGTCAGGCTGGATATTTCATCATCATATCTGTTTTTCTATTAAATGGTCTTCTTCCCTTCAGTTGCTTATCTGAATTATGTCACATGTATCTTCAGTGGAACTACATTATTGCGCGATCCACATCACAACAAAGGGATTGCTTTCACTGAAAAGGAAAGAGAGTCACATTACCTGACAGGTCTTTTGCCTGCAGCACTGTTTTCTCAAGAGCTTCAGGTAATGTCTTGTGATTATTATCTCATTTTAGTCATCACACTTTTCTCCTGGTTTGCTTGTAATTACTTTTCCCTATTTGGGTGATCAGGAGAAGCGGTTGATGAAGAATCTACGTGATTGTAAAGTTCCATTGCAGCGATATATGGCCATGATGGATCTCCAGGTGCGAAACAGTAATCCATTAATGCATACATTCTATTTAAGTTAAAACCGAGCGTTTGGACATGGAAAATGAATAGAATAGAATCGTAACGTGACGAATCATTTTAAAATCCTATTAGAATTGGGAAAGATATCTGATCTTTTATTCAAAAAAAAATCTGAAAGATGTGTGTGATTTCATTTCCTAAACATGCAGGAGAGAAATGAAAAGCTGTTTTACAAGCTTCTTATTGATCATGTTGAAGAACTTCTACCCGTTGTCTATACTCCAACAGTCGGTGAGGCCTGCCAGAAGTATGGTAGCATATTCAGGCGTCCCCAGGGTCTCTTATCAGCTTAAAAGAAAAGTACTACCTTGTGCGCTTTCTTTTCAGTTAATGTTACCCCATAGAGAACTTTTCTCTGTGATTTATTTTGATAACTCGATGATCCAACTTCTCCAGGGGGAAGATTCTTGAAGTGTTGAAAAACTGGCCAAAAAAGTCGATTCAAGTTATTGTTGTAACTGATGGAGAGCGTATTTTAGGACTTGGAGATCTTGGCTGCCAGGTGACATAAAATATTCTTATACTTTCTTAGAAGCTGAAGCATATACTTCCTGTGGAATTACAAAAAGAAAATGTTCGAAATTGTTGCAGGGTATGGGAATTCCGGTAGGAAAGCTAGCTCTGTATATTGCAATTGGAGGAGTCTGTCCCTCAGTAGTAAGCGCAACTCTCACTTTTAGCTCAAGCTTTAATAGAATAGCTTAATAAATCTGCTATTTTTTAGCTCAAGCTTTATATAGTTATCTTGCTCTGATAATTTCGTGTGCTCCCCTGACAATGTCTGCCTATTACCATTGATGTTGGCACAAATAACAAGAAATTGCTGGAAGATGAATTCTACATTGGTCCGAGGAAAAATAGAGCTACCGGTCAGGTCTAAATAATTCCTTTTATCATGTAAAAATTTCTGTTTGGAAAATAAGAATACATAATTTTACATTTTTAAGTTTTCGTTTTTCGCATGTTTAAGGTAATGATATATCTTCCAATTTGCTTTCAGGAGTACGCAGACCTCCTAGATGAGTTCATGTCAGCAATCAAGCAAAATTATGGTGAGAAGGTCTTGATACAGGTGGGGCATGATCTTTTGCCACATTTCAATTATCGATATTCGGGTTCTTATTTGGTCCAAATTTTCATAATTTTGTCAGTTCGAAGATTTTGCAAACCATAATGCCTTTGAGCTACTTGCCAAATACCGAACGACTCATCTCGTGTTTAATGATGATGTCCAGGTAAAAGTGATCTTCTGATGTTTCTGTTTGATTTTAAATGTTACCCTCTTTGTCAAGAATATACAATAATTTAGTTATGGCATCTCAGGGTACAGCTTCTGCAGTTCTTGCGAGGCTTGTCGCAGCTCTGAAACTTGTTGGTGGAACTTTAGCTGATCATACTTTCTTATTCCAAGGAGCTGGAGAGGTTGCTATGTAATCAAGCAAGCAATCTTTGAATTCAAAGCCACCTAAATTTGAATTCAAAGAACACCATTTTTGAATTATAAACACATGTGTTGATTAGTAAAATATTATGAGGTAAGCCATGATGTTTTAATTTTGTTTTCTTCCCTAAACTTCACCTATAAATACCCATCCATTCTTCATCTTATTCATTGTTGATATCACTTATGATGTTCCGCTACGATGTTACCTCATTTATTTCCCTGATATCCCAACAACTGGTATCAGAGCTAGATTCTCAAATACTATAGAAAGTCCTCGTATGCTCTGTGATTGCAGCTTAGTCTGAACTTCCACATCAGAAAAGGTTTTCTAGACAGTATTAGGGAAGTGGTTCTTTTGTGTTCAGGCTTTGACGATTAATTCGTTGGTAGAACTCACAAAAGATGGAGGTACACACAAGCAAGATGATTAGTCTTAATGGCTCTAATTATCAACTTTGGAAAAGTAAGATGAAAGATCTTTTATTCGTCACCAAGATGCACCTACCGGTGTTCAACGAGTCTAAACCAGATGATAAATCAGATGCCGAATGGAACTTCGAGCACGAGCAAGTCTGTGGGTACATCCGACAATTTGTCGTTGACAACGTGTACAATCATATTTGTAACAAGACACATGCTCGTACACTTTGGACGAAGTTGGAGACACTATATGCCTCCAAAAGTGGCAACAACAAATTATTCTATTTGAGCAAGCTTGTCCAGGTTCGATACAAAAAAGAACTCTGGTCGCAGGTCATCTGAACGAGATTCAAGGATTCGTGGAGCAGTTATCAAGTATGAGCATAAAACTTGATGACGAGGTCATATCTCTGATTGTGTTAGCTTCATTGCCAGAGTCTTGGGAGACTCTAAAAGTATCACTCACGAACACAGCACCAGGAGGAGTCGTGAGTATGGACTTCATCAAGAGTGGCATCTTGAATGAAGAGATGAGGCGGAGATCTCAAGGTTCCTCTGCCTCACAGTCAGATTTTTTGGCTGCTGAGTCAAGGGGTAGAAGCAAGATCAAGAAAAACACAAATCAGAAGCCAAGAAGAAGCAAGTCCTCGGGGAGATATGCCAACGTAAAGTGTTATCGCTGTGGAGAAAACGAACATATTAAAAAATACTGCGGAAAACCGAAAGACAAACATGAAACCGATGATGAGCAAACAAACGTCATTGATGAATTCAATGTTGTTCACGAGCTAGAGCAGGAGTCCGTAAATTTGGCAACTCAAGTAACTAGTTGGGTGATCGATAGTGGAGCAACAGTCCACGTCACATCTCGAAAAGAATGCTTTACATCCTACACACAAGGGGACTTTGGTGTGGTGAAGATGGGGAATAACGACTTATCCAGAGTCGTGGGAAAAGGAGATGTGAGCTTGACTACCGTGGATGGCTCTACACTGATCCTGAAAGACGTCAGGCATGTGCCCGAGATGCTCCTGAGTCTGATATCGGTCGAAAGACTCGATGAAGAAGGTTTCTGTACAACCTTCCGCAATGGGGTATGTAAGATTTCAAGAGGATCACTTGTGGTGGCAAAGCGATTAAAGATGTCAAAGCTATATGTAGTTCAGGAAAATCATTCTGAAGGAGTGAACTACGCAGGTGAAGAAAACTCAACAGAGTTGTGGCACCGACGTCTTGGTCACATAAGTGAAAAGAATCTTACACGCCTTGTGAGCAAGCAAGTTCTACCCGGTATAAAGCAGGTTCATATGAAACAATGCACAAACTGCTTAGCCGGAAAACAAAATAGAATATCATTCAAAAGTTCACCTCCTAGCAGAGCCGATAAAATTCTAGATCTGGTGCACTCAGATCTATGTGGTCCGACGCCATTGTCGCTCGGAGGAGCGAGGTACTGGGTAACTTTTATCGATGATCATTCTCGGAAAATTTGGGTGTGGACACTCAAAACCAAGGACCAAGTTGCGGAAACGTTCAACAATTTTCTAAACTTGGTTGAACAGAAAACATGCATTAAACTCAAATGTATTTGAACAGATAATGGAGGAGAATACATTGGAACCTTTGATGAGATATGCAAAAAGAACGGAATCATACATCAAACAACACCACCAAAGACACCACAACTCAATGGATTAACTGAGAGGATGAATAGAACTTCGGCAGAAAGAGTCAGAAGCATGCTCTCACATGCAAAGTTGACAAAAGAATTTTGGGGTGAGGCCGTGGTTGCTGCTGCATATATATTGAATCGCTCACCTTGTGTTCCTCTCAATTATGATGTCCCGGAGCAGGTGTGGCAAGGCAAAGAAGTTTCCTATAATCATTTGCGGGTATTTGGCTGTGTTGCTTATGTTCATATACCAAAGGATGAAAGACAGAAGTTGGATGTCAAAACAAGAAAGTGCATATTTATAGGCTATGGCGAGGATCAACTTGGTTACAAGTTTTATAATACAGATCTCAAAAAGCCTATAAGAAGTCATGATGCCATATTTCAGGAGAATGAATTCTTGGAGACTGCGGAAAAGGAGAATTCTGGATCTGAACATGATCTGGAGTGGTGGCCTTCAACGGTAAATCCACAACCGGTTGAAAATGAAGAATTGCAGAACGATCATGAGGATGATGATATCCGTGTTCACAGTGAACCACCAGCAGAAAGTTCTCGTGATACAATGACCACATGTTCTGGAAGAGAAGTGCGACCCTCAACCAGATATTCCACCAATGAATATATCATGCTAACTGACGGGGGAGAACCAGAGAGCTTCGAGGAAGCTATTACCGGTGAACACAAGGATAAGTGGATGGAGGCTATGCAAGAAGAAATGCAATCATTGCATGATAATGAGACGTTTGAGTTGGTGAAGTTGCCGAAAGGCAAGAAAGCTTTGAATAATAAGTGGGTGTTCAGATTGAAGCACGAAGAACACAGTAGTCAACCAAGATTCAAAGCTAGGATTGTCGTCAAAGGTTTCGGACAGAAACATGGGGTCGACTTTGATGAAATATTTTCACCTGTGGTGAAGATGACATCCATCCGGATTGTGCTAGGGTTAGCAGCAGAGTTCGATCTGGAGGTGGAACAAATGGATGTCAAGACCGCATTCCTTCATGGGGATTTGGAGGAAGAAATCTACATGGAGCAACCAGAGGGCTTTGCAGAGAAGGGGAAAGAGGATCTCATGTGCAGATTAAAGAAGAGTTTGTACGGTCTCAAACAAACACCAAGACAGTGGTACAAAAAGTTTGAATCAGTGATAACTCAACAGGGATTCAAGAAAACCACTGCAGACCATTGTGTGTTTGTCAAATATACCTCTGATGATGATTTGATGGTGCTTCTGCTCTATGTGATGACGTGTTGATTGTTGGCAAAGATGCTTCTGAAATCAAAGGCCTAAAAAAGCAACTAAGCAAGACTTTTTCTATGAAATACTTGGGGCCAACAAAAAGAATTATTGGCATGGAAATTCATCGAGACAGGTATGCCAAGAAGACCTGGTTGTCGCAGGAAAAGTATATTGAAAAGGTACTTCAGAGATTCAACATGGACCAGGCCAAAGCAGTTGGATGTCCTCTTGCTAACCACTTCAAGTTGAACTCAAAACAGAGTAGAGGATGAGGAAGAAGAAATGAAAGGTGTTCCATATGCTTCAGCTGTTGGAAGTCTGATGTATGCCATGGTATGTACTCGGACGGATTTAGCTCATTCAGTAGGTGTAGTGAGTAGATTCCTTTCAAAACCGGGAAAGGAACATTGGGCTGCAGTAAAATGGATATTCAGATATCTACGGGGAACCTCTAAACATAGATTGAGTTTTGAGGGATCCAAACTTGAGCTTGTAGGCTACACAGATGCAGATATGGCAGGAGATGTTGACTCCCGAAAATCTACATCAGGATACCTGATTACATTTGCAGGGGAAGCTGTGTCATGGCAGTCGAAGTTGCAAAAGTGTGTAGCATTATCAACCACTGAAGCGGAGTTCATTGCAGCAACTGAGGCATGCAAGGAAATGTTATGGATGAAAGGGTTTTTGGATGAATTAAGTTTTGTGCAAGATCAATACAAATTGTTCTGTGACAGTCAGAGTGCAATTCATCTTGGAAAGAATCCTTCAATGCATTCAAGATCAAAGCATATTGATGTTCACTATCATTGGATACGAGATGTATTGGATAAGAAATTGTTAAAGCTTGAAAAGATTCACACTGATGAAAATGGATCTTATATGATGACCAAGACATTGCCGAAATGGAAGTTGGAATACTATAGAGCTGTTGCAGGTTTAATCGAATTCACAAAATGGGCTTGAGGGGGAGAATTGCTATGTAATCAAGCAAGCAATCTTTTAATTCAAAACCACCTAAATTTGAATTCAAAGAACACCATTTTTGAATTATAAACACATGTGTTGATTAGTCAAAAATTATGAGGTAAGCCATGTTGTTTTAATTTTGTTTTCTTCCCTAAACTTCACCTATAAATACCAATCCATTCTTCATTTCATAAACACACCAAAACACAAAATCCTCTCATCTACAATCATAAGTGTGGAAGTGAGACATATGATTTAATGTGAGATTTCTTAAGGAGTGTTTATCCTTGGAAGGAATAGGATTAGTGGAGAGAAAGTGAGTGTTAAAATCAGAGTGTTCTGAGTGAAATACTTTGTATTCTCAATTCTCTTGTCTTCTTTGTCATTAATATATGAAGTGATCTCCTTGAGAGTTTTAGAGTGGACGTAGCCCAATCTTGGGGTGAACCACTATAAATACTGGTGTTCATCTTATTCATTGTTGATATCACTTATGATGTTCCGCTGCGATGTTACCTCGTTTATTTCTCTGATATCCCAACAGAGGTTACATTTACTTTATTCTTGAATTCCCATTCCCCCTGCTTGATTATATAATTTATATATATTTTCTACATCCTATGTTTTGTGAATTCTCTTACAATATTTGCATGAATGGGCTACCTAGAAAATTTGAAATAAACTTTGAATATGGTACAATTTATCCTTTGATCTAACTTCTATTTTTGGCTTCTTAAAGGCTGGGACAGGTATAGCTGAACTTATCACCCTTGAGATATCCAAAAGGGTATGGTTTATTTTTTGTCCTCGCTGTTGAATAATGTGCATGCTAAATTATGCTTCTTGATTTTTCGACTCATGGCTGCAGACAAATGCTCCAGTCGAAGAGACGAGGAAGAAAATCTGGCTTGTGGACTCTAAGGTACAAAATGATCGTCTTTAAGACATCATCCCTTTTGTTTTCTTATTACGTACCACATAAATTTGTTTACTATCATTAAACTTTATATTTTCGACAACAGGGATTAGTTGTTAGTTCGCGTCTCGAGTCCCTTCAGCATTTCAAGAAACCATGGGCTCATGATCATGAACCAGTTAAAGAACTTTTGGATGCAGTTAAAGTGGGAAGACCGTGTCTTGAATTGAGCCCTTTGTATCGCTAAGATCTCCATGATAATTATTTTGCTCGATATCTAATGTATCTACTAATTCAGGCAATAAAACCAACAGTTCTGATTGGAACTTCGGGTGTTGGAAGAACGTTTACAAAGGAAGTCATAGAGACCATGGCTTCTTTAAATGAGGTTACTTTTTATTTTTTAATCTTAGTCTATTTTTTTTATATAGAAACCTCTGATTCTTGCTCTCTCAAACCCAACTGCACAATCAGAGTGTACTGCTGAAGAAGCTTATGCTTGGAGTGAGGTAAATGGATCTTTTTTCCTTGAAATTCTATAAACTAGGGGTGTAAAAGAGCCAAGCTGTTCTTGCGATCTCAAAAACATAAAATTCGTGTTCGAATGCCCATTGAGCTACTCAAACTCGATCTGTAGTTATTTGTTTATTTTCTACTTTATTTTAAGATGATTAAATTATTACTTCTTTCATAAATAAAGAAATTAAAAATAAAAAATGTGAGTAAACTGAATATCTGAATGACCTTGGCTCTCAATAGATTGCTTGTTTGAGTCACCTCAAGTAGTCAAACTCAAGAATACTACTTCTCAAGCCCGCCTCAACTCCAATGCACTCATGCCAAAACCTTGGCAAGTTTTCATAGTACAATATCACTTGCAGCGACGTGCCATCTTCGCCAGTGGATGTCCGTTTGATCCGGTGGAGTACAATGGGAAAGTATTCGTGCCTGGTCAGGTTTATATCCACATAAAGAAGCACTATTTTTTATTGCTTCATTCTCTATTCTAACACCAGCACTTATCTTCATAGGCAAATAATGCTTATAAATTTCCTGGATTCGGTTTGGGTTTGATCATGTCTGGTACAGTGTATGTACATGATGATCTGCTCTTGGTAGCCTGTGAGTATTCACAGAGCCTTTAAAATGCATTATAATTCTACAATTTATAGGGACGACTTCCAATTCTATTGTAACTTTTCGCTGCAGCGGAAACTTTGGCAGCTCAAGTGACAGAAGAGAACTATGCCAAGGGACTGATATATCCACCATTCACAAATATTAGAAAGATTTCTGCCCACATTGCAGCTGAAGTTGCGGCAAAGGCATATGAACTTGGTAAGTTCTCACGGACAAATTCATAAGATTTTATCATAGTCGATGAATTATTTAGAATGAATTTAAATGGTTTCCTTTTCCGTTTCGAGTGCTACTGACATTGCTAACAATAAGTTACATTAGCTTGATATAATTTCTTCTGACCATGCGGGTTGGGCTTCCAGGCTCCCACGCCCCAAGGATCTTGTCAAGTACGCCGAGAGTTCTATGCATACTCTGGTGTATCGTAGCTATCGCTTACCGAACTACATAATCAACACGTGGTTTGATGTTACAAATGTTTTCACTTTGTCTTGGAATGTTCTCTCTTTTCTTCTTTTATTGGATTTAAGGTTGTACTTGTTTCTTCGAGATTTTTGCCACTTTATTGTTTAGGTTTTATTTCTTTGTACGTTTGTCAAGCAATATTGTTTGCAACGAAATCAGGGTTCTTGAATTTGTCGATGGAAGATGCTGTACGAGATTTCGGAATTTGAAATTCACCCGTTTGGGCAAATGGCAAATTATGGTCTGCCCCATAATTTTTGTTCTCCTTTCTATTTCGGTTTTCTTGCTTTCCTTGAGATGCTAGAGAGTACTACGAATCATAATGACATCAAGCATCACGAGTCCAAATAAATCAAGATGAAGCAATAACGCTCACGATTTGTATAATTAATTCAATGAATTTCTTTTTTTTTAAAAGAAAAAGATGCGTTTTGCTCCTCTAATTTTCAATATTTAGTCTTTTTTTAAATGGTGTGTTTATCCCGCGATAAACGGCATCCCTTATCCAAATTTCTGAACCTGCAAGAGATAAAAAAAAAAAGAGAACTTTCACAAAATACTAAAACCTGGAGGTGGCTTAGTTACAGATTCTGATTATTTGATTCTATATTTGCAAAACATCCCAAGCAACTTTAACAACAGCCGTCAATTTTTTTTTTTATCAAAGCTCTCTTTTTTCCACAGACTAACAACAAACAATCTACATGAAAAACCAGCGAACCAAAGTCCTCAAAAGATAGTTAACATTGTTTTAGTTCGTATCATCCAAAATCTGCGAGCTTCTTATTCCCCAAAATGACCGTGGCCTCATTTTCTTCCTCGTGGCTGAAAAGTGCCAACCCATGTGAGTTCCACATGTGGTGCATTCAGCCATCGACCATGCATACCTGCATCAATACGTGCCCAAAATATCAAACTCACATCATTTGACAGATGAAGAACAAACCAAGATTCAGAATGTATAAAGTATTTAATTGTGCCCGTCGTGACATTGATACCAAGGGAAACAGTAACACGTTGGAAAACAAAGCAATAAGCTTCTTTTATTCAAGATTTTCTTCTTGTCAACTCTTACTGGCTAAATCTTAAACAGATTGCCTGTTAAATTTTGGTGAAATCAAGTCACAAATACGATATATGCTAGAAACAGGTCATACAAAGGTAGTTTGGCATGTAGTGGTTCTCACAACTCATCAAGGACCAGGCAGTAACGCCAACATTGAACAATAAAATATTATTGCCATAAATAAACGACTGAGTGTATATCTGATTTGCGGTGCCTCATTACAAAATATATTGGCTCAGATGGCAATGACATACCATGCCAGTATAAGCAAATTTAGACCAGGATCTTTAATTAGGAGACATAGGAAGCCATCGAAAGAAGAGAATATACCCGGGAAACCAGCTGAACTCTTTCACTGGAGGCCCTGCAACTCCTACTCCATTTGTTTTGAAGAGAGTCATTACCTCGTGCACAAAACCATGTGGATTAGCATAGGCACTAAGAGGCCCATCACTAGACATGATTAACATATCACTTCGCCTTCCAATCAACGTCTATGAAAGAAACAAGGTAAGCAAAATGTGATCATCAATTCAACAAAGACACAAAGGTACACGAATACTATAACATATACATTCATCCATGGTAACACATTCATATTTAAATGTTTATAGAGATTGTAATATGATGCACAGTTCCTTGACCTGTTACAAAAATATTTAGTAACAAACAACTTTAGAAAGTGGACACCTATTTATGAGTTATATCCCAAGAGGACATAGAAGCATCCAATGAACGAAAAAAATGGGAGCACGAGGCATATATGAATAATCTGTAATGACATGCTACATTACCTGGCAAAATTTGCACTGAATTTTATCAAAACTTTCAAGTAACTTAATTTCCCTTCGCAATCTATAAGAAGTACCATCAATTTCCAAAAGCTCTTGCCTCTTAGATTCAGATATTGGAATTTTACTAGCAATGTGAAATGAAAGAAGATCTGGTTTCATTACAAGCCCCTCCATGCTTGGTGATTTAACAACTTGTTTCCACCTATCTGCAACATTACATATATTGAATCACTTACAAGTTTTCAGTTCATGCACCTTCATTTTGTAAAAGCAATTTGTGCCAAATTAAAAAAGAAAACATAAACTAAGGTCATGTGAACTTAAAGGACATTTAAAATAAAGGATAAAACATGAGATGTTGCCGAACTTGCAAAAGTTCCATACTTCATTTCCTATACTTAATGAAGTGATGCATAATATAAACTAGTAGTTAGACATCTGGGTTTGACATCCTGTATACCCAAGCAATCAGTATAGAAGTCTCTGCTTAACAAGGGATACAAATAGATAAAATAGATAATAAGGTGTTTGAATTAGAGGTTTTTCTTTCAGAAAAAACAAAGAAAAATAGACGTATTAAAACTATGAAGCGTATTATGGGCATTATACATTTCGTATACCAAAAAGTTAACGTAAGGTGGTCTCAATTAACGTATAGTGCAGATGTTGATATTCTCTCAAACATGCAAAGGAAAGTCCCCTTACCAGCTGCCTTTCTAGCAAGAGAATAAGAATCGAACATGTTGTAAACCCAACTGGGCCAAAATGCTCCAGGAACATTCCGAAGCAGGGCTACGGAGCGCTTGTCCCATTTTGCCCTGTAGTGATGTTGCACACCTGAGAAGGTCCTTTTTCCAACATTAGAACTAGCATGTAAGTTCTGTTTGTTGTGTTCTGAATGAATCGACCTCAAATAGATATTCAATCCTGACAATTCAGGATGAAATTCTGAATGCTGGACAAAGTTCTCCTCATCACTGCTCATTGACTCATCATTTACATTAGGGCAACAAGAGGCTAGAGCAGATTGGTGCAAACTTTTTTCTGCTGATGAAAGTTCACTTTCAAAACTCCCCTCTGACATTGCATCAGAATCTTTTCCCTCCTCACAGCTGCGGTGATTAAGCTGAGAATCCTTTAAAGATGGTGTGCTCCAGATACTACTAGTTTGCAAGTTTCTCAATGGAGCCAGCTTGCCAACGACTTCCTGTGGTGTTCTTAGTGGCAGATCTTCCCTAATTATCTGAACCTCTCCACATGGCTATTTCAAAGCAGTTAGACAATGATAAAATGAACTGTACAAAAACATGAACTCTAGCTTGAAAATTTAAAAGAACTTACTGCTCCCTCTGCATCAATCAAGCGGCGCTTCAGACGAAAACGCTGCTGGCCGCGGGCAACCACGTTTACTGAACCGTCTTCCAGCCGCCGATGTTGCCGAATCTGCGATAAGTTGTAAGGAACTGAATTATTCTAGAACTAAATGTTCTATATAAAATTTAAAGTTGACGAAAGGAGTTAATTGTTCATTTGTAGTAGAACTCAACAGAGATTTCTCAACTTACAGAAACCTGACTCCTTAAGATTACCCTCATAAAACGAATTTTTTTGAAGTAACATACTCAAGTGATTCCAGGTAACAAGGGGCCATAGTCTATACCCTTTGTTTCTGATGTAGGCATTGAGAACACTGTGAGCATGAACAAACAGAGGCGCATGATCCAATATGTGTATTCTAGGAGGAAGGTAGGGAAGCCACGTGGGGGAGGGGTTGAGGTACAAAAGAGTGGGGAGAAGAGAGAGGGCAATCATATTTTCTGTTATGTTCCTTCCGATAGATGTTAGTTGGATCTAGTCTTGTCAGCTGCTAAAATCCCTTATCGGGAAGAGTATAAGAAAAAATGGATGGAAGAAAAGGAGAGGCGGGAGGACAAAAAAGATGAATGAAGGAGAGGGCGACCACATCGGCCATTGTCCGGTGGTCGGCAGTGTCGTACAAATGGTATGTTGTGATAAAAAAAATTATGTTTAGTAGAGTTGTACATATGGTATGTTGTCTATAAAATTTGTATGCTTAAAAGAAATTCCAATAATCATGAAATAAGTAATAACAAACAATATACTATGCAATAAGTCATTCATATTATGGCTGCATCTCCTGATAATATTAGATTACATTTTTTATTTTAACGCTTGATACTACAAAAATGCATTGGCAGTAGCATAATGAATCTGGTCCAGAAAAGAGCAAGAGAATCTTGGACATTAAAAGCAGAAAAATCAACTATTTCCTGCAGCGAAAATACCCAGCTGTTAAAGGAATTCTGCTAACCTCAGCAGTTGTGCCAGTAGTTGAAAATCTTATCCTGTCACTATTTGAATCTCGATAAACGCGAACCTGAAATATATCGCCAATATCAATACAACACAAGAAAAAAACAGCTAAAATAAAGTAATGACACATGAAAAGGAAGTAAAATGGGTAGGAATTAGGAAAGATTCACATACCACACCAATAGTATAAGGAGCATCAGCTTGTCTCATTGCTCGTTCAACTCCAGTTATAAAATTAGGAAATATCACTCGAAGAGGAAGTGTCGCCTCAGGGAATAAAACAATACCTGCAAGAAGTTGAAAACAAGAGATACAGAAGCTAAAAAAAAAATAGATCCGATGTCCATCTTTGATCCTACCTTATGCAACATCCCTTGTGATAATCTCATTAATTTTAATGGCATTTATAACAAGAACATAAATAAATATCGACTTCGATTGAATGGAGGACATCATCCATGATAAATGATATAGAAAGACATTATCGATGCAAATGGATAAAAAAATTGTGCAAACACTAAAATTTTCTTGGATGCTTGAACCAAAACAGAAGAAAATTCAAGTTGACTTACAAAATAAGAAAATGTTAGTGGTGATGTCATTCAACCTCAACGTTTTTAGGTAAGTACCTTCTAGATAGAACAGCGGAAGCGTCAGCACAGCGCCACCATCCAAAAATGCCATTCTGTTATGAGTGTCATCAACCTCTGATACACATGCACAAAACAATCGAATCTCATGTTTGATTGAAACATATGTAGGGGAAAAAAGATAATTCACACGAAGATGCCTACCACCAAGGTATGAATGCAATGCAACTAAGGAGGTGTCATAAGTGTTGGATGCAGCAGCACCACGGTGACTACAAACCCGAGATAAAATGATCAAATTAACAGAAAATAAAATGGACAAAATATAATAATACACGTAGCATTTCCCAGTACACGGAGTGTCAATAAACTTTGAAAATTTTCGAGATAATTCCAAACATGTAACAGAATTACTAATGAATATCCTACATTCTGACTGGTCCATCTCTCTAATTTGTAATTCACATAGCAATTAAATAGGCACAAGCACAAAAAGGCAACACGAACTATCGGCGAACCAAAGTATCCCATGCGCTTGCATGCGTGCAAAAAGAAACAGCAAACCTACACAATCTGTCGGGATCACCATTACATCTAGCATCACATGTTAAGCAAATTCTTAGAGGATAAAATCAATAATGAACCAGCGATCGAACTCACAATCTATGTAATTGCATCCAAAAGCCCTAAATCAAATCAAACGTGATAGAAAGGCATTCATATAATGCAAGCCACACGTCAATTTCCAGAAACCAAACACTAAAAAGTAAAACAGTACGTACACAAACGTGAAAATTAAAACTGTGAAAGAAAAAAAATTCTGGAAAATGAATCTGAAAATGAACTAGACATTTACATATCCTCGTCAGACAAATCCTCATTGTCGACTTCCTCGATTTCCAACTCCTCCGATTCCAGCTCGCGAATTTGCTCAATTTGTAACCTCTCACTCTCTGGTATCAAATCTTCCTCCATCGATCAATTATCCGAAATTGCACGATTTTTCAATTGATTTCCAACATGTATCACAGCAGGAAAAGCATTCGGGAGAGATTTAGCGCCGAAAAGGGATGGGTTTCCGCCCGGTTCGTTTGCGTGTCAAATATTTGGCAGCAGAAAGCAAACGTGTCTAATTTAATTAATTAACTATTTATTATTTTTTCAATTAAATTGTTTTTAATTAATTTAAATTTAATATCGTTCCAAAAATATTTGGCCGCCCAAGTCCGTTTAGTAAAGGAAGTCTCACAATTGAAATGGCACAAAGCTTTGCGCCATGAATTGGTCCACTATTACATATTCCAGATCGTGCAAGAACACGGCGCTTAATTTGGAGTGAAGAGTTAGGACCATGGATGTCATTCGGATCGGGTTGAAATAAAAGTATTACAAAAATATTTTCAGCCGGACCTGACTGGAACCCGAAAACTCTATACATGAACCCGAACCAACTTGACCAACCCGAAACATTAATTAATTTTCTAAACTATTATAATTTAAAAACATAATAACAAAACTTTAACTCAAATATGATAATTATGTTTCATCAGTTTAAATACAAAATTTGACAGTCTAATAATAATTGTCTAAACTATTAATTAATCAACAAAAGAAAAGAAAACCTGGAAACATCACGATAAAAATATATCATATCAATATAAAATAAAAAATTCTTTGAGTATCATGGAGTAATTTTCAAGTTCCAAGCTCCACTTCACTATTTTTTTGCACCTTTTTTATGCGTCAAACTTTGAAACAACAAAAAATAAATAAAAAATTAAAATTTGAAAGCTAAAAAACCTTAATTTTTTTGGGTTTACATTTATAAAGTACTTGAATAAACATGGTAAAAGATCATTGTGACATGTACTTGTTTAGAGATTATAATTTTTTATTTTATATGATTTTTTAGAGTTACAGTTTTCTAATATGTAATCTCTTTCTTTGTAACGTTGGCTAGAAATTGAGTGGTTAAAAAAATTTGCAATCAACAGTTTTTTGTTTATATTTATAAATTACTAGAATAAAACATGATAAAAAATCATTGTGATATGTCATTTTTTTAGAGTTTATTTTTTTATACTCTCTTTAATCTACTTGTACCTATTAACTAGAAATTATATGTTTAAATTAAGAACATGTCTCTTCTAAGAGCTTTTCACTGATCTTTATTCCTGATACTGGTCAACTCTGCTCATATTTAAAATAAAAAATAATACTTTTAACATAAAAAATAATATTTTCTCTTATGTGAACAAAATAAGATATATGTTTCATAAAATTGATCCGTGAAACTGTCTCATATGATCTTTTGTGTTAAATTATACATTAAGAAATGTATCAACTATATCATGTGTTTTGATTTTCGATATTTAATTTGTTTTTTATTTTTTTAAAATTTTTATGTTTATGTTTATAAATTACTTTAGCAAAATATGGTCAAAAAAATTATTGTGATATATATATTTTTAAAAAAATTAAAATTTTAAATCTTTTTATATGTGACTATTTGCTAGAATTTATATGTTTAGATAAAAGTTTTTTGCAACCAACATGAAGGAACGAGTGTGCTAGTATCTTTGAAGGCATTTCGAACACTATATTCTCCAATGAGCTACAATAGCTCGTGTTCTAAGAATGTTAACACCGATGAATTAAATCGAGTTTGGTTTAAAACCAAGCGGAAGAAACTCGAAGTAATCCTTCGTGAAGAAGACTGTTATATTAGAAAATATTTTAACTCATGTAAACTGAATAACTGAAAATGGATATATTAGTTTTTGCATTCATCAGTTCAGTTATGGTGACAACTGAAGTGACAGATACTCTAACTGATCCAAACAGTTTGAAAACAGCAGTTAATCAGTTAAATACACAAGATGTGTTCATGGATATTCGGAGACTTCAACTGCTCCTACGTCACCTCTTCTACCTCCACGAGTAGGATCCACTAAAAGACTTTGATTTATACAACTACTTGTACAAACACACTCAGCTAGGACTTACACTACTGCCTAAATTGAACTCCTAGCTACGACTGAAGGCAGCACCTTCCAGCCAACACTTCTTTAATGTTTATGTGTCAAAGACTACATACACAAGTTTAATGTCTTTATGCAAGACTGTATTTGAGTGGTGGTGAGAGTGTTTGTGTGTGAGAACTGAACAAGGATGTTCTCACACACTGAGGGAGATAAGCTTCTAAACTAAGCTGATATGTCTTTGGTATCCCTCTGGGCTGATTGCTTCTTGAAAGCTGATGAGCAAATAAGCGTGCCTTGTTCTTTTACTACACTCTCTTTGGTATTTGCATTGTAGCTCACTCTATCTTCACTGATCTTCATCTTCTATTTATAGGCGTGAAGTTAGATCGTACAGTGAGACTCATTTATTGTATCCGTTGCATTTTGAATTCGTTTCTTGGACTTTGTGTCTCGACTTTTCGACTGCCCTTCTGAAACGTTTGTCTTTAATTTTCTGATGCAACGTCCATTATTGACCTTTGACTGGACAATTACTTTGTACCTTTGGGTATAGCAGGAATCCACAAGAAATAGCTTGTCTTGATCTAAAACTGAAAGATTCTTACTGATGCTTCGAACTAGTCAGCTGAACTGATCTTCAGTTGGGATGGTGAAATCAATTGACTCGTCAGTTGAACTGATTTCACTCTCTCTTAGTTGTACTGATCAGCTGGGTTTCTTCATCAGTTGAACACTCCTTCGGCTGGCCAGGTTTCTGAGGTTCTCTTGCTGAACCACCTATCAACTGGACAATCAGCCGGACTGCTCAATTGACGTAACAGTTAGACTGATTCAGTTTGTTCAATCAGTTGAGTCTTCAGTTTGCGATGTAAACAGCTCGTGACTGATCCTAGCTTCTGCACACTAAAGTAGATTATTAGTAACACAAAATAACAAGATTGCAAACTTGAAAAGTTACAATACAACATTTGTTGTGGTTTATATTTATAAATTACTTGAATAAAACAAGTTAAATGATCATTGTGATTAGAGTCGTCAATTTATGTTGAGTATGTCGGTTTGGCCCACACTGCCAAAAAATTTAAGTGAGTTGCGTTGAAATTTTTCTATTCATTTAAAATGTGCCTAAACGAGCTCGCGCGAGTTTATATTGAATATATATATATATATATATATTTAATATTATTGATTTTCAATCATAAATTCGTTAAGATACATAACAAATCTTATAGCATCATATATAAAATTTCAATTTATAAATAAAATAAATCAAACATATACGAAATATACAATATTTCATTACAAATACAATCAAGTAATTTATTGTAATTGAGTTTTATTCTACAAAAATTCTTGCCAAACTCAGTGGTTGCTGATTTAACAGATTTAACATTTCTTAAATCAGCAAATTAAAGAACATGTCAATCAAACTAATTGAGTAACCACATATTCTTGAATTTTCTGATTAATTTTTTTCTTGATAATTTATTTCATTTAGTATTTTAAATCATAAGACATCGTTTCTAGAACTAAAGACATGAAAAAAATTTCAAAAAAAATGTTCATAAGGACTAAATCACTAACTCATAAAATAAAACAATTATTAACATACTATATTGAAATCATTCTAATTAATTAAGCACATATGCTGAAAATTTTCTAATTAATTAACAAAAATTATTTTATAATAATCATATTTAATATTTTTGAACTAACACCATTTATTTATTAAGATATTCATCACAATTATTTATTAATATGTTAATCTTTAAATCTAAATTATGATGTATATTTTTTGTAAAAGTTCTTAAATGATGATTCAATACATTTATTTGGCACTTCAATATTAATATTTGAAAATGTATTAATTTTATATGTTTATTGTATGTGTGCAAAACTTCTAATCTTGACTATAAAAATTCAATAAAAATTATAAAAATGAATTAGTTAAGACATAAAAAAATTACACAATTAAACAAAAGACCGAAAATAAAACTAAATAATTGCCTATTACCTAAAAATTACTAATATCGACTTATAAAGATTGAAGTTGGTAAGAGTGGATACTATTATTTACTAAAAAAAGTCAAAAACTAATGTTTGAAAGAGCTACACTGCAAAGTTAGTGAAGTACAAAATGAATGGCGAAGTGAGTTAATAGAAATAATATAATAAGGGCTAAAATGAATGAAACACATATATATAAGTATATCACTTGGTATAATTAATTGACTCACCTTATTTTATCACTGCACAAAGTGAAAATTCATACACTTTAGTGTTTACATTTTCTCAATTTTTTATTTAATTCTATCATCTCTTGGTTTTTAAATATATATCAAAATTTTTCTAAGCACGAATATTATATGTGATCCATTGAACCAAATTATTAGTATACTTTGTACATAACAATAAATAAATTAATACATTTGAAGATAGAAAAAGTAATGTGTTGGGGATCGATATTGAGTTTAGAGGAGGGGTGAATAAAATCGTTCCTTTATTGGACATTTTTGCAAAGGATACTAGAATCCTGTTAGAGATTGTAACTTATCTTGTTTGAATAAATATTCAGCAGATCACAATAATAAGTGCGGAAACGATATGATGATATGAGGGTGAAAACAATAAAACAGTAGGCAATAGACAGTGGTTGGTTCTGGAAGTTTGAAGATGAAATCTTCTACGTCTCCCCTTCTTCTGTTTCCAGAAGGTATCACTAAAAGATTTTGGTTTTTACAGTACAACTTTTGTACACACCCACTGCAGTAGAACTTACCCTTAGCCTACTGAAACTCTTAGCTTAACAACACTGTAAAGTGAATATAACAGAGTTCTGGAAAAGACTCTTTCCCAGATTCAACAAGACGTATAAAACTTGAATCGCTTGTGAAGAGGTGAAGAAACAACGGCACAAAATGATCTCAAAAGATCAGAAATCTACTATAAAGCATGTGCTGCTTTTCTGTATGTTGTGTTTGAAGATAAATAGTAGTTGATGATAGCTCAAACTAGCGTTGGAATAATCGTTGCGTTGATAATGATAATAACCCACTTTTCTATAAAGGATTGACCTTTATATATAGAAACCTATGAATCCAACGTCTATAAGTAAAAACGGCTTCTGTGACTTCTGAGTAGAATCAGCGTTATCACCTAAAAATGGTCCTGCAAAAAGCTTCAAAGTAATCAGTCTTTGTTTCATACTAAAACTAGTAAGGTGTATTAAATATCTTTGTACAGCATTAATGGTGCAATTAATACTAATACTATGTAAAGTAACGGTAACATTTAAGAATGTAACGATCAATCAAAAGACTTTAAGTTCTGATAAGTTATGCTTATGTTTTTCTAAGCCGAGTTCTGTTTCTGCTTTTATAAGCCGATAAGTACTTCAAAAAGTAGTGCTTCTGTTAAAGTGAAACGAAGGCTTCTGCTATTTATGTTGTCTTCTGATTTAGTTATTACGGCCTACTGTTTTGACTCTCGTCACCACAATTCAATTAAGTCTAACAATTTCTCCCTTTGTGGTGATGCTAAAACCTAGATGTTAGTAACGATGAAGAACAACAGTTATATCAAAAATCAGATAGCAAATATAACAAGATAATTGATAAGTAAATTTAAACAAACAAGTTCAAAAGAGTTTAATCATCAGTGCCGATATCTCTGAACATTGTTTCCTCATTATGAGGATCTTGATTTCTGAAGGAAGATTTTGCATGATGTCCTCCAGTATTTGGTGGCACTAACTTCACCAGCATGTTCAAAGGACAATTGTTTGGCTATCTCCGAGAGATAGTTCAGATTTCTTTGCAGAATATCTATCTGAAATTCAAGATCAAATTGCTCTTCCGGCGATGGATTTCTTTCGAGCATATGTTGTCTGATCTCTGCAAGATGAGCGATGTGAGTAGGATAATCAGTAGGATAGATAATCAAAGCAGTAGAAGGGGCATCTTCTGGTGGAACAGTAGACGGTTCTGCAGACAGTTCAGCATAAGTTCCTTCAGGAGCAGTAGAAGGTTCAGGTTCTGCTCTATCTTCTGGTTGGGGCAAAACAACAACTCTGTCAGTGGTTTCCAGAGGTTCAACAACTAGATTAGATTCAGATAGATCATTCAATCGAGCTTCCATTTCTGCTTGATGGACAGCAGAAAATCTCTCCAAGTTTGGGAGTGATAAGGACTGAACAGCATCTGATTCTTCCATAGTCTGGTCTGCTGGTTGAGCTTCTTGGATATCTTCTGGAATTGCCACTTCAGCAACCTGAGGTGCTTCTGGTGCAGCAGCAGAGAGAACAATTGATTGAATAACTTCATCAACTGATGCCAACTCATGAACATAAATCAGAGATGAAGATTTGGTAGGCAATGTCGGGGATGCATGAGTACTGGAGACCTTAGCTTTTGAAGGAGTTGTGGTCCTTTCCTCAACTGGCTTAATCTTGAGAAAGTCTAGAACATCACCTACTTGGTACTGCAACGGCTCTCCAAAGGCCTGTTCTTGAGCAAGAAGTTGCTCATTGATCAATCGCAGACGATCAGTCAAAATTTGAATCACATTCTGATCCTGAACAGCACTAGGATTCACGGCATCAAAATTTGACTTCAAGGTCTTCAAAACAGAATCCAGCTTTTAACATTTTAGCTTATCAAGAATGTAACTCCTTCTGTTGATGGTCTCAATCACATTGTTAGTCTTAGCAGCAGCAAAGACCTTCTTTTCATTCTTCACCATTTTTGCGTAGACACCTGGTGATCTCAAGTATGTGATTGGGTGGAAAACTCTAACCTTAAGCCAATCGTCAAAGAAAGTCATGTCTTCACTGACAGATTTTTCAATTTCTTCCAAGTAAAGATCAATAGCAGTAAGAATAAGTGACTTGGCACCAAGAGGTTGTGATTCTTCAACGAGTTTTCCCTTGCATTTATCTGATGATGATGCAGGCAGCACATGTCTAAAAGCAGAAGACCATGCAGGAGCTTCTCTAATAAAAACTCCAGAAGCGAGTCTGAGAGTCTGAGAAGAAGTAGAAGTGGTGGCAGTGGGGATGGCTGCTGGTTTTGAGGAGGGGACAGATCCTGGTATAGATGAGGTAGCTTCTGGGAAGACTTGTCTCAAAGGGACAGTGTCAAGGTCAGCAATGACTGCTGTTTTCTTGAGGCGAATGGTGGTTCTGGGTTTCTTTTTGCTGGGGGTCGCTGGGAGTGAGGCCTGGGTTGGAGCAGCAGACTCTTCCGAAATGGTTTTTCTTCCTCTTGATTTTCTTCTGAGGAGCTTGAGCCTCGATTTGAGCATCGCCAATATCCTTCTTCAAGGCGACAAATTCAGCCACAGTTGGCTTCGGTCTTAAAGCAAGTACATTATCATCATCGGCCATTGTGACAAATGAACCATCTTGTTCAGAAGTCAGAGGAAAACCAGCATTCTTTAACATCAAGCTGATCTGAACAGCAAAACCAGTTCCTCTCCTCACAATCATATCCTTCATTACTTTGAAAAGAAAACGACTCCAATCCACTTTGGCTTCAGAAATGATGGCTATCATCACTTGAACTTTTTCTTTGGTCATCTTATCAAAAGTACCAGCCTTGACCAAAAGCGCCTTTGCCACAATGTCCGCGAGTACTTGGTACTCCAACTTCAGAAGCTTCTTGAAGCAAGAGGGAGAGAGTTCCTCTCCAGAAGCTGAGAATGTGGTAAGGGCAATGGACATGTCCTCCTTAGAAATAGTCGAAACATCAAAAGCACCTGGTAATGGAAGGAAGAAAGTTGACCCCAGAAGTGCAGCATCAATGGTTATTGATGCATCTCCATGTGAGTAAATGATCTTCACATCCTCAACAGTTGCTTTAGCATAAAAGTCCAGGAGCGCAGTCTTGTAGATGATGGCAGGTGCTTCCAGAAATCTTCTAAGACCAGATTTCTCAATGACCTTGAACATCTTAACAAGATTCTCATCCTTGATGGTCAAAAATGATGCAAAGTTAACTTGGTAAGCGTTGAGAGTATAAGCTCCAACCATTTCTGCAAATAAGATAGATTCGAAGTAGATTCTGTAGTAGAGAAATGCGAGAGAAAGCAGTACCTAGTATGCAATAGTATGAAATCATAAAAGTTGAAATGAGAGAGAAGAGGCGGTTAATATACAAAATGTACAGCCGTCAGTGAAAACATAAGGACACGTGTCAACATGTTTACGGTTGAGTTTACAAAAGTTGAAGCAGTGAGAGTCAGATAAGCCAATTATTTTGAAAATTTAAAAGTTCAATGAAAAGAGCGGGCTGCCCAAAACGGTTACTAAAGAAAATCAAAAGAGGATTTGTCGTTTTATGATAATATCTACTGGAATCATAAAGTACTGAAATATATCAACCATCTTGATAAAAACCAGTAGACACATTTTTTTATCGAAAAGACACATCTCCTTCTGTTTTAGACAAGGTACGTAAATATCAGTCAATAATATTCCCCCTAAATTAATGCAAATAAAAAAATATTAAAAACGAATATTCGAGTTCAGAGGGAATGACAGGTGACTCTTGATATTCGTGCAGGAGGTGAACAACTAAGCGACCCTTTAACTTCCCCGAGACTCTATAAAAATACCTGCAAGCTCACAAACTAAGTCATATTAAACATAAAACAAATCAAATGGATAGAGCAAGCGATTTATCTGAGTCTTCTCTGGAGTTGGATGTAGCAGGGAAGTTCCAAAGACAGCTTCCGACGTCTCGTAAGAAAATGTTTGAAGACATCGTTCTCCAAGAGATGAAGACTTGGAAGATATTCCTTGCCCGGTAATCTGAATAATCAGTTAGATTATATGTTAAAAAAAAGCTGTGGAATAATCCCTTTCAGCAACCACGATCATGCGAAGAGAGGGGGGTAATTCCAGTAGCTTCTAGTTAAGGTTTCTGCTGTAAATCTCAGTACTGCTGATATCAACAATTTTAATAGACTTATCTATTGCAACACATCTAATTTTATGAATGAAAAGTTTCATTTTGTCATACTTCTGGTTATCTACTGTTTTTACTTAATGCATAAACGAAAAAGAGTAGAAGATAGTAATCAGTAGTTAAGACAAATCAATTAAACCGAAAACATTATGAAAATAAGAAAACTTATTCTCAGGCAGAGGCTTTGTAAAGATATCTATTGCTTGTTGATCAGTAGGCACATATTCCAGACGAATGTCCTTTTTCTGCACATGATCTCTAATAAAATGATGTCCGATGTCAATGTGCTTCGTTCTGGAATGAAGTACTGGATTGTATGTGATTGCTATAGCACTGGTATTGTCACAAAATATAGGTGACTTAGAGGATTGAACTCCATAATCCTTAAGTTGTTGTATTCAAAGTAATTGAGAGCAGCAAGTTCCAGCAGCAAAATATTCTGCTTCTGCAGTAGACGTGGCTATAGAAGTCTGCTTTTTACTAAATCAGGATATCAACCTATCACCAAGAAATTGACAAAAACCACTGGTGCTTTTCTATCCAGTTTGCAAACTGCATAGTCAGCATCTGAATATCCAATAAGATTGAAAGAAGAATCATTGGGATACCATAGGCTGACATTTTGAGTACTCTTTAGATATTTCAGAATTCGTTTAACAGCAATATAATGCGATTGCTTAGGGTTAGACTGAAATCTCGCACAAATACAAACAGCAAACATAATATCAGGTCTACTGACAGTAAGATATAACAATGAGCCAATAAGACCACTATACTGAGTTACCTCTACTAAAATTCAACTTTTATCTTTATCAAGTTTAGTAGATGAGCTCATTGGAGTGGAAGCAGCAGGACATGTTTCCATGCCAAACTTTTTCAGTAGTTCTTTTGTGTACTTAGCCTGATTTATGAAGATCCCTGTATTGAGTTGCTTGATCTGCAGTCCTATGAAGAATGTCAATTCTCCCATCATGCTCATTTCGAATTGTTACTGCATTATCTTAGCAAATTTTGTACACAATTTGGGGTTAGTTGACCCAAAGATAATGTCATCAACATAAATCTGTACTAACAAATTATGTTTATTCTTAACTAAAGTAAATAAAGTTTTGTCTACTGTACCGATTGTAAAATCATGATTGACAAGAAATTGTAAGAGAGTGTCATACCAAGCTCTAGGTGCCTGCTTCAAACCATACAGAGCTTTGTGTAATTTAAAGACATGATGCGGTAAGAAATGATCAATAAAACCTGGAGGTTGTTCAACGTAGACCTCTTCTTGCAATAGACCATTTAGGAAGGCACTTTTCACATCCATCTGATAAACTCTGAAGTTCTTGAAAGCAGCAAAGGATAAGAATATTCTGATTGCTTCAAGCCTTGCTACTGGTGCATAGGTTTCATCATAGTCTATTCATTCTTCTTGTCTGAAACCTTGAGCCCACCAGTCTTACTTTATTTCTAACCACAGTACCTTCTTCATTTAGCTTGTTTCTAAATATCCACCGAGTTCCAATAACTGCTTGATGAGATCGTCTAGGTACAAGAAACCAAACTTCATTTCTTTTAAATTGATTCAGCTCTTCTTGCATAGCTTCAATCCAACTAGGATCCAGAAGAGCTTCTTCAATCTTCTTTGGTTCATCCTGAGAAATAAAAGCAACATGTATATATTCATTTAACATTTGCCTTCTGTTTCTCAATGAAGCTGCTGGATTTCCAATAACCAAAGATGGAGGGTGTGATTTTCTCCAAATAAAAGGGTTTAGAGAGATTTCTTCCTGATTTGATGGATTTGGATTATCCTTTACTAAAGCAGTAGTAGGTTCTGGAACGTCAGCTACTGGTTCTGGTATATCCTGTGCCTGCACAGCTGGTTTTACCATAGGAATGTCTGGTTCTGGATTTTGAGCATCTTTGACACTTGGTTCTGCATCATCTTCACTATCCAGTTCTAGATGAATTCTGTCTAACATGTTACTTAGATTTGACACGTCAGAAATTTCAGGAGCACTACTATCTTCATCGAAGACAACATGAATGGATTCTTCAATATTAAGAGTTCTATTATTGAACATTCTAAATGCTTTACTTACTGCTGAATATCCAAGAAAAAGTCCAGCATCTGATTTTGAATCAAATGCAGACAAATAATTTGTACCATTATTGTGCACAAAGCATCTGCAACCAAACACATGAAAATATGATACATTAGGCTTACTCCCTTTCCATATATCATATGGAGTCTGATTGTGTCTTTTGTTGATCATGGTACTGTTCTGTGTGTAGCACGCTGTGTTGATTGCTTCTGCCCAGAAGCGCTGAGAGATGTCTGCATCAGCTAGCATTGTTCTAGCAGCTTCTTTAAGAGTTTTGTTTCTCCTCTCAGCTACTCCATTTTGTTGAGGTGTTCTGGCAGCTGAATATTCATGATGAATACCATGTTCATCCAAATGCAACTCAAGAATCTTGTTAGTAAACTCAGTGCCCCGATCACTTCTGATTTTGATGACAGAAACTGATTTTTCATTTTGAATCTTTTTCAGAAGCTTGATCAGAAGGCCACTGGTTTGATCTTTTTCAGCAAGAAATATCACCCAAATAAATCTAGAAAAGTCATCAACAACAACAAGAGTGTATTTCATTCCCTCTAAGCTCATGATAGGGATTGGACCAAACAAGTCCATATGCAATAATTCCAAACATCTTGATATTGATTAACTACCTTTATTCTTGAAGCTATATCTCACTTGTTTGCCAAGTTGACATGCAGAACATACATGATTCTTAACGAAATTAATATCAGGTAAACCATCAACTATGTTCTGCTTCTTGAGATTATTGATAGACTTGAAGTTAAGGTGATTCAATCTCTTGTGCCATAGCCAATGTTTATCACTAAGGGAGACAACTAAACACGTAGGAACATTAACATGTCCTTTGTTCCATTATACTTTATAGGTGTTGTCTTCTTTTATTCCGGTTAAGACTATAGATTCATTGGCATCTTTAACTGTACAGGTGTGCTTTTGAAAAGCTACCGAGTATCCATTATCACACAGTTGACTAATCCAGATTAAATTGTAACAAAGATTTTCAACCAAGAGCACATCATTTATAGTAATATTACCATGGATAATCTTATCATTACCCACGGTTTTACCTTTTGAGTTGTCCCCAAAAGTTATCTTTGGTCCAGTACAACTCATTATTTCTGAAAGTAGACTCTTTTGTCCAGTCATATGTCAGGAACATCCACTGTCCAGATACCATGTAGAGCTGCTTATCTTGGCTCTCTTCTCCTTTTCCTGAAATCACAAGTTTCAGTAACTGGTACTCAATCTATTTGGGTCCAAGCCTTATAAGTCCTTTAGGAACCCACATTTGTACAATTCTAGGTGACCTTGTACTTCGCATATCCACAAAAGTGTGTGCAACAGAAGGTCTGTTATTTCTAACAGAATGCATTTTAGGATGTTGTTCTTCCCTTCTGTTTTTGTCGTTTGGTCTGTATCTCTTCTGAACCAGTCTAGAATTATAGTACTGGTAGTTTCTAACCTTCACAGAGGGTTGTCTTCCTGAGTTGAATCATCTACTGGATCCAGCACTCTGGTGGACTCTTCTCTTAGGTTCAACATAACCCAGACCATAATGCTTACTTCTATTCGTCTGATCTTCAAACCTTCTGACTTGAACAGTTGGTACTACTGGTTCATATACCACACTGGATTTAACAAAATGAATGTATTTCTCTTTGCTTGTATCCAGTTATGGCTTAGTACTTGTTTCAGAAGTGATTTCATTATTATTGAATCTAAGACCACTCCTGTCTCCAGATTGCTTATGTAATTCTTGCATCTTCTTTAATGAAACAGAAGACTTATTCCATGCATTTACCAGAACCGATAGCTTCTGATTCTAAGACTTCATTGTCTGGCAATATGCATTTACTCTGTCATTCTCAGTTTTTAACTTACTTATTTCAACTTTTAGATCACTACAGCTGTTTTCTTGCAAACAAGTAAACTTACTGATTTGATCTTTTAAGTTATGATTTTCAGTTTTAATTTCCTCGAATGACTGAGAAAGTCTCGAGTACTCTTCTACCATGTCATGCAGTGCTTTAACCAAATCAGTTCGTGTAAATTCATCAGAATCGAAATCAAATACCCCTCCAGATGTCGAGGCTGATTCAGTGTTTTCCATGAGACATTTGACTTCTTCTTCATCATTGTCACTGGAGTGGCTATCTGAGTCAGCAGAATCAGAGCTAGAATCTGCCCACTTTCATTATCTTTCTCAGCAATCATTGCTTTGCGGTCTCTTCTGAACTTCTTATCATTTCGCTTGTAGTCCTTCTTCTTCTGGCTATCCTTCTTAGGTTTCGAGCAATCAGCAATAAAATGCCCGATTTTTCCACATTTGAAACAAGCTATATCACCAGGTGGTGATTCCTTCTTGAAGTTCAGTTTAGACTTTGCTATGCTCGGTGATTCTTAACAAACAAAGAAATGTAGACCACCCCTTGAGTCTTTTGCCTCAATTATACATCAGTCTCTCTTATAAATATCGCACAAATTTAATATATGTATCTATATATTAAAACAAATCACTTTACTAAATACTGCTTTCTACTGTAAATGGAGATAAATCAATTGTG
This sequence comes from Primulina tabacum, assembly GCF_025594145.1. Taxonomy (NCBI): domain Eukaryota; kingdom Viridiplantae; phylum Streptophyta; class Magnoliopsida; order Lamiales; family Gesneriaceae; genus Primulina; species Primulina tabacum. Next base: position 574,228 of record NC_134564.1, read on the forward strand.
ACGTCAAGCTGCCTATATGAGGAAAACCTTGTTTGATCATGTCAAAGCAATATGATACAGTTATCAGGTCGATTAATTTTACAAGAAGCTTATGATTAATATTTTATTTCATTCATATTTATAATAGCAGGATTCTCAACTCTCCATTAAAACAATATCTGGAAGCAATTTTTACCCCAAATACACTCATGATCATATTGATAACCATTATACAATAATATTGTTAAGCCACGTGTATCTATAAACTAATTATAAGTTAATACTCGGATCTAAGAATACCTGCAAAACGAAGAAAACACTATTTTTACAGAAGGGGTGGTAAACCTATTCTACTCGGATTCGGCTCGATTTATAAAAAAAAAAAAAAACATTGAACTGCCAATGTGAACTTATCTCCAATCTGATTCTCAAATTTTGCACTATAAAAGCCTAACTACTTGACAAGAATTATGGTTGTAAATACAATTTTGAAATATTTTTTTGACAGGAATAATGGTCCATTTGACTTTGAAAAACTGGACAACGTTATGCATAAATTCAAAGATAGCAGCTCCAGGTAATTCAAGCATAAATCATATTCTGGAAAATGGGTAGATTTTTTTATCGTTAAAAGCGTGATTGTTCTTCTTTCTTGCAGGATAGGAGCAAAGAAGGTTAAAAAAGAATGCACACAATTACAAAAATGCTGCAAGGCTGGCAACTTTGCAAGGCATGGTATTTTATGTCAGCTTCAATCTTCATATATATGATAATTACAATATTTCATCTAATTAAGTCTAAACTCCATCAGGTGATATACATCACATATACCAAAGCATTGGATCTTTTGTTGTATGCATGTCACTTGAATATTAAATAAAACCCATATGTACGATTGTGTCATACATATGGGATTGTGGAGCATATATTTAACCAGTTCATCTATTTAAGATCATGATTTGTCTTTTTAGCACACTAAATACCCGACTTATATTTCAGATTTTTCATTTTAGACGGGTTTTTACATATTATTTGTCTCTCGAAAAGATGGTACATGATTTCACATATGATTCAGAATGAATCTTCAGTTTTTATTTAAAAGAAATATCTGAAAAACTTTTAATGTTGGGCATGCAATTCATGTAACTATTGCAGGTGCACGAAGGCATTCCAACAAGTAAAGCGACAAAGAAAGCTCGAGAGCTATCTCCAAGTCTTTCAAATTTTTATGTAAAAAAGCTTCATCGCACAAAACGTGTAAAACAATTAGGGTACACGCTTTATGGAAGATGAATCCGATCAAATAAAAAATTCTTTAAATTTCATTGTAGTTTCTTCCTCAGAATACATTAAATCGATAGGCTCAAACAAATTACCAAAATATCAAATTCTGTGTTCCCACAAATAAATTAAAAATTTTCATGCTAACATCACCTACTAACACACCACAAGACACCCGTCCACTAAAAATCATGAGTCTGCCTTTGTATGACATTTTTTAAAAAAATCTTATTTTTGTTTTTGTCACAATTTCAGATAGCAAGAGAAGCACGTTAATTATATCCTAACTTTGTAAAGAGATTATGATGTCAAAGAAATGAATGTGGTTCCAGAAAATGAAATCACATTGATTCAATGAAGAAGGATTTATCTTCGAACTGGAAATAATATAATGCTTAGTTTCATGTTGTATGTATATCTTTAATTTTTCTTAATCATCTATCAAAATCTCAGACAAATTTGCAGCTTCAGTCTCCACTAAAAGCAATTAGTAAATAAATGGTGAAAAAGTGGAAAATTCGAGATTTTTCAAAATAAGGTCAAATTCCAACCTAAAATTTTTAGAGAAGAAAAATCAGAAAACAGCACGAATATCATACAATGTTATAGCATTCTATCATGAAGAAAAAATCCCTCATTGTGAATGTACTCTCCTCTTATCTTAACTCAAAACACAAAACAAGATCAATCCATCCCAGGAAAACACTATTAGATCAGCATAATTTAAGTTGAAACAACAAAAAATGGGGGAAAAAACTCTAGCATGATGACACAAGGGAATTTGAGAAAGTGAAATTGACGTGCTTGAAACTGCTTCAGTATCAATTGAACCATATATTCAATGAGTATGAAAGGAAGAAAACATAAACCGTCACACAAATCTATCTTCATGAGTAAATTCAAGAGATGTCACATACCACTAAACATTTGAGACAGGATGAAGTGAATCAAATCAGGGAACCAATCCAACATCTTTAAAGTATCCATGCTTGAGTGCAAGTTTGGCTGTGATTCAATTGCTGGGATCATAGTGCAGCATTTTCTGAAAAAGGAAATAGTCATTGGTGATCAGATTATCTGATCTATTTACTTTCTTATGGTTTCTAAGCAGTACAAAGACCTTTGACCAGGCCCTCTCATTTAAGTTTATGTAAGAGGTGAAAAAATGAGCTACTTCGCTGAATGATCATCTCTTAAAGGCCACTTAATTGCATCTAAACTCTATTTTATATCAACCTAATTGCATCTTCAAACGGAAAAGAACTTACGTAAAGGAGTTCAATACCAGATGCATCAAGATTTGGGACCACGGTAGCAAGGTCCTGTAAAGAAAGGTAACAATTAAAAAACTTACGTGCCCTTGAATTTTGTAAGCATGAAATAAAAATTGCTCCAACTCCAATCACTTAGCTGGACATTTTGGAAATGTACAGTTAAAATAAGGCAGAGAAGACACTCCAGGCCATACATATTCATTTGGAGTGCCCATAACTCTACATGACGGATCACAGAAACATTAGATAAATAATAAATTACGTCAATCAAGTTTAAGAATAGAAGTTGATTCTTCGGAATCAAATCTTGATAAATGATTTGATTTTAAATTGAATAAGTAGAAATAACATTTTCACGATTAATCATATTTGGATCAAGTCCACCCTCAAAATAGGAAGGATCATGGATGAAAAAAAAAGATGAGAGAAATTTTATCTTAAACAGTTAAGATGCAAGTAAACCGCCTGCGCGACTAAGCAAAACATACATGAGAAGGGGAATATTTGTATCATTTTATATGCATTGTGCACCAAAAAGAAAATCAAATAGCAAATGTGAATAATGTTAGCATGTTAAGAATACTCTTCTCAGATTATCAACAAGAGACCTCAGAAGAAGGGACAAGGAATAGAAGCGCGATCCAAGTAGTGCTTCTTGAGCCCTGTACCACAGTGTCACAACCTGCATAAAAAATTATTAGTGGCTCAAGAAAATAAATTACATTCACTCGTTAAGGTGAAAATTCATTTCACATGTTGGTTTAGAGATGACTAATAGGAAACGAAATTGAACATGTTTGCCACAGGTTGCATCTTGGCAAGAGCAGCTCATATAAGAGAAAACAAAGAAACTAGTAGAAGCATTTTAAATTGTATAATCAACAAGAATAACTAAATAGAAAATTCTCAAAAGATGAAACTATGTAGACAAAGCAAATATAAATGAACGATCATATCCAGGGAAGTTGAAAACTGATGTAGGCCACTTAAGAACAGCATAACAACTATCAAGTTCTAAAACATTCACCTCATGTGTAAGAGTCCTGCAAGAATACATGCCCTGGCCAATCCAAAGTCTGCAAGTTTTAGTGAATTGGTACTTTGAACTATCAGCAAGTTTTGGGGCTTCAAGTCTCGATGAGGTACACGATGAGAATGACAACAACAAATACCATGAAGTATTTGATATAGAATCCTCTACAGTATTGAAGATTGATGTAAACAATGTTGACTAGCAAGCAAAATATTCTCAGCGCATTTATTTCAAGCCCTGGAATACATCAGTACTGCAGAGAGGTGATGCTCACTTCCATTTGCATGAACAAAAAAAATAGACAGAAAAAATTAACAAGGATTATTTTTCTTAGTCTTTTACAATGCAAGAGTAACATCCAAGCCTCGCCACACCTAGAAATTTATATTGACAAAGACAGAGTAGTTACGGAAACACTTTTACTCAAATATAATATAACTGTTTCTAGCTGATATACTGACAGCAAATTCATAAACCCAGAATCCTCCTATATAAGTCAAGCATCAGGTAAGAGGCCACTAACTTTAACCAGATGAGGATTCTGGGACAATTCAGGGCAAGAATCCATGTGTTTCTTCATTGTATTTGCTTGTTAGTATGGTTGGAGCGAAGTAGACGGATTTTTTACCGCTTAGAAAAGTCGGTTGAAAAATGTTAAGACAAGATTAAATTCGGGCATCTACCTAGACAAATAAGTATGCAGAGTTTAAGAACTTTTCGATTTCAGACCTAGTGAGAAGTTGAAATTACATATGTCGTTGACTTGATATGGTTTTTTGTCTTTTTTCTTTCTTCATGTGCAGATCACTTGCGCGCTATTTGTAACTTTTGCTTCTAATTAATGAATATATTATAGTTTACTAAAAAAAATACTATTTTAGTGTAACAGTACTCAGCAAAGCAAAAGAACTGAAACATTTTGTAGCCTAGAACTCAATTTTCACAGGCAACAGAATCACTCATTAAAAGCTCTCATGCCAATATTTCAAAATCTGACAACGCTTCAAAGCTCAATACTCCACCAGATACAAGCTTGCACTGTCCTTGAACCATTATGATGCATGAAAAAGCTTGATTAGATCCCTACAACTGTGTATTAACAGTAAAAAAGGTGCAAACTAAGTTCGTTACATTTTCAAAGGTTTAGAAAGATAAACATATATGCAACCAACTGAAAAGATTATTTTTAAGGGTTCCAGAAACCCATCATGGATCATCTACGATCCAACCAAGGGTTGAGGATTTTATAATCCATAGAGAGGAGTAGACATGTTTTGTCGAACCTCCATAAATCCTTTGTTCTTTACCACTTTCATTTACTTTTTTTTTTTTTGCATCCATTTACTTGTTTTAATTTTGCTTGTTTGAATGATCAAGGGGATTTAGACTGTGTAAGCTCGTAAACTTTGCAAAACTAATATTAAAAAAGCTAAAAAAAACCATAGAACCTAATTCAGCTCCTTATAGCTTATAACACCACGATTAGCATACATCAAAACTATAGTCACACAAACACTGATTGTTTGATCCGAACAAGTTAGATAAATTTCAATGAGTTGAATTTAGTACATTGTAACTTGATATGACCAAGTGTTTAATGACACTACTTAATGCTAAAGCTGGTTCGTCTATGGTAGTAGCTTTTAGAGCTATCTTTCAAGTACCAAAACAGGAGTTAAATGCTTTTGGTACCTTATATGTTTATGACATTAGCATATTCAATTTGGAGTTCAACATCCACATTATCAATTTCCATAAGCAGGTCCTCGTATAGAATATTAAGAACTTGGTGAATATGTTGTGCATCTTCAACTAACAAGTCACCAGCATGAAATTCGCGAAGATCACCATCCATCTCAATCCAGCTACATCCTGGAGTTTTAGTAACACCCTTCTGTTTCATCAAAAATCTCATCCTAGCAGAATCATCCCACCTCTTCATATCAGCATATATTTTCGATGAGATAACATAATTACCAGAGTTTGAAGGCTCTATCTCTAAAAGAAGCCGCATAACCCTTTCCCCAATATCGACATTTTTGAGCTTTTGGCATGCACCAAGTAATGCACCCAATAAAATCTCGTCTGGTTTCTGTGGCATTTTCTGAATAAAGTCCCAAGCCTCATAAACCCGTCCAGCACGAGATAGAAGGTCGACCATACATGAGTAATGCTCAACTTTTGGAGTCAGCCCAAATTTTGAGCTCATCAAATCAAATAATCGGTACCCTTCATCCACCATCCTAGAATGAACGCAAGCAGAAAGTACCCCCACAAATGTGATGTCATCTGGAAGAGTTTTTCCTTCTTCCAACATGTGATGAAATAGGAAAAGGGAATCTTTTGCTCTTCCATGAAAAGCATGCGCAGAGATCATAGCATTCCAAGAGACCTCGTTTTTCTTGGCTATGCTTTCAAAAACTCGAGATGCGTTGTCCAAATTCCCGCACTTTGCATACATGTCAACTAAAGCTGTAGCAACATAAATGTTATGCTCATATCCATTCTTTGACGCATATTCATCGACCTGTTTTCCAATTTCCAAAGCACCAATAGAAGCACAAGCAGTGAGAACCGCAATTAGAGTGATTTCATTAGGTTTTGTCCCTGTCTCCTTCATCACAGTGAACATCGAAAGAGTAGAATCCGACAATCCATTTTGTGCATATCTGTTTTAAACCACAGGTAGAAAAGGAAAAGGAACAAAAAAGCATCAAGCTCGCAGCAATAGAGAAACGTTGATCAACAATACAGCAATAACAAAAATAAAATGAATAAGTTTGTAGACCGACCCAGTAAGCATTGCGTTCCAAATGACCACTTCTTTCCTTTTTATGGAATCAAAAATCCTTCTGGCTGAGTCCAAATCACCACACTTCCCGTAGAAGTTAACTAAAGCAGACCCAATGAAGGAGTTGAGTTCCATTCTCCTCGCCATAACATATTCCTCGATCCACCTGCCCAAATTCAAGTTTCCCAAGTCTCCACAGGCCCCAAGAACACTCACTAAAGTCATCTCATCAGGCTCGAATCCTCCCTTCCTCATTTCCTCGAACATCGCCATCGCCTCCGCAGCTAATCCCAACCTTGAGTACCCGGATATTATGGAATTCCATGACACCAAATCCCTTTCTTCCATTTCATCGAACACATTCCGTGCATAGCTCAGCTGACTACACCGCGAGTACATCGTGATCAAAGAATGAGCAACGTGGAAATCAGAAAGCAGCCCACTTTTCACAACCTCACTGTGGGCTGCTCCGCCCATTTTCAAGGCAAAAAGATTACCACAAGAAATGAACACAAATGGGTACGTGAAATTGTCGGGCTTTATTCCTGAAAATCTCATCCTATCAAAAAATTCCAAGGCAAGATTGAATCTTTGCCACGTTGTGGTGAGGCCCCGGATCATGATGTTGAAAGCATACGAGTTGGGGAGTGGGATTCGAGGGAAGAAAAGGGTCGAGTAGTTGAAATCTTCAAGGTCAATGATTTTAGATAGTAAAAAATTTGGCATGGGCATGGGAATGGAGTTAACAAGCACTTGGGAGTGTATTTGCTCCACTAATCTGATTGTTTTGCAGCTTTTAAGAAGGAATAAGAGTCGATCGAAGAGGTCTCTGGAAGTTCCATGAAGAGAATGAGCATCAAATTGGCGGGAAATCTTGCTACGAAATGTCATCCACGCACAGCGGCAGCGGATGGATCTTTTTGAACCTGATGGATCTTTTTGAACCTGAATATTCCTGTAATACAGAATTGAATGAAAAACTAAGAAGTGATACTCAATTGAGAATAATGATGCAAACTGTAATGCTTCGTCTATAATCCTATTGGCTATTCCTGTTGTTAAAATGTTGCAGATTATGGTCAAACTACATACCAAAAACAATAGCTCCCTTTGAACTCTTGGTATAGCCTATAGACTTGCCATGCTCCATCTTTTGATTACCTCGCTTCAAATTCCAACCTAGATAGTTCTTGATCCTTTGAACAGTAAGTAATCCACCCACATTCGTTTATTAATGATATTTGTTGAATGAAACAAAGTAAATTATTAACATAAAGTTGATGTTATTTTTGCAAGACAATGATGTTACGATAGTTTATTTATAATATTTTGTTATTTTTTCTTTAATGTTTATTTTGTTAATTTTTATATTTAATTTCTTTTTTTCTTAATAATTTAATAAATATTCATGGTTTACTCGAAATAATTCAAATTTGAGAAAATGCAATTGTAGGTGGTAATAAAATATTTAGGTAGAGTATGAGTATCCAAACATCTTATGCTTGTGAGGTTGATGATGAAATTGAATATTTTATTGGGATGGAAAAAGAGATTAATATAATAAATGAGGATAAAGATAGAGATATCTAATCCTATCTAAACTTGACTCATTGACATCTCTACATTGCTTGATTTTGATCGAAGATTAATTAAAAGGACTACGGGTAACCATCCGGGTGTGTTCAGATCGGGTTGAAACAAGAGTATTAAAAAAATTTCTCAATCTGATCCTGACCCGATCCGACCCGAAACTCTATACCAGTACCTGGACCAATCTGACAAACCCGGTTTGATTTTTTACTACGCAATATTAATATATTATTTTTTATTTTAAACAAAATAATTAAATAAAATAAAAAAATAAAAAACATATAACAATATTAATATTTTACTTTAAACACATAATAATAAAACTTGGACTAAATATGATAATTATTTTTCATGAGTATAAATACTAACTTTATAATCTAATAATAATTTTCTAAATTATTAATTAATCAACAAAAGAAAATAAAATCTAAAAATATCACGATAAAAATATATGATATCAATATAAAATAAAATAAAAAGTCTTTGAACATCACAAATTAACTTTCAAGTTCCAAACTCCTCTTCTCCATCATTTCACCCTTTTTTTTACGAGTCAAACTTTGAACTAACATATGAAATAAAAATTTAAAATATGTAAACTTTTAAAAAAACTTAATTTACAAGCTTTAAATAACTTAGGTTTTTAATGAGATGTGTGAATAACAATTAGAAACATCAATAATATGTTGCAATACTATATGATCAAACATTCTTATTTATTAATAAATTGAGAATATTTTCAGTCAAATCATATAACCTCACCTCAGTAATTTTTAAAAATTATTAGTAAAAGAAAAAAATTTCAAAAATAAAAAGACAAACCACTGATAAAAAGTTTCTAAAAAATATGGGTCGGTTGGTTTCGGTTGACATGTGACATGATTCTTAATTCAAGTCAATCCGAACCCAATCCAACACAATAAAAGTCGAGTCTGACCCGATTGGACTTGAAATCAAAAACCTCCAACCCTAACCTGTTATTTTCGAGTTAGTTCGGGTCGAGTTAATTTTTGACACCTCTAAAAAATATGATCACTCAATCATCAACAACAATAATTCACTTCAACGAATATTCACTGCAAAATTCACAAATTTCAGCAACCTTTTAATTTTGATTTATGTTCTAGTTGTATTAGCCTAGAACTATGCTTGGCTCAAGTCCCCAAACAAAAAAAAAAAAAAAGAAAGCCTGAGGAGTTAAAGTATCTGTGCGATTTCAGAATCTGGCTCCCATTGTGGAAGAAGTTAATACAAGATCAACGACTAGTGATAACGAAAGTTGGGTTATACTGATTGGAGAATGAACAAAAAAGACAAAACCATCATAAGAGTCCCTCGACAAATTCATCAACAAAAAGCTCTACAACAAAAGCTTATGCAAATTTTCAATTTCAATTCATTTTTAGTCTATCGCAATTATCTTATCATATTTCTTCAAAATTTTCTGATTCTAGTTGTAAAATATTTTTCCAATTCATATCGACACAATTAAATTAGACATTGTTCATTTTCTACAAATTTCATCATATTTCATTTAAATTTGTAGATTTTGTGTCTTACCGAAGGAGTTAGAACCAACAACCAAATCGGGATCCACATCGTTTGATTGAAGAAGTCGGATTGATTACTATTTTAGCATTATCACATACCTGACATGCCCGTAATTTCTCTGCGCAAAGATATTTTGACACGCCTAGTGGGACAAAAAGATGACTCCAAAGCTTATCGAGAATCATGAAAGAATTCATCAATCACGGGGGAAGGACCATGCCGCCAGTAGAATGACGAAAGGATCCTGTAAGCCATTGGAAGGGAGGAAATACTGAGAATGACGAAAGAATGCTGCAAAGTCCAGTAAGTTTGTGAACCATTAGAAGGGAATATACTCAGTGGATACTTGGAATGAAGAACATGTGATTTCTGATTTTTCATACCTTTATGATTATATTTCAAAAGAAGTGACATGGGTTCTAGGTAAAGGGCTGGAGTAAGGATTTGAAAAAAAAAAGACTAGGTAGAGGATTTTTTCATAACGTTTGGAATATAAAAAAGAACACTCCAAAGTCCTATTGGGATCATCGAATCAAAAGCAATAAGCCCGGTTTGAAGAGGCTTGGTCGTGAATATCTAAACAGGTTGTGTCACGTCCCGAGACCGGGGTTAGTTGACACCGGCGTTGTTCAACAATCACATAATCACCAAACAACAAGCCTCGTAGTTCAGTATAAACCAAAACCAGTCTTTTTCATAATTAACTCAAAATAATATTTTCTTACAGTGATAAATTCTAAAACGAAATAAAATGTGCGGAAGCGATGTACAACTTGAATCGAAACTTAGGAAGAACATAAGCGAGAAATCTTCATATCTCAAAACTTCATCACCAACTCCAAAGCATGTCTTATTCATCCTTGTCTACTTGATCTTCATTCTTATCTGGGGAGAAATGTAAGGGGTGAGTGTTTGGGGAACACTCAGCAAGTGGGGGCCGATCAATTACCACAAATACATATAAATATAATTTAAAACCCATATTGCAAACTGATTTTCAAAACGTAGTATCTCATATCAGATCAGAATCGGAATCGAAATGCGAAATAGAGATTATCAAGCAATTCAGAACAGAACGAATCAGAACAAATGAAAACACTGTTATTCATCTCGTTATCCATGGTCAAATTGTCCCCAATATGTTAGTACTCTAAGGGGTGAGGCCAAAACACAGTTTTATACCCACTGATAGGGGCCGAAACACAGTTTTATACCCACTGATGGAGGCCGAAACACAGTTTTATACCCACTGATGGGGGGCCATATAAATTTACAATCGTCGTTCCATATCCTACTCGAATCATAACAGTGCACCACAGAATCAAATGTATCAAACAACACTTATCGGAATTTTTGAATGAACTCAGCAGAATCAAAGAACACCAGAAATAGAAGAACATATCGTACATCGATCGAGATTTTATAAAATATATAATAGCATTTTCCAAAAATGATTTGACACACATAGACGCATGTCATGAAATACTTATACAAAGTTTAAGTTACAAAGAAATACATAGCAAAAGCCCACTTACTTGATTTCGTTTGGATTAAGGTGCTAGAAGGACATGCTAAAAGAATTTCGTTCGAACAAGGTTGCGGTAGAGCTTCGACTAGGCTGCTACAAATGCTAAATTTCGAATTCTTGAAGTTATGGGGAGGGAGTTTGCTTCTTATATAGGCTTGAATAATCAACTATAAAGGTAAGCCCGTATCACTCCAAGAATGTCGCTGATTGCTTAATCAACGTGATGATTGCACTTTTCTCTCCCGAATGAGCGTGGCCTCTTCTTGATTCAAGATACACACCCGAGATTCATGAGTGATTTTGATTTTCCTTATGTGCAAATGGAGAGTGATTTTGGCTGCATGAATCTCTTCCAAGATTGGTACACTTCCATATAGTGATAAATGGTCAGTAATGAAGGGCCAATGATTATTCAAATTTTTATGATTATGATTGTATGGAACTAAAAAAATGTTGTGCCAAAAATGAGCTGAAATTTCCTATGACATATATAGATTTTCTCGTTGCAAGTTTTCGGGTCTTCACAGGTTGTTCCCCCCTTTTTTCCGCCCGACTATTTGGTCTTAAGAATTATCCCCTTATCGCCATGGAGGAATCTATTTTATTTGTGATTTTGTGTGAAAACGCAGTAATTCGAGAAACGCTCATCTTTTAATAATTTTCATTTTTCTTTGTTGATTCATCTTTGGGTCAACGGAATTTTAAAAAAAGAAAAAGAAACTCTCGTCTTGATAAAATAATTTGAACCGCTTGTCAATTTGTACTCTTTAACAACCGCTTTGAATCCAACACTTGCTTTAGAAATTATGAGGAACCCTTAGTTCCTCATGTAACTTTAGACCTGGATTATGAGTAAGAAAAATTGGATTTTATGATATCAATTTTCATAAGGAGTTAGAAGAAGTCATGAGTTATATGACTGAAAATGTGAGCAAGATCATGTTGACCACAATGATGGAATTGGAAGAAGCTGTAGAATATCACCAGAATTCTGGCCAAGGAGGAGAAGGACAGAATAGAGCCCATAAGCAAAACTCTGTGAAAGTATAATCATCAAGAGATTGTTAAACATACGATAATCTTTCTTTCATGAATTCGTTTTGTATGTCACAAATATGAAGGAGGAGATCCGAAATCCAAATTGTGATCATATGAAAGAATATTTTTCCCAAAAAGATGGCCCAATGAATAAAGATGAAAAATTTTATGTTTTCAAGACTATACTGAGTAATGTGGATAGCGTTGAGGGAAAAATAGAAGAAAATGATATATTATTTAATCAAGGGAAAAAAGAAAATTTGCAATAGAGACAAAAAAAGGAAGAAGAATATGAAGAAAATGATAAAAATGTATTAAATTCCCAAAGATATGATATTGAGGTCAGACTCATATTCATAGTGGGAAAAAAAGAATTACATCAAGAAATCCACAAAAGAGTGGTGCCAAGAGATAAGTTTTGGACATGAATGATAGGTACAAAAGGAGTCAATCAGAGAGAATCATTTTTATGAGAGGATGAATACATGTTGGGAATAAGTACGTCGCCCCAAAAGGCATTAACAGAAAGTGTTTGATACCAAGTGAGATGATTATCGAAACGAAAGACATAATATATAAAAGTTTCAAAATGGATGATCAACATTACAAGAGGAGGAATGAACTTTACAGATTGGGGAATGCAAGGTGCGGTAAGGGATCCATGGATAAAAGATCGGTGAACAAGTTATTTGGAAGAATGTCATCTTTAAGTCGAGGAAGGACAAAGTGATGAAAGACCAATGATCTCTTGAAACAGCTCATTGGAAAAAACACTTTCGAATGCTCAAAGTAATGAGGCATAGATACCTGATTTTGTTATTCCCCAAAGTTCAGTACCTACCGAACAATAACAGTGTGTGGAATATCCAAAATTTCGAAAGCCTGCCCATAGAACACAAAAGAGAAGATTTTTAAGAGATAGAGCTATTGAACGTATGAAAGAAGATGAGGGATCACAGAAAGGAAAAGAAATTGAGAAAAAAGCACTGGAGATACGGTTGAGGAGGATGAAGGATTGATATAAAAAAGCATTTAAATTCTAACAATTTACTTTTAAAATAGGCCAAATTGTGATATCCTTGGAATTTGCCACCAGATTGCTTCTGCGGACCCAAGAGAGTAAGGACCAAGTTGGGAAGTTTGTAGAGAAATAATTTGTCTACTATTGTGCCTCACATGCCAATGGTTTTGCCCGTCACTGAAGAGATAAATGATTAAATATAGCGAGGAGGATTTGAAGGTAGCTGCAATCTCCACATTGATAGTCGCATTGCAGCAACTGATAAATGAATCTCAAGGTCAAGAAGTGTGAGATATTGATAGTGCGAAGTTGATTCATGAAGGGGAGCCAAATGATAAAGAAAAAGGAGTGGAGTTGATGTCTAAAGATCTATACGTGGCTTGCACTCAGGTGGAGGATCATAGTCCTCCACGTGTTTGAGGTATTTTAATTTTCAGTGGCTATTTCCGTTGGAGAGCTATTAAACTGTATTTTAGTCCATTGAAACTAAAATTGTCTGGGAAAATATGTTATATTAAATTTTAAGTGAGGTTGTTTTGAGTATAAATCTTGAACTTTTGTGGAGAAGTAGGTTGTTAAGCCACTTGTGTGCATGGATTGATTTGAAAAAAATATACATTTAGATTGTTAGGTTCATTTGTTTCTTGTAAATAACTCGGGAACTTGGGTGATGATGATGAAAGAGCATAAGTTGTACTTTATTGGGAGTTTGATTTGTGATTATATGTTTTTACTTGGAGACATCATTGCTAATTGAATATATTCTCCAAGTTTTCTGTGATATGGTGATAATGCTATTAATGTGATGGTTGTTTTAAGTTATGATGATTTACTATATTAGACTCAATTAAAAATGTAACTGTGTTTTTGGCATAAAATATCATATATTCATGATGAAATGCCAAATAAAAAAGATATATTGTCAAAAGAAAATAAATATATTGATTATGATATATTGTGTGGAACAAACTATTTGGTCGTTTTTACAAAATATTTACCAGAGTTTCCCTTGAAAATGATATATCTTCTAATTTCAAGCACATTGCAGATAAGAATACATTAACCAACAAGCTCATCCCAAAATAGAAATATGTCATTTGGCCACTCACATTCCTTACAAGTCAAATAAACTACAAGCCGAATTTTATGACATGAAGGTTGCTTGATACATCAATGAGCCAAATATATCAGACTAGTTGATTAAAAAGATGGATAATGTTGTGTGCAATGACAATCACTAGCTATCTAAAATCAATGTACTGGTCTAATGTTTTTGCAAGGTGACATGACATTATATGAAAAATTTTGGTGTAGTTTGCTTTTTCCCAGCTCAAAATCACTAGCTTGGTCGACATCCAAAAAAGGTTAGTTGTGGCATCTTGCATGTATGAGAAAGAGGGGATTTATGTGTTAAATGATTGGCCATGCGGATTGGTGTATCTTAAGCAGCAGAGAAGTCAAATTAAAGATAAAGATGTGGCTTGAGGATTTAATGTTGGTAGAGTATGGAGAACCAACCATTCCCATAAAAAAATATAAATCCAAATTAAAGATAAAGGAATGCAATAAGAGAATCTGGTCGTGAGTATAATGCAATGTTAAAAAAGTGCCAAATTCATAAGCAAAACAGGGGTAGCATGCCTAGAAAATGATTTATATATGAAAGTGCATGAGGAAATAGTGAACTTGTATAAAGTTAGCCAAAAGATCTGTAATGTCCCAAAAATTTGAAGGTTCATGTGAATCACATAAATACAAGTTATCAAATTTCTTATGTATTTTAGTTAATTTATTTTTAAAGCATTAATGCATGATTTGAACATGAATATATATGTTTAATTCTTGGTTCATTAAGATTGCATTATATAAGGCTTTTAGCAGTATTTCACGCTCGAACGAGTAACAGAGACCGGGGACAATTAAAGAAAAATGTTTTTATTAAATAATTATTTTTAATTATTTATATATGGTGTAAATAATGGTGATTTTCGAAAATGAGCCATGTTAAGGTATTTTTACTCAACAAGTCATATTTTAAACCGATACGCAAAATTTAGGAAGTACATGAGACTTTTTGAGGGTCCGGACAATATTTTCAAAAACATACCCAAAAAATACTTTACGTGAGTGTTTTTGGGCTTGATGAGACTATTTTATTCCATAATGGGCCTAAAATCTTTTTTAATCTCATTATTTTTAAGTAAGGGCTCATTAGCACTTAATATTCTAATCAAACCCTACACTCAAACCCTACCATGT
This sequence comes from Primulina tabacum, assembly GCF_025594145.1. NCBI lineage: Eukaryota > Viridiplantae > Streptophyta > Magnoliopsida > Lamiales > Gesneriaceae > Primulina > Primulina tabacum. The sequence goes on from NC_134564.1 coordinate 589,573, forward strand.
GGCCGCCCCCTCCCCATTCAGCAGCAGCAAGGCTCAAAATTCAGCAGTTTTTCTCCGTAATTTTCTCAAGCTTTTTCAAAAGATTTCTTCCCAGTCTCTCCTATGCATGTTCTACGCGATTATCTGAAATGTTTCGAGCGTAAATACGCAAAAGCACGCCCTATACCTCGTTTTTCTCATCATTCACATCAATATATATTGGTTTGTATGTTTTTGCATGAGGAACCATCGATCTATCATGATGTGTTGGTTTTATTGCACAAAAATATGCATACCTTTTGACATGTACTCACGTTTTCCATGGCTTATGTGCAAGGGGCTGCTAGGTCTAGACTCCTAGGGGCTGTACACATTGAGTTTGATAGTGACTAGGGCTGAGAGAACCTCATAATTGCGCCTAGACAAGGGGGCCGATCGGTTGGGTCGTGTGTTGTGTGTTTCGGCTAGAACGGGGGGAAAAGGAAGATCAATCGTCTATGCCTCGTTCCAGGTGCTGGTTTAGGTCATGATGGGTATGTGTCATGGCTTGGGATGGTCCTTGGTCGGTTGGTATGGAGGCTAAGTGCGGATGGAAGCTTGATGGAAAGTTAGGGCAAGTTTGGGTCTAGATCGCGTAGTCCTTGATGAACGGAGGGATCCGCATGCATGGGACTGCTACCTAAGGCTAGGTCAGTCCAAGAGGGTCCAGTTACATCTTAGGAGGGTCTAATCCAAGCTGGTTAGGTGCAGGGTCGAGCGTTTAGCTTGTTATTGTAACTAGGGTTTGGTGCTCTAGCGTGCAAAATTTTCCAGCAGCTATATGGTCTTTCTCGAGGGTCTTATTTGGTCTGATTTAGGTTGTTTAGGGGCTTGTAGGTGTAAATAAGTGGTGGTTAAAATTTGGGAAAGTTTGGTTAAGTTTCGGGTTGATTCGGGTTAAAACCAGAACCTCGGTTCAAGTTTTAAAACGAATCGTAAAAGTTACGGAACAGGCTCGAGGTTACGTCTAAGGAAGGATTATAACTATGTTTTGAGGTGTTTTAATAAGTTCGGGTGGCTTCGGGTCGAAATTTTGATGTCTAGGGGTAAAAGGGTCAACTAGGGTTTCCAGAGGCAAAATGATCATTTTGCACTCGGATCGAGTTAGCAGCCCTGACACTGCCCTGATAACCAAAAATTACATGTTTTAAAATGTATATGTTTATTATGAACATGAATTTTTATGAAAATACAGAAAATACGTTGCATGCTTGATTTTAAGAAAATTTACGTATATGCATGATTTTTATAAGTGATGAATATGATGATATGCTTTGAAGGATAAGAGTTTTTTGTGACTAATACAAACACGAAAACGAACACGAACATTTAAGGTCAAGGCTCAGTGAATGGGTAATATTGTCGCTGATATCCCCACCGCCGGGTACCAATGTTATACGTAAATGGATCCATCGACTAGAGCTAATACGAAAGTCTTAACTAATTATCTGAATTCAAATAAAAAAAATGAACACGTATATATTGACATTATGGGATATGTTATGGACACATGTATACTTTGACACGTTATGTTTAAGCTCATGCTTTTAAGATCATGAAAAGTATTTTAATTACAGTATTTTTCACTGTTGCATGTGATGTATATGTACTTGCTATCACGGTTCAGGTGTGCTGAGTCTTTAGACTCACTAGGTGTGAATGATACAGGTGAGCATGTTGATGTGGAGACCGGAGGTGCTGAAGACTGAGTAGGCTGAGCTGTGAGTGCACGTGAAAACCCGAGGATCTTGTATTTCTTCCGCACAATATGATTATGAGACATGGTTTAAGCGATATTTTTAAATGATTTTGAATCTTGTTTTACGTTGTTAAGTTGTCAGACTTTATGTATTACGCTCGAATTTCTCTTTTAAAACAGAAGACTAGGAGATTGATTACATTTTAAGATTTCGTGCATCTGTAGTTATTTTTAGTCGATGATTGGATGAATTTTAAAATGTATGAGTAACTTATTTAAATTTTTATGAGTGTGTATATTTTCGATCATAATTTTAAAAAAATAAAATAGTTCAACAGTTATTTTAAGCAGTAGACGTTTCAATGTCACTTTTTTCCTGCAGCTAAATAATGATCGCGACTTAAAATCAGAAAAGTGGTGCAAGATGTAAAAATATAGTTGAAGCTCAAATCATGGAGATATGACCATAAACTAGTGAAAAGCAAGAAGTGCATGATGCATCATCATTGGAAGAATTTCTACCGCACCTATAGCCGAATGGTTCAACCCAAAAAAAAATCCCAGTTCAAGCATATGTAGAAAATTGGCCATTAAGTGCAAAATTCAACACCATGTCAAGCAAACATACCCAACGAATGATGTAAATACATGTCCAGGTATGATATCTAAGATTAATAAATATATGTTATTTTTGTGCAAAAACAGAGAAGCACTGACAATGTGTAGAGTAAAGAAGAATGAAGCCAATCAAATATGAAATTCTATATATCGATAGCATCCGTCGTTAGAATCATGGTTAAGGAAGACTTCACCCTTGACTGACTTTACCAAACCATGGAATCAATAAGAATCTCACACTAAACCATTAAGAAATTATAGAATGTGCATGCTTCATTTCCAATCAGGTAAATCATCAAACACCTTAAATGCAAATGTAAATGGAGTTTGCCAGTTTCTTGGTGTATGTGAGGAAGATCGAATCTAGAAATCCGAGGAACGCAAGGTGGCACTGTGGCGATGAAAAGAACAAGCATCGGAGTTTGGATTATTGTGTTGAAGTGTATTTAAACCAAAAGTAACGCCAATAGAGTTTAGTGTATAAATGTTGGAATTTGAGGTTGTACGGAACAAAGAAAACGATATAAATAGAAAAGATGTGTTTGATTTTGGATTGTTTGGGAGGGAAGGAAAATGTGTAATATAAACTTCTTAGAGAATAAGATTTTTCATGGAGAATATGTTGGTTTGAAGAGTTTGAGAAAGAAATAGTGAAGAAAAGGAATATCACATCTTTGTTTATATTCCTCCTCCTCCTTCTCGAATATTTCGTCTTAAATAAAACTTTAACAAACAAGGAAATGTGGATCACCCACTTGAATCTTTTGCCTCAATTATACATCAGTCTCTCCTATAAATATCACACAAGTTTAAGATATCTTTCTATATATTAAAACAAGTCACTTTACTAAATATTTCTTTTTACCATTTTCACAATGGATAGAAATCAAATATGACGTCAAGCTGTCTACATGAGCCAAACCCTATTTGATGAGGTCAAACCACCCACCCCAATCTCATGCACCACATATTTTTTTAAAAAAAAACATGTCACTTAGTCAAGCTTGGAATAGGATATCGGCAAAGGTTCATTAAATGGATGAGCAGACAACCACATTAATAGTGGTGGTTGGGTATCTTATGCAGCAGAATTTCCGAGAGAATAAATATTCAGACGAAAGATGCGTTTTTATACGCATTTTCACACGGACGAAAATCTCTATAAATAGAGCTCCCTCCCCTCATTCAGAAATCATCCCTTCATCGAGTTTTGTCTCATCTTATAGCATTTAAGTGCTTAGTTCTATAATATTTAAGAGGTGTTTGTTCTCATGCATTAAGAAAATGTGTGTTTTTTTTTGTAAACACAGTAAGTGGTTGTACACAATAAAATATTATAGTGGAATTGTTTTCATCATGCCCATGGTTTTTAGCCTAATAATTTTTAGGGGTTTTAAACGTAAATCTCAATGTCCAGTTTTTATACTTTATTTTCATATTATTATCTCAAGTTACCACACGTGGGACCAACAAGTGGTATTAGAGCTTTGTTTTAAAATTTCTTAAAATTTTGAGTATGATATGTGGTTGCAGCCTAGACTGATCTTACACATCAGAAAAGATTTTTTTGAGATTTTTTTTATTAAGACAAGATTATTTTGTCCAGTCTACTAAATTGTTGTAGACAAAATGGCCAACAAGTACGAAATAAAAAAATTAAATGGAAGCATTTTTATGCTATGTAAAATAAAGATGAAAATGAACGTGTGGAGCTTCTACTTCAAAGTATACCGGATTCATATGATCAACTTATCATCAACTTAACCAACAATATTTTTCTGGCCTCTCTAAAATTCGACGATGTCTTAGCAATGGTTCTTGGAGAAGAAAGCTGGCGCAAGAATAAGGAAGATAGTGATGGATCGGGTCGGGTACCTCTGAGGGTGCTTCAAACACAATATTCTCAATGAGCTGCAATAGCTCGTGTTCTAAGAATTTATACACCGATGAATTAGATAGAGTTTGATTATAAACCAAGCGAAAAATACTCGAATTAATCCTTCGTTAAGAAAATTGATCGGTTTATACCTTGTGCAACTAAATAACTAAAAATTACATGGGACCAGTTATGGTTTATACCAGTTCAGTTATGGACAAAACTGAACTGATCAAATCAGTTAAGAACAGAAACAAGCAGTTAAATAGAAATAACACAAGATATGTTTATTGATGTTTGGAGACTTCAACTGCTCCTACGTCACCCCTTCTACCACCTCGGATAGGATCCACTAGAACACTTTGATTAATTACAACAAGTGTAATAACCCACCCAGCTTAGGACTTACCCATTGCTTAACTGAACTCCTAGTCTAGACTGAAGGCATCACCTTCCAGCCAACACTTGTTTAACGTATATGTGTCAAAAACTACATACACAAATTTTACGTCTTTGTGCAAGACGATATTTGAGTGGTGGTGTGTGTGCGTGTGAGAACTGATCTCTGAAAACTACTCGAAAGTGTTCTCACACACACTGAGGGAAATAAGCTTCTAAACTAAGTTGATATAACTTTGGTGTGTTCCCTCGACTGAGCTGATTGCTTTTTCAAAGCTGATAAGCATTATGCATGCCCTCTCTATATTTTGTCTTTTCACTCGTCAACTCTCATCATCGTCTTCACTGAGATTCGGATTCTATTTATAGGCTTTTGGTTGAACGTACAGTGAGACTCAGTGAATGAATCCATTACAGTTTGAATATGTTACCCCAAATAGATATCTAGAAAATTTGGCTTTAAAGTGCTGCTACAACGTCTCTTATTGTACCTTGAGTGTACAATAGCTTCTGTACCTTTGTGCACAACTGGATTAAGCTTGTCGTATCTGCAAACTGGTTCGGTCCTAACCGATATTCTGAACTGTTCGGTTGAACTTGTCCTGAATTGGTGAGGTGAAATCTGTTGACTCGTCAGCTGAACTGATTTCACTTATTCAGTTGAACTAGTCAGTTGTGCTCTTCGTCAATTGACCACTTCATCAGCTGACCGGGCTTCTGATGGTCTTCTGCTGAACCACCTATCAACTGAACAATCAGTTGAACTGCTATTGATACTTCAGTTGTATTGGTTCAGTTCGATCAATCAGTTGGCACTTTCAGTTTGCGTCTCAATAGCTTCAGTTTAAGCTTGGTAACTGAGCAGTTCGAAGATCAATTTCAGTTTATGCGAACTTAGGTAAACTCATTAGAAACAAATAAACAAGTTTTGTTAACATCAAAATCAAGATTGCGAACATGAAATGTTCCAACATATATGTTGGTAACTTCGAAGTATGCATAGACTTTACCGATGAGAAGATGAAGATTTATAAACCGTTACTCCAGTGGGAGCCAAAGACAAGGTAGATCAAAGTCAAGAAATAAATTAAAAATATTAACTTCTTTAAATATGGCGGTAAAGGGCACTTTAAGAAAAATGTACGAGTATCGAGAAGAGTTCTCAAGGAAATGTGGCCAGTACTTCAGGCAGTGGTGAAATATTATTCAGCGAAGCGGCAACAGTTGCAGAAGGCCTGCACAAATTTTGTGACACATAGATTATGGATTTAGCAGCAACGTGACACATGACATCTCAGAAATAAGGGTTTGATCATTATGAACCAGTCTCAGAAGGATCTATATTCATGGAAAATGATCATGCCTTGGAAATCGCTGGGGTCGATACTATCAAAAAAATAATGTTTGATGGCACCATTCACACCATACATGTGGTACGACATGTAAATAGACTGATGAAAAATCTTTTGTTATTGTGGCAAATTGGATGACATCGGGTGCAAAACTCATATCGAGAACGGGATCATGAAAATTGTGAAGGGGTGCGCATGTGTTTATGAGGGCATAAAACATTTCTGCAAATCTGTATATACTTTTGGGAGAAACATACAAAGAGGTAGAATTATCTGTTGCAGCAATTGATTCTAGAGAATAATTAACAGTTTTATGGCATAGAAAGCTCGGGCATATATCAAAATGAGGGTTGAAAATTCTCTCAGAAGGGAAGCTGATGTCGGGACTTACAAAAGTGTCACTATCCTTTTATGAGCATTGTGTTACAAGTGAACCACACAGATTATGGCACTTGCAATGTCAAAAACAAAATCATATTGGAGCCTATTCATTCGAATGTTTGGCAAGCACTGGTTGTATCCCTAGGAGAAGAGAGATACTTTGTCTTGTTCTTGATAATTTCTCTAAGAGATGTTGGGTGTATCCAATCAAGAAGAAATCAGATGTTTTTTAGTTCTTCAAAGATTTCAAAGCGTGGGTTGAACTTGATTCCGAAAAGAAAATAAAGTATCTAAGGACTGACAATGGGGGAGAATATACCAGTGACGAATTTGATGCATTTTGTCAGCATGAGGGTATCAAAAGACAGTTCACGACGGCTTACACACCTCAACAGAATGGAGTGGAAGAGCTCATGAACATAACATTGTTGAACAAAACAATAGCTATGTTGAGGACTGCAGGTCTAAACAAATCATTTTGGGCGGAAGCAGTCACAACCACTTGTTATATTATAAATCGTTCTCCTTCAGTGGCGATTGATCTGAAGATTCCTATGGAGATGTGGACCAGGAAGCCGGCAGATTATTTTCATTTGCATACATTTGGAAGTCTTGTTTACGTTCTGTACAATGAGCAAGAAAGTTCGAAGTTGGATTCGAAATCCAGAAAATATATTTTCTTGGGTTATGCTGATAGTGTTAAGGGGTTTCGCTTGTGGGATCCTACTGTCCACAAGCTTATCATCAGCAGAAATGTTATCTTCGAGGAAGATAAAGTAAAGCGAGACAAAGGCATGCTGAATTAAGAAACTACTATATTTCAGGTGGAAAATAAGACGGACGAATGTCAAATTTCTTGTAAAGCAGTACCAGAGCAAGAAGAACAAGAACGTGTTGAGTATGAGGTTTCCATTGTGAGGCAGTCAACTCGACACAGAAGACCACCAAGTTGCTTTCAAATTATGTCATTGAAAGTAATATTGCATATTATCTATTATCAGAGTCATCGAGTTTCCATGAGGCTACTCAAAGCTCGGATGTATCATTGTAGATGATAGAAATGCAACACGAGTTGGAGGCATTAGATAATAATAACACTTGGGATCTTGTTACACTATGACGAGGGAAGAAAGCCTTTGGAAATAGATGGGTCTATAAGATCCATCGTGATGGTAATAATCAAGTGGAGCAGTATCGTGCTAGGTTGGTGGTAAAAGAGTATGCTCAGAAAGAAGGCATTGACTTCAATTAGATATTTTCTCATGTGGTTCGGCTTACAACAATGAGGGTAATGTTGGCATTGTTTGCAGTGGTTGACCTATATCTAGAACAGCTAGATGTAAAAACTGTGTTTCTTTATGGAGATCTTGAAGAAGAAATCTATATGCTCCAGCCAGAAGGTTTTTCGGAAAAAGGCAAAAATAACTTGGTTTGCAGGTTGAACAAATCTCTGTACGGTCTCAAACAGGCGACAAAGGTGTTGATACAAGAGATTTGATTCCTATATCATGAGCCTTAGATACAACAGATTGAGTGCAGACCCTTTTATGTATGCAACAGTTCTGGTGATGATTATATTATTTTGCTGTTGTATTTGGACGACATGTTAGTAGCAGGCCCCAACAAAAATCAGATCCAAGGATTGAAGGCACGGTTAGCAAGGGAATTTGATATAAAAGACTTGGGACCAGCAAACAAGATTTTAGGGATGCAAGTTCATCGAGACAGAAGTAACATAAAGATTTGGCTTTCCCAGAAAAATAATTTGAAGAAAGTCTTGCAATATTCAACATGCAAGATAGTAAGCCAATTTCAACTTATCTTCCTGTTAACTTCAAGTTATCCTCTAAAATGTGTCACAGCAGTGAAGTTGAGAGAATTAAAATGTCTCGAATACCATATGCATCATCATGGGAAGTTTGATGTTCGCCATGATATGTACAAGGCCAGACATTGCTCAAGTAGTAGAAGCTGTTAGTCGGTATATTACGAATCTTGGATGATAGCACTAGAGCACTATTAAGAGGATCCTTAGATACATTAAGGATACTCAAATTCTGCATTATGTTATGGAGGCTTAGATTTTACACTGAGGGACTATGTCGATTCAGATTATACATGAAATCCTAATAATAGGAAATATACTACTGGTTATATGTTTACACTTGTAAAGGGAGCAGTAAGTTGGGTTTCAAAACTGCAAACAGTTATGACATTATCTACAATGGAGACAGAATACATGACAGCTACTCAAGCTTGCAAAGAGGTAATATGGATTAAAAGGTTATTGGAGGTGATCAGGCACAAACAAGAGAATATTTCTTTGTTTTTTTTACAGTTAAGGGTGTGCAAAAATTCGGTTAAACAGAATTAATCGACCGAATCGAATTAATTCGAAAATTCGGTTCAGAAATTTCGGAAGTTCGATTTTGAAATTTTAAACAATTGGTCAATTCGGTTTGGTTACGGTTTTAGTTTGAAAAATTCGGTTAAACCGAACTAATCGAATTAATATATATATTAATTTAAATTGTATATGGGCAATAAAAATGCATTAGAAGGAAACTCAACTTTTCATATGTTAGAAGGAAGCTCATTCATCCAATGATTTTATCTTCAATATTTCTATTTGTTATTGATTTTTTTTTTCAATGTTTCTTGTTATTTACAAGCTCTCCATTGTTTTCTTTTTTTTTTTTGTGTTAAAATTCACATTTTTCAAAAAATATCGGTTATTTCGATCGATGGCCGAAATAACCGATTTGAAAATCGCTTCGGTTAATTCGGTTTCTATGAATATTTCGATCGGTTCGTTTATTCGAGAATAAAATCGGTTAAATCGGTTATATGTCTATTAGATTCGGTCGGTAACCGAATAGACCGATTGTACACACCTACTGATAGTCAGAGTGCCTTGCACATCGCAAGAAATCCGGCCTTTCATTCCAATACGAAACACATTAGAGTCCAATTTCACTTTGCACGGGAAGTAATAGAAGAAAGAAGTGTAGATACGAAGAAGATTCATACAAAAGACAACATAGCTGATGTTCTGACCAAGTCAATATCACCATTCCTCAAGTGGTCTAGCAGAAATGTAAGCAGTAGGGACTGACAAGATTGAAAAGATGTGTGGATATATATTTTATTCTCGGTCAAATATCCAAGTGGGAGAAATGTCGGCAAATGTTTATTAAATGGATGAGCATACAACCACATTAATAGTGGTGGTTGGGTATCTTATGCAGCGAAATTTTCGGATAAAAGAAATATTCAGATAAAAGACGCGTTTTTATACACGTTCTCATACGGACGAAAAGCTCTATAAATAGAGCTCTCTTCCTTCATTCAGAAATCATTCTCTTCATCGAGTTTTCTCTTATCTTATAGCATTTAAGTACTTAGTTCTATAATATTTGTGCGATATTTGTTATCATGTATTAAGAAACAGTTAGTTGTTGTACACTATAAAATATTATTGTGAAATTCTTTTCTGTTACCCGTGGTTTTACCCTAATAATTTTTAAGTTTTTTCCACGTAAACTTCGGTGTTCAATTTTTATATTTTATTTTCATATTATTATATCAAGCTGTTACACGTAGGACCAACATAGGACCAATATTATTGTATGATGGTTGTCAATATGATCATGAGTGAGTGTATTTGGGGCAAAAAATTGCTTCCAGATATTGTTTTAATGAAGAGTTGAGAAGCCTGCTATTATAAATATGAATGAAATAAAATATTAATCATAAGCTTGTCGCAAAAATAATCGACTGAAATATGTGTAATACTCGGGATTTTGCAGGATACCTGATGACGAAGAAAATCCTACTTCTACAGAAGAGGTGGTAAACTATTCTACTCAGATTCGGCTCAATTTAAAAAAAAAAAAAAAACATTGAACTAACAATGCGAGCTTATCTCCAATGTGATTCTCAAATTTATATTATAAAAGCCTAACTACTTGACAAGAATTAATTTCTTTTCACAAAGCACTGTAACTATGCTTCAACCTAGTTCAGAAGATAGGTTGGCTTATATACAAATTGCAGTAACACACTACTTACAATAACCCCTTTCAAGATAAATTTAATTACATGTGTGAACCGCAAAATGACTACCACAAATATTCATATTGAACAAGAAACCCATAAGAAAAACTTGATGGGCATTGGAGTGGAAAATATTTGCTTCAATAAATAGAAGACTACGACTGCCAAAACAAGTCGAAGTCGTCACTGTACAACGAACTATCCTTGATTTCCAGATCAGCCACATGCCAATTTACGAACCGAGATTGGATGCATTTACACAAAAGAAGTGCAATGGGAAAGACCCACCATTCGCTTTCATCCCTGGGCGCATAAATATAGAAGGAAGATCGTCACAAACACAAGTTAAAAGAAATAGACTAATGATGTTTGAAAATCTGGAGATTTGGCTCACATGTTCCATGGTTGAAAAGGGAGTCTTTCACTTGATTTCGTACGGTAGTGCACATAGAAACAAATTAACGCAACACCCTGGAGAAAAACCAATGAAGTAAGACCATTAACAGGAACCAAATATTAAATAGTGTGTCCAAATCTTTTCCAGAATAAGGCCTCAATGTTCGAATAAAATTAACAAGTGATAATATTACTGGAAAGCAAAAGATGAGAAGTGAAACTTAAATAAGATGAATAAGAAACAAAGTTGAGCTATTTGATTCATAAAAAAATAAAATTATTAACCCTTTGATGAGTGGTCTATGATTAAACCATATTGATCGAGAATGGATAAAGCAACTTACAACATTTATCAAAGATGTGATGTTCCACAAAGCATATGCGCGTGCAAGACCTGATGATCGCCGTGGTCCATGGCAGAACAAAGCATTAATTCCAGTAGGGAGCGGAAGCAAGATCCCCAACGGTAAAATAAACAAAACAAAAAAGACGTCTGCGAGAGAAAATGAATACAGCTGGAGCAGAGTGAGCAGCACTAAACTAAAATCTCCTAGAAGAAGGATAGAAATGACCAAACCAACAAGATCCTGCAGCACAAGATAAAAAATGTTTATGGGAAAATGACATTAAATAAATGCATAAGATAGTCAGGTTGGGTTCGGGTGGTTTGTAGACACAAAACTTCAGCTTGTACAGTTTACATTACCGTACAGACACACACAGTATCAATTATATACCTATTCGGGTATTTGGAAGTTGGTGTAGAGTCAGAACTGAAACCAATTTTTTATCATCTTAGATTCTTAATCATGTAAAACTCAACCAGACACACTTGCACACACACAATGCACAGATATAAACAGAGATAAGAAAATAGATACCTGGTGGCCAACTGGTTTAGTATTCTGAATCAGAAAAGAGAGCAGAAAAAATATATCTCTTCTCTCCTCAAGCACCTTCAAGCTTCTAATATCTAAAATCCCGCCACAAATCTTCCACCGTGGATTACCATCAGTGCTTATCTGAGTTTGACCTGTATACGCCTTATTCTTTGAATAGATACTGATGGAACTACATGACAACAAGACAAAGGGACCAAAAGTTGGTTAGACCAAAGAATACTGGAAAGAATGTAATGTTTCACAGGAGAATGTCAATAAATATAAAATCATCCAAACCACCTTCATGTGTATGACGTCAGGAAAAAAGTGACTGAAATGGCCTCCACATCGGTAAAACATTATCCAAATCACAAAAATATCTTTAAGAGACGGTATGTAAAATTTTGTGCATGAGCTCACGCAAAGGGAGCCTTTATAGCAGATTAAAGATAATACTTTACGAATCTATGCTATAACGTTGAAAACAAATATCATACCGTGAATGCTGTTGGTTTCCTAGTCCATCATCACATCTTAACGATTCAATATTTTTGTCTTCATCAACAGCATAAACTAAAAGCCCATAATGACAATACCCATCAGTTGTTGATGGAAACCAGGCAAGATCAGCATGCACCCCATAGTTACTTAATGCAGGATTTGCAAATAATTCCAACCATCGAAGGATTCGGTGAAATTTTGATCTCAGAAAACCCCTGTGTGCCAAGCGCAATTGCGCATTTAAACCAGCCACAAAGCGGTACCACACTGTTGGTGGCACAGACTGTCAGAAAAGGTACAAGTCAGTATAATTTGGCATTTTGTTGACGAGTACAAGATAAATGGCTTTTTTTAAGTATATTCTTCTTCTATGTATGGACCTCAATTTCATGGCATTAAATGACACACCTGACTCATGAGATTGGTGATGATGTTGTCATTATGAAGTGAAAAAGGAGTCATGTAGCTTCCATCACCCCCAAAGAGTAGAGAGATCGGATATCTTTGACAGAGACTAGGAGGAAGATCACTTCTCCTTTCATCACCACCAAGAAAAAAGTCAATATAAGCTAGCATTAAATCTGGAGTTGCGGCAACCTACAGTCGCAAACATGAATAATTACTAACTTAACAGCTCAGGTCATAACGACATCTTTTTAATGTTATCATGATACTCATCCACTTGCATGGGCTATCTCTGGACCATGTTCCAACCATTCTCCCCAAATTTTTTTTCAACAACCGCACCAATGATGTAGAGCAAAATCATATCTCTTACTTATTTTGGTTAGAGTGAATGAGTGACACTTATTGTGAAATAATACAATTTATAATTATAATCTCCAGAACATAAAAAACTTCACAAAAAAATCACGCATTGATGGCTAATGTTGGTCATAGGCCAACCAGAAACGGGCATGGATCAAAGATTTTTTAAATGTCTCATTGAGAAAAAAACTTGGAGCAGGTGAAATGGTGGTATCACACATAAACCAAAGGATTAGTACTACGATGGAGCATGAAGAAGGCATGCTCAAATATAGGATATCTATTTCAGAGCATGAAGAACACATGCATAATTCAAACAAATAAGGATCCTTTAGAAAATAACCTTGAGGCCTTCGTATAGTGCACGTGAACGACAAGAACGTAAGCAAGCATGATCATATTCAGACCGCACAAATTCACGTAATCGCTGTAACTTCATTCTCCGTCGCCATTGTTGCCATGACCACGCAAGAGGATATGCAAGAAAACAGAGAACATTATGTACTGACCCTTCCCACCATTGATATGCAGCTAGAGCATTCATCTCATCCACGAACGTAACAAATGCACCCTCATATCTACCATTTCAATAAGAAAGAGTTCAGACCATTAATGTCAAAGTGTAAAAGACCGATCATAAAAGTAAATGCTTAGTTAAACAAGTAATTAATGCATATCATCAATGAATCACCGGAACAAGAATCTGGTATGGAAAACGAGAGAAATAACTTACATTATTCCTTTAACTTGTTCAGGAGGTGTATGAGGAAGATGCCAAGGTTCACGAAATGCAGTTTGGACCCAAAAAATACATTCTGTGCACATGACTCTGGGATTTCTCAACTCTGTTACTTTCCAAAACCTGATTGGGAAAAGGAATGTCGAAATTACATTCCTCATTACCATAAAATTCTAAGTTTGCATTAAAATTGCAATCTGTATTTCCTCCATAATCTTATAACTATTAAATTTAGCAAAACTAAATGTGCTAGGTTCTCCAGAAAATACTTCATTTAGCGACTCCAGGAAAGGGACTGAATTATCTGTTTGAGAATCCTGCTTTGTAGGAACAGAGCCTGGTGACTCATCAACCCCAATAAACTTCGCGCGTGCAACACTGAGAACCAATGCAAGCAAAATGAGTAGGCCCAATAGCAGCAGACCGAACCACCAGGGTCCTCCAAATTTATACACCAACTGTTCAAGAGCTGTGTAACAGTGAGGCATGTGGTATCTCCCAGAAACACATTTGTAAGGGCAAGGTGTTTTCGTAGCACCACCTGCTTCGGACAACAGTAACCTCAGTTAAAAATAAGCCTGCATTACACGTAAAATGAAGACGATCCAACACGAATGTAACTTATGACTATGACAGAGCACACAATAATTTATCTGAAGCCCACTGATAGAGCGTAACTCAGAAGTTTCCATGTTTTCGCAAAATCTATGTTTTTATAAAAATAAATACTGTTCCAAATTTTCAAGAAAAATAAACTTTCCATAGAAACACAATCCAACAGTATATTATACCTCGGACAGGAATATAAACACCACGATTAGGAAGTTGACTCCCTGGACATGACAAACAGAGGGATCTATCTGATCCAGTAGCATTTTTATAAGTGCCAGCTGGACATTCCTGCATAATTAAGAAAAACATTATCAGAGAGCTTCTTCTCTATCACCTTTTACCTTATAGTTTCTGGAATGACAAAAATTCCTCTGGTTTATCAGATAACTAAGAGAACAAACATAGTAATCATCAAGTGAAATCTAGAAAAAGAAGTTGGCAGTTTCCAGGTTAGTCACAACATTGCAAAAAAAAAATCGCAATGGGTAAGTGAATGAAATGAGGCAACAAAATTTTTTATGTGGAACATTCAGTAATCAATTAAATTACCACAATGTAAATAAATGTTGTAGTTTTTAGCTTTTGAGTTCAAATTAATCAAAGGCCAATTCGGTAATTACTGATAACTCTTTTAACAGAACTTAGAATTTTGGGAAGGAGAAGGAAATTTTTAGAAATTGCTCCCAAGCAAATAATAATGAGCTACCTCGCAGAAAGTTCCATAAAGGCCTTTTGGGCAAGCTTTACCACTGACAGTTCCATTTTCACCTGGAAGACCTTGGTTGCCACCTAATCCACCCCTGTAGTACAAGCAGAGAATTTAGTATAACTGACATAATGCAATTCACACAACAATAGTACGTAGAAAAATATGAGATGATTATCAAATCATGCTATATCCATTCATTTCAAAGGAACTGCACTCACCCAAAGAAAAGCAAAGTCCAACAATTCGTTGTTTTACAATTAATTTCGATGATGCAAGTACTTAATACAAAGAAAAGTTGATGCAAGTACTTAATACAAAGAAAAGTCTGTCCAACAAATTTCACTAACCTAGAGCTCATGAGATGTGGCTCAAATTGTAGTTTGATACTTTAAAACGTACATTAGGCCAAATGACATTTCCTTCAACCCACAAATTCCATTTTTATCTCTAGTTCAGTCCCCAGAGCCTTGCCATTTAAAAAAAACTTAACAGATAGCCAAGTGCAGGATATAATCGGGATTTTTCTCGAAGAAATCCCTCGACAATAAAGCCACACACATTTTGTTCTTTATACACATAAACTAGCACTATCATATGATAAAACATAAAAAACTTGGGATAAATCACCAACTGTAGGTTAAGTATCTGCACTAACCTTGTACGAATGCTTCCATTCACTTCAGCCAATGGCCAATATAATTCTCCAGTGGGAATGCCTGACCAGTGAAAATGGATCCTACCACCACCACCTCCTCCACCACCACTTAGGCTGCCATGACCTCCGACACTTGATAAACTTCCAGATTCACAAAGAGCCAGAGAGTGCAAAAATACCAAGATAGTTCCACCAGATCCACCCCCAGGCCCTATATTTGCATCATTACTTAATGCATACTCCTGTTGGAGGTTCTCTCCAAAGCTGTCTCCATCAGCTGTAACAGAACCTTCGACAAACAAATTCATTAAGGGATGCTCCAGCGAACCCATCACTGCAAGGACGAGGGAAATGAAGATCAAAAGAAGAAAAGCAAATATTTTTAGGAATGGAGAGAAATAAGTTCAGCAATAAATATATGTTGCATAATAACGTTTCTATGCTTGGAAAGTTATTTTGAGAATACAGTGTTGGGTTAATGTTACAAAAACTGTTTCCATCTATATACAAAATCTGCTCAATCGAATCTAGAATACGATATAACTAAGTAGCCCAAAACACTGCACATGGTTTATGGACTTATAATAACACTATGCCCAAAACATACGATAAGAGAATTTAAGAAAGAAGAGAAATATAAATTTATCCAATGCAAAATTCAATATGTTGAAGCTTTAGCTCTCATGATGATCTCCACTCCAGAACCACCACAACAACAGTATCAAGTTTTCATATAACCTCAATTCTTGGTTAAGACAACACGACATAGGAAACGTTATTCCTTGATTCTACCTTCTTTTTTAAAATTTTAAATAAAAAGAGGATACCAAAAAAACTATACTAATAAATATTTTATCAACCGGACTCAACAATTCAAGACTGGAAAGTTAGAAAAATCTTCCAAGTGAATCTAGAGCTACAACACTTAAAAAAGAGAAGTAGAAACCATAACAAATCAGCTGAAACTTGAGCTCACCCAAAATGCCAGCACCAGCAGAGACAGCCAAGCTATCATTTCCACTTCCACTGCCCAATTCACAGGGCAAATTTGTGTCTCCATATGATATGCCACCCTCGATGCAGCTGTCATTGTAACAGCCCATTCCACCTCTACCACCATGTCCACCACCACTGCCAAGACCATTGCTCAATAAACTTCCTCGGCCAACACCGCCAATGCAACCTGCATAAATAGTAGATACTTAATTGTCAAACACACGAAATGAGATTCAGTTACATGGATACATCTAACTCTTGGCTAATTTAGAGATTGTTCCACTAATTCAAGTAAAAGGTAATAGGAAAGTTTCCCATTCGTCGAAGATTTTTTAAGCTGGTGAAGTTGAGAGACATGCCTCGCAGAATGATATTAAGTGATGCAGCAGCGTGAAGGAAAGACGTAATCATACCCATTCCTGATGAGCTTATAGTTCCAGAAGAGTGAACATAGATGGCCTTTGCTCTATGAAAATGAACGATAGAACCTTCGATAAAACCTTTAACAATGATATCCTCCACTCGACAAATCTACAAAAGAAACAGTTGTAAATATTTACGGAACCTACCCAGAGAAAGAAATAACAAACAGTGATATTATTTTGAACCACACTGAATGGAAACATGCAAGTCACATTATTTCTACGTGTCAAATTCCACACCTGTAGGGTAAAGGACAAAGAAGAATTCACGTTACAATCTTCAGGTGGATGAACCAGTTCGGTGGGACAATCTTGTGATTCACAAGACAGTATAGCCATTCTAACAAGTAGCAAAAATCAATAAAGAGTGAGAAAAGATATCGCATTTCTCATGCTATTTAAACAGGAACTGGAAATCATAACTTACCTGTCTTCGTTAGAGGCACTTTTTAAAGGACCACGGATAATAGACCCAGGGCCTATCTTCATTATGGCATGAGAAAGAAAGCACAAAACAGCCCCGTTAAATATTAAAAAAATTGATGTGTCCGCTACCTAAAGCTGTAGAACATACAAACTATCACACAACAGCACTTGGTTAAAAACCAAGTGCAATCCTATCCAGGAGCACAGGCACTTAAAAATAATTGCCTACATTAGCAAGTCTTGCTAGGTTGAATATAAAACACGCTCTGTAAAAAATATTCGTTTTACATTCACAAATAGCAAGAAGTTGAATATTTTAAAATTTTTAAAGTGACATTTGACATCAACTTTTATAGCTCTCAATGCTTATTTTCTTTTGAATGAAAGTGGAGGGTGAAAAGGCATGTATAATGTAAAATACAACAAAAAATATCTTATCAGTGTTAAAGTTCGGAAATAGAAAGTACACCAATACAACAAAAACATTACAGAACAACGTAGTTGAGTGGCTGAGGCACAGAGCTACCACAGGGCTACAATTATATCGACAAAGAGGAAGACACAAATCATAAATGCCAAGAGAGCCAACACAAGAATTTAAATATATCATTTTCTGCTTACTTTTCCAGTACAAAACTAACTCAAGTGAAAATAAATTATGATAATCGCATAAAATTTGTGATGTGACAGTAAAGGCAGACCATCAACAATTTGGAAGCTCGCGGCTGTGGTGTTCAAAATGGTAGCACATTGAGCCAAATTCAATAGGCTAAGAAGACCAAAAAGGAACCATCAGCTGTTGGTAAAAAACTAATTTCAAGAGTAGAGTCCACAAGATTTTAAAAGGCTTTTAGTGAGATCACTCAAGATTTGAAGACTAAACCAAGTTAATATAGACCAACTCGTACATGAAGAACTGAATTAGATCAGCCTGCTTGAAACATAAGATTAGAAGCCTATTTGTGGGCTCAATTTACTTGGATTTTATCCATTATATTTAAGCCATCGACCAGAAATGAAAACGCCACTTCAGATAACAGATTGCCGGCCGCACAACCGATGGGAAGGAAGGTGGAAAAAATACTCCAAAGAATTTCACCAAAACTTATTGAGCATTTCAGAAGATCTCCCATCCATTCACTTTCTGACAAAGCATATGAGGTCAGGGACATAAGAAAGAGTGACGATGGTCTGAATTCGAAATTGCAAGATTACGGACAGAGCTACAGCAGAAGATCTAACAAAGCTACAAAGAAGGTTAAGGAGTTAAATGATGTCAGAGGAAGGAGGAAGGCTGAAGAGCTGTACGGGGAGGATTTTAACAAGTTAGGGGAGTTAGATCAGGACGATTTTGCTGACTTTCACCTCGTTGATTCAGAAGAAGATCTACTGGACGATGGATTCGACTCTACAGAGTCTGCAAGTCACCTGTCTTCTCATCCGAAACTTTGATTAACAATGAAGCAATCGAAGTGGACCTACAGGGGCTATTTACAGAAAATGAAGAAATACTGCCTCCAAAACTGCCTCCTGTCCTCGATAATACTAACCCTTTAGTGGGCAAGGTATTTTCCTGTTTTCAGTCATCGATTCTTAATCATTCCTTCACACTTCATTCTATTCTTCCTGCGTCTTTCTCCGTCTTGGGGCTGTCCAATGGGTTACTAGGAGGGGGGCAATCAAGAGCTCTTGACAAGTCTGGGACCGAGGGAAACACTTCCTTAGGGAATGAAAGGGAGGTTCACTTCAATGATAACGTGAAATTCTGGAGGGGGGCCCATTATACTAAATCAGAAATCGAGATGAGCAAGTCAACGGGTAAGTTAATCAGTGAGCTTGGAAGGTTGAAGTGTGGAATCAATTATGAGAAAGGATCGACTTCGAATGGATCAAATCGTTGTTTATGAAGATATGTTCTTGGAATATTAGGGGAGGACGGTCGGCGAGAAAGCGGGAATTAGTATGTTCGGTTATCCGCAAGGAAAACCCGGACATTGCCGTGGTGTTAGAGATCAAGACAATTGCAGTTGATCGTTGATTCGTTGCAAGTTTATGGAAATCCAGATTCGTTGATTGGGTGTGTCTACCAGCGATCAGGAGGCATTTTAGTGATATGGGATCCACGAGTGGTCTTGGTGAGTGACAATATGATTGGGCAATTTTCGGTTTCTGTTAAAATTCAGTGGAAAGATGAGACTTGTTGATGGTTCTCTGCCATTTACGGCCCATGCAATTCAAGAAAAAGAGAACTATTTTGGGATGAATTAGCGGGTTTGTACTCCATCTGTGGGGACAACTGGTGTGTTGGAGGAGATTTTAACGTTGTTAGGAATTTGAACGAGAAGTTGAATAGTACCTCCTTCACCACAAGTATGCAATGCTTTTATAATCTGATCGAGGAACTGGGCCTCCACGACCCGCCTTTATTAAATGCAAAGTTCACTTGGTCGAACTTCAGGGCCAACCCGATTTGTTGCAGATTGGATAGGTTCCTCATCTCAGGGGGGTGGAAGGAAATTTACCCAACGTTCAGACAGACGGTGCTCCCGAGAATCACATCGGATCATTACCCGATTGTTTTGGATACAAAGAAGTTGAAATGGGGACCATCGCCGTTCAGATTTGAGAATGTTTGGTTGTCACACAAAACGGTAAGGAGTCACTTGCAACATGGTGGAACAGTGGTGATATTCAGGGATGGGAAGGATATAAGTTCATGAAGAAACTAAAAAACGTTAAAAAAGAAGTTACTAACTAGAATTTAGAGGTCTTCGGTGACATAAATGTCAAAATTTCGGAGCTGCGAAACACAATCAATCAGTTAGATGCGAAAGAGGCGGAAGGAAATTGGTCGTTAAACCTTAACGAGCAGCGAGGAGAGACAAGATGCGAGCTGGAAACTATGACCATTCGAAAGAGACAGATGGAGAGTCAGAAAGCCAAAGTTAAATGGCTGCAACATGGGGATAAAATTCCAAGTTTTTCTACTCTATCTTGAAAAACAGAAGAAACAGGGCTATGACAGATAAGATAGAGCTGGAGGATAGATCTCTGCTTTAAGATGATGTACAGATTCAAAACGCAACCATCAGTTTCTTTCACAATTTATACAAAAAATCAGAAGGGGATGGTACGGGTTTAGATGGCTTGGAGTGGATGCCAATAAACACGACTGAGGCAGATCAGTTGGAACAGCCATTCTCGGAGGAGGAGATCAGAGGTGCGGTGACCGATTGTGATGGTTCCAAAGCCCCGGGGCCCGATGGTTTTACCATAGCGTTCTATCAAAAGAGTTGGGATACGATAAAAATTGATCTTATGAAAGTGTTTGCTGAATTTTTCGAGGACGGTATTGTTAATGGAATTACGAATGAGACTTACATTTGTCTGATCCCAAAAAAACAAGATGCAACGAAGGTTAAAGACTTTAGACCAATCAGCCTAATTACAAGCTTGTACAAAATTTTGGCAAAAGTCTTGACAAACAGATTGAAAAAGGTGATGAACAAAACAGTAGCGGAAAACCAATGCGCTTTCATTCAGGGAAGACAGATAACAGATTGTTGTCTCATTGCCAATGAAGTTGTGGAGGAGTACAGAAGGAATAAGAAAAAAGGTTGGATATTGAAAATAGATTTGGAAAAGGCCTACGATAACGTGGATTGGATATTTCTAGATTTTGTACTTCAAAAAAATGGGTTGGACAAGTGGAGGAAATGGATTAAGGGTTGTGTTTCTAACGTCTCGTATTCAATCTTCATCAATGGAAGACCAAGGGGGAAGTTTAAGGGGGAAAGGGTCTTAGACAAGGTGATCCCTTATCACCGTTTCTGTTTAATTTAGTTATCGATGGGCTAGGGAGATTGGTTGACATGGCAAGGGCGGCAAAGGTTGTGAGAGGACTTGAGGTTAGGAGAGATAATATAGAAATTTCACACATCCAATTCGAAGACGATACCCTGTTCCTTGTCCAATCTGACACGCATATGATGGCGGTTGTCGAACTGCTAAAACTTTTCTGCACTAAATCCGGACTCAAAATTAATTTCGAAGAAAGTTGTGTTGGGGCTGAATCGTATGGATGAAGAGGTTGACGGTTTAGCGCCAGCAATTGGTTGCAAGAAAGAACAGTGGCCAATCAAATACCTCGGGGTACCGTTGGGTGGAAATCCAACGAAATTGGAATTTTGGGCACCGGTGGTTTCAAAGATGTCATCTAAATTGGCAAGTTGGAAAAAGGCTTTCCTATCTAGAGGAGGTCGACTTACATTGATCAAATCGGTCCTCAGTGCATTGCCCACTTGCTATATGTCCATTTTCAAGGTCCCAAACAAAGTGGCGAAGCAATTGGAAGCATTGATGAGGAATTTCCTGTGGGATGGAGCAGATGGGGATACGCATTACCATGCTGTTAATTGGAATCAGGTGTGTAAACCGATAGAGAGGGGAGGCTTGGGTTTGGGGAATATACGTCTGAGGAATACGGCCCTGTTAAGGAAATGGTGGTGGAGATGTGCGGTAGAAAAGACTCTCTGTGGAAAAAAGTTGTGGGTAGCATTTATGGATTTCAAGAGAATGGCTGGGACGTAAGGGAGGCAAGGAACTCGAATTTCAGAAGCCCTTGGAAGTTCATCTCTCGATCCCATTCGACTTGTCGTCACTTGATTGGTACGGTGCTTAAGGGAGGGAATCTCATTAGGTTTTGGGAAGATAGATAGGCAGGCTTATTGTCGTTCCAGGTTATTTTCCCTCACATTTATATCCTATCAGCCACCACTAACAAACCTATCTCACACTTCTTCTCGGTCTTAGCTAGTCAAGGCATTTCAGCCATTCAATGGGATGTGCGGTTCAGAAAAGGGTTGAATGACATCGAGTTGGGAGAATACACTTCTCTTCTAGGGGTATTAGAGTCAGTATCTCTGAGTGTGGGTACGGGGGACGTCAGGGTTTGGTTAGGGGACTCGTCTGGTGTTTTCTCTGTCAGTTCTCTTTACTCATCATTCTTTCCAAGTAATACTAATCCTTCTTTCCCTTACTTCTACAACATCTGGAAAGTACTTATCCCACAAAAAGTGAAGGTATTCTCTTGGATTGTGGCATTGGGAAAGTTGCCCACGTGTGACAACCTGCAGAGAAGACGGTCGAATCATGTTTTAAACCCACAATGGTGCTACTTGTGCAAGAAAAACGAGGAGAATCAGGATCATATTTTGCTGCACTGTGCTTTCACGAGACGTATTTGGACAAAGGTAATGCAACACTTGGGATTCGAGTGGATTTTTCCGGCTACGTCGAAAGACATGTTTATTATTGAGCATGGTTTTCTCATTGGAAAGGGGCTTAAAAATTTCTGGTGCATCATAGTACACTGTATCTTTTGGTCGATTTGGTTGGAGCGCAATAACAGAATATTCAACGACAAAGAAGATTCGTGCGATGAATTATGGGAGAAGATCAGATTCAGAGTAGCGACATGGACGATAGGCGTACCAATGTTTCAGAATTTTCTTTTAGCGTATCTAGTTAGGGATTGGTGTTATATTTTCTGTTGAATGAATACTATTCTTTAGGGCACGCGGTATATTGTGGATGGCTCATCCACTAGCCTTGTAAACTGATTACTACGTAATTATAATAAAATTTAGTTTCTGATCAAAAAAATAATAATTTTATGGGCTGGTATAGTCATTATTGCATGATTTAGTCTCAACCTATGTATATACACGTAGGGGATTGAGTTCGTGACGACATTTGGAGTTATACAGTTCATACTATGAGCAAATTTTTACTTGACTGCAAACAAACTTGTGGGGGTCAACTGGACTTCTCATCTTCGATTCAGTAGAGAAATAGTATCCGAATTCCCTTCCACTCTTGGTGATATTCGGTTTCCGATTAAACCATAATTGCTGGAATGCTTTTTCAAATCAAAGATAGATTTAGCTTTCAGGATATAAGTTTGTATTGCGGTGGTTACTGTTAGCTAGTATATAGGAGATAAGTCATCACAATAAACGTGTTTTGTAATTTACGTTTCTAGTTGGTTCAGCTACTATAAATAGTAGCTCTCTGTCATTTGTAGCGGTTAATGCACATACGAGAAATACATTCTCTAATTCAGATCTTGTGCACTTTAACATGGTATCAGAGCAAAAAATCACTCGCTTCTGCTGCTGGACTCCGGTTTTTGCTTTTGATGCAGACAAGATCTAGCTAAACTTGCTCCAATTCACTAAGTGCTCGCCACAATCGTTATTTTTTTGGCAAATCGAGATCTAGCTCGCGACTGAAGAATTCTCTTCGGCGAAGCAGTGCTCAATTGAGATCTGATATATGTTGCTGATTGCAGTTATTTGAATTCTCTTCCCTGATTTCGTGATGGCAACCGCAAATGCTTTCAATGATCCGTTGTTTCCACGTCCTTCGTACATGCTAGGTATGAATTTGGTGAATGATAGGCTCCTTGGAATTGAGAACTATGGAATCTGGAGTAGAGCTATGCTTATTGCGTTAAGAGCTAAGAACAAAATCAGCTTCATCGATGGATCATATCCACGACCTGAAGTCGGACATGCCACTGTGAACCAGTGGGAACGATGCAATGCTCTGGTTCTTTCATGGATCATGGATACCGTTTCCAAAGAGATTTTTGGAGGTATTGTCTATTCCACATATGCATCAGTAGTTTGGTCTAATTTGAAGGAGCAATTTGATAAGGTAAACAGGTCACGAATCTTCTTTATTCATCATGATATCAGCTGATTGGTTCAAGGAAATAATATTATCTCTGTCTATTACTCCAAACTTAAGCATCTTTGGGGCGAGTATGCTTCTTTAGTCTATTTTCCTTCTTGTGAATGTGATACTGCAAAGCAATACTTGAAGCACGGACAACAGCAAAGGTTGCTCCAATTTGTTATAGGATTGAATGATAGCTATATGTCAATTCGTAGCCAAATCCTTATGATGGATCCACTCCCCAATGTTGGACAAGCCTTTTCTATTTTATCACAAGAGGAAACACATCGATCTTTGGTTCCAGTGGATACACAGCCAGCTTCTATATTCTATTCCTCACAATATAAGTCCGAGGAAACTAAGAAGTATCAGACTCAAAATCCAAATCTCAATCATTGCGAGTATTGTAACATGACAGGGCATACTAAAGCCATATGTTACAAACTAGTTGGCTATCATCCAGGGCACCGTTTCTATGGGCAGCAACTTCATTCTGACAATAAAAGGAGTTCCAGGAGTTATGGAAAACCTAAGAAACCACCTGTGGCCGTGAATTTAGCAGAAGACTGTCACTCTAAGGAAGAAGAAACAGCCACCAACAAGCCTGTTTTCCGAGTTAACACTTCAGTACAGTATGCGGAGATTATGAAGTTGTTGGGCTAATACCATTCACTCTTCCAAGGATCCAGTACATCAACTTGCCGATGTATTCACGAAGAGTTTGGGCAGAGAACAACATGACTTTTTGTTGTCCAAGATTGGTCTTTGCAATTTATACCAAGCTTGAGGGGGGGTTGTGTTAGCTAGTATATAAGAGATAAGTCATCACAATAAACGTGTTTTGCAATTTACGTTTCTAGTTGGTTCAGCTACTATAAATAGTAGCTCCCTGTCCTTTGTAGCGGTTAATGCACATACGAGAAATACATTCTCTAATTCAGATCTTGTGCACTTTAACAGTTACGTCTGATTAAAGACATCCCTAGAAAATTGTTAAATATTGAGAGGGTTCCTTCTATATTGTTACGGTTCACTTCACATTTCTAAAGTGCCAACTAATATTTAATATTTAATTTCTGAAATCCATCAGGTGACTTAATGTGACATACGAAGAAACAATTGTCCCTTAATAAAGATAATACTAATATCAAATGAACAAAAACTAACGGAAGCTCAAAAAAATGCAGAAAAGGGTAGAAAGAGAACAAATAAGAAATAAAAAAATATGCTGCTTTCAGATACAAAATTAGAACATGACAAAGCTAGGCAGCTTGTCAGCATGGGTGAGAAATGACAATCAAAGCATATGCAATTCCATGGCCCACCTCGGAATAAAGCCTTTAGGTTGGAAACATGTAAGAAATCTTAAAAAGCCCAAAAATTTATTTTGTTGTTTTACTTACATTGATTCTATAAAATAATGATAAAACAAGACGTTGAGCTTCAATGCAATCTCCTGGTCCAGATAAATTGAATAAACCTTGCCCATGAACTCCCAAGTTCGCATTTGAATGGATAAGGGATGAATTCTAAACAAAGAAAATGGACAAACAATTACCAAAACACAAGACAGCTTTCAAATTTAGGACAAGTAGCTGGTAGCTTACCTTGAGGACTATGAGATTACTCGCCTCAAGCAATGAGGTCTCAACATTATCATCTCCACCACCATCTATTATCATTGTAGAGTTCCACATAAGAAACATTTTGACAGACATGCGAAGGGCCCCAAAAACCTAGGGAAAAAAATGGAAACAAGAAAATCATGTGTCTAAACATAATGTTGGTGCAAGCAGAGGAGCAAAGTTGGATATTATCACATAAACCACAGATTATTAAATGCGACAGTATTCAGCAAAGCAAACAAAAAAAAAGACATTTTGTAGCCTATAACTGAATTTTCAGAGATGGGGTCAAATGACACTCACTCTTATGACAGAATCACTCATTAATAGCTGTTCTGCCAACATTTCAAACTCCGACATTGAATAATGTGCAAGCCCAAAGCTCAATACACCTCCAGAGCCAAGCCTGATCTGTCCTTGAACCTTTATGATCCACGAAAAAGGCTTGATTAGATCCCTACAACCGTTTATTATCAGTATAAAATGTGCCAACTACAAGTTCGTTATATATTTCAAAGGCTTAGAAAGATAAATGAATATGCAACCAACTGTAAAATCGATTCTAATGCCACAGAAACTTAAAGCAAGAACATCATGCAGATGATTATAGGCAATTTTCAAGTCTTTTCCATTGAATATTTTATAAGAGTTCCAGAAACCCACCATGGATCATCTAAGATTCAATCGAGGGTGTCAACCAAAAAAACACTTCTTCTCATATGTGTATGATCGAAATTACCGACATGCCCAATGTGTCCATCATGTAGTACCTGGCACACTCGTAGCTAGAGTGTGTGATAGTGAAAATAACAATCTGAATTACACTGACCTGAACACGACTCCACAGCAAGGGAATAGCAGCCTTTGCCTGATTTTCTATAATGACATTTGTCAAAAATGGTTGAGGGAAATCCATCAGAAGCGTGTCCGTATACGTTGATTTGTTATGATTACTCACAGTAAGGCTGAGGGGAACAGTATCATAAAATGTACCCGCGGCCCCAGAATTTTCAGGGCAGCCACGACTACTTCCTCCTGCGTTGAAAGCACAAATTGTCACATTGAAAGATAATTTAAATGCTTCAATTACTACCGTGTTACAAATGTCTCACTTCAAATCATTAAAATTAATAAATAGTAGCTTGTAAACCAAAAAATGTAATATCACCCCGATAGGCAAGTCATCTTGGGACGATACCCTTCTTAGGTTTATAATACCACCCAATAAGTCAGCCTTTTGGGATGGTACCCCGATGTAGTGTATAATTTTTCACAAGCTATACACAGCATCAACAAGTAATGTATTACCCAGCAGGGTATGCAAGCTAAAGACAAGCGACATGATTACAAACTACAGCAGCTACATACATACTACCAAGATGATCAATGAGCAGAGAAGGGATTGGGAGCATCGATCTTAATCTGTCAGTTAATTTACTGGATATTCCAACTATATTCTTTCTATCAACCTTTAACTACATTGGCAGCTTTTGCAAAATCAAATAACCTGAAGTAATAATTTGAACATTTTTTCATAACGTTTCGTATCACCAAATAGTGTGAATGACGATATTTCAGCTACGAGAAAAAACTCAAATCATTCTAGAACACAGAAAATGAGAATGTCCACCCTGGATTGGAACAACAACCATGTCCAACAACCCATAAAATATGAAGTTTCAACCACTGCAAACATAAGAAGAAACAAAACATATTATGCATATGAATGATGGTCAAACATTAATGGTGTGCATGAAGCTCTCTAATCCACTATACTCTTCCAGTTTTCCCTTATGAAATGACAAACAGAAATTTAATATGACATTGCTGCAGAAAGACAGGGTAAATCTCGGATTGCTTGGGCCTTACACATAGTAAATCTTGGATTGACCCACATTTATTGCAAAAACCCTTGGATAAGTATTTTACCTCTCCACTATGCCAATTGGAGAAAGTATTTTGTCATGTAATACACAAGATATGAAAATAAAGCGGATGGCAGTAAAGACGGTAGAAGAAGAAAATGCAACAAAGAATAAACAATGGCTAAACGGAAAAATGAATGGAGAAATAATAATGCAATAGCCCATACCATGTACAGATATGAATGGTACATTGTGCCTGTTAAAAACATCAACTGACACCCTACCACCGCCACCTCCAGAAAAACCTCTGCCACCACAGGCACTTATTCTGCCAATTCCAATCCTGCACTTTACAAGAAACTACTTGGATAAGTGAAATCAAACTCTCATATGCACCAACCTTTCGTTGGCCAAATCAAATTAATACAAAAACAAGGCACAGAATAATGACGGATGAGATGAAAATTAGATTATATGGTGTCTATCATCCATAGGTAATGTGGAATGACCAAAGAGTGTTCTGCTAATATCCATACTGCATAGGTCCAAGGAAGGAAGGAAGTGGCTACCATTACTCATTTGTAAGTTTAACAAATTATGGAGAAACAAGATATTGCCTAAATGGTAAGTACTAAGTAGTAGCATTTGATCGAGAAAATAGCATAGTTCTCCATATTAAAAACAATCCCAAGTGATAATTGGGATATATGATACTGATGCACCTTATATCAAATCAATAAGAACCAATCATTGTGAGCCGCATAAATTCAGAACATGTAGGTCTACAAATATTTATTATGCTGTGTTCAATGTCAGATAAGACTTGTATAATCTAAGTATACTCATAACTTTTACGGATTTAGATTACCAACAATGAGGTCTTCGGACCAAATCATCAAAACCAGAAATCAGTGAATACAACTTCAAAGGTATACAAGATGATCCAACTTTTTAAAAAATTTAAGATTTAAGTAACACCAAGACTGTAAGAAAAATTTACATCTCATAGGCCTTAATGTAGATACTCCCTCCGGAGCCGCCTCCACCTTTGTGGCCTCCGTCTCCTCCATCAGCCAAAACACTACCATTGACCTCCAAAAAACTCGTCACAACCATCATTACCCGCCCACCTCCACCGCCCCCGTAATCAACTTCCCTGCTCGTTGTTCCACCCCTACTCCCATAACTCAATGGTTTAACAACGTCCGACCAAGAATACGTATCACCGCCCCAAACGTCTTCCGGAAGCTTGCTCCTATCCCTCAAACAGGCCGCACCTCTGCCCCCATGCCCTCCTCCCGCTCCATCCATCCCCTGTGGAGTGCCACTAGTTTGAGGTGGCGGCGAACCTGCCAACCCCGTGGTATTCACAGAAGAGCCATTCCCAAAACTCGCATTGTCTGCAACCAACTGAAAGGCGCCACAAACTAGAGCTGAATTTTCGCCCAGCGTGAAGTTTCCTGTGACGTTTATGTCGAGCTCGCAGCCCAAGAAGGAGGAACAATAGATAGAAACATTTGGCGAAATCACGAGATTACCCGTCCCTCTTATGTACACGTTCTTGGTTAAATTCAAATCGGATAGTATGTGGCAGGTGGTGTCCAGCGTACCAACACCCCCAATATCAGACTCACACGACAGCGATGGGGGGTGCGGCGGCGGAGAAGGAGGCGCCGGTGGACTGTAGTCCTGGTGGAACAACAGCACATCTGAGTCCGGCCAAGAACTAGAAGATGAAGCCCGGATGACAGAAAGAAGTAGCTGAAACAGCACCAAGTCTACATGAAAGGTGGGAACAGCCATGGACTCTGAAATTGATCATCACATCATCCTGCATGAAATTCAAGTTGGTATGTAGAAATGGTTTTGTGGACATGCATAAGGAATAAAATAGGATATTTATTTTTTGTTCGTTCATTCTCTACTTGACTACTTGGTGTTATTGCAAATTCCATAGCGCCACGAACTAGCAAAAAAAGAACACACGTGTATTGTAATTATGCAGAGAATATAAAACAAAGGTCATCCAATAATTGAACAACTCCATCCATCTATCTATCGCTATTATCGGAAGACATACGTGTTTTATTAAATTATTTAATTAATTGTTGCTCCTACAATCAATCTACCAGACGCACTACATACGTGTATGTATATCAATTATTAGATATATATCCCCGTCTTCCTCCTTCTCTTGGCAGGGCACACCAACGCCAAATACTTTAGGCATATGCTTTACATGATTATTTTTAGCAACGGCGTGACTCAATCGTTCACATTTTTTCACATCCTTGTTCCGAATATTTCATAAGTTTTGTATTGGTCTTCTGCACTATTTTTTAACATTTTATGTTCGGATAACAGCTTTTGATCAACCATTGATCAAACATTGGGCTTTTAAATCTTTCGACCTTAAGTCAGAGAACACCTCCCATCTAATAAATTTCTTTTGATACTAAAAAAGATTATTCAACTGCAACCATTGAAACAGAACAATGTAGAATTTCTTCTCATTATAGCCAAAATTGAATATGCGTGTGTTTTTCGCGACCATCATCAAAATATATCAAAAGTGTCCTTATTTGTATTGCTAAAATCAAAAGCAGTGGCTAAAATATATGTGTGTGTGGGGACATCGGCAGCCACTGGCTAAAGCAATTTTATGCACAATAAATTTTCAATCTTTTTAAAATTATTAATATTACAAATAAAATAATTATTTAAAAAATTTGTTTTTTAAAATTTATAATAAGCAGGGTTTCAATGAAAGCCTCCTTTTTTACCCATCGCCCTCTCTCTTTTTGTTTTTCTAGTACATCTTTTTTAAATACAAATATAATTTTTACTACAAAATTTGAGGACATCGTTATTAATGTCAATCTAGTTTTTGATACATTATTATTATTATTAATTAAACACTTGTATAACCGGAAAAAATGATTTGCACCTGTACGAACAATAATATATGTGGTGTTGTCAATTGGGTCGGTGTTAATGAGGCTTGTACATGTAATGTGTTATTTTTGTTTACTTGGATCATATGACTACAAAGACATCGTCACATAAAATCTTTATCCTTAGTTTATGGGTAAAAACTTATGCAAGACGATCTCACGGATCGTATTTTGTAAGACGGATCTCTTATTTGGATTATCAATGAAAAAGTATTGCTTTTTATGCTAAGAGTGTTACTTTTTATTGTTAATATCAATAGGGTTGACCCGCCTCACAGATAAAGATTCGTGAGACCGTCTCACAAAAGACATACTCTAGTTTATGATATGATTCGTGAGACCGTCTCACAAAAGACATACTCTAGTTTATGATCTGACTAGCTGATAAAAAAAACTCATAATAGAAACCTCAAAGTTAGTTGTTTCTAGCGAAAGCTAAACAGAATTATCTCAATTATATTGAAGAAGTAGACCAGAAGTTGTGTGTGTTAGACTTCTTTCAGCTGGAAGCAATGTAATAGAAGCGACCTCTTGATGTAGTTGGTTAGATTTACGCGAGGTGATCCTTAAAATGATCGAAGGTGTAATTCTTTCCACATCGGATCACTACTTGCGCTACCAGTTCTTTATTATTATCCATACTGCAGCTGCTCCAGAGCAACTATTTTTTCTTTAAATGATAAAAGTGTCTCACCCTCACATTCATTTATTTTAATTTTTAGGGTCAATATATATACGTATAAATCGCAGCGGATTTTCTTAAAAATCACTTCATAATCATTCACAAAACATATTTAATAATTTCTTCCGATCCCCCACCACTCACAATTGGAACACAAATCTATATAATTCTTCACTCACCAATACCATTAAAATGCCAGAATGACCAATTCAGGTCTGACAACGGAGAAGGCAGGACAGCTCAAGGCCTGATTTGATTACCAACATAGTGTACACCCGACTTTAGTAGCAAAACCTGAAAGATGACAGGCAATTAACTTTCTAGGAGGGATTTGATAATTTTAAACTAATCTAATGCTTGGTGAATTTGAAATTGGTTACAGTTATTAATGCAGACGCTTAAAATTAGGTAGGGTGAATTTTAAATCTCCTTGTATTTCGATAAAAACAACTAAAATCAATTAGGTGACAAGGATTTGAAATTCTAGATTTCGAATTATTCAATCGAAATGCACCCGTAAAGAAATCATTATTAGCTCAAAAAATAACATTAAGATCCGCCACACTTTATTTCAATTTTTTCCCACGTGCAAATTAATGAAACCAGAGAGTCAAATTTTTTTTTAAACCATAACCCATAGAGTCAATTTTTTTTAAACCATAACCCAGAGAATCAACTTGAATTGAAATAAAAGGTAAAACGAACAAGTGGCATCAAAGGTCAGAAAAGAACCTCTTCAAAGGGCCATCTCCCTTTGCAACTCAGCAAGTTCATCATCGTCATCTTCAATCTTCTTTGCTGGTTGCCTTCCGGCAGGAACTCTAACAGCAGCAGCAGGAGCTGTTGTCGCAGGTTGCAGGAGCTGCTCCTCAAGCTCAGCTCCTTCAAGTTCTTCAAGCTCAGCCTCCAATTCATCCTAGGAAAAGAGACAAGTCAGATATCTTCTCTTCAATCAAAACATTGAACATAAGAGGTAATCAGAGCAATGAATACTTCGTCAAAATCAGCTGCAGTGCCGATAGGTGCTGACAATGCTTCTTGAATTTGTTTCATATTTTCTGTCTGCTCATTGATCTCATCCATTGTTTTGTCCACATCATCAATGTTACTGCAACAGCGAAAGTCAGTGAGGAAAATGATAAATAAATTCCTAATTTTAAAGACATATTAATCTACTCAATGTCTAAAAGGGTTGGAATGAAATAAATAAAAAAACATATAAATAATATTAATAAGTTATTTATATTAAATGAATTTTATTATTCTAAAATAAAATTTGAATTGAACACTACAAACACATAAAAATGCTTTCTAAAATAATATAACTTAAATAAATAAATAAAATATATATAATATAAAAACATTAAATAAAACTCAATAAAATATTAATTAATTTAAAATTGTCTATTAATAATTAAAATTAATAGATAATTAAATGTCACCAATTTAATGAAAAATATGTCGATAATTTAATGGAAAATGTATCACCAAGATAGGGTCAACACTTGGCTAAGGGTAGATGACTCGCTTTCCTTCATTCTCCACTATAAATAGCCCTCATGATGTATTTCATCACAAAAATCTTTTGAATTTCGTGGGCTTTAGAACACAAATAGAGAGGGGCAAAAATAGTGAAAAATATGGGGAAAATTAGCTAACCATCTCCAAAAACCCTGAAAAGTTTATCCTTGCCTACCCATAAATCAAAGTGTAGAGAAGGTGTATCAATACCAACAACCAATTTTGCCCAGAAATTCAAGAATCAAGAAGAACAACTGCTGGAAAATTCCAGAAACTTGTGTTCCAGGTAGCCAATTCAAGCTCAATTTACCCTTTTTTCTTGAACGAATTTCAATTTGGTTTTAAAATAAAAAAAAGTGTGCAAAATGTTTTCTAGTTCACATATTTGCCAGCCGATCATCCCCACAGTCACGGGAAGTACTGTTGTTGGTCGTCCAAAATGAGCTTCACAGTCATTCTAATTTTTCAAAATCTGTTATGCGATTCAAATTTGAAAACATATAAAACATAAAGATGTAGATCAAGCCAAGACCAATCCACCTTAAAACTTCCGACCGCGCGTGAATTTTGTGCCCCACTATGGTTGGCATATCGACGGCCGATCACTTATGCACTAAAAGTTTGGTGATTTTTGAACATGTATTTTAACTGTTATGAATTTTAAAGTTTTAACCAAAACTATCCATACAAATTTTGTACAAAAATGATTTTTAAAAGATTCATACCTTCCACCGATCATGACCGATGTAAAATAACTCAAATTATATTTATAGGAAATTATCTTCGCTTGAGATTGAAATCAAGACGAAAAGTAAGTTACTTTACCAATATGAGGTTTTATCTATCGTGAGGATTTCTACAAATTTCTTCAATAATAGAGTTTGAAATTTGGCCGGAATTTACAAGAAAGTTTCATAACTACCGATTTATTCATATATATTGCATGATATTGTGTATTTCTCATTTTATTGGTCATATTGTACTTCATACTAAATTTCTGGATTTAATTATTCTACCGATCGGCTATTACTTATTGAATGATTGAACGAATGGAGCCCTGGACAACGGTCTATGTACAAGATTGTCTTATCTTTTGTAAAGTCAAGGATTGTAGACGCTTCCACTACTATAAGTTGATAATGATTATATTACGACTAGGGACCCACAGTATCATTTCTTTATATTCCTATAGTAATCATTTTTGTCTTCCTTGATACTTTTGCATGGTTCAAAATTCTGTAATCACGATTAAGCCCATTTTTATTAAACAAAATGGTTTACAGGGTAATAAGCAACTTACGTGGCCTTCTGCATGGCTTTCATCGCAGCTGCTCCAGTTCTCAAAGCATCCACAGTTTCTGTTGTAGCTTTTGCACCTTCCAGCATTATCATCTGCAACAAAGGTGCAGGTTCAGTTTAGCAACAGAGCCACATCAACTGCAGAAACAGCATCTGCGGGAATATTATGCAACTTTCAGGAGTACCTGATCATGAATACGCAACTGGAAATTTCCAAGCTGTTCAACTTGCTGCTCATAAAGTCTTTTCCTCTTCAAACATTGTATTGCAGCTGTACATATATGGAAAGCAGGAAAGCAGTGAGAAAGCAGGCAAGTTAAGATCTAATTATAAAATGTTGAGACAACATACTTATAAAGTTAGGAAAAGCAGATGATTTATTCAAGCCCAACCACAACCTGTCATTGATGGACTATGCGAGGGAAGATTAAGGGATGGGATATTGAAGAGCACCATGATAAGAACAGAATATGTGACAACATATAATGGAGTTAGGACTACAAAACAAAATTAAAAAATCACCATAATTCACACAAAGTTCTTTGTTATAAAAAGAAAGTTAAAGTATTCGGGGATATGACCAGCATATTAAATTTATTTAACAATAAACAGGAGAGTGAAAACACAAAATTTTAAAACTTTCAGGCTGAAAAGATGGTAAACTGGGTACGAGGCAAGAGAATCTCCAAGGAGCTCTCATCAATCAACCATACCCCTTTTATTTTTGGCTCTAGTAAACTCCTTCGCCTTTTCTACTTCATCAGCAGCCTTTTTCAATAGAACTTTCTCTTTTTTCTCCAGCATCTCAAGAGTCTGCATCACCTCGCAAGCAACTACTTAGAGATCACGGAATCACAGTAATGATTAAATAAATTCAGAAAGAATTAAGTCATCAAAAAAATGTCCAAAAAAGGGCCAATTCAGGAATACGGAACACATTCACCCACATGGGAACATGCCTTGAAATCAATGGAGTTGGATTACTTTCTTTCAACAATGTTCCTTAACAGAGGTGGTTGATCTACAAAAGTAGGTGGAACCCAAAATGCAAGGGGAAGACCGAGGATTTGTGATGGAGGCAACACAAGGGACCGAATACGATTTAGGGGAGGGAAACTTTATTTTTTAGGAAACTTGCACATAAATTTGCAATTTATTTATTGGCTTCAGAGCGATCACCAGTCATCTCTAGCAAAAAAACCCAACAAAAACACAGCAATTATAACGCAAACTGATTTAGTTTCCACCAAATGGCTAACAGAAGCATTTACTATGTTCAACTATGTCAACTACACAAGAACGATAATAACATTCATCATAATAGCACTGTTATTACACCCAAAAAATCTCAACCCGACAGAAGATTCGCATAATTAAAAAAAAAAAAACAAAACGATAACAAAGATGAAGGAAGTTAATAAATAGATAACGGATAAAAAAGTATACCTCATTTAGCTTGTCTAGGGTTTCCAAAGCATTAGCCTCTTGCTTGGGCTTACCGAAAAGTCGCGAGAACATATTGAACAATTAATATTCCAAACAGACAATAATATATACGCAAATCAGGGGAAAAAATCAATTCCTCGGATCCTGCGCTGCAATTTAACGCGAAATCACTTCGATCTGCAAACACCAGCAATCGGATTAGCCAAGATTCTTACAAATAACGAACAATCGTATATGTAAACGTTGAAAAATCTGTGCAGCGAATGAACTACCACGCATTGAATTCGAAAAGGGATAGCATAACTGGCTTTGATTCCCACATTTCAATCAATTGATTGAATTGAGTTGAGAATGGATTTCAAAACAATAACTCGGTCGTGGGAAGGCAGAGGAGATTAGGAGTCAGCTAACGTGACTGGATATGGGCCCCACTACAACGCATTGCTT
The DNA here is from genome assembly GCF_025594145.1 of Primulina tabacum. Lineage (NCBI taxonomy): Eukaryota > Viridiplantae > Streptophyta > Magnoliopsida > Lamiales > Gesneriaceae > Primulina > Primulina tabacum. The sequence continues at coordinate 625,657 of NC_134564.1, forward strand.
CTTTAACCGATAATTTAACAAAATATAACTAAAAAAATATTGTCTACTTAAGGAAATCAATTTGATAATTATTTTAAATACATTTTAATATCGAGTCATTTCAAATATTTTTTTCAAATACTCCACTCAATCCAAATCTTCCAATCTAAACATAATTGTAGTGGTTTTTAAATTGAAATCAAACCATTTGAGTAAAACTAAATTTTTTTTAATGAATTTGAACTTATATTTTTTACATAATCATATAGATTTTATAACAAATTGAGTTTTGTTGAAAATTAATATTTAAAACATGTGTGTTAAATATTTGAATATTGAATATTTGAATGTTGAAAATAAGAGTTGTAAATATTGAAAATTAGTGTGTGATGATGTAGGTAATGATGAATTTATTTTTGGATTATTTGTAAAAAAATTCTATAAATAGTCTCACCATTTGTGATGAAATTCACAAGTGAGTAGAGAGAAAAATTTTATAAAGTGTGTAGTTTGGTAAATTTTGAGAGTTTGAGATTTTTACTTTTTACCATAAATTTTTACTTTTTCACAACACGTTATCAGCACGAAGCTCTAAAGGTCCTCCATATTTTTCCAAGCTCCAAAACAGAAGAAAAATGAAACAAAAGTAATAATATTTATTTTACTGTTTATTTATTGCGTATATATTTAATATATAATATAATGTTATAAATTTTTCAAAAACTTGTTATAAATCCTGAGAGGATGTTAAGACGACATTTCACACTCCTGATAAGGGATACGACAAGTATAAAAGCCTATAAGGTTTTTAAACAAAATAACTTATGACACCTCATTATAATAATGTGATATGATATACATAATTATTTAAACATGACTAATATTATATACATCATATTATTACCATAAAATTATACAAATACATACATTTATTTTTTTGTACACCAACGGTCATAAACGGTAACAAAACGGCTAGTTTTTACCCTATAAATATGATGTCACAAACACATTCAATCACTCCAACTTTCTATTCTTCTCTAAACAATTATTATTCATCAAATTTTCGAAGAAAAAAAAAGATGGTTTTCTCAAGGTTATTTTTAATTATTTTGGTTATCATACTCACGAGTCTTGTATTTATCGGAGAATATCCTTCTCGTGTGTTTTCTTTATTTTTACGAATGTTTGTACTTGTTGTTTATCCATTACTTTGTATTGCAATATTCATTAACTAATAAAATGCATCGTAATTTTTTTAGTACCACCATGTCAAACTTGACAAAGCTCGAATTCATTGCTCTTGATATTACGGGGAAAAATTATATGTCATGGACTATCGATGTAGAAATGCATTTTGAGTCATTGGGTCTAAGTGAGACCATAAAAGAAAATGGCATATCGACATCACAAGAAAAGGCAAAAGCCATGATATTTTTGCGTCGACATCTCGACGATGGATTGAAATGTGAATATCTAATTGAAAAAGATCTCATGGCTTTGTGGAAGGGATTAAAAGAAAGATTCGAACATATAAGGGAAGTTATACTTCCGACCGCCCGCGATGAATGGAATACGCTGAGATTCCAAGATTTTAAAAAAGTCAGTGATTACAACTCGGCGATGTATAGAATAATCTCGCAATTGAAATTTTGTGGGCACGAGATTACTGAATTGGAAATGCTTGAAAAAACATTTTCCACTTTTCACGCATCGAATATAACTCTACAACAACAATATAGAGTGCGTGGATTTTCGAGATATTCTGAACTTATCGCATGTCTCCTTGTGGCGGAAAATAATAATGAGCTGTTAATGAAAAATCATCAGGCACGACTCACTGGTTCAACGGCATTTCCTGAAGTAAATGTCGTGAACAAAAATGAATTTAAATCTGGAAACCAAAATCAAAGTTATAGACAAGATTTTGGTCGAGGATGAAATCGAGGTCGTGGTCGTGGACGCGGCCGTGGTTTTGAAAATAATCGAGATAGTTACTTCCATAACTCATCTCAAAAGAGTGTCACAAATCATCCACAGAAAAGGCATCATGAAAATATGAGTGTTAATGAGAATCACTCAAAAAGATTTGAAAATTCATGTTTTAGATGTGGTACTCCAGGACATTGGTCCCGTATTTGTCAAGCCCCTGAGCACCTTTGTAAACTTATAAAGAATCAATAAAGGGGAAAGAAAAGGAAACCAACTTCACTGAACAGAGTGAACCTTTGAGTGATTCAACTCATTTTGATGCCGGAGATTTTCTGATTGATTTCTCAGACAATGATCAATTTGCTGGTGGAATAAATATGTAAAATATTTTATGTACTCGTATGATAATGTTTTATCGTGTGCTATATTTTTTTACATATGTATTGTATTGTATTTTATTTTTATAAATGTATTGTCAGTAATTTTATTTCATTGCATATTTTTTTTGAAGTTCAAACATGGAAAATGCTATGAACAAAGCTGAAGTTTGCATACCCGATAGTGGTACAACGCACACTATCCTCCGAGATAAAAGATATTTCTTGGAACTAAAACCAACAAAAACAATGGTAAATACAATATCAGGTCATGTAGACTTGATTAAAGGATGTGGTAAAGCACAATTTTTGTTACCTAATGGTACCAAATTTTTTATCAATGGTGCTTTATATTCACCACAATCGAAAAGAAATTTGTTGAGTTTTAATGATATATATTCTCATGGGTACGATGCTCAAACAATGAATGAAGGGAATGAGAAATATATGTGTCTTATCACATATAAATCAAGAAAGAAATATGTGATTGAAAAACTACCAATGCTCCCTACTGGATTGCATTATACACATATAAGTCCCATTGAATCAAACATGGTAGTTGATAATTCTTCAATATTAACAAATTGGCATGATCGATTGGGATATCTTGGTTCAACAATGATGCGAAGAATTATAGAAAATACACATGGTCATCCACTGAAAGACCAGAAGATCTTTCAGAATAATATGTTTCAATGTAAAGCATGTTCTCTTGGAAAACTTATTATAAGACCATCACCAGCCAAAGTCCAAACTGAATTACCAATTTTTCTTGAATGTATTCAGGGTGATATTTGTGGACCAATTCATCCACCATGCGAACCATTTAGATACTTTATGGTATTGATTGATGCATCCAGCACATGGTCACATGTATGTTTATTGTCAACTCGAAATATTGCATTTGCAAGATTACTTGCTCAAATAATAAAATTGAGGAATCAATTTCCCGATTATACAATCAAAAAAATTAGACTTGATAATGCTGGTGAATTTACTTCCTAGACTTTCAATGATTATTGTATGTCTATGGGAATCATTGTTGAGCATCATGTTGCTCATGTACATACACAGAATGGATTGGCTGAATCATTGATTAAACGTCTGCAAATGATTGCTAGACCAATGATTATAAAAACAAAGCTCCATATTTCTATATGGGGACATGCAATTTTACATGCTGATGCATTAATTCGCATCAAACCAAGTGCATATCATAAATACTCCTCATTGCAGCTTGCATTTGGTAAAGAACCAGACATTTCTCATCTGAGAATTTTTGTATGTATGGTGTATGTGCCTATTGTACCACCGCAACGAAAGAAAATGGGACCTCAAAGAAAGATTGGAATTTATATCGGTTATGATAGTCCATCAATCATTCGATATCTTGAACCTCAGATAGGCGACGTGTTCACAGCACGTTTTGCTGATTGTCATTTTAATGAGAAAATCTTCCCAATGTTAGGGGGAGATAAGAAACATACCGAAAAGGAAATTACATGGTATGTATCATCATTGTTACATCTGGATCCAAGAACAAAACAATGTGAAAAAGATGTACAGCAAATTGTGCACTTGCAAAGAATAGCAAATCAAATACCAGATGCATTTACAGATGCAAAAGGGGTAACTAAATCATATATACATGCTGTAAATGCTCCTGCTCGAATTGAAATTCCAAAGAAACAAATTGAAAATATTCATGATGTCATAAAACGCCTGAAACATGGAAGACCAGTCGGTTCCAAGGATAAAAATCCTCGAAAAAGAAAATTCATAGAGAAACACGATGATCACAAAATAGAGAATGATGTTCCTGAAGAAACACATGATGATCACAAAATAGAGAATAATGTTCCTGAAGAAACACATGATGATGAAAATGTTCTGTCAGAACCAAAAACTGACGAGAACCGAAAAGATATAGAAGAAATTGATGATATATTTCTTATAATGTAGCAATTGACATCATAAATGATAATGAAGATCATGAACCAAAATCTTTTGGTGAATGTAAAAATCGGCAGGATTGGATAAAATGGAAAGATGCCATCCAGGTTGAATTGGATTCGCTAAATAAACGTAATGTTTTTGGACCTATAGTCCTTACACCTGAAGGTGTAAAACCTGTTGGATACAAATGGGTTTTTATTCGAAAGCGAAATGAGAAAAATGAAATTGTAAGATATAAAGCTCGACTTGTTGCACAAGGTTTTTCTCAAAGGCCTGGAATTGATTATGAAGAAACGTATTCTCCCGTGATGGATGCAATTACGTTTCGGTATTTGATTAGCTTGGCGGTATCTGAAAATTTAGAAATGCGACTTATGGATGTTGTTACAGCTTACTTATATGGATCACTTGATAGTAATATATATATATATGAAAATTCATGAAGGATTTAAGATGCCTGAAGCACAAAGTTCAAAACTCATAGAATGTTATTCTGTGAAATTACAAAGATCATTATATGGGTTAAAGCAATCCAGCTGAATGTGGTATAATCGGTTAAGTGATCACTTATATGCTGATGATTTAAACATCTTTGGAACGAATAAGGAAATTCAAGAAGTTGTGTCATACTTGAAGGAAGAATTTGAAATGAAGGATCTTGGAAAAACCAAGTATTGTCTGGGTTTATAAATTGAACAAAAAGAATGTGAAATGTTTGTTCACCAGACAAATTATACAGAAAAGATCCTTAAATGTTTTAATATGGATAAATCAAATCCTTTAAGTACTCCAATGATTGTTAGATCATTAAAAGTAGAAAAGGATCCATTCCGTCCATGTGAAGATGATGAAGATATTCTTGGTCCAGAAGTACCATATCTAAGTGCTATCGGTGCTCTTATGTATCTTACAAATTGTACAAGGCCCGATATATCTTTTGCAGTAAATTTATTGGCAAGATTTAGCACATATCCAACAAAGAGACACTGGAACGGAATTAAACATATATTCCGTTATCTACGAGGAACGACAGACTTGGTACTTTTGTATTCAAAAGATGCTAATCCAAGTATAATTGGTTATGCCGATGCTGGATACTTATCTGATCCACACAAGGCACGTTCCTAAACTGGATATGTAATTACTCGTGGAGGCACTGCAATTTCTTGGCGTTCACAGAAACAAACGCTCGTAACAACTTCATCAAATCATGCCGAGATTATTGCACTACATGAAGTAAGTCGTGAATGTGTGTGGTTAAAATCAATGACTCAACATATCCAAATCTCATGCGGATTATCATTCGACGAGAAGCCTGTGATACTATATGAAGATAATGCTGCATGTGTTGCTCAAATGAAAGAAGGATACATAAAAAGCGACAGAACTAAACATATTCCTCCTAAGTTCTTCGCATTCACCAAGGAGCTTGAGAAGAATAAATGTATTGATGTTCGTCAGATTCAATCAAATGAAAACTCATCAGATCTTTTCACAAAGGCACTTCCTACGACAATATTCAGAAAGCACATATATAATATTGGGATGCGCAATCTACGAAATTTGTGAAGAATTGTTCGTGTCAGCATGAGGGGGAGTTTACGTGACTGCACTCTTTTTCCCTTACTATGGTTTTTATCCCAATGGGTTTTTCCTAGTAAGGTTTTTAACGAGGCAGTATAAAAACACGTAATGAAGACAATCATTATGATCATCATCACAAGGGGGAGTGTTGAAAATTAATATTTTAACATGTGTGTTGAATATTTGAATGTTGAATATTTGAATGTTGAAAATAAGAGTTGTAAATATTGAAAATTAGTGTGTGATGATGTAGGTAATGATGAATTTATTTTTTGGATTATTTGTAAAGAAATACTATAAATAGCCTCACCATTTGTGATGAAATTCACAAATGAGTACACTTTTTACCATAAATTTTTACTTTTTCACAACAAGTTTCAATTATTAAAAAAAAACGAGATTTATATGTTTTGTGTACCTTGAAGATGACAAATGAACAACAAACAAAAGTTGAGACTAAGTGTTGAACAATATATCTTTAAAAAGAATTTGTCCTGCTGTGCTTCGGCGGCAATTGACAATTTTCTCCCAAGATTCAACTTCTCTTGTAATTATTACAAGCACATTAAATTACAAGTTCTATAACCAAAAAATGATATAAAAAAATATCTTGTTTATAGGAATGAAGGAATGAATGTATACAAAATAATGCAAATGAGTCTGCAAAATTTTTCAAAATTCAAGTGTTTTTTCTAATTACATTTGATCATGTATTTAAAGTTATCCATTTGTAGGGACATGTTGTTTAAACAATGGGGTGTTTATTCATCCAAAAGTCCGATAAAAACTTATAGAGACACCATTTGGATGCACTGGATCAAGAAAAACTCACAAGTATTGTCAAACAGCATTTCAAGCGCCTAAACACATTGTAACGTCCGAAAAATCAAACCTACGTAAATCACATGAATGCAAATTATTTTTTATTTCTTAATTGTTCTATTTAATTGATTTTTAAATGCTTGCATGATATTTATTAAATGATTAAAGTGTGATTACATGATTATATGACACGATTTCATGAAATTAGAGGATGTTACCCGAATATTCGATAATAGACAGGGAAAATAAGACCAGGGACGACCAAGACAAAAATATTTATTTTCATTAAATAATTGCAAAGCTTCCTAATATGATTAAAAATGATTTAATTTTTCTAAAAATGATAGAGTTCGAATTATTTTACGAGTCGAACTAGATTTTTCTCAGGAAGCCGGTTTTGGGCAAACAAGGAGTTTTAAAATATCAAAAATATTATCTTTGGGAAACTAATTTTATAAACTTTTATATTTTAATTAAATAAGAGTTATTAGACTCAATTTAATTATTTAAAATAGGCCCAATTATCCTTAAGTTTGCAAGCCCAAAATTCAAGCCCATTAGCATGTTGATTAAAATTATAAATAGGACTTATAGGCTTTCAAAACCTCACAAATCACATAGAATTTTCGAAAATAAGGAAGGAAGAAAAGGCTAGAAGTCTTCGTCGTCCGATCGTCCAACGGCGCAGCCTCGCAAACGATCGTCTATTCAAGCGTTATAAACGCAAAGGCACGTGATTTCTAAACTCTTTTAAATATCATACAAATCATAATATGTGTGTTTAATTGATTATGCATGAAAAAATATGAGTGTTCGATTATTTTACGATATGATACTTATTTTCAACGTTTTTACGATTTTACGCTCGTTGATGAAACATTTTAAATCCAACGAGTACGCTATCAACGTAGGATGTTATATGAATGAAATATGATTAAAACATGATAAAATTAAAATGGAAACAAGCTGGAATCTTCGCATTGCAAAGGATGAGAGAAGCCAAGGGCTCTATGTGCAATTCTCGTGCATGAGCTTTCATGGGGTTCGATGGATTTCATGGGGGCTCACATCTTGACTAGGGCTTGGGTTGGGCATGGGATGGACGTGAGTCATGGTTAGGAAGAGTCGTGCATGAGCTTTCATGGGGTTCGATGGATTTCATGGGGGCTCACATCTTGACTAGGGCTTGGGTTGGGCATGGGATGGACGTGAGTCATGGTTAGGAAGAGTCCTAGCATGGCTAGGACTCCTTGGTTATAGCCTAGGAGGAGTTCTTTAGAGCAAGGACTCCTCGCGCAGCGGTGGAGTGCAGCAGCGGCCAAGGGGGCTCGCTGCCTTGGCCGCTGCTGGGGCTGGATGGATCAGGGTAGGTCCATCAGGGTCCAAAGGATATGGATAGGGGTCGGGCCAGGGGTTGGTGCAGGTGGGTGCGCTGTTGGCTCGTGGGAAGCGTGACGAAGCATCATAGCGTGCGTGCAACCTGTGCTTGCTTCAGGCGGCTCGTGTGTGGGTTCAGGGCTTGGGATGGGCTTAGGCTAGGTCTGGGCGTGGTCCAGGGTTGGTTAGGGTCAGGTGGGATCGGTGGTGGCCAGGTAGAGGAGTCCTAGGTTGGCTAGGAGTCCTAGCAAAGGTAGGAGTCACGCGCAGAACTTGTGTATTGGTTCCAGGAGTGTTTGAGCGAGCTAGGGTCTGGTTCTATGGGTTGGGCTTGGTCAGTATGGTTCCTAGATGGGTTGGATATGGTTTGGCTTGAGGTGGCTCGACCATGGCTCGAGTAAATAAGAAGATGGCTCGGGTTGTTCACATAAGGGTCAATTTCAAGAATTAATGAACTTAAATTGGAACCATGGGTTCACGGGTGTAGTTCATGGCTCACAAGGGTATTTTAGGTAATGAAAATTTTATTAAAGTTTGGGAAGAAAATAATGAGTTTTGGATTTATCCGAGATTTAATCACCTCTCGAATAATTAATTAAAGAATTAATTGAAAAGCCTCGAACCAAATAAAATTATGAAAAATTATATTTAATCATAAATAATTATTTAGAATAAACCCATGTCATTAAAAGTATGAAAAAGATAAAATCGAGAATTTTTACGTCTAGAGGTAAAACGGTAATTTTACACTTGGAAAATACGTAAAAGCTTGGCAGCGTCACGAAGGATCATAACGCATGTTAAATGATAATTTATAATTTAAAATGATTATTTAAATGAAATTATGATATTTTATGATTTATGGTAAAGTTGTGCAATTTATACTGTTTAATTGGAAAGTTATATTATTTTATGCTTTTAAAAGAAAATGAAAAATGTTTTGAGGGATGTGAATTGACTGTGACAAATGATATATGATTTTGTGGGGATATCGTGAGGGGAAATGGCTCCAGAGGGAGCTCATTTACGGGAGAAGGCCCCAAAGGGAGCCCATTTATAGGAAAAGACCCCAGAGGGAGCTCATTTACGGGAGAAGGCCCCAAAGGGAGCCCCGACGATCGTATTTCCATGGTGGAGCCTAGTGCTCACCCCCATTGACCATGTGGTGCTGAAGACTGATCAGTCGACCAAAGGATAAATGATAGTCACTTTCAAGGATCAAACTTCACTTAAAATGATAAAGGATTGAAAGCTTTACGATTAAAATGATTTTACGATATATGATTTATTTTTAAAGCTTTTATTTAAATGACTTATTTATGCTTAAATGATTTTTATATGATTTTAAATGGTTTATTTATTCTCAAAAGCTATTTTAAATAAAAGTATGATTTTTAAATGAATGTATATGTATTATTTGTTATTCATGTTTAAAACGTATTGAGTCATTAGACTCATTAGGTTTGTATGATGCAGGATTTGATGATTTGAGGAGGCGCTGACGCTTGAGTGGATCGAGTGCAGCAGTACACTCCCGATAGACCTTTTTGTTTTCGCACTAGATTGTTAGATATAAGATTTAAAAGATTTATGTTAATGATTTTATTAGAGATATTTTTATGCTTTAATTTTATGTTAGTTGATCTTTTTAAAGGTCGACGTAGGATTTTTGGTTAATCGATGATTTAGGGATATTTTGATACACTTGAGATTTAAATGTTAAATTATATGATTTATACAAATGTTAAGTTATTTTATTTAGTATTTTCGAGTTTATGATTTATGATTTTTTTAAAAAAAATCGAGGTCGTTTCACACCTTCCTCCCGCCTGGGCTGCTCATAAGGAGGCACTTAGGTGCCTCTCATGTGCACAGGCGCTTAGGCACCTCCCTTATGGCCTGAAATCTTTTAGGCGCCTAAGCACATCTTTTTTGTTTGAGAAATTATCAAGTAGCTTTTAAGGTGCGTGTTTCTTTTCGTTTGTTAGGTAATGTCTTCGGCTTTTTCGTTGCTTAATTTTTATTCATTAAGCTCAGAATATTCCAACAACCTCTACATGAATAAAATTAATGCATGAATGCATGTGATGTCGAAATAATGTTTACACAAAAATTATTGTATTAGGAATAGATAACTTTTAGCTTTGAACCTTCCGTAGCAAGATATTTTCGAATTTACTAGGCCACAAAATGAACTTGACGTCATGAATTTCTTGGCGGTTTGTGTAAAACCATAAAACAATACCTACACGATAACTTCCCTACAATTTTTTTTTGGTTTTTTTCTGGTTATGTTCGTTTTGGCCATGAAACTCTTATTGGCTTCATAAGTGTTTCGTTGAGGTGGTGGTACTCATATTTACATAAGTGGTATCTTTTTAAGAGTATACTATCATACTCTGCCTTTCGTAAGCAAATGAATCATTAAAAGTACAAATTTATCATCATTACTTTTGTAGAAGATAACACTCTTTGTCCTAAGAATGAGCAGGGAGTAATTTCCAAGTGCTAGCACAAATCTCCATAGTTTAGTTTTCTCATTGAAACAAAATATTGAGATCTTCCATCAACAACGTTGAGTTTTCACTGAGAAAGCTTTATTTTTTAGGTTTTAACCTCATTAGTCTAGACAAGTTATACACTTGATCTTTATTCAATGATTTCATAAGTGGATCAGCCAAGTCATCATTAGATTTAAAATATAGCGATAACTCACCATATCAATTGTCGCACTATATTATGTCTTGGACGAATATGAAGTGACTTACCATTATACATACTATTTTGTGCCCTTGAAATTTTCAACTGACTCTCACAGGAGATCATAATTGCAGGTACTGATTTTATCCAACAAGGAATATCCTCTAGAAAGTTCTGAAGTTATTCTGCTTCTTCCGTTACTTTATATAGTAATATAAATTAAGATTCCACTGTGAACCTAGCAATGCAAGTGTGTTTGGATGACCTCCTAAACATAGCCACTAGCGAATTTGAAGTCTTTGATGTCATAAATCCAATTTGCATCACTATATCCTTCTAGCACCACAAGATATCATGTGTAGTGCAACTCATACTCTAAGGTGTGTCTTAAATATTTAAGCACTATTGTGAAAGTCTTCCAATGAATCTCATTAGTATTTCTCTTGAATCGACTCAATTTATTTATCGTACATATGATGTCCGATTTAGTACAATCAGTGATGTACATAAGACTTCCAATAATTATGTAGTATTCCAGTTGGTACACTGTTTCTCCATGATTCTTTCCCAAATGGACGGTCATGTCCATAGGCGTCTTCAATGGAGATTAATCTTAAGTTTTTAAGACTGTCTCAATATAATGAAATTGAGATAAGACTATAGCATCTAAAGTCCTAGAGATTTTAATCTCTAGTATGACATCAGCAATGTTCATATCTTTCATATCAAAAAGTTTTGTCAACATTTTTTTGTTGTTTTTATATTGTCTTGATTACTCCCCATTATAAGTATATCATCAACATATAGACATACTATTACATAAAATTCTCTCGTGCACTTGATGTAAACATATTTATTACACTCGTTAATCTTAAAGTCATTTGACAACATTATTTAGTTAAATTTTTCATGTCATTGCTTAAGCGCTTGCTTAAGCTCATGTAGAGACTTAACGAATCGACACATTTTTTTTCTTGACACCAGACAATATAATATTCAGATTGTTCAATTTATATCTCTTTTTCTCACCATTCAATAATGTTGTTTTAACATCTATTTGATGTATCTCAAGTTTATGACAAGCTGTAATTGCAATGAGAATAAAAATGTAGGTAATTTTTGAGACTAATGAATGCATATCGAAAAAGTCAAGGTCTTCTTTTTGTCTAGGCTTGTATTTTTTTCACTATTCCATCAATTTTATATTTTCTTTTATGAATTCATCTGCATCCCAAAGATTTGGTACCTGTGGAAGATCCACCAGTTCCCGAGTATGATTTTACATTATGAAATCTATTTCAATATTGATGACTTATCTCCAGTACAAAGAATTTTGTAAAGTTTTTGGTTCATTTTCCAGTATATAGATGTGGAAATTTGGACCAAAAGACTTCAATGTTTTAGATATTTTAATTCGTCTAGATTCCTCTTTTTTCAAATAAACTTCATTTGTTCTAGTATATTTATCGTGTGTAGGTTCATCATTACTTGCAAAACATTTATGATAGAACTTTCTTCTTTCATTTCTTTGCAAGGAAAAATATTTTCAAAGAGCACGTCATTCCTAAACTCAATTATCATGCCTTCACTCATTTCAGAATTTTAAGATTTGTGCAATATAAATCCATATGTAATATTGTTATATGTATATTCAATGAATATGCAGTCAACCGCTTTTGGTTAAATTGGGACCTGTTTTGGATTTGGCATTTCAACCTTGGCCAAGTACCCAACATTTTCAGGTACTTGTAGGAAGGGTTATGACATTTTCACAACTCATATGGCGATTTATCATTTTTTTGTGGGGAATATTGTTCGAGATGTGATTAGCAGATAATATTGTTTTCCCCACAAATTATGGGGTAAGTTCGAAGTTATCAGTAATGCGTTCATCATTTTTTTTAGAGTTTGTTTTCCTTTCTGCAATCCTGTTTGATTGAGTTAAGTATGAAGCAGTAGTTTGATGTATGATGCCTGATGATGAACAAATTCATCAAACGATGCTCCATATTTTCCTCCTCTATCATTGCTAATTATGTTTATTTGTTTACCAAGTTAATTTTCAACTTCGTTTCTGTAGGTTTTGAATGTCTCAAGTGCTTCATCTTTACTTCTCAAAAGATATACATAATGGTATCTCGCACAATCGTCAATAAACGTTATGTAATACATTTTCTCTCCTCTACTTTGTACAAACTTTAAATCACCGAGATCTGTATGTGAAAATTATAGAGGATTTATACACCTTTCAATATATTGTAAAGGTGTTACGGTCATTTTCGCTTCAACACATATCTCACATTTATGTACTAGATCAATATTATACTTAGAAAAAAAATACAATTCATTAAACGTAGCAGATAATTAAAATTTACATGTCCTAAATGAACATAACATAAATCAGAACATTCAAGCAAGTAAATAGAATGAATGATTACTTTTAAAGCAATCAAAGTTGTGGTGAGCCGCTATTATATTTTTTTGCCAAACAAATTTTTAAAGATTTTCACAGAATCTTGTAGATTTAATTCGCATGACTTTTATTGACATTTGTAAACTTTTTCATAGAACCAGATGAATTTTATAATCTATTATTGTAATTTTTTAAAATTTATTTGAACTAACAATTAAACGTGAATAACTTTTTATTTATTTCAATATTTCTATCTCTCAATATAATATTTTTTACATATTGATTTTATAAAAAACAATAAATAAGTTAGTACTAAATTTATTATAATTAAACTTCAATTATTCAATTCAACATGTTTATTTAAATAATTAATATTTTTTAAAACTACATAACAATAATTTTCAATATTAATAAATAATCAAATTTAAAATAATTTCATTCATTTTAAATATATTTTTGTATAATAAATATATTAATTTTGTTTTTGACAATATGTTAAACAAAAATAAATAAACAAGACAATCATTTGTACTTGAAAATAAATAATAAGTATGTTAAAATATTTGTAATTAAGGTAATTTATAAAATTTTATATATTTAATTTTGTCACGCCCCGAGACCGGGGTTAGTTGACACCGGCGTTGTTTTACAACCACACAATTGAAAACAAAAAGCCTCGTAGTACAGTATAAACCAAAAACCAGTTTATTACTCATAATCAATCAAAAGATTGTCTTTACAACGTAGATTCTTAAAATAAAAAAAATAATATGCGGAAGCTTTTACAACTTACTAAGCCAAAACTAAAATAAATTTCTTGAATCATCTTATTTTCAGCCCCAAAACTAGTCTTGCTCATCCTCCTCGATTTTCTTTTCTGATTTATCTGGGGAGAGTAGAGTAAGGGGTGAGTATTTTGGGAAATACTCAGCAAGTGGGGGCCGTTCGAGCACAATATAACAACATGCATAATTTCGAAAATCACATGACTTGCACTTACATAGCATCATTCATATCACATGCATAACATTTACCAGCACTGAGATTCATCCACTTTCTATGGTTTACTGATATCAGTCCCTAATTTTTACTCCTATAAGGAGGCGAGGCCGTATAGCGGTTATGTCCCCCACCGCGTAAGGGTACGTCATGGTTGGGATTTCCACCCATATACAGTCGAATCCTCACAGTGCCCAAAACCGTATGACAACCAACACAAGAACGGAGTAGAAGAAGAACGTACTCGACCGTATTTTCAAAAAACGAAATAAATATGCATAAACGAAAGTTTAATCTTTAAAACAAGCCCACTTACCTTAGACTGGAAGAAAACGTGAAGAACTCTGAAACTATAGAAGAATCATGCAACCAACCCCTCGAAAATGCAGCAGCACATCTACCGAAAAATCAGCCGTCTTGAAAATTCATTGCGCCTTATTTCACCGTTGGATCGGACTCAAAATTTTATAGTATGTTCACAAGTACGTTAAATATATTATGAATGGTGGAGATCGGGTTTGGAAGTTCTTTAGGCCTGTTCATATAGAAAAACCGTAGGTATGTTGAATTTCCGCCTAAAATCTGAGCAGTTTTCTTTCAAAGGCTATAAACAAAAAACTAACCGTTGGATTTTGCTGAAATTTGGATATGTTATGCAAAACATATCGAAGCATATTCTGAACGGTGGAGATCAGATTCCAAGCACCCGAGTGAGAGAAACGAATTTCTGAACTTGAACAGAATTTTGATGACTCGTGCAGAATTTTAGGAGCAAAATTTCGAAAATTTTGGGAGGAACTCGAAAAATTCATGTAAATTCTGAATGAGAGGGTCCTCCTATTTATAAGGGTGATGTAAAAATCCTACCATAATTCAATTGATATTTCTTCCATAATTTCGAGATAATTATTCCATAATTTCGAGATAATTATTCCATAATTATCGATATACTCATTCCTTAAATATTAAGATGCTACCTTGTTGAGAAAATCTACCTTGTGTGTAATATTTTCTTCCAAATTTAGTAGATGTCCAGCCTTAATTTATCGTGTATCTTGCACCGGATTTCGATTTCCATGTATTATTTATATTTTCGAATTTATTATAACTCGAAAATAAATTCTTATACATGTCTATATTTAATTAATTACGTGTCCAAAAATTTGGGTTCTCACATCCCTCCCTCCTTATTGGAAGTTTCGTCCTCGAAACTTGAGTCGGCTTGACCTTGGAGAAGGTTGGGGTATTGCTTGCACATTTTCTCTTCAAACTCCGAAGTAGTTTTCTCATTCTGTGTGTTTGACCATTGCACCTTGACATAGGGAATGATACATCATCTCGGTACTTGGTCTTTTTATCCACAATATAAATAGAGACATCTTCATATTTCAGCTCTTTCTCCATGTTGCCTTTGATCATGAGCGGTTCAATTTCCATAACATGGCCTGGGCTCGAGGTATATTTCCTTAGTTTGGACTTCTGAAATACATTATGGATTCTAGACATATCTGATGGCAATGCTATTCTGTAAGACAACGTGCCAATCTATCCAGAATTTTGAATGGTCCTACGTATCGAGGATTCACTTTTACAGCTTTACTAAATCTAAGGATTCCTTGCATTGATGAGACTTTTATATAAGCCTTTTCACTCACTATGAATTCCACTTGTCTTCTTTTAAGATCAGACTAACTCTTTTGTTGGTCCTATGCAGCCTTGAGTATATCTTTGATAATGGCCAATTTTTCCATTGTCGCTTGGAATAGTTCTGGCATGTCATGGATGTCTCCTTTATTTGTCCCAGTACAGTGGTGATCGACAGTTCCGTCCGTAAAGGCTTCAAATGGAGTCATCCCAATATTGACGTGATAATTGTTATTGTAGGCGAATTCTATCAGGGGTATATGTTCACTTCAATTACTACTGAAGTCTATGACACATGCCCTTATCAAACCCTTTAGGATTTGAATCATTCTCTCTATTTGACCATCATTTTAAGGGCGATAAGCCGTATTAAGAGTTACTTTTGTTCTCATGGCTTCTTGAAAGCTCTACCACAAACGTGACACAAATCTTGGATATCTATCCGACATTATGATTGTTGGCACTCCATGTAGCCGCATAATGTTATCCAAGTATAGAGTAGTCAACTTGTCAATATTATAATTCCTTCGAACAAGTGGAAAGTACGTAGATTTTGTGAGTCTATCTACGATTATCCATATCACGTCTTGACTCTGTATTGACTTTGGAAATTCTACTACGAAATGCATGGAAATATGTTCTCATTTCCATTATGGAATTCTAACTGTTGCAGTAATTCTCCATGTCGCTGATGATCGATTTTCACTTGTTGGCATACTTGTCACTTAAATATAAACTCGGCGACATTTATTTTTATTCTGTTTTGCCAGAAACTTTTTTTTCAAATCTCTATACATCTTTGTACTGATGGTATAGATATGGAATGTTGACTTATGCGCCTCTAACATCACTTCTTATCGAAGATTGTCGATGTCTGGCTCACACAATCGTCCTCTCATCCCCAAGATTATGTCTGGGCCCACTTGAAAATCTGACGACTTTATTTCCTTGGCTTGTTCTTTGAACTTCTCTAGTGTCATGTCTCGACTCTGATTTAGCTTGACTGCTTCTAGAAGACATGATTGCACATAGAGTGATGCTAGGGTTATCTTACTCATGTTTGACTCAAAGTATTGGCTACCTTATTTGCCTTGCTGGCGTGGTAGCTTATTGTCAAGTCGCATTCTTTGAGTAACTTTATCCACCGTCCTTGTCCCATTTTTAATTCTTTTTGAATGAACAAATATTCGAGACTTTGTGGCCAGTGAGTGAATACTTCACACTTGGCATCGTAGAGATAGTGTCTCCAAATTTTCAAAGAAAAATCACTGCTGCCAACTAGAGATTGTGAGTAGGGTAGTTTTGCTCATGCGGCTTTAGTTGACTAGCCTGTCTTTCATGAGTACGCCTCTGAGATCTTCCTTTGATACTTCGCTGGAGATGGTAAAATCCTTGTCCTCAGTAGATAATACCATTGGTGTAGATGCTAGCTTCTCCTTTAATGTTTGAAAGCTCTTTCACATCTTTATCTTCAGTTGAATTCATAGTTCTTTTGTGCGAGTCTCATTGGTGATACGACTACTGAAGAGAAGCCCTCGACAAATTTCAGCTAATAGCCTAGTAATCCAAAGAAGCTTCTAATTTTGGTTGCATTCTTATGTTTCAGATAATCTAGAATTGCCTCTACTTTCTTAGTTCCACTGATGACCTTATTTTGAATGCTGACATTGGGGTGTCTTCTGCTATGACCTTTAGCTGATTATAGCTTGACCTCAGGTCGAGTTTGGAGAAGACTGTAGCTCATTTAAGTTGATCGAAAAGACCGTCTATTATTGGAAGAATATATTTATCTTGATTGTGATCTTATAGAGTTCTCTATAATCTATACACAATCTCATACTTTAATAATGCTTCTTTACAAATAGGACCGGGGCTCCCCAAAGAGATGCATTTGGCCTAAGCCATTTTTTTTGTCTAACAACTATTGGAGTTATTATTTTAGCTCCTTGAGTTCATCTGGAGCCATTCGGTACAGTTTATTGGAGATTAATGCATCACTGGTACCAAATTTATCTCGAACTCTAATTCTTAGTCCGAGAACATTCCAAGAAGCCTTTCTGGAAAAACGTCTGAAAATTTTCGTATTACTTGAATATCTTCCAATTTCAGCTTATCTCCTTCTTGCACTTTGTTCACCATTGCTAGGTAAACTTCTTCTCCCAATATCATGGCTTTCCAATTCTGGGTAACAGAAAAAATGCATTTCTGTTCCTTGGCATCGCCATGGTATCTGATTTCTTCTTGAGTTGGGGTTCAAAGTTTGACATTTTTACTCTGGCCATCTACTATCGCACGGCTCTTAGCTAATCAGTTCATCCTTAGGATGGCGTCGAAATCTACCGAAGTGAGTTGAATTAAGTCGGCACTGAATATATGCGAATTGATACTAATTTTATCTTATCTTGAAATTACCCCAATTATTATCTCAAAACTTAAAACTCATATAGAATATTGAAACTTAACTCAGTATTGATCTATAGCTTATTGACTTAAATCCCGAAAATTATAACCTAGTCGTTACCTCAAATAATTATTCTTTTGCTAAATCTTATTTTCATCAAGATCACGAGCCTATCACGCTCTAAAACAAAAGAGTTCATTGAATGTCATTCTCTTTGAATCATTCTTAGTACCATAAAAATCAAAATTTATTGTACTATACTTTCCTTGATACCCATCAATATCTCATAACTTACTTTTTTTTTTACGTAAGGTCGTAGCCTACTTGTTATCCCAAAATAATATAAATTCCTTAACCTGATGATATTTTCTCACAAGATGTTCCAATGTTCTACATATTTAAAGTTAGCGCTTAATATTCTTAATAACCCAAACATATTGCTCACACAATTAACTATCGACAAAAAATTAACTTCTATAGTACAGCCCAAAACTTATGATATAATCCTTATATCAACTTTTCTCATATTAGTTTTCATAAATAACTTATCATCCTCGAGTCAATTTTTTTTTCCTTAAATCAGAAGCTTAAGTCAACTTATCTCTGATATATATATTCTTAAAATAAATACAAATACTAATTGTCCTCATAATAAAATTTCAAAAAAATCGACAAGTAGTTCAAGAAACACGTTGAACGAGATTTTCGAGAAAGTTTCCAAAAGTAGAAAGTTTGGACATTGACTCATGGATAGAAATAATACGTCGAGAGGATTCTAGAACAGTCGACGAAATTAAATTCTGAGTTTCCTATGAAAAGATAGGAATTCTACGAAACTTTCCTAAAATAGCAAAAAACGCGATTTCGAAGGTCTAAACGAAAGATTTTCTTGTTTTCGGACCACACCTCACATCAAAGTTGTGAATAATACTTGGGAGTTCCGAAAGGGACTGCATCAGCCTTTGCCATAACCTGACAAATTTTTCTTCCCAACTGGATTATGAACCTGGCGGCTCTGATACCAATTAAATGTCACGCCCCGAGACCGGGGTTAGTTGACAACGGCGTTGTTTTACAACCACACAATTGAAAACAACAAGCCTCGTAGTATAGTATAAACCAAAAACCAGTTTATTACTCATAATCAATCAAAAGATTGTCTTTACAACGTAGATTCTTAAAATGAAAAAAATAATATGCGGAAGCTTTTACAACTTACTAAGCCAAAACTAAAATAAACTTCTTGAATCATCTTATTATCAGCCCCAAAACTGGTCTTGCTCATCCTCCTCGATTTTCTTTTCTGATTTATCTGGGGAGAGTAGAGTAAGGGGTGAGTATTTTGGGAAATACTCAGCAAGTGGGGGCCGTTCGAGCACAATATAACAACATGCATAATTTCGAAAATCACATGACTTGCACTTACATAGCATCATTCATATCACATGCATAACATTTACCAGCACTGAGATTCATCCACTTTCTATGGTTTACTGATATCAGTCCCTAATTTTTACTCCTCTAAGGGGGCGAGGCCGTATAGCGGTTATGTCCCTCACCGCGTAAGGGTACGTCATGGTTGGGATTCCCACCCATATACAGTCGAATCCTCACAGTGCCCAAAACCGTGTGACAACCAACACAAGAACGGAGTAGAAGAAGAACGTACTCGACCGTATTTTCAAAAAACGAAATAAATATGCATAAACGAAAGTTTAATCTTTAAAACAAGCCAACTTACCTTAGACTGGAAGAAAACGTGAAGAACTATGAAACTATAGAAGAATCATGCAACCAACCCCTCGAAAATGCAGCAGCACATCTACCGAAAAATCAGCCGTCTTGAAAAATTCACTGCGCCTTATTTCACCGTTGGATCGGACTCAAAATTTTATAGTACGTTCACAAGTACGTTAAATATATTATGAATGGTGGAGATCGGGTTTGGAAGTTCTTTAGGCCTGTTCATACAGAAAAACCGTAGGTATGTTGAATTTCCGCCTAAAATCTGAGCAGTTTTCTTTCAAAGGCTATAAACGAAAAAATAACCGTTGGATTTTGCTGAAATTTGGATATGTTATGCGAAACATACCGAAGCATATTCTGAACGGTGGAGATCAGATTCCAAGCACCCGAGTGAGAGAAACGAATTTCTGAACTTGAACAGAATTTTGATGACTCGTGCAGAATTTTAGGAGCAAAATTTCGAAAATTTTGAGAGGAACTCGAAAAATTCATGTAAATTCTGAATGAGAGGGTCCTCCTATTTATAAGGGTGATGTAAAAATCCTACCATAATTCAATTGATATTTCTTCCATAATTTCGAGATAATTATTCCATAATTATCGATATACTCATTCCTTAAATATTAAGATGCTACCTTGTTGAGAAAATCTACCTTGTGTGTAATATTTTCTTCCAAATTTAGTAGATGTCCAGCCTTAATTTATCGTGTATCTTGCACCGGATTTCGATTTTCATGTATTATTTATATTTTCGAATTTATTATAACTCGAAAATAAATTCTTATACATGTCTATATTTAATTAATTACGTGTCCAAAAATTTGGGTTCTCACAAATTTAATATAATTATTCTTATACATGTGCGTTGATAAACTTTTAAAATTATGTATATATATGTGCATAATTTATTGGTGAATAAAATATTATAATTTTTTTATTATGCAATCTAATAATTTTTTAAAAAAATTTATAAATACAATTTTACATTTTATGAGTTTTTGTGGTTGGAAATCCAAATATAAAATGAACGATTTTAATAATGTTGATTTTAAATTATTAGTTAGTAATAAAAAAATATTTTTTAAAAAGTACGAATAAAAAGAAAAATAAATCAATGAGAAAAGATTGAAAATTTTATTGTTTATATTGAATATGAGAGTTTAAGATATATCCCAATTAAATGCACATCCAATCTTTGGATTGAATTAAAAATATTTTTTTGACATTTTTTTGTATATATTAGGATTTAATTTTTATACTTAATAGAATTTCATGTAGTCATTAAATGTTTATTAATATTTTGAATATCTATAGACTTTTGTAAAAATTTTAAAAATTAAGTTTGAATTAAATTAAGTTTGAATCCAACGGTGACTTTTTAAAATTTTACAAAAATTTATATTAAATACTACTAAATTTTTATAAAATATATAAAATTTTAGATGGAAAATATCTTTAGATTTTTGAGAATTATTAAAAATCTATAACCAACCTCTTACTAATCAAAAAATGAAAAAAAAAAAAAAAAAAACTTTGTAAAGTTTCGAAGTCAGAGGCTCCGAGCAGTTCGATCCAAACAGGCTCCCATCCATCAACATAATCATCTTCCAGCTTTCATCGGCTACAGAATCATCTACCGAGGGGTTTCGTAACTTATTTCGTTTGAATCATTGAATTGATTTTCAGATCTATATCGATTTCACCATAATCTGATTCTGTATGCTTTTTCTCTTCCATTTTCACAGATCCAGCCATGGATTTTATGAAGGTTTTCGATCAAACTGTCCGTGAAATGTATGATTCTTATTTCCCCTATTGTAAGATTCAATTAACGATCTCATTTTCTAGCTATCAAATGTGCTATATTCGTGCGGTGGTGCAGAAAGAGGGAGGTGAATTTGAAGGTGTTGAAGGTGCCCGAGATCGAACAAAAGGTAATACCGTTCAGTTAATGGGAATTTCTGTTGTATTGACTGCTTAAAATTTCCGATTAGTAAGGAACTTAGTTATTAAATTTTGTTTATGTGCGTTGATAACTCATGTTTCTAGCTCGTGATAATTATTTTTTGCATTCTTAGTATAGTCTGTCATAATAAGCGAATAATATGGGTGTAAATTGCAAAATTATCACCTTAAAGTTCCACAGTTGCTGTATTCTTGATATGTGTTGCAGGAAATCCAATTATTCTATCACGTAGACATGATAAAATGCTGAGAAGAGTTTTCCCCATCGTTACCAATTCCCTTAACTATAAAATTGATCAAATTCAGCTGCAGCATTGAATATTGATCCCAATTGAACTCGCATCTCTCAAGTTCCCAATAAAAAATAGCTTTTCTTCTCTGTCTTTCGTGTCCTTGTTTTTTTCCCCAAAATTTTATATGTACTTTATAAAGGACTCAAACTCGTAGAATGGCCAGCATTAAAAGTCAATAGAATGCAACGTTCCTCACGCAATGGAGGGTTTCCGGCCTATCTGTTTCCCTGCTTTTCCAAATCTTTTTAATGAAACATAGATTTTGGCACATGTGCCTGAGAAAACAAAAACTTTTATTTACATTGTAGATATTCTCCAATCTTTGCTTTGTGCATTTTGGCCGTGTTACTAGCAAACTCTGAAATTTAAAGCAACCAGGACGTTAAGCTTTCAATGTATCAGTGGATCATATATTCTATAATTAAAAATTGCCTCTGGGTTAGTGTATATATATACTTGCATATACAGTCGAACATAGCCGGTAAAGGCACTAGTTTCTCTTGTGGCCTGGATCCTAGGTACGAGTTGCAAGGTGATGCACCCCTATCATTGAAGCAAGACAAGTTCAACACATTATCATCACATAAATATAGAAATAGTAAAAACATGATATATTTCGGTCTGTTTTAATTACGTCAGGTTTTGGATGCGACAGAAGATGAACCCTGGGGTCCTCATGGTACTGCATTGGCAGAGATAGCACAAGCCACTAAGAAATTGTACTTTCTGTATTCTCTTTCACATGCTTAAATTTTTAATCTTATTCCTTGCTTAGTTTCTCTTAAAGTGGCTGCTTTGGTGTAAAATCTTTGGGATATCATGCAGCACTGAATGCCAAATGGTTATGAATGTTCTTTGGACGCGATTGATAGAGACTGGCAAGAACTGGCGTTTTGTTTACAAGGTATTGACCTTTTCCAAGAACTGTGCGATGAATTTACCACATTTTTCATGTTTGAACGATTAAAATTTCAATCTCTGCACGATGTTCTTATCTGTTACTTCTCTTGTCATCAAGTTTAACAAGTTTGTTATCTTTGAAAATATTGATAACTGAATTTCAACGATTCTCCTCTCTAGGCTTTGGCTGTTATAGAGTATTTGGTGGCGCACGGATCCGAACGTGCTGTTGATGACATAGTAGAACATACTTTTCAGATATCTGTACGCATTTTCTCTCGTGCCTAATTTTGACGTGATCATTATCTTGTTATCTAATTCAAAATTAACATACCTAGTCTTCATGTTAGATTCCTACCGAGTCCAATCTCACTTTTTTACTTTTTCTAGTCTCTAGCAAGTTTTGAGTATGTTGAGCCAAGTGGGAAGGATTTGGGGATTAATGTGAGAAAAAAGGCAGAAACTATTGTGGCTCTTTTAAATAACAAAGACAAAATACAAGAAGCGAGGAATAAAGCTGCTGAAAATCGTGATAAGTAAGATCATATTTTGAGGTTGTATATAGATGTTTCAATAATGGTGTATTTATGATCTTTTAATCAATTGTAGGTATGTTGGACTTTCATCATCTGGAATAACATACAAGTCAAGCATGTCCTCAGTTAGTGGCGGTGGCTTTAGTAACAGAGACAAATATGGAGGTTTTGGTAATGACAGCGATGGCGATAGAATCAAGGATAGTTATAAGAACAATGATCGATATGATGAAGATAAATACGAGAGGCCTACCAAATCAAAGAAAGAATCTTCTCGTAATTCTAGGTTTGCAGTGTTGCTGTGAAGAACTGTTTTTTCCCTTCTAATTTCTGCACAATTCTAATTTGTAAAGTATGCTACGATTTTTTTGGTGACCAACATGATGATTTGAAATTGCAGTGTGTTTCATGTTTTTGGTGCATGACTTGGTTTTTACCCAAATATTTTGGAAGATGTTTTTTTGTTTCTTCATCTGGGTTGCTTGAATTATTCTTATTGAGATATTTTCCTTTTCTCGTTGTCAATGCACATTTGATCCCCCTTTTCTTCTATTATAATTTGTTGTTATAAGTATTATCAGAAAGTAGTCGACCACTTAATACTTCTGAGTTTTTTTTTCCCAAAAACTTGTAAGTTTGTCATATGGTTTAGGGCATGCATTTATTGTATCGCGCAGCTTTGATTTTCTGATCATTATTTTGTACTCTCTTGAACTAATTTGTATATGCCTTAAGTTCGTGCGAGAGATGATTTTAGTCTTGATATTTGCTTTATTTTTGGTTTGCATATGTAATCTGTGGTTTGCTTCCTCTAAATATCAAGAATATTTTCAGCAAGGGTCAGGGCTCTACAGCTAGTGGCGCATCAAATACAACAAAAGCGAGCGTGCCAGATAAATCTGCATCAATCACCTCACAAAGCTCAATTACGCAGACAGATAAGCATGGCGATGATGATTTTGATGATTTTGATCCACGGGGGACTTCAAGTGCAAGTAAGTAATCTTGTTGTCAAGCTTCATTTTGATGATGAGTATCTGCATAAATTAGTAGACATTGACTACTTTTCTGAGGGTTCCGCCTCATTGATTTGGAGCTTTTATTTGTTGAATATATTCGCTATTGACAGAACCTTCTGCCGGAAGTAATCAAGTGCATCTGTTTGGTCAAAATTTTGTTGGTGATCTCTTAGATGCACCAATATCCTTTTCGGCGGATAAGCTTACTTCTGAAAATGATCCATCAGAGGTTGATTTGTTTGCTGATGCTGCTTTTGTATCAGCAACACCCCAGCCACAAGTAGCTAAAGTTCCTATGCCCCAGGTAAGCTTTAGCGGACAATGTCATATGTACAATTACATGTGCACTTGTACTTACTTCTTGATAAAATTGGGACAAAGTGCCAGCGTATTTTTCTTCGAAAATATAAAGAAATATTAACAAATCATCGAAGTTTAGGTTTCATGTCATAAGCCCTATTGAATCTTATTTCTCCTCATCTCTCTCACTTGGAGAGTTCACTTTTATTTGGCTTTCTGTGGAAGGGGTTCTGTAGGTTTGTTTTATTTTAATTCAAAAGAAATGCTCCTTGTCTCTCAGGGCAATCATATGTAGTACTGCATATTGTCTCGCTCATACTAATTGGTTTGCATTTTCTGTGTCTTGCAGACCAATGTTGATTTATTTGCTTCGCAGCCTGCTCCCGCTGTTTCTTCACCGATGGATTTCTTTGCTACACCTGAACCAGCTCCACAGCTTGATGACGATGCACCAAAATCAGATGCAACTATCAGCACATTTGATCCATTTGCTGCGATTCCACTAAACAATTTTGATGGATTTGCTTCTGTTAGCTCAATCAATTCTCACACATATCCTTCATCAACAGCATCCAACCAAAATTCTTCGGGTGAAGGAAGCCATGGGAACTCAAATGGATCTTCACTTGAAACCAAGTCTCCACTTAAGAAGGATGCGTTTCAAGTAAAATCTGGAATATGGGCAGATTCTTTGAGCCGGGGACTCATTGACCTAAATATAACGGCTCGTAAGTATTTCTTTATCACCTCCCATGTATTATAAGTAATTGGCTTATCCTCTTTCCGATTTATTCATTTTCATGCTGAGAATTATTTCCAACTCTGGCCGACAATTTTTCAAACATGTATAGTTTATACTGACTGATACTTTGGGTATATGGTCGCATCTATGCAGCCAAGAAAGTCAACTTAACAGATGTAGGTATTGTTGGCGGGCTGACTGATGGATCTGAAGAAAAAGAAAAAGGACCTTTGCCTTCGTTTTACCAGGGTCGAGCTATGGGCATTGGTTCAGGACTTGGTAAATCGAGCCTCGCTTCAACGACATCAACCAATAATGATTTTTTCTCCAGTCTTAGCAGCCAGCAATATGAATTCGGGAGCTTTCAGAAGTGAAATTCTTCCTAAATGTTTCTCATTTTGGGGAAATTGATGAATAAGGTGCCGTGCGTATCAAACTCTACGTTTGGTTATTTTTACACTTTCGTAGATGGGATATTTGTTCTATGATTCGCATTGTTGCTTGCGTTTGTTTGTGTAAGATTACCGCTAATCTTGACTATCATGGTATGTTATTATTTCAATTTAAAACTGTTAAAAACATCAAATTGTGTATGTTCACATCATCTTGAGAATACTTTTTGTTCTCTTTTCGGCTCTATTAATATATGAGAAGGGAGAAATCTCGAGAAACGGCATGGCCTATCTCGTTCAAAGCAATCGGCTCATAAAAATAAGAAGTGCATCCTAACCATGCCTAAGCTTACAAATTCCATTTGGGTATGCGGTCCGGCACGGAAATTGGAAGGGCATTCATTGTCAGTCATATGTATAGTGGAAGTGTGATTCGATGGATTCATTTCATTTTGTTTAACGTTTATGCGGATACTTTTACTAATTATTAAGCTGTTACTTTATCATTGTAATAGTGACTAGCCTAGGACGGTGGTCTAAAAAAGCTGCATATGGTTTCATCAGACAGGCAAGGCAGCCGTGAAAGAATTAACCTTACATTCATTCAAATGGTTTTAATACAACCATCCCACATTCTATAAAAAACAACCTCTTCATTCATTCCGAGTCCGAATCCATGTGTCCCCCCAAAGCCTTCAACCCTCTTGGTGGCCTCTGAAAATTAAAGATACGTGATACGAAAAAATCAGGTGTAATATTATTATTGACTATATGAAGAGAGACGGTGTACCTTCTTGGAGACTTTCTTCTCTCGAACTTTATATCGTTCAAGGGTTAGATCGCATAGCCAAGAACCTGGGAAAACCAACTACGATGGCAAAACGAAAAAAAAGTTGAAATGAGAATCGAAACACAAATCAAATTAATCAAGATTGCATAATAACCTTCCAAGATTTACGATTTCTCATTAACATCACAACTGCTGCGGTGGTGGGAGAAGGGAACCATAACATATTATCGTGGATTCAATAAAATGATGATGATAATAACAATAATTGCATTAAAGCATAAGATGGACCCGCTGTCTTTTTAATTAATACTTTGTTGGTTTGCTTATGCGCTGAGACGAAGTGGGCGCAACGTCATGACAAACAAACAAATAAAGAAGAATCAACCAACATGATAAGAAAGTCCCACCAGAACCAATACATGGGCTGGCATATTCCCTCCACAACAAGTAAACGAGAACCAAAATAAACATGCTTATATTTCATGTAGATCCATATCAATCATACCATTCCCTCAACATAACAGTACAAAAATGTAGACTATCACATTTCCCATAGCCTGCACCTATATATTCTTCCCACAATCTGTGTTTCAATGTGATTCTCACGTACCACTTTCCATAGTCTATGCTGCATCAGGAATGCTCAGGTAATGTAGACCATTTATTATATGGGTTTCGCAAATATTGTATATCAGGTTTTTATAAATCAAACGATGAATATTATTGCAGAGTACTTCTCTTGATACAATATAGACAATAGCAGCAAAGAACGAATAAAAGACGGGTCAAGTGGATGCCAACATCCCCCTTCTATCCTACATGATTTCTAGCTGCCCACTTTCCCAAAGCGAGCATTATTAATGTCACAACCCTCGGATAGCCTCTCTGCCTAACAAAAATAAGTATGTATCATAGCTTGAATCTAATGCAAAAGCAAGTAGCTTGATTACTGATCCAACGTTTAAAGCATTAAATTTTTTTTTTTGTGCAAAAGAAGATTTTTACTTCTTTGTCACTAAGAACGCTAGTTTAAATTCTCCACAACTTCAGTCGCCGAGAGGGTCTGAGCGAGGAAAAGTTTATTTCGCTTAACTGAGATCACTGCACAAAGGTGAACATACAAAATACAGAAATCGAGAAACTATATCCCGATTTCTGCATACAGGATTCAACCAGAATCCTTCCCTGTACATTAGAGAACATTTCAGCTAATTTTATTCATTGAAACCAACTGATATTTGTTTTCATCTGGGAAAAAGGGAGTATATCCCTTTGCTCATACACACCACAACTCCACCTTCATCTAATGAATGGGAAACCAAGTAGATAAAGTCATGAAATGATGAAGCATCAATATTACACACACAATATGGACTTTCAACAGATATTAATCGAGTGAAGCAAAATGGGGAACTCACGTTTACACTTCGCTGAATAAACTTGGCTCGTTTCTTGGGTTTCTGTGGGAGTTTGGACCCTTTAATTGCCATGAAATCCTCTTCTTTTTCTTTATTTGTCAAGGCTATCAGAAACTTAGGTGGCCACAGTGCGTTGCCCCCTTGGCTTCCAGCCAAATCATCCCCTTTTTTCCCTTCTTGGGCTGTCTCTGATGAGCCAGAACCACCACTTCCACTACCTTGGTGGTGGTGGTTGTCATTTTGATGATTACTATTAATATTGTTATTCTTGTTGGCCGTACCACCTTTCTTCTCAACTCTATCTGGGGAAACAAACGTCTTCTTCACTCCATTGCTATGACCCCTCATACTAATTGAACCCTCTGAGTTCCTTTAACATTGGATGGCGTTAAAAGAAAGAAGAATGGAGCAAAGATTCAAATGCAAAACAAACAAACAAGGAAACGCAGAAAACAAAATTAATAACTATTAATTAGCCTATACTGCTCAGTTGTGGGAGACCTAAGTTCTGCCAAGTGGGTATGCGCGTAAAAAATAACGCTACAGATAAGACTACCCACCCAGAAAATTTTACTTTACCACCAAAAATCCTTTGCTTCCACGAAACCTTACTACAAAATCAAGGGCCGCGACAGGATTTACCGAAATACCCTTGTGGGGTGGTTATAGATCACACGATTTGGCGTAGGAAAAGGAGGGGGAGGAGGGGGGGGGGGGGGGGGTGGGTGGTGTGGGTGTGTCGTCCTGATTTGAAAAGAGATTGGAAAATAGTGTCTGGTTCGTTGGATGGAAAGCCTGATCAGATGGTTAAAATGGTAAAAAGTGTTAAAGATCCCTATAAAAACGACTTCAACAGTTAAAAAGAAATAACTTCTAATTTAAATATGTAAACAACAGTATTGATGAATACCAAAAGAGACCACTTTTCATCCCAACAGTTAAAACTAATAAAATAAATAAATACTAGATGTAAGAAAACCAGATATCCTTTATTAATCAAATTTGACAAAAACTTACATGAGAGGGTCTTACGAATCGTATTTTTTGAGACAGATCTTTTATTTGAGTTTTCCATGAAAAATATTAATTTTTATGCTAAAAGTATTACTTTTTATTGTAAATATCGGTAGGGTTGACACGTCTCACAGATAAAGATTCGTAAAACCGTCTCACAAGAGATCAACTTATCAAATTTTTGGTAGGGTTTAATAACACCAAACGAAATTTATACATCTAACCTCGTACCTTGACAAAAATCTACACTCAAATGGAGTACCTAATTATTTGTAATATATAATTATCACATATCATCTAATTTTAAAAATATTCTTTTTCTTTTATATAAACTCTTAATTTAATCATAATATCACTTCTACTATAGAAACGATCTAATAAAAAAATAATATTTTATTTAACATTAAAAGTTTTTTATATTATGCACTTGATGCGTGCAAGGAGCAATGGTATAAATAAAAGTGGCTAAATTGTGAGATTGACATGGGATTCGAAACTCAACACTTTCACAACTAATATACGTATACTAATATATTAAGATTAGAAGTTTTTATATTGGTGACACCAATTATTTTTTATAAAAATATCTTATCTATTTATATAATTAATGTTTTTTTATATAATTTACTCATAACTATAATATCTATACATTTTAAATATTTAAAAATTCTCATATTATATCTATAAATAACAAAAATCCGAGGCTTGGAATATAAATTGAATCTGATACGTGACATTGTTATACCAAAATTTTCCTTAGTGGCTTTCGCACACATAGAGGTTATTGGTTTCCAGCTTATATACCATCTTCATCTCATACTGAACTAAGAAAAAAAGTAAATTTCAGAATAATAATGAATATAAAGTTCTTGGAACTTTTACAAAACATAAAAAGATTTATGATAGATATACCAAAAAAATTAAACAGAGGATTTTACCGAGTTCCCATAGAAACATAAATTCATAAAAATCACTCATAAACGCCTTAAATGTCATTTCTCGGCTAAGCAGGCTGAAGGACTACAACATTAATTTAATATTTCCTAGATAAACTCGAACCTTGTGTTCACCATTTCCTCATTCATCTTTTTATCTTATGTTTTAACCAAATACTCTTATATTACATTAAATTCCAAAAATTTAAATAAATCTTTTATTATCTCAATTTAATTCCAAGTTACAAATAAATATAGATCATGTCATAGTAAGATAATAATTTAGCACGAATACTTTAGCATGTCATTCAGGCTAATAAATGAAATATAAAATTTTTAAACAGTAAACAAAAAATAAAAACGATATAAACTTACATAGATGTAATCAGAATACTTGAAACTTTTATTTATTTTCTTCAGAAGGGTTGTTTACAAGAAAGAAATAGAGGGGAGCAAACTCGACCGTGTCCCTTTAAAAACACATTATGAACCTATAAATAGAAGGAATAGCCGAATATGAAACCCCGGATTCCAACTAAAAATATAAACAGTACAATGTTTTTTAAAAGCAAATAGTAACATGGTTATAAAATTCAAAAAGTCTATAGTGATTATGATATGCTACCACTTGTTGATGTGATATGCCACCAGCTATGAATAGTGAGATTTCACTACCAACGATCATAATTAAAGATGGATAATTTAATCATCTTTAATATTGTTTTTTATGGACTTTTTTAAATTTTCAAAAATATCATTGATTTGAGAAAATTGAGGAATATCATCCTCTGGATCTTGTGCATCTTGCATCTGCATTAGATGGATGAATTGATTTTCACTGGATTCAGATGCCATAGATTTATCAGATTTTGAATCAGAACATCCAATGTTCTTATAAAGATCCTTCTTCATTTCTTCGATATAAACTTCAATCATTTTTTCTTTTGAATATATCTCAGAATATTTCTGAGTCAGAATCTTAAAAGGACTCATTGAGGCTTTCTCATTCTCTCGTTGATTATTGAATTATGTATGGTATAATTCAATTTTTTCCTCCACTTGATTAAGAATCTCAGAGCCATAAGGCTTTCCAGTTTCTGGATCTTCTCTTAATAATTTATCCCAAAATTTAGTAGAGCCAACTCTCCACAAGCAAGGGATACATTCATCAGTATAACCAAATTCTGGTTGTCATCTCCAGATCCATAGGATTCCAAATTTCATGAAAAATAGACATAGAATCTTTCCATCTATCCAATGTTAAGAAAATGATTGTTTAATACTTGTGGAAACATTTAACCAAGTATTCATGGGTTTTATGAAATCTCGGGCAAAATTTTTGGTGATGGACCAAAAATCTTACGCCATATAAAGAACCAATTTGGGATAGGATAATAGAAAACATTTTCACAGATTTTTAGAAACCATGTATGTTTCTTTTTCTCATTTTCATAAAATAGAGTTTTATTAAAACTCTCAACATAATCCCAAAAATTAAATTTAAAACTCATTTTATGTGTATCAGAATAAAATTCTTTTTCAACCAATGGAGATATACGACATTCTTCAATAGATATTATCTTTTTGATAATGAACTTGGAGAAATTATAACTTCCTTTTTGCTGGGTATTACTGAAAAATTGAGTTATAACAACACTTTTTGTAAATAAAAGAATATTTTCATAACATCTTCTTTGTTTATAGGAACCACATACATATGATGTATTGGTTAAGTATCTTTCCATGATAGTCCATGGAGTTTTCTCCGATTGAATATCTTTTTCTTCTATAAGAAGAATTAATTCACGATGTTTTGTCTCTGTATATAGAGCATAATCATTATCAATTCTGAATATCTAGAATTATGTAAGAATGAAATTCATTCATTACTAGAAAAAGGTTTAATAAAACCTTCTCAATCTCCTTGGTCATGTACTGCTTTTTATGTTAATAAACATTCTGAGCAGGAGAGAGGAGTTCCTAGACTAGTAATAAATTACAAACCCCTTAATAAGGTTTTAAAATGGATTAGGCATCATATTCCTAATAAAAAAGATTTATTAGACAGACTGGTACATGCAATTATATTTTCAAAATTTGTTTTAAAATCAAGATTTTGGCAGACTCAAATAAAAGAATCTGATAGATATAAAACTGCTTTTAATGTTCTAATAAAACACTATGAATGGACAGTCATGTCATTTGGCTTAAAATATGCCCCTTCAGAATTCCAACAAATAATGAATGATATTTTTTACAATTATAGCAATTTTATAATTGTTTATATTGATGATATTTTAGTCTTTTCAAATGATATTGAAACACATTTTAAACATTTAGATATGTTTAAAAATATTGTTATTCAAAATAGTCTTGTCATATCAAAATCTAAAATGATTTTGTTTCAAACTAATATTAGATTTCTTGGTCATATGATTGAAAAAGAAAAAATAATTCTTATACAAAGAAGTATAGAATTTGGTTCAAAATTTTCTGATATTATAACTGATAAAACTCAGTTACAAAGATTTTTAGGAAGTTTAAATTATATTTCTCCTTATATAAAAAATTTAACTAATGATTCTGTTATTTTATATGACAGATTAAAGAAAAATCTTTTACCTTGGTCTGAAAAACATACTATAGCTGTTAAAAATATTAAAGAGAAGGTTAAAAATATCCCTTGTCTTATGCTTGCGAATCCCCAATGTGATAAAATTGTTAAAATAGATGCTTCTGATATAGGGTTTGGAGGAATATTAAAACAGATAGATCCTCAAACAAAACAAGAATATCTAATCAGATTTTATTCTGGAAAATGGAATAATTCCCAGAAAAATTATTCCACAGTAAGAAATTTTGGCTATCGTGAGATGTATTTTAAAATTTCAAGATGATTTATATAATCAAAGTTTATTATAAAAACTGATTGTAAATCTTCAAAATTTATGTTTACAAAAGATTTTAAACATGATGTTTCTAAGCAAATGTTTGCAAGATGACATGCTCATTTGGCTCCTTTTGATTTTGAAATCATTTATATGAAAGGTGAAGATATTCACTTACCTGATTTTTTAACTCGAGAATATTTATCTTAATGTCTTTATTTACAGATATTAATTCTCGAGGCAGAGGAGAGTCCTCTTATAGAGGACGAGGTGGTAGGTGAAAACCCCCTAATATTATAGCACAGCATGGCAAGCAGAGGCTAATAGCCCAAAACTTATCTAGCTCATCCAGTAATACTGAACAAAATAATGAGATACAATGAATTTCAAGAATTCTTGAAATAAAAGCAGAGAAATAATACAGATTCTCAAGCTTCGGCATCATATGCTAATATCATAAAAGAAGATGATAATGATTATGCTCTATATACAGAGACAAAACATCGTGAATTAATTCTTCTTATAGAAGAAAAAGATATTCAATCGGAGAAAACTCCATGGACTATCATGGAAAGATACTTAACCAATACATCATATGTATGTGGTTCCTATAAACAAAGAAGATGTTATGAAAATATTCTTTTATTTACAAAAAGTGTTGTTATAACTCAATTTTTCAGTAATACCCAGCAAAAAGGAAGTTATAATTTCTCCAAGTTCATTATCAAAAAGATAATATCTATTGAAGAATGTCGTATATCTCCATTGGTTGAAAAAGAATTTTATTCTGATACACATAAAATGAGTTTTAAATTTAATTTTTGGGATTATGTTGAGAGTTTTAATAAAACTCTATTTTATGAAAATGAGAAAAAGAAACATACATGGTTTCTAAAAATCTGTGAAAATGTTTTCTATTATCCTATCCCAAATTGGTTCTTTATATGGCGTAAGATTTTTGGTCCATCACCAAAAATTTTGCCCGAGATTTCATAAAACCCATGAATACTTGGTTAAATGTTTCCACAAGTATTAAACAATCATTTTCTTAACATTGGATAGATGGAAAGATTCTATGTCTATTTTTCATGAAATTTGGAATCCTATGGATCTGGAGATGACAACCAGAATTTGGTTATACTGATGAATGTATCCCTTGCTTGTGGAGAGTTGGCTCTACTAAATTTTGGGATAAATTATTAAGAGAAGATCCAGAAACTGGAAAGCCTTATGGCTCTGAGATTCTTAATCAAGTGGAGGAAAAAATTGAATTATACCATACATAATTCAATAATCAACGAGAGAATGAGAAAGCCTCAATGAGTCCTTTTAAGATTCTGACTCAGAAATATTCTGAGATATATTCAAAAGAAAAAATGATTGAAGTTTATATCGAAGAAATGAAGAAGGATCTTTATAAGAACATTGGATGTTCTGATTCAAAATCTGATAAATCTATGGCATCTGAATCCAGTGAAAATCAATTCATCCATCTAATGCAGATGCAAGATGCACAAGATCCAGAGGATGATATTCCTCAATTTTCTCAAATCAATGATATTTTTGAAAATTTAAAAAAGTCCATAAAAAACAATATTAAAGATGATTAAATTATCCATCTTTAATTATGATCGTTGGTAGTGAAATCTCACTATTCATAGCTGGTGGCATATCACATCAACAAGTGGTAGCATATCATAATCACTATAGACTTTTTGAATTTTATAACCATGTTACTATTTGCTTTTAAAAAACATTGTACTGTTTATATTTTTAGTTGGAATCCGGGGTTTCATATTCGGCTATTCCTTCTATTTATAGGTTCATAATGTGTTTTTAAAGGGACACGGTCGAGTTTGCTCCCCTCTATTTCTTTCTTGTAAACAACCCTTCTGAAGAAAATAAATAAAAGTTTCAAGTATTCTGATTACATCTATGTAAGTTTATATCGTTTTTATTTTTTGTTTACTGTTTAGGGTTTAGGGTTTAGGGTTTAGGGTTTACCGATGAGAAGGCGAAGCCGGCCGCTGACGGAGATTAATATATCCGTTGGTGCCATGACTCTTTCTGGCAGCAGCATGAAGAATGTTCGGATCCTTGCTATTGTGATTCTTCAGATCCGACCTGATAACCCGGCGATCTTTCCGGGTCATGGGTTGGTCCGAACCAGAAGATTCTTTACTGTTGCTTTGAAACTTCATGCAGCGAAGGCGTTTCCCGTTGCCCCACTGCAGCACGAAGTCAGACGACGCCGTATTACCGTCCATCGCTGCCCTTTTCGTCCACCTGTCCAAGCATCCGATCACATTCGCCTTATGACATTGACAAAAGGGAAATAGAGGTTTACAGATTCCACCAAGAGTTCGAGAACAGATGAATATGAAACGCTCTGTGATCTCTAGCTTAAGTAATTTTGTGCGCTGAATTTAGCATCTGTGCAGGGATTTGAGGAAAATTAAACAAAAATCTTTGAGCCTAATCTCAAAGGGTGGTTGGCAAACCAGATTGTGGTCCTTGAGTTTCTGGGCACAGAGATCCGTTAAGAAATTCTGGGTAGGTGCATATAGAGAGGAGGAGGCACCAAAAAGAGGAGGATGAGTCATTTTGCGCGGAAATCCAACACGAGGAAATTCTGGTAGATGAAATTTGGAGGTGGTTAAGGAGAAAGCAAAATCATCACCATATCATTACCTGAACACCGCAATTTTCTACCCGACTAATCAGTAAAGATTGGCTCTTGGAAATCGATTGCTCTGAATCTGCAGTTACAGAAACCAAATATTTGGTCAATTACAATGCAATTTCAGCTCTCTTTTTTTCTCAACTCTTGTTTGAAATGAATATATTCATTGGTGCCAAATTCTAAGATGTGTGAATTCATAGCAAATTCTACCGATTCAAACACACGGATGCAGCAATTTCAGATCGAAATTTCAGCAAAACTGTTCCTCGAGAAAAACAATGAATCCGAGCTCCGATTGAGAATCCTTTGAAACTATGAAAACGAAATCCATAACATTAGATTTTGGGAGAGGAGGAGAAGTACTCTTCCTTCTCTTGTGAAGAATGCAGAAACAACATTTTTATAGTCATCGTAATTGACGGTGTCGATTGTTTCTGTTTCAACGGTGGGATGTCGGTTCAGTACAACCCTGGTTAACCTTACTCTAGTTATTTCAGTGTACTAGGGTTTGAGTTAAAAGGTGTTTGGGGTATTATATTTGAACAACCGATGTGACATAAATCACTCGCCCTAACACAATTTCACACATTCAATCACACTCGAAAAATGGCATGCTTGCACGACCACAGCTGCCAGGAGCACGATTGCTCCTCCGATTGGTCTCTTTACAAACATGTGGATCTATCTAAGGTTCGATTCTTCTTCCTCGATCTGTATTTAGGTGTTTGATCATGCTTATATTTTATTGTTTGTTCCCTTTTATTGATTTCTTTTGTTTTGAGATTTTATTGTTCGTTGTCACACTCTACTGCGTCTAAAAGTTCATATTTTTGTTTGTTTCAATCATATCTAGTATGTCATTTACAGCGTTAAAATCGAATCAGGAATGCAGTAGCTTAAAGTTCGTGCCAAATGTGTACAACGACTTGTCTGTGGTGTACTATCATCTGGCCTTGTCCTAGTTCCAATACTGAGAAATGAGAATGCCTGGACACTTATGGTTTCTGTGTAAAATATGTGCTTTTTGTTTCTGGATTTCACTTGTTATGCAATTGAACTTTTATACCTCTCGTAATAGCCGTTCTAGGTGAATACGCGTGATGTGTTTGTCCACAAAAATAAATGATATCTCAAGGACTTTTATGGTGTTCTTATGTAGGATTTTTCTGAATAAGCTGTGTGCATATATAAATCAACGAGCATGCACCTTTTTCTTGTCTTAGTCTTCAATATGACATTTATATCCTTTGCTTATTTATTCTAGAATCTTTGATCATGAACCCTTAGATTGATGTTTTGATCCCGTTTGCATCAAAATATCAAATAATAATTAGATGTCACCCTTTAAGCGTGTAATGAATGAAAAGTTTTACTGCCCCCAAGGTATCTGCATTGAATGAAGCTGTTTCTGGAAGTGTCAAGTCTGTATTCAGAGCTTGGGAGCAGCGCCTTAATTCTTCAGAGGTATTCAGTATGTGGCTAGGTCAAATTGCAATGATCTCTGTATTTCCTTCCTTAATATATGTCAGCAGTATCAAAGATAATTTTTTTGATCTAGAAAACTGCATAAACTTGGACATCTTCTCTTATAACAGAGTGCTAGTTTGTTGTTATTGATTATGATTTACCAGGTATTATTCAATATGGATCCATCCCCTTTTGTTGCATGACATACAAGAGCAGTGTTCGAATATACGCGATACACATTTGGTATAATGATCAGATGTGAAAAAATTGCACCATGAAGGCTTATACTTTCAAAATTACTTGTCATCCTTGTGCATTTTATCACTCTCATAAAAGCTTCAGCGATTTTACTCTGATTTAAACGATAACAGGGTCACCTGGAAAGCAACAACGGCGATCCAGAGTTGATTGTATTTATTCCGTAAGTGTTGATGTTTGTTAGCCTAAATAAGACATTGATAATATTTCCTTTTTTTTTTAACTAAGAAACTAAACCATGGAGCCAATAAGACAGAAGGACATGATGTTTTTTTTTTAAAAAAAATAGTATGGATAGCGGCCCTTATCTTCTATTTTGATCTGTTCATCATCCTTTTCCTTGTTGGCATGATCTATATTTACTTTTGCAACTTGTAGCACTTGCTAAGTTAGTTTTGCTGAAATTTTTGCTTGTCTTTGTCTTTGCTAAATCTTCTGTGTAGATTTACATCAGATGTTAAGATCAAGAGCATCTCCGTTGTTGGTGGTGCTGATGGGACTAGCCCTTCAAAAATGAGAGCGTGAGTTTGCTGTTTGTGCAAGCAACATCTGCTTTGTATTAATTACTGATTTTGTGGCTAAGCTGATGGGTTTTTGATATTATGAGCTAAGGTTGTAGAAAGTCTTGGGGCCATAGCTTCCCTAGTTATCTTTTAAGACTTAAACATTGATGTCCCCAATAGGGGTGGGAAAAAATACCAAAATACCGAAATACCGAAATACCGTACCGAAAAAAATACCGAACTTACCGAAAAATCGGTATACCGAACATTTCGGTACGGTATGTTCGGTATCGCTATCGGTATGAAATATTTTTTTTTCGGTATTTCGGTAATTTTTTATTATTATTATTTTTTAAATTTAAGTTCGGTATACCAAAAAAATGTCGGTATACCGAAAACATTTTCGGCATACCGACATTTTTTCGGTATACCGACAAAATTTTCGGTGTCGGTATGGTACCGGTATGAACTTTTTCCATACCGAAAATTCGGTATACCGAATGTGCGGTATACCGAAATTTCGGTATCGGTATCGGTATGGAAAAATTCCATACCGATATTTTCGGTACGGTATACGGTACCGTTTCCGTACGGTATACCGTACCGTACCCACCCCTAGTCCCCAACCCCAGTTTTTTAACACCTTAATGTTCTTTTAAATGCAGATTTATCAATCGGGATGGCATTGATTTTTCAGATGCGCAAAACATGCAACCTGTGCAGGTGTGCTTTCGTTTCACTTTTGGATGGACTGTGCTCATAGTAGTTTACTGAAGTAACTTATTTGCTCACCTTAGGAGTGGGACTTGGCAGAAAACTTGCAAGGAATTTTGGAGTATCAGACCAGGTAAAGTTTACTAAGCTTCTCGGGGGGGCAATTCGTTAATCTGTTTTTACTTATTAGTTAACATTTCCGCATTTCTTGCAAACATAAGGATTGTTTGTCATCAATTTGACTTGTCGCTATTGTATTGATGCATCAAATCAGATATTCAAGATTTCAAAGCGTGGGAAACATCACTTTACATTTCTCAGAAAATTTTGGTGGCCATACTACTCAAATACGTTACATTGGGTTGAAAGGAGAAGCAACTCAGGTACTTTTGCGTGCAAAAACATGTCCATATCACATCCATTTCTCTTACATGATTTGAGTCCCATTTTTGTGCAGCTGAGGAGAGATGTGGTCGCAACAATTGTCTACGAACTCATGCCAAATCCTTCGGATCACAAGTGAGTTTTCATGGAATTTCCTTGTGATTTTTTGTTCATTTTCTAGGATGGATTTAGGCATTGAAAATGAAATTAGCGCCGAAGAGAGCCGACTACCTCCCATAGCCTTTTCTTGGTTTCGCTCCATTTTGAACTTGTAACACAACCATCTTTTGTTGGATGTTTCTGCAGAACGAGGGCAGACACAGGTGGTGGGATTTCACATGTGGAATGAGATTAGTCCATAAGTTATCTGGAGAGGCTTCCGTGCTACTGCAATGACTTCTATAGATGTAAACTAAAACCCAATTATGAAATTTTGGAAATGAAAATATTTATAATCACTTGTTGAATAAACTCGTTCAAATTTAGTTTACGATTGTAGAATGAGTTTTGTAAATGGAGATAGGTATGCATGTTCAGTGAGTCCAATCTTCTGTTAAATAAGATTTTATTAAATTAAGCTATTTTTGACAGATTATATTTCATTATACCATAATTTAATTAATTTTAAGCTGCATCCCACGAAGCTGAGGTGTGTATTGCTCTTTTATTTGAACATTAAAATGTGTTTCTTTTATACATTGTTATGAATGAGAGATGGTGAAGTCTATTCGTTAAAGAGATTTAATGATCTTTTTAGAATGGTAAGAGTTCTCTGTGACAGATTTCTATAGAATTTGATGAACTCTTGTGGATTTATTTTGGAAGATTTCTATAATTTTTTACGTAACATTGAGTTTGAACTAATCCAATATATGTTATATCTTCACGTGAATAAAAATATTTAAAAATACTATTTATTATCACACAAATATAAATTTTGAGCTAAACTATGAAAACCCTAGAAGAGGAATTGCAAAATCAATTTCTAATGAAATAAATTATATTTATTAAAAATAAATTATTATTAATGATTTTCTTATGTGTAGTGTAATAATTTTATAAAAAAAATTCGTAATCATTTTCAAGATTAAATAAAGAAAATAAATGTTATTTTTCTTAAAACAATAAAATAAACAAATTAGTTTATGTGATAATTGTGGTAGAAATGTAAATATAAATTAAGGAAACAAACTAACTCTTACTTTTTACTCGTCGAAGTTTGGATAAAAGAAAGCCAAAAATAAGATTGACCACACCGATATAAAAGCTTAGCAGCACTATAATCCAACAAGCAGAGGGAAAAAACTTTAAAAATGAATTTTTTATAATAATTTTCTATATTAACATTTAAATGTATTATTAAATATATAAAAATGTTCACTAAAATAGGGTTTTTTTAATATTTTTTTATTAAATGGAGATGAAGTATTTTTTGTAATTTGAGAGTAGTATTTTCTGTACATCAAAATCACATGAACTCTATAAAAATTCCAAAGAAGCATATTTGTATTGCAAAGAGCGTTTCCTATATGATCATATGTTACAATATTGAAAACCTTGTGTACAGTAGAGCTGATATGGATTCACATGATCGAGAATTCATCTTGGAGGCCATCTAATTCTCCTTTAAGACTATGTTGTTGTATGATCATCACTGAGGCACTTACCGAAAAATCCGAAGCCGACAGAATATCCCCGATGGGACCAAGCTCCGGGCACTCTTCCCAGTCATTCATTCCCACTGTCAAAATCGAATTCACTCTCCCGCCTCGTCCCACGATGAAAAGACCATATTGCCCTTCAAGTGACCTCAACGTAGAAAATGTCTGCCCTGAGTTGACAAGGTATTTTTCCATATATGCAACATTCCCTCCAGCCACATATCTATCATAGAAATCAGCAAAGCATTCATCATCAACTTTCATTTCTTCTTGATGCTCTGTAGTGTTGGATTTTGCAATTGTGATTCTCGATGACACGCTATCTCCTGTGGCTTCTAAGAGGAACCTTATAACTGTAAGTTTCACCCCAGGGTGTCGTGCTACTCGACCCGCGTAGACTAGTGCTTCCCTGTCATCCTTGCCACCAATGAATATTACGGCTGCATGGAGACATATGGAAGTTCTTGATATTATGGTGGATCCAAGTCCCCGGTCCACTAAAATTCCGATTGAGCAAGGAGCGTGACGAAGG
The DNA here is from genome assembly GCF_025594145.1 of Primulina tabacum. NCBI lineage: Eukaryota > Viridiplantae > Streptophyta > Magnoliopsida > Lamiales > Gesneriaceae > Primulina > Primulina tabacum. The sequence goes on from NC_134564.1 coordinate 666,978, forward strand.
ATCTGTGGAAAGTTTAAGCCATTAGGACGCCAAAATGTTTTGCCTTTCAAAAATTCTAATCTTTTTACACTACAACAATCCAAGTGTTGTACTTTAATCATTTAGTCACATAGGCAATGAGACACGATTGACTTGATGGATGGTGCGACTGGTTGCATGCTGCTTGTTAGCTTTGCCACGGAATTGAATACTCATACATTATACATACCTTGCGATTGACATGTCGAAAACCCGAATGACCCAAATTTAGCCTACCACTGGCTTCTTGTTGCTTGTGAAAGGGAAGTATTATGAGTGAAACCATAAGATCCTCGGCCAGAATGCACACATCTTGATGCATGCTACTCAGAGTCGAAAGTGCAAAGATTCGTTTTGTGCTGATTCCATCTCCATGATCATTCAAATTAGCTTTTAATCCATTTGTTATCTGTTCTCTCATTTCCACAACGGCTGGATCAGTGACAGTCACAGAATCCCCCCCTTCACTATGGTGTGTTATTGTGGCTGCTATTCTGTCTGTCAACTCTATCATGTCTGTCACATAAACCATAATCCCTGGATCAGCAGCCCCCCTGGTGATTCCCATTAAATTTATGGCTGAAGAAACATTTTGTGGTCCGTGTACGCAAAGAAGAACACGAAGCTCGTTCGATGGATTAATCCATTGAAGTGCCATTCTTTGAGTTGGAGAACGTTTTCTTGCACGTTCAATGATGTTTGCCACTACTAACGGGGTGTAGATTATGGTGAGAAAGGTCACAAATACCATAGCAATACTTGTCGAGATACTTGTGAGTTTCATCTGCGTTTGATTGGGAAGAAAGAAACATTTATTTCAAAGTCAGATTACCTTTTTATCTACATGTTTACAGAGCAAAAAAAGGAAGCATCCAATTGAAAAGGACTTACATTCGATGTCATTATAGCCAAATACACATGGAAATGGCCCTTGATCGTTAATAGCAAGCCAATGGCAATTGAATCTTGCCAGCGAAATCCCAACATAACCCCTGAAACCCACGAACCAATAACTTTTCCAGCAGTAGCAATCAAGAAGAGGAAGAATAACTTTGCCCATGTTCCTATATGCGCGGCCCCAAATTGAGACAACTGCGCTTCCATGCCGACCCAAAAGAAGAAAAGTGGATTGAAGATGGCACTAAAGAAATAGTTCACTTTACTAATCATCATTTTTGCTATCCTCCCTTCTCTAGGCATGAATACACCAGCCAAAAACGCACTCAACGCACTATTATAATCTGCCAGGATAGGTGAAAAACAACAAACCATGACGACGTATGCCACAGCCAAGACTAAATGTGAGCCCTTCATTGGTTTTCCATCTGGATTTTCACGGTTCACCCAATTCATAATCAATGGTGTCAATTTCGCGGCCAGAACTATCTCAATCACTAGCACTGCAGCCATCTCAAAAACATCCTTTACCCTCCGATAAGCGAAACCCTTGTTAGGATCAAATATTATAAAGCCAAAGCTAACTAGAATTGTAGAAACCAAGGCATTATGCACGCTAGCTGAAACTACAAATCTCCCAATATCTGATTTTCCTATCTTTAGGTCAGTAATTATTCTAGTTAATAATGGGTATGCAGTGTCGGACATAATAATAGAGAGACAAAGGTTGAATGTGACATTTGGGATTTCGGGGATGCCAAGAAATGGGGTGACTAAAGAAGCCATAACAAAAGTGGTAAGAACTCCAGTGCAGGCAACTTTAGCTTCTTTTGATGGCAGATGAAGAAATATATTAGGATCAATTTCTAGGCCAACTACGAACATATGAAGAATCACCCCCCCTTCTACAATGTATTGAAAGGTTTTCTCCGTCTCTTCGCCAATTGTATGTTTTCGAATTATAGGTAGATTACCTAAAAATAGCCCTACCTGCAATATTTCACAACAATCAATGGCAGTTTTATGGATCATTAAGTATACCATACAACAATAATATTTCAAAAATAATTCACTGGATTAATATGCGAATTGAAAATTAAGAATAAAATCTGAGATGAATGCAATATCACATAAAATTATCATGCATTAAAAAAGAGAAACATACTATGTATTCAGAGACAATGCGAGGCTGAGACAGATTTCGCAACAAAATGTGGAGAAAATTGCACAAGAACACAATGAAAAAGAATCCAAGCATGTACAATGCGACGGTCGTCAACGTCGTAGTTCGGCATGCAGCTGCATTTGTAAAACTCTTGAATGCTGAATTACCATTCCATAAATCCATCTCATCTTCTCCTTCAAGAAAATCATGCAAGAGATTGGAGTTGGTTTTTTTTTTTCCAGTTTAACCATTAACTCCTACGTGAAAAGAGGTGTTCTGTGGTTCATAATCGTTTTGCATATTTAATACAACTAGCAAAAAATTCTAAATTTAAATATCTTACGTTACATAATTTCATTTTTTAAAAAAAAAAATATCATACATACTGTACAATGACAAGAAATTAACTTTAGATAAATAATCAATTTTTTAATAATAATATATTTTATAGTAATTCTATCGATTGTGACTCAATCAAATGAGTAATGATTGGATAAATGATAGTCGTGTTATATATCTACATATAAAAAGAAATATTTCAAACAGATGATAATGAAATTACAGTACAAAAGTTTCAAAAAATGAAGATTTGTCTATGTAGAGAAATAATATTTCTAACAATTTAGTATTGAAGTTATTGTATAAATGTTTCAAAATATGAAGACTTGTAAAGGTCAATTGTGAGAAAATTATTTTGTGGTGTTTATGAATATTTGATTAGAAGATGTTTATTTATTTTATTAGTTATAGTATATCATTGGATACACTGAGTCAAGATCTTAGCTTCATCTTGAAACTAATAAAGAGATACTTATAAGCCCAACATCCTAAAACTAACAAAGAGATACTCATAAGCCCAAGAAAGTTATATCATCCAACAAACAAACCTTTTGTGATGATATTCTTCTTAGATTCATAATCTAACACCAACGGCTAAATCAAAATGTTTCGGTCAAAGAGTAGGTCTCTTGTGAGACGGTATCACGAATCTTTATCAACTCTATCGATATTCACAATAAAAAGTAATACTCTGAGCATAAAAAGTAATGTTTTTTCATTATTGACCCAAATAAGATATACGTCTCACAAAATACGACTCGTGAGACCGTCTCACACAAGTTTTTGCTTCGGTCAAATTATAGTCATCTGGAATCAATTGGTGCATATTATTAATCTTGACTTCCAAATTGTACATCATAACTGCATACAATTAAAGCTCATTGTCCTTGTATGAACTTACAGCACCAATAATTCGCATAAAACAAAAACTTAATATTTTAATCACTATTAGCTATCGATAAGCATTAATTTAGGCATTCTTATGTTCAAAAAATATTTTTGAATGTATAAATAAATGTTGGTGTTTGAAGTTTTCCGTTTCTTTTCTTCTCCTGAAGAAATAAAAATGGACGGGACCCACACTTTCTTATACAGGAATAAAGGCACTCAGATTTTTTATTTTTTTTTATTTTCTTACTTTTTTCAACTAATGGCATTGCATAATCAGATTCATAAAATCAATTTTTTCAATATTTAGGATTGGATCACGGATGGAGCCAGAAAAATGAATTATGATGAAAATAATTTTTTTTAATAATTAATAAGTTAAAAAATAATTTTAATAGAGTAAAAAAATTTAAAATATATATGTGTCATAAAATAAATTAAATGAAAATTAGGGTACCGAAATGTAATGAGAATTTTCAATACATAATTTGAATAGCTGAAAAGTAGGAATGCAAATAGTTTTGGAGAAAAAAACTTGAAATCAGAAAAAATAAAGATATGAGAATTGAGCTTAATAGATTTAGCTCTTGTATTAAATTTCTATCACCTAATCATTCTATTATTATTCTTATTTTTAAAAGTATTAGTTAGATAAAATAACTGCTTATGAGAAATTAGGCAACAAAATTCGAGATGGTGTGCGAGGTGAATAATTGAATTTGGAGGTTTTAGAGTTAGTGTGGAGCCGAGAAGAGACTGAGGGGAATTAAAAAATGATTACAGTGTTAAATATTTATTTTTCAAATAAAAGTGAAGTGAGGTTCCCCATTTGGCTCCAATTAGAAATTAACAATAGAAGAAGGAAAAATATATATAGTAAAAGAAGGAAAAATGACATGGTCAAAAACAAGAGGAGAAAAGTTTTTTTTAAAAAAACTTAAATATAATTAAAAGGCTAATTTAATATAAGACCAAGATTAACCATCAGTACTTAAGGAAGCCCTCGTGGAAATCCAAAAATGTGAGAAGATTCGGACTAATTTAGCTCGTAGGTGGAAATTTTTTGGGTTTTTCCCCATTCCAACCAACCAATCGTTTCAAATTTGATGTATTTCGAATATAAAATTAAATTAGACCCGCTCGCTACTATATCATTCAGCATGCCTTATACAGCACATCTTCCGCAAAATAATACACCATACGTCGCAAAACAGGATGCAAGAATTCCAGGCAAAACAAACATGATTCAAATCAATAGTCAAACAGAAAACACCAAATTGTCGAATCTTAACACCTTTAAAATCCTATGACATTAAACCAACATTTGTGACGATCACCCACTAGGGGGAGAGGCTTTGGCAGCACCGCCTGTCTGGGCAGTGGAGGGCGGTGGAGTTGTGTCGTACGTCCCTCGTGAGTAAGCACCAGTGGAACCATCAGCAGAGTGAGCTGGAGCCTGAGAATATCCACTGCCATATGAGCTATTATACGGAGCCTGTTGCCCATAACCAGGTTGAACTGATGGTGGTGCCCCATAGGACGGGGGGCCATAACCTGGCTGAGACGGCGGATAACCAGCCGATGGTTTCTGTGCACCCGCATCTGACTGCATGTAACCGGTCTGCGGATATCCTGGTTGAGTATAACCACCTCCCTGACCACTAGGCGACTGCTGTGGCTGCGCATAAGCTTGTTGACTGCTAGGTGGTTTTTGACCGGGAGGGGCCCCGTATGTTCCATAACCTGAGGGTGGTTGGGTTCCATAGCTACCTTGAGAAGACGGTGGACCACCATAACCAGCCTGGTTAGAAGCTTGAGGTGGATAATTAGGATTTGGGCTGGGCTGACCGCCGGCGTTGTAAGGCTGTCCAGCGGCAGGTGCTTGATTGGTATCACCCTGTGTGTATGAAGAGGGGTGGCCGTCTGGTGTAGGATTTGAGACGTTGCCATAGGCAGAATTATACCCTTGTTGCTGCTGCTCGTATCCTGCTCCGACAGGATTGGGCTGAGGCTGACCATAGCCAGCACCTGCATTGTAGCCACTGTAGCTATCTTGAGTGTAACCTTGTCCTTGACTGTAGGCGGATGCCTGATTGTAACCATAACCTGAGCCATCAGTAGGAGTACCAGGACCTCCCTGAGCTTGATGCTGCAGTGGAGGTGGCTGTTGGTTGTAGTAATCGTAGCCGCCGCCTTGTGCAGCTTGCTGATTTGGTGGAGCAGTTGTTTGGTCCCAGCCAGAGGCATATGCACCAGAAGAGGGTTGAGGGGGATAACCTGAATAAGGTGGTTGGTTCATACCATACTGTGCTGATGGACCAGGATATGAGCCAGACTGGGCATAGCCGTATCCAGATTGTTGCATGGGTGGACCAGGAGGTGCCCAGTTAGTCGGAGGTCTAGCTTGATAACCTTGATGTTGATATCCTCCAGCCATCGACGAATTTCTAGGACGATTCTGCACAAGATTGTTGACAAATGAAACTAGGACAATAGTTGATGTTTTCGTTCTGAAACAACAATGGTATGATAAAAAATATGAGATATTAGCAACACAATACAGAGCAAGGTAAAACGTGAAGAAATAGGGATGGTATACCGAGAGCATATAATTCTTTAAGCACAGTATATATGGCACAGTTGCAACAAGACAAAAGTTAGGCGCCTACATACCGTACTGGTTGGGTCGTATTATTGAATTACTCCTGCAGAAGCCCATCCTCTCCCTATTCGAAGTGAATGGGTACAAAAAAATAGCATATACTATATAACTAGAATAACAAAAACAACTGAGGCCAACAGGTAGAAGAGGGAGCAAGGCACTAAATATCATCCACCTCCGTCTAGTCAAATGAATAAGCAACTTGAAGTGGAACCGATGCACCAATTTTTCATGATGGGGTAAAATATTTCAAATTACTCTCTGACTATAATATACAACAATAACTCTCCCCCAGTTGGACTGTCTTGGATGCATTACCAATAAGAATCGTAAAACATCAAAGAACAGGAGGATAGAGCGCACAAATCACTCAAGAGTTCGATCAAGGTGATAGAGATAATAAAGGAACCAACAATTGGAAGAAAATTTACTGGAAAAGTGCCTACTTATGACATCCAATTCAAATGCTTCAAACATTAAAATTCACAAAAATAATAAAATTGATCAAAACATGCAACCAAGGTAAAAACTATACAAACATGGAATTGCCAATCTCGTAGCAGTTATCAATATTCTAAAAGGAAGGAGTCATTTCATATTTTAAGCAATAATATATTACAAAGACAGTTTGTGTGGGATATTAGGAACTCAAAAACGCCAATGGATTGCCCAATAAACTGGCAAGGAATACTCAAAATAAACATCTGCAAACAAGTCATAAATTTTTGTCAATTCTAAACAGGACAGAATCTGTGGCTTTCATCATACCGATAGCAATTAAGGAACACATACTCTTTGAATTCCCTTATCAGTAGGTCCAAACAAATTTCTCCAAAATATGGAGAACTTATAATGAGGGAGGAATCATACCAGAAAGTGTCAAAGAAACACACACATCAAAATGGCCCATGACGATGTCAAGAAGTGTGCATTACCCTCTAACCCCTACAACAGTTTCACTCAGGATACATCAATTTTTTTTATAAGAAAAGAAATTTATCACTAAATCAATAGAAAAATACATTGAACTACAGATATATCAATTATGAGATAAAATTATGTATCATTTCTATAGTTAATACAGATGTATCCCAGTGCTGTAATAGACTTTGTATGATGATAGTTACCTCAATGTAGAATGCTCACGTATACCTGCCTCACATACAAAAAGTATCCGAAATCCAGTAACCATAAAGGGAACATCTTAATATACCGGTCTCAAATCTCAATACTTACAACCACTATCTAACCAGATTCTAGCTACTGGAAATATGGGCAAGATAAACCAAAACATTTCAGAGACAAAATATAAAACGTTCCTCTCCCCAATATGATTACTGATTGATTCCACAGTGGGAGAAAATTGTTATACAAGGAACACATAATCAAGCTTCAAGCATAACATTCAAACCAGATATTGAAGAGATCTTCCTCCCACGACAATAAAACAGCAAAATCTGATCTCCACCCAAGGATCATTTTTGCACAAGATTGACTCCATATCAACCATGCCGTAGAGGTAGACAGATGTGGCAAAGATATCTGCAATCCTCTACATGTACAAGTGGCAAATAGGGAAGGCACACAAACAAACATACACAGTTGTATAATACATTGTTAACACTTAAAAAAAATTAAGGGGTGAAACAAATTTAACAAGTTAAAACTTCATATGAGGAAACTAACACAAGCTATGATACATCACTAAGAATAAACAGGTATATTAATATGATGTTAATAACTTGTCAAGTTTAAATGACAGTGAACATAAAGCATAAAAGATAAGTGTAGTCATATGCAACCATTTAACAAACCTCGCTGATTACTTCATTAACCAACTGTTTAGCAGCCTCAATCTGTTCACTAGTGCCATCAATCTGTACGGTCCTTTCTTTGGATGTATCACCAGGTGGCAAGTGGAGAGGTATAACCTGAAATATTTGGGAACAGACAATACTCACGGCACCAGAAAAAAATCAAAACACAGATACAATATCAGGATTTTCAGAAAACTAGAAGTAGCAGCTCTATCAGATATTCAAACAACATAATAGCATTATAAACCGAAAGGAAAACCAACCTGAATGCGAGCGCCAGTCCTTGCTTGCATGTTCTTAATGGTTTCACCTCCTTTGCCAATAACAAGACCCACCTAGAAATTGCCATTGACCCTAATTAAATGAGTAAAAATAACATAAAAACAAGCATCATCGTTACCTTGTTGTTGGGAACCATAAACACGTATGGATCAGTTCCTGATTGTTGCCCAGTCATTCTTCGAGAAACAACACCAGAACCACCTGCTTCAGCCTGTTCAAGCAAATGTTAGCCAGAGTGATGTGGCAAGAGAATATTAAGCAAAAAAAAATGCCAGCTTAGTAAAAAAAACACTTCCTCAGTTTGATCCAAAAATTAGCAGTCGAATTGTTTTGAACTACACGTACCTCAGAAAGAACATCATTGATCAACTGCTCAGCCTTGGCTACCTGGTCAGGAGTACCCATGAGCTCAACACCTCTTGAAATAGAATTTGGATCGGCATCCATGTCTCTGGTCACCTGAATCTTGGCACCAGACTGAAGCTGAAGGTATTTAATGGTCTCCCCGCCTTTTCCAATAATCACACCTACCCTTCCATTTGGTATCTCAATTTTCTTGCTTGGACCTGGATAACCATAGGATGCACCTGTTGGCGGACCACTCAGACCCATACCCATAGGCTTCTGAACAAAACCTACATTCAAATCAAATGACATCAGGGTGCAAGCCCTGTAATCTGATCCTCACGTATGGCATCGCATGCATACTTGAACATATACGTATAAACTAAAGTAAGACTAAAAGTAATATTAATCAATGCATAAAGCATAAACGAAGTAGCAATAGATCCAAGCCCGGTAAAAACTATATTCTCGGAGACCAAGAAACGTAAGCTCATATCAAAGCAATACGAGATTGAACAGTTATGTATAAACTCATCGATACATTAAACTCGAGTTTCTTATGCACAAGAATAGAAGATCGGCACGTAATCAGAGCATGAAGCTCGTGTAAAAACATTGGATACCAAAGACGAGACGATGTGTGAACACAAAATGGTACTAAAGCAAGTAACAGATCAATTAACCAGAAATCGAATGGAGAATCACGTAATGGAAGTGAAAACGAAAACGTAAAAACTAGTTAAAGAGAAAACCGTCACCAGCATCAGTTGAATCGAATCCCCCACCACCAGCTCCGTTTTCAACTCTCGCTCTTTTCATCGGATCCACGTTATTCAAAAGCCTAGCGGCGATTTCTTGAGCCTTCTGTTTCGCCAACTCGATCTCGCTCATAGGAGGCGGAACGCTGTTATAAGATGTAGGGGGGGCGGATGAGTCCGGGCCTGACGAAAACCCCGTAGCCCTACGCGGTGCGGGTGAAGTCGAAGTCTGGTGATCTTCGTACTTGCGCTTGTTCGATTCTCCACCGGCTGATGAATAGTGCACATCATCCGCCATTTGAGTAGACACGGAGGAGCAAAAACCCTAGACGGCGAATGGAGAGGAATAGATAGTGATTAGTGTGTGTGGACATATTTTTATAGTCGCAAGTGGAGGCTGACCCACAATAGCTTGATTTTTTTATTTTCCTTTTTGAACCCCCATATTTAGTCTTATTTAGAACAGCAGCCCCCGTCGTTCCCCGTCGGTTTTTGTGCTGCCTTCTTATCGGGCCATTTTTTTAGAATGAGATCCCACCGACAATTACGTATGACTGATAAATTATCTAAATCTCTGCATAAAAATAAATGTCTCAACGAGAAATGACGAAAATTGGTGATTTACAATACATATCGACAAAAATTAGTGGATTTGACGAAAACATATTATGTATACATGATAAAATTAAGACAAATAACAGCTCTAATAATCTCTTGCATTGCTTATAACTCAACAAGATGAGTGGAAAATTTATAATTTAGACAACACATCGACACAAAAAAATTATTTCATATTCATCTCGGCTCATTGACACCCACACTAAAGTGAAAAAGGCCAAACACATCACTACATCAGCATCGTACACATTAATTTTTAACCACACTAGATGCAAGACCTGACCATCTACGGAATATGTGGCAATTTTAGCTCAATCAGCAAATGTTGACTCATAAGGGGAAGGCTTCTGATAAATGGTTTAGCTATATCGTGTTAACAGTAACCAAAAGAATATATAACCGTATAGTGACCATATTATAAATTTCCACATATTTTTTTCTCTTTTTACTTTTTTTAAAAAAATTGGGTATATGAAGTGGAGTATGTTTGATTATATATACAAAATTAATATTTATTTAAAACTTTTTATTATTTTTATCATCAAATAATCAACTAATTTTCTATATTACTAATTTCTAGCCAAATAATTTTGGCTCTAACCAAACCAAAATATTGGGATAGTTTTTTTATTTTTGGATTAAGATGCAAGTGAGTCAAGTCACTCGTATGTGGCTTTATCAAAACTCGACTCGAGCTTGATTTGATCAAACTCAAGTTGAGTTCGGGTTTTAATTGTTTCCACTTGAAAAATTAATTATATTTTATTTATCACATAAAATTTATAGGATACTTTTCTCAATATATACATTAAATTAAAACCTTAATCTTTTTTTTTTTTAATTCATTTGAAGATTTTCGAACACGATCATGAGTACCTCAACATGCACACGAGTTGAACATGAGCTTGAAATTGATTGTTCCATCGAGTTGAAACGGAGATAATCTAAATAACATTGAGCTCGAATAATATGATAGTCGACTTGTGTGCACCCTAGTTTGGATTGTCATGTCATCTTCTGGTTCAATCACATAAAAATAATTTACACGATGTTTATATGCATCATACACAGGACAATCGTGATTTAAAATTGGATCCAGTTGTATCCAAACTAATTAGACAGGAAATTGGATCGAACCCATAAAGGGGGAGCTCTCCTTGCAACATCATTCTGTTGCTCAAACTCAAAATCTTAGGTGAATGAAATGGAACATCTTATCACAATTGAACTTGGGGATAACGGAATCAAATCAGTGTAAAATTGTCCCCAATATACTACTTATAACAACCAATTTAACACATGCATCACAAATAACGAGTATCCTTATTCCATATAAATTCAAACAAAATCCATAAGCACCACGATCACATTGTGCAATAACTTAACAAGGTTCACACAAAGCATGATAGACAAAACAAGTAGAGCATATGCATTTCCTTGGCATTTACATGTAAAAAAGCTCGATAGAGTTCGATTTATTCTCCACGAATACATGTAGCCAAATCTGCCACGAAAACAAGCAAGGGCATTTATTTGGTCCACCAGTGAAGGAAATCCTTGCGCCTGTTGATCTTCTTCTGCAGCTGGAGAAGTCCATATAAAAGGGCCTCGGCAGTGGGAGGACAACCGGGAACATAGATGTCGACCGGGACTATACGATCACAACCACGAACAACAGAATACGAGTAATGGTAATAACCACCACCATTTGCACAGCTTCCCATTGATATGACCCACCTAGGCTCGGGCATTTGATCATAGACTCTGCAATGGAGAATTTTTACCAAGTCACCAACTGTTTGAAACTTTGAAATATAACCTTCCCAAAATTATTAATTGAATTAAACATTAATTCGTGATCCTAAGATTAGACAAAAAGAAGAATTCCTAGGCTAGAAAGACAAGAAACTCAGACTCCGTGGGAATAGTATCAGATGCTTTTATGCAAGGATGACGAATATAACTTTATTCTCCGAATAAAATGAGATAAGAAAATAAGAAACGGCAAGCAGGAATATGTCCACAAGAAAGAGTGAAACCAATTTTCTATTCCAAATAGTAACTCGCCTAACATAATTGTATAACAGGCCGTTCCAAATCATTCTAATCTTCTTGGGGAAAAAAACAAATCATTCTTATCTTGCAAGTACAAGTCCCTTTTCCTTCCTAAGCATAAAAACGGCTATTAAGATAAATCTATCAGTGGAATCAACTCAGGGTCACAACAATAATGTGGCTTTAAAGCCGAGAAATACTTGATTTCAAAATGTCAGGCACGTGTGTAAATTTAAGCTTAGCAGTCTTTCTCTGAAGACGTAGGATGAAGCACCAAATCAGAGACAAGCATGCATCCAATAGGTTCGAATGAATACAAAGGACAAGACAGTTGACAGATCCAGGAAAACAGATTCCTGATATATGGGAGTCAGATTACTACAAGGCATAAGAATGAGATGAGCTCTCGCCAGCCATCCATTTAAATAGTGCTATAATACAGTGGCCTTGATTAATATTGAACCATTGACAAAAAAAAAAGAGAGGAAGAAATGATTGAATTGATCTCAAACCTACCATATGTCACTACATAGTGTTTATCTTCCTCCCAAACAAGCTAATATCATGATGTATGAGATTTAGTTAGTCAACTCCTCATTTATATCCTGGTAAAAATGACACATACATCACAAAGGCATTTGACTCCATGGGTGCTCCTGGTACAATCTATCCTACATTAGGAGATCTACTCCCCGTACAACCACCACCATAGGTTGTGTACTACATGTAGGTCCCATAAAAAAATTAATGTAGGACCCACAGATCCCATGGATGTAAAACGTAGAAAGTAGATTTCCTATTTAGCTTAGTCAATACCGGCTGCTCTATATAACCCAACTATAAGCCCAAGACAAGCAAACACGAAAAATTCAGATGGCCACATGTCCCATAACATTATAATTTATACAAATAACAGGACTACATCTTGAAAGCAAAATTACTTCTTTTAATATTGAACTGCACTGAAAATGGGAACTATAGCGAAAAGGACTAAACTCCAACTTTATTCTTTTATCGAAAGCTAGAACGTATTTAACAAAGGGCCCTTTCTACATCGAATAGGAAATAAAGATGAACAAAAGAGAATATACCACAAAATAAAGTTGAACAACAATAATGCTTGAGGGAATCTACACAAACAAAACCTACGAATAATAAAAACAAAAAAAGCTTCATCGAAAGTGATTCAGAAACTCCATTCACCTAGAAGTTAATGGGCATCCTGAGCTCCACCAATTTTAGAGAGACTGAATTTTCTGATTCCACGTGTTTTACACGTGAAACGTTTTGCAATCTTTCAGACATACTAATGCATATTTGCGTATATAGCCCACAGACAATCACAGAATATCAACGTTGAGCGAAAAACCGAAGACCACTGATTGGCAGAACAAAGCACAGACAAAGCAACTGAAAATTTAAGCAATTCAAATCATAGGTCGGGTAGTTACTCATTATACTTCAAGACCTCAAAGAACATTCAACGCTTAAAAAAGGGAAATTAGCTAGAAACGTAAGACTTACTTGCGAAGGGCAGGAGCCATCTTGTTGGTGAGAGTTCCGGCAACAATCATGCAATCGGACTGTCTAGGGCTGGGCCTAAATATGATCCCAAATCGATCCAAATCGTAGCGCGCGGCACCTGTGTGCATCATCTCGACGGCGCAACAGGCCAACCCAAACGTCATGGGCCATATAGATCCCCGACGAGCCCAATTCATTAGATCATCTACCTTGGATATCACAAATTCAGCCGCCTTTGGGAGGCCAGTCGGAGAAGATGTCGAAGGCGGGGGGGCAGATCCGTATGGCGTTGGCGCGGAAGAGGACTGGGCCGCAAGCGAAGGGACAATCGTATGGATTGACGCTATGGCGGAGCGGTGGTTATACGGGGCCGTTTGAGAGAGTATGCGGTGTGCGTTTCGAGCTAGCTGCGTTGCCATATTTCTTGCCGCCTTCAAGTGGGAAAGGGGGTCAGATAGATTCTCAGTTTTTTAACGTACAGTGCGGAGCATGCTGTTCTCTGCGCCGGAGAAAATGTTGCCACGTCAATGAAAAAAAGTAGACACGTAGATTATTCTATACTAATTTTTTTTATATAACATCGTCCGCCAATGTTGCCTCCTAAATTATATATATATACAACGTTGCCTCCTAAATTATATATATATAATTTTTTTGAAAAAAACATAAAAGACTATATGATATATTGATTTTAAAATAGAGGAATAAACACTCTTTTTAATATAGACTAATCATAGACATATCATAGCGGTGATATCCCCATTAGAGGTCGGGTCGTGGATGACCCGGATATTATATGGATAACCCAAATTATGGTCAATCTACATGATGAATTATTCAGAAGCCGGGCAGGTGGATGCCCTGGACATCTTCTTCCCGAGTACCAGAAGCCTGGGCTCTCGCACAAGCTCTTGGATGATTTCTACCCGAGCTACCTCGAAAATAGCACTTCACTTGAGTGCAGCAGTATAGGCTACCTTATGATTGACAATCATTACTGTCAGAACTATAGGGTTTGGTGTGTAACGCCCCGGAAATTTAAAGGTCCACGCAAATCACATGCATGCAATTATTAAATTCCTTTGTATTTTAATTAAATTTTTTTAATTGCATGAATTAGTTATGTGACATACTTGTTTATATGCTAAATGAGATTTTTTTTGTCATCATGCATAAAATGATATTTTTAAGAATATTCAAGTGACGATCGAGGAACGGGGACCGAGGGACTGAAAAATTGTAAAATGTTTTTATTAAATAATTGTTTTTAATGATTTAAAATATGATTGTGGGTTTTTCTTATTTTTGAAAAATATGGGGTTTTGAGATGATTTAATACGCCGGGAAATAAATTTTATCGGGGTTGGTTTTTCAACAAAAATACGAATTTTTTGACAACCCGGCTATTTAATTCACAAACTATTTTTACCAAAACTTTGCTAATATTTTATTTAATTCTAATTAAGACTAATGGACTTAATTGTTGCCTCGGTAGGCCTAAAGCCTTATTAGTAATTAATTAGCTATTTATTATTATAAATACTTAAAAACCCTACACCATGCAACCATAAAACTCACGCCTCCCACTTTTAATACTCTGAAATTCTTTCCTCTCAACCCACAACACACACGACACAACACCACCAAATAGAAGGGGTTTTCGAAGGGGTCCAAGGGAAAGATACCCAAGGTTTCACTCCGTTCTTCGTCGTCAACGGATATTCGAGTCTATTTAACGCAAAGGCACGCCATACATCTCCTTTTCTCATCCATCATATCATATTATTGATTGAATTATTGTGTGCATGAAGAACATGAAATATTTTTCAGAATTTTCGGTATATGGCATGTATACATGAGAAAACATGATTTTTGAATCCAATAACTTGTATATTGTTTGGTTAAGGGGCTGCCATGACATAAGGAAGGATCAAGAGTGGTTTACACCTGTTTTAGAGTCACACAAACACACCCTAAACACCACAAAATCGGCAGAAACAAGAACAAGCAACCGCGAGTTGCTGTCAAGGGGGAGGGCTCGGGTTTCATGCACAAGGGGGAGGGCTGGCCTTGGCTTGGGTTCAGGGCTTGGTTAGGGGCTGATAAGGGTCAAGGGCAGAGTCCTAGCCAGGCTAGGACTCAAGCTAGGGGCGGGGGAAGGAGTCCTAGCTATGCTAGGACTCTACCCGTGAGATACAAGCACAGCGCGCAGGGTTGCGCCGCTCGTGCAGGGAAGGAGGCTCGGTCTGTGGTTCAAGGGCCGGGTCCAGGCATTGCACTAGAGTCCTAGTAAGGTGGGTGAGTGACTGGTTTAGGTTCTGGGCTTACGGGTAGGAGCCTGGACGCACAAGAAGAGTCCTAGCTATAAGGGGAGTCCTCGGCCAGAATAGGAGTGAATTGGGGTGCTTCGTTTTTGGCTTTGGGTGAGGTTTCCGTGAGTTTCCTAGGTCCAGTAGGGTACTACAGCATGTTGGGCAGGTTCTGGTTCGTTATGGTCCGAGGGTAACTCGATAAAATTAAGAGATGGCTCGGGATCGAAGTTTAGGTGTCAAATTAGGATTTCTAATAAGAAGAAAAATTGGAAAACGGCTCACAGGGGTCGAGTCAGGGGTACATAAGGGCTAAAATAATATAAAAAGACTAAATTTAGAATTTAGGAATTTTATATTAAAGTTTGGTATTTTTCGGGATTAAAACACCGTTAAAACAATTAAGAAAAGATAATTGAAAAAGTCTAACATTTAAGCCAAATAAAATTATGGAAAAATTCACGGAAGTTTAAATAATTATTTGGGACATATTAGAGTCATGAAATCAAGATAAAAGTCGAAAACGTAAAATGTCGAGTCTAGGGGTAAAACGGTCTTTTTACACCTAGAAATTAGTAAAGGTCATGGCAGTGCCCTAAATACTGTTTTTATGTTAATATGATTATTATTTTTTAAATGTTTATGAAATGTTCATGATTAAATTATGATTTTTAAATGTTTAAGGGATTTTATGATTTAAGGAAGACATTTAAAAGACATGTCGCATGCTTGGTTTCAAAAACAAAATGTTATGTTATGCATGATTTTTATAAAGTGGTGAGAATATAAATGTTGAAGGAAGTGAAGTGATTGTGACTAATTCGTTAATGATGGCGATGTCGTGAGGGTTATGGTCCCAGTGGGAGCCCGACGATCGTGTTTCCATTATTACGAATATGAGGTTATGAGGTTTGAGGTAAGAATGGGAATATCGTGAGGGTAGAAGGCCCCAGAGGGAGCCCATTTATGGGAGAAGGCCCCAGAGGGAGCCCCGACGATCGTATTTCTATTCGATCATGATAGGCCAGTGCCCAGTTGACCGGTGAGAGTGTTGCTGGTGTCCCCCGCCGCCCAGTACTGAGGTTTCACGTAGATGGATCCATCGTCATGTCATGTCAGGAAAGTCACAATTAACGATCTGAATTCAACAAAAGAAAAGAGGAAAAGAAAAGGAAAATGTTCATGATCATGTTAAAGGTTTTATGTCATGTCATGTTGAGGAAAAAGGAAAAAGTTAAGGTTTATGATTGCATGTCATGAAAAAGTATTTTATGAAAATGTTTATGTTTAAAGTTTTATGCATCATGAAAATATTTACGAAAATGTTTATGTTTATGCATCTTCATGAAAACGATATTTTAAGTACAAGTATTTTTCACCGTTATATGTTGACTGTATTACGTATTACTCGTTATAAAGATTATGGTGTGTTGAGTCTTTAGACTCACTAGGTGTGATGGATGCAGGTGGTATTGAGGGAGGACTTGATGAGTGATTTGACTGGACTGAAGGCGCACACAACCCGAGGACCAGCGCTACTTTTCCGCATTACGTTTTATGATTACTGATTTAAGTTAAAGATTTTTAAGACTATTTATTTATGCTTTTGAGAGATTTTTTAAAGGTTTAGTATGGGTTATACTTCTCAAATTATTGCTTTTTAGGTTTGGTAAAACAGTAGACGATGTTACGTTACGACTATTTCACTCGAATTTTTAAATACTAGTTGATTGAGGTTTTATTTTAAAAAGGGCAAAATATTTTATAAAAATATTTTCATGTATTAATTGAGTTGGCCGAAATATTATTAAAAAAAAATTCTAGTACTTTTAAAGCAATAAAAAGGGCATGACGTTTCATGGTGTGTCAGAGAAGTTATCAGAGATAGGGTGTGAGCAACCACCTTACCCTAATTAGCAGTTGAGCATTGAAAACAAGGTAATAATGTGATTTCCTCCTATAAATAACAGGTATGTTTTTCATTTGAATGATTCAGATACTCTTGTTTCCAAGCTTTTGAGCATTTACGTATATTCTCACATATACATACTTTATCCTTCATCTTCACCTGCTGACTTAAGCATTGGAGTGGTCACGCCAGACACCCCTTCTGGCGCCCATTCACGAGTTCATTTCCTTGTTTGCAGGTTATCGTTGAAACCATATTAGATAGATATATCTTCTCCACAAGAGATATCTCCTTACTCATCTTTCCAAACACAACCCTTATCAGATCTGGTGGATTGTCCCGACCATGCTTACCCAATTCGTCCAGATCGCATCACATAGTATTCTATTTGATCAAATTTTCAATATTTTCTATAAAAAAATTTGTTTTTCATTATTTTCAAATGTAAATTTCTAAAAGCTTTTCCACATAAAAATTGTTCATAAGAAATATAGTATCACAATGAGAAAACACATGTTTTCTTCGCCCACACTGATCTAAATTAAAAGGCTAAATAATTTTTAAAATATTCAATTTCCAGTCAAAAACAAAAACAAGGTATGTCCTAAAAAATTATGAGGAAAGTTAAATATGATTTGCATTATTCGATTGCACTTATATTTTTAACCAGAATTAGGAGCTTATAAAAAGACAAATAATTTTGAATTTTTAAAATCTTATAAAAAAATAATAGTTTTTCATAAACATGGTTGAGTTGGAGATTAGTCTTAATCTGTGAATGATATTATAAAAGTTTTTCTAATAGGGCATAAATATGATATGTTAAATATCTGGTTGATATTTTATCTATTGTGATTTTGTTGTTTATGTTAGCGTAGCATTTTTTATGAATGAATTTTTGACAAAAAAATTAATGAAGTCCGTTGATAGAGCAAAAATTACTCTGTAATTCTCGGTAAAGCGTCAAGAAAATTAAAGCTCGATATAATCGCAAGTGCACGATGTCAAATTATAATATAGTGTACACGAGTACGAGTATCGTTCCTCCAGATATTGTGTTTCAAAATTTTATTACTCCCAATTATTAAACTCTTAGGGACGATGATTTGATTGATTACTTACTACTAGAATGATGAAATAAACAATTATCAAATAATTCAAAGATTAAATGATGAAATTTATAAACTAAAGTGATTAGTTAAAGATTCAAGGAGAAAAGAATTTGTTGGAAATCTCGGTTCATCTATTCGTCGTTCATTTACTTAATTCATTCG
This sequence comes from Primulina tabacum, assembly GCF_025594145.1. Lineage (NCBI taxonomy): Eukaryota > Viridiplantae > Streptophyta > Magnoliopsida > Lamiales > Gesneriaceae > Primulina > Primulina tabacum. Next base: position 685,838 of record NC_134564.1, read on the forward strand.
ACAATTATCCACGCTTTCGACAAAATTTTCTACACAATTGAGCACGCCCTCTCGAGCTATGCCAAACTAACTCAACTTAGTGAAGTAATTAAATTTCTTTAATTATTTATAAAATGTGAATTGCATGCCGCCCAGAAGCTGATGCATTTCCTTGATGGACTGAGACCTACTCTCCGCCGGGACGTCATGCTGATGAGGCCTGCGAGTTATGATGAGGCCACCGCCTATGCTTTTCAGGCAGAGCAGGCACTGCGTGACATAGATTTTGAGATGCAGCGGAAGCGGCACCAAACCCAGCCCAGTGCACAGCCACAGAAGAAACGGTTTATCGGGCCATCTAGACAGCAGGGGCAGCAGAAGCCCCAGGGTCAGCACAGAGGGCCAGGACAGCAGAGGCCACCCCAGGCACCAGGGGTTCCAATACAGGAGGGAGGACCGCCTTGCAAGCAGTGCAACAAGTATCATTATGGCAAATGCATGTGGGGAACCTACAGATGCTTTGTATGCAAACAGGAGGGGCACAAGGCTGCAGCTTGCCCTCAGAGCAAGGGGCCCACTACCGGCAGGGCATATGTGATGCATGCCGAGGAGGCGGAGGCAACGCCAGACTCGACACTGATTACTGGTAACCCTTTTGGTTTAAGATTTTAATTTACTGTACAATTGCATGGAATTTATAATTGTATGAGGACTTATGTGTGGGAGTTATAACTTAGAAAGGTTTATGGCTGCATGTTCTACTTAATTGGGATTGTAACTTAATTATGAAATGGAAAGATGTTAGGGCTTAATTGTAATAACATGGACTGAATTGATAAAAATCGAGATTTTTGGATGACGTTTTCGAAATGATTGGGAGGACCACTTTGTAATTTACGAACCGTAAGGGGTTAATGTTCCATTTGTGATTTTCTGAGGTTAAATTTCAAATTTTGGGGAATGATATTTGAGTTAATTCAGTGATTTTTTGAGGATTTTGGGTTAATTGTCGATGAGAAGCTCCTTAAGTTCAACTCTATTAGATTTGATGGTATGTTTGAAATTTTGGGTTAATTCAGTCGCTCTATGAAATCCCCTAACTTTCGACATACGGACTATGACTATCGACATGTATCCAACTTCATATCTCTATGCAAATTGTAAATTCACAGAATATGCTACTTGCTTTTATCACAAGCTATTCTCTCGAACTCACTGGCAATATGAGATTATTACTAACAAGAAATACTAGACTTGGGGAAAACGAGAAGAACGATGCTCGAAATCTTGAATTCTTTAACTCCAAGCCTTGTCTGCTCCTCCAAACTCTTGTGGGTGCTGAAAAGTGCCACTTTTCCTTGCCCTATCTCGCCCATATGCCACTTTCCAACCAAAATCGGTAAGCTTTGCCCGGATGGAAAGAAATCACCCGCACAATATTTTTCCAAATATGAATATCGCTCGGGCGATAAGATTCAACCACCCTGAGCGCCGACCCCTCTGTCCTGAATCCTGCAACTAGTAGCAATCGCGTCCGAGAGTTCACCTTCTACCGCTCGAGTGCCGATCCTTCTGTTTCTATTCGCTCCAAGGACACAAACGCGCCGGAGCGGTAAGATCATACCGCCCTAGCGCCAACATTTCTGTCATTTTCTCCTCCTCTTCTTCTAGCTTTTATTATTTTCCACCTCTATTATTTTCCTGGCCATTTTGCCTTCCAATTCATCAAATACGAGTGAGCCACGATCGTATAAATATGTAATTCTAAAACGAACAAAATGTAGATGAAATGCACACACATCATGCAAACACATATAAAACTAATGCAATAAAACACGTAAAAACTACACATATCAACCCTCTCATACTAACCTTTTGTTCGCCCTCGAGCAAAATAGGGTGCACGATACAACAAAACAAGAAGTAGCTTGTCGGTGCATTCATGGTTTTGGTATACCTCAACGAATCGCGACATATTTTTTGTCTAATAACGAACAACGCTTGTTTCTGCACATCACCTCGAAATTTAAACACTACAATCTTTCATGGATTTAAATGCGTGTGTGTGTAATATTGGTTCGAGCATCATGCAATTCCACAGTAAAATTTTCAAAGCTATAAGAGACTTCAATCAACAAGTCGGTATACGCATCCCTTTCTCACATCCCGCTTCACTAACTACAGCTTCACAGCACAGATGGTTAGGACTTGTCAGACACAAATCAAAACTGGATAGGGAGTATGAAACGTCTACTCGTTTTAAAATGCGGAAATTTTTTTTATATAAAACCCTTATGTTGGAAATAACATTTAAATAAATTGCATTTACGCCGTCCTACTTAAAAACATCATTTAAAATTTATCATAATTAATTACCAATAATATATACGGGGTAAAGACGGGTAAAAACCCTAGCATCAACTGTAAAATGAAACGGCGTACAAATCATCGTATCCTCTCCAAAACATAAAATCGTATAAGTGCGGAAAATCAAAGGCCCTCGGGTCGTGTCGTCCATCAGGTCCGCCGACTCAGAGTCCAACACCTCCAGTATCCTCAGAATCTAGCTCACTTGCATCACACACGCCTAGTGAGTCTAAAGACTCAACATGCCTGTAACAGGAATAACGAGTCTATATACAGGCACACAGCAGTGAAAAATAGCATAATGAACATACATTTCATGTCAGCAGTAAAAATCGTAAAATAGTCGTATCCTGTCAAATCATGATAAAATCATATCATGTATAAACGTATCAGCATATACGTGCTAAATTACTTAATTTGAATTCCGTTCATTAGCTGTGACTTTCGAATTATCATGTCATCATGTCAGTCGATGGATCCATTTACGTGTAACCGCGGTACCCGGCGCCGAGGATCATCAGCGACGGCATTACCCGCCCACTGAGTCCGGGCCTTACATGTCATCTTGTCATCGTGTCATCGTGTTAGTCACAACTAATTCACATCCTTCAAAACATGTCATCATATTCACCACTTAAATTAAAACATGCATATACGTAACATTTTCCTTAAAGCCAAGCATGCACCGTATTTATCATAATGGCGTAAAAATCATAAATGTGATGCATAAACATTTAAAATATCATGAATTTGTGCTCAGGACGCTGCCAGGACCAAAATCTCAACTTGGGTGCAAAATGACCATTTTGTCCCTGGAAACCCGAAAATTATCATTTCACACCTGGACCTCTAAAATTGACCCGAAACTTACCAAAGTCCTTAAAATATCCCATAACATATTTAAAAGCGTTCCTAGACGTAAACTCGAGCCCAATACCAAACTTAGAAAGGTTTAGGGTGCATGTTCTACTTAATTGGGATTATAACTTAATTATGAAATGGAAAGATTTTAGGGCTTAATTGTAATAACATGGACTGAATTGATAAAAATCGAGATTTTTGGCGACGTTTTCGAAATGATTGGGAGGACCACTTTGCAATTTACGAATCGTAAGGGGTTAATGTGCCATTTGTGATTTTCTGAGGTTAAATTTCAAATTTTGGGGAATGATATTTGAGTTAATTCAGTGATTTTTCGAGGATTTTGGGTTAATTGTCGATGAGAAGCTCCTTAAGTTCAACTCTATTAGATTTGATGGTATGTTTGATCGCAGGGAGGATATGTATTGCAGGTGTGGCCACGCATGCACTGCTAGATTCAGGGGCTACACACTCATTTATATCTGAATCTTTCGTGAAGCGACTAGGTATCATACCAGTAGCAATGGATTTGGATTTCAGAGTATCGATCCCATCCGGGGATCAGATGTTCACTTCCCGGATAGTGAGAAGATTGGAGCTCAGATTGCAGCAGAAGGCAGTACAGGCAGATATGATAGTACTACCGCTACCAGAGTCTGATATCATATTGGGCATGGATTGGCTCGCTTCTCATGGAGTAGTCATAGATTTTCGCCAGAGGTCAGTGTCTGTCAGACCTTCCAATGGGAAGCCATTTGTATTTGAGGCAACTAGACATCAGCGGTTCCCACACGTCATTTCCTGCATGTGTGCGAGGAAGCTCATTAAGAGAGGCTGCCAGGCGTTCTTAGCCAGCATCGTATCAGTGGCAGAGCCAGTCAGTCAGAGGCTCGAGGATATAGTTGTGGTCAGCGAGTTCTCCAGTGTGTTCCCCGACGATGTTTCAGGCATTCCACCAGACAGAGATGTGGAGTTCTCTATCGAGCTTATGCCAGGGACAGGGCCGATATCTAAGGCACCTTACCGATTAGCGCCCACAGAAATGAAAGAGCTCAAGGATCAGATTCAAGATATGCTAGATAAGGGTTTCATTCGCCCTAATTTTTCTCCTTGGGGCACGCCAGTGCTATTTGTTAAGAAGAAGGATGGCAGTATGCGTCTGTGCATTGACTACCGATAGCTAAACAGGGTTACAGTTAAGAATAAGTATCCGTTGCCCAGGATTGAGGACTTATTTGATCAGCTTCAGGGGGCCTCAGTGTTCTCCAAGATAGACCTTCGATCCGGATACCATCAGCTGAAGGTGAGAGAGTCAGATGTGCATAAGACAGCTTTCCTGACGCGTTATGGGCACTATGAGTTTTTGATGATGCCCTTCGATCTGACGAACGCGCCAGCGATCTTCATGGATCTCATGAACCGTGTATTGCAGCCATTCTTGGATCAGTTCGTCATAGTCTTCATTGACGATATTCTGATCTATTTGAAGAGCAGGGAGGAGCACAGTCATCATCTGAGGACAGTATTGCAGACTCTACAGGATAGACGACTATATGCCAAGTTCAGCAAGTGTGAGTTCTGGCTCGACAGGGTGGCATTGTTGGGCCACATCGTATCTCAGGATGGCATAGAGGTTGACCCGAGCAAAGTAGAGGCAGTCATAGATTGGCCAGTTCCGAAGAGCGTGACAGAGATCCGCAGTTTCTTGGGATTGGCGGGTTATTACATGAAGTTTATCCAGAGCTTCTCTTCTATTGCGGTGCCTATGACCGCATTGACGAAGAAGAATGCCAAGTTTGTTTTGGGACCAGAGTGTCAGGAGAGCTTTGACAAACTGAAGCAGGCCTTGACCACTGCACCGGTGCTAGCTATGCCATCAGGGCAGGGAGAGTTTGTGGTATTTACTGATGCATCGAAGCTTGGTTTGGGCGCAGTTCTGATGCAGCAGGACATAGTGATAGCCTATGCGTCCAGACAGCTGAAGGTTCATGAGAAGAATTATCTGACTCACGACCTAGAATTAGCAGCGGTGGTATTTGCTCTGAAGATCTGGAGACACTATCTACTTGGGGAGAAGTGCAGGATTTTCACAGATCATAAAAGCCTAAAGTACTTCTTCACACAGAAGGAACTGAATATGCGACAGAGAAGATGGCTCGAGCTGGTGAAGGATTATGATTGTGACATTAGTTACCATCCGGGTAAGGCTAATGTAGTTGCAGACGCTCTGAGCAGGAAGCACGCAATGATAGCTCATATGTCAGTACGGAGACCGTTGCAGGCTGAGATTCAGAGATTTGGGCTTGCAGTTTATGCCAGGGGCGAGGCCCCGAATCTTGCTACTCTGACAGTACAGCCGACTCTTTGAGACAGAATTCGAGCAGGGCAAACTTCTGATGAGCAGCTACAGAAGTGGAGACAGAGGGACGAAGCTAAGGGCCAGAGATTGTATAGAGTTGTGGACTGGCATGGTCAGATATAGGGACCGCCTATGGGTTCCTGACAATGATTCCCTCCGAGCAGATATCTTGAGTGAGGCCCACAGCACCCCATACTCCATCCATCCTGGGAGTAACGAAGATGTATAAGGATTTACAAACTCTGTACTGGTGGCCATGCATGAAGCGAGATATTTTGCGATTCGTCTCCGAGTGTTTGACTTGTCAGCAGTTAAAGGCAGAGCATCAGAGACTTGCAGGGAAGTTGAGACCACTCCCTATTTCCGAGTGGAAATGGGAGAACATCACTATGGATTTTGTGACAGGGCTTCCGAGGACTAATGGAGGATTCAACGCTATTTGGGTGATTGTCGATCGGCTCACTAAGTCAACTCATTTCTTACCGATCAGAAAGACATTCACCATGACTCAGTACGCAGAGCTGTACATCAGAGAGATAGTCAGACTGCATGGGATTACAGTGTCCATCATGTCAGACAGGGATCCGAGATTTATGTCTGCATTCTGGAAGAGTCTTCACCAGGCTTTGGGTATGAAGCTATTGTTCAGTACCGCTTTTCATCCTCAGACAGATGGACAGTCAGGGAGGGTGATACAGATTCTGGAGAACCTACTCCGAGCATGCATGATCGACTTCCAGGGCAGCTGGGAGCCGTAGTTACCTCTTGTAGAGTTCACGTACAACAACAGTTATCAGGCATCGATAGGTATGGCTCCATATGAGGCACTGTACGGGAGGAAGTGTAGGTCGCCAGTTTACTGGGATGAGGTAGGAGAGCGAGCAGAGTTGGGTCCAGATATTGTCAGACAGACAGCGGATTTAGTGGCCAGGATTAGAGATAGGATGAGAACTGCACAGAGCCGCTAGAAGAGTTACGATGATCAGAGGCGGCGAGATCTTGAGTTCGCAGTAGGGGATCACGTGTTCGTGAAGGTCGCACCGATGAAAGGTGTGATGAGGTTCGGGAAGAAGGGCAAGCTCAGCCCTAGATTCATCGGACCATTTGAGATCCTAGAGAGGGTTGGAACACTCGCATACAGAGTTGCTTTACCGCCGAATCTGGCGGGAGTTCATAATGTTTTCCACGTCTCTATGATGCGAAAGTACATGTCGAATCCTTCACATGTGCTTAATTATGAGCCACTTCAGTTGACACCACGCCTATCTTTTGAGGAGAGACCTACGCAGATTCTGGACAGACAGGAAAAGAGGCTTCGGAATAAGGTGATCCAGATGGTCAAGGTCAAGTGGCTGAATCATTCTGAAGAGGAGGCTACTTGGGAAACCGAGACCGAGATGAGGAGTCACTACCCGGAATTATTCGGTATGTTCTAATTTCGAGGAAGAAATATTTTTTTTAAGGGGGGGAAAAATTGTAAGGTCCAGGAATTTAATTCACGTAACTTGAGTGCATGCAATCTAAGATTTTATTTTTAAAGTGTATGTTTAATTATTTTATGCATCTTGTGCATAATTCAAGCATGGTAGGATTTAATTCATGAAATTTTTATAGGTTCACACAGTAGGGTTAATCTCATGTGACACTTATATAAACGAGGCAAACATGAAAAGAAAAATAAAATAAACAAACTAAACACCCCCCAAATACAAATTGTGCAATGTCCCATTGCAAAAAACCACTAAAACAAATAGACAAACAACGGAGGAAACTAACATGGATGCTAAACAGAATGCATACAAAATGAAAATAGATAAAACTAATGCAAAGAAAATGAAGCGCGATGACTCCCCTGATCACTACTCATCGTCATCGTCATCGGGTGCCACAACGCCAGGCTCCTGATCATCATGTTGGGGGGTAAGCATAACAGAATGTGAATGGAAGAAAACTCAAATAAATACAAATAAAATTATGAATGGAGAGAAATTAGTTCTCAATTTATAGTCTAGATCTAGACTATAGGTCATTCTCAGTTTTGATTGTTTTGGAATCGAGTGACTCCAATTTGTGGCTCCACTGTGCTACCCAAATAGTGCTTCAAACGTTGAGCATTGACTGTGAATGATTCATTCTTTACATCTTTCAAAGTTATGGCTCCCAGTGTGAATACCTTGGTAATCATGTATGGTCCAGTCCACCTTGATTTGATTTTCCCAAGAAACAAACGCAACTTTAAGTTTTACAGCAATACCGCTTCACCCTCTTTGAATTCTCTCGATGTGATGTGCTTGTTGTGTGCTTGATTTGTACGCTCTTTGTAGGTCAATGCAGGTCGTAGGCTTGACCTCTGAATTCATCTAATTGATCCAATTGCAGCAACATGTGTTCACCAAAGTACGCGACCTTAGGTGTGGAGGCAGTGGTTTGATATCAAGTGTCGATGGTTCCTCAATAGTTGACTTCTGAAGGGTCAAGTCTCTTCGATCCCCCAAATCCTTCACTTTAATTTTTACTGGCTTCTTCCATGGATGATTGACATTAAAGTATGCCACTATTTCAGACTTTTTTCAGCCAGTTCATCCACCTTCAATTTGGTGGTGAGAGTGACTTCCAATGGATTCTTCATAGCATCTTGCACAAAATTACATACAGGTGAATCCAAAGAATCAACTTTAAAACAATTATTAGTGTGCAGTGTGTGCTTAAGAGTGTTAAAGACATTAAAAGTGATTTTCTCCTATCCCACTTCCAATCTCAACTTCTCTTCTTGCACATCGATCAGGGCCTTACCAATTGCAAGGAACGGTCTCCCTAAAATCAAAGGCATCTCCCTATCCTCCTCCATGTCAAGCACCACAAAATCTATAGGAAATATAAACTTTTCCACTTTCACCAATATATCCTCTATGACTCCTCGTGGATACTTGACATATCTGTTTGCTAGTTGCAAAGACATCTTCGTTGGCTTAGGCTCTCCCAATCTAAGTTTCCTAAAATACAGACAAAGACATATGGTTAATACTTGCACCAAGATTTCATAAAGCTTTACTGAAAAACAACATCACCAATCATGCAAGGAATATAAAAACTCCCTGGATCCTTGAGTTTCGGTGGGATCATTTTTTGCACCATTGCAGAGCAGTTTTCAGTTAAGTTTACAGTCATATGGTCTTTTAACTTATTCTTATTTGCTAATATGTTCTTCAGAAATTTAGCATAACTAGGCATTTGCATCAAAGTATCAGCAAAAGAAATATTAATGTGCAATTTCCTAAATACTTCAAGGAACTTATCGAATTGTGCGTCAATTTTAGTTTGTGTCGTGGGTGCAGATGTAGTGTTAGAAGGTTTACCCTTGGGTGTTTCTGCATGTTCCCCTTGCGAGTGGCTCTTTGCGTCCTCCTTTGACTCTAAAGTCTTCCCACTGCTTAACTCAATTGCATTCACTTGCTCTTTAGGATTAGTCTCGGTGTTTCATTGCAAGGTACCCGGATCTCTGCTCAAAATTATCTTGGCCAGCTGTCCTATTGAGTTTCCAAGCCTTTGAGAGCTGCATCTTGATTTGTTAGTCTAGTTTCTGTTGCGGACATAAATTGAGTCATCATCTGATCTAAATTAGATTTCTCCTCTCGAGGCTTATACATCTATTGCTTCCCATACCGTTTGCCTCCTTGTGGTCGACCCTGACTGTTTTGACCACTCCATGAGAAATTTGGGTGTTGCCTCCATCTAGCATTAAATGTGTTGGAATATGGGTCATTACTAGGACGGTTCTGAGTCCCCACATGGTTCAGTGGTGCCTCATTTTGCAAATAATTATGATTCCTATTCTGTCAATCCTTCGTGAAGTGATCACCTCCACAATCATCATAGAAGGTCTCTTGCAGTCTCATGGTCGTACCACCAACATTCATATCATCTATTTTCATAATCAAAGCCTCTAATTGTGTAGCAACCGCAGAGAAATCACTCACCTGGTGAACTCCTGAACTTATTGTTCCTCTCAAATTGAGGATAATAACTGCTGGCTGTCACCTCCTCCAACAATTCATATCCTTCTTTGGCTGCCTTTCTCAACAAATTCTCACATTCAGCAGTATCTATCATAGTACGATTGACAGTGAGCAAGCCATAATAAAAAAATTGAACTACTAACCCAAGAGGCAGCTTGTGATGTGGGCATCTCCACAGTAAATCTTTGTAGCTCTCTCATGCCTCATATAAGGACTCTTGCTCGAATTGGGCTAAGGTAGTGATGTTTGCCCGCAACTTCATGGTTTTAGAGGGAGGGAAATATTTGATGAAAAACGTTCTTGCCATATCCTCCCAAGTAGTGATAGAACCTACAGGCAAACAATTTAACTAGGCTTTAGCTTTGTCACGTAAGGAGAAAGGAAACAAACGCAATCTAACAGCATCATCAGAAACTCCATTGAATTTAAAAGTATTGCAAATTTCAAGAAAGTCTGCGATATGAGTGTTTGGGTCATCTAGCATAGTGCCCCCAAACTGGACAATATTCTGAATCATCTGAATAATGACTGGCTTGATCTCAAACTGGTTCGCCCTGATGATTGGTCGCACTATGCTTAGACGTGCTCCATCAAACGAAGGATGTGCATACTCCAGCATGGGCTATGCGCCTTGGCTCCTCGACGCGTAGGCCTTCATGATGCTCTTCCTCACGCGTAGGTCGATCATCAAGCATGTTCTTACAGGCATAGCCTCAAAGACATGCAGCTACACAAGGTTTTCAGCCGATATACCATGTTTCGATGATCGATTTTTTTTATATTTTAATAAATGGCCCATCATGCTTCTGTTTAATAAATTAAATAGTTTACCTCGTTGACCGGAGTACTGTCTGGTTGTATCCACCGGGTTTTACAGACTGCTCCTCACAACCTAACCACGCATTCGCAACAGATGGTTCCTAACGCAGATTCATTCAACAACACATAGCACAACCCTGTCCTACCTCAGGGTGTATAATGAAGTAGTTCAATTTGAAAATAATACATTAGAAGGGCAATAAACATTGGTCTTTTTATCCAAACATACAAACTATTAATACATATTAACCTCCTGCAGAGGAAAATGAACTTGTTTAACTACGTATAGTAGCTGGAGTTACAACATACATAAACTAAAAAGAGAAATATTACAATTATTTTGAAAGAAAATGAAGAGGTTGAATGATGTCTTCATCTTCCTTCTACCTTGATATTTATAGAAATCTTGGTGGATTTGAAATCCGGACTTCAAAGCTTGTAAATTCTTCTACCAATTGTGGCCGACAACATCTTGTGAGTGGTGATCCTTTCAACCACTATCTAGTGACTTTTCTTTAATGGGTGGTTGAGTGAACCATCTTTTTCACTAGTTAGTGGAATCTTCTTTTATTGGCAGTCCATCCTCCACTAATGGAGTGATTGGATCACATGTATACTTTTCTTTGTCGAGAAATATTTTGCTTTTTTATTGTCCTTGATGATATTGTTTTTTGTGTGGTCCTTTATCACTTGGTCATGTTTCTGTAAGATGCTTCTTATCCTATCTGGGTCTAAAGCCCTTGCCAAACTCTGGCTTCTTTTGGTTTGGTTATTCTGGTCAGATATTTTCTGACAATCTTCTTACATGAGCCATATTACAAAATTTTCGCCAAGTTTCTTTTCTCCATGACAGCTTGCTATTCTACAGAAGATTTCTTTTCTTTTCAAATAGGTTTTCGGCGAAACTTGTTGTTTTTTCCTGTCATGATATTGAACAGGAACAGTCCGTTTACAGAATTTTGATAAAACTTATAACGGAAACTTGAGTTTTTCCATTTCAGTTAGACAAACTCATTGACCCCATGATCTTCTGGTAGAGATGTCATATTCAGTTATTGAAGCAACAAGAGGTGTTTCTTTTGTTGGAGGACCCTTGATAAATTTTTGAACATTTGTGTCTGGTCTCCTTAGCTTGATAAAATGAAAGGTTTCGTGTAAGTCTTTTCCTGCTGGTTCTGGTGAAGTACTGAAAAAGTATAACTCCATAATATCTCATCTGGATAAATATTCGTTGTTTGCCCATGTTTAATGAACAGCTTCTTAGATCAATTTAGGTCAACCTGAGATTTTGGGAAGTTGGGTGATGTAGTATAAACCGAGACAAAAGTCCCAAATTCATACCATATTTTACCTCATTTGGATATAAATTTGGTTTCATTCATACCCTCAGATATTTTCTTGATACATCAACCCTGATCGTGGCTAAGTTAATGCATATTCTCATATTTAATTTCTATCAGTTTTGATACACTTGAAATGGAGGAATTACAGCTTTATTAATACCAACCTTGTCAGTATTAGGTCTAAGATTGATCTTTCCGTCTTCAATCCTCGAGGTGAAGGGTTGACTTGAAGACTCGAGATAAGAATATGGAGTTTTAATTTTTGTTTCGACCGACTCATCTATGGATGATTCTGACTTAACACTTGTGCTACCGGTATTTGAATCCCCTCCTCCAAGTATAGAGTCTTGTACTCGAAAAATCTCCATTTTGATGTCAGTGGCTTCTCAATGCCTTGGAAGATAGGCCTTTGTATTACAGACCATAGCTGGGTATAAGCCTGTAAACATCATGTAATTCGATCAGAGACAATTCTCTTATCAGCTTGTTGTAACCTGCCCACAACTTCTACATTTAGGGCAAGCTTGTTGGACTCGTTTTGAAGCATATGTGTTCCCTCAAATGCCTCTGCATTTTTATGATGGCATCGATATCACCGCTGTCCATCTCTTGTTAAAAAATCTGCAAGAATATTTTCATGAGATTTAATAATTACAATATCAAAAATATGATTTTGACATAAAGCTTGCCATCTTAATAATCTAGCCTTATCGGGTTTAGATTTTATTCTAATTTTCAAAAAAGCTTTTACATGTGTATTATCAATTTTTAAAGTAAATTTCTTTGCTAATAAAAATAATGATAATTTTTCAAAAGCTCTTTTTACTGCATAAAACTCATTTTTGTTGATATGACATCTTATGGCTTCTGCTTCTGAGAAAAGTCCACTACAATACATGCATAGTTGTTCTCCTTCTATTGTGAGTTTGGTTTAAAATGTCGTCCAACAATGATCACTGGCATCTGTGTATAATACCAGATCATCTACATCATGAGAAATAGTCATTTTTGAAATATTTTTGCAAATCTCCTTGAGTTGGCTAAGTCTTTCTGCGTGTTCTTCCGTCTATATGAATTTTGCATCTTTTTTCAGCAATGAACTAAACACTTTCCTATGTTTTGCTAGGTTCTTAATGAACATCTCAGCAAAATTAACAACTCCTACAAAGTTTTGAATTTGTTTGGAAAATTTTGTACTTTTTCTACTATGTGTTTCTGCAAAATTATTCAGACTCATCGATTTCTATTCCAAGGAATTTCAATCTTTCTTGTGGCAATGACTACTTTCTTTTCATATAGAACATGTCTTTCTTTTTTACAAACTTTAGAGAAAATCTCTAAAAGCTTGATATGTTCTTCAATATTTTTAGACGCTATTAAAACATCATCAATATAAACAAACATAAATTTGAAATAATCTTCAAATAGATTATCCATTTTTTTTTTGAAATATCTGTGGTGAATTAGCCAATTCCATTGATAATACTTCTCAAATATAGTGTCCTTGTGGTGTGGAGAAAGCTGTGAATTTTTTCCTTTCTTCCTGCATCCGGATCTGATAGAACTCGGACTTACAATCAAATTTAGAGAATATTTTTGCATTGCGTATGCAACTAATTAAATGTTCTCTACTAGGTATGAAATACCAATCAAACTCCAGAATCTTATTAATTTCCTGGTAATTAATAACTAGTATGAGTTTATTTCTTTTTATCTCACCATTATTTCTTATAAGAAATCTTGAACTATTGTATAGTGAAATTCCTGCTTTGATTAAACCAACGTCGAGATGTATCTTAATTATAATATGCATATTTCGTTGATCAACTATGGTCATTGGGATTGGTTTACATCTGACAAACTCATATTCCTTGTGATATGAATCTGGCCGGGCTTGGCGTTCAAAGGACGGCCAAGGAAGTTCAAAGAGGCACTATAAGGAATGATGAACAAGGAAGAAGGGCTTGTGATGCGTGGGATGACGTTGGGAGGCCAAATGAACATTATTCAAGGATCTTTCTGAACGACCGAGGCTACACGGACCTGTACACGGGGTCCGTGTCCATTACACTTGAGGAAGAGAAATCCCGAGCCTACACGGACCCGAGCACGGACCTGTACACGGGGTCCGTGTCTAGTGTTTTCCGGAGAGTAATTTTGCCGAGCATACACGGACCCTTACCCGGAGGCCTACACGGGGTCCGTTTCCGACACGTTTGGGCGCAGATTTTTTTTCCTATTTTAGAGTTTTTATTATCTTGGCAAGTAGATTTCATATCTTTTTGATTTGGTATCAATATATAGACGAATTTTATTGATTGAAAGGAACATTGAATAATTATTGATTGAAGTTTATAAAAATTTCTTTGAGAATTCTCTCAAAAACAAGCTTAAGTTTCGTTATAACTTTTGCGTCGTATCAAATCAAACTTATCAAAAGATTTATCTTTTGTGGCGTTTGTCAATCGAATAACACGAGGGTTGCCAAGGACGGGTTCTTTGGAGGTTCTCTTGAACGCGATTGTTTCTATCGTTGATTAATTGTTGCTAGGCCGCGTGATCTAGAGGCGATTATCACATCTATCAATTACTTGTTTCAAAGATCGGGACAAATCAAAGATCTCGTGGACGGGATCGTATCAAGTGGTATCAGAGCTTTTGGTTTTTTGATTCAAGTAAGCGTATCCGTTCAATTCTTCGTAGGATTTTCAATACCGATTTTCGTGTAGCGATTTCTACGTATTTGTTGAATCTACAAAAAAAATAATAATAAAATTTCGCGATTACTGTTCATCCGCTGGAATTACTGTTCACGGTACTGTTCATATCATATGGTATCAGAGCCATACTCTTGACTGGTCGTGTGGGTGCATGTTCCCTGAAGTGCCCTGGAGTGCGGGTTAACGAAGGAGTTGGCACGAGGATGTACAGTCTAAAGGGGTCGGGAATGCCTGGAAGTGCCCTGGAGTGCGGGTTAACGAAGGAGTTGGCACGAGGACGTATAGTCTAAAGGGGTCGGGAATGCCTGGAAGTGCCCTGGAGTGCGGGTTAACAAAGGAGTTGGCACGAGGACATGCAGTCTAAAGGGGTCGGGATTGATGTGTCCCACATCGGTTAGCAAGAGTTGTCTTGGGCAAAATATATATGAATTCACAATCCTCCTCTCATGAGCTAGCTTTTGAGGTGGAGTTAGCTGGATTCATATCATATGATATCAGAGCCATACTCTTGACCGGTCGTGTGGGTGCATGTTCCCTGAAGTGCCCTGGAGTGCGGGTTAACGAAGGAGTTGGCACGAGGACGTACAGTCTAAAGGGGTCGGGAATGCCTGGAAGTGCCCTGGAGTGCAGGGTTAACGAAGGAGTTGGCACGAAGACGTACAGTCTAAAGGGGTCGAGAATGCCTGGAAGTGCCGTGGAGTGCGGGTTAACGAAGGAGTTGGCACGAGGACGTGCAGTCTAAAGGGGTCGGGAATGATGTGTCCCACATCGGTTAGCAAGAGTTGTCTTGGGAAAAATATATATGAATTCACAATCCTCCTCTCATGAGCTTGCTTTTGAGGTGGAGTTAGGTGGATTCATATCACCTTGCCTTCCTTAATTTTAAGTTTGGCTTGGAGTTGGTTCTTATCCCATCATGCCAAAAGATCTTCATTGTAATTCTCTTTGATCTTTTTTTTTTTTTTTTTGCATCTTCTAGGGATACTTTTGATTCAAACTCTACATCATTTTGATGTAGAGCTATCTTAAGGAATTCTAATTCTTCAGGTTGGAGTTCATTATCGGCTCTTAATTGGAGCATTGTTTCTTCAAACCGTCTAGAATCCTTCATTTCGGTTCAGAAGTTTTCCTTCATTATCACGCTTGCTGTGAAACTGGATTGGAAATTTTCTGTAAAATGCATATCTTAATCTCTGGATTATGAATTTGTGATTAAATGATGTTGTGAAAATTAATTTCCTACTCTCATTTTCTTATGTGTATGAATTAAACATTTGTAGAAAATTGTTTCATAACAAAATGTCAGCTCCTGTATCATGAAAATAAATCGGTGTGTTTTTACCATATACCACGGTGTTTGTCCAGCATCTCCGATTAATATTTATGTCATATTAATCCCTTTACATAAGATTAAGATCTTTTTAGAGAAATCTCTTCCAGCAATCTGAGGTAATTTTTCTTTCAATTCTTTTAGAAAAACTCCTCTTTTTGCTGTACAGATTCCAGCTCATGAATCAATATAATCAACAAAATATTCTGCTTTATATTGTTAATGTAACATCCCTAATGGGATGTATATCGAAAATAGGCTAGTGGTCATTGAATTTTCCACATTCTATCCTCAGTCATGAACTCTGTTTATTTTATAGACGTTTCCAAGGTTTATGCTATTCGAGAAACTCCAGCCCAATATCCAATTGATCTGGTTCTTTTCCTGAGATTCCTTTTATATGAACTTCAAATTTTTCGATATTGATAATTCATTTGTAAGTTCCTATCATATGTTATTCTAAATAGTATATGGTATTACAATGAAATTGATTCCTTTGTTTTGTAATATCAAATATTATTTCAACTTTCTTCTAATCTTCTGGACATCTAAGATTTCCTATTGTAAAAAAGCTTTTTAGCATCTGTTGGGCTTCTTGAACAATTGTTTTTCCTCACATGTACTTTTTAATTTTATCTCCTTGAATAGATACTATTTTTTATTCCAATTTAAGACTTTGATTTCTTTGTAGAATCGGTCTGTCTTGAATCTGTATATATATTTCCTGTATTAATGAAAACTCAACTCTTTATAGATAAATTACTTGAGCAATTTTTCCACATATCTCAAGTATTTCAATGAACTCATTTAAAATAAAAAATTCTAAATGATGTGTATTAAATAGAGCATATGAAATTTTATGGGTAATAGGATATGTTCTATAACCACTTGCATCAACTTTTTTTCTTTGAAGTCCTGATGCAACTTCAAATCTCGGCTGAAATCTCTATCTGTCAGGTTGTAGGAAATTCTTAGATAAATTACTCCTATAATTTTTTTTCCTACACAAATATTTCTCGAGATAGTTCCCAGTATTAAATCTTGAAGGTTACCCGTTCGTTTATCGGATATAGCCATATCAATAGGTGAATCTATTTCTTATTTAAAAGTAGCTTTTATCATAATCTGGATTGCTTCGATATGAATCCATGACATAGTTCGTGCTACTTCTATCTTGAATTTTTGTAATTTCTCCTTAATTTCTTCAAAAGAAATTAATTGTATTTCCATTCTATTCCCCATAAGTTCTATTGGAATTTCCATTTCCCTTATAAAATTTTTATAAATTAGATGATGATTTCTGTTTTTTAGGCCAAGATTTCATAAGAACTTTTCTATCGTCCGGCAGAGAATCATTGATATCTCTGAAGACTAGGATTTTCTGTCATGATATTTTGGACCATGTTAAGGGATATTGTTGTCTGACTAAAAACCAGACAAATCTTCATGTGTTTTGTGCCGAAACACCTCGTCTTCTGTCACATTTCGATTCTGTTCCATCAGATTCTTCCTGACTCAAGACTTCTTCTTCTTCATATATACTTTCGTCTAAGGTAATATCCTCAAACTGGTATACTTGAATAAGATCTTGATAATAAACTGCTTCTTCAATATCCGAGGTCGAATCGAAGCGTTTAATTCATCTTTTTTTCATTTTCTGGATAGTTGATTGAAATATGACATCTTGCTCCACATGTCCAGCAATTACAATCCTTAAAACTTTTATTAGCTCGGGTGTGAGCTATTCTGAAAGTTTTCTTCGTAAGTGTTCTCCCCGTATATCGAGATATACTTGATGCTTGGGATCATGCCCTACTTCTTGATGGTCTGCTTCTTTACCCATATTTGTAAGTTCTGACCTTTTGTCTAGACCATACTGTTATTGGTTTCCAAGAACTTCTTCCACTTCTAGCATAAGGATGAGTTCTAAAACTTTTCCTCTGTTGCCTTTGTGGTTTACTTCCAATAATTATTTGAAGATCATCTTCTTTACAACACAGTAGTGTGTTTGTTTTCCTCACAAGTACTTTGTATTTTTATCTCCTTGAATAGATACTATTTTTTTTTCCAATTTAAGACTTTGATTTCTTTGTAGAATCGGTTTGTCTTGAATCTGGATATATGTTTCCTGTATTAATGAAAACTCAACTCTTTATAGATAAATTACTTGAGTAATTTTTCCACATATCTCAAGTATTTCAATGAACTCATTTAAAATAAAAAAATTCTAAATGATGCGTATTAAATAGAGTATATGAAATTTATAGGTAATAGAATATGTTCTATAACCTCTTTCATCAACCTTTTTTCTTTGAAGTCCTGATGCAACTTCAAATCTCGGCTGAAATCTCTATCTGTCAGGTTGTAGGAAATTCTTAGATAAATTACTCCTATAATTTTTTTTCCTACACAAATATTTCTCGAGATAGTCCCCAGTATTAAATCTTGAAGGTTACCCGTTCGTTTATCGGATATAGCCATATCAATAGGTGAATCTATTCCTTATTTAAAAGTAGCTTTTATCATAATCTGGATTGCTTCGATATGAATCCATGACATAGTTCGTGCTACTTCTATCTTGAATTTTTATAATTCATCCTTAATTTCTTCAAAAGAAATTAATTGTATTTCCATTCTATTCCCCATAAGTTCTATTGGAATTTCCATTTCCCTTCTAAAATTTTTATAAATTAGATGATGATTTCTGTTTTTTAAGCCAAGATTTCATAAGAACTTTTCTATCTGTCCGACAGAGAATCATTGATATCTCTGAAGACTAGGATTTTCTGTCATGATATTTTGGACCATGTTAAGGGATATTGTTGTCTAACTAAAAAAACCAGACAAATCTTCACGTGTTTCGTGCCGAAACACCTCGTCTTCTGTCATATTTCGATTCTATTCCATCAGATTCTTCATGACTCAAAACTTCCTTTTCTTCATATATACTTTCGTCTGAGGTAATATCCTCAAACTGATATACTTGAATAAGATCTCGATAATAAACTGCTTCTTCAATATCCGAGATCGAATCGAAGCGTTTAATTAATCTTTTTTCATTTTCTGGATAGTTGATTGAAATATGACCTCTTGCTCCACATGTCCAGCAATTACAATCCTCAAAACTTTTATTAGCTCGAATGTGAGCTATTCTGAAAGTTTTCTTCGTAGGTGTTCTCCCCGTACATCGAGATATACTTGATGCTTGGGATGATGCCCTACTTCTTGATAGTCTGCTCCTTTGCCCATATTTGTAAGTTCTGACCTTTTGTCTAGACCATACTGTTATTGGTTTCCAAGAACTTCTTCCACTTCTAGCATAAGGATGAGTTCTAAAAATTTTCCTCTTTTTCCTTTGTGGTTTACTTCCAATAATTGTTTGAAGATCATTTTCTTTACAACACATGAGTGTGTTTGTTAATACCCTTTAATCGTTTGTAATTCTTTTGTAATGATGCCATATGACACAATTCTGCAAATTTTCCTATGAGAAAAAAGCTATTCGTGCCAACATATCTGGATTGCCATGGACATATTCCCTTATTAGCATTTGTCTCCAGGGACTTGGCATTTTGGCGAAGAAATGTTGAATTGCTATATTTTTTCTTTGACCCCTGAATTCCATATATATTTAGTGAATAACATAATATATTCGTCCACTAAATATATATCATGTAATTCAAGACTATACAGAGCTTGAATGTATTTTTTTCGCTGTATCTTGACTATTAAAATAGTCTACCCCTATAAATTGTGCTTTAAATAGGGTAGACACTCTTCCGGCTATCTCACTAAGATATTCTCCGGCTAGGACTGACTCTTTGGTTTCCATCGAAGTCATGTTCCAAACAATTTTAACTGATCCCATAAGACTCATTTCTAGAAGTTTGACGAATCATTCTTTGTTGAGATCAAGTGTTCCTGCTTGCGATTCTTATAGCTGATGTCCAATAATCTATGAAATCTTCTCTGTTTTTTAAATCCAATACATATAGGTTAAGCATAACCCCATAAGGATGTGTATGTTCTAAAACATATTTTTCATAGGGTGTTTGGTCCAAGGAAATTTGACTTATCCTTGACATTGTACCCGCTGGGTGTGATTCTCCACTAGTATAAAAATCTGGTTGGAGTTCTCTTATGTTTATATTATGATATCCAACATTTTCTCTTGGTGGTTCATGATAAGATGATCAGGTTATGGTGGGTGGTTCACCCCCAGTTGTGTTCATCTTTAGATCTACAACCTTGAGATTTGTAAAAGATTCTACAAGGTCTCGGAGATCCTCGAGACCAATCCTCTCTAAAGTTGTCATCAGATTAATTTCTTTTCTGAAACTATTTTAATTAGATTGATCGTTTTTTTTCTTCAATTAAATGTTTTAGCATTACTTTGGCCTTCTCTCTTTGGTTTAATAAGGGTTCGGTACCAAAGAATAATGATAACCTTCTTTCTGAAGTCTTTTTACTAGAACTTGGTTGTTGTTCTAGATTTTGAACTCTTGTTTGAATCTCCTTTAATGTTTTTAGAATTTCTTCCCGATTTTAAGGATTTTATCCACATTTTGTGGTACATAATATAACACATTGCCATAATTTTGTACTTTTTTTTTTTAATTTCTCTAAGATGTCTGGAAAGTTTAGAGGAATACAATACTATTTCTAGGAGCCTATTATTTTGAATCATAAAATTATCTTAGGACTCTGATAAGTTCTCTTTTGTTCTTGATATCTAACATTGGTTAGATATTTCCATTTCAAATATTCATGATGGATCGGTTCGGGCACCTTTGAAGGTGCTTCAAACACAATATTCTCAATGAGCTGCAATAGCTCGTGTTCTAAGAATGTACACACCGATAAATTAGATCGAGTTTGGTTTTAAACCAAGCGGAAACTACTCGAAATAATCATTCGTTAAGAAAGTTTATCAGTTTAAAACTTTTAACATAAGTAAACTGATTAACTGATGTAAGGGGGATCAGTTCTTGCATATATCAGTTCAGTTATGATGAGAATTGAACTGATAACAGCTTGAACTTATCAAATCAGTTTTATAAACAAAATTTAAGCAGTTAAATACACAAGATATGTTTATGGATGTTCGAAGACTTCAACTGCTCCTACGTCATCCCTTCTACCACCTCGGGTATGTTCCCCACTAGAAGACTTTGATTTATACAACACGTTGTATCAATCCACTCAGCTTAGGACTTACCCTACTGCCTAACTGAACTCATAGCCTAGACTGAAGGCAACACATTCCAACCAACACTTGTTTAACGTCTATATGTTAAAGACTACAGACACAAGTTTTACGTCTTTGTGCAAGACTCACTCAGCTAGTCAATAAGCTCAACTCTCTGTAAATGTGAGGGATGGTGTGTGTACGTGTGTGAGAATTGAATTATGAATACAACACGAAGGTATTCTCACTGTTTCTCAGTTGAACTTCACAACCTTCTTATTGTTGATGATCTTGATCTTGTATTTATAGAGACAATGAGACCGTACACCAAGAATCATCAAATATGAACGTTGCAGTTTGAATCAGTTCCTCGATATTTGTCTTGTACTTTCCGATAGCTTTTATGGAAGGTTTTGGCTTTAAGCACTGCTGCAACGTCTATTATTGTTATTTGACTGGACAAAAACTTTTCCTCAGTGCGCACTACTGGATTCCATTGAATAAGCTTGTCGTGTTCTGCAAACTGATTGATTCTTAACTGATGTTCTGAATTGGTCAGTTGAACTGATATTGAATTTGTTCGGTGAAATCAGTTGGACTCTTCATCAGCTGGCTGGGCTTCTGAAGGTCTTCTGCTAAACTGCCTACCAACTGGACAATCAGTTGAACTGGTCTTTGATATATCAGTTGAACTGGTTCAGTTTAGGCGATCAGTTGGCGCTTTTAGTTTGCGTCTCGATAGCTTAATTTTTGGCTCGATAACTGATCAATTCGAACTCTGATCAGTTCCAGTTTCTGCACACTTAGGTAAAATCATTAGAAACAAAATAAAAAGTTTTGTGAGCATCAAAATCAAGATTGCAAACATGAAATGTTCCAATAATTTCAAAGTTTTGGAATAAATCCTGCAAATAATTAATCTCGAACCTGAGTTCAGATTCATGTTATTTGAGAAAATTATCGTCCTCAAACATTTAATTACACTTTAATAATAAATTTGTATGTTTGAAATAATTTTAACTCGACTCTAATATCATTTTTTAGCCAGTAAAACCAATAATTAAATTAACACATAAAGGTATTTTCATCATTTTATGAATTTAAATAAAGTTTTTTTAACCTAAAAAATTAAGACAAATTTAAGTTTGAGATTGTAGATTTATATCAAATTTACCCAAATCTTAAACAAACCTCAACTATTTTTACAAATATATTGTAATTCCTCGGCGCAGTTGCACACAACCTAATCCTCTGTATCTGAAAAAGAATAACCTTCAAATTTCACAACATTCATCGAATTCTCCAACCATTATTACCCCGCGGTTTACAGGTTCCTGGAGGTGTCCGAATTACCGTATTCTCAATCAATCAATGTGTTCGCGTGCTTGTTAGCGGTTTGTATCAATTGCCCTTTTGTTTTGTTTTTATATATATATATTTTTCGTGGTTTTGCATTTTTATGGAGCATCATAATTTCAGTTAATGTGCTCTTTGATTTTTGCCAATCTTCTGCTGTGTGTTTGAGCTGAGCGTAAAATTGAAAGTCTCAACGTTTCTACAGTTTTAGGGTTTATTCGGTCGCCGCCCAAATACTGCTTTGTCTACAAGTTTCATATGCATTATTCTCAGCAACTGCCTTCTTTCCTTTTTTTTTTTTTTTTTTTTTTCACCCAGGACTATTAAAGAATTGTTGTTCTTTATGCCGACAGCTGACTAGCACATTCCTTTTTGCACTCGTATTCTTATGTATGTTTCAACCTACACTCAAACGTTTGAAGAATATCATTAATTTTTTATTAAATGCTTATGGATTTTGATTCATGTTTTCACCATTATTGTTGGCTATTACAAAATAAAAGCTAATATCACCCTATGATGTAGTTATATGTGTTTAGCTGCAAATTCGTGGTGCAATGTTGGAGCCCTTGCTAGAAACAAATATCTAAGCCCAAAGTCTCATTGTTTCTTTTTGCGACTTTTCAGGTTCATAAGTGCAGAGTATCTTGTTAATTGTGTGAAAACATGTCTTCTGGTCTCACAGAAGATTCTGGTCTCACAGAAGAGAAAATCGAGGAGCCCGAGTTTAGGTGGATTAAGAAAAAGGGCGTGGGGAGCAAAAATAAAAATGTACAGTTTTATGAATCATTTGTTTATGATGGCGAGGAATACCATTTATATGACTCCGTGTACATGTACAAGCAAGGCGAGCCTCCCTATATTGGAAAGCTTGTAAAAATTTGGGAATATTCTGAGGCAACAAAAAGGGTGAAGGTTCATTGGTTTTTCCGGCCCAGGGAAATTTCTAATCATCTAGGAGATACTGTAACGCTAGAGAACGAACTTTTTCTGGCCTCTGGTGATGGCGATGGTCTTGCGAATGTCAATCCTCTGGTATTTTCATATGAACTTTGTTTTTGTCTGAAATCTATACTAAATTATTGATTTTGGTCTATTAATTCCCTCATTTTTGTACTTCAATCGACATTTCCCTTGTTATACATATATATTTCATATTTTGTTTATGTGAGTGTGATATGATCCAATCACACAGTTAAAGATTTGAGTAAGTGGATTGTGGGATCACTCTTCAAGCGAGTTTTGAGACAAAGAATTGAAGAAAATAAGAAAATGAAACCACAGGGAAACTAGAACTCATTCATTTTTCTTATCTTCCAATTGTAACAACAAATTCATTTATGTAGACTCATCTTAACCAGTGGCGGCTTGCAAAACCAAGTACAAAAGTCAAAACTAATTACAAAGTTCGAATATAGAATAGAACTATAAACTATGTAGATAAGCTCTGGCAGTCAAACAACCGTATCATTCATTCTGATTTAAAACTACCATGTCATCAAAGTGGAGTGTGGAATAGAGATGGAATGAGTAGACAAGAGTCCAAATGTGGTAGTTTCAGGTGGATGTATCAGGTGATGAAGCAAAATCTTTTTTACACCAACAGGACTACACGAGTAGCAACAATAACAAAAACAATCTTCATGATCAAGGTGGGATCGGTATTTTAAGTAAACCTGCTTTAGTGTAGAGCTTGGAAATGACGTAAAGAATAAGATCGGACACGTGAAGAAAAGATTGTGTATCTTCAATAGTACAATCTTCAATAGTACGTGTGGTACTTATGTGCATCGGTTCTAACTCAAATAATTGGTGGACCTCAGATTTTTGCGACAAAGATTAAAGGTGTGGCAATGTCGCAATGACATAGAACACAACGCATTATCATTATCATCGTTCAATGTAATCGATTTTTGTTTGCACGTGGACTTCTTCTGTATAAGACATTCGAGTGACTTCATCTTCATGTTGTTTCAACGTGGTGCAATCATTGGACATTCAAGGGATAAAAGACTCAACAATTGGATTATAAATTGTAGATTTGACTGTGTTGGATCATAGATGAAAGTGTCGTTACTTGATTGGTTGTGTTGTTACTGATTGGGGTGCGCTTCTAACTGAACCCAATGAAGGACATTGAGTCCTAGTTTCGGTTTCTAAATCGTTTTCCTCTTATCGCTTCTTTGAAGCCATTAAGAAGCTTATTTATGGTTGTTCCTTGTCACTCAGTCCATCACATCTAAAATTGAGAATGAAATATTTTGCTCATTTCAATTTCTGTAAAGCCATGGGAAATTTATATGGAGTTCTGCTATGGACTGCAAATCATGCAAGTCCAAATAGATAGTTTCCAGATGTAAAATGTGATCCAATTTGTAGTTCTCTAAGTTGGTCATGCTCATCGATTACAATGGAGCTAGAACCTTTCATGTTGAGATTGGAATTGTGATTCCTCATTTACAAGTCATAGAACTGAAAAAAATTGTGAAGGTTTAGTGTGTTGAGATTTCAATTCCTTTGTGTAAGCTGATCAAAACTCTCAGGGAGGGGTTGGGAAAGAAATTCGTGTTGATATTTCACGTCCTTTGTGTAAGCCGATCGAAACTCTTGGGGAAGGGGTTGGAAATGAAATCAAAAGCAAACAATGTGTTGATTTCTTAAAAGTGATAAAAAAAACTCTCCTAGAATTCTATTTTTCCTTGAAGAGCAAATGCTCTCTTTCATTGCTACTATTGATCCCCTGCAGAGTGACATCATAATTATTCATTAGATTTGGCGGTCAATAGTGGATTCAAACGAGATTTCGTGTCCAGGTTTGGACTGCTATTTGGTTTTATGTTGGGGGTGGGGGCTTCTGAATTTTGGTAAGTTAATCCCCTGCAGTTGAGGAAGGAGTGGTATCCAAGTCTTTGGGTTAGATTTGGCGGTCAATAGTGAATTAGGTTTAGGCCACTGTTTGGTTTATGTTGGGGCTGTCATAGTTACTCGTTGGATGGGCAGGCTGCTGAACTTTTTTTCATCTTTATGTGAGCCCAAATGTGACGTGTCCATCCTGTCAACTAAACTCTACCCGTCAAAATTTGGCGAGTCAATAGCCAACATTAAATTTTTACCTTTGAAAATATTTGTTGTTTATTTTTAGTTTTGGCGTGAAGCAAATTTGATGACCTGCTCCGTCATAAAACTTGTTTCTATTTTGCACTTGATGTGTTTTTCATCACTTCTTTGACCCTCCAATGCATCTTGCCATAAAAGATGGGCCACATGAAATGTTATTTTGTTATTGGATGGCTATCATGCAAAACTGGTAGACAACTTCGATAGTCAGTAGAGTGATTACTATTTGAGGTGAAGAATATATAGTATTTCATAGTTATTCAAATTCCATAACTCTCCACCTATTTTTTTTGATAGAAAACTAACTTTATTATAATAGTGAAAAGTTTTACAATAGACGCGGATGAGTAATCCGCAAAAAGCGTTACAAGAGAAGTCCCTAAAGCACTACGCTATGACACTAGCCTCATGACCATACAAATTTTCAATCCCTAACTATGTCTGAACTCTGAAATACATAATAATTGTACTCTGGCAACTTTGTCGTCCAATTGGCGACTCTGAATTTTATTTCTTCCAGACTTCGTCCACGGACTCCGACACATCTTCAAATATTCTGTTATTTCTTTCCAACCATGTCGATTAAAACATGCAATGAATTATCATATACCAGAATCCGGAGAATCTTTTCGCTATGGGACACCCTGACTCCTTAATAAATAGATCTTGTGCCCTCCTCGGAAATGCCCACTGAAAACCCAGCTCTTTTAAAACTTTCGTCCAAATACCACTCGAGAATGAGCAATGTAGAAGTAGATGATCTTGATTCTCCTCTTGCTTTCGGCATAAACAACACCATTGCGGGCATAAAACGCAGTCCGGCCACCTTCTTTGCACCGAGTCGCATGTGGGCCGTTTTCCCAAGGCCATGATCCACGAAAAAATTTGAACCTTTTGTGGGACATGTACTTTCCAGATATTATGAAAATAGGAGAATAACGGGAAATTTGAGATCGGGAAGAAAGAGTTGTAAAAAGATCTAACATAAAACAACCCTGAAACGTCCCCCAACCAAACTCTAAAATCCTCGAAACCCACCTCCAGTCTGACTCTCTCTCAGACTCCTAAAAGATTAGTGAACTCACCTAACTCACCCTCGTTAAAATCTTTTCTAAACCTCACATCCCAAATGAAAGAAGAATTGACACTGCTATTGACAACATCTACCAAGTTGCAGATAGGTTTGTTGGTTGAAATGCAAATTTGGTACAAAGATGGAAATCGGTCTTTAAACGAGGCCCCCCTCCTAAACATCCTCTCAAAAACGAATGATATTACCCAGTTCCCTGATCAGTTGGTGAAAAGTCGGGTAAGAACGAGAGATAAATTTCTAAGGACTTCTGAATGCCGTTTTCTCCGCCAAACTCTCCACCTAGGTTCAATGTGTATTGTTTGGCCCTTGCTCTGGATGGAAGCCAATGCTTAACCCTTAGTACATCTCTTGCCTTGGACAGAAGCATAAGCCTTGGTGCACTAAAAGGCTCAATGCATATAAGTTCATACTTGAAATCCAAATTGAATTTAAAGGTGATATTCATTTTCTCTTGCACTCTTAATAAATATTTGTTTTGTTGTAGTTTGATGGTTGGCAAACTAGATACCAAATAAAGTGTGCATCCTTCAATAATGACCATTCCTCACTTTGCTCCTAGGCTTTATGATAATCTTGTATCTTGCATCTTCAATACAATAGCATCCATACAAAAGAGAATGACTATCATATGACACGAGCAACATATAGTGCTGATCTGTAGTGGGGAGTGCCTTCTATTTCACGCAAGCTGTATGGAGTGTTCGGTCTGCCTTTAAGCCTATTTTACATAAAGTATTGTTGGCTGTTGAAATGTTTGGGCTAACATCAGTAAAGAACTTTATGGAATAATTATACAAGGTTGATACTCATGCGGAATCTAAAGAATGGTTGCTATGTTATGAAGTAACTGCATCTATGTTGATATCGTGTTTTATTATTCTTTCAAGATTTAGGCTTATTCCATGCTTCAACTTAAGGGTACAATTGAATCCAAACTACATATGTAGTTTCAATCAATCAATTCTTAATTTATTGGGATTAGAATATGTTCAGTCTTTCATTTTTATATTCTTTTTTTCCCAAATATTTGATATATTTCCTAATTAGCTGCTTCTTATTTTTTTTGGAGGGTGAGTCTCCTGTTCCTATGTAACATATGGTTTTTTTAGGAAACAACAATGTATTAATATAAGTTTTTAATTACAAAAAGCGGATCAGAGGTCCACGCATGATATAGTAAGAACTGAGGTCATGTTAACATAATGTAAAACTCCAATCCCTATACAAATATGAGACCGAAAATAATTTAAACTCGACTGTCTTCGCACAAAACCTTAAATTTAATCTTGTTCTAGCACTCTTAAAACGAATCTTCTTGATTATAAAAAAATCCTCCTATTCCTCACCAACAAAATAGACCAACATAAAAAATGAACCTCCAGAACCCAAAAATTATTCCCTTTCTTCCTCGATTAAAACCAAGATCTGCTATGAATAAAACCTAAGTTGATGTCGAAAATACCCAAACTAGGCCGAACTCCGCCAAAGCTTGGACCAATGCGAGGACATAAAAGCGCATTGAATGAGCAAGTGATCATGGGCTCCATCTCTTGCCAACATATCGTACACCACCTTGGACAAAGGAAACAATTAGGGTACTTTTTTTGCATCATCTCGTACGGTAATTTTCCAAGCACTGCAATCTACGAGAACACTTGAACATTGGACGGAATTGGTGTTTTCCAAATGATTTGATAAAGAGGAAATGATTGGAAACTATTAACTGAGAAAAAAGATTCGAAGAAGGGTTTGATAGAAAACAACCCGAAGAATCCCTAACCCACTTCCTCATGTCATCAGATCCCTCGATCAAACTTATCCTATCCAAGAATTCTAACAATAGGCTTAAATCGTTCACCTCCTCATCCCTCAAAGCCCACCAAAAGTGCAAATTCCAAGAGTGGTTGGAAAGATAAGATGTGGAATCGGAGCGCAGAAAGTGCGAAATAGGCTGATTTTGTGCCGTAGAAATCTGGAATAAAGTCGGAAAAAGATCCTGAAAAAAAGAATCCCCCCATGGTGAGTTTCATTTTGTGGCGAATTTATTTCGTGTTGTAGGAGGCTGGCTGTGATGGTTGATTGTAGGGAGTCAAAACTTCAGGATGGATTTTATTGCAATTGATTTTTTCTTGCTGGAGTCTATTTGGGAGATTGGATTTTTATGATAATTACTTAACTTTATGGTGAACTTAACTGGGGCGAGTGACCAGGGATTTACTTCAAAAGCATTCTAAAAAGAATATTTATGTATTTCACTTGTGTAATTTGAATAGATGCCATTTCAGCTATACATTCTTGTGAAATTATTGACACTTTACTGCAATAGCTGTAAATATAGATATGGCATTCTAATCATGCAGGTTTACTATGTCAATATGGTACTAGGTCATGAAGGAATTTGGATTTCAATGTGTAGCAGGGGAAAAAGTAACGAAATTGTGGGAGGCCAATTATACGGGAGGAAGAGGAGAAAAAATTCAAAAAATTATGGAAGATAGTAATATCAGCACATATTTTGGAATTGTCAAAATAAAGAAATAAATGATTGAAGATATACAAGGATGCAAGGTATACAAGTAAACCAAATATTGGCCCGTAGTTATTTAAGGTGCAAGGCTGCAAGGTGAGGCGCATGCCTTGTTTAGATAAGGTGCACATGCATGATTTTTAAAATTTGTGCATATAAAATTTTACTGCCATCTTACATTGTGATAGAAATATATTTTACGAAGGATGTTGATTCCTTCCTCCTCTTCTTTGATAAGATGACATGCAGTAGATATTCTCTTGGTCGCCTTTGTTGTAGTTATAATCAAATTCTACATCAAATATTCATTTATATCGTCTATGTCATTCAATGGAATGAGATCAATAGTGTCACACATACTTGTTAAGCAACTCAAACATTTTCTCTCATGCTCGACCTGTCAACAATTCTGTAAACACGCTTTCTCTTCGACCATTTACCAAAATTGACCCAAGTCTTTTTTTTATGTGTGCACCAATCAGCCAATAGAGTTCTTTTAACTTAACTTGCTCATGGTCTTTAAATATTAGTTTTACATGCTTAAACTCCCTTTTCAAGTAAGTTATCCCAACTTCATGGCAAGTAAGAGGATCCATTCCAGAACGAAATTGCCCCAATCCAATAGCTTCAATTAGTGGTCCAAAAGCTATCACAATCCACTGCATCAAATGGAGCGTCTGCATCCTACATTCTTTTAACAAATTTTTGCACCAAATATTTCTAGATTTCTTGTTAATTTCATCAAATTGCTTTCTTTCTTTTTCCTTCATTGCTCCTTGATTTCATTAACTTCTTGTGTGAGGTATAAATCTATCAGGCTGGTTTGTATTGGCTATCTTTTTTAAAGTTAGGCAGAAGACTGTGATTTTAAGTATATGAAATTGACAGAGGTCATTTTCCTAACATCTTCTACAACATCCAATACTTTTATTGTTTGGCAACTTTAATCAAAGTGAGACGTGGCATCTGTTTGGTTCGTCATTCTTTCTTCTCTACCATAAAACCTTTAGTTTCTTCTTTGACATGTTCTAGTCATTTAGAACAAACTTCTGCATTTCTTTGGCCTCCAACATCATGCTGCATGTGTAGATAAATTTCCGTTTGTTATCTTTTGCCATAGAAATTGCATTTCACAGTATTGATATTTTTAGGATCAATCAATGTCCCATGGTTTAATGCTGGATGATTCTGAAGAGCTTAGTTTCAGAAGTTGATATTATTATTGACATCACAAAATAGTATATAGT
Organism: Primulina tabacum; assembly: GCF_025594145.1. Lineage (NCBI taxonomy): Eukaryota > Viridiplantae > Streptophyta > Magnoliopsida > Lamiales > Gesneriaceae > Primulina > Primulina tabacum. The sequence continues at coordinate 716,160 of NC_134564.1, forward strand.
GGGTTTAGATTGATTTTAGAATTGAGATTTTATTAATTGAGACTGTGCAACCTGGTTCTAAATTTGTAATGTTTCGAACTATGCGCAAATAACAAATATCTTGAATTGACGAAGGAGGAGATCCAACTGATATACTAAGAAATCATAGTCTCTTGACAGAGAATTTTAATAGAGAAGGAGAAGAGAAGAGTGGTGACCGTAGAAGAGGCTGACAGAGGAGGCTGGAATTAGGAGAGGAGTTTTTAGGGTGATTTTGGATCGGGCCATGATCTGTTTTAATATAAACAAAAAAGCATCTGGGTTGTGCTTTGAGATTTTTTACCATAGAAACAAAGCAGGCTGTGGTTTATTTTATTGCTAAAGGTGGTCTTTTGGCATGACTTGCGCTCATGAAAGGCATGTGCCTAGGAGCGCCTTTCGGAAGGGCTGTGTCCAGTAGGTATCCTGGGCATGGGCCGCTCTGGTAGCCTCCAACGCCTTGGCATGGTCAGTGTGTGCCCTATACCACTATGATTGGGTTGCACTTTGGGCACAACTGGTCAGATCTGAAAGAAATTCCATGCAGTTTTTCATTAATCAGATTGCAAGCTGTATTAGCTTAACCAATGACTGACTGGTCAGATCTGAAAGAAATTCCATGTAGTTTTCATTAATCAGATTGCAAGCTGTATTAGCTTAAACCAATGACTGTACAATGTTAATATTAGACATCTAAGTGGGTGGTTTTAATTTGTGTTTTCCGTTAAATGAGTTAGAAGGATGTCTTATCCTTTCATTGTATATTATAAAATTAGGTACGAATTTCCTAATTTTAATAAATAACAATGTTTAATGTAGATTTCTGAAGATGTTATCGGTAATCTAACCCTCGTTTTCTAATCTATTTGGTCTCTCTTTTTGCTTTAGTTTTCGGTTTTTTGTGAGTTCAGATGCAGTGAATTAATTTTATTCATATTGAATAAATTATTCAAAAAATAATTAGATGTGATGAGAAGTTAGATTGTGTTTACTTGGTAGGATAAGATTATGTATGGATAAATAATATTGGAATTATTGAAATGATTTGATATGATAGAGAATATTGATGAATAAATAATAATATATTTGGTATGATAGATCAACTTTAGGATAAATGATTAGATGTAATAGTGAATAATTATGCCCCTTCATATCTGGTTTACTGCAAGATGTAAAACAAGGAGGGTAAACTTGTTATTATACATTCTTGTCAAAGAACTTATTTAAATAAAGACTAAAAATCACTCCAAATTGAAAGATTCAGAATAAAATAAAACAGTGTATTAATATGAGCCCAACATTTATCAAGGATTTTTCATTTGGTAACTAAACGTAATAAGATAAGACGACAAAACAATCCAGATGAAATCTTGGAACCACACACAACCTTAGATTATTATATTTGCATTGTTGCTGGGGTTGATGGTTTTTGAGGTGGATTCTTATCAAGATGGGACATAAAGTATGGTGAGGTTTTTAGGATCATGCGAGTGGAAAGATGGCAAGGTTGTTCGCAGGGTTGCGAGGAGCTTTTATGCATTCAGAGATCTTTCTCTACCCTTTTACCCTTCAAATTTTACTCTTGAATTCCTATGTGGTTTCCTTGACGGATTGTGGTCTCATAGTTATTTAGGACGCAAGGCGCAGTAAAGCGCTAGGGTACCGTGGAGCCTGAGGCGCAAGGCGAAACACACACTTTATCGAAGTAAACATTTGACATAAATTTTAAAATTCAATATATATATATATATATATATATATATAAAGGGATTTATATTATAAATCTATATTATTACATAAATTAAATATTTTTCTCAAAGATAACAAACATTATAAATAAAAATTTATTAATAGATAATGTAGCGTAAATCTTAACAAAAAAAAAATTAATCATATAAAATTCCTTTGTAAGTCATCAATTCGTAGTATATTAAGGGGAAAAAACTTTAAATATCTAAATTATCAAATTCCTTTCATCCCTCTCAACTATATAATCATCATCTTCCATAACCATGATGAGTCATGAGTGTAGAAGAAATTAGGGTAAAAGTTTGTACAGAAGATTACAGTATCATCTAAATCATCAAATGTTTCTTATATTTATTAACTATATCATGATCATCATATCATAGGAGGAAAATGACAGTAAAAGTTTGCATAGAAGACTTCTGAACTTTCTGATTAAAAATTTCTTGGATAAACGAGTGACAACAGAGTTCTTTTATCATTAAATAGTCACGAGCTTTGCTAATTTAGCTTCGAAATTGGTTTAGCTCGAGTTAATTTTTATTTACTTACAAAATATCAGCTCATTTCTTTAAAGCGCACGCTTTTGTGCATCTCGGATGCCTCGCACTTAGGCAGAGGCGCACGCTTTAAGCGCGCTTGTTTCAAGTGCTGCGTCTGGGTTTATAACTCTGTGTTGTCTAGATGTGATTGCTTGAGTTCTCCATTTCTTCACATCTTATTTGATTGAAAATGGTTCCTTTATAATTGTGTGATCTTCTAGTAATCAGGTCCTTTTGAACGAAACCTTGTGTAACTTCAGTTTATGCTTCTGTGATATTGTCATCAATCTACTCAATTGTGAATTGACTTGGGAAGCTGCCATGTCTCCATTAATAAAAACAGGAAGCAATTGCTGGCAAGTGCAACGTTATCTGTATTTCAAGGGACAGGAGAAATCGACAACCTACTGCAGAAGAGCTTCAAATGGCCAATTATGTTTACTACCGAAGTTTTGATGTTAAAAGCCTGACAATATCAGACCAGTTAAATGATACTGTTGGTGGGATTCAAGGTTGTTTTCTATCATGTTGATTTTATGTGTTTGAAACTCTAGATGCATGTTTCTCTTTGGTTGGAATTTTTCATGTATTTTTAAAATTAAAATCACTCACGCCTTTGTCTTGTCATTGTTGTCACAGTCAAGTTTGTATTTAACAGTAAAGAGAGCTTCAAGACTATTGAAGTTACTGCAGGTGGAGAAATACCGATGCTTGCAGGTAAAAACACACCTGAACAATTGAAAAATCTGACGCCTGATGAAAACTCTGATCATACAGTGGAAAAAAAAGAGGTTAGAGATGTGAAACGACTGCAGACTAAAAGGGAAAGTTTACATGGGGAGACAAAAGGTGTATCATCGAGTAAAGAAGCAGCATCTGGAGGATCTTATTTGGATGCTCGTGTAAATTCTAGTAAAGATGAAGAGGCAATGGAGACTGATGAGAAGCTAAAGGTTTTGGGTTCAAAAGATGTTGGGTGCAAGGTGAAACCACTTGTCATTCAGGCTCAGTTTGAAGAGGGTATGAAATCTGCGAGAAAATCAGGTGATATAGATGAAAAACCTTCAAAGAGGGTGAGAATTGATGACATGGTCACATTAGCAAAGGACCAATGCACAAATGGGGTGCAGAATTCTACTGTTCCTAGAAATGATGCAATGTCTCCGGTGACTCGGGTTGTTTCCTCTAATACACAAGCAAAAGTTGAACTCGATGACAGCTTTGTTGGGCCGGGAAACGAGGATTCAAAACTGGCTGGAAAATCACTTAAAGGTTCGATTGAAATGATGAATCCACTTTTAAAGACGGATGCTTATTCATCCAACAAAAAATCGAGTGTTGGACATGATGTGGATCATGAGAAGAGTTTTGTCGGAAACACAAATGATTCAACAATGACAAAAGATTTGCGTCCGTCGGTAGAAAAGTCTTTAAGGATAGCAAAATTGAACGATTCCCCCGAAAATAATAAGGATAAGAGCTCTCCCAAATCCATCAAAATTAAAAGGCCGACTAGTGAAATTAAGCAATCTCCAAGTGAAATGAAGAAGTCAAATACTCATGTGCCTATGAAGGAGGATAAGAATAAATCAAGACTTCCTAAAACCTTGGGTAAGCTTGACTTCAACTCTTCTAAAGACGATCAATTTCAATCTATGAGCAAGTCTCCTTATGGCAACTCATATAAATCATCAATTGCATTAGATAAAGGCAAAGATCGGAAAGTTGATGGCCAAATATTTGAAGCAACTAGAAGACCAATTGCCGTAAGTTGAGCTTCGAGCATTCTTATGTTTTTTGAACTTTTTTTAAACTTAATAGTTTATCTTCACATGGAGCTTCAATTGAGATAATAAAAAATAGATTGTTCTCATCCTAATCCACATGATGACCTATAATAGCTAAATTAATGGTCTTTATGTTGAATAAGATGGAGCACTTGGATGATTGAGATTTCATATTGCAAAGTTCAAACTTTTGGTCGACAATTGGAACTTCGATTTTAGATTAACGATGTTATCAAAGATTGCTACCTAGGTGGAAGACGCATGCAAGCACTACCTTTATTCCTTTAATCGGTTTGGGCTCTAGCACTCTTGAAGGTGAGTCCCGCTTTGCACCTTCGTGGAAGGCAATAGGCACAAGAAAAGTGCACCTTTCCCAAAAAAAAACCCAATTTAGATTTATTCATGCTACATGTTACCAGTAATTTGATAATTTGCATAAACATGATTGAGACACGATGCTATAGCATCCTCTCCACTTTTTTCATTCACTTTATTGAGTATACACACTTACAACACATTTTCCCAACAAGTAGAAGTAAAAGATACACGACATGAACCTTTTTGAACACCTTTATATTTTAACTAAAAAATGTTGTCAAAAATCTAGATTTGGTTCTACCTAATAAATTTTTCGCCTCCCACTTTTATCCGTCCACATTCCTACCTTTATCTTGCCACAACCTTTGTAATTGTTGTGGATTACGCCGAAGCGACGACAATCATGATGATAATATAGTATCAAAACTTGCGGAATAAAACAATAAAAAAACACAAAGATTTAAGTGGTTAACCCAATATAGGCTACGTCCACGAAGCTATTGCAAATGTTTAATAACAAGGAGAAATTTTATAGAGTTTACAACAAAACACTCAATATCTCACAATATCAACTCGAGTATAACCGAGACAATATTTTCTCTAACTCACACATGAGAACCTCCCGACACTCGAGAAATAAATCATTTTTTTCTTATGTTTTGTTATCTCGATTTACAATGCTTAGAAAGCTTGAATGAGTTATCTAGCAAATGAGCCCCACACACACACACACACACACACATATATAGCAAATTTCTCAAGCGTGAAAGCCAAGTGTAAATTCAAAATTTGCTAGCCACCATTTGGACGGACGTTCGTATTTGAGTACACACGTGAACATGTACACAATTTTCTTGCCTACGATTTTGGTAAAAAAAACACATGTCCAAATCTTAACAATTCTCCTACTTGAAAACTTAGATTTCAATCACGTCTTCACACCATCAATGCAGTAGCTCATACCCCCTCCTCCCGGTTTATAGATGGAGTCCAACTGAAGTCGAACACAACTTCAGTTTTTCATTTATCACATCCTTTTAAGCATATCGGTTGGATTCATATATCCAGGAATCTTCTCAAGCATCAAAATTCCAATCACCCGATCTTCTAAGATCTTCATTTCAAGGATTTGCTTTGCAGCACCCAAATCCTTCATCGCCAATTATTTATTGATTTTATCTATCTCTTTTAGACAAATTCCTGTTATTAACATATCATCTACATATAGTAGTAGTATGATATAAGAACCATCAAACTTCACATAACAGTTATCAGCCTGACATCTCATGAAACCATTATTACTCTTGAATCCATTAAACTTCATGTACCAATGTCTTGGAACTTGTTTGAGACCATACAAGCTCTCACGAAGTTTGCACACCATTTTCTCTTCCTCTCGTACTTCAAATTCTTGTGATTGCTTCATTTCTTCATCTAGCTCACCATGAAGAAACACCATCCTTATATCTAACCGTTCCAAATGTAGATCTTCTATTGTCACTAATCCAAGTACAATGCTGATAGTGGTTAACTTCATCATCAGAGAGAAAATCTCAGTGTAATAATGACGTCCTTTTTCACTTTTTACAACAAGTATTGCCTTGTACCGCATTCTATTATCGTGTTTTAACCGGTACACCCGCTTGTTCTATAAAACTTTTTTACCTCCCGGAAGTCCTGACAACTCGCACGCTGATTGGATGACAGTGAATCCATCACACCTTCCGCGTTCTAACCAAGAAAATATTTTTTGTGACTCACACAAGAGAATCTCCCAACACTCAAGAAAAAATTCATTTTATTATTTTTTCTTTTCTCAATTTGTAATGCTTAAAAAATCTTGGATGTGTTATTTAGCAAATGAGGTTTGTATATAGCAAATTCCTCAAATGTGAAAGCCAAATGTAAATTCAAACTTTTCTAGCCACCATTTGGACGCATGGACGGCACATGTGAACATGGACACAGTTCTTGCCTACAATTTTGTTCAAAAAAACACATGTCCAAATCTTAATAATAACCATAAAAAACCGCTGGCATACTTGGTTTGGTGTGGTATAACAACAAGCGGAGCTGACTCATGCCGCCGATTGAGCACAAATGTTAAGCGAAGGAGCGTCAACACCATAGTTATTAAAAGCCCACTAGGCGTGCCCATAGTCTCAAGGTTCGACTCATGGCACTAGTTGAGCACAAATGTGAAGTGAAGGAGGGTCAACAACATAGTGATTAAAAGCCCGCTAGGCGTGCCCATAGTCTCAAGGTTCGTCTATCCTTGCCTTTGTACCTAGGTAAGCACAATCCTTTAGTGAAGCCCGCACATTTACCACAAAGCCCAAGTCTTGGTGCACCTTAAAGGTTCAAGGCCACTTCTATGTGTGCTTTCAATGTAGAGATCGTAAATCTACGATGTAGTGCAAGACAATGAACATCTATTTTCTCTTAGTAATAAACTTTGTTTTATTGTTTCTTTACAACTAAATATTGCATTATATATGGTGATATATGATGAAATTTTCGTCAGATACTTAGATTCTAGCATATCATTATTTAGAGTGCTTCATTTAATAGAGCGTGCACCTCTCCTCTTGTCTAAGCTCTATGATACATATAAATCCTGTTCTGCCTTGCGCTCCTCATAGCTATAGTTGAAACTATAGGTGAATTTTATTGTATGTTTAATTTGTGTGATACAATCTTTTTATAGGCTAAAGTACAAGAAACTCCTACCATAAATAAAGGGGTCACAAGCTGAAATGGGGAAGAAAATCATGACTAAATCGGGAAATTATATATTGTATCCCTCCTAGCTTTAGAAAGTAATTATTTACAGTTTTTTAGCACTAATGTATCCATAAATTAGGAAATTCTTCTACAGTCCTCAATTTGGTGAACACAAGTCTTCCATTCCTAGCTTGGTAATGATCTCTTGAAAGTTGATACTGTTGAGTCCCTTTTTGATAACATTTGGTAACTAACCTCCTGATGGTAACACTTCGAGTACAAATTAATCCACTTTCTAGCTTCTCTTTGATAAAACGTGTCTACCTTGTTTAGTTTGGTCATGTTGCACTGGGTTGTATGTAATGCACTAATGCTAATGGCTTGGCCTATGCCATGCAATTTTGAAGTCGTCCATTTTGATTTTCACCCCTAATAATTTGCAGATCTCCTGTGCCATTGCTCTAAATTTTAATTAGGCACTTGATTGTCCGATTCTGTTTCTTGCTTTGCCATGCCATTAGGCTGCCTCTTAGAAAAATACAATAACCTGAAGTAGACCTCTGATCCACTAGTTATCCTGTGTAGTCCACATTCGTGTAGGCTTCAAGAACGAGTTCTGAGTTTCTTTTGAACATTATTTTCGTTATGGGATAAGTCTTTAAGTTGTGAAGCTATAGACAGCTTGTAGGTGAATTAGGTTCATATACCGTTATCTCCTTTCTGAAGTTGAATCAGCTTGTCCTTTCCTTATGGATATAGACAGTCTTAATTGGGAATTTTAGCTATAGGAGATTGAATTAGGTTCATATACTGTTATCTCCTATCTGAAGTTGGATCGGTAGTTTGGACTTGCTTTGGATCCGGAATTAGATCGTTTTCCTCGCGTACACATGCTTATACCAAAAGTGATCTTAAAACGATTATTCTTCTTTGGAAACTCTGAGATTTAGATGAGCATCCAATGAACACACATTTGACATGATGTTTTCACGTAGTAGCATCCATACTTCTCTTCAGGCAAGTCCAATCTTTCTCCCCGAACCCTGGTTGTGAAATTCTCAGTAAGACCTATACAACGTGACTGACTTGAGGCATTTGCCTTATGGTCTTTGGCTTCCGAGTCTAAAATCAATCAATCAATCCGCAAGTACTTCATCAAAGACATGTAAACTAAGAGGTGATATAGATTTACCCGAGAGCACCATTGGATGAAAGCTTCTCACTTTACCCAATAAACTCCTCAACTTCTTTATTTTTTCACCATTGAATTTTTCATGTCCTTGTTTCTAATTTAGACTTGCTTGTGAAGCAATCCGAGCCTGTTGCGGTTTTGTTTTTGGCAATGAGCACACCTTAGTTCATCTCGGTTTTCTATTTTTCCATTCTTCAAGTTCGATGCTTGTTCTAACTTCTAAGGTAAGACTGTTGTTAGTTACTAGTGGTTATGAGAGCGTCCACTGGTTGAGAGTCAAGCATGATCACTTGACAACTTTCTTAGCCTTTGTAAATGAAATTGTTTCATTGAGAGATGGTATTTAAGCTTTGCCTAAAATTTGAACCCTCACTTGATCAAACTCAGGGTTTAGACTTGCAAGAAATTTTGTGAACCTTTTAATGAAGTTTTAAATTGCAACCACACGTCCTTGCATTCCATTTGCAAGGGGTTTTATGCCCGATTTAAAAAAACATGGTTTTGAATGCTCGTTGATATTTTTTTTTTATAATAAGAAACGTTATTTTATTAATGAAATGATAAGAACAAATTACATCAGCGGACTAGTGGTCCACTACATCATGAAGTACATAGGACAAATGTTGTTTTAATGATACACAAAAGCCCAATCGCGCAATATATCTAATATCGAGATATTATTGAAGTCATCATGAGTGCCGGTCCACATAGCTAATGTGTGATTGATTTTTTCCCAACAAAGTTCCCTAGTTTCTTCCTTGTCATAAAAAATTCTTCTATTTCTTTCCAGTCATACTATCCAGCATATGCAATGAACCACGACTTGCCAAAAAATTCTTCCCCTCTTGCCAGTTAGCTGTCCTAAATCCATAGAAAATAAATCTCATGTTGACTTCGGTGTCACCCAAACCAAACCAAGCTCTTGCAAAGCTGTAGCCCACAATCCGGTCGTGAATGGACAATGGATGAGCATATGATCCTGAGTTTCTGCTTCATTTCTACACAACACACCAATTTGGGCAAATAGCAATTGAGGGCCATCTTTTTTGCATCATCTCCGAGGTCGGTAGCTTATCTTGAGTCGCTGTCCATGAAAACTGAAACTCTTTTGGAACCGAAACCTTCCAAATTTGATTGAATAGAGGAAAAACTGGAAAACGAGTATGAGGAAAAAAAGACTCGAAGAATCATTTGACCGAAAAAACCAGAAGAATCCCCTCTCCCCACCCGGAAATAATCTACCCCTTCAATCAATCTAGTGCCCTCTAACACACCTAATAACTCGGACATCTGAAAAAGCTCTACATCTTTGACTGCCCTTCTAAAATGGAAGTCCCATGATTGAGTAGACGATGCATTATCAAAATGGACAAAGTGAGAAATAGGCAAATTATGAGCAGCTGATAATTGAAATAAAGCTGGAAAAAGTTCTTTGAAAGAAGAATTCCCCCACCACCTATCTTCCCAAAATCTCGACTTGTTACCTCCTCTCACCTCAATAGAGACACACTGCTGAAAAGTCGGGTATATTCGGGAAATAAACTTCCAAGGGCACCTGAACGTAACGTTTCTTGCCAACCCCGCATCCCACCCATTATCTTGTAAACCATATATTCTTACAATAACTTTCTTCCACAATGTCCCATCTTCCGCACAAAATCTCCACCACCACTTGCCCAACATGGTCTTGTTTCTCAAGCCCAACACCCAATCCACCTTTTTCCTTAGGTTTGCACACATGCTCTCACGCGACCAAGTGGCTATGCACATCTCCATCCGCTCCATCCCAAAGAAAATTTCTTGAAATCCTCTCCATCAACTCTGCTATACCTTTAGGCACCCTAAAAAGAGACATGTAATATATTGGAATTGCATTTAAAACCGATGATATCAATGTTAATCTTCCAAAAAAGCTTTTTCCAACTTGCCAATTTTTTCGACATCTAGCCATAGTGGGTTCTCAAAACGATGCTTTTACCGGATTTCCACCTAAAGGCATTCCCAAATACCTAATTGGCCAAATCTCCTTACCACATCCAATTTCTTGTGCCAACAGTTCAACTTCTCTTTGTTCACAGTGGATACCCAAGAGAGTACTTTTTTCCCAGTTAATTTTTAATCCAGACATATGACAAAATGATCTCACAACTTGAACCAAAAACCTGATATGTTCCTCATTCCTCACAAAGAATAGTGTGTCGTCCGCAAACTGAACGTGGGATATCTCTATTTTGTCTCTACCAACCTCGATCCCCTTTATAAAATAATGCCCGTTGATTTCACAATGGGGGTTTTTCGCTTTTTGAATTTTTTCAGGGGTGCTGATGCAATATGCCCTATATTTTTCTTCTTAGTCATCACATTTTGTTGAGGCGCATAATAATAGCCCCAGAATGTTATTCAAATATTCATTTCCAGTTGTCACTTCAAAACACTATTACTTTTTAAATTGAATTTCAATCATGAATTATACCTTGCACAATATTTTTTTCTGTAAGAATTTACATAGCATGAACTTCCCCCAAGGACATCGTGCATTTATGGCTGGAATTTTGGGGCTTCTGAAAAAGCTGAATTTTGAGGCTCATTGAGTTGGGCTTACTGAGCTTCCAAGCTCCAAGACAGAAATTGCAGCGCTAGTCCTGTCACTTACAGAAGGATCATGGTAACACCTCTCTTAAAGAGAATTGTGACAACACTAGTGCTGCTGCAAAGGTTTATTGGCTACACCACCATATTGTAGCCAAAGAGAAATGGAATTGCAACTATACGTTTTTGTCACGAGGGTTCCATGGCTACACCACCGTCACGGTCTTAGAGCTTCTAGTTTCAAGGATTCTGCAGCTACTGCACCACCGTTGCTGCAAACCCTGTTATTTATTTATTTATTAATTATTAATTTTTAATTTTTAATTTGTTTACGGAGGGATATCGAGCCATGACTCTAATATCCTGTTGACCCAGGAATAATAAACGTGGAGAGAAAACGTAGAGCAAGAGCTAGAGAAATTATTTGCTGCTTATTATTTTTTCAACTCTATTGATAATTAGGGTGCAATGCATCTAATCATATACAGTTCTTGACTAAGGATATAAATAATCCTATGGAATTTCATAAAATATCTGTATTTCTATTTACAATAGATATTCTTATTTTTCTGCAGTGTTTCATATTTGTGTACAATTTCATCTTGTTTACAGTTAAATACAAATGTTGATTGTATCTCCAATGGTTTCAGTGTTATTGATCCCTAATGGGCATTGATTATTACTTCTGGTGCTGAGTATTTTGATTTTCTGATACCTTTTACCAGAATTTCGATAAAATGTTGGTTGTGTATGTTCGTGGAATGATTTTAAATAATTACTGTGTATTGGGCATATATTATTTTGCTTTTGCTTCTATGATTTGAAATTTCTAATTGTTTTTCCTAAAGTTGTGGTCGAATGTTGCTTGGGTATTTTCAGAGGGGTGATCTTATAAGATAATGTATCAGATATTCTCTGCTTAGCTGTTGGTGAAAAACCTACTTAATTTCAATTATGATGTTTATTCAAGTAAGATAACTAATCTTGGAATGCAGCATCTTGTTTTTCTACACCGCCATAGAATGAGTACACTCGGTCTTGACAGCAGACTCAAACTTCCAACTGAAACACAACAATACAACACAATCAGTGAAGATGAGTTGAAGATAGTTATTCTCACCTACTTGCTTGCTTATGCATTTAATCGTATGTAGGGATAGAATTTTATGTTTTTAGCAATTTGTGAGTGATAACTGATACATGATTCGTACAGTACATTTTATTTTCATTCGTAGTCAAAACTGACGAGATATTCACCTTGTGCCTGTCATGTAAAAGATTTTGCAGTATATCTTGTCTCAGAGGCAGTTGCAATTTTGTTTTGGTAAGTTTCTCCTCTAATGCTAGATGATTTGGTTTTTGCAGGAAAAGAGCAAGTGGTTTAAAGAACTGGTGAGTTCTACGACATGTGCCTTGAGCTTCATTTGTTATATTTTTATACAATGATGAGTAGAAATATTCTATTGGTTTTCAATGGAATGTTTATTCTTTATTTTTGCGCTTTGATAGTGCTCAGGGGACATGTTTGGGATGGGCAACTGTAAAAATTTCATAATGTTTTGTTTTTTGGTTCTCCGGTGATTAGTTTCAGGTGTGGGCTTTATATAGTCTTATATCTGATTTCATGTTGGCAATTAGTATCTTAAATTGTTTTCCCCGTTAAACATTGTGTACCTGAGCATTGATCTGCTATGTGTAGTCTCTGTGAAAAATAACAAATATCAGTGTCAAAAAATAAACTAAAAAATCGAATATCAGGATTTCTCTTCCTTTTATTTACGAATTAAGCTAAAAAAATTTAAATCCCTTCAGATACCTTGAGATATGTTACTCGCTGTCTAGATACTTCTCTAGTTTTATGATTATGTTAGATGTCTACCACCACTTCAGTCTATTCTTCATGCTGCTTACAGCCTTGGGAGCAGAGAATGAAGACTTCTCATGATGAAGGGACACTAGTTTTGTTCCAGAATTTGGATCCAGAATTTACTTCAGGGGAAGTGGAGGTAAGATCATTACCTATTTTTAATGAATCTCTATATTTTCCAACTCCGTGCTTTCTTGCTTGTTGGCTTATATTATTAGGTCGTTTTTACTTCTTAAATTCAATAAGGCACTTCATAGATGCTTTGAACTGGTTGTTTGTGTCAAATGCTTACTTGTTTTCCATCTTTCATTTTTATCAATAAGTATCCTCTCTTTATCTAGTTTCATTTGTGGAGTTTGAATTGAATTTCAATTACCGATGCCTTTAGAGAAATAAATAAGCATTAAATTTTTTGTTACCCTTAACATCCGATGTCTTTTTGTTTTGGGAGGGGGTGGGTGGGGCTCTTTTGACTCTTAAATGTCAGATAACAGGTGGGTTGAGTGCCATTACAAGGGATTTTTCTGCGTCTTTATCTGCTTTTGGGTTATCATTCTTAAGTAGTCTCTGATGTGATTAATGAATGGTGTTACTTCAGGATATTGTTTTTCATGCATTTGAGGAAATTTGTGCAGCAAGAATGGTGCAGCATACTGCTATTTCTAATCCACACTATGGTATGTAGGTAAATTAGAATTGGTATGACTTCAGTAAGTAGAGTTTTGTTATTTCTGAGTTCTTATTCGTTAATTGTAAATAAGGTGAAGCTAATTTTTTGACTGGCTCCTTTTTTCTTTCTTTTGGTTTTACTGCCTTTTTTGGTCCCCATCTCATTTTTTTTTTGTCTCAAGAATGATCGTGTTAGTTTTGTTTTGTCTTTCTATTGAATAATTTTCAGGTCAAGCTTTTGCTATATTTAAAACAAGGGAAGCTGCAGAGAGAATTGTTAAAGAACTTGATGACGGTTGCTTGATGCTACCAAACAACAGGTATGCTAAAAATTTAATCTTCTCTTAAGAAAGCATGTTGATCTTGGGTTCACAAAGTTTTGTAGAAATGTTTAATGTCACAAGACTCATAACTGATATTTTTTTCTTTGAAGTGCATAGCCAATTAGTCTAGCAGATACTGCACATTTTTCTGAACTTTTCTGCATAGTTTACCATAGTGAATTACAATTTCCCCTAGCTGTTATTCTATGTCTATGAGTACAGTTGGTCCATAGAAAGCTCTGATGATCATGGAAAAAATGTTTAGATCTCCTGTCACTAGGAAGTGCATACCTGAGTACTATTCTTTCTACAGGCCGCTGATAGGTGGCATTGCTGTTCTTCCCAACTTATCTGAAAAGCATACGACATTTGTTGGTCATTTTGCTATTGACAAAGTTAGACGTCAAGTGCAGAGGGATATGGTGCTCTCTCTCCCCTCACGCATATCAAATAATTTTAGTACATTATTGTTGCGTGACTTGTGTTACGCATGGTGCTCTTAGACAACTCTGAAATTCCTTTTATTCCTATGTCCTTTTTTGCACTGCCCAGAAAGAAGCTGTATCTACTTCTCATTACTCCCAGACTAACACGATTGAATATGAGATGGCTATGTCTTGGTGCTTACTACAATCGAAAGCTGATAGATGGTGGATCAAGCTTTATGAGGTGCGTGAAAGAAGTTGAGTCGATCCTGCTGAATCTAGCGAATGTTTTGTTCAGTACATTTCAATTGAAAATTCTATGTATATTGCTGTGTTTTTATCAGCAGCAAAATGTTAATTTAAAGAAACTGACAAGTGATCTCAAGTCGAAATGAACATCAGCTTCGAAGCAGTGTCGTTTTGGTTAGTAATTCCACCTTTCAAGTTCTCAACTCTTGGTCTGAAAATATTATTCTCTTATTCTTGGATCTTGGTGCACTCCTTTTCTCTTGAGATACACGTGCAGAAACAAAAGTGTTCTGTAGTTCTTGTGCATACACAACATACCTGATCAAGAAGTTTCTTGTTTTTATTCATCTAGAACACATAAAGTGAAGATGTCCATGTTTTATTTCTTCGTAATTCAGGTGAGAGCCGTGGCTAATCTCCTGTGCAAACCGGAAGAAGGCCAGATTATGTGGCTCTGCCTTGTCTAGCAACACCGATAGGGTATTGCCTTTACTGGTTGTTTAGAGAGTTGCCGAAGACTGTTGTGCATTTTAAAAAGATATTGGTAGAATCTATGTAATTGTTAACTCGTTCTGCAATATCTCAAGGTTTGCAAAAGAGTTGCATTTTGGAATAGAGATTCAACTAGTACTCAATTTATCATCCATGTTGCATGTTTTCTGGATATAGACAAAAATACAGATACAATATGATTCATGCACGGGAGCAATCAAAAGATTAGGTTCTCATATGGAAACTTTAACCTGGCTACAGAAATCAGTCAATCAGTACACTATCAATTTCCCAAGTCTAATTTCAGCAATATTCTCTAGTATTTATCTGAGTCCTGTAGTCCATAGCAAGTCAATATATTCCTTGGCATTTTGATTTTAATCTTTTATCTTTATCTGTGTAGTTTAATTTCCAATAACATGTAGTTCTTAGTTTGATAATGCTGTGAATCTTCTACGTGTGCCACAAGATGTCCGATCAAATTCGCATCAGTTTATTCGATGTAATTCATATAACATCCAAGCACTCAATTTGTTTCCAGTGTCGCAAGTCCGACGAAGATTTTAAACATGATTCTCGTGGAGAGGGATTAGCAATTACGGTCTACCAAAATTTAGTGGATTCAAATGTTTTTACATTTAATCTCTGATGTTTTTATTTATCGTTCTCAAGGAAAATAAGTGAATAATTATTAAAATTTTGATATACAGCATATTGGTTATGTTCCTATTCAAGTAATTTGCTTTCATTTTGATAAGTAGTACCCTTACATTTTTAAGAAGTTTCCTTGATTTATAGTCGTCATAATTTTGCCTCAACTTAGTACATGCAGTGCATAATTAATTTATTTAGTTGGGGAGAAGATTCTTAAATTTGGTTTTAAATTAAACATTACGTGCTAAACTTGAATTTTTTTTTTTTGGCAGGTGAGCTACAACAAGTTATCGACCATTTAATTTTAATTAATAAAGCAAAATCTTCCATTTTACCTAATCCTCGCCTTTAGTTGCTGGTCCCTTCTTTCCCTTTGATGTAATAGAAATTTGACTTTAAAATTGCAGAAGACAACTTTTTAGTCATTTGATTTTAGAAAAGTGACAGACTTGAATATCAGTTCAAAATATTTTATACTTATTTTCATCATAGTTTTAATTTGACACAATTAGTTGTCAATGTCAATGTCTTCACTTTGAGAGATCAAAATACACTTCTTTTAAAAATTTAATTACTTTACTTTTTCTTCACAATTTTATCTATGGGTAAAAAGATTTTTTTTTTAAAAAAGACTCCCTTGATAATTTAAAAATACGTCGTGTTTTAAACAATTTATGTGATAATTTAAACGACGCATTGCATTTATATTGAAAAAGTTATCTTTGACGTATAGTGATGCTCACGGGAAATCTAGGGTCCGATTCTAGCGAGTGTCATTAGCCCTGACGCAGGTTTCAAAATGGTCCCGAGCCTGAAATCACGAATAAGACCGTTAGAAGGGGACCAGGAGGGTGTCCTGGCGTAGCCCCTCCGACGCTCAAGTCATAGACTGAGAATATAAGTGAAGAGCAGCTAAGGGTGCTGCTGTAAACAATATATTGAATCCATCGAATGAACACTCAAACTTGGTATTTATAGGAGAATACCTGGGCCCTTGATGTACCTGTCTTCCATTTGGGCTTGGGATGGGTCAGGGGTAGTGGCCCCATCCATGAGGTATCACCAATCTCCCCCTCCCGAGTCGAACTGAATCGCAGGTTCGAAGTTCGATTAGTTGTGCTGTCCTCGTGTTACCTGGTGCGAGTTGTGCATTTTATTCCAGCCGTCCGTCAGTCTCCAAAAATTTGGAAACGAATCAAATCGCAATCTTGCTTCGAAGGAAAAGATATCAAATCAAATCGTAATCTCCTCCTGAATGGTAAGATTTGGTATGAGCTCAAGTCAGAGATCACGAATAAGACCGTTAGAAGGGGGCCAGGAGGGTGTCCTAGCGTAGCGCGTCGGAGGGGCTACGCCAGGACACCCTCCTGGCCCCCTTCTAACGGTCTTATTCGTGATTTCAGGCTCGGGATCATTTTGAAGCCTGCCTCTGGACTAGTGACACTCGTTATAGGGGAGCTCATACCAAATCTTACCATTAAGGAGGAGATTACGATTTGATTTAATATCTTTTCCTTCGAAGCAAGATTGCGATTTGATTCGTTTCCAAATTTTTGGAGACTGACGGACGGTTGAAAGAAAATGCACAACTCGCACCAGGTAACACGAGGACAGCACAACTAATCGAACTTCGAACCTGCAATTCAATTCGACTCTGGAGGGGGAGACTGGTGATACCCCATGGATGAGCCCACTACCCCTGACCCATCCCAAGCCCAAATGGAAGACAGGTCCATCAAGGGCCCAGGTATTCTCCTATAAATACCAAGTTTGAGTGTTCATTCGATGGATTCAATATATTGTTTTCAGCAGCACCCTTAGCTGCTCTTCACTTATATTCTCAGTCTATGACTTGGGCGTCGGAGGGGCTACGCCAGGACACCCTCCTGGCCCCCTTCTAACGGTCTTATTCGTGATTTCAGGCTCGGGACCATTTTGAAACCTGCGTCAGGGCTAGTGACACTCGCTAGAATCGGACCCTAAATTTTTCGTGAATATCATATAGTAAAGTTAGCTTATGTTAATATTAGATAAATTAAACGATAATTTTCTTTGTGCTATGAAGATATATCCTGAATAATGATCTACCCATGAATCAAATGAGGCGCGATGAATTGTAAAATTTTGGTCTAAAAAATAGTAAAATTTCAGTAATTATTGGTCATCCAAGCAATAGTGTAGAATTCTTATAGAAATACATCTAAAATCAATTAATATATCAATCTATCGATTTAATCGAGAAAATTGATAACGCAAAATAAAAAATGTGATAAAAACTATTTACCAAACCATTATAAAATCTCGATATCAATAATTATTGATAATCCAAGCAAGAATATAAGAATTTGAGTGAAAAATCTAAAATCCATTGATATAACAATCTTCGATAGACTTAGAGAGTGTTTACAACTTTTAACAAACTGATTATTAAATTTTTCATTGTAAATAAAAATTTAATAATCAGTTTTCGTTAACAGCCCACTCAGTCGATTGAGATCAGTTAATCGATAAAGATACTTTGATAATGCAACGTAGAGACTTAAGATTTTTAAAAAATAAAACTATGAAATCTGGATAAATATTGGAGAACCTAAAAATAGATTTAAATTAGGTTAGTATGGAGAAATTTTGAACTCGTTCGTTGAAGCAAATTGTCCCTCAAACGATCAGAACGACGCCGTTCCACCTCGAAAAATGTGACCGTTGCTCCCTCCTTTTTCGAAAAACTTAAAAAACGCGATTTTTCTGAATTTAAGTGGTTCCCCAAATCAAATCAGTAGGAATTGTACGTAACTGGGTGAATGAAACCGCAGAAAACTCTCTCTTTCTCTCTCTCTGCGTGACATTTTGTCTGTTTCTCCTTTCCTCCTCAGCATTCATCATTTCTTCATCCACCCTTTCTCAAAAGGAAGAAAATAATTGTAAATTCGGAGCGAATGTATCTCTTGCAAAATATGGTCGGAGTTTCCTAGGATTTATAGAGGTGTTTTTTTGCTTTCATTTTTTAGTGCTTTGCTTCAGTCCCATTTACTAAATCCTCCTACCCTTGGTGGAATAATCAAGAAAGATTCAATCTTTACGCGAAGAAATGACCGCTTCTGTGTGATTTGTGCTTTTTGTTTGTGGTCATGTGAGAGTATACTTATCTTGTATGAGCGAAATTAAATCCCGCGATACCCTATTTGTTTTGAGCTTGGATTAGACAGAGGGAGGAAGAAATGGGATGTGCTCAGTCGAAAATCGACAATGAGGAGTCTGTTTCGAGGTGCAAAGAGAGGAGAAATTTGATGAAAGAAGCCGTGGTCTTGAGAACTGCTTTCGCTTCAGCTCATTCTGGTTTCTCTGTGTCCCTTAAAGATACTGGTGCCGCCTTGAGCGATTATGCCCAAGGAGAGGTGCCGCCACCTCGTCCGGAGGCTGTGGTGCAACAGGAGCCCTCCTCCTCCGACAATCCTCCGCCACCACCCCCTCCTCCGGTGGAATCAACCCTTCCTCCCCCTCCTCCGCCCCTTCCAAGCTTTTCACCCATCACGCCCCTTCAGCGTTCTGTTACTATGCCAGCTGTGGTGTCACAGATGGAGAAGAAGAAGGGGATTTCCATTGATGAGAGTGATATTTATGAAGAAGAAGAGGAGGAAGAAGACAAAGGAAGGTTTCGTAGGACGAAGAAAGAGGTCGTGGAGGTGGGATCGGAAACTCCGACGAGAACTCCCCATCAAATGACTCCGCCGGAGATTAAAGGCATGGCTTGGGATTATTTCTTTATGGACAATATGCCTCAACAACCATTGGATGAGGTTGAAGATGAAGAGCGAGGTTATATGGAAGAGAGAAGTGGCGACCACAGCGGAAATATCAATTTCAATAGTATTGGAGGAACGGTGGAGTTCAAGACTCCGGAAAAGCAAGTGGGATCTGAGAGGATTGAAGAGTTCAAGACACCGGACGAGACACCGGTAAGTGTGGCAATGGAGAAGCACTTTTTGCACTCAAAAACAGCGCCACCGGCAATTAATAAAGTTGGATTAGGTGTTGGAAAGTTGGTGGGAAATACCAACAGTGTGGATTTGCTGAAAGTTTTGAGTGATATTGATGACCATTTCCTCAAGGCTTCTCAAAGTGCACAGGAGGTATCGAAGATGTTGGAGGCCACCCGATTGCATTATCATTCAAATTTTGCAGACAATCGAGGTGATAATAGAATTTCGTAACATTGGCTCCAATTCTTGCTTGTTATTAGTTATGTTCAATTATAATATACCTGGATCGATTTTATTTATTCACAGAGGCAGTTTGATGCTTGAACCATACACACAGGGGAGACTTGTTCGAAAAATTCGAGTTACCTTTATTGAAGGCCTTAGCTTGAATCATGAACCCAAACACTTGGATTTGTGAAAACTTAAACCTTTGTAACTTGAATGTAGTTTAAAGCTATTAAAAAACAAATACCATGTTGTCAAGTCTCTGTTGAATTTGAACGACTTGTTAAGATTTGTGAAGAATATCTTCGTTTAGTCGTGGCATGATATAATGATCAGATTTTACTGTCTTGAAGTTGACAGATATTGTCACTCTTATCTTTCAGGGCACATTGACCATGCTGCGAGAGTCATGCAAGTTATAACATGGAATAAATCTTTCAAAGGTGCGGACAATAGTAGTGAAGGAACAAAGGATAATGTCGATGCTGAAGATTATGAGACACATGCCACTGTTTTAGATAAATTGCTCGCATGGGAGAAAAAGCTCTATGAAGAAGTCAAGGTGCATTGATAACTCTCCGACGTTATATGTATTTGACTGTCATCCATGTTCTCTTATTTCCATTTTGTTTTTATTAGTTAGTCACAATTGAAGTTAACTTTAACTACCTTTAGGCCTTGATCAATTCGCATCTCTTTTTCAGTACTGTATGTCTAGAAGTGTTTTTGCTTTTTATCCAGGGATGAAAAAAATATCCCTTTTATTTGTTATGCACTCCTTTGTTGGATGAAAAGGTTTAAATTTTATGTAAAATCTTTCTAAAATTGCAAGTTTCACCCTCCCAAATCCATTGAGGTCACCCCAAGTCCCCAACTGTCCAAATTCTTTTATCCTTATGATGAATGCAAGCTCCGGGTTGTTTATATGTTGTTCTGCTGTGAGTGTTAACTGCATATTTTGTGAATTGAGATACCACTTGTGATTTATTTTTCCTATCCGCTGATAGGCTGGTGAGCTTATAAAACTCGAGTATCAGCGTAAAGTTGCTGTTCTGAACAAACTGAAAAAACGGAAAGCTAGTTCTGAACAACTCGAGAAAGCAAAAGCCGCTGTCAGCCATTTGCACACTCGTTACATAGTCGACATGCAATCCTTGGATTCAACTGTCTCTGAAGTGAATGATATTCGCGACAAACAGTTGCATCCAAAGCTCATCAGTCTTATTCGTGGGTAAGTTCCTTCATCTTCTCTTATACTTTTGAATTCATATTTCTGATTCAATTTCTTGTTGCCTATATAGCTCACTTTTTAATAAACAAGTAGTATTTCTATGGGATTTTAGTTTGCTGTGCTGGATCATGTGTTCTTGGCTGATATTTTCCTTTGGTTTTTATTTTTCATGTTTTTCCCCCAAATAATTAACTATTTGGACTAGTTTAGGCCGTTTTATGATACAAAACCGTGAGATTTTGTTCTGTTGAGATGTATATTACCTATTTTCTTAAAATCAATAATCTTTTAAATGTTGAAGGATGACAAATATGTGGGAATCCATGTGCTCACATCATGATAGTCAGCTCAAGATTGTTACAGATCTCAAATTCCTCGATGTTTCTGGGGTCCACATTGAAACAAGCAAGCACCATCATGAGCGAACCAAACAGCTTTCAACGGTGGTGGACGAATGGCATTCACAGTTTGAAAAACTCGTAACCAATCAAAGACAATACATCAGTTCTCTCAACAGCTGGTTGAAGTTAAACCTCATACCAATCGAGAGTAGCTTGAAAGAAAAAATCTCATCGCCTCCTAGAACTCAAAATCCTCCTATCCAACCACTACTCCATGCCTGGCAGGACCTCCTCGAAAAACTCCCTGATGAAATTGCAAAAAATGCAATTTCCTCCTTTGCAGCAGTTGTAAAGACCATCTTTATCCACCAAGAGGAGGAAATGAAGCTTAAGGACAAGTACGAAGAAACTCGAAAAGAGTATTATCGGAAAAAACAAGCCTACGATGAATGGCATCAAAAATACATGCTACGCAGGACACCGCCAGAGGAAGACACGGTTAAAGCTATAGAAACAGGTGCAAAAGACCCTGTTTCTGAGAGGCAATTTGTGGTGGAAAGCTTGAAGAAGAAGATGGAAGATGAAATGGAAGACCATCAAAAGCACTGTCTTCAAGTGAGGGAAAAGTCGGTCGGGAGCTTGAAAATCAGGTTACCTGACCTTTTTCGGGCCCTATACGACTATGCTCATGCATGCTACGATGCTTATGAGAGACTGAGATTGATTACAGAGTCTCAGCATGTCAAATGATCATCCCTGTGCGATCTTTTTGTAGGAGATTTAAGTTTGGAGTTTTGTTGTCTTTCATTGATGGTAACTGGGATTGTATTTTGATTGCAGACTTATTTATGTGGCGTATTTAGGCTCATCGTCTTTTAATGTGCAAACTTGTAACTAGCATAGTCTATTGATTTTTATTTTTTTTTAAGTTTTTACAAAGCTAATTCTCCTTGGGACCACACGCCTATACGTACGCTGCGTGAGTTTGGTTCGTGAATTAATTGTTGATTCACAGAATTGCGGCTTATAGTATCGGTTCATAACCTG
This sequence comes from Primulina tabacum, assembly GCF_025594145.1. Lineage (NCBI taxonomy): Eukaryota > Viridiplantae > Streptophyta > Magnoliopsida > Lamiales > Gesneriaceae > Primulina > Primulina tabacum. Next base: position 738,579 of record NC_134564.1, read on the forward strand.
CCTATAGAATATCAACGAGGCCAAGGAAATAGAATCACACAGAGCATTGGAACTTGAATTAATTTGGTTTCAACTTTATCTCTCTCTATTAAGAAATAACTCGAATAATATGTTCAAGATATTCAAGATCGATTCTTCATCTAAGTGAATTTTTTAAAAAAACTAATAAATATATTAAACATCTCGAGTTATGAAATATAATTATTTAAGCTACGATTAAACCTAAAAACATATCTGAGCTCCACTCAAGTTTTGATAAGTCTAATGATATTCCTATTTCCAACAGATTCAAACTCCACTGACGGGTACAGAGCACATATCAAACCACCACATTCATATGAATGGCGAATATGGATAATATAAAATATCTGTTTCCAATATGTAATTTATTAGTCTACAACAATAAAGAAAAGGTTGTAATACGGTCAGCCCATTTTTGTGACTGCAGCATGCATTGCATCTGCAAGATGTGGCACGGTCTTCGTACTCAGCCCAGCCATGCTAATTCGCCTGCACAAGTAACAAGATTAATAGATTATCCTGACGCACCGAGTTTCACAGATGCGTCGTATCGTATAAGAATTTATTATGTTGGTTATACTGGATTTTCATTGAGAGGGAGAATACAGCGAACCTCAGGACACTTCGCAAACAGATACATGACATAGTCAATGACGAGCACCGATTTTAAACAGAATTTTATCATGTTACACAATGCTCCTGGGGTCCTCCACTACACTATAAATGTTTACCAGACACGTCCCGTGAGAATCTAGAGGTATGGACAGTGCAGGGAGTAACACTGGATTAGAAATGCTGTGTGTGTGATTGGGGGGGTTAGACAGGGTAGCAGAATACAATATCGAGTAGCCGGAAATATCCAATAAATAATTTTTACCCATCGGATGTCATGTATATGTGGTATTCTTTTCTCATGAAGGCTACTTGCTCTGAATTAAGTCCAGTGAATGTAAACATCCCAATTTGCTTGATAATGTGACTCCAGTCACCAGGTGTATCTGCCAGCATGAGATGGAACGTGCCAAATTAATATCAATACAAAACATCTTCTAAATATGAGAAATAGTGCAATTGGTGAACCACCAATACGCAAAGAGAAGCAATATTTAGACTTTTATCCTCTTCAATAACTATATAATTAGCATTTTTCCTAGCAGAAAGCCTGGGTTGATTTGGTGATTGTAATGGGAGGTTAAAAGCCACATGAAAGCGAAGCCGAATATCACAATCATCTAATTTTCCTTGTCATAAAATAGACGTTACAGCTACAAATTTAGAAAAGGGAGACTTATGCCATAGATACCATAAGTGATTGGCTCTACTCACAAGATTTGACATAATAGAATCATATAATGACAGAAAGAATCCAAAATAGGCATGCATTTCTAAATGTGATGGTTTGCGGGTGCTATCAATTGCCATATAGTTGTCCACACATTCAGAAAGTCTCAGACACAGTAAAAGATGGGAAGTGCAACTGATAACAAGTGTGGGGGCTCCTGTGAGGAGAAAAGATAAAAAAAGCACAAAGAATTAAATCTTAAATACCTCTAGCATGTAAAGCATCTAGAAGCTGGTGGCGCATGCTAATAATACGATCAGCCATCGCTTTCAGCTCATTTGTCCACTCTTGAAACATAGAGCTGCAGGTTCGTAAATCAGTGACCTTATGTTAGTAAATACATCCACGGTCCAGGTACATTTATTTTTTGACATTCTTTTCATATCATGTGAAATATGTATAATTCCATTTAAATACCCAAGGGCTCAAAACATTTGTGGTGCATCGCATATGTTACAACAGTAAACCACAACATTTCATACCTGTCCTTGAGGATCGTTCCCACAATTGATGCGCCATGAATGGGTGGGTTTGAATACATTGGCCTGATCACCAGCTTCAATTGAGACTCCACCCTACCTGCCACATCCGCAGTTCTGCAAACCTGGAAAAATTTTCTGGAATGATAATCCCTCCGCACTCATGTTTACTATACTTGACCACCTCGAATATGCAGATATAGTGCTAATTGTTTAGTTTATATTATGAACCTACACAGATATTGGTGCTTGAAGCCTCCTAGAAATGCTAATTTTGGACTATTTTCTCCACTCCACTCCAGTGTTGAATTTTCTTGAACATCTTATACATGCATCAGTACTAATTGCAAACAGATATTTAAAAAAAAATGAAAAACAGACAACGCTGAGGATGAAATGAATCCTTACTATACTTTATTAATTTCATGTCGCAATACAATATTCAGCATCAATCAAGGACACATTAGCAGCATAAAAGAGCAACCTCAAAAAATAGGTTTCTCACAGACAAAGGAGATCAGTGTTTTTCCAGTAATACTTGAATAAAATGGAGATGCTGTCGAACATAGTGAGAATGAATTGATCAGTTCTCACAAAGTTAACATTTGAATGGTGCCATTGTCAGATGATTACGTGAGAAAAATCAAGTCATTTGCCTCTTTCTTTGATTAGTATGGACTTTTAAAATCACTAGCAACAAGAAGATTGGGGAAGACCGCATATGACACATTTTTTAATGTTAAAATATTCAATAAAGTGTGTGATCACAACTAAATAAAATCTGTTACCGATGTCATTCATTGTCTTTCGAACTTACAATGCTTAGGGCACCAACACGCTCCCCATAGAGGCCCAAGTTTTTAGCATAACTTTGAGCCACAAGACATTCACCCCCATCTGCTACAAACATCCGAACAGACTGAGCATCTGAATCCAAGTTTCCGCTTGCAAAACCCTAAAGCAAAGAAATTTAAATTAATGCACTGTGCGAATTGATACTACAGAGCAGTCTGACTCAAATTTAGATACTATAAACATAATTTCAAATTCCATGCATGACAGTTCAATCACCTGATAAGCACTATCAAAGAAAGGCAGCAATGCCTTTGATCTCATCAACTTTCTAATCTGCTCCCACTGTTGGGTAGTAGGATCAACCCCTGTTGGATTATGAGCACATGCATGCAGAAGCACAATGGATCCGGAAGGAGCCGATCCAAGGTCTTCCTCCAAGCCTGTCATTTTCACAAACCTACATATCTTAGTCCTTAGATATCATCCAAACAAACAAGAGATCCATGTGGTAAAGCATTTATGAGCATATGCATTTCTAAGTCAATGAAACAGTAAACAAATGATGCTACAGTTTAAGGTTAAAAAACGGAGATATATGGCCATGTATTCATTGAAACTCACTACCTAGAACACTATCCGAGGCAGTATTCAACTAAAAATCACTGCAACAAAAAGTTTATTTGACACATTTTAATGCAGGTTTTGTGTTACTGAACAGGAGCCACACTTAGTAGATACACTGCAGGGTAAATATCAGTTTAACAGATGATAGTCTTCCACAAAGCAAGGACGCAAAGTAAAATATGGCAGCCAAAACTCGATCCCAAAGTGCAAAAGCAGTACATTTAATTATAAGAGAATATTTTCAAACCTTGGAAATCAAGTCCACGAGTTGCAGGATCATAGTAGCGATAAGTCTTTACAGATAATCCGGCCAAACCAAAAACTTTGGGGTGGTTTCCCCATGTTGGCACTGGAATATACATGGTACGCTGCAAACACGTGGGCAATGGCTAAATGATGACTAAATCCATATTGCCACAAGTAAAGAGGAGAGAAAGGTTTAAGTAGAGCTAAACCTAAAGGATTTAAACTCACTTGATGATAGTGCCGTGCCAAAAATTCACCACCAACCCTCAGCGAGCCAGTACCAGATAAGCACTGAACAGTTGTGACCCTGTTTTCTCGAATAGCAGGACTACTTGCAAGAACACAAAGAAGTGATTCACAAAGATCTACTATTTTACAAGTCAAAACAGAAGGAAACCCAAGCAAGGACAGAAAGCTATCAGTGGACAATAAGGCTCAGCTCACAACTAGAAAGAACAAGTATCATGATACAATGAAGGATAAGAGTGGCCAACATCAAGTTTAAGCAAGCCAGATTGGAGCAAGAAGCTATGGACTGAACAGGAGTTGGGCAAAGCAACACGAATGGAATAAATCCGGTGATAAGACAACAAATGAAGGGCATTTATATTGTTAACATTCCTCTTGCATTAATCTATAGATGTTATTTCTTCGGAGAGACACCGCATTTCCATGAGAGCTAGTAAAAGATAAAATGTGATACCTAAAGGGAAAAAATCAGTTGACAAAGTGTGTCGTTTTGACGTAATTATGCATTCAACATAACATCTAGGATTCACGAGAAGAATGAAAGTAGATATGGTATTTCTATTCGACGGTATTGTTTACAAAAAAACCACTCAATGCTACCATAGGCTACAAAAGTGCTAGTAAAAGAAACCAAGGCTCTATTATTATCGTCAAACCTGGTTGAATCAAACTTTGAAGCCTTCATGGATAAACAAGCAGACAGTCATTGCAGAGTTTAATACACAGATTACCTGTCAGAACCAAGAATGAGCTTTGCACTCAGTTTGTTGAAATCTGCTAATCCAACAATGGGGAGATACTCCTTTACACGAGAGCTGCGTCAGAATTGAATTTATCACCGCATTCAACAATCCTGAAATCTCCAAACACAAAACTACGACATATACCTGTCATTGACTAGCATTTGCTCTGCTTTTCTAACAACATTCAAAACAAGAGGTTTTCCTTCCTGTGGTTACACGATCAAGTTAAGATCCGCACTAATGAAATCAGTATTTATATATCATTGAAGACCGAGCAATTCACCTCTGTCCGATATGCACCGACTCCCAAATTCAATTTCACCGGGCTAGGGTCTTTATTGTACGCAACAGTCACCTTTATAATCAAAATTGGTCAAGAAAGTTTAAAACTGAGTGGAACAAAGTATTCGTAACATGCTATCAGATCTGATCAACATCTTAAAACATCAATCATTGATAATTTAAAATAATAATAATTATAATTATTATTGTAAAGAATCGAACAGATCATGCAGATTTCCAAAACATAGAGAGTTACTCCGAGAATAGGATCTTCGGGAGCTTGAACAACGTGGTGAAAGACAGAATTCTGACCGCCGGAGAATCCAGAAGTCGGCGAAACGTCGATGGATTGGTTGGCGGAGTCCATAGTAGAGCTTTCGAGATGTCTAGCCAAAGTAGTCAGCCTCCGATCCGCGGGTGATGATGGTGCAATGTTGCCCTTGTGCATGATACTAATCAAAAAGACGAATATTATGCCTTTTCCTTTGTGCTAAATTACGCCAGGCGCGCATGCAAACTGACTCGGCTTCACCATAAATGTAAACAAATCTCTCCGTGACGTGCCACTATTTATTTAATATCTTAAATTATTTTCAATTTTCGCAAATACGACTGAGTATGTCTCTTGTAATACGCATAATACGAGTCAATCTTACGCATATTTATAATAAAAATAATACTTTTGACATAAAAATAATATTTATTCATGGTTCACTTAAATAGAATATTTATCTCACAAAATTGATACATGAGACCGTTTCACATAAGTTTTTGTGAATAAATTTAGCTAACATCATATCATATAACAAAATAAATATTAATATGTGGAATAAAATACGATATGATTTAATTTTTTTTAACTATAATATGATATTTTATATTTTTAATATATGTCCATGATATTTTTGTCATGATAATTGTCCAGATTCTAATTCTATTTTATGTAGTTATTACGGTTGATCACCCAATTCATTGAAGGATAAGAAACGAGGTGGCCAGTCCGGTACGGCACGTCTTCCCTCCTTCATTTAAAGTGTGACTATTCAAAAATTACGTCGGTTGAGGAATAGATAAGATGATCAAATTTCACGCTTCTCAAACAATGATGACACATATCCAAATGAATTTCTACCAGACAATACATCCACAAAATCGCACTAGAACTAAACATAGAACGCTCACTCCAGTTTTATCCTGTCAACATCATTCATCAACCCTTCAAGCTGCAGGGGAAAAAAACAAAAATAACAGATTAAATCACGGGGACGTAAATGTAAAGAAAATTGGACAATATTTGTGACGTTCGGATCACAGCGTGCCTTGACAACTTGTCGCATGAAGTAATCTCCATAGCGCTTTGCAGGTTTGGATTCAACAATATGAACCATGTCCTGAAATTGAGGAATAAATAAGGCAGATGTTCTAAATATTACAAACTCACCACTTGAAAAATTAGAAATCATGGAAGCAAAAAACATACTACAGCATTCCCAAATGAATTAGGACGTGAAGAAAATTTCCAAAAACTCACATCATCGATGTAGAAATCCACATCAGCATTGGAAATAACTTTTCCATCGGAATCTACAGGATGAGTTTTGTGCTTGTACGTGATTAAGATTGTCCTGTGGATAAACATAGCAAAACTGGTTAATAAGTATAACTAGTCTAATCTTCAGACCACTTGCTAGAAACCATCAATTTTTTGGACAAATTTGCATTGTGGCACTTTTAAAATTGTAATAATAGTTAAAGTTGCATGATCCAATATACATATTTCAAATTAGAATAAGGTCAGCATAACGCATGGATGAAAAGTAGGGAACTTCAATTGGTAAATGCAGAATCTGACCTTAAAGTAGGTTCATCTACATCCATGTAAGTTGCGAGTTTTCCAAGGGATATTGTGGAGTACACTTTCAAGAAAGTTCGGACCCCTGACAATAGCTGTTGCTGCTTCACTTCATAAAGAAATAACTTCAACTGTAGCCTATAAGCATCCTGAAAAAATTGAAGCACGTATCACCATCAATTACCGTCAAATATTCAACAGCCAGCATAAAAGAGGCACAATTCTTGAGATACTTTAATTAAAAATAATGCGATAATGACGGTGATACAAAACTACAAAAACATTTCTGAACGTGATTAAGTAGAGGAATTGAGGCACACAAAGCATTTAACAATAGAGAATTTCTGGGCCAAAGAAAAACAAAAAGAATATTACAAGTAGTGCACGGGGCCAGAAGCAATGTAAAGGCAATAAAAAGGTGTTGATTAAAGAAAAATAGGAAAACAGCCGTCATGCCAGATTAGTAAAAACCACTTGAGTAGAGTATATTTAGAAGAAGATCCCAAACCTGGTTGTAATTAACTAGAGGATCCTCATAGCTCGGAGCAGAGGGAGTAATGAACTTTGGGCATGCATAAGAGAAGAGCTCATCATATAGAGCAAATCCCTCATCATCAACCCTCTGCATCCTTGACATTTTCTCACCGTACTTCTCCCGCAATTGGGAGTTCACGGTCTCCTCGACAAGCTTAACCAGAGGGCAAAGAGAAAGTGAAATGGCAAGCAAGGCATACATCTGCTCGTTCTTCTTCAAAATCTGATCATACTAAGGAGATTTTTGGTGATATTGCTTAGTCTTGAAAATGTAAATAAGTATTTTATTGAACTCTCGAATTGCCTCCACATATCTGTTATGAATTGAATGGGGTATGTATTAGGATGGATTACAGAGATGAGAGAATTCAACAATATGACTCCAGATAATGAAACAAATAGATAGAAATCTGGCAAACAATCAATAACTATCTGATAGGATGAAATATTAAGAAACTGGTGCAGATAATTGAGAGAAAAAACAATAGGAATCTGAAATATTATTAATGCTGAACCCGAATGTTTGAATACAAGTAACTAAATTATATAGAATACTAATCCTAGTCCTAATCTAATACACGTTACGAGTCCTCATTAAAACATACTAGTCCTAACACGATTGAAATGCCAAGTCTCCTAATGTATTAAATTACTACTTCTAATGCAAATAAAATCTGAAAAATTAAAACTAGTTAAACTAGTTCTGCGTCAGAATCATTAATTAAAATTTATTGGGAACCAATATCATCACAAAGCTAGATGCATAGAGGTGAATACAGAGAAACCAACCTTCGTAGCATAAGATTTACAAATCCATAATGATATATAGCAGCTATGTGGCTTCCAATTACACTGGTGTACACGCCTCTTGTTGACTTATGTCAATCGGAAGTACACGCTTCAAGCCGGTATGATAATCACCCAGTAAACAATGAACTCTAAGTAGACCTATCATACTAAAATACCCCAACACCTTCAAGACATTACTACCACCACCGTAGTCATATCCATCAGTAGCAGTAAACTGTTCAAGCCCTTGCTTCTCCTGCTCCAGTATTTGAATGATCATAGACTTCTCCTCGAGGGCTTGTAAATAATTGAGGATGCCATAAACATTCCAAGCCTAAGAGGCAAAACATGAAACAACACTAAGAGATGGTTTTCTCAGGATCCTAGGTGGATTAAATGTTATGCATAGACAACCAGAACAAGAACATAAAAGATTCATTTCTTATAATTAGTTTAATTAGGTCCACGTTTCTTTCAATGATCGAACAAAAAAATCTGTTAAAAGTATTACCTTTTCAGGAAAACTTTCACATACAGACACAGACACTGCCCAAATACATAATCGTCTACTTCAACAAACCTGATCATGTTGTCTCAGAAGTGAAATCTCTTGCTCGGTCTTGTTCTCCATCTTGGCGCGATATTGACAAAACGACTGAAACTGGTACACGAATTCATCCACCATGTCCCACAACCACTGATTTGGCAGTTGCATATTCACTACTCCATGCAACACAACCTGCAAACAATGACAAATACATACTTCCAGTTTTAATTATTATAATTATAATAAAATAAGTCAAAATCAGTTAACACAAAAGGCCTACACTGCTGAAAATCGAGGCTCATTTCACCATCGATTCATACTCCATAATCAATGTGGACTCAGCCAATCCACATTTCTTAAAAAAAATCGATTGAAAATTATCTATTAAGGCTTCACAGTGCACCTGACACTGTAAGTCAAACAAAAACCCCCTCACTAACCAAAAAGAATCACACTGCAGCAGCTTATCCTTAGCGACTTATGCATGAGTATCATCACAGCCAAATCTCAATCATCTCATCCGATCGTCCTCAATTATTTACAAGCCCTCGAGGAGAAGTAAAGGTGGCGCTTGCAAAACTGAATGAAAGTATTATAAACAAGACAGCAGCACAAAATGATAAATAATTCCTGAAAAAGAACATATCAATAAAACATGAATTTCTCAAACCTGAAAGAGGCTGCAGTAGTTATCCCAGGAATCAATACGCTGCTTGAGCGTAGGCGAAAGCCTAGCGTACAAATGGCGAAACCACATCTCGCGATACAGCAAGCAAAAGACATGATCGTTATCAACATAGGGAGCGACGGCATCAACGGAAGGCCAAGGAGAATCCTTGAAGAAGCGGTCGCTGATGCTCTGAAAGGAATTATCGTACATCTGGTGGATCTCGTAGACGTTCTTCTCCCTTATGTGGCGGTACATATGAACCACGAAAGACTTCACCGAATCGGGTACATAGTTGGGGTCGTATCCGAGTGCGGCGGAGTCGGATTGCTCGTATGACGTTGCTCCAGCCATTGTTGATGAAGATTATCCGAGCCGTATTAGCGTCTGCCCAAACTCTTGTTTCTTTTTAAGCTTTAACAGTACATATCTAGTTTATTAATTTTTTTAAATCAATTCGATATAACATATATTGATGATTTTCTGTTTTTGAAGAAGAAATGATTTTCTGTTTCAAAACTGAGTTTTGTCGAATTTCATTGATTCGATGACTTCATTTATCTCAGATATTTTACACGGTGTATGTAAATTTCGATTGATTTCAGATACCATAGTCCTTTCAACGGAAATAAAGAGTTTTTTTTTTTAATAATGGAGAGAAATAATTTTTGGGAATGTGTATCGCTTTCTGTTCAAAAAGATGAAATTATATATATATATATATATATATGTATGTATATATTTATTTGCATGTATGTAATATATGAATTGGAAGAAAAAAGTACAACTCGTGACTACATCTTAGTGAAACATAAACTGCTCCTACGTTGGTACAAAACTCCACGCCAAAGCACCACAACTCTACAAATCGTGTAAATGCATCAACACAAGCTGGCACCTAATTTTGTCAGTTGAATCGAACTCGATGCTTGTGTGACAGTTAGACAATACATCCAAAGTGTGAGCGATACACCTAACATCAAAAAGTTTCACACTTTTTGACGACTGGAGTTTGTTCGAGTCACGGTTGGAACTTCGATATAGTCATCAGGCTCGTCCTCCTCATCAGAGGACAGGAAAGACGGACCCATCCATGTTTTAAAACCATCATTTACACGTCTCTCAACATCTGGGGTGAATTCTATTGGGTCTGCTTCGAGCATTTCAAGCCCGCTGTTCCTCCCAGCAAAGTCGCTTTCATCCAGAATTGTTGCTGCTTTTCTTCTGAGGAAGAAGGCGGTTCCTCCGTGGAGAACAGCCAAGCCCCACGTGGTTATTTCATAGCACCAAAACAATGCAACTGAGCAGCTGCTACCGAGTGTGAGAAGTGTTGAACCGAGAAATAGAGCAAGAAGGCAAAAAATGATGGTAAATGCAATGTTTAGGATTGATAGACAGCGCACTCCACCTGTAAATGGAAAAGAACAGAAAAACATTTGCTCAGTGAATCTCGTTTGGAAAGCAAAGGAAGACACCGTACAATTTTTATTTGAAAATATAGCCTCAGCCATGCAACAAAATTATAGCTGATATGATTTCCTATACCAATGTCAGACGAGGTACTTTCTGATGATAGCTTGAAATTGGAAAGAAAGCATTTTGAAAATAGACTACACAATAAATGCAAATGACAGACATTCTTTGAAATCTGAAAACCACAAATCACAAGCAGAGGGACATGCATGGATACCCAAGACCGTAATAATAAAATGGGAATTCTTCTAGATGAAATCCAGGCATAAAAAACAAAGCTATGCTTCACATACCTTGACACTCACAAACCACAAGTAACACAAGAATTTTCATTATCTTTTTTTCCTTCAATCAAGTTCAAGCATAAATGACCGATTTTTATTTATTGATTTATGTTTTACAATGAGTCTTGGCACCTCTTTGACATGCGCTTCTATCACATCTGTTTCCACTACACTACTTAGCAATTTTCTTTCCGCAAATTGAATACTATTTGACCAGAAAACAGCAGGTCAAATATTCAGCATCAATCAAGGACACATTAGCAGCATAAAAGAGCAACCTCAAAAAATAGGTTTCTCACAGACAAAGGAGATCAGTGTTTTTCCAGTAATACTTGAATAAAATGGAGATGCTGTCGAACATAGTGAGAATGAATTGATCAGTTCTCACAAAGTTAACATTTGAATGGTGCCATTGTCAGATGATTACGTGAGAAAAATCAAGTCATTTGCCTCTTTCTTTGATTAGTATGGACTTTTAAAATCACTAGCAACAAGAAGATTGGGGAAGACCGCATATGACACATTTTTTAATGTTAAAATATTCAATAAAGTGTGTGATCACAACTAAATAAAATCTGTTACCGATGTCATTCATTGTCTTTCGAACTTACAATGCTTAGGGCACCAACACGCTCCCCATAGAGGCCCAAGTTTTTAGCATAACTTTGAGCCACAAGACATTCACCCCCATCTGCTACAAACATCCGAACAGACTGAGCATCTGAATCCAAGTTTCCGCTTGCAAAACCCTAAAGCAAAGAAATTTAAATTAATGCACGTGCGAATTGATACTACAGAGCAGTCTGACTCAAATTTAGATACTATAAACATAATTTCAAATTCCATGCATGACAGTTCAATCACCTGATAAGCACTATCAAAGAAAGGCAGCAATGCCTTTGATCTCATCAACTTTCTAATCTGCTCCCACTGTTGGGTAGTAGGATCAACCCCTGTTGGATTATGAGCACATGCATGCAGAAGCACAATGGATCCGGAAGGAGCCGATCCAAGGTCTTCCTCCAAGCCTGTCATTTTCACAAACCTACATATCTTAGTCCTTAGATATCATCCAAACAAACAAGAGATCCATGTGGTAAAGCATTTATGAGCATATGCATTTCTAAGTCAATGAAACAGTAAACAAATGATGCTACAATTTAAGGTTAAAAAACGGAGATATATGGCCATGTATTCATTGAAACTCACTACCTAGAACACTATCCGAGGCAGTATTCAACTAAAAATCACTGCAACAAAAAGTTTATTTGACACATTTTAATGCAGGTTTTGTGTTACTGAACAGGAGCCACACTTAGTAGATACACTGCAGGGTAAATATCAGTTTAACAGACGATAGTCTTCCACAAAGCAAGGACGCAAAGTAAAATATGGCAGCCAAAACTCGATCCCAAAGTGCAAAAGCAGTACATTTAATTATAAGAGAATATTTTCAAACCTTGGAAATCAAGTCCACGAGTTGCAGGATCATAGTAGCGATAAGTCTTTACAGATAATCCGGCCAAACCAAAAACTTTGGGGTGGTTTCCCCATGTTGGCACTGGAATATACATGGTACGCTGCAAACACGTGGGCAATGGCTAAATGATGACTAAATCCATATTGCCACAAGTAAAGAGGAGAGAAAGGTTTAAGTAGAGCTAAACCTAAAGGATTTAAACTCACTTGATGATAGTGCCGTGCCAAAAATTCACCACCAACCCTCAGCGAGCCAGTACCAGATAAGCACTGAACAGTTGTGACCCTGTTTTCTCGAATAGCAGGACTACTTGCAAGAACACAAAGAAGTGATTCACAAAGATCTACTATTTTACAAGTCAAAACAGAAGGAAACCCAAGCAAGGACAGAAAGCTATCAGTGGACAATAAGGCTCAGCTCACAACTAGAAAGAACAAGTATCATGATACAATGAAGGATAAGAGTGGCCAACATCAAGTTTAAGCAAGCCAGATTGGAGCAAGAAGCTATGGACTGAACAGGAGTTGGGCAAAGCAACACGAATGGAATAAATCCGGTGATAAGACAACAAATGAAGGGCATTTATATTGTTAACATTCCTCTTGCATTAATCTATAGATGTTATTTCTTCGGAGAGACACCGCATTTCCATGAGAGCTAGTAAAAGATAAAATGTGATACCTAAAGGGAAAAAATCAGTTGACAAAGTGTGTCGTTTTGACGTAATTATGCATTCAACATAACATCTAGGATTCACGAGAAGAATGAAAGTAGATATGGTATTTCTATTCGACGGTATTGTTTACAAAAAAACCACTCAATGCTACCATAGGCTACAAAAGTGCTAGTAAAAGAAACCAAGGCTCTATTATTATCGTCAAACCTGGTTGAATCAAACTTTGAAGCCTTCATGGATAAACAAGCAGACAGTCATTGCAGAGTTTAATACACAGATTACCTGTCAGAACCAAGAATGAGCTTTGCACTCAGTTTGTTGAAATCTGCTAATCCAACAATGGGGAGATACTCCTTTACACGAGAGCTGCGTCAGAATTGAATTTATCACCGCATTCAACAATCCTGAAATCTCCAAACACAAAACTACGACATATACCTGTCATTGACTAGCATTTGCTCTGCTTTTCTAACAACATTCAAAACAAGAGGTTTTCCTTCCTGTGGTTACACGATCAAGTTAAGATCCGCACTAATGAAATCAGTATTTATATATCATTGAAGACCGAGCAATTCACCTCTGTCCGATATGCACCGACTCCCAAATTCAATTTCACCGGGCTAGGGTCTTTATTGTACGCAACAGTCACCTTTATAATCAAAATTGGTCAAGAAAGTTTAAAACTGAGTGGAACAAAGTATTCGTAACATGCTATCAGATCTGATCAACATCTTAAAACATCAATCATTGATAATTTAAAATAATAATAATTATAATTATTATTGTAAAGAATCGAACAGATCATGCAGATTTCCAAAACATAGAGAGTTACTCCGAGAATAGGATCTTCGGGAGCTTGAACAACGTGGTGAAAGACAGAATTCTGACCGCCGGAGAATCCAGAAGTCGGCGAAACGTCGATGGATTGGTTGGCGGAGTCCATAGTAGAGCTTTCGAGATGTCTAGCCAAAGTAGTCAGCCTCCGATCCGCGGGTGATGATGGTGCAATGTTGCCCTTGTGCATGATACTAATCAAAAAGACGAATATTATGCCTTTTCCTTTGTGCTAAATTACGCCAGGCGCGCATGCAAACTGACTCGGCTTCACCATAAATGTAAACAAATCTCTCCGTGACGTGGCACTATTTATTTAATATCTTAAATTATTTTCAATTTTCGCAAATAAGATCGAGTATGTCTCTTGTAATACGCATAAATACGAGTCAATCTTACGCATATTTATAATAAAAAATAATACTTTTGACATAAAAATAATATTTATTCATGGTTCACTTAAATAGAATATTTATCTCACAAAATTGATACATGAGGCCGTTTCACATAAGTTTTTGTGAATAAATTTAGCTAACATCATATCATATAACAAAATAAATATTAATATGTGGAATAAAATACGATATGATTTAATTTTTTTTTAACTATAATATGATATTTTATATTTTTAATATATGTCCATGATATTTTTGTCATGATAATTGTCCAGATTCTAATTCTATTTTACGTAGTTATTACGGTTGATCACCCAATTCATTGAAGGATAAGAAACGAGGTGGCCAGTCCGGTACGGCACGTCTTCCCTCCTTCATTTAAAGTGTGACTATTCAAAAATTACGTCGGTTGAGGAATAGATAAGATGATCAAATTTCACGCTTCTCAAACAATGATGACACATATCCAAATGAATTTCTACCAGACAATACATCCACAAAATCGCACTAGAACTAAACATAGAACGCTCACTCCAGTTTTATCCTGTCAACATCATTCATCAACCCTTCAAGCTGCAGGGAAAAAAAACAAAAATAACAGATTAAATCACGGGGACGTAAATGTAAAGAAAATTGGACAATATTTGTGACGTTCGGATCACAGCGTGCCTTGACAACTTGTCGCATGAAGTAATCTCCATAGCGCTTTGCAGGTTTGGATTCAACAATATGAACCATGTCCTGAAATTGAGGAATAAATAAGGCAGATGTTCTAAATATTACAAACTCACCACTTGAAAAATTAGAAATCATGGAAGCAAAAAACATACTACAGCATTCCCAAATGAATTAGGACGTGAAGAAAATTTCCAAAAACTCACATCATCGATGTAGAAATCCACATCAGCATTGGAAATAACTTTTCCATCGGAATCTACAGGATGAGTTTTGTGCTTGTACGTGATTAAGATTGTCCTGTGGATAAACATAGCAAAACTGGTTAATAAGTATAACTAGTCTAATCTTCAGACCACTTGCTAGAAACCATCAATTTTTTGGACAAATTTGCATTGTGGCACTTTTAAAATTGTAATAATAGTTAAAGTTGCATGATCCAATATACATATTTCAAATTAGAATAAGGTCAGCATAACGCATGGATGAAAAGTAGGGAACTTCAATTGGTAAATGCAGAATCTGACCTTAAAGTAGGTTCATCTACATCCATGTAAGTTGCGAGTTTTCCAAGGGATATTGTGGAGTACACTTTCAAGAAAGTTCGGACCCCTGACAATAGCTGTTGCTGCTTCACTTCATAAAGAAATAACTTCAACTGTAGCCTATAAGCATCCTGAAAAAATTGAAGCACGTATCACCATCAATTACCGTCAAATATTCAACAGCCAGCATAAAAGAGGCACAATTCTTGAGATACTTTAATTAAAAATAATGCGATAATGACGGTGATACAAAACTACAAAAACATTTCTGAACGTGATTAAGTAGAGGAATTGAGGCACACAAAGCATTTAACAATAGAGAATTTCTGGGCCAAAGAAAAACAAAAAGAATATTACAAGTAGTGCACGGGGCCAGAAGCAATGTAAAGGCAATAAAAAGGTGTTGATTAAAGAAAAATAGGAAAACAGCCGTCATGCCAGATTAGTAAAAACCACTTGAGTAGAGTATATTTAGAAGAAGATCCCAAACCTGGTTGTAATTAACTAGAGGATCCTCATAGCTCGGAGCAGAGGGAGTAATGAACTTTGGGCATGCATAAGAGAAGAGCTCATCATATAGAGCAAATCCCTCATCATCAACCCTCTGCATCCTTGACATTTTCTCACCGTACTTCTCCCGCAATTGGGAGTTCACGGTCTCCTCGACAAGCTTAACCAGAGGGCAAAGAGAAAGTGAAATGGCAAGCAAGGCATACATCTGCTCGTTCTTCTTCAAAATCTGATCATACTAAGGAGATTTTTGGTGATATTGCTTAGTCTTGAAAATGTAAATAAGTATTTTATTGAACTCTCGAATTGCCTCCACATATCTGTTATGAATTGAATGGGGTATGTATTAGGATGGATTACAGAGATGAGAGAATTCAACAATATGACTCCAGATAATGAAACAAATAGATAGAAATCTGGCAAACAATCAATAACTATCTGATAGGATGAAATATTAAGAAACTGGTGCAGATAATTGAGAGAAAAAACAATAGGAATCTGAAATATTATTAATGCTGAACCCGAATGTTTGAATACAAGTAACTAAATTATATAGAATACTAATCCTAGTCCTAATCTAATACACGTTACGAGTCCTCATTAAAACATACTAGTCCTAACACGATTGAAATGCCAAGTCTCCTAATGTATTAAATTACTACTTCTAATGCAAATAAAATCTGAAAAATTAAAACTAGTTAAACTAGTTCTGCGTCAGAATCATTAATTAAAATTTATTGGGAACCAATATCATCACAAAGCTAGATGCATAGAGGTGAATACAGAGAAACCAACCTTCGTAGCATAAGATTTACAAATCCATAATGATATATAGCAGCTATGTGGCTTCCAATTACACTGGTGTACACGCCTCTTGTTGACTTATGTCAATCGGAAGTACACGCTTCAAGCCGGTATGATAATCACCCAGTAAACAATGAACTCTAAGTAGACCTATCATACTAAAATACCCCAACACCTTCAAGACATTACTACCACCACCGTAGTCATATCCATCAGTAGCAGTAAACTGTTCAAGCCCTTGCTTCTCCTGCTCCAGTATTTGAATGATCATAGACTTCTCCTCGAGGGCTTGTAAATAATTGAGGATGCCATAAACATTCCAAGCCTAAGAGGCAAAACATGAAACAACACTAAGAGATGGTTTTCTCAGGATCCTAGGTGGATTAAATGTTATGCATAGACAACCAGAACAAGAACATAAAAGATTCATTTCTTATAATTAGTTTAATTAGGTCCACGTTTCTTTCAATGATCGAACAAAAAAATCTGTTAAAAGTATTACCTTTTCAGGAAAACTTTCACATACAGACACAGACACTGCCCAAATACATAATCGTCTACTTCAACAAACCTGATCATGTTGTCTCAGAAGTGAAATCTCTTGCTCGGTCTTGTTCTCCATCTTGGCGCGATATTGACAAAACGACTGAAACTGGTACACGAATTCATCCACCATGTCCCACAACCACTGATTTGGCAGTTGCATATTCACTACTCCATGCAACACAACCTGCAAACAATGACAAATACATACTTCCAGTTTTAATTATTATAATTATAATAAAATAAGTCAAAATCAGTTAACACAAAAGGCCTACACTGCTGAAAATCGAGGCTCATTTCACCATCGATTCATACTCCATAATCAATGTGGACTCAGCCAATCCACATTTCTTAAAAAAAATCGATTGAAAATTATCTATTAAGGCTTCACAGTGCACCTGACACTGTAAGTCAAACAAAAACCCCCTCACTAACCAAAAAGAATCACACTGCAGCAGCTTATCCTTAGCGACTTATGCATGAGTATCATCACAGCCAAATCTCAATCATCTCATCCGATCGTCCTCAATTATTTACAAGCCCTCGAGGAGAAGTAAAGGTGGCGCTTGCAAAACTGAATGAAAGTATTATAAACAAGACAGCAGCACAAAATGATAAATAATTCCTGAAAAAGAACATATCAATAAAACATGAATTTCTCAAACCTGAAAGAGGCTGCAGTAGTTATCCCAGGAATCAATACGCTGCTTGAGCGTAGGCGAAAGCCTAGCGTACAAATGGCGAAACCACATCTCGCGATACAGCAAGCAAAAGACATGATCGTTATCAACATAGGGAGCGACGGCATCAACGGAAGGCCAAGGAGAATCCTTGAAGAAGCGGTCGCTGATGCTCTGAAAGGAATTATCGTACATCTGGTGGATCTCGTAGACGTTCTTCTCCCTTATGTGGCGGTACATATGAACCACGAAAGACTTCACCGAATCGGGTACATAGTTGGGGTCGTATCCGAGTGCGGCGGAGTCGGATTGCTCGTATGACGTTGCTCCAGCCATTGTTGATGAAGATTATCCGAGCCGTATTAGCGTCTGCCCAAACTCTTGTTTCTTTTTAAGCTTTAACAGTACATATCTAGTTTATTAATTTTTTTAAATCAATTCGATATAACATATATTGATGATTTTCTGTTTTTGAAGAAGAAATGATTTTCTGTTTCAAAACTGAGTTTTGTCGAATTTCATTGATTCGATGACTTCATTTATCTCAGATATTTTACACGGTGTATGTAAATTTCGATTGATTTCAGATACCATAGTCCTTTCAACGGAAATAAAGAGTTTTTTTTTTTAATAATGGAGAGAAATAATTTTTGGGAATGTGTATCGCTTTCTGTTCAAAAAGATGAAATTATATATATATATATATATATATGTATGTATATATTTATTTGCATGTATGTAATATATGAATTGGAAGAAAAAAGTACAACTCGTGACTACATCTTAGTGAAACATAAACTGCTCCTACGTTGGTACAAAACTCCACGCCAAAGCACCACAACTCTACAAATCGTGTAAATGCATCAACACAAGCTGGCACCTAATTTTGTCAGTTGAATCGAACTCGATGCTTGTGTGACAGTTAGACAATACATCCAAAGTGTGAGCGATACACCTAACATCAAAAAGTTTCACACTTTTTGACGACTGGAGTTTGTTCGAGTCACGGTTGGAACTTCGATATAGTCATCAGGCTCGTCCTCCTCATCAGAGGACAGGAAAGACGGACCCATCCATGTTTTAAAACCATCATTTACACGTCTCTCAACATCTGGGGTGAATTCTATTGGGTCTGCTTCGAGCATTTCAAGCCCGCTGTTCCTCCCAGCAAAGTCGCTTTCATCCAGAATTGTTGCTGCTTTTCTTCTGAGGAAGAAGGCGGTTCCTCCGTGGAGAACAGCCAAGCCCCACGTGGTTATTTCATAGCACCAAAACAATGCAACTGAGCAGCTGCTACCGAGTGTGAGAAGTGTTGAACCGAGAAATAGAGCAAGAAGGCAAAAAATGATGGTAAATGCAATGTTTAGGATTGATAGACAGCGCACTCCACCTGTAAATGGAAAAGAACAGAAAAACATTTGCTCAGTGAATCTCGTTTGGAAAGCAAAGGAAGACACCGTACAATTTTTATTTGAAAATATAGCCTCAGCCATGCAACAAAATTATAGCTGATATGATTTCCTATACCAATGTCAGACGAGGTACTTTCTGATGATAGCTTGAAATTGGAAAGAAAGCATTTTGAAAATAGACTACACAATAAATGCAAATGACAGACATTCTTTGAAATCTGAAAACCACAAATCACAAGCAGAGGGACATGCATGGATACCCAAGACCGTAATAATAAAATGGGAATTCTTCTAGATGAAATCCAGGCATAAAAAACAAAGCTATGCTTCACATACCTTGACACTCACAAACCACAAGTAACACAAGAATTTTCATTATCTTTTTTTCCTTCAATCAAGTTCAAGCATAAATGACCGATTTTTATTTATTGATTTATGTTTTACAATGAGTCTTGGCACCTCTTTGACATGCGCTTCTATCACATCTGTTTCCACTACACTACTTAGCAATTTTCTTTCCGCAAATTGAATACTATTTGACCAGAAAACAGCAGGTTTCTGTAGCATCTGCATTGGACCAACCACAGCTTTAAGTTGCATATGACAAGCTCACACAGACAGTAGTACTTCTTGTTCAGGGCAGAACAGCACATCCATAGAAATACTAGGAAACATATTCCAAATAAAGATTTGAATCATTCTTTAATAATAGTTTTATCATAGCAAAACAACTTCAACCTTCAAAAGTCGAGGACTAAAATATCCACTATTAGAAAAGATATACAATAAGAATACACACATAATTTTGGACTAAAAAACCATATGCACCAAAAGCTGGTGAAAAATTGCTGTTCTCACTCTGAAGTAATCCATAACCATAAAGAGAACCCAAGCATTGCACCATACCAAAGTCGGGGAGAAAGGGGGCCAGGGCAATCACCAACCGTCCCTCTTAAGCTTCAGTATCATTTGAATGTTTTCACGTATTATACATAGGTTATAAATTTAAAATTGAAACTGCATGCCGCACAAAAATATTAAACACACTAATGACCGAACCTCTTCTAGAAGCACAGTAATTGTTCTCAACCACTTTCAAGCATCCATGTCTCAAGGGAGCATTATAAGCAACGATAATTCCTGTGCAACAATTGATTTACATTACAGTTCAAATAAAAAACACCATGATAAATACAAATCGTAAACCAGACATTGCACTTGTATGGCCGTTACTCCATCTAACAAAACCTACATTTCAATATTATTCCCATATAACTCTATCTTACAGTGCCACATGCAGTATGTTACCTCAATGCCATTTTTTCTCTTATCTTCCACTCCAAAACATCAAATAAATGGAAAATAATGAAACAAATGTACCTGACGTACATAAAATGAAATGTTGTTCTTCTAAGTGTGTACAGATGCCACAATTCGTTCCATGAAAATTAACACATTAAATATGAATGATTCCCAAGCAGATGCATAGCACAAAGATTACCAAGATGCATTTGATGAAGCATTGATAGAGAGTTTGTTTCACTGAGATCATACGTTTCACTAACCTGCAATCAAGTAAACCGACGAAGCAGCAAAAACCATAGCAGAAGGTAAAAATACAACCATCCAGTAATAATCAACCGTCTCCTGATCCGTCAAAACAAATGCTCCGGGTAGAAGATCCGACTCTACTCCACGTCTATCAACTCCAGATGCAGCTATCTGCGCGGTGAAATTAATCGACAACGACTGTATCCTTAGGTCACGGCAGAAAGGCCGCCGCAAATTATCAGCTGGAAACACGATGCTCAAGCTGATAGCAGAGGAAATAAAAATAGCAAGAGAAATTAGGGTTACTGAAATCAAAATCAACGGCTTCTGGAGGTTGTGCCACGCCTTTTCCTCCTCACGTAGGCTCTGATACTCGTGCTTCGGCATGAACGCCTGGCGCAACGCATCTCCAATTATCTCCATCTCATTTGTGCGGGATTTCGCTCATTATTATAAGATGATTTTCTCGTGTTTCTGCTTATTTCAGAAGAAGAGCCTAGCTTAGGGTCTGAAGAATTGCTGGAAATGGGATTTTGAGGTTAACGGTATATTTAGCAAGTGTGATAATTAAATTGCGTGAAAAGATATCAAATAATAAAATATTCAATAGACAATTGAATATAGTACATCCACACATATTTTTAATATATAAATTAAAAAATAAATAAAAAAATAAAAAAATTGCATAATAAGAAATTGAACCTAAAACTTAATTTCTAAAAAACGACTCCATCCGCTGAACTACATATAACTTACATTAAAATTTTAGTATTTTATTAATATATATAATTATTAAAACAGACCATGACACAAAAATTAGTTACTGTAAGTATCTCAAATTTAATAAAATAATATAGATATTAGTTAAATATGTATACAATACAGTCTATTGCAAAGTGTATTTTTGTAAAGTAAAAGATGCACACAACTAATTTAATGGAAACATCACAATTTTCAAGTCTCGCATAAGGAACACAAGCGGGTTTCCGACGATTTTATAAGAAATTACGGACAAATTATATTTAAATATGAATTAATAATAATTGAGAGGAATGACCAAAACTGGTAAAATGAGGGCATTTTAATTCACTTAAGACAACATAAAGTTTAGCCGCTTTGGAAATCAAATTCAAGATTTATTATAATACATGGTGTCATACTTGGAAACAAACCCACGTCATCTTGTTCGGGCTTTAGCTTCTCACACAAATTATTAATATATTTTCCTTCACATTTGGAAATTAAATATCAATATCATCGAAAAAGGTCAAGTCAAATGAATGAACACCAAGTCCTAGCAATCCTTCCTATGAACCTTTTTCCACGAAACAAAGAGGTGAGCTGCTGCAAATGAATCTCATCCGCCGAACCTCTTTGTTAAGATGATATCAGGTCGTAACTATCATCCATGATTTTGTGGCAGTTGTGATTTACCGAAAATAACAGGTTACCTACCACATTAACAATGTTTACAACAAGTCCCTTCCGTCCCCATCCACGAATTCAAAATGCTATTAAACAGTCCGGTCAAGCACCCACCATAGATGCAAATCTGAAGAAAACTGAAATAAAGAAAGTGTCCTTGCCATCTTCGCTGATGCATGATTCTTGATCGATTTGGCTTTCAATTTACGTGTTTATCACAAGCCCCATTAGGTTCTTCGCTGAGACTTGTTTGCAAACACTTCCATACCAGTATCAATTTTCATCTTTGTACTCGGGGTTTTCTTTTAAGATGACAAATCCTTCAAGAATTGGCGAAAGAGGTATATATCTGCAAAAACCATCGTGTGTTATCATGCGATTGAAGATTGAACACCAGCATTAGAGCACATATCTTACTTCTCAGTTGCAAGTTCTGCCCTATCACCAGCAGATAGAAGAACAGGAGTCGAGTGAGTTTGGAAACCCGTTATGGTCTTGGGCCGACCTGCTTGACCAACAACATCGACAGCCTGGCCAACACGAACAGGCACTGACAGAGGTTTAAGGTTTTCATCCACTGTCATCAGCATCCTTGGCTGCAGACAGACGTTTTTATTACAGAAGGGCATTCACATAACAAATATAACGGGAACGAGAATAACAAACAGAACAAGAGATGGAGTACTGTCACACCTGCATAGCCAGAACAAGGAAGTAAAGAACATAATGATATTTCCCCAAGATGATAGCTTTCATGTCAAGACATGCATGCAGCATAGTCACGAGTCCCGCCAGGGCAGTACTGGAAGTAGGAAAAAGAAGAGTGAGTGTGGGTGTGACTTGCGAGGGAGGGGCGGGGGTGGGGGTGCTTAAGATTTCATAAAATATAATGCAGTAAAAGCCAAGCAAAATCCTTCAATAAAATCGTAGTGCTTCATATTAGAATGAAAATATACATATCGTCAAATACGAATAAACCGAAATGCCTCTTGAGTCTGAGCTTGGACTGAGGATTTGATTTGAGAAATAATCTTGGATCAACCAGAATTAATATTGAAATTGTTTAACTTGACAAAAAAAAAATGGATTTGAAATTCACTCTAAAAAAGCAATCACCACCACCCAGATTTTTTAGGCCTTGTAATCATCAGACATAAAATTCTATTGCAAATGGTCAAGGAGAATAATTGGTTATCAAGTGATGTATAGAGCAGACCCTAAATATTGAACAGGCAGCAGGAAATTGTAAGAAAGCGTTGCCCCCAGCTCCACATATATGACAATGACTTCACTACTCGTACTTCACCCAAAATCAAAGGATAGAAACAACGGCAACCATGTGAACATCACGACAATATGATAAAAAATAGAAGTATCATGGCAATGACGTAAAGCACGCGTCGCAACAAGTTGCACTTCTCTACATTCAAATAAGCAAAAAATGGTCATCATTACACTAGTTAAATTACCCCCACTATCTCAGCTGCACCATACAAAAGTTTTACGATAATTTTCAAAGCATGTTCCACATAAAAAATTAAGAAAATTTTCAAAGCATGATCATTATTTAGACCGCATACCGCTTTCAATTTTTAGAAAATAATGGAAGAGTCCAAGCATCAAGTAAAATATGAAAACTGCCATCAAATACCACAGATACGTTTTTTCTTTACAAATAGGAGTTGAAGTCTAGAAAACTTACGGGGATAGCAAAAATCTTTCAGAATGGTAGGGTGAAAGCGTTAACAACCCTTTGCCCATATGGACAAGACCTTGAGCGATCCGCACCTGCACAATTAGGAATGCAGATAATTTTTGACTCACGCAAAAATAACCAACATTTGAATGAGCATGAAAAATGCATCAAGATGCAAGAATGGTCAACATGGGCCCTACACAGAAAAGAAGACTGGCATCTTTGTAATAATAACTTGACAAATTACGAAGCATTCCAGCAATTCTTGCATTATTGGTACCGGCACCAATCAATCCCAAGGAAATAATGGCCGCCTACATAGTTCAAGAAGTATACACTGAGTACCAAAGTCCAAACAATGAATTGCACAACAATGACTATGACAAAAAATCAACCAAAAACTCGTCGGCTCAAGTATCAAACTACCATTGCAACTTCTGTGTCTGCATCATGACTAAGCCTGCTTAATGTGTCCATGACATTGACCTGATCAGACCACCAAAGGAACCCCAAAAAATTAATAGGCACGAATTAAGGGGGCTTTAAGAATTTTGATTTTTAAAAAAAAAAAAGGAAAAGAAAAGAAACAGGATATAGAACAAGAGAAAAGAAAGAAAAAAGTACCTTTGGATTTGATACGCAGAGGAGACCTAGAGCCAAAGGAACAGCTCTTCTAATATTCTGCTCCCCATACTGCAAGAGATGCTCCAATGACCGAATGGCCATCTCAAGTCCCAGATCCTCTGCCATTGCTACCATAGCAATTCCAAGAACAGCTGGTCCTTGGTATGATTCACCCTTCTCAAGATGATGTGCACACTGACCAAGGAAGTGTTGCACCTATAATGGGAAAAGGTAATAAGAATCAAAATTGACACAGTAAAATGGTAAGAACCACCAAAATTGACACACTAAAATGCCTTGATGCGCAACAAGGGTTTATTACCTTGAGAACATTCCCAGTTCCAGCATAAGCACAAGAAAGCAGAGTCATGTCACAATGTTTTCTAATTTTTTCGTTGAAAGTTTTTGAAACCTCAGCCGTAGCTTCCACACTTTCCTGTCATACAGAAGAGAAAGAAACAATCTAGCCTGACCGTTAAAAGCAAAGAAATTTATCCAGCTTCTTTTTACAGTGTGCTTGTGAGAGCTCATCCCAATCAAACATGAAATAAATGTTTGAGCAAATTAAAAACTTTAACTAAGGAGCACAAGCGTGTCAGATCCAATTCCAACAATGGTTGCAATAGCTTGATTTTATGCTGCATTTGATGGGAATTTAAGCTACCATTACACCTAATGGCTCCATACCAGAAATTTACGAATAAACGATACTCTTATTGAGGTTTATTAGATACCGAATTGTCTAATAACTTGATGTAAATTAAGTGTCAATTGATTTTGAGCCACATTCAGGAGTATCTCTTACCTGCTTTCCAAGGTACAGAAGACCGAGACCGAGGGACAAGAGGCGAGTGAGGGGCTCCCCCAATTCTGACTCACTTCGATCCATCAACGCAAATATGATTGCCTGTGCAACCTCTTCATTACAAGAACCCACATACACCAAGCCTAGCGATATTGCAGTAAATGCAATCACATCGAGAGAATCCTTTGAATCTCCAAGTATGGGAGTTAGTTTACTGCGAATCTGGAAGTTGCAAAGCTAATTAGAACCAAAGTGTAATGCATCACAGACCGAATTTTGTTCAAGGATGGGAGGAAGCAAAAACAAGAGAGATCAAGTTATAAAAATCTTGAACTGCTGTTTTATGGTTCTGCACAAAATGAACTCACTTGCTCATTCTGAGAACCTGCGTATGCAAGACCGAGGCCCATAATTGCACCTATTCTGGTAGAAGAATCTTCTTTATCAATGTATTCAGCCAAAAGAGCCAATGCCTGAGAGTACAAAATATTAGAGGTCAGGAAAGTAACAAGCCCACATTATAATCAAACAAACGAATTTTATGTGTCAGTAGATGCACAAAATTCCCACGGGTCTGAAACTGAAACTTACAGGATCACAATCATTCTGGACATTACAATTCACAATCCCAACTCCTAGTAATGCTCCAGCAATGACATGAGTGTCAGTGCTATGAAAATATTTATCAAGTTGAGCAAGCCCAGAATCAACATCCCAGAGTAAAATCATGCCCTGCAAAGGTTCAGACATAATGACCTTCTAGCTAGTAGAAAATCAATAAACAGAATAAACATAGACAAATAGGAAGAGTACACACCAGACTAGCTGCAGCACTGGCTTTTCCGTGTTCTTTATTTTTGAAGAGCCAGCTCGTTGAAGAACCACCACTTGATGTTTCCGATGAAGGTGTCATCAACTTATCCTGCACGAATATAATGACACCACTTTAAGTAGAGAGAGTGAGAGATCACCTTGACTTTTTCCTGGTAGAAAAATTATTTATACCACCAATGGCATACCTGACCAAAGCCAGCATTTACAAATGCATTGACAAATGTTGCAGCCAAGTTCTGCCTGGCAGAATCAACAGTTCCCCCACCACTACCTCGGCCATCAAGCAAATGTGCCTATAGATCCACAAAAAATATTAAAATCAAGACAATATACTTTTTATTTTTTATCATGCTTGTAAGGAACGCGGGAAAAATACACATTACCAGCAAGGGTGATCAAAAATATGCAAGAGGCAAGAACCTCAAAGATAGTGAAAAAAAGTGAGACATCAAAGACCAGACAGACCTTGTATATATCATCCGGAGATTTGGGCTCCATGACTTCAATATCACGCGCAAGTGCAAGATAACCTTCATTTAACTTTGAGTTATTAATGATTTCTTGCAAGGCTTCTCTTTCTTCATCATCAGCACACATTTCTTCATCAAGTTCAAATGTAATTCCCTGCATAAGAACAAGAGAGTGAGCACCAATATATCTATAAGGACCGAGCACCAATGCAACGTAAAAGATTGATCGATTTATATTTCCAGCTACTGTCCCTGTCTAAAATGGGCTGCATGACATTTTCCCATAGGTCACAAGAACCAAAATGCAATTCCACTTGTTTTCCTCAATTCCAAAACTCAAAGGAATGCTCTAAGCCTTCTATACAATCAGTTTAATAATGTGTGAAGACAGATTTATAACAAATATTTCTAAGTGCAAACTTTCTTAATAAAAGACAAGAAAAATATCATATACCGGTTTACATATATTATTTTTCGCTCTCACTTTCTCTTATCCATTATTTATTTAACCACCCACAGACACACACAGTCATCCTATGTAACATGAGAGGCATGAGCATTAAGGAGAATGCCAAATAGCAATACAAAAAATGCAACAGCAGATTGTAACCAACAATTAAATCTCAACCAAAGCTCAAAATCGGAAGATTATGCACGTTCATGCTCTACATGATATAATTCACAATGGTTCAGCCATATGAGGAAAGTAAGTAATTCCTTCACCAAGTGTCGGATATAATATTATTCTAAGATTTACAGGCCGACTACATATGCTTTAGTGACAATAACCCTTTCAACTCTGAGAGCTATCATATAGACCTCTAGTTCAACCGTTAACTGTTCTGCAGTGCAGCAGAAAACAAAGCAAAAACAATTACCACCCAAAACACACATATCCCAAAACTTTAAAAATATGCGCAGAAACAAAGTAAACAGAGACAGAAATCAAGGATACACAACGAAAAGAAAATAAAAGAAAGGTTGACGACGAATTAACTGCAAGAAAAAATGCAGATGACTTACATGCCGAGCAAGTATAAAGCAAAACTGCCGCTTTTTCTTAAGATCATTACAAGTTGTGAAGAGTTGTTTCACATACTGCAAAAGAAAACCCAGACATAATAATAGAGGAATAAACATCATAAGAGGAAAGTATGCCCAATAGACCCACCGTGTCTTTTGATTTAAAAAATACACACAGTGGGCCTTAAAAAAAATTTGTCCCTAAACATAAAGTTTTGTCAGGTAAACAAGGCACGTATATTATTCTTGGATCTATGATTTCACATCTGATACATGATATACAATCTCACACCACAAACTTCCATGCAAAGTTTCCTCGATTAGAAGTCCTGAAGTAAGAATACCATAATCACACTAAATACAAACCTGCATATTGTCAAGGTACAGAGCAATCTGCAGGGCTCTGGGATATTCTTCAAATTTCATGTAGATAGTGTGTGCGATATCCAGAACCAACATGTCATCTGGTCCAGGAAGATACCTGAATTTTTTATATACAGCAACAAAATATGTAAAGCTGCAATATAAATGACAAACTTGACCACCAAAACAACGAGGAACGCAATAAAAAATTGTCGCTTTTCAATATCAATTTCAATAGCCAACAGATCAAGCCAGACCACATCGACTAGAACACTCCTTCCATCTAAAATTTAATATAGAACTCCCGGTTAAGTTTTTGGTCTCATATACCCATTGAAACAGCAAAAGGGTAACAGAAGAGGCTTGTGATCAATGAAAGAGTTAGCTATTCAATGCAAAAATGGCCGCCAATAGAGTGACACAAATCTAAAAATACGCTCAAACATCCACTTACTTTGCCGAACTAGTAAGGTATAGGCATGTCCTTTTATAATTTGTGCTGTCCACATGCTCAACTAACAGATCAAGGTCTTCAACCTGGATAAAAAAGAGGAATAGAAAAATTTGTTCTCTATTTTTGTGATGTTCACTAAATTCTTCATGACAAAATAAATACATTTAAGGATCGGCAATAATACCTCCATCAAAAGATCAACTGCCTCGGGCTCAGCATTATGCTGCAAAAGACATGAACAAAACCAATCCAAAAACTTTATTCTAAGAACAAAAGAAGATATACACAACTTAAATTAAAAACTTACTGCTTACGGTGGAGACAGAAGGTAATAATTATATATATCAAATAAGACTATTAACTGCTCTACCTTAATATTAAACAAATAACAGTACACGACAACGATCGTACCTTCATATGGAAAGCAACAATTTGCACAACCAGGTCCATTAAATCATCTATTGAGGTTTCTTCACCCTGAAATTGATCACGCAGCAAAGAAACCTGTTCAGACATTTTATTTCTAGAGCATAAGCAGTAACGTTCATAAAGAAACTTCAAGCATCAAGCAAAAGGAGAAAGGTGTAAATTTCAACTCTTTCAAATTTTCCAAATAAAAATCATAAAATTCACCCAAGTCATTATTCAAAGCAACATAATTGGCGTGGATTCCTGACTGAGTATATCAAAGTAGATGATATTCCCAAACTGCAAAAACAAAGTGGTAAGAGTAAAAAGACTATTCAAGTAGGAGTTAGGGACCATATAATCCACAGAAATCAACCGACTAGATCCTTGACTCCGTGTAACAAACTTTAATCTCTTTTCTGCTTTGTAATAAAGGGTGTTGTTGCATTCACATTTGATATATTTTTTATTTTTTGGTTTTATTTTGTACACTATTTTTCCTACTAACATTATCCCACACTTCATCTTGTTCATTAATCCAAATCACGACGTCCATGACAGAATCCTGAGTCACCCAAAATCCTCCTTCTCAACGTCACCCTCAGCATTTCTATCTATAATAAAAACCTTCATCATATTTTTACACCTGATAATTTTCCAATTTAGATCATGATAATTTTCCAATTTAGATCATTTTATACCTGTAGGTTACTCTAAGCTTCTAATTATTAAAAGTTAAATAAATAGGTTATACTTCTAGAAGGCTAGATAAGTTTTTTATGTGTTGTTTTGTAAGAAAGATACGACATGAATTAATTACATATCAGGCTGTAAAATAATGCAGAAAAGAAACGGGATTATTCGACAACTACTTTCCTCCTCCTACAATGATTTCCACGGCTATTTCTCAAAATGATTTTATATAAAAAGGCTGTATTAAATGGAGCTGAAAGACAGGCTATTCGTGATATAATGTTTTTCAAGAACATTTCCATTCTACCGAAACAAAAACATACACTTGTACTAAAGTCTGTGCATTTAATTCATTGAAGTTGAAAGACAGAGGCTATTCGTGATAATGTTTTCAAAGACAATTTCCACTCTACCAAAAACAAAAACAAACATATATCACGTTCTCCAATACAATCTCCCGACGAAATACTTATCTTATTTTTATATTTTTCAACATAACCATTATTCTTAATTGATTTGCATGCCCTGAAAATACTCTATTATTATATTATATTGAAAACTCAGTTTATCTTCAAAACTTTAAAATTCCTTATATTCCATAGTGTACGACTTGACTAGCGATAACCCAACAATTTTTTTATCAGCTACCCAACAAATTTTAAGGAAAAACTCAGCACACCAATAAAAATTCAAAAAAGTAAAAAAACCCCTTTAAAAACTTAATTATTTAAAACCATGTTCTTTTAAAAATCAGACATAAAAACCCTTAGAAATTGGGTAAATGTGCTTGAGTTTTTTTTAACACGGGGGTTAAATGTGCTCGATTTAAAAAATACTGAGGATACGGTAATGCTTTTTAGACTTTTCACACGAGGGCCGATGCAATTAACCCAAATTTTAATGGCATGACATCTACTAGAAAAAATGTTTAATACCAAATAAAAAAATAGTCACTCGTTACATTCTCCATTGCAAACTCCCAAAATACATTTTCTCAGAACACTACCCAAAATTACCAAAATTATTGCCTTTTATCAACTTGATGATGTCAACATTCGAACGGAAAACATTCAAAGTTTGATAAAGAAAAAATCCGAACAAACTATAACAAGTTGAGATTCTTATTACAACCTCGATTAAAACAGAATTCTCAGTGACAGAACACCTAAATCAACATAGAGAATTTAAAACAAACCGAATTAAGTTGGTTTCAATTCAATTATGAAGCACACTAATTGTTCAGGATTGAGTCGTAATACAATGTATCAAAATACATAAAGGCGGAAAATAATACTAGAACAATCAATCAAAATTTGCAAGTACTCTGAGCATTTGCATGCGTTTAAGAGTGAAAAGTCCCATAAATGGTCTAACCTGCCGTTTTCCATACTCTAGAGCAATTTCTCCAGCCAAATTCCTGCATTAGCATGGCATCAATACCCAAAATAATAAAAAAAAATTATAAATTCTTCAAACAATGTTGTAAGAACACAACTGGCTAAAACATAAAGTAGAAAAAAAAATCATCATGAGATGCACAAAATTTCCTCGATTAGTCACGTTTCACCTTGATACACGACTTGTGCAATGCACACCAGTGAATGAAATAAATAGGACAGCAAGAATGAGGAACACACGAGAAATAAACAAGATATGTGAAGGTTGCCTAGTGAAGGAGTACTTTTTTAATGTCACAGGTTACCAACCAATAGGACTAAATGGATAGGGATTCTCACCTGACATACTCATGACCCCATGAACCAATATCACCGTCTGTCCCTAACAATCTGTATTTCAAGCTCGCCTGCAATTTTTGGCAGTTGCACTTAAAAGGTCATCATATTGTACACACAAAACACAAACTTAGACTCCAGTACGCTATTCCGCATCCAAACCCAATTATATTACTTATAAGAATAAAACTATTTAGACTTCATATTGTACGGAGATCTATCCTCAGATACTCTATGAAGAAGGTTGTTATTTCATGGGTTGAAGAAACAAATGCAGATATTAGATACTCTATGAAGAAGGTTGTTATTTCACGGATTGAAGAAACAAATGCAGATATTTGCAAAGAAACGAAACTGTTTCATTGTGTGGATTAATTTGGAAAGAAATTCAATGATAATTGTTTTGAAGAACTTAAAGTCTGGGTTGGATGTGCAACAAATAATTGATAGCTGACTAAATTAGTTTATAAGAGGTTAATGTAAATGTACAAAATATCAAGTCATAACTGTAATCACCTCAAATGAACTCTTTTGTTTTGTTTATTTCATTCAATGTTTCACAAAATTGCATGGAAAAAAGTTTAGCTGCATATCTAATAAGACAATAACTGTGATGCTGTGAAAAGAACTAAAAAACCTATGCTAACGCAGTGGGTTGAGTAAGTGTACCCTCTCTCCTTCAGGAGACATTGTCAAGGCCAAAACAGAGAGTATATCTGCAAGGAGTTTCTGCACAAAATAATTTAAAAAATTTCTAAATCAGAGAAGTTGACACTCTGATAGTTTGATACCATATGATAATTGAATAATGCCTGATATTTTTCACCTTGAGGTCCGAGTCTGCCATTTTCTCATAATGTGCTTGTAGAGTTCCATAATGAGGACGCAAGAACTTCAAAGGCTTTGGAACTGAAGTCATGGAACTTGTTGCAGTACGAATTTCTTGCCTAAAGTGAAAAACATACATCAACCACCGGATAGATCATGTCATCAATTAGCACAACATACTTTATTCCAATGTTAAGAAGTGGAAGTGGCTAATCCTCAAATATTTTATTAAATAGGCTCAATTTTTTAGTATTTTTCATTGATAGGTTTGATAAAAGCCAAAAATCATGCATAATTATCCATGTTTGAAAAAAAAATTACTATGTTTACAGTCGATCTAAAATTGGATAATTATGGAAAAAAATTACTATGTTTACAGTCGATCTAAAATAAACAACTCAACAATCATCATAACAGAAAGAAATCCAACCCATATAAGTCGTGTGAATACAGGTTGTTAGAGTTTAGGACGCTGATTCATACTTGACCAAATTTATAAACTCCAAATTTCTGGTTGATTTATTTCAAAATTCTGGAAAGATTTTCGAAAAATCTGCAAAACTTTAGTCATAAACCATCCAGGCATTGCATAAGATTTTCAGCCTTAAGAATACCGGGATTCACCACCAAATGACTTTTTGACCACAATCTTTAAACTGCGGCCCATATTCTATGTTGCTCAATCGTAAAAATAGTCCACCCTTTCACAATGGACCAACACTTCCTATTAGGGGTGAGCAAAACATCGGTTTAACTAAAATAACCGACCGAATTGAATCAGAAATTCGATTCGGTTAAATAGGTCGATAGGTTTTTTTTTCAAAAATATTGGTTTAATCGGTTCGGTTTTGATTTTGATTTTGAAAATTTGGTTAAACCGATTAAACCGATATAGATTTATATATATTAAAAAATTAAATTATAAGAGTTTGGGCTTGACTTTCATTGTGATTTTTTTTTGTGTTGGGGTTTTTTAGTTAAAACTTTGATAGTGGGCATATACATTCAAGCAATATTTTTTTCAATTTTCATTTCAACTTTGAGAAATAACTGATTGTCGGAATTCAATAAAAAATTAGACGAGGGGCAAAAAAATTGAAAATTCTAGTTTTTAAAAAATCAAAAACCGGTTGTTTCGGTAACCGGTTTAACCGTTTTAATGGCTAAAATCGGTCGGTTCGGTTGATCGAAAAAATCGGTTTGTTCATTCTTGTTCATTTCGGTTCGGTTATAACTGACTGTACACCTCTACTTCTTATACCCGGTTGAGGCTAATAAGGCATGTTCCAATATATACGACGAGCAAAAAATGGGTAATGAAGACAGAAGGCCAGTTAGAAACTGAAATAAGAGTTGTAGGTGTGCAAAATAGGTCAAAGTAGCGAAATTTAGTAGAAGTGTATGTTATCTCTGTTCTTTATGTGCAAGTTACTATACTATAGGTCCTAACATAAACGAAAAACTTCTAAATCTACAAGGAAAAAATCACATCAAAATCCAACCGTAATTACGAGAATTACATTAAATTCAATTAAATTGGAACAGTATGTCTGGATCCAAATAATACATTTCCAACAATTTATTATAAAATACTATTAGGATGGACAATTTGCTTGAAAAAATTCGGATGTTGGGGCATAATGCATCAACACAGTTTCTAGGTAATCATGAACGCGGTGAATCTCGGTGATTTTTTTTACATGAAACGAAATTATATTAAAATAAGAAAACAGAGTACAAGGAGGCGGATAAGATATCCACAAAAGCACAATACAAGAAAGACTATGTTATCGTCAATGACACAAAAATTTCTAATCACTGACTAGATCTGAGATTAAACTCTGCATCTTTCTCGTTCAACTAGCAACCCTAAATCTGATATTTTCCCAAACATTTTCTATAGACTCTGCTATATCGTTGAAAATTCTTCTGTTCCGCTCCAACTAGATTGACTGAAATAAGCAATGGTCTACCACATTCCAAAAGGTCCGACATTTCCATCCGTTAGGTAATCCCAGGTCCAAAAGAAACATATTGTGCGCCACTCTTGGAAATATCTACTTCATACCCAATTCTTGCAATACTATGTTCTAAATTCCACTCGTAAACAAACAATGCAAAAGTAGGTGATCTTGATTATGCTCTTTGTTCCGCATAGTGTACATGAGTTCAGACATAATGCACAGTTAGGCCATCATTTTGGCAAAGAATCGCAAGTCGGCAATTTTCCCAACGCCACAGCCCACACGAAAACTTGAGCCTCATGTGAGATAGGTTCTCTCCAGATATTATAAAAAAAAAATGGAAATTGTGAAAATTAGTGACCGGAAAAAAAGACTCGTAAAAAAGATTTGACAGGAAAAAGACCTTGAAGAGTCCCCCAACCAAACCCTAAAATCCGCCTTACCCAACTCCAAATGAACAGTTTCTAAAATCCCTAACAAAGTACTCAACTCGTCAATTTCAACCTCATTCAAAGCCCTTTTGAAGCGCAAATCCCAGGCATAGGTGGAATTAACCAGAAGGTCCACCTCAATAATGAAACTGCTAATAGGTTTGTTATAACTCGAGGAGATCTGGAAAAAAGATGAAAAATGATCTTTAAACGACGAAACCCCCCACCAAGTATCCTCCCAAAAACGAATTATATTCCCCACTTTGAACACCGCCCTAACTAAGAGATGAAAATCCAGATAAGATCGAGTGATAAATTTCCAGGGATTTCTAAAAGTCATATTCCTTGCCAACCTCATGTCCCAACCATTATCTTGCAATCTATAAATGCTCTTAATAACTTTTTTCCACAAAGGTTCCCTCTCCACATAACATCTCCACCACCATTTCCATGTGTCTTATTCGTCAAGCAAATCTTCCCCATTCCAACCACCCTCATCTTTTCGTTTGCAAACTTGATCCCAAGCAACCAAATGGCAATGCCCCTTCTCCATCCCACAGAAAATCCCTCGTAATCTTTTCCTACTATCTACCACACCTAATGGTACTTTAAATAGAGACATGAAATACGTTGGCATCGCACTCAACACTGGCGCTATCAAGGTTAATCGGTCTCCCCCTTGATAAAAACGTTTTTTTTTTTCAGCTTGCTAGTTTCTTTGACATCTTAGATACCACAGGTTCCCAAAAGTCATAATTCCGAGAATTACCTCCCAACGATACCTCAAGATATTTAATTGGTCACTCCTCATTTTTACACTCAATCTTTGAAGCCAACCCTTCCACTTCCATTTCCGAACAATTTAATCCCAACAAAACACTTTTTTCCAAGTTAATCTTCAGTCTTGACTTCTTGCTAAAAGAGTTAAATATCTCCACCAAACAATGCAAACGCCTCTTATATTTAACAAAAAATAAAGTGTCATCCGCAAATTGGATGTGAGATAGCTCTATTTATCTCTACCAACTTCCAACCCCTTGACTTCATTCGCAACCTTAGCCCTATCCACCAACCGCCCCAATCCATCAATCACAAGATTAAATAGCAAAAAAGATAATGGATCCCCTTACCTAAGACCTCTCTCCCCCTTTTATTTTACCACATGGCCTTCCATTAATAAATATCAAAAAAGAGACATTCGATATGCAACCCTTTATCCACTTTCTCCATCTAGCACCAAAACCTTTCTTTTGTAGCACGAAATCCAAAAATCTCCAATCCACATTATCATACGACTTTTCCAGAACAACTTTGAATATCCACCCTTTTCTTCTTCTTTCGTCTACACTCCTCATACTATTTCATTAGCTATCAGACAACAGTCTAGAATATGTCTCCCTTGTATAAATGCACATTGATTATCCGCTATCGTTTCGCTCAAGACTTACTTCAACCTATTCATTACGACCTTAGCCAAAATCTTATACAAGCTCGTTATCAGACTGATTGGCCTAAAGTCCTTCACCTTGACCGCATGTTGTTTCTTAGGGCTTAGACAAATGTAAGTCTCATTGGTAATCTCATTGACCACGCCTCCTTCAAAGAATTTGTTAAACACCTTCACTAAATCATCTTTGCCTGTATCCCAACAACTTTGATAAAAAGCCAATGTAAACCAGTCCCGCCCTGGAGCCATCGGTCCATTGCTATCAAACACCGCTCTTTTAATATCTTCCTCTGAAAACGGAATCTCCAACTCCTACACATCCACCCTACTTATAGGGCTCCACTCCAGCCCGTCGAACCCCCACCCCCACCATCCAGTTTCCTATAAAAACTGATTATAGACTCTTCAATTTGACAAACCTTCGTAACCACAGACCCATCTTCCAATTCCAATTTATCTACCAGTGATCTATTCCTTCGATTATTTAGTAAGGCATGAAAAAACTTCGAGTTTTGGTCCCCTTCCCTCGGTCATCTCACTTCTACTTTTTGTCTTTCCATTTGAAACCTTCTAAAAAACATTTCTTCCATTTCGCACCTCACTACCCTTCTTTCCTCAATAAAAACATCCGACCAATTCCCCCATGTCTCTAGCTCGTCCAACTGTATAATAATTTTAACTAACTCCGCGTATTTCACATCCACATCCACATCCCCAAAGACCTCTTTATTCCATTTGTATACCTGAACTTTTAATCCTTCAGTTTCTTCATGAACTTATACCACTCTTCAAAAAATATGCCACTCTTCAATAAAAAACCAGAAATTCAGTGACATTTTGAAAGTTTCACATTTTACCTGTCACATAATTAATTAATCTTGAGATAGTTCAAATCATCTTATTTCGAGTCCTTGGTCTGACAAAATCTATGTAAGTTGCAACAGTTATTTAGTCAGCAACTCGGCAATTTCTAACTCAAATCCTAGTCTTTGTTCAATAGAAGAAAAGCCAGTTAAGTCCATTAAGAAAGCCATATTTCAACAGATTCCTATTCTCTCTGTTTCTCAAACAACAAATCATTTTCCCCCAAAAGTAGCAGTAATAGCATTTTTCAAATACCTTATGCATCTGGTCATCATGTTATCACGTGCAGCCTCAGTTTATACAAGCTTACATTACTTGTTTTCCACAAGGATCAGAAACCCAAAATGTTATATTCGCTCACCAGATTCAGAACTCCATTTATCTCCCAGGAAAAAAGGCACTAAATAAACAAGTATTTTCTCAGCTTTTCAGCCTCGGCAATAAACTCAGTGATATCAAACACCATAATTTAATAACCATCATGAGATTAAAGTGCAGGGAATTGATGCCAAGGTACCAGGTAATCTTGCGGGCATTGAAACCAAAATCATGTCCCCAGATGACAACCATTTCTCAGTTGCCATTTTCCATCACAACGAAAATGGCCTCTTAGACAAAGAAATAATCTCCAGCAGACCCAAATAGCATGCTGTCTTTAATTGGAAAATATAATTTAACATGGAAATACTACAAACCTCATGCTCTCCAGAGCAACTTTCTGCAGTCCGGGATCAGAGTCTTGCACCCTCTCCACGTACAACTCCAACTGCTGCTTCAAAGCCAAGTCCTCCTCCGACTACAACACAAAAGTGGCAAATAAAAAGTGCACCAATTCCATGACAACAGACAAATACACAAGAAATATACATTCAAATGAACAACTATGCTACTACATACATAACTTCCAATTAACTTGGAAAATTAAAGTTTCCCAGCTAACTGGGAACAAAATTATAATGTTTAAATTAATTTTGGCACTCACCAGATCTTCGTCTTTCTTCTCATCCTTCTTTTTTGGGTCTTTTGAAGGCGCCTTCACTGAAGCCTGATCCTTAGTGACTCCATCGCCAGCGACGCCGCCGCTACCGTTGTTCGGCTCAGCTGGTGCCATCTATAATGCCTACAACAAAAACTCTGGAACCGAGTAGCGGTGAAAATATTCTTGTATTGGAAACGAAATTCACACCAAAAACCCAAAATCTAGGATGATTATGGAGCAGTTAAATAAGTTTGAACCGATTAGAGGTATGCAATATTGAGGCGTAGCTAAGGTTTCCCTTTCCCCAAGCAAGAACCTTGTGCTTTCAGATCTCTTCTGCACAATGGGCTTCTACGTGGCCCAAATATATTGGGCTACCCGACAGTAAGTGTCCTCCAGTCTATAACAGTTAACATGGACACTATTCAAATTGATTTTTACTTGACCCATTTTTTCTCTATATATTTCATTTTCTAAAAAAACATTGTCCAATTATATCCATAAAATGCGAACAAGAAACAATTATTGATCAAACAATTGATTAAAAAGCTCCTCAAGATACAACTTAAGGAGATCTCCTATAATAAGAAAACTAGCAATACGTAGTGACTAGATTGAGTATATGTAAGAATCAGACTTTAACATTGGAGTTGAAAATGATCCTGAAACGTTTTCATAGGCCATGAGTGATAGTGAATCAAAATTATCATAGGATGTCATAAAAGAATAAATGAATTTGATGACATCAAATCGATTCTGAGATCTTGTTCAGTTTACTAATGGTGGAAACACCATTAGATGTGAATGTGTCTTCAAAACAATGAGAGATCCATTGTGCAAAATTAAAAGATATAAAACGAGACTTGTTGATAAGGAATTCACTCAAATAGAATGATTCGTCTGGGGAGATATGTTTTTATATGTCTCCAAGAAAGTTTCTCTTCACATAATTACAGTATTATATGTATATTTTGACTTAGAGTTGCAACAAATGAACATGAAAACGACATTTATCAATAGTGATATGGAAGAAAAGATTTATGTGAAACAACCAGAAGGATTTTTTTTTAGTGGTGGTGAACACTTGGTGTGCAAGCTTAAAAATCTATAAATTGATTGAAACAAGTCCCCCCTCCCTGTCAGTGGTATCTAAAGTTTCATGATGGTGTCTCTTCATTTGGTGTCGCAGAGAATATTATGGATCAATGTATGTATCAGAATGTCATTGAGAGTAAGATTTGTTTCCTTATTCTATATGTGAATTATATATTATTTGCAATCAATTATACGAGTTTGTTATATGATGTGAAATAATCTCTATTTAAAAACTTTGATATGAAGGATGTGGATGATGCATCTCATGTCATCGACATCAAGATACGCATGGATAGATCTCGAGAGATCTTAGGATTATCTCAGGAGACATATATCAACAAAGTGTTAGATAGGTCTTGGATGAAGGATTGTTCAGCAAGTGTAACTATCGTTACGAAGGATGACAAATTCAATTTAGACCAGTATTCAAAAAATGACTTTGAAAAGGAACAAATAAAAAAATGCATTATGCTTCTTTTGTTGGAAGCTTGATATATGCTTAATTTTGTACTAGACTTCACATTACATATACATTTGGAATGTTGGGAAGATATCATAGTAGCTCGGATATAGACCAATGGAAAACTGTAAATAAAGTGACCGAGTACCTTCAAGGGATCAAAGACTACATGCTTATGTTCAGACAAACTGAGAATTCGGGAATAGTTGATTACTCTAACTCAGAGTATGTTGGCTGCATTGATTCAAGAAAATCTACTCTGGATATATTTTCTTGCTAGTTGGTGGAGCTGTATCTTGGAGAAACGCGAAGCAAACCTTGACTGTTACTTTCACTATGGAGGTTGAGTTAGTATCTTGTTTTGATGTCACTTCACATGATGTATGGATGAAGAGTTTCGTTTCGGGACTTAGAAATGTATATTATATTTCTAGAGCATTGAGGATGTTTTATGATAATTTAAATGTTTTTTTTTATGACTAAGAATAACAATAGTAGACATCGACGTAAACACGTCGACATTAAGTATTTAGCAATAATATAATATAACATGTTAAATATAAGACATTGGTTATCGAGTATGAAAGGGGTTGTTAATCATAAACGTACAAAAAATAAGTATAATGGGTGGTGTTGTCAACACGAGCACACAACATGCAGCAGAAATTAATTATTGACACACAAGTATAACTTGAGTAAATAGAGCCCAGATTTAAATTATGCACAAGTATAAAAATTTGTGCAATGCCTCATAGCAAAAATTCACTAGAAAAATATGTAAATTGTTTACACCAAAACAATACTGGTGAGATTAACAAAACTAAATTCATTAACACTCCAAAGAATTAAAATGCATCAAAATAAACCAATACTAAAAATTAGATGCATAAAATAAAAATGTATTGCTTAAAATCAAACGAAACCACTCTTCAATCAACACTCTGCGTCAGTAGTTGTTATTGAGTGTCGTCAACACCAATCAGCAACACGGAAGGTCTGTGAATCAATCACACAAAGTCTTCTCACGGAAATCTTCAATACTGAACTTGTGCAAGTTCAGAAAATCCTCCAGCCGTTGCTTAGCAATTATCTCGAAAACACGGTACACTTTCTTCCATCAATATCACATCTATATAGGTCTTTATCTTTGCCCTATCTATCTTTCCATAGATACCCACATCCTACAAACAAGGAAAACAAGAATTCTTTAAGAATAAAACTCTATTCAAATCTAGGATGTTATATCTTAGAGATAAGTTCTTAAATTAAATTGTGGGATAAATCTCAAGAACAAAATTATCTATGAGTAAATCTTATCATCTGATCAATTTAAATTTCTAAAAATGCAAAATATAATATTTCTAATTAGATAAAATATGAATTAAGTAGGAATAAAATATTCCTTTCAGAATACATTAACACTGAATTGATGATTGACGATCCTTTGACTAAAGGCATGACACCACAAAAATTGAAGGATGATGTAAACAGCATGAGACTTGGTTTCTTCGTGTGATTTTGTAATAAGAACGAATTCAGTTATTAATGAAACTTTGTTATGATATTTTCTCATATTTGTTATTTGTGTACACATTCATTATTTTGATAAATATTACTAAAGTTGGACCCTGAATAAACATTCATTAAGTTATATTTGTTTTAGGAACATGGTGAATCATCATGATACATGGAATATAATACCCGAATTTAAAGGACATGTCCCTATGATTCGTGCATTTTTTAACTTTGATGATGATTGTTGGAAAAATGAGTTCTTAGTTATATAAACTTTAAAAATTAATCGAACAAATTCGCCTTATAAAAGTCGGAACTGATTTGGAAATTGAAATCTAAATTTCAAGTATATAATTTTACAATATTGATTTGCTCAAAAATGATTTAAGATGAATGAGAAATTAATTAATGAATTTGGTATATAAATCATTTTTGAGCAAATCAATATTGTAAAATTAATGGGTAAGTTTGGTCGAGAAGGGAAGAAGCATGCTGCTGTTTACAGAACCAACTGTTGCATTACATGCTCGAAAATGGCAGTTTCCAAGATCGATGAATTCAATGCTTAATGCTTTCTCTCTTTTTTTTTCTCGAAGGTTTGAACAGATGCGGGAGGTTTAACCGTTCCTTCAATTGCATTGTTCTACGAAAGCTGTACTTGTAGCCGTCTTTCTAGGATTTTGGACAAAAATCATGGTGTCCATTTGGTTGGAAAGCTGCAAAATATGACAGTTAGTCGATTCCGCTTCATATTTAGTCTAATTCTAGTTCTTTTTTAGTTATTTGATTTAGTGATGCTGCAGCCAAGTTCACATCATTCTGTGTTTATGTATGTGATGTGTTATGTAGCAATCATCTTCATTATCATTTGATTCGGAAATTTTTAGCCGATTTAAAACGGGTAGGACGACTTATTGCATCGTTATCTTTCTCGTTTCGTCTTACCTTTATCTTGCACTTTGTATTCTCTTCCCGATTATCATAATTTTTTACGAATATTTTGACTCTACTCAAATAAATGTTAAACTACCATACTTACCTAATATTTTGAGGTGGTCTCTGCTGTTGTTTAGAAGGATTGTAGAACCTGGTTGGTATATCATGTTATAAGCTAGGGACGCAAACATATATCCTATTCATGTTTAAAAATATCAAAATAGATGATGCCATATAGTGAGTTGCATGCCCCTCTCAAGGAAAAATCTTACTAAATATAAGCTTATTGACAAAAAAATTACAGTGTAATCGGAAGACTTGTTCTATGAACTTCAATGAATTCAAACATGATCTGGTCCTAGATTGTGAGTATCTAACAAGTTCTTTTCTTGACTCGCGAACCGTTGAATCGTACGTCTTGCTATAGGTAGCCAGAGCCTCTTAATCTTATCATTCTTTTCTATGTTTCCATGTGTTGATGCTCCATTCACGCTGCTGTTTTTGATACCAAATTCCGCAAATCTCGAAATATTTGTCATTTCTGACATCGATCTCCTTTGATCCGAATCCAGCAATCTTGAAACTCCACAATGTTCATCTAACTCAACATTTCCAGCACAAAGAGAGCTACAGCTTGGATGGTCGGATACAACATTTCCAGTTCTAGCACTGATCATCATGGATTCATACATTCGCTTCCTTTCGATGTCGTCTTTAATCTTCAACTTTTGTTCTTTCGATAAAGTTTCTTTGTTAAAACTGTCTCTGCTCGTTCCTGCTGGCGAGAAACGTCTACTGGAAAAAGCATTAAGCATATCAGAACTCAAGGACATCAGGTCTGATGAGTTAACTTCGCTCCACCGGCTTTTCTGGAGCACGTCTGATATTATGATCTTGTGCTGAAATCTGCGAACATTTCGATCAGCTTCCAGTTTTCGAATCGAGGGTTCTTCTCCTTTTAATCTGGAAAGTTTCTGAAATGTGGTGGCCACGTTGAATCTCGACGAATTTTCTTGAAGAGGATTCTCCTCCCTTTGGATATAGAATTCAAGATTTTGCTGCTCTTCTGATGAATGATTAGTTTGCTGGTTTCTGAAGCTGTTTGTGTATGTAAAGTATTTGAGGTCTTCAACATCAAATCTATACCTACAAAGAGGGCAGCTAGAGTGTTTTTCGAGCCATTTGTCGATACAGTTCATATGGAATGCGTGGCGACATTTTGGCAGCAGACGAAGAATTTCACAATCTTCGAAGCTCGACAAACAGACGGCACATTCAAGGCCTTCTTTTGATCCCTTAAGTGAAGAAAATCTGAAAAATGGGAGAGACTCGATTATCGTCCTATCAACACCCGAAAAACGAGACATTGATCTTACGACCCTTGGTGGATCCTGGATTTGGTTTACAGGATATGGCGCGTGCCTGTGGCAGAACTTGGCGTAGGCTACTATGATAAAAGTCATACCGAACATGATAGATAGAACGACCAGTACCACTGCAATGCTCGGATGGAGCGGATTCATATCGCCCTGATTCGATGTTGTTTGAGCTCTAACAGTTGTGAAAATGAATAGAATGATGACCATGTTTCTTGAAATATCCATTCATTTGACTTCAAGAAACTTACTCGTGTGTCTTGTACGTATTTATTGTTGATACAAAGCTCAAATAGAGTGGTCCATTATGGCAAACAAAGAAATACTGAATTGAGGATGACTTATTGTCTTAAAAAAGCAAAAAACTAATATATAATTTTTAGAACAGCTAGTGTGTGGATAATGGATTAAACTTGGTTTCCTCTCTGGAATTTTGTTTGTGTCTTTGAGTCAAGAACTTAGTTTAATTGAAAGAGCATCTTGAAGGAGTTTGCAGGTTGAAATGTGCTTGAAACATGAAGCCAAAATGTGTGACACATATAAAAATTTGGATTATTTGACAGCATATAACAAAGTTCTATCTGTTTTCAACGATGCCTACATTTGATCATATAAGTATTAAAAACAAGGCCAGCTGCGGATTTGACCCTTTAGTTAATTCGCTACTTGCTTTAGACCGGGCCCGCCCTTGCATGCGCACTCCAGTCAAATTTTTTTTTAATCGATCAAGAATTTACTTGTAAAAAACTAAAGTAATTGATTAAAAAAAAAACTAGCTATATGATTGGGTGTTGTTTTATAAATAAAAAATAGAGTAGATCTCTTGTGAGACGGTCTCACGAATCTTTATCTGTGAGACGAGTCAACCTACCGATATTCACAAAAAAAAAATAATATTCTTAGCATAAAAATTACTAATTTTTCATGGATGATCCAAATAAGAAATTCGTCTCACAGAATACGACTCGTAAGACTATCTGACACAAG
This sequence comes from Primulina tabacum, assembly GCF_025594145.1. NCBI lineage: Eukaryota > Viridiplantae > Streptophyta > Magnoliopsida > Lamiales > Gesneriaceae > Primulina > Primulina tabacum. Next base: position 783,021 of record NC_134564.1, read on the forward strand.
TTTTTGTCTAAAAAATAATATATAATTAAAATATAAATACGTAAAATAATTAATCAAATATAAAATTTTGACATAATTACGAATATTGTGATTAAATAAATGTCTTTTTTGAAATTACAAAGATATATTCAGGATTGGTATTATATTTTTTTACGATCACCGGTTATTAATTATTTTTATTACAAAAAAAATTGAGTCAAGTCCAACAGTGGACCAAGAAAAATTATTATGTCATAAATTTATTGAAGCTTATTTAATTCATGAGGGTTATAGGATATACATGAAAACATACATATTTGTTGAAAAAAATATATTTGGAAAATTTTAAATTCGGGAATTCAATTTCTATTATTTTATCCGAATAAAGAAGTTTTTCCTGCCTTTTTTTTTAAAAAAAATAAATATTTCCTGGGTTAATGACAATTGACAAGCGATTTATTTCATTCGAAATAAATAAGGGGTAGGGGCCAACAGTTGTTTGGTAATAGCATTTGACATATAATCTGATCTCTTGTCTACAGAGATTTAATCCAATTATAATTATAAATAATTTGGGGGATAACTTAAAAGTTATTTTTCTAAAAAAAATTAATTATTTATTTATTTAACAATTTCAAATTCTACTATTATTTTTAGAAAAGTCTCTTTGGTACCAACAATGCTAGTAGAATAAATATATACATAGAAATGAAACAAACAAGAAGAATTATTGTTGGATAAATTAAGTTATCCAGACAATAATTAATTAATTAGCATATATATATATATATATATATATATATATATATATATATATATATATATATATTATATATTGCACATCCACCGTACCCCAATTTCATACTCAAGTATCGCTAATCTATTGGATGGATATGATATATCACATCCAATATATAAATGATATCTTAATGGTATACACGAAAATGAGCACGATGAGTGAGAAGTATATCAAAACTATATATATGTTGGGAATCGAGGAAGAGTTTAGAGGGGGGTGAATGAACACTTCTCCAATTTCTTCTTTTCTTTCTTGGATAAAGAAAGTGCTAGAATCCTGTTAGAGATAGTAGCTGATCTTGTCGTGAATACTTCCAACAGATTACAATATTAAGTGCGGAAACAATCCGATGGAGTGAATGAAAATAGTAATATCAGTAGACAGCAATTGTTTATGGAAGTTCGAAGATAAAGTCTTCTACGTCTCCCCTTCTTCTGTTTCCAGAAGGTATCACTAAAAGACTTTGGATTTTACAGTACAACTCTTGTACACACCCACTTCAGCAGGACTTACCATTTGCATACTGAAACTCTTAGTTACTCAACACAGTGAAAATACGATACAACAAAGTTCTGAAAAGACTCTTTTCAGATTACAAACTCTTCTTGATAAAATATGAGTACTGTGAATAATTATGAAGAGTGTAAGAAACAGTAGCACAAAATGATCTCAATAGATCAGATATCTGCTATGAAGCGTGTGCTACTTTTCTTTATGTTGAACTCAAAGATATCAAAGATTCGTGGTTTTCTTGTTTTGTGAAATACAATTGATTCTTGAGAAGGATTCAGCGCATTCTTCTATATGGGTTTGTTTCATATATATAGGTGACTGAGTTCAACGTCTATAATCAGAAAATATCTTCTGACTTCTGATAGAATCAGCTTTATTACCGAAATAGGTTCCTGCAGAAAAGCTATAAAACAATCAGTCATGTTTTATACTAAAATCGGTAAAGCGAATTAAATGACTTCGTACAGTAATTAATGCTACAATTAATACTAGTACTAGATGACCCTTAACGGTAACATTTAAGATTAGTTCTGTTAGAAAACATCTTCTTCTGTTTCTTATATTCTATCCGTTCTACTGCTTCTGTTTTTGACACAGTGCTTTTCATATTGTCTAATGTTCTTAACGAATGCTGCTGGTTTTTATTTTCATCGCCACAATTAATTTAGGTTTATCAATTTTCCCCTTTGTGGTGATGCCAAAACCTGAACAATATAAAAGCATAAAAGCATTATAAAACAGATAACAATCAGAAGATAATATTAGTGAAATTAAAGAACAAAGATTGTCAATCATCAGTTCCAATATCCTGATCTCTTCTAGCTGATGATTCCGTATGGTCTCCTGTTCTTCTTTGTTCTGCTTCTGTTTGATTTCTTTCTCTTCTTTGTTCTACTTCCCCCTTTTTGGCATCAAGGGCAAAAATACGAGCAATGAAATCATTCATTCGTCCAGACAAGTTTTGAATGCCATTAGTCAAGATCTCTAGATATGGAGCCTGAGTAGAAACTCGATCATTAAGAATGGTGAGAGATTGAGATTGAGAATCAATCTTGGCATCCATTAATTCCATGGTGGTGGAAACTGAGCGAATAAGGTCATCATGCTTGGTGAGTCAGTCAAGAATGTCAGATTGAGCGAGCGTGAGTTGACTAGAACTTCTGGATATAGCTTGTCAAAAAACAATGGTTTCAGCATACATTTTATGCACAGATTCCGCCGTTTTATATATTTCCTTGGACATACGGTCTCAGAAGAACTGAGCACCACTGATTTCTACGGCATTTTCAATAGATAACCGCTTGACTATATCAGAAAGATTCTGGAGCTCCTTTTGTAGAGTAGCAATCTGAAATTCTAAATTAAATGGTTCCGATTCTGGTGATGGAGTTCATGCAAGCAAGCGTTGCCTTATATCGGCAAGTCTGGTATCAGTGTCAGTTGGTACAGGATTGGCGACAACCAATGCAGTAGAGTCTTGAAATTTTGTAGGAGGAATAGCATCCGTTGGATCAGTAGAGTGGCCAGGTTCAGCAGAGCTTGCGTCTGGAACAGTAGTAACAAGTGGTTCTGCAGTAGTGTTCTTAGGAACAATCTCTTCAACATGAGCAATAGATGCAGGAACCATATTCTCTTCAGATGAAACAACTTCAGTAGTTCCAAATGGTTGTTCCGCAGACACATGTTCAGATTGTTGTTTCAAAAGAGCTTTCATTTGTGCTTGATGTTCAGCAGAAAAATTCTTTAGATTTGGCAATAAAGAGGATGGGGCAGCATCTGAGTCTGCTATGGGTTGGTCTGCTGTTGGAGAAGATAATTGATCTAAAGTAGTATTTAGATCGGTTTCTGGAGCAGTAGAGATCGTAGGGACGATTGATTCAATGACTTCTTCCACCGAAGCTAGTTCACGGACAGATAGGAGAGATGAGGATTGAATAGGCTTCTTTGGTGATGCAGGAGTACTGAGAGCAGGAGCTTTTGGTGAAGCTGGAGCCTGTTCCTCAACTGTCTGAATCTGAGTAAAGTCTGGAACAAAGCATACATGATATTGAATGGGCTTCTCTAAAGGCTTGTTCTTGAGCAAGAAGTTGCTCGCTCATCTGTCTCAATCTTGCAGTCAGAACATGAATAACATGTTTATCTTGAGCAGCAGTAGGAATTGTAGGATCAAAATTTGATTCGAGAGTTTTCAGAACAGATTCTAACTTCTGACATTTTAGCTGTTCAAAGATGTAGCCTCGTCTACGCATGGCTTCAATCACATTTTCAGTTTTGGCAAACTTAAAAACTTTCCTTTCAGTGTTCATCATTTTCGCATAAGAGCCTTTCTTCTTGAAGTATGAGAAAGAATGAAAACTCAAACTTTGTGCCATTCATCAAAGAAATATATGTCATCACTAACAGAACTTTCTATTTCTGCTAAGTGAAGTTCAACACCAGTTGTCACAAATGTCTTGGGTCCAAGAGATTGTGGTTCTTCAGTCAGTTTTTCTTTCCCTTTAGCAGATGATGAGACAGGCAATACGGGTCGAAAAGCAGAAGACCCCGTAGTTGATTCTCGAATAACAATTCCAGACATAGGTCTGAAAGTTGAAGCAGTAGATGTTGTTGGAACAGAGATAGCAGTTGGTAGTGAAATAGGAGCAGTGGGTCATGCAGAAGAAACAATTTCTGGAAACACTTGCCTTAACGGAACACTATCTAATTCAGAGATTGCTGTTGTCTTCTTGATCCGAAGAACAGTTCGAGCTTTCTTTTTGCTGGGAGTAGGGGGCAGAGATGGTTGAATGGGAGCAGCAGACTCCTCGGACACCTGTCTTGTCAGAATCAGTAGAGATAACCACTCTCTTTCTTTTAATCTTCTTTTGAAATCCTTGATCTTTAGAAGTAGTGTCTCCAATCTCCTTTTTTAAAGCAACAAATTCAGCCACAGTTGGCTTAGACCTTAAAGCGAGTACATTGTCAACGTCAATCATTGTCACAGAAGCAGCATCCTGTTCACTTGTAAAGGCAAAACCAACATCTTTTAGCATTGTGCTGATCTGAACAGCAAATCCAGAGCTTTTCCTTGTAACCATATCTTTCATCATTCGAAACAAGAAACGACTCCAATCCATTTTAATTTCTGAAGTGATGGCAACCATCACTTGGACTTTCTCCTTTGTCAGTTTATCAAACGTGCCAGCCTTGACCAATAGTGCCTTAGCGACAATGTCAGCAAACACTTCATATTCTATTTTCAGAAGTTTCTTGAAACAAGATGGAGATACTTCTTCTCCAGAAGCTGAGAAAGTGCAGAGAGCAGCTGACATCTCCTGTTTAGAAATATCAGAAAGTTCAGAGGTACCTGAGTAAGGAAGGAAGAAGGTCGATCCCAAGAGTGCGGCGTCAATGGAGATAGATGCATCTCTCTGAGAATATACAATTTTCCCTTCTTCCATAGTTGGCTTAGCATAAAATTCCAGAAGAGCAGTTTTATATATTACAGCAGGTGGTTCCAAGAATTTTCAGGAGTCCAGATTTTTCTAGAGCTTGGAACATTTTGACAAGATTCTCATCTTTGATATTGAGAACTGAAGTAAAGTTGACTTGATAGGCATTAAGAGTATATGCTCCGGCCATTTCTGTAGAAATGAATCAGATTATATTTTGCAGTAGAGAAGAAATATTTAAGAGAAAGCAGTAGCTGAGTAGCAAAAGTTTTGAAGCAGTAACGGTGAAAAGTTAAGAAACTGATATATTAAAAGAATGTACAGCCGTCAATGTAAACACAAGGACACGTGTTAATATGTTTACAGTTGAGTATTTTGAAATGATAGCCAGATCATGTCAGACTGACCAATGATTTTAAAATTTTGAATCTCAGTGAAAATAGCGGGCTGTCCAAGCGGTTACTTTTGAAATAATCAGAAGAGAATTTGTCGTTTTATGATAACGTCTACTGAAGTTTTTAAAGTACTGAAATAATTGAGCACTTTGATAAAACCAGTAGACTTGTTGTTTTTTCAAAAGGACAGACATTCTATCTGTTTTCTGAAAATATATGAAAATCTTAAGTTTGACTAAGATATTGTTCCCCCTCGATAACTGCAATCAATAAATGTAGAGATGTGATATCTGAGGACAAGAGGGATGAATCTTGGTATTCGTGTAACCAAATTGCCGTCTCTTCAGCTTTCTGAGACTCTATATAAGTGCCTGCAAGTTCACAAACTAATTCATTTAAGATTTCTTTTATCAAACCAATACACATGATAGGTGCAAGTGATCTCTCGGAGAGTTCTCCAAAGTCAGAATCAGCAGAGGAATTCCAAAGACAACTTTCAGTCTCTCGTAAGCAGATGTTTGAAGACATCTTTTTCAAATACGTTAGTGCTGACAAGACCCAAGCTTGCCAGAGTCTTATAAGACCCAAGCTTGCTGGAATCTTTTCGAAGAAGACCATCTTTTTCCTGCTGAAGTACTTTGCAACAAGAAAAGTACTTCAAGCTGCTGATAACAACAAATGTAGTAGATAAACTCAATGTAAAGCTTCTGGTTAAAGAATATTTTGACATCTTTTGTTTATCTACTGCTTTCATTGAATAATAAAAATAATTCAGAAGGGAATTTGTCGTCTTATGATAGATTCTACTGGAAGAAAGAAAAGAATGCCTTGTTTTATCGAAAAGACAAATCACCTTCTGCATCTGACATAAAATCAAGTATAATCAGAATAAAGTTCCCCCTAAATTAATGCAATTATTAAATGATAATTCTTGGTAATTAAACCGTCGATAGCTTGACACAGAACGCTTCACATTTCCTACTGCAGTCATGATTACCTCGATCTTTGGTACCTGGTTTGTCATCTATAAATATATGCATAGAGGTTAGTCATATAGTCACTTTTAAACAGAAAGAATATGGCAAGAGAGAATAGTCCTGATTTGGCCGAGGATTTCATGACGGAAGTGATAGCTGCAAGGAAGGAGGCAATTGAAGACAAGGTGCTGGAAAAGGCACTTGCTACCTGGACTAAGGTCCTAGGAGCTTCAGTCCGCCTTTGAAGGTGGGCTGGTGTCTTCTTCCAAGGAGCTGTTAGCAATGGAAGAAGTATTATCGACGTCTTCATAGTGCTGATAGCGCAGACGTCTTCTCTGAAGATGGCGTCTACCTCCTCATGCTCTTAAAGGAGCAGAGGATTCCGAAAAATATTGCTTTTTTCAGAGGAGTTTCTGCGTACCTCTACCGGAGAGCTGTCCACTTGGTTGGCAATCTGGAGAGCGTATATTAAAAAAGAAATAAAGAATGTACACCCTCGCTTCTATCATTAATGAAATTCTTATATTCTGTTTACTGATTGACTCTTTCGCTTAGCTTTTATTGTGTGTAAACTAAAACTGAACAATCACAAAAGAGGACTAAATCACAATACATCAATGGAATGAAGATAACAAACAATTAATTTAAGTCTATCAATCCAAGTGTATTTCGAAAATAAGAAAACTTATTCTCAGGCAAAGGTTTCGTAAAGATATCTGCTGTTTGTTGATCAGCAGGGACATATTCCAGACGAATGTCCTTCTTTTGCACGTGATCTCTGATGAAATGATGTCTGATATCTATGTGCTTCGTTCTGGAATGAAGTACTGGATTTTGTGTGATTGCAATGGCACTGGTATTGTCACAGAAGATGGGTGATTCGGAGGCCTGAATTCCGTAGTCTTTTAATTGTTGTTGCATCCATAGTATTTGAGAACAGCAGCTTCCAGCAGCCAGATATTCTACTTCTGCAGTAGATGTGGCTATAGAAGTCTGCTTTTTACTAAACCAGGAGATCAGCCTATCACCAAGGAATTGACAGAAACCACTTGTGTTTTTCCTGTCTAATTTGCAACCTGCATAATCAGCATCTGAATATCCAATAAGATTGAACGATGAATCATTGAGATACCATAAGCCGAGATTTTGAGTTCCTTTCAAGTACTTCAAAATACGTTTAGCAGCAATATAATGAGATTGTTTAGTGTTAGATTGAAATCTTGCACTAATACAAACAGCAAACATAATATCTGGTCTACTGGCAGTAAGATATAACAATGAGCCAATGAGACCACGATACTGAGTTACCTCTACTGGAATTCCACTTTCATCTTTATCAAGCTTGGTAGATGAGCTCATTGGAGTGGAAGCAGCAGAGCATGCTTCCATACCAAACTTTTTCAGAAGCTCCTTAGTATACTTGGCTTGATTTATGAAAATTCCAGTATCAAGTTGTTTGATTTGTAATCCTAGGAAGAATGTTATTCTCCCATCATGCTCATTTCGAATTGATCATGCATCAACTTAGCAAACTTTGCACATAGTTTGGGGTTAGTTGACCCAAAAATAATATCATCAACGTAAATCTGTACTAATAGGATATGTTTATTCTTGACTAGAGTGAACAGAGTTTTGTCTACTGTCCCAATTGTAAAATCATGATTGACAGGAAATTGTGATAGAGCATCATACCACGCTCTAGGTGCCTGTTTTAGACCATACAAGGCTTTGTGTAATTTGAATACATGATGAGGTGAGAAATGATCAATAAAACCTGGAGGTTGTTCGACGTAGACCTCTTCTTGTAGTAGACCATTTAGAAAAGCACTCTTTACATCCATTTGATAGACTTTGAAATTTTTGAAAGCAGCAAAGGCCAAAAATATTCTGATAGCTTCGAGCCTTGTTACTGGTGCGTAGGTTTCATCATAGTCTATTCCTTCTTCTTGTCTAAAACCTTGAGCCACCAGTCTTGCTTTATTTCTGATCACTGTGCCTTCTTCATTTAGTTTGTTTCTGAATACCCACCGGGTTCCAATGACAGCTTGGTGAGATGGTATAGGTACTATAAACCAAACTTCATTTCTTTTGAATTGGTTCAGCTCTTCTTGCATAGCTTCAATCCAACTAGGATCCAAAAGAGCTTCTTCAATTTTCTTTGGTTCATCCTGAGAAATGAAAGCAGCATGCATATATTCATTAATCATTTGCCTTCTGGTTCTCAAAAGCGCTGCTGGATTTCCAATAACCAAAGAGGGAGGATGAGATTTTCTCCAAATAAAAGGGTTTAAAGTGATTTCTTCCTGATTTGATATATTTGGATTGATCTCTTCTGAACCAATAGCAGGTTCTGGATTATCAGCTGCTGGTACTGTTATGTCTAATATTTGTACTTCTGGTTCTGCTAATGGAATGTCTGGTTCTGGATTTTGAACATCTTTTACACTAGTTTCTGCATCATCTTCACTATCCAGTTCCAAGTGAATTTTGTCTAACCTGTTACTCAAATTTGACATATTAGATATTTCAGGAGCACTGCTGTCCTCGTCAAAGACAACATGAACCGATTCTTCAACAGTAAGAGTTCTATTATTGAAGATTCTGAAAGCTTTGCTCACAGCAGAGTAACCAAGGAATAGTCCAGCATCTGATTTTGAATCAAATGCAGTTAAATATTTTTTGCCATTATTGAGCACAAAGCATTTGCAGCCGAAAACATGAAAATAAGATATATTAGGCTTACTCCCTTTCCATATCTCATAAGGAGTCTGGTTATGCCTTTTGTTGATCATTGTTCTGTTTTGCGTATAACATGCAGTGTTGATTGCTTCTGCCCAGAAGCGCTGAGAAATATCCGCATCTGCTAGCATTGTTCTAGCAGCTTCTTTAATAGTTCTGTTTCTCCTCTCAGCTACTCCGTTTTGTTGAGGCGTTCTGGCAGCTGAATATTCATGATGAATCCCCTGTTCATCTAAGTACAACTCAAGAATTCTGTTAGTGAACTCAGTACCCCGATCACTTCTGATTTTAATAATAGAAAAGGATTTTTCATTTTGAATCTTTTTCAGAAGCTTGATCAGGAGGCTACTGGTTTGATCTTTTCCAGCAAGAAATATTACCCAAGTAAATCTAGAAAAATCATCAATAACAACAAGGGTATATTTCATTACCCCTAAGCTCATGATAGGGATTGGACCAAATAAGTCCATATGCAGCAATTCCAAACATCTTGAGGTTGATTTGCTACCTTTGTTCTTGAAGCTGGATCTTATCTGTTTCCCAAGTTGACAAGCAGAACAAACATGATTCTTAACAAAATTAATTTCAGGCAAACCATCGACTATATTATGCTTTTTGAGATTGTTGATAGATTTGAAATTCAGATGATTCAACCTCTTGTGCCATAGCCAATGTTTATCACTAAGAGAGGAAACTAAACAAGTAGGAGTATTAACATGATCTAAGTTCCAAGAAACTCTGTAGGTGTTGCCCTCTCTCTTTCCAATTAATACAGTAGACTCAGCAGAATCTTTAACTATGCATGTGTGCTTCTGAAAAACTACAGAATAACCATTATCACACAGTTGACTAATGCTGATTAAATTATAACAGAGATTCTCAACCAGTAGTACGTCATTGATAGTTATATTACCATGGATAATCTTACCCTTACCCACGGTTTTACCTTTTGAGTTGTCCCCAAAAGTTATCTTTGGTCCAGTAAAACTTATTACTTATGAAAGTAGATTTTTCTGTCCAGTCATGTGTCTGGAACATCCACTGTCCAGATACCATGTGGAGCTGCTTACTTTAGCTTTCTTTACCTGTTCCTGCAAACACAAATTTTAGTATCTGGTACCCAATCTACTTGGGTCCAACCTTATTAGTCCCTTAAGAACCCATATTTGTACAATTCTTGGTGATTTTGTACTTCGGGTATCCATAGAGGTGTGTGCAGCAGAGGGTCTATTATTTCTATACATCTCAGAATGTTGTTCTTCCCTTCTGTTCCTGTTGTCTAGCCTGTATCTCTTCTGAACAGGTCTAGAATTATAGTACTGGTAGTTTTTAACCTTCATAGGGGGTTGTCTTCCTGAGTTGAATCCTGTACTGGATCCAGAACTTTGGTCAACTCTTCCCTTAGGTTCAATATAACCAAGACCATAATTCTTTCTTCTGTTCATCTGATTTACATTTTTTTCAACTTGAACAGTTGGTATCAGAGCCGACCTCTCTTAGTACGGTGTGGTTCAGGAACGAACCAAGCGGAAGATGGTGGGCATGTGAGGCCCGGGGCCGAAGAGGGCGGGGGGTGATCACCGAAGCCATCAGTTGCACGGACAATGAGCGGCTCCTGGCAGGCTTCTAGGTGGAGGGAACATGAATGAACCGACCCACACGGGAATGAGAGGGATTCCGAGACTGTTCAATGTAATGGACTGTACAATTGAAGAGGGCTTAAAAAATTTGATTTGTACTGCTCATATCACGAATGTGCATCTTCTTTTCGGTAGCTCATCACATAAGAACTCCAAAGTTAAGCGTGCTTGACTTGGGGCAATTTTGGGATGGGTGACCTCCTGGGAAGTTTTCTAGGGTGCGTGTGAGTGAGGACATAAGCACGCTGGAAAGACTCGTCTTGGTAGAGTGAGGACAGTCGTCGAATCTGGGGCGTTATAGCTTTCATCATTGCTGAATCCGAGACCACTTCTATCTCCGGATTGCTTCTGCAATTCTTGCATCTTTTCAAATGAAATGGACGACTTATTCCAAGCATTTACCAGAACAGACAGATTCTGATTTTCAGATTTCATTGTCTGGTAATCTGCTTTTACTCTCTCATTCTCGGTTTTCAACTTACTCATCTCCACTTTCAAATCATCGCAGCTATTCTCTTGCAAGCAAGTGAATTTACTGACTTGATTTCTTAAGTTTAGATTTTCAATCTTAACTTCCTCGAATGATTGAGAAAGTCTTGAGTACTCCCCTACCATGTCATGTAATGCTTTGATTAAATCAGTTCGTGTAAATTCGTCAGAGTCGAAGTCGAATACCTATTCAGATGTTGAGTTTGATTCAACATCTGCCATAAGACATTTAATCTCTTCTGCATCACTTTCACTAGAATGACTTTTTGAGTCAGATGACTCAGAGCTGGAATCCGCCCATTTAGATTTGCTTTCTTCAGCAACCATCGCTTTGCGGTCTTTTCTGAACTTTTTGTCATTCCTTTTGTACTCTTTCTTCTTCTGGTCATCTTTCTTGGGCTTTGGACAGTCAGCAATAAAGTGACCAATCTTTCCACAGTTGAAGCACGCCATATCACCAGATGGTGAATCTTTCTTGAAGTTGCGATTAGGGTTTTGGTAGGCTCGGTGATTCTTTCTCATGAATCTAGAGAACTTTTTCACAAATAAGGACATAGCTTCATTGCTGATTTTTTCAGCAGTCTTTTCAGAAGTACTCTCAGTAATAGTTGCAGGTACTGCTTGTGAGATGCTTGCAGTAGCAGCAGTAGAAGTAATAGCAGTAGTAGCAGCAAGGGCTTTGGTTGGCAGATTTGTTGAGGGCTCTTCTCCACCTCTTACTTTTAGTTCGAACTCATAGCCTTTTAAGTCAGCAAACAAGTCATGTAATTCCAACTTGTTTAGATCTTTAGAGACTCTCATAGCCATTGTTTTCACGTCTCATTCTTTGGGTAATGCTCTCATTACTTTGAGCGCTATTTCTCGATTGCCGTGTTCTTTGCCCAGAGCTGCTAGCTCATTGACTAGGCTACTAAAACGTTCATCAAACTCATTCAGAGTTTCACCAGCCTTCTTCTATATGGGTTTGTTCCATATATATAGGTGACTGAGTTCAACGTCTATAATCAGAAAATAAATTCTGACTTCTGATAGAATCAGCTTTATTACCGAAATAGGTTCCTGCAGAAAAGCTATAAAACAATCAGTCATGTTTTATACTAAAATTGGTAAAGCGAATTAAATGACTTCGTACAGTAATTAATGCTACAATTAATACTAGTACTAGGTGACCCTTAATGGTAACATTTAAGATTAGTTCCGTTAGAAAACATCTTCTTCTGTTTCTGATATTCTATCCGTTCTACTGCTTCTGTTTTTGACACAGTGCTTTTCATATTGTCTACTGTTCTTAACGAATGCTGCTGGTTTTTATTTTCATCGCCACAATTAATTTAGGTTTATCAATATATCATCTATCTGTCTCGCTATGCCACTAAGCACAACAATTTTACTCATCAATCGTGGTATCATGCACTATAATTTATTTTTCTGCACATATTAAGAAAATTATCGGCTCCCCAAGTAACAATTATTCTATCCACTGAACTACATATAACTTACATTAAAATTTTAACATTTTATTAATATATATAATTAATAAAACAGACCATGACACCAAAGTTACTTACTCCAAGTGTCCTAAACTTAATAAAGTAGTATAGATAATCTAGAAAAATAAAGAAACCAATATTGAAAAAAATATTTTATATGACACTGATTAGTAAATTTTATTTGATATTTTCAATAAGTTCTTAAAAATTTAATTTCTCTTTTCATTTTATCTATTTTAATATATTTCCAGGATAATTACAAGAATTGCATGAGGAAGAAAATAGTAGTAGCATATAATAATTTAATTTTTGTAAGAACATGAATTTCCAGCAGCAATTAGTATTTTTCAGCAGCTAGCAATATTCAGTAGCAAAGGAAAATTCCAGCAGAAGCTAAAAATTCCAGCAACAGCTAATATTTCAGAAAATGATATTTTCCAGCAGACAGAATCCAACAGCAAAAGAATTCATCAGCGAGATTTCAACAGATAGTTACTGATTCAGCTTATGACTTGTAACCGATGCATTTAACATGGAATAAAGGCTGTTAATGGTAGATTATAGCCATTAATTAGGAGGCTAACAGTCAGAATTTTGCCTATAAATAACACCCTCAAACCTCTGAATTGGTGTTACACAAATCTTGAGATTATCACTTGAATTTTCGAGCTAAGAGAGTGCTTATTTTCGAGCAGTAGAAACCAGTAGCATGAACAAGCAGATTCCAGACTTCTACCGAAACCTTATAGCAAATTACAGTAAGTGAGCTTATGTATAAATTATCTTGAAATCGGTTTGTTAATTTCTGTTTTAAAGCACAATTTTTGAATGTTTGATTTCTGATATATGATTTTGAAGCACTGAAACTCCCTAGTTAACTAATGGTAGGAATATATATACTGAACATTTCTGAATTCTGATTCTGATTCTGACCTCACCCCTTAGAGGAGAGAACATATGTGGGGCCCCGGATCCGATATCTAATACTAATAATTTTAAATGTATCAAACCAAACGATTTAATAAAATATATAATTTCTTGTTCACAAACTGACATAAACATCGTCAGAATAATTTAAATGTCTCAAATGTTTGAAATATAATTTTCAACATGTCAAAATACCTAGTGAACAAAAGTAATCCAAACATCATCAAATAGCTCCTAAGACCCGAGAATCCCACTCTAACTCGTATCTCCTCGCCTGGAACTGGACTCTGGCATCCCAAGCCTCGCCTCACATACCGTCAAGCACATGAAAACAAGAGGTAGCCGACGTGCCGGTGAGTATAAACCCAGTATGATACAATCAATAACATATGAGAATTTAATTTTCAAAATAGTTCATATAAATCCATAAAGATGCAATATAATGCAATGCATGATCAGAAGCTGTGAGCTATCAATAAAGTTCAAGATCAAGTGAATCATCTGGTCATAGGGTATCCAAGGGAAATAGAATCACCCAGCAACATCCACCGACTCATCCGCTCGGGGTGGGGTGCTGTGTTCTACAATCCCAGGACCATGGTGCGCCTATAGAGAGTGTTCAGGTCATAGCAGCGACCTCCGCATACACTATGCCAACTCAACTATAGCCCCATACGTCAAACAAATCAATATATCAAGGCGACCTCCGTCATATAAAATCTGAATCGAAAAGTGGCTCAATATGCAATGCAATGATGCATTTCAATCTCTTCAAGTCAATATCATAATAAGCTCATCTCAAAAGATCAATCATCAAAAATCACAAGTATTTCATCAAGCCATATAATTTTCAATTTAAAATAAAAATGATACTTTTATCTCGTATGTTACTGACCGTAACATATCATTCAAATATTACCAAAAGAAGATCGAAATGTGTAGGTGAGAAGTCTTGAACCTCTGAATTCTACTATAACTCAAGAACTCGGATCATTTATCAAAACAGAGCAATTTCTGTACAAAATTCATAATTAATTCAATAATGCTTCGAATCAAGATCCGCAATTTGGATATTCAAGAAAACTCAAATCCCAACAATTGTGTAAAAAAAGAATCCATATCATTTTTTAATCTTAATATGACATAAAAACATTCATTGAATCATTTTGTCAAACACGTGACGTGCGTGCTAAAGAATTAGCTCCTCTACAATTCCATTTCTTTTCCAAAATATCAATACATACAATACCATCAATCCTTATATTAACAACTTTACCTCAACACTCAAACCAAACAACTCATTGTTTTCCATTCAATCACTAACCCAAGGAAATAAGCTTTCTTACCTTGCTTCTAAACTCTTGAGGAGAAGAACTTCTAATCTCCAAGCAAAGATTAAGACTTCAATCAAAGATTAATGTCTTGGAAGAAATTGGATTGAAGGAGAAATGAGGAACCCTAGCTCTAAACTGATGGAGAGAAATGAAGATGAGAATAAATGATACAAAAATCATTCCCCAATCAAATATATACCATCCAAACCTCAAAACACGCTTTTTGTACAAGTGCTGGGCGCCATGGCGCGTGTTTTGGCGCAGGGGCGCGCACCATACTGCCCAAACACCAAAATTTCAGCAATGGGCGCACCATCGCACGGGATCTGGCGCAGGGACGCGCTGTATCCTGTCCAAAACACATTTTTAACTTCAGAATTTGCGAAAGTGGTAAACTAGAAAGTTGTAGCCCTATGTCTTGGCTTGCATCTCCAATTGGCCTCATGTCATTTGGAGGTCTGAGTAAAAAGTTGTGCTCAATCTTCCAACATGTGTCATTGTAGGAACGACGATACGCACGACACACTTCAGGGGCGCTTTTGGCTCGTCTTCCCTAATGATTTAACCAAAACTCAAAATAAGAAAGTTATAGCCTTATGTCTTATCTTTCTAATGAAAGTGGCCTTACATCAATTGGATCAATATACAAAACATTATGCTAAAACCCACAACTACTGCCACATTTTTCATACCGTTTCTGCACTTCCATTACCTATTTAGCTCAAATTCAACCTTTGATTCTACCCATCCATTATCTATTCAATTCTATAACATTCATTACCATTCATAACATAACGTAAAGCCATAAACCATCACAACTACTGCCACAATTTTATTTTTTTCAAAATTCGGGCATTACAACATATAGGGGACTGATATCAGTTTAGCCATGAAATTCACTAACGTGCTCAGTGCTTACTAATTCTGATTTCTGTTCTGAAAATAAGAGTTTTCTGTATATATTATTGTTTTACTGTTCCTGTTGAAAACGATTTCGAAAACTAGGAGTTATTCCCGCCCCTGCTTACTGAGTGACAACCATATCACTCACCAACCAAACTCATCTCAGATAAGAACGAGGAAGAAAAGTTAGAAGAAGAAGACCAGATTCAATTCTGAGGCTGGTGAAGAAGACCGTTGTTTATCAGTTCTAGTTTGTGTTTTTTTCGGTTGCATTTGTTAAGACGTTGTTATATTTGGTTTTACATTTCCGCTGTAAAATATTTGGCATTGAGTTTGTATCAGACATTGAAATATTCAGTATTTATGAATAAAAAGACTGGTTTCTGAATTCTGTATTTCTGAGACTTGTCGCTTTCGAATGTAAATTTGAGATCAACGCCGGTTTCAATCAACCTCCGTCCCGGGACGTGACAATTTTACATTTGGTTTTATGTTATATTAGATAAAATATTAGTATCAAATGTTTTGCAATCCTTAATGTAAGAACGCTTCCAATAATATAAATTTTATTGTCTTGATTAATTTATCTGCGTTATTTTTTTTAAAAGTGACCCAAATTCTCGTTTGAAATAGTTGTAAGGAATGTGATTACACGTACATTATTATTTAATTTTATTATTTTAATTTCAATATAACCATTTCTTCATAGGAAACCATTTAAACTTGTAAATAGAAAATAATTATTTGTGGTTTTCAAAATATATATCAGATATAAATAATTAATACAACACATGGAAAAAAAATTAATTTAAAATAATTATTATTCTAATTCATTCAGGTATGGAACTACTACAGCCTGAAATCCGGGACCAACAACACAAACAAAGTCCATGGACGAATTTTCAACGGGACTACCCTGCAATCAATGCCATTTATGCATATATATTATTTTTCGAATATACATAAATCCATACACTTAATATTATTTTGAAAGCAAAATTTATGTTATACGGTCTCACAGGTCATATTTTGTGAGACATATCTTTTATTTGGGTCATCCATGAAAATGTATTACTCTTTATTGTGAATATAGGGTTGACTCGTCTCACAGATAAAGATTCGTGAGACCGTTTCACAAGATATCTACTCTCGTTATATATCAATTAATTAATAATAATAATAATAATATTTATGATAGTGAGTTAGATATAAGATTAAATATTTTTTTTTGAATAGTTATTTATTGTGATATTTATATATATACATAACATTTTCAAGAATCTCTCAACTAATTATATTTCACATTTTCCATGTAAACCGTTGTATTTGATATATAGATAGTGTAGTAGTAATTGATTTCAAGAATGAGCAGTGGAAATCAAATTTCGGAATCAGATACAAGCTCCAACTCCTCCCCGGGGCCGAATCCAGCTCAACGTACTAATAGCTCCGCCGTGAACGGGGCCAAGAGAAGCCGCGGGCCCACCACCAGCACCAGGCACCGGGTTTTTCGGGGTGTTCGGATGAGAAACTGGGGAAAATGGGTGTCTGAAATAAGGGAGCCCCGAAAGAAATCGCGCATATGGCTGGGGACTTTCTCCACCCCCGAAATGGCTGCACGTGCGCACGACGTGGCGGCGTTGAGTATAAAGGGTACCTCTGCAGTGCTCAATTTTCCTGAACTAATGGCAGTGCTGCCACGACCGGTGTCTCTCAGCCCAAGGGACGTCCAGGCTGCCGCCGTGAAGGCGGCGGCTATGGAGGAATTCGATCTGTTATCTTCATCCTCCTGCATTCCTTCTTCTTCCGCCACGGATCTAACAACAGAATTGAGCGAGCTTGTTGAGCTACCGAGCCTGGGACCGTCGCTACTAGAACTTAAGAATGAGTTTGTTCACGTAGATAACTCCGTGGTGGATGGTTGGCTGGTCGACCCTCCTCCCCCGTGGTACGGCGGTGGCGAAGACGTCGAATGTTTCGAAAATTTGATGTGGAACTACTACTGATCATGATGAATGTTGTTGCTGTCTTGTATAGTTCGTTGGGTTTAATTCTTCTTCTTCAAAATATTAGTTTTCAATAAATTAAACTATGAGCTTTCACGAATGAATGGAAGAAATTATTTTGTGTTAGATACCAAATATTTCTCTCTATTATATCAATTTTCATAAAAATGTGATATACTTGTATGATCTAATAACGTTAGAACAGAGAAAAAAACGCTCCTCGTATATCATATATTAACCCGAATCTAATTTATTAGCAGAAATGGCGGAAGCCATGGAAGAAAGCTAAGAAGATATTAGCTCAAAATGAAAATTAAATTGAGTTACAAGATCGCAGGGCTTATGTAGGACTAAGCTTATATACCTCTATGACTTGTGCTTACGTGTCAAGTGTGAGTGGGTACATATGTATTATTTACGTGTATCTAATACTCTCCCTCAAGATGAGGAGTGAATGTTGTGAACTCCCATCTTGGGCAGCAAGGCACGAAATCGAACAGGCAACATGGGTTTCGTGAGCAAATCTGCTAGTTGAAGTTGTGAAGAAACATGCAGTAGCTTGATTGTTCCATCTTGCAGTTTCTCTCGCACAAAATGACAATCCAACTCAATGTGCTTTGTCCATTCATGAAAAACCTGGATTAGAAGCAATATGAATAGCAGCCTGGCTGTCGCAAAATAAGGTGGCTGGGGAAGAACAAGATATGCCCAATTCCTTGAGGACAGAAAGTAACCAAACAACCTCACAAGTAACATCGGCCATAGCACGATATTCAGCCTCCGCTGAAGATCGGGATATAGTTGATTGCTTTTTAGACTTCCAGGAAACCAGAGAAGAACCAAGAAGCACACAAAAACCAGAAGTCGAGCGACGTGTATCAGGACAAGCTCCCCAGTCGGTATCAGAAAAGAAATTCAACTTAAGATCAGATGTTGAGCTGTAATATAACCCCTGTCCGACTATGCCCTTAATATAATGAAGGACATGATAAGCAGCATCCATATGTGAAGAACGTGGTTGAGACACAAACTGACTCAACCGATTGACATCATAAGAAAGATCAGGGCGAGTTAGAGTAAGATACAATAATCTCCCAATTAAGCGCCTATATGAAAATGGATCAGCGAGTGGTTCACCATCCTCTCCATTAAGTTTCACATTAATATCCATAGGAGTAGACCGAGGTTTACAGCCAAGTAATCCTGTATCAGTCAGTAATTGGATGGCATAGTGACGTTGGCAAATAGAAATTCCATGGGAGGAACGAGCAACCTCGATACCAAGAAAGTAGCATAGGTTTCCCAGATCTTTTAACCCAAAACGATCATGGAGGAGAATTTTCAATGCTTCTACTTCAGCCACATTATTTGTTGCAATGACGATGTCGTCCACATATACTAATAACGCAAAAAATGTAGCACCACGATTGCGAAAAAACAGTGAGCTATCTGCCCGAGATTGAATGAAACCATCATTCAATAAAGTTGATGAAAACTTGGCAAACCATTGACGAGAAGCTTGCTTGAGCCCATAAAGAGATTTGTGGAGTTTACAAACTGGATTTGAAGGCAAAGACTCCCCCTTGCTATGATAACCCAGGGGCAATGACATGTAAACTTCTTCCGACAAATCGCCATGTAAAAAAGCGTTGTTCACATCAATTTGAAGAAGAGACCAGTCGTAAATCGCACTCAAAGCCAACAAAAGTTTCACTGTCACTTGCTTAACAACAGGAGAAAAAGTGTCAAAAAAATCAACACCTTCTTGTTGTGTATAACCTTTCGCCACTAGTCGTGCTTTGTAGCGATGCAATGTCCCATCAGCCAAAAACTTGGCTTTATACACCCATTTGCAACCCACGGGTGACTTGCCCGAAGGCAAAGATACAACTGACCAGGTGTCGTTTCTTTCCAATGCCTGCAGCTCATCTGCCATAGCCTGTTGCCATTCAGGAAGGGCAGCAGCTTGAGAGTAGGTTTGTGGTTCAAATACAGAAGAAATATTCCCAACAAAGGCGCGATAAGAAGGAGACAATTTGTTGGAATCAAGGACCAAAGCAAGAGGATGAGCAGTTGAAGATTTGGGAGAAGAAGCGATACTGTAGCAGTGGTAGTCGAGTAAATGAGTCGGTGTTTTGTGAATACGCTGAGACCTAGTTGAAATGGAAGGATGACCATGGGCTTGGGGAGGGGATAAACTCCGATGTGTTGGCAAAACAGAATCGGCAAAAAACTCGGTGTCACAGGAAGGAAGAGGATGATCTTTGAAAGGAAAAACAGCCTCATGAAACACTACATCACGAGAGATGTATACCTCATTGGTGGTAAGATTTAGTAATTTATATCCTTTGTAACCTGGAGGGTAACCAAGAAAAATAGAACGAATGGCTCGGGGAGAAAACTTTGTTCGAGAACTAGGCAACGTAGAACCATAACAAAGACACCCAAAAATCTTTAAATGAGAATAGGTTGGTGGTTTCTTGAAAAGTAACTCAAATGGTGTTTTATGCAAAAGGAGGGGTGAGGGTGTGCGATTGATCAAGTAGACGGCTGTTAAAATACAATCCGGCCAATATAAGAGAGGCATATTGGATTGAAATGAAAGAGCACGAGCAACATTGAGAATGTGTTGGTGTTTACGCTCCACAACAGAGTTTTGTTCAGGACGCTCAACACAAGAATGACACGCAACAATTCCCATGGAATTGAAAAATTCAGTAAAGCTCAATTCAGGAGCGTTATCAGAACGAACAGCTTTAATGGTGGCTCCAAATTGTGTCCGAACCATGGTACAAAAAATTGGAAAGTACTTGGTAACCTCAGATTTAGTTCTCAACAAATACACCCATGTGTAACGTGTTCGATCATCCACAATGGTGAAGAAATACTTGAATCCCTCAACACTGATATGAGAAAAAGGACCCCAAACATCCAAGTGCAAAAGATCAAAAGCATGAGCTGAAATATGTGAATTAGAAACAAAAGGTAGGCGTTTCTGTTTAGACAAATGACAAGTTGTACAATGCACAGAACTATTACGTACAGGATTAAAATGTAGAACATCATTTATGACGGAGAGCTTCGTAAACGAAGGATGACCTAACCTAGAATGCCACAACTCTGTTTTGAGAGAAGAAACAGTACATATTTTGGATTGAGACAGTTCATCAATTGTGGTGGAAGCAATGAGAATATAGAGGTTGCCTGAAGCGTTTACCCATCCCAATCCTCTTGCTCCGGGTGCGGTCCTGGATTTCACAAGAAGAAGAATTGAACATGACAGAACACGGAATGATCTTAGTGAGCGAACTAATGGACAAAATGTTAAACTGGAAATGAGGAATAAAAAAACATCATGAAGAATCAAATCAGCAGATAATCTTACTACACCAGTGTGCGTAACAGGTACAGTAAGGTTATTTGGTAACTTGACAGAAGATGAAGACGGTGTGTATGAAAGAAACAAAGACAAGGAACAACATATGTGATTTGTAGCCCCTGTGTCGAGAATCCAGTGATGTTTGGAGATAGAAAATGGTGCTGAATAAGAAGAGAAAATACCGTGGAAACAAGAGACGGAGGGTTCTTGCTGCTGCGAATCCATAGTGGTTCCAGAACGAGTTAGCATTTGAGCATTCAGAAATTGAATAAACTGTTGGCACTGAGCAGTAGTCAAAGTATCTTCAGGGCCATGAGAATAATCTGGAGGCGGAGTGGAAAGATGACAGAGATTCACCTTCCCTTGCTGTTGATTCTGCTTATACTTCGGATGACTGGGAGGATAACCATGAAGCTTGTAGCATCGATCAATAGTGTGACCAATAGCTTCACAATGAGAACAAACGAGCTTATCACGTTTACCGCCCTTAGAATTATAGGAATACTTTCCAGGCGTTGAAGAAGCAGACACAAAATGATGTTGCTCGCCAGTAGTGGAAAAATTTCCTTGAGTAATAGATCGTTGACGTTCCTCTTGTACAACTAAGGAGAAAACCTTCGAAATGCTCGGTAAAGGATTCATCATCAAAATTTGAGCTCGGATGTGAGAATAGGACTCATTTAGTCCCATCAAAAAAATCATCACACAATCTTGAGTCTGATAAGCTGTCCATTCCTTCATCGAACCACAAGTGCACACAGACACTGGTTGAAAATCCCGCAGCTCATCCCATAGAGTACGAATACGAGTATAATATGCACTTACATCTAGTGTGCCTTGCTGTAGAGCTGATAACAGCTTCTTGATCTGAAAAATACGCGGAGCATTACTCTGAAGGAAACGATCACGAAGATCTGTCCACATTTCTCTAGCAGTGGAGAGGTACATGAGACTATCCGCGAGTTCTCGAGTCACAGAGTTTAAAAGCCAGGAAACAACCATGCTGTTACACCGCATCCAAGCCCCAAACAGAAGATCATCAGCTGGAGGTCGAGAAATTGTGCCATCGACAAAACCTAATTTGTGCTTCGCCGTCAACGCCATCGACATAGCACGCTGCCAGATGTTATAATTGGAGCCTGTAAGGGAATGCGAAACCAGAATCATGCCAGGATGATCTCCATTCTGGAGATAAAATGGACTGCCGACGTCTTCAATCGCCGGATGAGCGAATGGAGGAACAACTTGTTGATTCACTTTCACCATGGAGAGGAATCGAGATTTTGAAAAAAATCACAGCGGAGCAAAGTTTTGCTCTGATACCATATTAGCAGAAATGGCGGAAGCCATGGAAGAAAGCTAAGAAGATATTAGCTCAAAATGAAAATTAAATGGAGTTACAAGATCGCAGGGCTTATGTAGGACTAAGCTTATATACCTCTATGACTTGTGCTTACGTGTCAAGTGTGAGTGGGTACATGTGTATTATTTATGTGTATCCTAGTATAATTAAGTATACAATCCCACACTCATTTAGATACAGAGTGACTGTTTAATTTGCAACCTCTAAGTAAAAAACGTGATTATTCATTTGAAATTTAGATATCATATACTATCAAGATAATGTTATTGAAATATGGGAACAAATTAAAGCATGTATATTTGGGGTTAATATAGATAGTTGCATGCAATGATTTTGACTCCAATGTCATTTTCTAGTTATGGAATTAACTGCTTTAATACAGGGAGTTGGGGGAATATGCGAGGGACAAACTTTCCTACGAGGCCAAACGTATTTTTTTATTTTACTTTATATTTTGACAAAAACTTATGTGAGACGGTCTCACGGATCTCACGGGTCGTAATTTGTGAGACGGATCTTTTATTTGGGTCATCTATGAAAAATATTACTTTTTATTGTGAATATCGGTAGGGTTGACCTGTCTCACAGATAAAGATTCGTGAGACCGTCTCACAAGAGACATACTCTTATATTTTTTTATGTTTCCAATATTATAATTATTATTACTAATATAGAGTCATTTTTCTTAACCCTCAAGTTTGTATCATATTATATATATACACATAATACGTAAAGATTCTGAATTTTAGATTTATGCACTTTTTGAGAAGTTGTTTTTAATATTCTTGGATTAGTTTATGATGAGTCCACACACATTTTAAAATTGTTATCATATTAAAATATAAAATTCGTAATGATTGGAAAGAAGAATGGGAATCTTCCATAATTCTTCTCTATTTGTTTTTATGTTTACATATTAGAAAATACATTTAATTTGGTCTTATTTATTTCACAATCGATTGTTTCGTTGGAAAAAAGATAGCTAAAAAAAAAGTATTCGTTTATATGAGTGATCATATTAATTAAATCTGATTATAAAAGATTAGTTTGGAGTCACCCTTTCTTTTTTGAAGTATCAATTCTTGCATTTGTCCATTCGTATGAGAGATTAAGAACCACCAAAGTTGGAGATGAATTTTTAATTAACTCGATTTTATCATTTAATATATTGAACAAGTGACGACATATATATAACAATCCAAACTATTTTGACAAATATTTACTATAAATCTTAATAAAAATCATTGGAGATAATATAATATAACCCCAAAATTTAAATAAATTATTTAACTTCAAAGTTTAATAACTTCATGTATGATGACTTATAGTTAATTTGATTTGATGCAAAGCCTCAATTTTGGGACGATGTTTTAGGTTCAAACATGATTATAACGTACAAATTTTTCCTCAACAAAAAAACAAAGTGAAATGTAGTTTTGTAAGAATACAATCCAACTTTATGGATTTGAGATTGACATTTTATAAATCGAATTTGAGATCAAAGTATTTCAAAAAGTGATCAAAGCGACGTGATTGCTCCCTAACTCGATAAATTGATTGCAAACAAAACTCAAAGGACGTTTACAAACATGGAGATCAATTTTAGTGCTTTGCATGTGATGGGCCACCAGTCGACGGCCCAGTTTTTTAAAGGAGACATTTGCCCAAGATGTGTAGAGGATTTCTTTAAAATGCCCAAACAAATTGGGCTTTTAAAAGAATATATATATATATATAATAATATACAGTTTTGATATGCTGCACACCTATGTGAACACCGATGATGTGTCACTCACCCATTGGATGTGATGAAGTATAGAAAAATTGCGCATCCAATGGGTGAGTGACACCTCATCGGTGCTCACATAGGTGTGCACGGTAGGTGTGCAGCATATCAAAACTGTATATATATACATACATACATACATATATATATATACATAGATATAGATATTATATAAATATTTATGCTAGAAAGCAATTGAAGTATAACATTTGGGGCTAGCTTGGAGTTGCATTGTAATTAGTATCAGATATAATAACACTCCAAAAATGTTACTAACACTCTACCTCATCTAATTAGTTAATTGTTGTACAAATATACGAGTCCCGATCCTCTACTGTGCAAAGGACAAGAGCACACAATGATGTGCAACACTTTACTATAAAATGACATCTTATTATGTTTTTTTTTTCTTTTTCTTTTTTCTTATAATTTCTCTAAGTTTTTTTGTTTTTGTTGGACTTGCAAAAGCACTGTCCAAATTATATTACAATTTAAAAATAAAAAAAATTGTTGGACTTGCAAAAATCTAAATACGAAACTTTTCTACATCCACAACTAAACATTTTATTTTAAAAATAATTGATAATTTAATATTTTAAATTTTTTTTTCCATATTTTTGTATATATAAAGCAAAAAAATAACAAAAATTTTTATCTCAAAGTGTAGAAGAGGAACATAAAATTTTAATATAATTAACTTTTTAATCTTTTTACAAAAATATATAAAGGTATTGGGATGTATTAAATTTTGGAAAATAAAAAATGTACTAATTTATGCAACAATAAAAATTATATATTTATATTAAAATCTTAAATAATATTTTTATAAAAAATGTATTATAGATTTTCTAATTTTTAATTAAATTATATTCTTAATGTGTTTATATACAACATGTCAGTTGTTTGCCAATACCCGAAGTACGATCGGTCAAAGTCCATGCGCACTGCTCGAAGTATGTGATCTGTCAGAAAAGATGATAACATGACAACAATGACATCTGTATTTTGAAATGGATGCAAGATTCAAAAATACGACCGTTCCAAGCAAAGAGTATAAATACATAAGTTAAACTAGCTTTAAGCTATCTCCGAAAAATCCTTATTCTGAGTTCAAAACATACTTTGAGGACCCAACTGATTGAAACAAGCACATGCTGTTAGTTTGTAATATGATCATTTAAAAAACAATTTGTGCTCAGATCTCTTTGTGAAATACTTGTAATTGAGAGTAATACTTCTCATTTGATTAAAGAGTAAATTTACTAAGAGTTTTTGTTAGACATTGATAATTTCTACTGAAGTTGGTCATTTTAAATTGTTGTAATTATCAAGTCTTTTGGCGCACTCCTTTCACAAAGAAAAATGGGTGACGTAGGAATGTTGAATACTCCGAACATTCAGATACAAACTTGTGTCATTTACATTTCAGTCATCCTATCTATTTTTATTTTCATTTGATAGCCCAACTAATTTTGTCTGCCACAAAATGGGATTTAATAAATTGCAACTTTGTTTTATATCTGTGGGAATCAATGAAACATGAAAGGACACAAGTCATAGTGATGATTCTCCCCCTATCGACATGACCCTAGGAATGATGTTTTGACATTCGCCTATTTTTTTTTTATAATGCATATATAATTAATTTTTAATAATATATAGTTTATCGTTTTATAAAAAATTATAATTTATAATATAATTTAATTTCAATCTTTTAATCCAAATATTGAATTAATATAAGAAATTGATATATTTATCAACTAGAGCGGATTTCAAAATTTAATCTAAACGACCAGTAATCAAGAAGGGTACTTAATAATGCATAATTTATCAAAAATTTATTTTGAAAAAGCAATTTATAAAAAAATAAAAATAAATTAAAGGGTAATTTTATAATTATAAAACTAAAAATTTTGAATAGTATAATTATTGTTTGAATTGATGAATGGGTGTGAAAATATAAAGTGTATTGGAAGTCCACCATCACCATATATGTAATGACATTCGAGCACTTTAATGCGAGTGGAGTCGTAATTGTGACTTACTATTGTTTTTTTCCTTAGTTAAATTGAATGATGGTTTCCCATTTCATTTCCCACAATCACAATAAATAAACTTGAAGTAGCTAGTGGATTAAACTAGAGCATCCACTTTCAAATTTTGGGCATTTATTGAACTATTTTCACTTAGTTCTTCCAATATGTTTAAAAGAAGTATTTTAAAATTTCAGGGAAATTTACAATTTTTGTTACGTAAATATGTCGTTTTGAGATTAGTGATTCTTAATGTTGTCAAATTTCAGTTTTAGTTTGTTATTTTTGTTTTTTTTTGTGTGTGAAAATTTGGTCTTTTATTTTCAATTTCACATTGACTAGACGTCAGTGCGATACTTGTGCAGTTTCACACTAACGTTGCTCATTTACAATTATTTAGATAGCCCACAAAATATGTAAGAAATTAGCCCCATCAATGTATCGTCTTTTCCTTTACTCCAAATCATCCATGACATCACTTGTTTCTTATCAAAATTTCATGGTATGTTTCATAATCAAACCATCGTGGAGTTTGTGAAGAAGCTTCTGATCCAAACATCTTGATCTTATTTCTTTCACTATATTGATAGCAGATTCGGTAGAGTACTCGACCTAGTTCATCCATTTCACCCAGATAGCATCAGTTTCATAAACAACCCATTTACCTAGTTACTTGAGTTTGTGGAGTATATAACAGTGAGTGAACAATTCTTCAAATTATGCTTGGAAGGAATAAAATCATCAAATACAATATACCAATTACCAAAATGAAACAATATTTTATTAGTCATATCCAATTTCATTTCAGTCAAATAATTGATCGTTTATGATAGTGAAATTTAGATTCATGAAACTTTGACGAAAAAAGAATATATAGGTATATAGAAATATATTATGGTGGCAGACACGACTTTAACTTTATCAATATTACAGGCCCGATATTATTATATATAATAATAAATCTTATATATTTAAATTAACAACAATAATATATATAATAAAAATATTATTATTTGTAAGATTCTTGTTAAACCACTTTTCAAAAGGGGTATGGACTTGGAAAAAAGAAATATTAGAGAATTGGAAAGCCCCATCATGTCCTTGAGGAAAATGGTCATCATCATCATCATTTCTTTGAACATAAAATGAACCCATTATTATGTAATATCATAAAAAATATAATATGTTTTATAATTTTAAATATCAGAAAAGATTAAGCTCGGAATTATTAGAAAAACCCCATAATCCAAATACGTGCAAATGCTTGTTGTTTCTTAATGTCAGTTGTAGTAAAGTTCAAACATATTGGTAAATAACTACATCAAAACTTAAGCATCAGGGTGGTTAGTATTAACGAGTCAAATTTCATGTAATTATCGATGCATGCAAGGAACAATTTCTTGTTTGGTTAATAGCTAAGTTTATATCAATTTAAGCCCATTTTTCCATCTTGAAGGTTATATATTAAAAAATTATTAGCCAAGAAATATTCCAACAATAATAGTCATACGCATTTGCAACTTATTGTGTTAGTGTTAATATTATACTACGTAGAATACTTTAATTCAGGGATGATTATATATTTGGTTATGTAATTTGTACTTTTTTTTTTTATTTTTGTTTATGTTAATGTGATTTTCATTTTTAATATTTTAACTTGCATGTTTTTTTTGTTATGTTAACGATGTATTTGCACTTTTAGTCGTGTAACTTGTATGTTTTTCATTTTTGGTCTCATTAATAGTGAAATTTCATTTTTAGTCCTATAACTTGCTTCTTGTTTTTCATTTTTGGTCTTTCTTTTGCGGACATGGATCCTAACATGGATTTTTGGAAGGAAACATGCATGTGTTGTGATTTTTTTAATATTATCTGAAAGAAAACATGACAGATTCGAGTTAAAAAAAGACAAAAAATGAAAAAACACACAAGTTATATGATTATAATTGCAAATTCATCGTTAATATGACCAAAAATGAAAAAATTAACAGGACTAAAAACACAATACATCTCTAACATAACAAAAAAAATGCAAATGATTAAACATGAAAATTCATTTTTAACAGGACAAAAAACGATTTACAAGACCAAAAAAATAAATTTTCCTTTTAGTTTACACGTATATTTCATTAAACCAAACAAAATATATCTATATTTTTGGGCAAGTAGTAAATTTTGTTGATCCATCAGTCTATTCGATTATGAAATAGCACAAGAAGTACTTGCAAAAAAAAAAAATAAAAAACGAAGATTTAAATACCATTAAACCATGTAAAACGAAACGTAACATTCAACCCCACCAAGAAAATAAAGGCATGAACGTAAGACAAGTAATTAAATAGATTAATTTATGATAATTCGTCAACTTCAAAATTGGACATTTCTTAAAAATTATTAATCTTGGAATTTAGTAAAATCCTACAGTTGAAATATGATCGTGGGCAGGTAAGAAGACTGTGAAAGTTCCAGACTTTAATTTATGTTGATAAAGATGTCTATAGTGTAGCTGTAAATATATATCATTGACAAGATTGAGAAATTCTCAGTTAGGGTCGTTTATATCAGTACTACTCTCACTCATGCACGTTTAACTTAACATTCTTTTAGATAAATATGTCTTTCAAGAGACTTGAACTCATGACCTCGCTCCGATACCAATTGTTAGGATCAAAGTGCTTATCATTAGGTAAAAAACTATAGCTATCAGCCAAGACACAACTTTATTTCTTTATTCTCTTGACACCGCATATTGCACTTACTTGGATGATAATGCGTTAAACTATTAGGTCCATGAGTTTTGGGAGGTGTCTGTCATCTGCTAGTGTTGTTTCATATTCTTAAAGATCAGTTTTACCTTACTTATACCGTCGATCATGTCCCCAATTTCCCTGAAAAAAAATAATGTTTAAGCTGGAGCTGTTTTGGAACTTGACATGGAAGTTGAATGTGCGAATCTTAATCAACCTTTAGGTAATAATATATTCAAGAAATATTTAAAAGAAAGAAACAAATAAAAATACAATATCTCATAAAATGACATCCGAGGCATGGAAGCTGGGATTTTTTTCTCTCAAAAATTTTAAGACAGGGTATATTCTACAAGTTGATGCCCGCATCAGCAGGGCAAATCTTCAACGGGGGCGAATTTTTTAAAATATATTATTTTTTCTGTAACTTTTAAAGTTTTATTTTAAATTCCTTTTGAAATAACAAAATTTCCCTGGATAAAATACTATTTAGGCTACAAATGTTATTTACACTCTATTATTATATTTATACTTTATCATATTATTAAAGTTGAGTGGTCTAGTGCAACTAACATTGATGTCATGGATTAATTTTATAGTACCAAAAATAGAATTCTCAAATTACAAAATTAATCTATTTTTTACTACTTCATAAGATATATCTGTTTGCACAAATTATAAACTAAGAATTTGGTAGATGAACATAGTGAAAATTGTAGAAAAAGATCCATGAACATCATCAAATTTAATTATGTTTTTATTAATTTAAACTACATTTTTACAAGAAA
Organism: Primulina tabacum; assembly: GCF_025594145.1. Classification (NCBI taxonomy): domain Eukaryota; kingdom Viridiplantae; phylum Streptophyta; class Magnoliopsida; order Lamiales; family Gesneriaceae; genus Primulina; species Primulina tabacum. Next base: position 812,739 of record NC_134564.1, read on the forward strand.
ACTATAATGTTGTGCTGAAAAACCAAAGGAATTCAACTACTGGAAATGAGCGAACAACTAATTAAGAAAATTTGCAGAAACTTTGTTGAAGCTTTTGGATGAATTTTGTCGAGAAGCTTCTTCTGATAATTGCTGCTGGTTTTTTTTCAAATCTAAGATCAGTTTCAACCATCTTCCACGATCATCAATCATGGATCGTGGATCAACTTCCTTGATCATCGGTCCTTTAAACCAACCAATTACTCTTCAAACTTCATGGACTCTAACTCAATGACCTTTCTAAATCCAGGCTTGAAGAATTTGGGTCCAACAATATCATAAAAATATATAATAGTAAAATTGTAATTTTCACATAAAAGTAACATATCTCACCAACTTTGCAAAATCTTTAAACTACTTATAATACAAACTCCTGCATAAAAATAAAAAAAAAAAATTACAGTAAACCATGAATTTGTAAATCTGTTGTTCGAAATATCATATTTTCCTTAATTGTCATTGCATAATAAACTTGAAATATTTTTAAAAAATTGAATCGTAAAGAAATATAACTGAAAAAGCTAACCTAAAGTCATACAAAGTGTCGACTTTGATCGGGAAAAATACCCATTGTGATTAAAGGATCCATTTTTTAGGAAGGTGCCAATTTTTTTACATTTTTTTATTTTTTGGATCTCACACTTAATTTAATTTAATTTAATTGCCCACTAAGCAGGATTAATAATCCAATTCAAACCATAACGTTAGTCTGTCTTCTAGTATCATGGAATTCCACCAATCCAGATTCCACCACGCATCCTTCTACTCTAAGTTAGAATCATAAATATCTAAATCTATACTCAAATAAAAAGTATTTATTTTAATTAAATTTAATTTTTATTGATATTTATAAGATTATGTACATAAATATATACATGTATATATATGTTTTCATGTTACACAAAAAAATAACTCTATCACTAAATTAACCTATGATTTGGGGTTGGGATGGTCAGTCTCTTAAACCAAATTATTTAATTATTTGTCACATTTGAGTACGAAAAAGACTTCCAAATTTTAGTTAATCAGATAATTTATTAGGAAAAACAAATTTTTTTCCGTTAACTTACCTCGTGGAGTAGGTATCTTGTTAGACGATCTCACGGATCTTTATCTGTGAGACGAGTCCAATCCTACCGATATTGACAATAAAAAGTAATATTCTTAGCATAAAAAATAATATTTTTTCATGGATGACCCAAATAAGAGATATGTCTCACAAAATACGACCCGCGAGACCGTCTCACACAAGTTTTTGTCTACCTCGTGTTAGGGTTTTGCAAGCGTTTAAATTTTGTTTTTTTTTACATTAACTATGCTTCTCTTTTTTTTTTTTTTGGCTTTTAGTCAAATTTTCACGAAGTGCTGACCTGATATTTAGAATTATTTATGTTGTATCGACAATTGCAGACTTATCCGACGTTTCGATCAAAATAGGCAGAAATGCAAAAGGGAACAAGTTATTTTCCCAATTTATTTATTATAACTCGAATTGGCTATATTGTAAAAATCAAGCCCACCCCACCTGTATATAAATGTGATTCGAACCTCCATCGTTCCTCACAAGAAAAAAGAGATTCTTTCACGCACACCACCTCCTTTCAACTCCTAAAATCAATGGCTTCCCTTGTAATATCTACCATCAATTCGCATTATTATTCGACAAAGAATCAGGTTTCGAATAAATCCTGTCTGATAAACGATGAATCCAAGTTCAAGAAAACAGTCGCAGCTTCTGAGAAAACGATGAAATTAGTTAAACATCGGAGCTTAACTGTTACGAATGTTGCGACAAAACCTCCGGCAGTCGCCCCTCCGACGGAGCAAGTTTGGGGGAATGATCAGAAGCTTGTTGCATGGAGAAGCGTACAGCAGGAGAGATGGGAAGGAGAGCTTGACGTTCAAGGAGAAATCCCGTTATGGCTGGTAATTAAAAGGAAATAATATATAAATTTCTTTAAAAATTAAGTTTTAATGCGTATTTAATCTCTTGCTTCGAAGCACCACTTATCTATTGCTATTTATTTCATTTAAAATTTAAAATTTTATGTGATCAATCTCTTTAAAAGAACAAACGTAGGCGAATATTACATGGGATGGCTGATTCCAATTTTTTTTTTTTTTTTGCATGTAAAGCCAAATCTATAACTAATATTAGAACAATATTTTATATCACAATGATTAAATTAATTAATTGTTATTATAACAATTATTATGTTTGATCCATGCAGAGTGGAACATACCTAAGGAACGGCCCCGGACTATGGCACATCGGAGACTACGACTTCCGCCACCTCTTCGACGGCTATGCTACCCTCGTCCGCCTCCATTTCGAAAACGGCCGTCTCATAATGGGCCACCGCCAGATCGAGTCCGACGCCTACAAAGCCGCCAAAAAAAACAACAAACTCTGCTACCGCGAATTCTCCGAAGTCCCGAAATCGGACAGCTTCTTGTCCTACATAGGGGACCTCGCAAAACTCTTCTCCGGCGCTTCTTTGACTGATAACGCCAACACCGGTGTCGTGAAACTCGGAGATGGGCGGGTCGTTTGCCTGACCGAAACCATTAAAGGGTCCATCGTCATTGATCCGGATTCATTGGATACAATCGGGAAATTTGAATACAGTGACAATTTGGGGGGGTTGATTCATTCGGCACATCCCATTGTTACAGATACCGAATTCTTGACGCTGTTGCCTGACTTGATAAATCCGGGGTACTTGGTGGTGAGGATGGATCGGGGTACAAACGAAAGGCGGGTTATCGGTCGGGTTAGTTGTCGGGGCGGGCCAGCACCTGGTTGGGTTCATTCTTTCCCCGTGACCGAGCATTACGTGGTGGTGCCGGAGATGCCGCTGAGGTATTGTGCGCAGAATTTGCTTAAGGCGGAGCCAGCGCCACTCTTCAAGTTCGAGTGGCATCCCAAGTCCAAAGCTTACATGCATGTTATGTGCAAGGCTAGTGGCAAGATTGTGAGTATCTTTCCTCTTTTAATTATATAAAATAAATTAATAAATTTTTACACCTTTTGATAGAATGTAATGAATAATTTGAAATGAAGGTGGCAAGTGTAGAAGTTCCACTATTCGTGACATTCCATTTCATAAACGCATACGAAGAGAAAGACGAAGAAGGGAGAGTGACGGCCGTCATCGCCGATTGCTGCGAACACAACGCCGACGCAACCATCTTGCAGAAGCTCGTCCTACAAAATCTCCGATCCTTTTCCGGCCAAGATGTCCTACCGGACGCAAGGTAATGTTTAAATGAACGTTATATATATTTCCCAAGAACGTGTGTATATATATTTTTAATTGGTAACTTAAGTTGGATTGACTTCTTGGATTTCGATCATTTAGCTAATTAGTCAAAGTTAAGCTTCAGTACAATTACTTGGTATTTTTTCAACTTATATTATATAATATATGAGTGATATATATTATAAAATTGGAAAACAATAATACAAAATTGCTTACATATAAAATAAAATATAATGGGGTAAATGGCCGGCATAGATTCGTCCCGTTAATTAATAAGTTAGTGGACTAATAATGAAAATATTGATTAAAGAGGCCACCACTTTCGATGCAAAATATCAACGGCGAAAGCGACGGGGGATATTGGATTTGCTGACCCCATACGTAATCTCCCTGCATGCATGGGGTACTTTACTATTATGTAATGCAAGTGATTAAGAAGACGTTACGTGTACGTATTTAATTCGATAACTTAATCGAAATTATAAAAATTACAAATTTTTTAATCTAATATTTTTCGTTCTTGATGTCTATTTGCTTTTGTGAAACGGTCTCACGAATCTTTATCTGTGAGACGGGTCAATCCTACCGATATTCACAATAAAAAGTAACATTCTTAGCATAAAAAGTAATACTTTTTCATGGATGTCCAAATAAGAGACACATCTCACAAAATACGACCCGTGAGACCGTCACACCCAAGTTTTTGTCTTTGCTTTTACATTATTATAATATTCAAAGATAAGAATTTCAAAAAGTATAAAGTTTAATTTTAATACAATAACATGCAAATTAATTGGTTTGAATAGGGTTGGAAGATTCAGAATTCCGATGGATGGAAGCCCATATGGAAGTCTAGAGGCAGCTTTAGAACCAAATGAACATGGGAAAGGGATGGATATGTGCAGTATAAATCCTAATTATTTGGGTAAGAAATATAGATATGCCTATGCTTGTGGTGCTCAAAGACCTTGCAACTTCCCCAACACTCTTACAAAGGTCAGGTTTTTTATTTCACAATGGCATGCTACAGATTATATTTCCTCTGGTTATTTAGCTCATTTTTGCGATATTTGAATGTTCAGATTGACTTGGTGGAGAAGAAGGCAAAGAACTGGCTCGACGAGGGTTCTATACCATCTGAACCTTTCTTTGTAGCACGGCCCGGCGCGACAGAGGAAGATGATGGTGAGACAAATCCTGTTTTGTGTATTCTTTGTGTTTTTGACACATTCATTCGAGTATATGAATATTATCCTGAAATAAAATTCGATCGAATTCTTATGACGTTAAACGTGTCCCGAATAGGAGTCGTCATCTCAATGATCAGCGACAAAAACGGGGAAGGATATGCTTTACTACTCGATGGATCAACATTTGAAGAAATCGCCAGAGCAAAATTCCCGTACGGTCTTCCATATGGACTGCATGGATGTTGGGTTCCGAAGACATGAGAATGAACTTGGAAAAAAATACTCGTGGCATAGTATACTTATTGTGTCTCGTTCATCCATGTGCTTGTAGTTTGAATCACAGTTTATTAAATTTTACCACGTTGATCGATATGTAAGTTCCATATGTAAGTCGTTCCGAACATCGGTGTGGTCATCATAAATACTAAGATGTAAGAAGGGTCAAACGCAATGCAGTATAGGCACCAGGCAGCACTTGTTCTATATCTTCTCCTAGGAATATTTTGTTGTACGTAAATTTCATATTTACGATAGCAAAAGTATATTCCTTATTCCGAAGAGACTGGCACACTATCCTTAATCTTCCTCCCCTCTTTTCCATGTCTGTGATAAAGATTTCATCGACGAGATAGAGATAAACGTAATACAGGAAAACAGAGAGATTTGTTGTTAATATGCGCAAGGGTTTTAATGACTAGTGAAGCACAATAATCAAAATATGATTCTAATACTTATAACATCAATCACTGGATCCTACAAATACCTCTTCTGTTCCGAGGCATTCAAGAAGTAAAATGAATGAAACGAATGCGAGGACCTATAAAAGAAGGAAACAACATGAGGGGCATAGCAGGAAGTCACAAGTGTTTGTTTTGGCAGCCATGTAGCACTTGGTCAATTGGGGTCTAGAAATATTTTGAAACAAGAAACCTTTCTTCCCATATATACAAATTCTACCACAAATACAGATCATTAAAATAAAACACTAATAGGATATATAGAGCAACTGGAATATTATGAATCTTAGGACAGATTAATCACAAGGCGGACATAATTTTGCATGTCCAAACATTTGTTTGAGTATATGAATACCTACTTGTGGATGGAACTTCTACGTATGCATCTACTTATACAGGAAACGACAATTTGTTTCCTACAATGTCCCGGTAAGGCAACACATTAGTTGCATTATCAAATAGACTAATCTCATCCGTAAGAAAAAACCATAACATATCACCTGTAAATAGCGTGAGAACATGTGGTCAGTGATGGAAGGTAAATATTAAGTATCTGCACCCATCATGCATGTAAACAAATAGTATCACAGTTCAAATCCAGCAGAAGGAAATCTATTTTGGTTGTTACACTGTGAAAGTCCGCATCAGAGGAGACATAATTCAAAAAACAAATAATCTCATTAGTGCAAAATACAAGCCATAACAGGTCCAAACTACCCATGGTAATGCTTCACGTGACAATCTTTACGGGACTCGAACCACCAAACTCGAGAAAGACTCTGGGAGAATATGCGATCAACCTTTCAGATGTCCATGATGCGGTCGATCAGAATGAACCTAATATAAAAGTCATCTAATAAAATCACAGCAAAACTGTAACTGCTGACATCGGTGCTAGAATAAAAGGAAGTGACACAATAAAGCAGCTTGATGCATTTACATCAGAACAACGATCAACTCATACCAGCACATATACTTGTGTTTACACTACAACAATGATGGGTGCAGCTATGGGACGATGCAGGTTCATACATAATAACATAAATGATCTTGAATGAAAAAATGATAATAATAGATCAAATTAACCATTGAAAAATAACAATATATATTGATACTTCTAGGAATACACTTTTTTTAAATTATTGATTATTGATATTTCATATTTTTCTTAGTATGTGGGAGAAGGGTACGTGTAGCTAGTGTGAAATCATGGAAACAGGGAGAAGACGAGAGAATTGATATGTGATAGATGGAAAAAATTTGAATAAATTTGTATCATGGAAAGCTCAAGGAGACACATTATCATCTCTTAATAAAGAGCACAATTTTTCTCAAGGAGACTCAAATTCAATCACCATCTTCAACCAACTTTTGAGTAGCGCTGAACACATTAATTACTGGAAAATGGAAATCTTGAAATTTTTTTCATTTCCAGGGTTAGTACTTTCCCAACGTCTGGATTTGAGGAATAAATTGTCATTTTCACTGTGCCAGAGTCCGGCTCTGGTAATGAGTCCAACGACAAATGACTTGTCAAAATAGAAATACAATACTAAAGCAAGCAAATGAAGGCACCGGATTCAGTGTTAAATTTATATGGTAAGAGGTGAAAAGAACGACCAAATTTCATTTCATAGTTTGCTGATGTTAATGGAGACATAGGACATAGGTTGCAGCTTAGTGATAGATAGCTGATTTCATATGTAACCCAAATGAAGCAATTTTATAAAACTGACCCAAAGTCAAATTGCTCCCCAATTCAAGCATTAAACAAACAAGTAACACAATTTCAAGAAAAATCAATTCGGACGCAGCATTCTCAAGACATTTGGAAAACTTGACTCACCTAAGGAAATCACAACCACTATCACTGCTGCTGATGCTGTGGCGGGGCATTTGGGGGAGGGGGCATTCCAGGCCTTGGGGGACCAAACATAGGAACCTGCCCGCCCGGAGGAGGTGGCATTCCAGGTCTTGGAGGCTGCTGCCCAGAAGGCGGAGCTCCAGGCATCCCAGGTCTTGGTGGTCCCTGCAGTGGCGGAGGGCCCCTCATCATCTGAGGGAGCGGCATCATTGGAGGCCTCTGTCCAAACTGTGGAGGTGGAGCAAAGTGGCCTGGTGCTCCACCAGGCCTGAATTGAGGAGGAGGCGGCATAGGTGCCCCCGGCATTCCTGGCATCCCCGGCCTCAGAGGAAACCCGCCTGGGGGAGGCACAGTAGGGGGGCGCACCACCGGAGGCTGTGGTGGGTAAGACATCGGCGGCATAGAAATCTGCGGCGGACGTGAAATCTGGGGTTGCATCATCCCGGGAGCTGGTCCACCAACGCCCCTAACGGGCCCAGCAAGTCCGGGCTGAGCTTGCATCAACGGTCCCGTAGTAACACCTCTGCCAGCAGCACGCCCAATTCCAGGGCCAGAAACAGCATTAGCGGCGTTTGACTTAACGCGAGACTCGTCGGGTGGCGGAGGTCCCTCGACTTGAAGTGCAATAACTTCTTCACCACGGAGAAGCACGAGGCCAAGCGTACGACGGTCTTCGCGCTCTTCCTTGGACCCCTTAGTCGGGGGAAGTTTACGAAACTCTTCGCAATCACCAAGAACGAGATTCATGTGCCGATCAAACGCCATAAATTTCCCCACCAGCTGACGGCCGTCTTGTATCGTCACGCGCATGCGATAATTTATGTATTGAAGCATTTTTGAACTCTTGGACATCGACATTGCAGCAGTTCTGCTAGTCACTGAGAAACGATGTTTTGGGGTTTCAAATGTCGCAAGGAATCGCTCTGCTTGAGTTCTTGAATAGCCACTTTTTACTCTTAACTAATAAATAATGTATTTATTGTCATTATTCTTAATTTCTTTGTACAAATATTTTTAACGAATTAAAACTCCTGTATTTTGCAGTCTTGAACCAAAAACCCAAATATGTTTTCAGAACAATAATTACTTGAATCATTTTTATAATTAAAGAAACCTATCGATACTCACGGGGAATTTAGGGTCCGATTCCGGCAAACGTCACTAGTACAGACGCAGGTTGAAATTGTCCTGAGCCTGAAATTTCACAAATAAAATCGTTAGGAGGGGGCAGGAGGGTGTCCTGGCGTAGCCCCTCGGATATATGGGGAGAGCAGCTAAGAGTACTGCTGAAAACAATATATTGAATGAATCAAATGAACACTCAAACCTGGTATTTATAGGAGAATAACTGGGCTCTTGATGTGCCTGTCTTCCATTTGAGCTTGAGAAGGGCCAGGGGTAACGAGCCCATCTATGGATAATCACTGATAATCTAATTAATTATGTTTAAAATTCGACTCATCGGGAAAAAAAATTAAATGTTGCATGAGTTAGACCTGTTTGCTTTTGATTACAATGCACTTAAAGTTGTTCTTTTTCTTACCAACATGGATTAAAAAGAAAATTAGATAAATTTATATTAAATGAAACTCCATAAAATCTGGGTGTCCATAATTACACAGCTAAGTAATTCATGGTTGAAGCAAAGAGGGTTGACTTCGACATTTTTAAGGAAAGCCAATGTGAAACCTCAAAATGAATCAGCTAGATTCATGCTTACGTGACCTTAACATTCAAAGCCACAACTCTATAAAAACTGACTATGCATACAAAATGTTGAGCAAGAATCGATCCCCACAGCCCTCAGAGATCATTCAAGTTCATGGCGCGATTGTTTCTACTTGCCCTCGTATTTTCCACTGTGATCGCCATAGAGGGGGCGCCGGCTCCCAATAACAAGAAGGTCAAGTGTAAGGAGAACAAGTTATACCCGCAATGTGCACGAAGGGAAGATCTTTTCTGTCCCGATTCGTGTCCACGAGACTGCGCAGTCGAGTGCCGTTCATGCCAACCAGTTTGTCTCCCGCCCAAGCCTAGTAAGGTCAAGTGTGTGGACGGGCCCAAAAAATGCAAGAACTTGTTGTGCCCAGCTTCTTGCCCTGAGACTTGTGTGGCTAACTGTGCTGCCTGCCAAGCAGTTTGCCCACCTCCGCCACCACCACCAGTTGCGACTCCTAGCCCACCACCACCGGTTGTGACTAGTAGCTCACCTCCACCACCGCCGGTAATTTCCACCCCATTGCCACCTACTCCCTACATCCCACCTCCACCAGACAGCTCGGAGGCTGCAGGTGGGAAGATGGTCCGTTGCAAAAGCAAGTTATTCCCAGACTGCAAAGAAGAACACCGTTGTCCAGCCGCGTGTCCTGGTCGTTGTGAGGTTAATTGTGTCACTTGCAGCCCCGTGTGCGGTGAGTTTAAAGAATACAAATACCAAATGGTTCAACTTCTCAGAAGTATGATAACCTTCTTTCTCTTCTTTTCTTCTAAACAGAGTGCAATATGCCTGGAGCCGTGTGTCAAGACCCGAGATTCATCGGTGCCGATGGATTAACGTTCTACTTCCATGGAAAAAAGGACAAAGACTTCTGCCTAGTTTCGGACACCAACCTACACATCAACGCACATTTCATCGGAAGAAGAAACATCAAAATGGGAAGGGACTTCACATGGGTTCATTCCCTCGGAATTCTATTCGAAAACCATCGAATCTACGTCGGGGCGAAAAAGACAGCGACATGGGACAACACTAAAGACCGGTTAGATCTCTCGTTCGATGGGCAACCCGTTTATATAACCGAAGGAGAGGGCGTGAAGTGGCAATCAAACTCAGCATCTGGCACCAGAATCACACGAACCCGGATCACAAATGCAGTTGTAATCGAAGTTGAAGGCAACTTCCGGATCAAAGCCACAGTCGTGCCTATCACGAAGCAAGAATCACAGATTCACAAATACAACATCACAGACGACGATTGCTTTGCTCATCTGGACCTGGGATTCAAATTTTACTCGTTGAGCGGGGACGTGACGGGTGTTTTGGGCCAAACATACGCAAGCAACTATGTAAGCAGAGTTAAGATGGGAATCGACATGCCGGTTTTGGGCGGAGACAGGGAATTTGGCTCTTCGAGTGTGTTCTCTACGGACTGTGCTGCTGCAAGATTCAAATATGGGACACAAGAAAGCCTTTGGAAAGATTATAAGTCTGCAAAGTAGAATTGTCCCAGAAATTTGTCGATCAAGTATTATGTGAAATTATACTGACTGATACAAGTACGTGTCTGATTTGATCATAAAATAATTAAGCTTCTTCTATTGGCTGCAAGATCAACTACATCAACAGAGGGCCTTTCATGGTTGAAACACAACTATTTTTTGTCAAGTAGTCCATACGTTGTTACCTCTTCATTCATTATAGCTCATCCAGAACTGTGTAAAAAACCGGAATCAGAGAAAAACCGATGGTTAATCAAATCTAATTTATTCAAACAGTGAGAGAGTGTTTGGTATGGGTGATAAGGTGGGTTTATAAAATTTAACCCACCTTATCCCTTGTTTGGTACGAGTGATTATTTAACCAAGTCAATCCCTCCTATGAATGATTAGGTTATATTAACTGGGATCCTCTTCGTCCCTTAGGATTATTTATCCTACTCTTAATCCATCCTATTTTTCCAATTTTACCCTTCTCCTAAATCCAAACTCACCACCACTTCCCTCCACCGACCGACCACCCCCGCCGCCGGCCTACCCCCGTCGTCGGCCGTCGCCCGCCGCCGCCGAATCCGCCGGCCGCCGACGCCGATCACCCCCTTCGACCCCCGCCGGCCGTCCCCCGACGCTGCCGCTGCCGACCAGCCCCTCCTCCTGCCTCCGCCGCCTCCGACCGACAATCACACCGTCTCACATTCTTAATAATCATACCAAACATAATATTATTTTATCATTATCTACTTCAATCATTTTTTTATCATTTATGTGTTAATCATTCTGTAATCTTATCATTTAAACCAAACATAGCATGAAATTTAATTTCCGGAGTTAAACAGTCGATGTAAATCACTCCAAGAAATAGGCTAAAGTTTACTTTGTCCATTTCAAAATTTTCCAGAATTACCCAAATGGGATTAAAATGATTAAATGAAGGAATGACAGATTGCAAGTTGTTGGACCAAACCAAAGATAATGGGATTAAATAGTATTTCGATTTCTTAATAGAAAAAATACGACTAATCCAACGTTATAGTCTGAAATTCATATTCTAGACATTCGTTTAAGTGCTAAGGAAATGTTATTAAAACTATACCTGTAAGAGAAAAACATACAACCTCGAGAAGATATCATCGTTGACAGGAAGAACAGTAGTAGACTCAACTTCGATGGACCCGTATTCTTCAGCGAAGACCAATCAAGCATACAAATGAAGATGCAAATAGACTTTGATCAAGAAAGAATTGAACACATAAAGGTGTATAAAAAAAGATCAATTTGCAGCTCAAGGGCAAAATACTAATATTATTAGCTATCTTGAGACAATCTACTTACTGCATAAAGGAGAAATGAACAGCTTGTTACATGAAGAACACTTTCATGCTTGGTACGAGGAGCACACAACTTAGTGAGAGCGTCAATTCTGATACCAAGAGTTGTATGAAACCCGACTTAGATATAACACAATTTTTTAAACACTTTGAATGTGTCTTGGAGGACAAGAGGTACAATGAACTGATGTGTGAATTTGAGACGCGCCCAAAATTACCAAGACTAAAGCTTGAAAGTTCTCCCGATTTTGCGTCGGACTTTTTGAGATTTATAGCCCCACTATTTTTAAATATTTCATAGAGTTTGATTTGATTGCAACTGTTTATATGAAATATAAAAATTAAACTCAACCATCGTTTCAATATGTTGTTGGGTCAATTGATAATGATGAAGAATGGAGAATGACATTTAATTTCAAGAACAAGATGATTTCATGTAGCCGTTGGAAATTTGAGATAATTAGACTATTGTGTTGTGAAAGTGTGGAAAAAAAAAAAAAAAACTTTCAGAGGTTTTGAAAATAACAAGGAGTGGAGTGGTACAAGATCATATGGGAAATGAAGTCGAGGAAGATCCTAAGCTAAGGAGTATAGAACAGTATAGGAGGCTTTGTACGACACTCATAAACTAGCAACCGAAGCATCCGCCTACCCATCAGCGTTCTATTCTTATTGATTGCAAGAAGTGCAGTCATTGGGAGAGATATTATTGAGCGCAATAATTGTCCATGTTGAGTAAACCAATCGAAATGTATGTGCGATGATGTACAACATAAAATATTTAAGTTATACATTTGTCATCAATTATAACTTTTGGTAAAATAAAACTCGTTGTCATATAATAAGTGTGAATGAAAAGTAGTTTTTTCTAATTCATATTACATGTTTAAATGATATTTAGTTTAATTAATTATGGTCTAAATCTACACACATGGATTGCTACACGGAAAAGATAGGAAACAAAATAATAGAGAAACAAAAGAAAAAATTAAGTCTTCTCTCTCAACAGCACACATGCTATCTCTCTCTCTTGACCCAACACCAAGAAGATAAAAATAGCAAGAGAAAAAAAAAAGTCATCGAAAAACACATTGGAGGATGAAACTTGGTTGTGTGAAAGTTTCTTGGCCCAAAATTGGCAGAGTTTTGGTACGAGAATAATGACAGAATGGTTTCTAATTCTACCAATACATAGAGTACCCTAAGATGGAAAAACCTCTATATATATATATATACTAGAAGTACCTTGGACAGAGGATAAAAAAAATTGGTTCGAAATCCAGCTCGGAGAAGCGTGAGATCTCAATTCCATCATGAAATAACATATAAACCAGAAGTTGGTGAAAGGCCTGCTGTAAATGAATAAAGAAAAGATATATCTAGAGATTTAGCACTATCATACAACTATAGATAGTAGTAGCGTACCCTGTTAATAATCTACACAAAACCAGTAATCTAAAGATAATGTTAAATGTTAGTTTCCATTGTAATAATCCGGAATACAACTGGAGCTCCTAGTGATGCCACTTTTGTTCTGTGATGTAGAACTCTTGTCCCTAGAGCTAAGAGATTTTGCCCTGTTCTTCTTGAACATCTCTCTCATGGCTTCAGCTTGGCAAAGCACAGGGTATGCCCTGCCGAGGCGATTGAACCTTGCACAAGTGTAGACATGGGCACGCAAAGCCTCCTCTAGTTTCCCGCCATTCTTTTCCATCTCTTCTTTCACAGCCTCTGAGCAAAGCCCACAAACCATGAGCCCGGAGAACTTTTCACGCACCCTTTTCACGTACTCAGGAGTACACTCCTCGCATATACCGCAGCCCTCGCACTTGGCATCCTCTACCTCCGATATGGATGATAGGTTGTCCTTGCTTGTGTTTGAGTTTAAGGTTTCTTGGTTTATGAGTTCGAGTGAAATGTCCGACAAAGTTCGACGTAAGGTTTCCATCGGGAAGCTGGAGGATTTTTGAGTAACGACGTTGTTTTTTGTGAAGTTTTCACCAAATGTGATATCCCTATGAGGGGCCATTATGGGATTGTTTGAATGTGGAGATGGTGCTCTGCCCCCCCCAGCTTTTAATTTATAGGGATTAGAGTGTGTGGACAATAGGAGTTTGGACTCAATTATTTTGTTTGTTTTAGTCATGAATTACTCTCCATCAAATACTACTAAGAAAAATAAAATTCTCTCTTCAATTTTATATATTGCAACTCACACAAAATATGAACTACTTTGTTTATATGTTTCTGTTAATGTCAATCAGAATCAATGTATATAACAATCCATTTTCGTGTTTGTTTTTATCTTAAGAGTTTCATGTCCGAAAATTTTATGTACTCTCACTGACATGCAAATAAGTTAATGGATTCTTTGAATTGTACGTGATAGTTTTGTTTATTCACGGGAGATCATGCATGTTGCATCCATGAACACAAACCTTTGATGAAAAAGTACATGACATGACATCAAATTCTTGTTTTCTTTCTTTTTTTAAAAAAATATTTACTTTTCTTGTGTAAACAAATGCAAACACCAAACGCCATCACGAGAAAGCAATCAAAGCCCAACAATATATTAGAAAAAGGGTCGATACATATATAAGTATATAATTAAGTTACGAAGCATCAAATCAATTCACATGAATCTTGGACTTGAGCTGAAAGAGAGTAGTACGTGGCTTTTAAGTTTGTTTCTCAGTGATGATGAATCCATGCATTGCATAGATAGCATGTTTTTATGTATCACTACTGCAGCTTTGTACTCAACTCATGTGTTGTAACCCCAGTTGGGGACGTGCAATGTATTTCGTTTGATTATTCATATTTATATTGTTTTGTGTTTAACTCAGATTCTTCAAAGGACTAGTGTCATACAACATCGTTTTGTCTAAATATACTGATTTCTCATCCTTGTATTATATCTTTCATCATGTCGTTTACAAGCAAAACGGTGCCTTAATAGCGATGAATCCTAATCTGTTACTTTATTTTGATAGATAACTAAAGCTGAAAATTGAGCTGATACAGTATCAAAATCACAAACTGGCTATAAATTTTTATTTTTAGGCAATTGTTCATATCATGTTCTACTTGCATTTTGTATTTGCTATAACTAGAAAGAACTGAGCACCTTTCGTGCACATGGGCAGTATATTCTTTTACAAAAATTGCACCAAGCAACCAACGATACAAACTTAAAAATTTAGATATTTTGAGAACTAAAATTTTAATCTTACAAAAAATCACCCAAAATTTGAGTCTGCAACTTATTTCGTCACATCCGCTCACTAATGTATACCAAATTGGATAAAAACAAGGGACCATTTTTTGGGCAGCTGTAAATGAGCCCGATGCGCCAGGTGAAGAAAATGGAACTTCAAAATCATGACTCGGAATTTCTGCGCATTCTCTTCTTTGTTTTATCCTGCTCTCGGTACCTTACTCTTCTTTCCTCCCTCTGTCGCTTCCTTGACAGTTGTTCTTCCTTTGCGCGCTCCACTTCTTGCACCTTCCGCTTGGCTTCTTCCTTGAATTTACGTTTTTTCATCTACAGGAAACAAAAGTTAAAAGTGTCACATAAAGATGTACGACAGAGCTAAATTTGATCCGCTTGGATGCTTATAATGACACCTAAAAAAGTGTCGTCAGAAAAAGCAACCTCTGTTTGTGACACAAACTAACTAGATCAGTAGAGGCGTCGTTAATTTTCTAAAATATTCTAATTTGAATCCATGGGTGAGGAAATGTGTAATGGCAAAAAAATCTTTATTTTTGCGGGTTCACAGTATTTGTTTCAACTCAATTTATGTTGCAGAAAACAAATACTAGAATCCAGCAGGACGAGTGGAGGTGATTATTTCAAATCTTTTCTGTAAATTTTTGAAAACTTAAGGTTTTGCTACACAAATATAAAATTATCCTCCAAGCTCTCCGTTTCCTCGAGCCAAAAATCCTGGATCTGCCCCCAACGTCAGAATCAATATGAAAGCTAGTCTATTAAAAAAAAACAGGTACCAAGTCAGTTGTGAGACTTTGATTTTGATTGAAGGAACATCCCTACCTTTTCACTCCTCATGAGTTGAAGATGTTGAACAAGAGCATGCACTCTTCGCTCATGAGGCTCCATAACAACAGCTCGTCTCTTTTCAAGCAGTGGTCGCTTACGAGAGGGTGTGACCTTAGGCTTCGATGCAAATGGTAGAGCTGCCTGTAATGACTTGGGTATAACCAATGGATTGAACTTCCTAGGTTTTCTTTCAATTGGCTGTGTAGGCACATAGGTAAGAAAAACTCACGTCAATAAAGGAAAAAAAAAACACACTCAAACGGATGGGACAGACTTAGAAGCCCATATGTTTTCAATTACCTTGTATAGTGAATCCTTGTTGACTGGAATTGGAAGGTTCTGTTCCCTTCTTAGTTCAGCAACAGTTTTCATTCCTTGCCAGGTTTGATCACGAGGCAGTAATGCTGTTGTCAAAGGGTTGTAAAATTCAGGAACATCAACCTGAGTCCAAGCACGTAAAAAAACAATATCGCCCATTTTGATTTTATCCTCAAAAGTGCATCTAGCGATTGCTTCTTTTGCAAATCCACCTTTCTTTTTGAACTTGTTAGCAATCTCTTCTTTTGCAGCCTAAATAAGCAATGTGGTAAAAGAAAATATCATTTAAAATAAGGGCGCATAAAAACAGAGAAAATGAAATGAAACCATAATCTAAGCAAAAAAATTACAGATAAAAGTTAGTTTTCTTCAGTCAAAAATCTTGGTAAGAAAGTTGGAGATACCTTCTTTACTTGCCCACGGATTCCACTAACCGTGCGTATGGCAGCACCTTCAAACCTGGCTATTTCGAGATCGGAAGTGAACATATCTCCAATAAAAGCAGTTTTCTTGAAGATCTTGCAGGCATAACCAACGAGCTTGATCTTCTTCACAATCTTACTAGCATGGTTGAATTCCTGGATTGTGGCGGTAGCTGTGATCCTGAATGCTGACTGAAGCATACAGAAAGATATTGCAAGGGAAAAATGTTTACTAGGTTTTTAGAGGAAAAAAAGTTTCCAAACATAAGCAAACAAAACTTGCCCATTATAAGAAACAAAATGGGTAAAAAAAAGCACACTTCTTTTTGGGGAAAAATAAAACTTTCCGGTGTACGTGTTGTAGGATAAAGACAGATAATTTCGTCTCCAGACTGATTAAAATTTGGACAAACCACTGGGAGGATTCACCATTGTAAGTTACTCGGCAAGTCACTCCTCCCACATACCATGCATCCAATTTAACAGTTAACACAGCATCTCACTAATCTAGTTCTTCGTTTGCTTCACAATAACACTAGAATTTAAGTGATTTCGTCTTAGCACAGTGAAGTAAAATATTCATACTACCTGATTATTTGATAAATTTTGTACTGCTACCACCCCAGCGTGGGGCGGTGCAAGTGGGCCCCAAAACATGGCAAGACAATGCATATGCTCAGGAGTGTATTTGAGCATGCGGTGGCGACCATTACTGTCCTCAATCGCATAAATGGGTATGGTTTGATAGCGTCTCCATCCAATAGAAACAATAATCGGATCTCTAGTCTTCAACACTTTCTTGTGCCATCTATGACGCTTTATCCGTGCCTTCGGAGAGTAAAAAAAACAAAGAATTAATGGTGTTATAACTCGAAGAAGATAAAAGGTAACCAAATGGGCAACATCATCAAATAAAACATAGGAAAAATAATGTGTTCAGCACAGTACTGAACCTGCATATATCCAACATTTTCCTCTCCAAGGGCAAGTCCACCAACAAGAACAGGATGACAAGGATCAAAATTTTCAACCATCTCATAGGGAACACCATGAACTTCCAGTCTAAGATAAGTCCCAGTTCTGTAACCCTCTATCTCAGTGCGGGTTATATCATCAAGTTCGTTAAGTTCAGCCATGTTAACTTGCTTTTGAAGTTCAATCTCCTCCTTCAACTGCATAAATTAATTCAATTCATTATTTCATATAGCTCATGAATATTAGTACCAGAAATATTACCTTATCAAAGAAGCCACTTCCATTACTTTGACCATGGTCCGACTTGATCTCCTTACTGTCATCATCTGAAAACTCAGCACCATCATATGTGAACTAAAATTAAGGGCACAAAAGCTCAACATAGGCACACTGGATGCTGTGGAAATTTGTAAGAGATGGCCAAACAATATCAACATTTCAATACAGTTATATGCCCATTTAATACTCATTTCATGCCAGGTAGTTGTCACCAAAATTTCAAGAGGAATCAACAAAGCAAACCAACAACCAGAGACACATGACACGTTACAAAAAAGAACATGTAACACACTAACACTTGAAATGCAAGAGATTCATACAGCAGGGTTTGACAGCAACCCTGTCATCAGTTACCGCTCCCAAAAACAAAAAAACAGTAACATCATCAGAGAAGGATATCGAGCATCAAATTTGGCACGAAGTGCAAGTTTTTTCAGCTTCCGCTCCTCAGCTGCCGAGTTTTCATCCTTGTCAGCACCATCTCGATCATCTGCATGATGACTATTGAATTTCTGACCTGTTTCCAAGTCTTCAAATTCACCAAAGACAGCATCATCACCATCATTGGTAGTTTCCGAGATTTGATTTCTCAAGGATGCTTTTGACCAGTCTCCTGTGACAAAACGATCGCGAATGCTTGCAATTAGATCTTCGCTCTTCCAATTCTTTTGGCTTGCTGTATTTAAGAACTTCGAGCAATCATCAATATCAACATCATTCACATCAGTTCCTTCCTTCAACTTCTGCAAATAATCAATGATGGAGAGTTTACAACATGAAATGAAAAATATGAGTTGCATCAACATCGATAATGAACCTGACTAAGGCCATTTTATTACGTAAATGAGGATATCACACATGCAAGCAAACACGTTAGTGTGCACATGAGAGGGAGATCGAGTCAACAGTATTCAGGGGCAAACCTTGTTTCCTTCCCCTTTCGGCTTAAAGAATTCATCGTCCTCACTTTCCTCATCAATGCAGTCTGGAATATCATTTAAAGATTTTGAAGCAGGTTTCCCATACACCAGCTGCATAAGATTGATGTTCTGTCTCAAGGAGGTTTTCTCTGCCAAGGATTCCTTCCATTTTGAAATATTTCCCATCTCTTCTGCAAAGCAACCAAATTTAGTATGGAAAAAACATAATCTTTCTCAAACAATTAGGACCCTATTGATAGAGAGCGAGAAAAAAACTGCTTATGGTGCTTATTGATTACTTTGTCGGAATCAGGAAACTTTGAGAGAAAAGATGAATTCTTTACCATGATCTTCTTCAACCGCTGAAAAATCAGAATCAGAATATACATTTTCATCATTTTCATTTTCTGTCTCATCTTCATTGCTAGGATCTTGCTCATCTTCCTCAGAATCCTGGGTAGAAGGTATCATCGACAAAAATTGGTGTGCATTTCATTTCTAAAATGGAAGTGTTCTTTCCAAAAGTAACAATTAGAAATATGATACGGCCACCCACAACCACTACATGATAAGGCATAAATATAAAGATATCTAAAAGTGCACAAGGGTAGAATGAGATATTTGTCAAATAAATACCTTCAAATGATCAATATCTATGTCATTTTCAAATATAGCTTTTCTCCTCACCCCCCTTCCCTCGCAAGTATCAATCTTCTCAATCGGAGGCTTGTTCTCGGATGCAAAAAGGTTTTCCTCATCAGAACTATCATCTGTGGCTTCTGTGGATGAGTTCTTTTGAATAGTTGTCTCTCTCTCGGAAGAATCAAGAGCATCTACATCCTTTCCGTCACTTTCTTCATCCGAGTCATCGTTGTCATCTAGCATATATTGATCTATCGGTTCTAAAGGTTCTCCCAGATCAGGTAAGTCACTTTGGGCTTCTAATAATAAATTAGGTTTAAAAAGAGATATGAAGCTCTTTTCCAGCTTCTCATCAACAGAATATTTAGTGTTTTGCAATGATTTAACCAATTCAACCCCGACATCATGCTCCTTTCCTGGAAGAGAAAGGCCATATTTTAGAGAAGAAGAGCACAATAAATGAACTTAGTTACTCTTCACCTGCACACACAGTCTGTTCAATTGTAGTCCATAAAAATTATTCATTCAAATATACAAAAAAGTCAGGCATAAAATTGGTGTTTAAAGATAACAAAACGGACCAAGAAAGATGAAATTCAGCCAAATTTGAGAAACCTTGCACCAAGTACAATGCAATGCACAACCTATGACAATCCAAATTCCACATACAGTCAAATGATAAGGGGGATAATGCATAATGCTAGACAAAGTGTAAACCTTTGTGCATCATTCCAGTACTAGCTCCATCATTATTAGAAAACTGCACGAAGTGGTCATTTATATTTATGTAGACAGCATCTTTGTCATAAAGGAGATCTCCCAGACCACACATAGGAGCATAAAATAGCTTTTCCTTGTCACGCAATCCCTTCTTTTTGGCAGCTGAGGGCAGAGGACAAGGATCAGCTAATGAAGTATATCCAACCGAAGGGAAATCACCAACACCAGCAATATGGACCTGTGGTACAATGTAGATTAGCCAAAATGCAGTTATATGAATAACATGCAGAGGAAAATTATATGTTTGTGACACAAGAATGGAGATATAAAGTCGCAGAAACAAGGGAGTGTTGTGCAAATTGTAGTCAAATTTAGAAATGATACGGTTCATCATTGGAGGGAGAAATCAGAATAAATGGTAGATTTCGTCAAAGCACTTGACCCTGTTAATGTAAATAAACCACAACAGAGGTCTACAATCCAGAAACCATAAATTAAAAAAGCCCCTGACAAACTAGAAAGGCAATGAATTTTCATTTATCGCAAAATGGATGGAAATTTTACTTTTTGTTCTATCACAATGCAAAACCTGTTGCCTGATTTTCTAGCTGAGCTAATGAAAAAGTCAGAGACTCGGGCATCAAAGAAGAAATGGGAATGATGCACATAGTAACACAAGTTATAGAAATCACGGCTCATATTGACTGCCCATGTTTCACACATTAGCTTGGGCCGAGTAAAAGGTTTTTGGAGAGGCTTTGACAACAGGCATTAAACTGCAAAAATAAATCATATAATAAAGTAGGTACTCGAGGATAAATTTACAGTTCGACGCAAAGGAAACTTGCTAGCCTGAAATGTCCAGATCATGTACCTTTGTTCCTTTCTTCAAATTGCATCCACGTAAGTACCCATATAAGGTAATGTTTCTGTCACATTTGTTATCCATGCGCACTTTCTCTGGAGAAGTAACATCTTCAAAACGATCTACTAAAATGTAAGGATGAGAAACTCTCCAAGATAAAGGGGGGAATTTCATAACAGAAATAAACCTCGCCAAATTATGTACTTCACGTTTTGTGTACCTGTTTGAAACCAAGGCAATGCAGAACTACTTAAATTTACAGTTTCCATGAATGAGACCAGATAGGCGAAATAAATAAATCCTATGACAGCTAAAATAAACAGCACACAACTTACTTTCCATGAATAAGACCAGATAAGTAGAATAATTTGGCACCATCATATATCTCAGTCCAGAATCGATGCTTCAAACGTTGCTTTGTTTTCTTAAGTTTCTTTACATCCTTGAATTTGTCGAGATGCGTAAGAACACCCATCACCCTTGGGAATCCATGATTTTGCAATATGTTGAGGAACTCAAAGGTTTCCTGAAAACACAGGTAGACCCAGGGCAAGAAATGGGAAAAAATCATTTGCTGTGAATTTTTTAACCGGAAAGAGGAATCCCAACATATCTTAAAATAAATAATATATGGCAGATGATACTGAATCTTGCCAATTCTTTGACTAGATATACAGATTGCACATTCATTTTTTTCTCATGTTAGGTCACATACAAACTTATCCTTCTATTTGGCCATTATCTTGTTGTACCTATGACAGTCCAGAATTCTTTCATGTTTAACTTCTGAACTGTGATTTCAAACAATTTACTCTTTTTGACCCAAAAAAATACAATGCCTAGTCTTAATCCATTGGATGACAAAGTAATGAATTAAGAATATCTATGCACGTCTGCAAACTATTCACTTTGTTTTGTGTTACACACATAGTTATTTAAGGCGCAAGGCATACGTGTCCTGCAGCCTGAGGCGCACACTTTATTGAAGCGAAGCGCATTTAGTATAAATTTTTAGAAGTCACATATATAATGCAGATTTTGACTAAATGTTATATAAATAAAAACATATTTCACAAACTATTGAATAATAATCTATGTTGCATGGATACGGATACGGCGACACGTCAAATTTTGAAAATATAAGACACGATACGGCTAGGATACGACAATCATTAAAATATATATAAATATTATATATATTTATATTTATATAAATTTAGTATTGAAAAGAAAAAATTATAGACATAGATGTAATATTTCATTAATCATGATATATTAGGACTTAGGTACAAAATATTAAACGCAAAATCCATCTTAAGCAAGTAAAAAAAACAATCAAACATCCATATCGGTTGCAGGCGGCGGCGGCGGCGGCAATAGCAGCGGCAGACATAGAGAAGAAGGGCGACGCGATGAGTTGAGAGCGGCTTCAGCAGAAATAGAAAGAAAGATACGACAAATGTATATTGGATTTAAAAGACCAGCCCAATATATGTTAAAGTATTTTCCTTTTAGTCCCTAGAAATTTTAATTTTTTTTAATTGACCCCTAAAATTTTTAAGTATTTGCAATTTTGCCCAAACGTATCCGAAAAACGTATCCACGCCGTATCCATGGCGTGTCCTCGCCGTGTCCAAAACGTATCCGGCTGGTCAACCCTAAACAAAGTCAACGACACGGATTTGGGGTATCCGACACGCGTATCCGCGTATCGTATCCGTATCCGTGTCGTATCTGTATCCGATACTTCAAAAAAAAAATTTCAAGGTATCCGTGCTACATAGATAATAATCAATAATGTAAATAAAATATTCAGAATTCGACAATTTTATTGGCTCGAGTAGGCGTTAGAGGATGATAAATTATTTTTAAATTAGGATAAACATAAGTATATTGCTAGAATTAAAAGAAATAGAGAAGCTCTAATTGATTGCAACAAAAAAGAAGAAAAAGTAGGCTGGAATGAGGATGGGCTGAAATTGGGAGAGGAGAATGTAGCAGTCAAAATCTGAGAGAAACATAGGACTGCGGCTCATGCGTGTTGAGTTTTTAATAATCAAATGGTATGGCCTCAAGTTAATTGGGATTCAAATAATTGACTGGGCTAGGGTTATTTGTATATAAGTAAATACCCCCATCAATAACCGACAAAAAAATAAGGAGAAGGCCACGATTTCAAGAGGCGAGAAAAAGCACGCCTTTCATAACTATGGTTCCAAACCTAATGAGGAACTTTGCCACTGGAATTGCTATCAGCTCTCATAAAACAAGAGGCAAGAACTATTCTCCAAATACTTGAAAAAATCCACAGAAAAAAGGCCAAAATATTAAAGCTTACCATCTCAAAGCCATAGCTTCCATCGATGAGGAGTAGAGCTAAATCAGCAAATTTGGCACAATCTATCATCCCATTGATATCATTTGGACACTCCACAAACTGCAGTCGTCTTTGCTTACCTAAACCACAAATCCGCTGGTTATCCGTCAAAAAACACTAATCCTAACATCAATGGAAAAGGCATTGGAATCTAAAAAGCAGGTCTGTTTTAGTTTATAAATTCAATCAGAAACCAAAATAAGAGAATCTATGCTTTCATGACTTCATAAGTTAGCAAACATTAAAAATGTTAGGCATGTAATCCTTTTTCCAGAGGAAAGAGATGTTGCCACCCAAATCTTGAGACCTACTCCTTTTACCCGAATGGTAACAAAAAATTTCACCCTAAACTTTTCTGCGTCTTTAATTTTCCATGTTTCAACTCCAGAGAAACTCTTATGACAATAAATCTGGAAGAGAGTAGACATGACAATCAAACTCAACCTGATACAATCGTTATTGGACCTCGAACTTCAGGTAAGTTATGCTTCGTGTAATGTTTTACGAGACACTTAATCAGCAATGACTTCCCCACCTATAGAAAAATCGGAAACTTCTCAGTTTCAAAAATTCAAGGAAACAAAAATTATGTATATACATTACCAAGAAACAAAATAATATTATGCACGGAAACCTGAGGAGGTCCCTGGACTACAACAACAAAAGGAGCAGGTTCCCCTGTGGCACGATCGATTGTGGGAACATGAAGCTTCCGCTGCTCCTTCTCTGTAGCTCTTGCTTGCAGTCGCTTTGCTTTCACAGATGACGTGAATGCAAATGCCTAAAACAAAAACCATCCATATAACCCTAATTAATCACACATGCATCATTGAGCAGTACTGATGACTTAAACGCATGATGCGACTAAAAATGGGATACAGTGAATATATTTTCAAATCTTCATGCGCTGAAATTTTGAGAAATATATCCTCAGGTATTTGTCCTACATTACCCAACTTTTTAAACGTGAAACCACGATTTTCCATTGGTTGCAACGTATCTATATTAATAAAAACTGTGTCAACCGGTTCCATGTAGGAGTATTTTGCAAGCCAGATCAAGCTAAAGGTAAGAACCACCCAAAATTCACTCAAACTACAAGGCTTCACCAGATAAATTTTAACGAAGTTAAAAACGCGTGCTTCACTAATGCATACAAAGACAACTCTAAAGAACAATACATCAAAGTCGAAGCACATAAAAGAAGGGTAAAAAATTTGAACTCGAACCTTAGGATTGTTAATCTTCTTCTGTTCCTTAGTTAGGCCTTCTCCTGTATTTGGCTTTGATTTAGAGTTTTTCTTGGCAGAGGCTCCCGACTTTCGAGACCTGTGAGATTTGTGCCCCTGACCGCTGCTCGTATCATTTTCTTTCGCCATGATAGCAACTCAATTAGAAAGCTCGCCGCCGCGCGTACTCTAGTTCGACGGCGGATGTGGAACTGACGACACTTGACGGTTCAGGAGGCGCAAAGGAATATATCAAATCAGCCCAAAACGCACTATCATCTAGTCAGAGATAATAACCCAATAAGCCCGGCCCAATAATTCAAGGAAACCCATCATTAATAGGGTTGGTGAAATACTTGTCCAAAGTAAATCAACTTATTTTTTGCAATTTATTTTACAAAATATAATTGTTGGGGTATATTTTAATTAGGCCTAAAATGGGTCAAGTCCAAGTCCAAAAAGAAATAAAGAAAATTTGTATAAGATTCCATCAATAATTTGAATTGATTTGATAAATCAAAGTGCATACAAATAGAAATAGATCATAGAGATATAATGAGCAAAGTCACATAGAGATCATCAATAAAGGTAATAGTCGGGGAATGTTTGAAGAAAATAGCAAGTCCACATAAAGAGGGAAAACAATGACACACATCTCACACAAATTCTGGCAACTATCTGCAGAAGTCTTAGTCGTAGTTCAAGTAATTTTCACGTTTTTCATTCCATATTTCAGTAGTTCAAGTTGTTATTGTTCAGGTTTCAGTATCTTTCTTGTGTCTTGTAATTTTTAAAATTTATTGAAAATATAAATAATGTCAAAAAATTATTATTCAATTTCTAGTAGTTTTCTTTGTTTTGACGTTGTATTTATTTAGAAGATTATAACTGACAATCGAGTTTAGTACCTATAGCCGTTTTGATTTTTAGAAGTTAGAATTTATTGCTTTCACACAAGTTGGGGCATTTTTACATCTTGCACGTGTACATCACAGAAATATTGTGCAAACAGTAATAATATTTTATTTTGTATAATAAAAATATATATGTTTCAAAGACGATATTAAGCATTTACCATATTCGCGGATTTAGTTTTTACTTTCGAAAAATAGGCAAGGTAAAACAAAACATTTCCATGGTTATGTTATTATTTATTAAACAATATTTATGTGTTTTTTAAAAAGTAAATTAGTTTATTTCTTTTAACGATAAATATATAATTAGTTACTCTAATCAATATAATACCCTTGGACTAATTACAGGTATGTTTTGGTTGGACAAGTCAACGGACACAAACATTTAAAAATAATGGTTTATTAAAAATATATTCTTCGATTACAAAAGTTATTTTAAAAATTAGTTATTTAAGTGATTTTGTAGAAGCTAGGATTTGGTTATGTTCCTACTTCAATTTAAAAATTAAAATAAATTCTTCATATGTATCCGATCGTCAAAATCACTTTTATTTTTTTCGATAAAAACACTTTAAAATATGAAATTCAGGAAGAGGTTTTTAAAGTTACAGATTTTGTATCTAAACTCGTCTTACTTATACTAAGATGGTTTCGTGTAATTTTAGCAGTTCTCTTCTACGTCCATGGTAAATTCTCCGGTTTGCGATTACTTAGCAAGATTTTAGCCGTTTTGAACGTTTACTACTACTAATTAAATGTTGCAAATAAAAGTTGTATCTTGCAAATTACAAATGAAATTGCATATTTTGTGGTGAGGCCAAAATGGGTGAACGAACAAAAAACAAGAGGAATTAATTGATACATACACACTTTATTATTGAAAGAAACACTTAATAACTAAACAATGCTTCACAAATCTCAGAGAAAACTTCAAAAATAATCCCATGGTAGCGAACTGCATTCAAATTCAAGAAACAACTCAAAAGTTTCTCCAAATCTTCAGCTCCAAACAATTGTTTCTCCAATATCATATCCACCATTGATGCCCTGAAATCTCCACGGGGATCTCTCGACTTTTTCTCTACAGCCAAACTCTCCTCGATCATCGAAGGGTTTTTACTAGACTGGGCGGTTTTCCGGCGAGGCTTGGTCGTTTTACGGCGACCAGAAGAAACATAATCTTTGTCGTAGTAGAGATGGGTTGACATTATGTGACCAAAACCCAGTTCAGTTTCTGGGTGGTGGGTTTTTTTCACGGTGGTTTTTCTCCGGCGAGTTTTAGTGGTTTTTGGTGGCGCAGGCAGCGGCGCACTGTGGGTAATAACTCCACCGACGACTCTATTAGACGATGACAGTGAAGAACGGAAGCTGCGTTCTCCCAGTTCATCGATGCTTTTCATCTCCTCACACCTTGTTCCCCGGAAAGCTTTCCGGCGAATAGAGTCGCCGGAACAAGAAGACAAGCTGAACAAAGCATCTGTTTCCGGGAACTTTTCTTCGCCGCTGCTAAACCACCCACTATTAGACGAAGAGCTCTGCTGCAGGTTACAAAGATTAATCTTCTTCCATTCGCGAAACCCTTTAGCTTCTTTCAGAGACGCCGCCATTGAAACAGGCGTAACCGGAGGACATTTCCTTCCTTCCGCATCGGAAGAACCATGCTTTGAAAACAAGATCCCGTTAAATTTCCCAGGATTTTTGTGTTTTTTCAAGAAAGAAGAGCGGTCATTTTCATCATGAGAAATTATACTCACACTACTATCGCTAGTTTTAGGGATGGAAACGGAGCAGTCTGCAACATCTGGCAGTGTTCTCAAGCGGCAAGAAGAAGAAAACAAACGAGAAATTTTGAGGATCAAATTATGATTTTCCATGGTTTTGAATTCTTGCATGCATTTAAACCTATATATATATATAGGGGGAGAACTTGGGTCGGCCTCCGTGCGTCACAAGAATTAATTGTCTACGCTCGTCTTGCGTATATGTCTCTAGATATTCTCTCTTATTAATTAAATTTATAATCTTGATTGACCGATTGATTTTAATCATGTAATTTACTTATCTACGACTTCCTGTTTCTCCAAGTTTAAAATTTTATTATACACAGATTATTATTCTACCGTTTATACGCTGACAATAGAACCAACCGCCGTTAGTATACGGTGCATACTAGGTAAAATCTTAGGATGAAACAGTAGATTGTAAGTTATATTATCCAGATAAATAACACTGAACAAACTTTGTGAAACATAAAAATCGAACAAATAATCATTAATTAAGTATTCACGATTTATTCCACCGATTCAGACACTCGGATATAATAATTATTTTATCATAATTTTGTTGTTTTAATCATTATCAGCGGAATTTATACCGACGCTCTCATATTCAATATCTGTCTCCGATTTTGAATAATCAGGGCCCTGTACGAGTTTATATACAATTAAATATTCCAAGGCCAACCCAAATAATATATATAGTAACAATCACGTGACATGAACATTAAATCAATATAAGACCACATACATGAACTTATTCCGACATTCACGTTTGACGCATTGTTTTAAATTTTCTCAAAATTTTGGAATCGAATTTTATGGTTTATTAAAATTTTACATATAAAAAAAAAATACAGCTGACAATAATATATCTACATGTTATCTAATATAAACCTCGATCTCCCGATAGACATTAATGCAATAATAAAATATTAAAAATATATTTCCCATGCTTTAATTTTTTTTTTAAAAAAAAAAACCATATTAGGGAATTGATATTTATGATTAATAACTTTTAAATTTATGCTTCGAACAATATTTATAGCTAAAATATAATATATATATATATATATATATATATATATATATTTACTCGAATAATAAATATTCTTGTATTTGTGTGTGGGTGGGGGTGTTCATCGGTCGGTTCGGTTCGATTTTCGGTTTTTTATTTCGGTTTTCGGTTTTAGAAATATATAATCCGATATCCGAACCATTTTTCTTCGGTTCGGTTCGGTTTTCTACCAAAACGGTTCGGTTATTTCGGTCGGGTTAATTCGGTTTTGGTATAATTATTTAAATTAATAATATAAATATATTGTAAAATATAATATGTTAACTTTCTATACGTTTTCTTAATAAAATATTTAAATATAAGATCTAAATTAATTAAACAAACAACAATCAACTAAAAATTGTTCAAAATGGTTTTTCATTCACTAGATATCATATCAAAATATATAATATAAATAAAAATATAAAAAATATTATTAATTTAATGAAATTTCGGTTTGTTCGGTTTTTGACATATATAATCCAAAACCGAACCAAATAAATTTCGGTTTTAACATTTGTATCCGAATTACACAATTCGATTTTCGCTTCGATTCGGTGTTCGGTTTTTTTGGTTTGGATTTTCGGTTTTTTCGGTTTTATCCGAAGTTTGAACACCCACACAGTGTGGGTGGAGAGTATCAAGGCTTGAAGCTCCGTGTGCAGCGGCGTATTATCTCAACCAAACGATGTCGATACGCATTCGTCTTATTCAATATTCCAAATGCAACCAAACAACACACACAGTTAGGGATGTAAATGAACCAAATCGTTTGCGAGTTATTCGGAGCTCGGTTCGATAAAAATCTCGTTTGAGTTTTTTTGTTAATAATATCAAACCAAACTAAAGGAGTGAAATTGTTGTAATGTTATTTATACGGTGGTATCAGTGTATGACGAATATCTGTTAAACTGGATTCTGATGTATTATTTTGGAATGTTCAATAATATACTGAGTTTATGTTTTTTTAGTTGTTATTTTTATTGTTTTGATTATTTATGAATGAATTTATATTTTTATGTCTGATTTAAAATTAGATCATAGATATATTTAATTTTTAACAAGCTCAAACTCGAGCTTAATTCTATGCTTTACGAGCTCAAAAACGAGCCGAGCTCAAGCTAGGCTTGTTAAACATGGTAAACGAAGTATTAATGAATCAAGTTCGAGCTCGGATTGATTAACATGATAAACGAACTTTTAACGAACCGAGCTCGAGCTTTTCTCGAGTTTAGTAATTTCAAGACAAACCGAGCTCGAACATGATAATAGAAGTTCAAATCGAGCTCGAGACTCAAAAAATCTTAAACGAGACAAGCTCAAGCCTGATAAGATTTGATTTGATTTGGATCGTTTACTTCCCTACATACAATCAAATTGAATCAATTAATTTTCCACAAAATTAGATAGATATATAGGCATTATACTTAATTTCCCATTATTTTGTAAATGAGAGTAAATTAAGATATGATACAAAAATCTATATCTAATATATAAATTTTCATTCAGAATTACAAAAAGAAAAAAAGAAAAGAAAAGAAAAAAGAGTCACGAAATCACAAATAAAATTTTAAACTATTTTATTTAAGACGCGATTATCATATTCTTCACAATCCTTCAGAGATAGCTGAATTTAACCAAGTTGTGTGTGTCTATATTATATATATATATATATATATATATATATATATCCACCTCGTTTTAATTTTATTTCCAGAAGGGAAAAGAAAAAGGCATCTTGAAGCTTTAGGAGGTTCCAAGAAAGCGGAGACATAAGAAGTAGTACCTGTAAACTTGCTGTGAATTTCGAAGTATGAGTTCCACTACGTACACAATGCACAATATCACACCAAATGCTACGTGACAAATTAATCTGCCCTCGATTTCCAAACCAAGCTTCAGTCACATATCACTCCGTTACAATGAAATGATGTTTACATACAATTAATTCAAATTTCGTGTACATATACTTGATTCAAAGAATTCTTCACTTAATTTTTATATGATTTTTGATCACACACACATATATAGTTGATTATACGTTTTTGTAACAATCTTAACTGCCAGTATATATATTTGGAAATGTTAATATTAGAACTTGAACATAACTCAACCTCAAAAGCTAGCTTAGCTCAATGGGAGAATTGCCCAAACCCATATATGCAATTTCCATGTAATTTATCCAACCGATGTAGGACAACTAACAGGAAATTAAATAAAAGCTAGCTAGCATCTTGTAAATTTTGAATTTTGGACAAGAGACGTTACTGAGATATCCAAACAACTTATTGCATTATAAGAATCAAAGGGGATCGAGCACATGATGAAACCTTATACGCTCCAAACAACCAAAAGCATTAGGACAAAAAAATTGTTTATTTCTGCCACTTTAGGACAATTAGTAAATCTTTAAAATATAGTCATTCTAATTCACTTTTTTTTTAAAAAAAATGTCAGATCATAGGTTTCTTCTTTCAATAATATAATAATAATAGCTTGAAACTAAACGTCAACAGTTTTTAAAAATTATAGTAAATTTTGTTATCCCTAAAAAGTATTGACTTGTGGTGATGTGATTGTCATTGATTTTTGCTTGAATTTGTCTTCTTTGCATTGTATTTATTCGTTTGTTTCAACTTTCAAGTAAAACCCAAATCTTACCTTAACCAGTTGTGTTCCGATTCTGTGTGAAATAATCACATGACGAGTGTACGTATACGTGACGTCAACAAAAATTTCATGATTGGACCATATAATAACTAATCTAAATTTTCGTGTCACGACATAAAAAAAATGAAAAAAAAGGTTATAATTTAGCTCTCAAATTATTTTAAGTTGAAGGCAAAAATTTTAATTACTCGCTAAAAAATTAATTAATCACTGTATCTGAAAATAAGAAAACCTCATATTTATTTATTTATTTACGATTATCATCATATATATTGTCATATTTTAATTTTAATATTGTGTCTTTCATTTTTTTAGAGTTATTTTAGTATTTTTCCATCAGGAATACTGATATTACATTGTGCACGTCAGTGTTGTACTTGCACCACATCAACCCCATATCGCTACCGCGTAGGGGAAAAAAATATTGTGAAGAAAAACAAATATAGCATACTAAGACGGAAATTTGACAATATTGATAACCAAAATCTCAAATAGGTAAATACATAGGACCAAAAGTGTAATTTCCCCACACACACACGTGTATATATATATATATATATAATGCTTTGTAATTTGTATATATGAAATTTGAAAGATTTTCCTTTCTTAGTTGAGTCAAGCAACTATATAAATAAAAATGAAATCCGTGTGTTATTTTTATAAACAAGTTTAGTATAATAATAAGAAGATAAGTCGGGTTAGGTGGGTTTGCCAATTTGAATTTAAAAAAATTGTCTCTTTGGATGGATTTCATGTTGTCTTGGAGTAGATATTTCAATTGAGCCATCATTTTCATAAACAATTTAGCTTCATTGAAACAATAAGCCACAACAATATGGACTTAAAATGCAAAACGAAATCTCATACTTTTTATTCATCCCAAGACTAAAACACGGTTTTCTAAGAAAATGACCATACGTCACATTTTTTTGGGAAAAAAAATCGTATTTGATGATGCTAAAAGTCTCATGTACCCTAGGTTAAGTCGGATGAGCAAAAATTAACTTGAATAGTGGTCGATAATGAATGATCCGAGCTATAAACGTGGACCTGGCAGAACCTATTAATGAGAGAGTGTCGAGATCAATCTTGCGTGGACGAATAAATGTTAGACGGAACCGAAAGTGTTTTCGGCGTAGCCTCTCCGATGTTTTAGTCAGTCCAGAGAGCAAACTTAATAGTACAAATATAATAATGATTAAGTAAGTAATGAGTAAATGAATATAACAATGAGAAGTGCCCGTTGTTATAGATGTAATAATGACCAAAGTTCATGTATGTCAATAACTCTGGTATGACAAGTTACCTGAAATAAGAGATTTAATCTGATATTATAATTTGTAATTAGAATGATGGCAAAAACTTGTGTGAGACGGTCTCACGGGTCGTATTTGTGAGACGGATATCTTATTTGGGTCATACATGAAAAAATATTATTTTTTATACTAAGAGTATTACTTTTTATTGTGAATATGAGTGAGGTTGACCCGTCTCACAGATTAGGATCCGTGAGACGGTCTCACATGAAACCCACTCTAGAATGATATACTTCTATTCTTTCGGGATTATTTTCTTATCACATAACATTTAATCAAGAGTTTTATATAATTGAGATTTTATTTACTGTCATACTTGTATGAGTTCGGGTATATCTACAACTATGATATCAGGAACTTCTCATTGTTATGATGGGTTTTTATAGTGTGATTGACTGATTGATGGTACAATATAGGAATTGTTTTGAGTTAAGGAATAAATATTAAATTGTTTCATCATTGAACGTCGAAATCGGTTGGTATTAGCAAGTTCATTAGGTCAAATTATAATAAACTGAATTTAGAATTCGTGCCGTTTCCACAAGGGCTGATATTTGATTACAGATTATTTATTATTAAAGTTAATCTAGACAAATCAATAAAAGTGAGTGATCGAGATTACCAAAATAATATTTTAATTGAACTAAACTACTAATGAAATATAACAAATTAGATTAAAGGGCAGAGATTAATTCGAAAATAAATCAAATTCAAGCAATATGACTAAAGCACACAATAGGAACTGGCTCAACTATGTGACGCATGTTCTAACTCAATAACATATTATTTTTTTTAACAATATTTATTTATATATTCAAGACTTTGTATTGTTAACTCAATCACTTATTCAAAGTCTTACATAATTATGACGAAATTACCTAAATTATCTATTAATATATTTATAGATTTAATAAATATATTTTCATTCAATCGTCCAAATATTTCTATTTTAATTTAGTTAAACAAAAATGCATTAAGATTTACGAAATCTCAGTTGTTAACTAAAACCGCACTAAAGTCGGTTTAACCACATGTTGAAGGATATTGTGAGGCTAAACTTCAATCTATAGCCTTTCAGTTTGAGATCAAACAAAAAATAGGCAAATAATTGGTCAGATAATTTACATGCAACGATAAACAAATATCAATCAATAATTAGATGCAGAAATAAATAAGTTCATCACTGAATCAATACCAAATATCAAACATAGTCTCGTCTCGGCCCTATCGTGGTCTCACTCAAAAATAATTTACTCCATGAATTCAAAACAAGAAAATAAATCAATCTTTAAATCCATGAAAATAATATTCAAGAAGAGAAAGATTGAAAGATATCAGTGTGAATACCGTTTGAAGGTGTGCCTCATCCTCTTCTTCTCCTTTTGCTCTAGCCGTCAACATTAAAAGTCTCCACGTTCTTGGGTTTTTCTATTTATATTCCCCACAAAAATCCTCCAAAAAATGTAGGATATTAAGTCATAATCTATTTGGAAGGAAGAAAATCGAGTTTGAAAATGATAGAATCCAAAAATATGATTTTTTTTTTTTTCATATTTTGCTCGCATGTTGAATGACCAACGAGGGGGACATGGGTGCTCGAGTGGGTTGGACAGTGAATTCCACATGCAATTTCTACATTCCCAAGCCAATGCATGTCCACGTGGGTTCTTCTTTGATCATTTCTCCAACTTTTCGGGCTTTTCTCGGGGTTTCAATTATGTGACATCTATTTGTTGACTTTTCTATCAATTATTGTCATTTTTTCGTATTTTCGTCAACGCTACACGACAAAAAGTAATTCAATGAACTAATCGAACAATTAGGATGCAAAAACGCCAAATAAATACAAAAACGATGAAATATGAAGTTCAAAACGACAATATTTTTTGTGTTTATCAAACTTTTCAAACTTCAGCTTTTGATCATTCCTTGAGCAAAATTCAGAAAAATTTATTCAAATCTCATCTCAACACATGACACAATCTAGCCCAAGTCCACGAACAAAAACTCAAAACATGTGTTGTGTGTTTCTCAATTGTATTTCAGTTCAAGGTTGCTCTCAAGTATATCGTTCATATCTATTTCACTCAATCTCTCATGTACGTTCTATAGGCTTGCATTCGTATCCTTCTCCACTAAATGTTGGACGATTTTGGCTCTGTCAATAGATCTTTATATTTATAATGTTAGGCTACGGCTCATTACTACAATTAAAGTTAAAGAACTAAAAAAATGAGAAAACTACATAATTATTCAATAAAGTGTATTATCATCTCCAAATCTCTTTTTTTTTTATTGAATTTCATCATTCTTTCCATATTTGAACTTCCCTCAAAATTCTTTTCTCCCTTCTCGATCAACATCCTAAAAATTTATTTATTTATTTATTTCAACAATTATGTACATATCCCACCATTTTTCTTCTTTTATCACAAACTCCATCTTCCTTAGAGATTTTATCTTCAAACGTTGGAGTTTTTTTTTTAGATTATAAGTTATTTTTCTAAAAATTAGACATGAATAGTGTATGAGCTAGTAAACTAAGGTAGTTAATGTAGAATTTCGAAGAAATGATGAGTGATGGTTAATTTGTGTGCATTTGTCCCACTTCACTCGATTTTAAATTAGGCTCAAATGGGGCTTTAAGGAAAAAAATTATGTATTTGGTTGGCTCGAAAAGCTCAAACGGTCTAACGATCGCCTAACTCATTCTTAAGCCATCACCATCTGTATTTTTGCCTTGACGAGTAATTAGGCAAGTTCTAGACTGTTTCAAACCTCTCTCATAAATTCAGACAAGCTCACATCTCTCGCTTATGGTGTATATCTTTCCGTAATTCACAATTGATTCAAATACATTGATCTAAGTGCATGTAACTTGTTTCAAAGTCTTGATACAAACCAGTTAATGTCTCGTTTCTACGATTTTCAATTATGATATCTTCCTTTCAATCCTAGACAAAATTTAAATTTTCTTGTAATCCAAATCTCAATTAACAAATCGGGGTTTCTTACACTCATGTATTAAAAAAATTATGTTGGTCGACAAATTTGGAAATTGTAAGTATAATTTTTTTTTTCAAAAGAGAGACAACCCTCATACACATTAAAATTTACATTATCTTTGGTGTAAGCCGAAATAAAGACTAGATGCAAAAAACTTCCCTGAAATGGCGGGGTAAGGTGGTTCTAAACAAACGAGCCCCAAATACTAAAATGGTAAGTTTTATCATTCTTCATTGATCTCACCTTAGTCACTTTTTTGCTTAGGTTCATACCGCCAGAGTGGAGAAGCGAATAAATGAGACTGTGAACAGGTTAAACAGGACAAAGGTGGAAAGAACGCCTGATTTAAAAGGTGATTGTATCTCCTTGTCATACATCCATCTGATTGAGAGCAACACATTATATTTCTTGTTTTTCTCTTTTTATTTATGTTATTATTATTATTTGTTTTTGTGCAAGTCAGGCCTTGTCGGCCAATAAATGCAGATGTTGGAAGATGCAATTAAGAATGTTGATAGAGGTTTAAAGATAGTAGGTTGTGGCTGTCTTATTTATGACAGCCACAATAGAGCTCGTTCCCCTCATTCTTATCATCCCATTTTCAAATTCTTCTCTCAACTCAATACATTTTTATTTGAGTGTTCAGTTTTATAATATTCATAAGGTATTTGTTCTGATGTATTAAGAGATTGTGTGTTCTCTTTGGAAACACAATGAGTGGGTTGTACACCATAATTATAGTAAAAAAATTTCACCTTACCCGTGGTTTTTACCCTAATAATTTTGAGGGGTTTTCACGTAAATTTCTTTGTCCAATTTATTATTTATTTTCATATTTATTATCTCAAGTTGCACGTGGGACCAAAAAGAGGTATCAGACCCTTGGTTTAAATTTTTTTAAAATTCTAAGTATGCTGTTTGGTTGCAGCCTATACTGATCGTCCACATCAGAAAAGATTTTTTTGAGATTTTTTATTAAGGCTGGATTATTTTGTCCAGTCTACTAAATTGTTGTTGACATAATGACGGACATGTACGAGATAACAAAGTTCAATGTAATCAATTTTATGTTGTGAAAATAATGATACAAGCAGTTTTAAGAAAGGAGAATTGATTGGCGGCTATCGGAGATATACCGGTGGAAATCACGGATGATGGAAAGTGAAATGAGATTAATGATAATGTTGTTTTCAATCTACACTTGGCCATAGCAGACGAAGTATTGTCAAGTATCTCTGAGATAAAAACAGCAAAAGTTATTTGGAATACTCAGACAAAGATGTTTGAGGTCAAGTCGCTACACAACATGATTTTCCTAAGAAAAAATGTTTTATACTCTTCGGATGACGGAATCCTCATCGATGACCGACCACATCAACACACTAAATATTATATTTGCTCAACTCACTTCTATGGGACATAAAATAGAAGAAAATGAACGTGTGGAGCTTCTACTTCAAAGTCTACCAGATTCATATGATCAACTTATCATCAACATAACCAACAATATTCTTATGGGCTTTCTAAAATTCAACGATATTGTCAACATGAAGGCATCAAAAGACAGTTTACGACCGCTTACACACCTCAACATAATGGAATGGCAGAGCGGATGAACATGACGTTGTTGGACAGAACAAAAGGCATGTTGAGGACTGAGGGTTTAGACAAGTCATTTTGGGCGGAAGCAGTCAAAACCGCTTGTTATATTATCAATCGTTCTCCTTCGGTGGCGATTGATCTGAAAACTCTGATGGAGATGTGGATCGGGAAGCCGACATATTATTCTCATTTGCATACATTTAGAAGTCTTGTGTACGTTCTATACAATGAGCAAGAAAGATCAAAGTTGTATTCGAAATCCAGAAAATGTATCTTCTTGGGATATGGTGATGGAGTTAAGGGGTTTCGCTTGTGCGATCCTAATGTCCACAAGTTTGTCATCAGCAGATATGTTATCTTCGAGGAAGATAAAGTAAAGGGAGGCAAAGATACACTGAATTCAGAAACTGCTATATTTCAAGTGGAAAATAAAACAGACGAAGGTCACGAAAAACATGAACATATTGAGTCTGAGGTTTCAAATGTGAGGCAGTCAACTCGAGACAGAAGACCACCAGATTGGCTTTCAGATTATGTCACTGAAAGCAATATTGCATATTGTCTATTATCAGATGATGGTGAGCCATCGAGTTTCCACGAATCTACTCAAAGCTCGGATGTATCCTTCTAGACGATAGCAATGCATGAAGATTTGGAATCATTAGACAAGAATAAAACTTGGATCTTTTTACTCTGGCAAATAGAACTTGGTTTGCAGGTTGAACAAATATCTGTACGGTCTCAAACAGGCGCCGATGTGTTGGTACAAGAGATTTGATTACTATATTATGAGCCTTGGATACAACATACTGAGTACATACCCTTGTACGTATTTCAAGAGGTCTGGTGATGATTATATCATTTTACTGTTGTATATGGAAGACATGTTGGTAGCAGTTGAAGGCACAGTTGGCTAGGGAATTTGATATGAAAGACTTGAGACCAGCAAACAAGATTCTAGGGATGCAAGTTCACCGAGACAAAGGTAACAGAAAGATTTGGATTTTTCAAAAAAATTATTTGAAGAAAGTCTTGCAACGCTTCAACATACAAGATAGTAAGCCAATCTCGATCTCTCTTCCTGTTAACTTCAAGTTATCCTCCGAGATGTGTCCCAGCAGTGAAGCAGGGAGTATGGAGATGTCTCGAGTACCATATGCATCAGCAATGGGAAGTTTGATATTCGCTATGATCTGTACAAGATCGGACATTGCTCAAGCAGTGGGAGCAGTTAGTCGGTACATGACGAATCTTGGACGAGAGAATTGGAGCACGGTTAAGAGGATCCTTAGATATATTAAGGATACCTCAAATAGTGCATTATGTTTTGGAAGATCAGATTTCACACTCAGTGGCTATGTTGATTCAGATTATGCAGGAGATCCTGATAAGAGGAAATCTACTACTGATTATGTGTTTACATTTGCAGGGGGAGCAGTAAGCTGAGTTTCAAAATTGTAAACAGTTGTGGCGTTATATACAATAGAGATAGAATATATGACAACTACTCAAGCTCGCAAGGAGGAAGTATGGATTAAAATGTTATTGGAGGAAATCAGGCACATACAACAGAATATTTCTTTGTTTTGTGACAGTCAGAGTGCCTTGCACATCGCAAGAAATCCAGCCTTTCATTCCAGGACGAAACACATTGGAGTCCTATTTCACTTTGTATGGGAAGTAGTAGAAGAAAGAAGTGTTGATATGTTGAAAATTCATACAAAAGATAACATAGCTGATGTTCTGACCAAGTCAGTGAATATTGAAAAGTTTGAATGGTGTAGATGTTCAAGTGGCCTAGCAGAAACGTAAGCAGCAGGTAATGACAAGATTAAAAGAATGTATGGAGATGTGTTTGATTCTCAATCAAATCTTCAAGTGAGAGAAATGTCGGCAAAATAACGATGGGGTCTGAAAATTGGAAAATTGTGTAGACAAGTATGAAATAATTGGGAGAAAAGGTCAGGGTCGTATTTTGCAGGCTTTGCAAATGGAAGGAATTTCCTACACGCGGTTTCACACTTGTGGGGAGCTCTATAAATAGAGCCTCCTCCTTTTATTCTGAAATCATTCTTTCTTCGAGTTTGCTATCACCTTATAGCATTTGAGTGCTTAGTTCTATGTGAAGTGTTTGTTCTCCTGTATTAAGAGAATGTGTGTTCTCTTTGGAAACATAGTGAGTCGGTTGTACACCATAAAATATTATAATAGAATTCTTTTCATCTTACCTGTAGTTTTTACCCTAATAATTTTTAAGGGTTTTTCACGTAAATCACTTTGTCCAATTCATTCTTTATTTTCATATTTATTATCTCGAGTTGCTGCACGCGGGACCAACATACATGTCTTTTCAATTGGGTGTTATTTACTTATCAGGCTTGTATGTTTACATGTTTTCAGCTGAACGAGAGGCGGTTGATGCTGATGAAAGATCGGAGAGGAAACAACTTCTTAGAGACAAAGTAAGTTATTTCTATTTATGTATCTATGATATCAATTAACCTAGAGCCTTTTAAAGTAACAACTGGTGAGCTATTTGATGTGGACTTTGTGTTCAGTCTGTGGTGTTTAGTTTCCTTTGAAAGTAGCTATGGCATGTGCTATCAATACTATCCATATGTGATATGCGAGTTCTTGTTCAGGTGTATCTTCTTTGAGAACCGTTTGTATCGAGTTTATCAGCTTTCTTGTCAGGAAGTTCTGCTAATATTCTCAATTTTTTATGGGCACTTTGGTTTTCCGTGTTTGATTCTGATCGTCAGGTTAGTTGATGGAATTTTATGGTTTTCCCGATTTCGGTTGTAGTTAAATAATGCATTATTTTCAAAAAGTAAAAATAAATTCAATCTCTACAACGTCGTAAGGAGATGTTTTTGTAGAAACGACACGAAGAGTTGGAAAAGCTCGAAAAAGATAGACAAGCAGAAATAAGGAGCTACAAAAATATAGATGGTAGCTGAAAAGATGACATCTAACAAGGACATAGCATCAACCAACAAGTCCCTCCAAGAACTTGAAGAAGACTTCAGTGAACGAGGAAAAGCTTCCATATTCTTTTAAAAAATCGCGCCTTTGTGGATTCAAGAAAAATATAAGAAGATTGCTCATCTGTTGTATTGAAATTAGATGATGACAGAAAAAAACGACTGATCTTGCATCAAAGAGAAGCCATATCGAGAAACCTCGTCAATACGATATTGTGTTATCAACAAACTTTGAGTTATTATTTTATGCCACCGACTAAATTATAATCTTAGTGAAACACTTTATTTCTTATCTCACGTGTGCTTTTTTTGGTTAGGACAAAAATTTGTGTGAGACGGTCTCACGAGTCGTGTTTTGTGAGATGCCATCAATGAAAAAGTATTACTTTTTATGCTAAGAGTATTACTTTTTATTATGAATATCGGTATGATTGACCCGTCTCATAGATAAAAATTCGGGAGACCGTCTCACGAGATCGTCTCACAAAAAACTTACTCTCTTGGTAAAATATTAATTGAAGTGGAGGGTTTCTTCAAACAACAAAAGACCTGATCGGCTCCTGAGCTAGATCGTTCCATATTTGATAATTTGGCTTAAAATTTTGTTAAATAACAAGCTGACTAAGCATTGATGAGAGCTTGACTCGAGTGTGACAAGTACAGAGAATTGATATTCAATTATATGCATGATTGAACCAGTTTTAGGCACTTCTCTAAATTTGGTTGATACTCTTTAATGCATCGATCTTTTCGAATTTAAAACTGAAGAGTATACCCTATCCAACTCCTTGAAATTGGTTTTTACGAGGTTTGTGTCGTGAATTAAATATGGCTAGTGATCGTCAAAATCATGAAAGAAATAACTTATGAGCGTCCAATGGTGGATGCAAGCACGTTCCTGTAATGGTTTTCGTACTCGAATCAGAATTACCATCATGTTCCAGTTGGAGCGTCCGATGGTGGCGATGGTATATGAATTGCAGCCCACCCCAGCCACCAGTACAGATTTGTAACCACGACCGAATTTCAAAGGTGTCATTTTAAGTCAAGAAAACCAACTTTTTGGCCGTTTGAGCTCTAATATCAAATTTGGTATCAGGAGTGTCAATGGCGGCAGAAGTAGGAGTTTTGACAGTGAGAGGCTTGGAATATATGTTCATGCCCATTTTAAGAAAATGCAATAGCATGAGATGCTTGAAGAGATTACATGCTCAAATGGAGAAATTCTCCTTGATGCAAAGCAATATCTTAGTGACAAGAATGCTAGAAATTTGTGATGAAA
The DNA here is from genome assembly GCF_025594145.1 of Primulina tabacum. Taxonomy (NCBI): domain Eukaryota; kingdom Viridiplantae; phylum Streptophyta; class Magnoliopsida; order Lamiales; family Gesneriaceae; genus Primulina; species Primulina tabacum. Next base: position 853,795 of record NC_134564.1, read on the forward strand.
ATGGCGAGATTGGGCATGCAGGTTTGCTATTTAAACAGGTTCTTGAACCAAATGTTTACTTGTACAATGCCATGATTAGAGCATACACACACCACCATATGTATATATTGACCATTAGTGTCTATAAGCAAATGCTGAGACATTCATTTGATCGAGTTGAAGATGCTGTTTTTCCTGATAGATTTACATACCCTTTTATTATTAGGTCATGTGGAGGGCTTCTTGATGTTTGCTTAGGTAAACAAATACATGGGCATGTTTATAAATTTGGGTTGAGTTGTAATAATGTGGCAGAGAATTCATTGTTGGATTTGTATGTGAAGTGTGATGAAATAAGCGATGCCCACAAATTGTTTGATGAAATGAGTGAAAGAGATGTTATTTCTTGGAATAGTCTTGTTTTTGGGTACATGAAGTTGGGTCAGGTAAGAAAAGCTAGATTGTTATTTGAAGACATGCCAAATAAGAATATTGTTTCTTGGACCGGAATGATATCAGGGTACACGAAAATCCGTGGATATAGTGAAGCACTCGATGTCTTCAGAAGAATGCAGGAAGAGGGTGTGCAGCCTGATTGGATCAGTTTGGTTGCTGTTTTGCCGGCTTGCGCTCAATTGGGAGCTCTAGAACTTGGGAAATGGATTCATTTTTATGCCAAGAAAAATGGATCCTTGAAAAAGACGTGTGTGAGTAATGCGTTGATTGAAATGTACTCGAAATGTGGTAGTGTGAACCAAGCTTGGCAGTTGTTTAGCGAGATGCAGAGAAGGGATGTTATTTCTTGGAGCAGTATGATTGCAGGGCTAGCTCAACATGGGAAAGCTCATGAAGCAATTGAATTGTTCTTAAAGATGCAGGGAGAAAAGGTTGAACCAAACGAGATCACATTCGTCAGTATTTTGTCTGCTTGTGGGCACGCTGGTTTGGTGGATGAGGGGTTGAAATACTTCGACACAATGAGAAACAACTATCGTATAGAGCCTGGAATTGAGCATTACGGTTGTTTGGTTGATCTTCTTGGACGAACAGGGAATCTTGATCGAGCTCTAAAAGTTATATATAGCATGAGAATGAAGCCAGATTCAGCAATATGGGGTTCTTTGTTAAGTTCTTGCAGAACTCATCGCAATCTTGAGATTGCAGTCATAGCCGTGGAGAATCTCCTCGAACTTGAACCACACGACACAGGAAACCTCGTCTTGCTCGCTAATATATATGCAGATCTTGGGAAGTGGGATGGAGTTTCAAGAATGAGAAAATTCATCAGAAGTAAGAGCATGAAAAAGACGCCAGGTTGCAGTCTAATTGAGATAAATAGCACAGTTCAAGAATTTGTATCAGGGGACGAATCAAAGCCATTCCTAAAAGATATCTGCCAGATACTCGATTTGTTGGCTTTGCATCAGAACAGAGCGGAAGACTGGATTAAAACTGTATTCTGTTACCACTATTAAACGTCAAAATGTATGTACTATTAAGAACTCTATGATACCTCTAGGATACGATTGATGCATTGAAAGAATATGCACTTTAGAAAGATTTTGAGCAGATTGCTTTCTAGCATTGGCCAATAAATCTGTATAATGACTTCACATTATTCACTTAATATGCAAATGCAACAAGAATTGAATTAAATGTAACCAGAAAAATTAAAAAAACATCTATTACTGGAAAAGATCGTAAAGATGAATGCCAATCTAGACAGAAATCATATAACTTTTTCATCAGTCCAAACAAAAGTATCACGAGCCCAGTCACCGCATCAAGGAAAGGCCACATACGAGCACCACGACATAGATGCTGAAGTCCATGAGCAGTGCTCCAAAAATATTCTGCAACAATAACCCTGACTCAAGAGCTCTCCCCAGTTGATCAGCCAAACCGTTTTCTCCAGAAGAAGTAACTTTATTCATCTGTCTCGCTCTCGCATCGGCTCCATCTTTTTCAGACAAAATCCGTGCAATCACAATTGACATGTTTGTTAACAAAAGCAGATAAAGTGGTCTGAAAAATATGGTTCCCCTAATTACACCCCAGCCCAATATGGGGAATCCTATATACGAGAGGATTACTAAGAGTGCAGCTGCTACAGCACAACGAATTCGAACATTCTCAGAAGCTGATATAGCAGAAATTATTTCACCAGTTGTTAATGGGTTATGATGGCTATGATGTTCGTGTTGATGTGTCTTTGCAGGATTTTGAACAGATGGCGGGGCTTGAAAAACTGGTTCCTCCTGGCCAAGTAAAGTCGTGGAAGTAGAGGCAACACTTTTTCCTTTGTCACCATTGCGCAGTAAAGGCTCCGCTTCTGGAACACAATTGTCACGCTGACTGAGTTCTCTAACAGAGTCGCGATTCAGAAGAGATGGATCTTCACGCTCCGAAGAATCTGCAATATCAATGCAATGACCAACTCGCGACACAATATGGTGACTACAAGGAAACAGAAAACCATGAAATAAGCAGTTGCTGTGGTGATTTTCAGCGTGAATTACGTCAACCCCACATGATTGATAAACTATATATCTATTATTATATTAAAGTTAAACCATCCATACTAAATCCCAAAAACTTAAAATTTTCCACCAATTTAAGACTATTCAACATCACTCTCCAAATCAATTTCAACTATTATGAGAAATTAGCTGGAAACATACAAAAACCTTCATGTTTAAAAAATCTTTTCCCATAAATATCCCTTATTTTGTTACAATCAACTATCAATTTCAATCATGTCTTGATGATTTTGTAAAACAACTTAACTAAACTAAATGTTTTGAAAATAAATATTTATCGCAAGCATAAATTTCATAATATTAATGTGCTATTATTTTAAACGCTTTGCGTGTCCACAGCTAGTATTCCATTTAGATGCACATCTTTCAAAAACCAACCGTGATGGAAACTGCGTAACCATGCGTTTCCGGGCTAGGCTACCTAGAAAGATAAATCTTTTCTTATTACAACTTTTAACAAAGATTGGAAAGGAAATCAAACAAAGGAAGCAGATATACATATCATAAACGTTGCATTTTCTGCTAAGCATGAGAGTTTATCAACACCAGTTATGCAATCAAGAAAAATACCTTCTTCAAACAAAACCAGCTAAAAAAGCTAAACCCAGAAAGAAACCTTACAATTTCAATCCAATCTTAAACATAGTCCAGCTGAAATCAATCACGAATATACATTTGAACAATATAAATATAAATTGAGGTGTTACCAAAGGGCGTGGAACGGATGGCAGAAGCAGGTGATAGATCGGGGTCAGGAGATAGGGATTGGACACGGCCGGTGATGAGAGCCAAGCGTTCGGATCCTCTATCGGAGAGACGACGTCGCCGCGCTTCTCTGCTGCTCACCGTATCCATAGATCCCCTCGTTTGATTAATCAAATTATTCGGTGGATTAATTAATGCATTGGATCTATACTTTTTCTTTACACTTATATAACGTAACATTAGAGTAGTCTTTCAACATATCATAAGTCGATCCAAAACATTATTTAACATAAAAAAATTTAATATATATTCTAGTGTTGTTTGTATATTTTTTTAATTAATTGATCTATATTCAATTAAAAAAATATATAATAAATATAAAAATTAATGAGAGATTATACGTACAAATAATATACAATGTTTTAATAAAATGTGAAAGAAATTGATGGTGCTGCAACTAATTAAAAAGAGTATACATTGAAAATAATTCACATTTAATTACATATTTATTTCTTATGCGATAGATAGTATCAACGAATTAATCAGAGTTTAAGTGCCAAATATATTTTTGAATGATTTATCTCACGGGTGATACTGAACATTTCACTCGTTTTTTTATTTATTGAAAATTGATCATCTGAACGTGATGCAAAAAGCAGACATAATTATTTATACAGATTATAATAACAACTAAACATATCATAATAACACAAAACCATATTCCAAATTAAATGAATTGATATAGTACATGCAAAAATTTAAAATTAGTTTATAGTTTCAATGAAATTCAGTTTTAATTTGAATAAAGAAAATAAAAAAAACATTTAATTCATAAATTACATTTGAATGGATATAAAATGAATTAAATTCAAATTCGAACGAAGTGATATAATCAATACAAACAACAATTAAAGTTTATATTTTCAAATGTCTTCGATTCACATTTGAATTTTTAAAAAGAAAATTGAGAAATATTTATAAAGAAATATCAATAAAAATTACATAAAATTAAATATTTTCAATCATTTATTGTTTTATGATATATCTTTTTTTTAAATTGTCATTTTGGTAAGAACTTACTATTTTAAGAAAAAACTTAGCTTAATAAATATATATAAATATATATTGATGTGATCTCGTTAAAATAGGTGAGCCGGGTACGGAGCTTCAACGGACCAAATCAATAATTTATAATGTTTGGGAATTTGAGTGAAGATAATGGCTTGGATCAACACCTGTAAACAAGAAAGTAACTCGTGAATGGGCGCCGGAGGGATGTCCGGCGTGGCCACTCCGATGCTTAAGTCAGCAGGCTTTTTTATGAACACAAGCAATATTTGAAGGGAAATATGTAAGTGCTTTTAGTTCAAAGATTTCCCAATGTTTAAATGACACTAATAACTGCTATTTATAGTAGAAAATGGGGTAGGTACCTCGATTCTTGTGCCACCTACTAAGTATGGCAAGTCGGCTGCCCATACTTGTAGCTTCTGATGACTTCTAGGACACTCCAAGCCCAAGTGGTTCTGACGGATTAGGCTGCCTGTATCGATCACACTCGAGTGTGGTGCAATTCTCGAGGTGGCCTGGGTAGTTGGTTACCTGGGTACCTGTATGAGAAACCGGGTGGAGAAGAAGTGTCCGGGCAGCTGTCTTCTGATCCGGGCTATTCAACCGATAACCCGGGTTATCATTAACCCGGAAATGGATCACCATTATCCCGGACCCTTACAGGGGTATCACCACACATCCTAAAAATAGTCGGGCTAGAGCTTGACTCACTGTCCCGATCAGTCATGCATGTTTTACTCCAAAACATATCCCAGAGTGAATAAGAGCCTTGGGTCTCTAAATATCCTGCAGAAGTGATGAGGTGTCAGGCTTCCATATCTCTCAGGTTTTGTACATTCATTGTTTAGTATTCTCGGGAAATCCAATGAATGTCATTATGCTGCATGCGTTAACAGTGACACCGTCGAAAATTGTTCGTATTCCGAGGTAATAATGAACATGTTTCCTCGATACCCATACACGTCTTTTCATCTGCCTGTTCAATTTCCTATATTGGGTTCGGATCGACGATGGAGACTGATTCCTTCCTATATATATATACAGTAACCTGCTTACCTATTCTCCAACATTCCATCAATTCAGTCCTCAAGAAGTGCAATGGCGGGTTCCAGTGGTTCGAAATCTCCCGACATGGCAGCAGAGTTTATGCAAGCGGCTTTTGAGAAAAGAAAATCTGAATTGGAAGATGAAGTCTTCCAAAAGATCTTCCATTACTGGGAGGAGCTGCAAGGACTTCAGCTTCTTCACGAGTGGGAGGAGGCTATCACTCCTGATGTGGCGCCCCAAACCTCGCCACATAATCATACAACATATGACGTCATAAAAAAATTTATTTTCGACGACGTAATAATATAATGCATATACGACAAAATAGTGCAATCACCACACTATCTATGCCAATGCAGCAGAAACAGTATAATAAATACACACATACAACTCAAGTAAGACAATAAGCTATACTGTCTCTATCTACTATCAACTACAGGACTGTTTGACTAGACACACCTAGTCCTTCACCACTATCATGTCTCACGCATAGTCCTGTAACCTGCCCCAACAGAAACAGCCCTCAAAGGGTGAGCATATACAACAATCATCATCGTAATACATAACAGTTATATTAACAACATAAAATATAACTAAAATCATAATATAAATACCCCCTTTGCCGTTTCTGGACAATTAGCCAACAACAACCTCAACAACATCACAATGCAACAACATCGACGATACGTCGCACCCCAACACCGGCGACAGCAATATTGTCGAACGAACAACAACATCGACGATACGTCGCAGCCCAACACCGGCGACAGCAATATCGTCGAACGAATAACAACATCAACGATACGTCGCACCCCAACACCGGCGACAGCAATATCGTTGAACGAACAACATCAACGTGACAACATCAACGACAACATCAACGAGACGTCTCCCAACAACGATAGTCAACAATATCAACAATAATAAACAACAACAAATATAATACCAAATCACCCAAATCCAGTGATTTATCGTCGTTCAACACAATAGTATTCATCAATACTAAACAATAACAACATATGCTCGTACGTCAACACGTACCTGATAATCGAGTATATATACAATCTGGCTATTTCTTTGATCCTGAGGCTTGTGATGTATCTAAATAATTCAACAATAATTATCAGATCATTGTCACCGTATCAACACAGTTATAACAGCCTCAATATATAACATCAAATAGCCCAACAACAATTAATTCAACAAAATATAAAACTCGATTATAAATTCGTATTGTTCAACAATTTAATATTCTGATGTATTTAATTCATAATACTACCATCAAATACACCCTAATTAATTAACTTCAAATAATAGGTTATTTTACAACATCCGTCAAATTACGAAAACTTTATATCAACGTGTAGCCTATACTTCGTAGATTCCGAATATATAATCAGAATTAATAATAACTGACAAACCACTCTCCAATCTCAGCCCAACGATTAAAAATCCCTAATTATAATAAATTAGGAATAATTCAAAATAACACCACTATAATCTTCTCTACTTCGTTAAAATCATACACTATTCAACAATCTTCAATTTCAGTATGATTTAACAATTTATCAGATTTATTCCAGAAATCTACGAATTTCAAACATCACCAAAACTATAAAATTTATACCTCAAATCGAAGACCTCGTGTCAACGATTCCAGAACTGAAGTCGATTCATCAATTGGATAAACCGATAAGTCGCACGATCGAAAATAAAATTTAAAACTGTATACTATTTTTTTTCTTCTCTCTGAGCCTCGCTTTCTGTTGCTTCTGCCTCAAGTTTTCAATTTTCCTTTTTTTTTTAAATATTATATTATATTATATTAATAAAATAATATAAAATAATATAATATAATATAATATATAATATTTAACATTTTAACACCGGTATTTCATTTTGGACCAGTCAAACGATCAAATTTTTCAAAACTCAAAACATGCAACTTCTACATCTTTGAGTTTTCTACGTTATATCCAAATTTCAAATAATTTGGACTTCATATGACCAACATATGTCATATTTCATTCTTTAAAAATCATTAATTATTTAGTAATCTCATATTACTAAATCAACAACTTGTGATATTACTTCAGGCATTACATTTCTACCCCCCTTAAATGAATTTCGACCCCGAAATTAATCAACAACAGTAATAACATGCATAAATAAAGATACGTCATACCATCAGAATAAGTAGGGGTAGAGCTCCCTCATATGCCGCTCTGTCTCCCAAGTGGCCTCTTCGACACCTCTATGTTCCCACTGAACCTTCACCATCGGTATAAGCTTACTACGAAGCTTTCGTTCAGATCGATCCAAAATACAAACTGGTCTCTCAACATAAGACACGTCAGGATCTAACTGAACCTCAGAAATATCCAACACATATGAAGGATCCGGCTCATACTTCCGCAACATCGATACATGAAACACATCATGAATACCAGATAAAGATGGAGGTAGAGCCAATCGGTAAGCCAAAGTGCCTATCCGCTGCAATATCTCATACGGGCCAACATACCTCGGTGCCAACTTTCCTTTCATGCCAAATCGCACTGTGCCACGAAAAGGAGAAACTTTCAAAAATACTCGATCGCCCTGCTGAAACTCTAAAGGTCTTCGTCTTTTATTGGCATAGGCGGCCTGTCTATCTTGAGCTGCTTTCATTCGTTGCTGTATCAACTTTACTTTCTGTTCCATCTCATGAATCATATCAGGACCGGTAACAGCAGCATGATCAACATCATCCCAGTATAACGGAGATCTACAACGTCTCCCGTACAATGCCTCAAATGGAGCCATCTGAATACTACTCTGATAACTATTGTTATACGCAAACTCTACCAATGGAATAGATGACTGCCAAACAGATTTAAAATCCATGACGTAAGCACGCAATATATCCTCCAGCGTCTGAATAGTACGCTCAGTCTGACCATCTGTCTGTGGATGATAAGCCGTACTCAATCTCAACTCTGTCCCCATCGCAGTCTGCAATCCTTCCCAAAAATGAGAAGTAAATCGAGGATCTCTATCAGAAATAATAGACACTGGAATCCCATGCAACCGTACAATCTCTCGTATATACAACTGTGCCATCGTCAAGTACGTACTACTCATGCTATAGGGTATAAAATGTGCAACTTTCGTCAATCGATCAACAATCACCCAAATAGCATCAATAATTCCAGTGCTTCTTGGCAAATGAGTCACAAAATCCATCGATATGTGCTCCCATTTCCAAGTCGGCACTTCTAAACTCCTCAATTCACCTCCCGGCCTTCTCCTCTCAGCTTTGATCTGTTGACAATTAAGACATCGACGTACAAAATCAATCACATCACGTTTCATTCCCTTCCACCAAAACTGAGAGCGTAGATCCTTATACATCTTCTTGCCACCAGGGTGGATAGAATATCGACTACAATGTGCACGCCGCAACAGACCCTGGCGCAACTCAGATGCATCAGGAACTACCCATCTATTCTTCATCCTCAAATTGCCATCATCAGCCACTCTAAAACAAGTATCTTGTTTCCGAGAAACCAACTCCTTCCACCGCTGAACTCTCTCATCTGTCATCTGTGCATCACGAATACAACCATATATATCAGGTTCAGCTAATAAGGTAGATACCTGGATAGGAGTCGTTGAGATATCAAAATCATATCCCAAGGAACAACAAGACATAATCATAGCTGATAAACGACTCACATCCTCTACAGTACAACTCACTTTACGGCTCAATGCATCAGCTGTAAGATTGGCTCGACCAGGATGATATTCAATCTCACAATCATAATCCTTCAGCAAATCTAACCATCGTCTCTGTCTCATATTCAACTCTGTCTGGGTAAACAAAAATCTCAAGCTCTTATGATCAGTATAAATCGTAAACGAGGTACCATATAAATAGTGTCGCCATATCTTCAAGGCAAAGATAATGGCTGCCAACTCCAAGTCATGCACAGGGTACCTTGTTTCGTGTGGTTTTAGTTGTCTCGAGGCATATGGCACAACATGTCGATCCTGCATCAGAACACATCCCAAAACATGCAATGATGCATCATTATAAACAACAAACCTCTCATTTTCTGTAGGAATTGATAACACCGGTGCAGTCGTCAGTCGGTGCTTCAACTCCTGAAAACTCCTCTCACATGATTCAGACCACTGAAATCGCACACCTTTCTGAGTCAACTGTGTCAAAGGCCTAGCAATCTTTGAAAATCCCTCGATAAATCGACGATAATAACCTGCTAAACCCAAGAAACTACGAATCTCAGGTACAGATGTAGGTGCAGACCACTGTAACACGGCTTCGACCTTCGTTGGATCAACAGAAATCCCATCTCTCGATATAACATGACCCAAGAAGACCACTCGATCCAACCAAAACTCACACTTACTGAGTTTGGCATACAACTGTCTATCTCGCAACACCTGTAACACTGAACGCAAGTGCCCTGCATGCTCAGCCTCACTCTTGGAATATATCAATATATCATCAATAAACACAATAACAAATCGATCGAGATAAGGTTGAAATACCCTATTCATCAAACTCATGAACACAGCTGGAGCATTCGTCAACCCAAACGGCATAACTAAAAACTCGTAATGCCCATATCTGGTCCTGAATGCTGTCTTCTGAATATCCTCCTCTCTAACTCGTATCTGATGATATCCTGACCTCAAATCAATCTTCGAATATACTGAGGTTCCCTGTAACTGATCAAACAAATCATCAATACGAGGGAGGGGATATTTATTCTTAATCATTACCTTATTCAGCTGTCGATAATCGATACAAAGCCGCATAGTTCCATCTTTCTTTCTCACAAATAAGACTGGTGCACCCCAAGGCGATACACTAGGGCGAATGTATCCTTTGTCCAGCAAGTCCTGCAACTGGGTTTTCAACTCTCTCAACTCTGCTGGTGCCATTCTGTAAGGAGTACGAGAAATAGGGGAAGTATCTGGCATCAACTCGATCCCAAACTCCACCTCACGGGCTGGTGGGAAGCCTGGAATCTCATCAGGAAATACATCGGCAAACTCAGCAACTACAGGTATCTCCTCTATTCCCACATCCTTCTTCTTCTCTGTCACATCTACAGCATAAATAAGATAACCCTCATGTCCATGCTCCAATAACCGAGACATCCGGATAGCAGATACCAATGGAACACGGGGACGAGAACCTTTACCATAAAATGTCCAACGCTCTTTCTCATCTGTATAAAAATATACTACCCGCTGATAACAATCAACAGTCGCACAATATCTCCTCAGCACATTAATTCCAATAATACAATCAAAATCAGTCATCTCTAGAATAATCATATCAGATCTCAGCTCATAGCCCTCATAAGAAATAATACCATCTGATATCATAGCTACAACTGATATATCAACTCCCGAAGGTGTCGAAACAGAAAGAGGCATAGACAATGGAGACGAACGCATATGATGCTCAACCACAAACCTCTTCGATATAAAAGTATGCGAGGCACCTGTATCAATAAGAATATAAGCAGGATAAGAACATAAATAACACTTACCCGCTATCATCTCCTCTCGTGCCTCCTCTGCCTGCTCTCGTGTCAAAGCATACACCTGTGTCTGAGGCGGACCAGCTCCCTGCATACGTGGCTGTCCTCCAGAAGGTCGTGGTGTAAACTGCTGAGGCTGTCGTCCTCCTCTCTCTGAGGATCTACCTCTAGCACTCCTAGGCTCTCGCTGTCCCTCACGACTAGGACACTGTCTCGCCGGATGACCAACACCGCCACACTCAAAACAGGTGATCTCGGTCTGTGTACACTCTCTGATCAGATGAGGTCCCCCACAACGATAACATCTCACTGCTCTGGACTCTCCTCTCTGTCCCTGAACAGACTGAGAACTGCCCCCACGACTCTCAACACGTCGTGAATCAAATCGACGCTTCCCAGATGATGCTGAAGAAGAAGATGAACCCTTCTGATATTTAAAAGACTGTCCCTGAGGTCGCAATGACTCCCTAGTTGGCTCTGATAATCGTCCCTGAGCCCCATACTCCTGCATAACCAACTCAGCCATCTCAGCTCTCGTCACTGCATCCTCAAATGATACTGGGTTGTTCGATTGCACACGATCAAATAACTCTAACTTCAACCCTTTCAAGAAATGCCTCATCTTAGCATGAACATTCGTAGCAATATGTGGCACATATTTCAGCAATGCAGAATATCGAGTCTCATACTCAGCAACAGACATAATACCCTGTCTCAAATCCTCAAATTCTTTCTCTTTCTTTTGTCTAGCTGCTATAGAAAAATATTTATCAAGAAAACGAGACCGAAACACATCCCAATCAACAGTACGGCCCTGAGCTCTCAATCTGGCCTCAGTCGTCTGCCACCACTATAATACATTCCTCGAAAGCTGAAATGTAGCCAATCGTAACCAAGCAGACCTAGCACACGGAGCGGTCACAAATATCTGCTCTATCCTCTCAATCCACTCCTCGGCTCGCTCACCAGTCTCAGAACTATCAAATCTCAGCGGAAGATAACTGCTGAACTGTGCCAAAGTCAACTCACCAGGCAATAAAGGCTGATCTGCAGGTGCCTGTCCCATAGGAGGAGGTGGCAATGGATTTATCTGTCCAAATCCACTGTCAACCTCGTCTGTTTCCTCGTGTGGATGTACCTGTTCTCTAGCTGCCATCACTGGAAATCAAATTGTTAATCATAACATTTAACAATTAAAATCCAGAAATCATCATCACACCTTTCGCACGAAAGTACACGCAACTAAAGAACAATCAATCATATCGAGAAATTATCAATAAAAAGTCAAATTCACAGACACACGCAGATAATATCGTCATCCAACTCCCTCATCACAAACCCAACTCCTAACCATCCCAGACATCTAACATATGCTCTGATACCACCAAATGTGGCGCCCCAAACCTCGCCACGTAATCATACAACATATGACGTCATAAAAAAATTTATTTTCGACGACGTAATAATATAATGCATATACGACAAAATAGTGCAATCACCACACTATCTACGTCAATGCAGCAGAAACAGTATAATAAATACACACATACAACTCAAGTAAGACAATAAGCTATACTGTCTCTATCTACTATCAACTACAGGACTGTTTGACTAGACACACCTAGTCCTTCACCACTATCATGTCTCACGCATAGTCCTGTAACCTGCCCAACAGAAACAGCCCTCAAAGGGTGAGCATATACAACAATCATCATCGTAATACATAACAGTTATATTAACAACATAAAATATAACTGAAATCATAATAGAAATACCCCATTTGCCGTTTCTGGACAATCAGCCAACAACAACCTCAACAACATCACAATGCAACAACATCGACGATACGTCGCACCCCAACACCGGCGACAGCAATATCGTCGAACGAACAACAACATCGACGATACATCGCACCCCAACACCGGCGACAGCAATATCGTCGAACGAATAACAACATCAACGATACGTCGCACCCCAACACCGGCGACAGCAATATCGTTGAACGAATAACATCAACGTGACAACATCAACGACAACATCAACGAGACATCTCCCAACAACGATAGTCAACAATATCAACAATAATAAACAACAACAAATATAATACCAAATCACCCAAATCCAGTGATTTATCGTCGTTCAACACAATAGTATTCATCAATACTAAACAATAACAACATATGCTCGTACGTCAACACGTACCTGATAATCGAGTATATATACAATCTGGCTATTTCTTTGATCCTGAGGCTTGTGATGTATCTAAATAATTCAACAATAATTATCAGATCATTGTCACCGTATCAACACAGTTATAACAGCCTCAATATATAACATCAAATAGCCCAACAACAATTAATTCAACAAAATATAAAACTCGATTATAAATTCGTATTGTTCAACAATTTAATATTCTGATGTATTTAATTCATAATACTACCATCAAATACACCCTAATTAATTAACTTCAAATAATAGGTTATTTTACAACATCCGTCAAATTACGAAAACTTTATATCAACGTGTAGCCTATACTTCGTAGATTCCGAATATATAATCAGAATTAATAATAACTGACAAACCACTCTCCAATCTCAGCCCAACGATTAAAAATCCCTAATTATAATAAATTAGGAATAATTCAAAATAACACCACTATAATCTTCTCTACTTCGTTAAAATCATATACTATTCAACAATCTTCAATTTCAGTATGATTTAACAATTTATCAGATTTATTCCAGAAATCGACGAATTTCAAACATCACCAAAACTATAAAATTTATACCTCAGATCGAAGACCTCGTGTCAACGATTCCAGAACTGAAGTCGATTCATCAATTGGATAAACCGATAAGTCGCACGATCGAAAATAAAATTTAAAATTGTATACTATTTTTTTCTTCTCTCTGAGCCTCGCTTTCTGTTGCTTCTGCGGTGGAATTGATTTATTAATAAAATAAAATAAAATAATATAATATATAATATTTAACATTTTAACACCGGTATTTCATTTTGGACCAGTCAAACGATCAAATTTTTCAAAACTCAAAACATACAACTTCTACATCTTTGAGTTTTCTACGTTATATCCAAATTTCAAATAATTTGGACTTCATATGACCAACATATGTCATATTTCATTCTTTAAAAATCATTAATTATTTAGTAATCTCATATTACTAAATCAACAACTTGTGATATTACTTCAGGCATTACACCTGAACTGGTGGCCAAGTTTGCAAAGTATCGGGAACGCTTGCAGATTTCTGATACGGAGGACCTCTTTGAGGACGACTTTATCCTCCAGCTATTGCTTCATAAAGAGAGGAGGACGCTGCAGAAGATTGCCGACTCTGCTAGCTTTATGAAGGCGTTCACTGGTAGCTCTGTAAAGAGTTTTGTGATTAAGTGGATAGCCTCTGTAGAAGAGGAATTTTTTAATGTAACGGGTAAAGAATTCCCGGAATAATAATAATAATAATAAAATTATTTATCTAGTTACTCTTATTGTCCGTATTTCATTGACACCGCATGATATATGTACCATAAAATGAATCAGAATAAATATCCAGAACTGATAAGTGATCAACTGAAAAAAAACGGGCCCTAAAATTCCCCAGGCTCAAAATGAAGTACCGGGGCCTTACTTTTCCCGGGATTAAGATAAGATGCCGGGGCCTCAGACCTCCCGGGCTTAAGATGAGATCTTGGGTAACCCACGGGGTGCCATGATAACTGCGTGCCCTTTCTATCAACGATCAGGAACGTTTCGTATTTCGATGAGCCGATAAGTCTGACATTTTTAATTATTGCGTGTGTCCCCTCGTATGCCTGGTACAATTTTCTAGGCAAATCGTGGTCGTCCACGCATGCTTTTTAAATAAACGGCTGAGATCTTCCCCCACCGCCTATATATACTAACTAACAGGTTTTCCAAAAATTACTCTCAAATTCGAAATTGCAGCGAAGCTCTAGTGAATTCTCTTCTCGAGACTCTACTTTTGCGAAATCATTTCCGGCAACCTTCCACCGCATATATCGTCGTAAGTTTTCTTCTTTTAAAATGTCTCACTCCACTTCTTCCACCTCAGGAGCGAATGCGTGAGGCTCTCCTAGCGCTGAGTCT
Organism: Primulina tabacum; assembly: GCF_025594145.1. Classification (NCBI taxonomy): domain Eukaryota; kingdom Viridiplantae; phylum Streptophyta; class Magnoliopsida; order Lamiales; family Gesneriaceae; genus Primulina; species Primulina tabacum. The sequence continues at coordinate 868,824 of NC_134564.1, forward strand.
TCCGCACTTCGTTCCGATTCTCCTCCCTCTCCTCCACGTCGCTCCATTACCCAACCTTCTAAAAAACCAGTGGCACTTCCAACCAAACCTCTCTTTTCTAAACCTTTATCTTCTGGCCACTCCCGGGCCCGAGCTCTTGCGAAGAACAAGGGTAAGGGTAAAGCCAAGGTCTCGAGTCCTCGGGCGGTCGAGATCCCGGGAACTCCCTGGTTCTCCTCTATGCGAAGCAACTTACGCTTGGGGGCAGATGAGGAACTCCGAGCGCTGGGCAATATTCCTTCTTCCATTTCTATCTTGATACCTGGGCCCTCTGATAGGGCCGATAACCCTCCTCCTAGGTACACAAATTTCTTTCGGGACCAGGTTAGGAATGGTCTTCGGTTTCCCGTTCATCCCTTTTATATTGATGTTGCCAAATTTTTTGGTGTACCTGTCAATCAATTTCATCCCAATTCTTTCAGGATTATGGCCTCGGCCTATGTCCTTTTTAAAATGAATAATCTTCTCATCACCCCCCTCATCCTTCACTATTATTTTTCTTGCCATTTCGGGGATAGTGCATTTTCCCTTAAATCCCGGTTAAATGCCCGATTCCTCGATGACATCCCTTCCTCTCAAAAGGGATGGAAAGGAAGATTTTTTTACATCCAACTCCCGGGTCCTTTACCCTGTCTAACCCGGTTTCTCCCTTCCCTTCCCTTCCCCAACAACATTCCCTTCCTCCATCCTACAAATTTGAGGAGCCTTTCGTCCTGAGTCAAACCCTCGTGGAGGGACACAAGTACTCCTCTTCCATTCTTATCTCAGAAGAGAACTTAGTAGCCTACGGGTTGAGTGCCCGGGCTGAGGACCCCATAGACCGGGTAATTGATGAGGTGGCTGGCTCGGGTTCTCAACTTGGTACATACTTTATCTTCTGTGCTTTCTTATTCCTTTATCCTGTTTATTTAATGTATCATAACCCTGTCACTCCTCTATGCAGATAACTCTGAGATGCAAGCAGCTTTTGCTAAAAGACGTGCAGCTGAGAAGGCAGCCCGAGAGAAGGAAATGGCGGCTCGCCGGGCAGCTGCGGAAGAAAAGAAAAATGGGATGCAGAAGCGGCAGCCTTGAGAGCTGAGGTGTCCCGGGAAGAACCTCCCCAAGATGGCGCTTCCCGGGAGTTGACTGAGAACTCGGAGGAATCTGAAGATCTCATTCCCCTCACTCAGAGAAAACGAAAAGCTACTGCAGAACCCGAGCTGGTTATTCTCGAAGACCCTTCCGAGGGTGACCAAGGCGCCTTCCGATCTGCTCCACCTCCTCCTCTCCCCCCCCCAGTCCAATGAAGAACCTCGCCAAGAGCTCCCTCCAACCGACCAGCTTTCTCTGGCTAACATCTTCTTCGAGGGAGCTTCCGCTGTTGGTGTTAAGCGTTCCAAGAAGGTGCTCAGCCCTGCTGAGATAGCTATCCTGAAAAGCACTCCTTCTAGTGTGAGGTTTTTGGAGGGGTCCAACCGTCTTCTGTCTGTAAGTTTTATTGTTTTATTTCTTTTCCCTCTCTCTCCCTCCCCACTTTTTCTTTTTTTTAAGATTCCTTCTTATCCAGGCTGCCCAGATGCTAGTTTCGGCCTTTGAAGAGGTTGCAGCGGTGGCAACCAAGAAGGGTAAGCAAGCCCGGGCGGCTCAGGATATTCATGACCATCTCCAAGGAGAGATGGCCCGGGCCCAGAAGCTTCACGAGAAGACAACTGCCAGTCTCCAAGCTTCCTTGGAAGCAGCTAATCAAGAGCTGGCCGCGGCTCAACTTTCTCGTGATGAGAGCATAGCCCGGGAGGAGGCTTCTCAGAGGCAAATTGCGTTCCTGGCATCTCGGATTAGCTATCTCGAGGATGAAGCCAGTGCCCAGCAACATCGAGCCGAAGTTGCTGAAGATAAGCTCAGACTTCTTCAGCTGACCCATGAAGAATGGAGGACTACTTTCCTTCAATCGGCGGAATTCCAAGCAGCTGTTGAAGATAGGGCCTACAAATACTTTTCGATTGGCTTTGAGAAATGCCAGGAGGAATTTGAGAAGATAGGACTGATTCCGACAAATAAGGAAGGCTTTCCTGATATTGATAAGGCCATTGCTTCCCTTCCAAAAGATGATGCTATCGAGAAAGAGGCTGAGAAGACTCCCGGGGAATCCGGAGAACCATCAGGGCAGCAGACTTTAGAATAGGCCTGTAATTTACTCTGTATTTTTTCCTTTGTATTTCTTGCCTTTGAACTTTGTAAGGAAATGTTGATTTCTTTCCGTCACTGTGCTTTTTTCAATATGATTTTTGACAATTTTTTCGCAACCCGGGTAATGCAATAACTTATGAGTATTTCTTAGTAGGAGAAAACGGTAATTTCAATCGAATACCCGGGGTCCCGGTCCATATGTTAAATAAGTAGCTTAATTAATACACCAGATGTAGAGATTTAAACCTGAACTCAGAAGGAGTATTTCTTGGATTCCACAAACCAGGGTGTAGTGCCCTGGGCTTTTTAAGAACCAAGGTACGGAGCCTTGGGCCGAGGATCATGTCCCGGGACTTGGGAATGGTCGAGGTGTGGTGCCCCGAGCCAGGGTGTAGTGCCCTGGGCTTTTTAAGAACCAAGGTACGGAGCCTTGGGCCGGGCATCATGTCCCGGGACTTGGGAATGGTCGAGGTGTGGTGCCCCGAGCCAGGGTGTAGTGCCCTGGGCTTTTTAAGAACCAAGATACGGAGCCTTGGGCCGGGGATCATGTCCCGGGACTTGGGAATGGTCGAGGTGTGGTGCCCCGAGCCAGGGTGTAGTGCCCTGGGCTTTTTAAGAACCAAGGTACGGAGCCTTGGGCCGGGGATCATGTCCCGGGACTTGGGAATGGTCGAGGTGTGGTGCCCCGAGCCAGGGTGTAGTGCCCTGAGCTTTTTAAGAACCAAGGTACGGAGCCTTGGGCCGGGGATCATGTCCCGGGACTTGGGAATGGTCGAGGTGTGGTGCCCCGAGCCAGGGTGTAGTGCCCTGGGCTTTTTAAGAACCAAGGTACGGAGCCTTGGGCCGGAGATCATGTCCCGGGACTTGGGAATGGTCGAGGTGTGGTGCCCCGAGCCAGGGTGTAGTGCCCTGGGCTTTTTAAGAACCAAGGTATGGAGCCTTGGGCCGGGGATCATGTCCCAGGACTTGGGAATGGTCGAGGTGTGGTGCCCCGAGCCAGGGTGTAGTGCCCTGGGCTTTTTGAGAACCGGGTCATAGCAGCTCCCAAGATATAATAACAAACGCAATACTCTGAGAAAATATATATTTTTTATTGATTTCTTCCGTCAAACAATTACATCTATTATGCATAGTACTTCTTTAAGTTAAACACATTCCAAGGCCTTTTGAGGGGACGTCCCTGCGCATCTTCTAAATAAAAGGATCCCGAGTTGACTCTCCGAGTGATTTTGTAAGGTCCTTCCCATCGGGCTTCCAGCTTCCCAACTTCCCCAGCAGGGTTGAATTTTTTCATGACTAAATCCCTAACTTGGAAGTTTCGAATACGAACCTTCTTGTTATATGATTTCATCACACGATTTCTGTATGCCTCCATTCGAATAAATGCCATGTTCCTTTTTTCTTCTATTAAGTCCAACTCCATGGCCCTGCTCTGGTCGTTGTCCTCCGGGTAAGATTCTACCCGGGAAGAGGTCTGCCCGATCTTTACTAGAAGAACTGCTTCAGAACCATATACCAAACTGAAGGGAGTTTCTTGAGTAGGTGCCCGGGGAGTAGTTCTGTAAGCCCATATGACACTAGGTAACTCCTCCACCCAATCCTTTCCTTTACCCTGAAGTCTTGCCTTTAATGCTTGCACAATGACTCTGTTGACAACTTCTGTTTGACCATTGGCTTGAGGATATGCAACAGAGGTAAAAGATTGAGTGATTTTCATTTCTTGGCACCATGACGTAATTCCTTTGCCTTGAAATTGTCTTCCATTGTCCGAGATTATTCTCCTGGGCACTCCGAACCGGCACACAATGTTCTTCCATAAAAATTTCAATACTTCCTGCTCGGTGATCTTTGCTAAAGGCTCAGCTTCAACCCACTTAGAAAAGTAGTCAACAGCTACTAGTAAGAATTTTTTCTGAGCCCGGGCAACCGGAAAAGGACCCACAATATCCATGCCCCATTGATCAAAAGGGCAGGATGCCCAAATAGGCTTCATGAGAGTGGCCGGGCTGTAGCTGAAATTCGAATGATGCTGACAGCCCTCACAAATTTGGACCAAACGAGCAGAATCTTGTTTTAAGGTGGGCCACCAGAATCCAGCAAGCATTGTTTTTCGAGTTAAAGACATTCCTCCGAGGTGCTCGGCACAACACCCCTCATGAATTTCTCGGAGAACATAATCCACCTCTTTTTCATTTAAACACTTCAAAAGCGGTCCTTGGAATGATCTTCTGTACAAAATTTTATTTAAGAGAACAAACCTGGGGGCTTGTCTTTTGATCTTCTGAGCTCGGGCTTTATCCTCAGGGAGCTCATGGTTCGTAATATACGCGATCAGTGGTGTTATCCATGAATCTTCAGGCATGGGTGATGCTTCTTCCTCCGTAGAGAGAACCAGCCGAGTAATATGCAACACCTCCCGGGTATTAACTTCTGATAAAGAAGCAGCCATTTTAGCCAAAGCGTCTGCCTAACTGTTTTCTTCTCGGGGTACTTGTTCAATACTCCAATCCATGAAGCTTTCTGCTTGGGCTCGAATGAGCCGTAAATATTTAAGCATCTTGTCATCCTTAGCCTCATAAATGCCCTTTATTTGTTGAGTGATGAGCTGTGAATCAGAATATAGAATAATCCGAGAAGCTCCAACTTCCCGGGCAGCTCGAATACCTGCAAGAACAACCTCATACTCAGCTTCATTATTGGTTATCCGGGAATCAATTCTTAATGCTAATTTGACCTTTTCTCCCAAGGGAGACACTAATACCACCCCTACTCCGCACCCCATCAGGCTAGATGCCCCATCCACTGATACTTTCCATACCCCCTCCTCACTGGGCTGGATCATTTCAGATAAGAAATCTGACAAAGCCTGTGCTTTAATGGCCACTCGGGGCTTGTACTCGATGTCATATTCACCCAACTCTACTGTCCATTTTATCATTCGCCCGGATACTTCGGAATGAGTCATGATCCTACCCAGTTAGCTTTTGTACCTCCTTGACAGATCGGGGAGATGGCATGCTTAGCACAGATTCGACTTTCTCTTGATTCACCTCGATCCCTCGGTCTGTCACAATGAATCCCAAGAATTTGCCACTCTTCACGCCAAAAATACACTTGGCAGGATTAAGCTTGATTCCATAATGCATGAGAGTCGCAAAAGTTTCTTCTAGATCACTAATAACGCTGGCACCCTCTCGGGATTTGGATAGAATATCATCCACATAGACTTCCACATTCCGTCCCAGCTGCTTCTCAAAGACTTTATCCATCAGACGCTGGTAAGTAGCCCCTGCATTCTTCAACCCGAAAGGCATTACAATATAACAAAATGTACCTCCCGAGGTGATGAAGCTGGCTTTGTCTTGATCCTTTTTAGCCAGAGGGATTTGATGGTACCCCTGGTATGCGTCCATGAAACTTAGCAATTCATAGCCCGAGGTGGAATCCACCAGCTGATCAATCCTGGGCAGAGGATAATGATCTTTGGGGCACGCCTTGTTGAGATCGCGGAAGTCTACACACATGCGCCACCTCCCGGTAGATTTGGGTACCAAGACCACATTCGAAAGCCATGTGGGGAATTGAATTTCCCTAATGTGGCCAGCTTTCAGAAGCTCCTTAATTTGCGCATCAATTACTTTGTCCTTTTCAGGGCCAAAGTGCCTCTTTTTTTGTTTTACTGGGTGAGATCCCGGGAGGATGTTCAATTGATGTTCCGAGTGGATATACTGAGATCTCGGGCCACCCGGATTTGCTGGCCTGGTCCTATTTCTACTACTTCTTGTTCTTCTTCTGCCACAAAATGCACCTCTCCTCTCCCCATCGTTCTTTCCCCGTCCACCCTTGCCTTCTTCCCTTCCTTCCTTGTTCTACTCTGATCCACCCGAACTGCCTCCACATAGCATTTCCGAGAGGATGGTTGATCTCCTCGGACTTCTCCCACCCGAGCTCCTACTGGAAATTTTATCTTTTGGTGGTATGTGGATGCTACGGCTCTCAATTCGTTCATAGCCGGTCTCCCCAAAATGATATTATATGATGACGAGGAATCCACTATGGTAAATGAAGTCATCACTGTCCTCTTAAGATCCTGAGAACCCAAGGTTAATGGCAACATGATCTCCCCTTCCGGGTAAACCATATGGCCAGCAAAACCAAAGAGGGCAGTCTCCACAGCCTCTAGGTGGTAGCCCTGCAAATCCATCTGTACAAAGGCATCTTTAAAAATTACATTTACAGAGCTGCCTGAGTCCACAAAGACCCGTAGAATATCATAATTCGCCACTCGGGCTTGGATCACCAGGGCGTCGTTGTGGGGTAGACTCACCCCTCTCAAATCTTCCGGGCCAAAACTAATAATCGCCTCATTCCTTCTTGCTCCTTCTACCTCCAAACATTCCCTCCTGCTTCTCCCCTTCCTCGCCCGGTTAGAATCTCCATCAGTAGAGCCTCCTAATATCATTTTGATCATTCCTGTGGCAGGGGGCGAATTCTTTTTTCTCTCAGGCTCAGGCTCCCTTCTTCTACTGGGCTCAATCCTCGGGATATTCCTCACACTTCCTCCTCGGGCGCTGGATCCTGGTGGCCGAGATGTCCACGGTGGCACTCTCGGCCTCTGGCTATTGTTACTGGGTCCCGGGATGGAGGATGAGGCATAATTCCCCATTAGTGCTTTGCAGTTTTCAGTGTTATGGTGGCATACTTTGTGAAAAGAGCAAAATCCACTTTTTTCTGGCCGGGATAACTGATGATCCGGGGCCAAATCTCTGCTGCACTCCTGCACTTCCCTCTCTCGAGCAATTTTCAGAGGCACGTGGTGAGAAAAGTGCCTTGTATTGCCTCTTTTCTGTCCCCTCTCCTCGGGCTTAGACATCCGGTCTCCTTTTTCTTTTCTCATAGAGTCCCTCTTTTGTTTCTGGGCTTCCTCCATATTGATATATTTTTCTGCTCGCGACAATAGATCCTCGAAATCTCCCGGCACCTTCTTAGTAAGTGACTTGAAGAACTCACCCTCTCTCAAACCCTGGGTGAATGCAGTAGTCTTCGTTTCAGTGGCACAAGTAGGGACGTCTAGGGCCACTCTGTTGAATCTTCTGATATAGGCCCTTAAACTCTCTTCTGGGTTCTGCTTAACTTCAAAAAGGCTAAAAGCAGTCTTTTTGTACTTTTTACTGCTGCTAAAATGGTGTAAAAACATCTTCTGGAAGTCTTCAAAGGAACTGATACTTTGGGAAGTCAAGCCTTCGAACCACCTCTGAGCTGAATCCACCAGTGTTGTTAGGAACACCTTGCAATTGATTCTATCAGTGTAACAGTGCAACATGGCCATATTTTCAAACCTGGCCAGGTGTTCCTCCGGGTCTGCATTGCCATCAGTCTTTCACCTTCGCAGATTTGAAATTTCCAGGAAGAGGCTCCCGGACGATGATATCAGAAAACGAGCATCCTCTCGGGACTGCCCGGGCAACGCTCCGTCTTTCCAACTGTCCTTCCAAGACCTTCATCTTCTGCCTTAATTCCATCAATTCCTCTGCCACGGTAGGAGATTTGGACCCAGCACTGGATCCCTCGTCTTCTCCTACCATCTCGTTATCCCTCCTTCCCTGCCCCTGCTCCTGCTCCTGCTCAAGTCCCTGATCACGTCCCTGTTTATCACCGGGTGGTGTGACAGGGTGAGAGACCTCCTTCCTGGCCATAGCTAGCACAACGACATCGGCCATCATTTTCTTTAACTCTTCAGGGGTCAGGGTAATGAGGTTTGTTCCAATGTTATTAACATCAGCTTGTCTTGAAGTTTGCCCCCCATCACCCTGGGCGTGAGAATTACCCTGGTTGGTTCTTCTCGTACGAGCCATATCAACGTCTCGAACTCAGTGTTTTCCCACAGACGGCGCCAATGATGTGATCTCGTTAAAATAGGTGAGCCGGGTACGGGGCTTCAACGGACCAAATCAATAATTTATAATGTTTGGGAATTTGAGTGAAGATAATGGCTTGGATCAACACCTGTAAACAAGAAAGTAACTCGTGAATGGGCGTCGGAGGGATGTCCGGCGTGGCCACTCCGATGCTTAAGTCAGCAGGCTTTTTTATGAACACAAGCAATATTTGAAGGGAAATATGTAAGTGCTTTTAGTTCAAAGATTTCCCAATGTTTAAATGACACTAATACCTGCTATTTATAGTAGAAAATGGGGTAGGTACCTCGATTCTTGTGCCACCTACTAAGTATGGCAAGTCGGCTGCCCATACTTGTAGTTTCTGATGACTTCTAGGACACTCCAAGCCCAAGTGGTTCTGACGGATTAGGCTGCCTGTATCGATCACACTCGAGTGTGGTGCAATTCTCGAGGTGGCCTGGGTAGTTGGTTACCTGGGTACCTGTATGAGAAACCGGGTGGAGAAGAAGTGCCCGGGCAGCTGTCTTCTGATCCGGGCTATTCAACCGATAACCCGGGTTATCATTAACCCGGAAATGGGTCACCATTATCCCGGACCCTTACAGGGGTATCATATATATATATATATATTTATAGATAACATAAGTTGATACAAATATTATTTAAAGTAAAAAAAATTAATATATATTCTAATTTTGTTTGTACATTAATTTAATTAATTGATCTGTATTAAAATAAAAATTAAATAATAATATAAAAATTAATGAGAAATCATATCATAATTTATGCGGATAACATACATCTGATATTAACATAATATTTTAATCAGTTGTAAAAATATTAATCTTGATGCAAATAATTAATTATATAAAGTATAAATGTGGGGATCCTGGACGCTAATCAGTTCTTAATCGTCATCAGGATCAATTTACTAATCAAGTAATTAGGGTCATAAAATTTTTTTTCCTTTTTAATGCGGAATGTAGTGAAATCAAACTAATATACAATTCAGTATAAAATAAAGTACAAGTCATGTACCGTCTACAAATCAGTAAAAACTAAGGTTCAACATCTAATTATCAAGTGCCAAAACCCTATATACATCAAAGTCCGAAGTCTCCACTCTATCACGATCTCTCCTCATCTCCTGGACCCTGATCCTGTCCCACCTGTTGTCATGTACACATACAAACAAGACAACAGCCGGATAATTCCGGTGAGAATATAATCCCAGTATAAATCAACGAAACATGCAATCATATAAACAAATATAAAGCATGTAATATGTATCAACATCTGAAACGTAATCAATATCGGACTGTCAACAATACTCGTAACTCTACAATTCAGACTAGACTCAATCCTAGTCTAGGGATCCCGGTTTCCAGAAGTTGGCATTCCTATATCGACCAACAGTAATAGAAAAGACTCCAGTTCTATCCACGTCGATAATGTATCGATCACCAGAAATAGAAAAAGGTCTGATTCTATCCACACCGATATGGTATCGATCACCAGTAATAGAAGGAACTCTAATTCTATCCACACCTATATAATATCGATCATCAGTAATAGAAGAAGCTCCAATTCTATCCACAACGATACAACATCGATCAACAGTAATAGAAGAAACCCAAATTCTATCCACATCGATAGCCAATCATCCGGTGACAGACTTTGGCACTATCGCCAATACACTATCTTGTGACATCGTGCAATGTGCCCGTGGCGATCCCACCACTATCAGGCACTTCTGTCACAAGATTACTCGTCTAATACCTGCTATCTATAAATCAAGAGAACAAGTACATCAATCAAATCAATGCAAATATCACTGCAATAAAATAAAGTATGTGATTTAGGGAAACTCAAGTCTAAACCGACTTAAGTCGATCTCCCGATACCACATTGACTTATACCTTTCGTTCGTAGTTTCGGTCAGGAATTTAACTCTGTCAATTCTTCAATCTGGCAATGGCAATATCAATGATATCATATCAATATACCGTTTAAATCGATACCAATCTGATCAATAATTCAAAATCAACGGTATAACCGCACAATCCCGATATCCCGGTCAATATAACATCACCAGATAATAATTCCCTCAACTAATAATCGATACCAATACAATCTGATATCATATCTCAGTCAATTAACTTCAGAAAATCATAACAATTTCATAATCAGTCTGTTTCTTAATCTGACTTCGATTCTATGATGTCTAACATGTCAAGAACATCATATATGAATTCCATTCAATTCTGACAACATCATAATTTCAAATCATATCAAAACGTAGTAAAACTTACGTCCAGTTGTAGCCTGCGTTGATATGAACACAGTACTGCAGTCAGATTCAAAATCAGACGGACGGATTTTTCACAAAAAGCGTAAGGATTTTTCACAACTTTCCCCTGACCCTTTCTCGGTTTTCTTCTGAAGGAACGAAGGGAATTGCATTGTATATATATATATATACATCAACGTACATGCAGCAAGGCAAATGGCGCACCCTTCACGCAACACGTCTCGCGCATATGCGCGACCTAAATCAGCGCATATGCGCGAGACCTTCTGGTCTTCGCACATTTCTTCTCGGCAGCTCGCGCATATGCGCGACACCTTCCGCGCATATGCGCGAGACTCTCTGGAGTTGTGATCGAACCTTCACACAGCTCGCGCATATGCGCGCCTTCCTGTCGCGCATATGCGCGAGACCTTCTGTCCAATTCGCGCATGTGCGCGTCTCATGTCGCGCATGTACGCCGATGGTACTTGTCCTCGCACATACATTATTTTCACACGTTACTTCAAATCGTGTCTCGGTTAATCATTTCATAATCATATCAAATTATAAATCAATAATTACAGATTACTAGGGTTACATTTTCGGGCATTACAATAAATAGAAAGGAAACATGAAGTTTATAAAAAAACACAAAATTCTTATGAAATCATCTCGTAAATTAATTTCATGAGATAAATTCATAATCAACTAGTTTTTACATGTTCTCCTTGAATTTTAATTTTAGAGTAGGTCTCTTGTGAGACGGTCCCACGAATCTTTATCTGTGAGACGGTTCAACCATACTGATATTCACAATAAAAAATAATAGTCTTAGCATAAAAAATAATATCTTTTCATGGATCAAGAGATACAAAAAGTGAGATTCTACATCCAATTACCGTTTGACCGTGTACACCGTCGTATACATATATGGGGACCGTCTTGGAATAACTCTTCACCTTCCATCCACGAACAACACGAACCGGAGTATTCGCTGATATGCTATTTTTCAAAGCCAAATTTCCCTTTTCAAGCTTCTGATCTTCGGGATCCTTGTCTTTCTCAACTACATTTCACCCTTGCCAGGAATATATCAAGACGTCACCACTCTCTATGTCATCAGCATAAGCCCCAGAAACAACAATATTAGTGGCAACTGACATCTTTCCATTAAGTTTGATAGAATCTATGCCATTTTGGTATAGACGATGAATACCAACAACAGCAAGCTCCAGTCTGTACCTCAACTCATTGCCCACCTGAACTCCAGGTACTTCTCCCAAAATCTTGCCCGTGTAAACTTCTTTTCCTTGTCTTTGATTTGATTTGCGGACGAAGGTCAATCCTTTTAGTCGCCTTCCTTGGGCTGCCTCGACTTTTCCCGCTGCTTGTGCATGGACTTCACTTCTTCTTCATGCAAGAGCTTTCTACAAATAGCATGAAAAAACCAGAGAGTTTCTTCCTCTCTTTTGCGAGCATCGCCATGACTGCAACTTTTAGGTCCAAAAGGAGGCAGAATGGCCTTAAAACCTTTAGTTTAAGAATGTCAGGTGAGTATGCCTCTGTCCGTAACCTCTCTTATCAGTGAGTACTAATGCACCTGGACTCCAGTATGCAACACTGGGCTGAACTGTAACATTGCGATCTATAGATGCCCCTTCTAAAAATTTTGACTTTTGCGACAGCTTTTACCTTGTGTCACCCCCGAAAAAATTGCTTCCTCGTTTTTCCTCTATCTGAATGGCCACAACCAACTTTCGCTTTCTTCCATGTACCATAAGGAGGAACCACCAAACTATGCACAACCTTCCTATCCGTTTCATCCACCAAACTCAATACACCATGTGTCAGCTTCATTTTATTGCTACTGCCTGGCGAATGAACAACCAACCACCTCTTTTCCTATGGGTCCATAGGGATCCTCATCACTGCCAGCAAACACTGCCTGGGACATAAAATTCTGGGCAGTTTCAGGCTGGTGATCATTGGCACCATGGTATTCTTCATCCTCAATGACAAGTCTTCCATCAGCACCAGAGGAAACAGAAGCTGTTTTCTGTATAGATGGCCCTGTACAAATCTGCCATGAGATCACTCTTTGAAGTAAAGCCTGTAGATTCTCGTGGCCAAGATCAAAGCTGCTTTCTCACTTTTCCTGTTCAGCTGTTCTAGCCCCACCCCTGAACTGGCTGAGTACACATTTAGTTCACCAAATATAAATTATCTCCTAAGCCAGAATTTTCAAGCCACCATTTGGAATGGAACGTGAACAATTAATTATATTGGGGGATTGGTCAATGTTATTATCATCACTGGTACCAATATTAAAAATAGGATTAAAAATTGAATTTTTTTTTATTACAAATGACTTCATTTTGTAAGATTTTGAGCATTTAAACTTATATAAATATTAAATGAAGTTTGGAAAAAATAAAAAAAAGTGGACATGAAATGACTTATATATGAACATTGATAAGCATTAATTTTTATATTATTATTGCAATTTATTTTTAAATTAAAGAAAGTGTTTTTATAATACAAGTTAAATTAGGTAATTTTATTGATAATAAATAAAAATAAATCACCTTATATTGTTGTTTGGTTTTCTCTCTATTTCTTTTATGGTTTTTTTTTAAATTAAATTTTTTATTTAAGAAAAAATCAGTGTATTTATTTTTGAAGGAATAATATGTTTTCAATATGATTTCTTTTTTTAAAAAAAATTAACTGTTACAGCAGTGGCAAAATGCAAAGTGCCGTCGATACTCCGTAGACTCCATGCGTTGTACACGTGTGAAAAATGGGAAAACAACAAAGCTGAGGGTACAATTGGCATTTCACTAATCTACGATCTGCCAATATGGAAATTGATCTGGCATTATCATCAACATTTAACACAGAGCACGAATGAATGGCATTTGGGCACAATTTTTCGCAGTAATCTTCTCATTTGGATCGTAGATTCTTTTCCAGTTGCATCGGAGGTAGACTCTCCCGATTTTTTTTTCTTTTTACCGAATCGGAGGGTTTAAGATCTGTCAGTTATCATCCAAAGTTGCTTGCTTGGATTTCCGGGGCATTTCTTTGTTAATTAATGTTTTTGTTTATCTTGGTCTTGGGATTTTGATATTATCGTGTTGCGAAAATGCCGGTGAAGAGTGGGAATGCGTCGATCCGGGATCGGACGCAGGAGTTTTTGGGGATAGCGCTGAGGCTAAAGAAGTCACCAACGTCGCAGAATGGGCCGAGCAGCAGTGGATCGAAGCTAGAGGAACCGCGGTCCGCGGTGGCTATGCAGTCGGAATTCAATCGGAGAGCGTCGAAGATTGGGCTCGGGATTCATCAGACCTCGCAAAAGCTATCTAAACTGGCAAAATGTGAGTGAGTGAATTTTGGGTTTTTTCCTCTATCAACAATGGTTGTTTTTAACTTTTGGGATTCTGCTTTGAACCTGTATGACTGCGATTTATGGATATACTCGTTATGGTTCTTCTTGCATACTTTTGTACATGACTTAGAGCTCCATTTGATTTATAAATTATATGCATCGTTACTGCTTGTTTTTTATTTTGCATCTGAAATTTGGTGGTGCGGTTGAAGAATACGAAGTTGTGGGGATGCCAATTGGACCATTATGTCTTGGTTCTCCCACAAATTTTAATTTCTCGATGATGATTTGAAATAACTATTCAAGTGCAAAGTTTTATGTCTTGCTTCGATGATCTTGCTTTAAGCTAACAAAAATCAAGTCAATGTAATATTGTTGTCGAGGTTTTAAAACTCAATCAAGCTGAATATAAATATACTCCCCTAGGCACACTTCTATATGAGCAATCGGACTCTATCTTGTTTTTCATATTATGCTTGAAAAACCTGTATTTCTAGTTTATGACATTGCTTTATTTTTATGGAGTGGTGTGATCAAATTGACGATTTCATCCTTTTTACCGCAGTGGCGAAGAGGACTTCAGTTTTTGACGATCCCACCTTGGAAATCCAGGAGATAACATCTGTTATTAAGCAAGATATAACTGCACTTAACTCTGCTGTAGTAGAACTCCAGCTTCTCAGCAATTCACATAATGAAACGGGGAATACATCCAGTGATACCACCAGTCATTCTACCACAGTCGTAGATGACTTGAAAAATCGATTAATGAGCACCACGAAGGAGTTCAAGGAAGTTTTGACCATGCGAACAGAGGTGAGCTGAGAAATTGCTTGCAACATTTGTATCCATGAATGTGTTTCTCTATTCCTTTTTTAGTTGGCGAACATTTACTCAAATATTGTTTGTCCCACTCTCTGAATCAAATTACATTTTGTGGGGTATTTTTGCAGAACTTGAAGGTTCATGAAAACAGAAGGCAGTTATTTTCTTCTTCTGCTTCCAAGAACCCTGCAAATCCTTTTGTTCGCCAGCGTCCTTTGGCTGCAAAGTCTGCTGCCAGTACCTCTGCTCCCCCGCTTCCTTGGGCTAGCGGGACACAATCTACAACTCAACTATTCCCAAAGTAAGTCTACAATGTGTATTTCGAGTCAGTTGGTCTCAAGGATTCTTGGTTTGCTTTTTACTTTTTTTGCTTGCACCTTTAATTGAAAAAACGGTGTGATTGACGATTATTTTATTAACAGTTTAAGTGCCGCAATAGTTTTTTGAAGGACTTGAATGTAGGTCAGGGTCAAATATTTTATGATTCCGACGAAAAAGCGTCATAACATGCCCAGATATGAACAGATTTATTTGCAGGGCTGAATTATTCTGTATTGTGATTCCTGACATTCCTGTAACAGGAATCAAGTGGATGGGGAGGCTCAGCCATTGTTGCAGCAGCAACAGAACCAACAGCAACAGCAGATGGTTCCATTACAAGACGGCTACATGCAGAGTAGAGCAGAGGCTCTTCAAAATGTAGAATCAACAATTCACGAGCTGGGCAATATCTTCAATCAGCTGGCTACTTTAGTTTCTCAGCAAGGAGAGATTGCTATCAGGTTGACATAAGGGCCATTTTCTTATCATATACTCGCAACATTCTGGCATAAATCATCAGTGGCTTCTAAGTCTAAACAACGTTATTTAGCTGTTTTCAGCTTCATAATAACTGTTTTGATTAGTTATCATTGGCATTGTAGTCTTGTTAATGAACGTTAATCATTGAATTTTATTCAGAGTAGATAAAACGTAATCACATCATATTTTGGGTCTTGGTGAGCTTAAATTCACTTTCAAACACTGTGTGCTCATATTCGTGAAATGCATTTCGAATATGAATGTAGGATAAATGATAAGAAAAGGTGATCAAATGGTTTGTTAATTTGTAGATGATTAGCACTGTTCCATCACTTTCTCTCATTTGTGAACTAGCACATTTCATTCCCCATTGGATTGGGATTACATCCATATATTTTAAGAATTGTCTCAATTTGAATTGTTCAGTTGTTTCCTCTGATTGCGTATTTAAATCTTGGGGCGGAAATGTTTGTAGGATTGATGAAAACATGGATGACACAGTGGCAAACGTGGAGGGCGCTCAAGGAGCTCTGCTCAAGTATCTCAATAGCATCTCATCAAATAGATGGCTGATGATCAAAATATTCTTTGTATTGATTTTCTTTCTGATGATATTCCTTTTCTTCGTGGCATGATGAATAATGTCAAGATGGCTGCGCCACAAAATATAGTGAGACGACTTGGTGTACTCATAATTTCATATGTTTATATCGGAAAATGCTGTTTATATTTTGGAGATGGTCTTAAGATTTTACAAAACTTTTTCATACTGTTCTCTCGTGTGTATGGCAACTGTAATTGCTCGGGGGATTCATGGATTCATGTGTATTGTCATGTAAAATGTTGGATGCTGAGAAGAAAGTTTTGTAATGGTCACTTCAAAGTACTGGTATTCAAAATTTGTTTCTTGGTTCTTATTTTCTCTATGGAATGCACTTTAAACTCCTACACTTGGATCTATTGATGTTTGTATCTAGTTTACAAGTTAAATCTTTCTCCTACAAAATGAGCTACGCACATTTAATTTAGTACGTAATTATCTTAAATTAATTAACATTCAAATTAATTATCAATGTGTTAGACTTAATTGAATTGTGGTGATGATAGTCAAAACCAGTAGGTCGTAATAGCTAAATCAGAAGACAATATAAATAGCCGAAGCCCTCGTATCGTTTTGACAGAAGCAGTACTTTTAAAAGTACATCGACTTATAAAAGTAGAAGCAGAACTCGGCTTATAAAAGCAGAATCAGAACTTAGAAAAGCAGAAGCATAACTTATCAGAACTTAACGTCTTTTGTTTGATCGTTAAAGTCTTAAATGTTACCGTTACTTTACCTAGTACTAGTATTAATTGCATCATTAATGCAATACAAAGACATTTAATGTTCCTTACTAATTTTGGTATGAAACAAGACTGATTACTCTGAAACTTTCTGCAAGACCCTTTTTAGGTGATAAAGTTGATTTTACTCAGAAGTCACGGAAGCCGTTTTTAATTATAGACATTTGACTCAAAGCTTTCTATATATAAGGGTCAATCTTTTATAGAAAACAACATTATTATCATTATCAACGCAACGATTATTCCAACGCTAGTTTGAGCTATCATCAACTACTACTTATCTTCAAGATCATACAGAAAAACAGCACACGCTTTATAGTAGATATCTGATCTTCTGAGATCATATTGTGCTGCTATTTCGTTATCTCTTCACAAGCTATACACTTTACTACATCTTGTTGAGAAGAGTCTGTAATCTGGGAAAGAGTCTTTTCCAGAACTTTGTTATATTCATTTTACAGTGTTGTAAAGCTAAGAGTTTCAGTAGGCTAAGGATAAATCCTATTGAAGTGGGTGTGTGCAAAAGTTGTACTGTAATAGCCAAAGTGTTTTAGTGATGCCTTCTGGAAACAGAAGAAAGGGAGACATAGAAGATTTCATAATCGAACTTCCAGAAACAATCACTGTCTAATGCCTATTGTTTATTGCTTTAGCCCTCATATCATTAGATCGTTTCCGCAATTATTATCGTGATCCGCTGAATATTTATTCGAACAAGATAAGCTATAATTTCTAACATGATTCTAGCACCCTTTGCAAAATCCAACAAAAGAACGAGTTTATTCACTCCTCTCTAAACTCGATATTGATCCCCAACACAATGATTATTACACTATTTTTCTTTAATATAGTAAAAAAATATTTATTCAAAAATTGTTGTTTGAAATTTTATTTTAATATAAAAAATATAAGACTACAAGTCTACAATAACGATTTTTTTTTTTAAAAAAAATTGATACTTGGTACCAAAATTTGTATTGAACATGTATAAAAACAATTATGGTATAATAAAATAATCCAAGTAAAATTTGACTGTAATGGATAACAAGCAAAGTAGGACACATGTGAAATACAAATATTCTATACAAAATTATCTAAATTAATATGTACTCTGCTCGCTTTTGGCTTAAGTATATTTGCATTTGGGATAATCGATAGAAGCACGTTAAAGAAAAATACTTTCTTAATTTTTTTTCCTAAAAAGTAGAAGTAATTTAATATAATTTTTTTAATACTTTCACAAGAAATTGAAATTTGACGTATGTGAGATTTTATTTATATTTATAATTAAAAAATTTAATAAGAAATATCAGTATCCATTTTAATCAATACTATTTATATTTTATAAAATTATAATTGTTTTTATACATGTTCAATACAAATATAGATTTTAGTTATCAATTAAAACTATATTTATTATCGTAGTTGTTAAGACTTTTTGGACTATTGTGTTTTTTCTATTTTTAATGAAAATTGGATAAGTACATTACGAGCTTGTTAAGTGGATGATTAAGTGTGAAATGAAGAATATCTCACATAAGAAAATAATTTTAGTATGAGTGAACAAATATTGAGTTACACTTTGTAAAATTGTAAGAATGATTGATCAAAAGACATTCTCTCGCGCGCGCATACACATCAGATAGTGCAAATCAAATGCCCAATTTGCGCCGGAAAAGGTTTGACTTGTATGCAAGCACGACTTGAGTGCGTCGAATGTCGAATCGATCAAGACAAAATTGCCCACCTTATTTTTGCTATTTTCATGAATTTTTATTTTTAAATTCACTCCCACTTGCCTGACTATTGATGTGCCAACTTTGGTTTGCCAATGTGGTACCTTCGTGCCAGGTCGTCTAACTTGGTTCTTAAAGCACATGCTGATGGAGACTAATCTATTTTAAGGTCTCTATACTTCATATAGTTCTCGATTTGCTTTACTGATTTTGTTCATGTTCGACTTTTTGTATCTGTTAAAACTGTACACTACTTTATTCATCTTTCGAGAACTACGATGTTGGCTTACAATCTTAAAACAGATAATGTATACTCGTTTCATGATTTGTTTCTAGATATGGCTTCTGAAACGTACGTTCAAATGAAAACTGGTCATGTTTTCCCCCATGTCACTGTTCTTGTTACGCATCGAGTCGTTTTTCCCATTACCCCATGTGCTGCTCCAATTGTTGTGCCAGCCAGTCACGGAGAAAAACTAGCGAAATTCATTTATATGAAATCTGTCAGTGCTATGAGGGTGTGGAATAATTCTGATTTCCTACACCAAAATTATGTATTGAATGTATTGGCCGATATTTTGCGAAAAGAGAACGACTAAAGAGCTATGAGAATTCTTTGACAGAAAGTAAAAACTGAAGATGTTGGGGCCAAGAAGTTTCTTGTAGGCCGCTTTCTGGATTTTAAAATTGTGGATTCTAAAATATTTGTATTTTCATGATCTATAATTTTCATGTTGAATATATTTTCAAATTCCAACGGATCAATATCAGATTTTGAAAAACTAAAATGATGATTATTATGTTTTGATCATCCACAAATAATACATATGGGTCCGGTGAAAAATATTTATTTATTGCGTTTATCAATATGATTAAAAAAAAACTTAGTCGTATGTATTAGTTGATAATTATTTATTATAATATAAATTTATATTAATATAATATTTTATAAAAAAATTAATCATAAAATAAATTAAAAATCTTGAAAAAAAAATACATGTCTAATTTAATTTATTAATGACAATTTGACTTAAAAGTAATTTAGGTAAATGTAAAACTGACTTTTTAATTTGATCATGTATCAATTCATAAATAATTCATGTATCAATTAAAATATTAATAATAATACATGTGTCAATTTGATAATATATCAATAGTTGGTGTACCTAAATGAATTTGACTAATCTAATATCTATACTATTATATTAATTTTGAGGCTACATATAATAACTAAGTGTCATAGTTTGTTTTAATAATAATATATATTAATAAATTGCTAAAATTTTGATGTAAATTATCGCAGTTCAGTGGATAGAATCTTTAATATATATAAGCATTTTTTCTTTTTTATATTTATGTTTTATTCATATATCAAAATCACGTTGCGTGAGTGCGCTAGTTTAATAATAAGGCAACGCTGGAGGTAGGATATGGAACATGGGTCAAAATGAAAACAGCCAAATCTATTTTACACCCACAACTATATAATGGGCAATGTTCCTCCATTGACGCTCATACTGAGCTATATATTTCCGTTTCTACAGTCTCTGTAATCTGCAAAACCCTAACATTTCGGCCGTTTTCTTGAAAATGGTAGGAGGTGGGTACAGGAAGAGGGCCGATAGACCACTCAATCCAAGTATCTCCAATGGTTTTGCGGCGCTTGCGGGTCTTACAGGGAAGAAGAAGCTAAGTCTGACAAAGAAAAGGGTTCATCCCAGGCCACCAAGGAGGGGAAGCCGCCGGTGTATCCGGCCCCGGCCCTTTGACAGTGAAATCTGTTAGAGTAGATACCCTGTAAGTCAATTGTTGGCTAGGGAATTTATTGACTCAGTTGTAAAAAACAATCTTTATTTTAATATAATTTAATGTTTCATGGTTTGTTATTTCTTTATCTGTATACTCATGTGAACAACATAGATAAAGACCTTGATTATACTTTAATACAACTGAATCGTAATTCGATGTTGAAACTCATTTGTAAATACTGTATTATCTAAATTCGTTCCTAGTCGATTTAGCCGCCTAAAACATGGATAAAGGTCGCTTGAGCTCGAGACTAGCATCTGTGATGTTGTGCACTGCGTTTCTTGGTAAGAACATGGAGATGTCCAAACATGCAGATGGGTAATCATATGATGATTATACCGAACAACCCTCCCTCGGACTTTCCAAGTGGTTATCATTCATCGAGAGGATAAGTCCGTGGTTATGATTGTACATCATTAGTCCTTATGACCCGGGACAACACTGAGGCTCTATATGCTAGGGCTGTGCTTTGACTCGTTTACCGGCTCCAGGAGAGTCATCTGGTGGCGAGGTTGGGTACAGTCGCGACAAATATAGGAGCCAGTGCATTGTAGTCGGGGATTCACCGCTCACCTACGGGTATGGATATCCTATGTGATCTAATGTAATAATAGTGCATGGAATCTCTGGCCAGAGTATGAAATGTACGTTAGAGAAGGAGTTCTCCAACAGTACATGCGGTGCCACTATTTATAGTTATCACATAGTTATCGAATTAATATGCAACTCTCGATGAACAAATGGTTACAGATTCGATCGGGATATATGAGATGAAGGGACCGTACTGTACGTTAATCATAATCGACTGGTTCTTGCAGGCACTATCAGTGATACCTAGGGGATCATGGGACGATGCTACTAGACGCTCTTACCATGATCCGATGGGTTCAATCAGAAATGAGTTCTGACATTCTTGATCAAGGTGTTGATGAAAAGAATGGGGCTAACTAGGGTAAGCCCGAATAAAGGATTATGTCCTGAATCACAAATAGTTGTGAACCCACGGCTAGTTGTATACCTGAACCATTGAGGGTCACACAAGCACTGGATCGTTTGTTCCCGTTGAGAGAATAAATTCAAGAAGTTGAATTTATATTATATAGTAAATTCAAGGAGTTGAATTTATGATAATTGAATTTTGAGAGAATAAATTCAAGAAGTTGAATTTATATTATATAGTAAATTTAAGGAGTTGAATTTATGATAATTAAATTTTGAGATAATAAATTCAAGGAGTTGAATTTATAAAATTTGAGAATTTAATTTATTAAACTCAAAAGTTGAGTTTATTAAATATTAAATTTTGGAGGTGATACAATTCAATGAGTTGAATTTATAATAATAAATTCAAATGTTGAATTTACAATGGATTTAATTTATTAAACTCAAGAGTTGAGTTTATTAAATATTAAATTAAATATGATGGGAGATATGTTTAATGGGTTTGTAGGAGTACAAGTCCAACACATTAAATGATTAAAGTTCTTAATGGACTTTAATACAATTAATTAAACTAGTTTGACTAGTCCATTTAATTAACAAAGCCCATTAAATTTAATTAAGAAACCTAAATACATAATTATGGAATTTAGGTCAAGGCTCTTGTTTTTTTTAAAGATAATAATAAAAAAAAAGAAAAAAAAAGAAAAAGATAGCCTCCACCAATTCTATATAGTGATTTTCGAGAATCACAAATCCAATCCCTTCAAATATATAGTTTACTTAATTAATTAGATTAATTAAGTAAATGATCATAAAAGAAATATTAAGATTTCTTTATTCTCAATTGCACAGCAATCATTCGAAACCTTCTTGAAATTCTGCAAGAAAACTTTCGGCTCTTCCAACTTTTGTGCTCTCAAAAGTCTTGAATCAAAAATTGTGTTCTCTCTCTACGAAAAGATCTTCTACAATTTTCTAGTGCAATTTGGAAGATGATCAAACAATCTAGTCGTGGACTTGATAGGAGGATTAAATAAAGCAGATCTGAAGAACGTTCGTAGGGATTCACGAAGAGCTATCTCCGCTAACCCCGTAATAGTTGGAGCCACGTGATTCATTCACCAGAGGTATAACGATTCTAACACCCTATGGATGTTTATGTTAAAATCATACGAGCGCCCAAAACAAAGTATGTTTTGATTGTCAAAATAAATAAAATTTTTAAACTCCCGCTGCGTTTGGGCACGTAGAAAACCGAGATCCAACAGTGGTATCAGAGCCAGGTTTTCTGAATCGTATGATTTAAATCATATTGAATAATTTGTTTCTAACAACACAAGAAAATTTTCAGAAAAATTCATGCACCATAAAATTATTTTTTCGAAAAAACCAAAAAAAAATATTTTTTTTCGTGATCTGCCCGGAACTGTTCCGGGCAGACCGCGCGCAGAGCTGCGCGCAGCGTGCGCGCGTGGAGCGGCGCAGCGTGCGGAACGTCCGCACGCTGTGCGCCGCCCTGCGCGGCGCACAACGCGGCGCAGCGTGCGGAGCGGCCGCACGCTGCGCGCGGCGCCGCGCTGCACCCTGCGCGCACAGGAAGCTGCCACTGTCCCGAAACGTTCGGGCAACGGGCGGGCAGTGGGGACGACTGCCCGGGACCGTCTTGGGAAGCGTGCTGATTGGTGGGCTTGAATTGTTTGGGCCCATGGTGCAATTTTCGGATTTTTCAAAATTTGGGGTAAAATTGATATTTTTGAAATTGATTCAATTTTTATTTTTGAAAATTTAATTTTTGAAAATTAATAATTTTCTTGTAAAATAAATAATTAGAATATGATTTTAATTATTTATGGTAAAAATGAGTTTTTACAAGAAATCAATTATTATTGATTTAATTGGAAATTAAATAAATGAGTTTATTTAATTTATTAATTCTTTAATAATTGTGGTGGTTAGTGATAAAATTATTAGATATATGATTTATCAATTAATTAAATTGTTTAATTAAATTGATGTTAATATTTGATATTAAATGCATGAAGGATGATCGAGAGCCTTGACCAATGTGTTAGGTGTATGTTAGGATATTTTACTATTTTATTCGTTTTTAATATTTGATATTATTAAAGTGGGCCTGGTTTATGGCCCGTTCCCACCCCATGAGATGTATCTCTTATGTGCCATGGCTATTTAAATGTAATTATTAGAAATAGTGGGAGATCAAGACTGGAAGATGGTGGGCCCGATGAACGAGATGAAGACATGTAAAATATTGGAAGCTCTTGTAATAGTTACATTTGCATCCCTGCATTCACCTAGGTTTTGGACCTGGATCCATGTATGGCTCACATGGATCTAATAGTGTTGGCGATCGATCATCCTTATTTATTGTTGAATGTCATATTATGATATATGTGATATATAGTAATATGCATGTATGTATATTATTAGATAATATTGTTGCATGGATCCGGCAAACATACAAACTCGTGGCACGCGATTTGAAATTAAAATGATGAGACAATTTTAAAATTAAAATCTCTCATTTTGAATATGATTCAAAATTCATATCAAACCGTAAAAGTAAAAATTAAAAGAGTTTAATTTTTCCTTGCCTTCCATCAACCGTGGTTGCATGTTGATCGCTACCCGCGGACAGTGTCTGACTCATATTATTGGGGAGGACCTGGACGCCGGAAAGCTGTGACTTCCACCGGACATATGATGTGAATTGAGTGGAACTCCCATGACTTCGACTCATATTATTGGGGGAACTCATGGCGACCGTCTACTACAATTCAATATTGATGGGTCGGTTTGACAGGCGAAAATAAACGGCGTCATATTATTGGGTCCTTATTAAACGTGAGGCAAAACACGCGGAGGTTGCATAGGGATGCAATTGGATTATACCTTTTAGAAATTATAATTGACTGATATTATTTGGGATTATAATTGGCTAATTGGACTCTACGTGCCCACTAAGGAAATACGATTTCCCTTTTTCATCAGAGGGTGGTAAAAATGTCAAAATAGTGGGAGGGAGATTTATAAAATAAAAGCCATATTTTATATCTTAAAATTATTTTAAAATAATCAGCAACCATTATTCTGTTTTCATATCAGTATATTTTCGATTTCGTCACGTAATTCATTTTTTTTATTAACAAGCTTAACCGAATCTAATTTTCAAGACTGGTTGGAAAAATTGTTCTAAATTCGGAGAAAATGACATACACACTAATGTCAGTCCTGCTGAACTGACAAAGCATGCAAGATGGTAGGACCATAGTATGCAAGCTAAAGTGTAATATGCTCGCTTTTATGTCAAATGAACTGCAGGGAAAGTTTGAGGGAATGTTGAATGTTGCTGACATTCGAATAAACATGCAAGAGTTGTATGGTACATGAAACTCGTACAGTGATGAACACCATTTTAAAAGCTCATGACTACATGCATGCAAGATGGGGCTCTGGCCCATGAGCGTGGTGTACATATGATTGGGCTTATTGAAAATGTGGTGGGCCTGGAATATGTGATTCCTAACGAGTTAATTGATAACATCAATTTGTTGTCTTTCTCTTCCTCATTTGACGGGGTTATGGTGAACTTCAAGTTTAATAAGATATTTGATAGCCTTGAAGAGCTAGTCAATATGCTTATAACTTATGAGATCACTATAAAATAAGAAAAATTGTTGTTTTTATAATGGGCCTTTCGTCAGACGAAAAATGACCCACAAGGTAAGGGAAAGAAATGTTCTGCCCCTCACAAGAAAAACAATCCCAATAAGAGGCAAACTCTGAAAGACACTTAAAAGGCCTACAAAGCCCGATAAGTTAGAACATATTTATTTCACTGCAAGAAGTTCGGACATAAGAAATTATATGTGCCAGAAATGTTCTGGAAATGATAAGTGAATGTCCAAGTAAACATGATTTCAACAACAAACAAAGAAAGTTAGATGTCCCAAAGAAGGATGCACAAACTAGTGGGAGAAGACATGTTTGACTTGTCAAACATAAATTCTCTACTTACTTGTGAGTTCTGTCTAAAAGAAAAAATGACCAAGACTCCATTCGATGGAAACGTGGAACGTGCGCATGGTCTACTGGATTTGATCCACACAGACATTTGTGGTCCGCTAAGTGTTAGCACAGAATATGGGCAATCCTACTTCATTACCTTTACTGATGACCATTCGAGGTATCGGTACGTTTATTTGATGAAATACAAATCTGAAGCATTTGAAAAGTTCAAAGAATTCAGATCTGAAGTAGAAAATCAGCTTGAAAAAAATATTAAGACACTTCGATCTGATCGAGGTGGAGAATACTTAAGTGCTGAATTTTTGGGTTATCTAAAAGAGAATGAGATTCTCTCACAGTGGACTCCACCAGCAACACCACAATTGAATGGTGTTTCTGAACGTCGTAAGCGAACCTTGTTGGACATGGTTCGATCCATGTTGGGATTCACTGAATTGCCTACATCGTTTTGGGGCTTTGCGCTTGAAACTACGACAATGTTATTGAATAATGTCTACGCTAAAGAAGTTGATAAAACACCATATGAGATATGGATGGGAAAAACTCCCAAATATTCTTACATGACAATATGGGGTTGTCCTGCTTACGTGAAGCGGACAGTAGGAGACAAATTGGATAGTAGATCCACTTTGTGCTACTTTGTAGGATATCCAAAGAATTTTGTTGGATATTATTTCTATCATCCCAATGAAGCAAAAGTGTTTGTTTCAAGAAATGTCACCTTTTTGGAAAGGGAGTTTCTATTAGATAGAAAAGGCAAGATGATTGAACTTGAAGAAATTCAAGATACTCCCTCAACTTTAGAAGTTGAACCTAATCCCCTAGAACCAGTAGTTGAAGTACAAGCTCCTAGAAGGTCTGATAGAATTATTAGAGACCACCTGCAAGATATACACTTCTTCATGAACAAGACCATGATGAGTCTTGTGTTGGATGTGATCCAAAGAACTTTAAGGAAGCAATATCTGATACTGATTCCACCAAATGGCTTGAAGCCATGCAGTCTGAAATGGACTCTATGTATTCGAACCAAGTCTGGACATTAGTGGATCCACCTGAGGGAATCGTTCCCATAGGATGCAAATGGATCTACAAAAGAAAGCTTGGGGCGG
Source organism: Primulina tabacum (assembly GCF_025594145.1). Lineage (NCBI taxonomy): Eukaryota > Viridiplantae > Streptophyta > Magnoliopsida > Lamiales > Gesneriaceae > Primulina > Primulina tabacum. Next base: position 895,229 of record NC_134564.1, read on the forward strand.
ATGGGAAGGTATTGACCTTCAAAGCAAGACTAGTTGCAAAAGGTTATACTCAAAGGCAAGGAATTGACTATGAGGAAACTTTTTCACCAGTTGCTATGTTTAAGTCCATTAAAATATTACTAGCCATAGCAGCATGGTATGACTATGAGATATGGCATATGATGATTATACTGAACAACCCTCCCTCGGACTTTCCAAGTGGTTATCATTCATCGAGAGGATAAGTCCGTGATTATGATTGTACATCATTAGTCCTTATGACCCGGGACAACACTGAGGCTCTATATGCTAGGGCTGTGCTTTGACTCGTTTACCGGCTCCAGGAGAGTCATCTGGTGGCGAGGTTGGGTACAATCGCGACACATATAGGAGCCAGTGCATTGTAGTCGGGGATTCACCGCTCACCTACGGGTGTGGATATCCCATGTGATCTAATGTAATAATAATGCATGGAATCTATGGCAAGAGTATGAAATGTACGTTAGAGAAGGAGTTCTCCAACAGTACATGCGGTGCCACTATTTATAGTTATCACATAGTTATCGAATTAATATGCAACCCTCGATGAACAAATGGTTACAGATTCGATCGGGATATATGAGATGAAGGGACCGTACTGTACGTTAATCATAATCGACTGGTTCTTGCAGGCACTATCAGTGATACCTAGGGGATCATGGGACGATGCTACTAGACGCTCTTACCATGATCCGATGGATGCAATCAGAAATGAGTTCTGACATTCTTGATCAAGGTGTTGATGAAAAAAATGAGGCTAACTAGGGTAAGCCCGAATAAAGGATTATGTCCTGAATCACAAATAGTTGTGAACTCACGGCTAGTTGTATCCCTGAACCATTGAGGGTCACACACGCACTGGATCGTTTGTTCCCGTTGAGAGAATAAATTCAAGAAGTTGAATTTATATTATATTATAAATTTAAGGAGTTGAATTTATGATAATTAAATTTTGAGATAATAAATTCAAGGAGTTGAATTTATAAAATTTGAGAATTTAATTTATTAAACTCAAAAGTTGAGTTTATTAAATATTAAATTTTGGAGGTGATACAATTCAATGAGTTGAATTTATAATAATAAATTCAAATGTTGAATTTACAATGGATTTAATTTATTAAACTCAAGAGTTGAGTTTATTAAATATTAAATTAAATATGATGGGAGATATGTTTAATGGGTTTGTAGGAGTACAAGTCCAACATATTAAATGATTAAAGTTCTTAATGGACTTTAATACAATTAATTAAACTAGTTTGACTAGTCCATTTAATTAACAAAGCCCATTAAATTTAATTAAGAAACCTAAATCCATAATTATGGAATTTAGGTCAAGGCTCTTGTTTTTTTTTTAAAGATAATAATAAAAAAAAGAAAAAAAAAAAGAAAAAGATAGCCTCCACCAATTCTATATAGTGATTTTCGAGAATCACAAATCCAATCCCTTCAAATATATAGTTTATTTAATTAATTAGATTAATTAAGTAAATGATCATAAAAAAAATATTAAGATTTCTTTATTCTCAATTGCAAAGCAATCATTCGAAATCTTCTTGAAATTCTGCAAGAAAACTTTCGGCTCTTCCAACTTTTGTGCTCTCAAAAGTCTTGAACAAAAATTGTGTTCTCTCTACGAAAAGATCTTCTACAATTTTCTAGTGCAATTTGGAAGAGGATCAAACGATCTGTTTATGTTAAAATCATACGAGCGCCCAAAACAAATATGTTTTGATTGTCAAAATAAATAAAATTTTTAAACTTCCGCTACGTTTGGGCACGTAGAAAACCGAGATCCAACAAAATCTTGGGCTGACGTAGGTGACGAGGACGATGACGATTATTATGCCACCACTTCTCCGCCATTGGTAATATGGGGCAAACCAGAAGAGTCCGAGACGTCTGATCCTGTGGAGGTATAAATAACGTAGATAATGTATGGAAGCGGTTCGTAAAATTCTTTAAACTTATGTTGCTAGATGATATGCTAATGCCATGCATTTTCTTACTGGATCGTCTAGCCTTTAAAGGAGGAGGAGATTTTAGAAAATGGAATTCCTTGTAAAAATCATTCCATGCATGAACACTGCAGTTACATGGATTATTTTGTTATGCTGCTACCTGGGATATCGTGGTGCTAATTTCCGAAGGGTCCGTAAACTTGTTACTGGTTTGTATATAGAGATGATAAGCCCTCATTCTCCTACTTAATCTCCTATGTTGTTGGCATGTGGTTCACATACAATATCACCGTTGTGCAAGAAATGTGCTCTTAAGAGTTTTCGCTATTTGTAAAATGATTTAACCAAGTGTTTATGTTGGTATGATGAATTGTATCTGCAACCTTTCTTGGTTGTCCTTACAAATTGCAGGAAAGTGAAAGTGAAGATGAACTTCTTGACGAGGGAGAAGGAAAAAGGATCTAGCTGAATTCGAAGAGATTTTGGCTAATTTTGGAGTTATCCTTAAGGAGAAGGATGAAGAGGAGCCATCTGGTCAGAAAATTGTCTTTTATGATAATTTTTCCAGCAAAAATTGATTGTTTGTTTCTAGTAATGTAAATATACAGATCCCAACTGTGGTATTATCCTTTTCTTCAATCTGGTTCTACTTTCTCTATTTGCTTACCTATTGCTCTTATTGTATTCACCCGAAGACGCCGTCAAAGAAATTAAAGATAAAGGGATGAATGGAGATTTCAAAAACAAGGATCCTCCCTCAGCAGAATCTAAAAGTGCGAAAAAGAAGAAAGGGAAGGATAAAGCTCGAAAAGAAGTGATGGAATCCCTACTTCTCAAGAGTTCATATTCCCCTGACGGAGCAGAGGAAACCCCCGAAACCAAACCAGTGAAGGAGGACACATCTGCGGCTGCTGCTGCGAAACTGAAAGTACAGCTAATGAAACCATTATCTACTGAGAAAAAGAAGAAGTCCAAGAAAGAGATTGATGCAGCTGCTAAATATTGTAGATTGGTGGCTGCATTTACCAGCAGATGAAGAGGCTCATCTGCTCGTGCTGTGAGAATATGGGTAAAGAGTGAATCATTATTATATAGGAAAAAGAAGTCCGGTGAAGAGATTGAAGCAGCTGCTAGAGCTGCTTGTGTGGAGGAGGCTGCTGCAAGGAGTGCAAAACTTGCTGCTGCAAAGAAGAAAGAAAAGAACCATTTCAATCAGCAGCCGACACTATGAAGAGACGATTGCAGATCGACCTACTTATAGATATAGATTGATATTTTAAAATGTAGTTAGTAACTGGATCTCCCTCCTCTAGTTTTATGATCAGATGAACTTGTTATGATATCTACCAAATCCACGTGCATGCCATAGATAACCAAAACTTGATCTCATGTTTATGTGAATTTTCCGTTTCTTTTTTCATACAAAAGAATGGATGAAACAATCGTTTCCCGGACTTGCCACCCAAAGGAAATTTGGAACTGTAAGAATCAAGATAGATTGGTGAGAAATCATGGGAGCAGATTTTCTGATGAAAGGGAGGACAAAAGAGCAAATTTGTAGTGAAATGAACCCACCCTGCCTTTTCATCTATGCTGAAAACTTCAAACTTCGAGGAAAGATGAGAATGGTCAATTTTGAGGGATTTGGATTTGATCAACATCAATATGATATCAGAAGTTTTTTACGTCACTTCATTGTTCGGATGGTAGACCTCACACATCCTCTTGCAACCAAATTTTTTTTTTATTTTTTCTTACAATTTGGCGTTGAAACTAAAGCTTAGATTTCAACAAAGCCAGTAGTTTAATAAGAGAGCAAAAATTCTTAAATTTTTTGTTCTTTCAAATTTTATTTTTTTATTTTTGTGTTGTGTAATTTTTGTTTATGTTTAAAACAATGGTTTTTTTAATGAAATGATTAAGAGTTCTAAAAAAATTACTTATAACCCAAATCCATCTTAACTTTGTACATAATGCCATAAGAATTGAATGTAAACTGTCAAAAATAAAGCAAAAAATTTCAATTGATGCCATAGTTACTCAGATAAACTAAACAAAATATTTTTTTTATGTGTGACTCAAATAAGAGATTCGACCGACAAAATTAATCCGTGAGACCTTCTCATGAGAATTTTTGTGAATTCTGAAAAAGAAATAAAAATTAAGGTAGAGTTCTCTTTCAACTTATTTGATTGTGGATGAAGTTGGTTTGGTAAATAATAATTATTCTAGCCGAGTAAATCAGGTAACTTTTCGATGGATTCAGAACAAAATATTAAAACAAAATAACAAGTTTTTTACATTGAAAATGAACAGTTTCTCCATTGTAAAAATTAAATAAACACCATAATCTTAATCTTTTACCAACTAAAATATAACGAGCTGGATTATTTTGTTGTTATCTTATAGACAAGTGAATAAAATTATCAGCTAAACGATTAAAAAAAAAACTCAATTTACTATAAGTCATTTTATACCAGCTAAACTAGTTTGATCGTTACCTATGCTAATAGGATGAAGCCGGTTGTTGTATTTGTATTATTCAGCTCGATCTTACAACGTCCGGTTGGTATAAATAACGTCTGAACTAATGTAGACGGCCTGAAATATGACTTGTAATAAATTGAGTTGTATTTCTAACTGTTTTGTTATTTAGTCATTTGATCACTATTCTATGAGATATCATTAAAATACTTCAGCTCGCTAGCTTTCTAGCTTGTGCAGGGAGTGTTCATACAGCTTTTACAAAAGATTAAGGTCTAGGATGTCTATTTAATTTTCATAAGAGATAAGCGTGTATTTTTGATATTACACATGAAATTTGGTGAAAGAAACTCAATCTGTTTAGAAACGGTGGAATCAAGGTATATAAAACGAATAAATTGCAATACAAAGTGAACGAATACAAGAGTATCATCTAGACTACTAACTTAAACGAAGCGAACCGAGTCAGATATCGAGAAAACTTTAAGCTCTGGATGCAAGCTCGAACAGTTAAAAATATATTTGATTTGAATTTTTTTGAACTAGAACTTAAGTATGAATTTAAATCGGAAATTTTGACGTATTTGCATATTACTAGAACTATTGCTAAATATATTTAATATAATAATATTTAAAAATTTGAGAGTCAATAATTCATATATAAATCGACTCAAAAAACTGAATATGTTGGAGGTCGATTCAAATTCATTAACATTAAATGAATCAGAATGTTTTTGTGTCACTCGAAAAAGAGATTTAAGTATTTTTTGTGGGGCAAAGTGATTAAGGGTTAAAATAAAATTCTCCAAACAGTAGAGGTCTAATGTAATTTATGAATCTTGCATCGTGCGCTCTCCGAAATAGCAAAAACGAATAAGCGGGTTGGGAAAGAAAAGCCAGAAAAATACTTGTTTTCATAAACCCTAGACTAGAAATTCCTCTATACTTGAATCTTACTCTCCTTCGCGCAGAAATTCGCATCCGACAATGGCAGCCATGATGGTAAGCTCGATCTTTCGTACTCTCTTTAAAGAGCATACATTATCTGCGTGTATCGAGTGAAATGTTCTCTCTTGATAGATGTTACTTTGCATTGTGTCCAGCTGCATATTCTTCTCTTGATGCTTTGGATGGGTTATCTGTTTTCCCAGTTTGTTGATTTTGAATCCTGATGTTAAGCTTCTTTTTTCCGCTGAGAATGTTTGCTATTATGTTCACTTCTTCTGTTCTTCTAGCTTATTTGGAGTATTATTGGATACTGTAACGATTATGTAGTCTTTCATTTGCAATTCTGAACACGGATCGGAAGTCAGGAGACAAAATGAAATTCGTGAATAGCTGAAGTTCAGTCTTAATATTTAGATGGGTGTTTTGCATTTTGGTAAAGACCTCGTGCTGCTTGTCACTCGGGTTTCAAATTTGTTTTTCTGGGATGGTTTTTTATTTTCTGCAAGGGAATTGAACTTGATTCATTTTCGGTGCTTGGACGAAGTTAAATTTTTCGTCTCCATAATGTTCTCAGAAGCTGGCTTCACATTATAAGTAGGTGGAGTGATTTAAACACGCTGATCAATCTGCTTTTCTACTGACTAAAGAAGTTGCAACATTTGATACAGTTGCATTGTAAAATCATATTGCTTTTGTTCATCTTTAAACAAACATAGAACAAAATTAAATGATGGAAAATTATTCTTAAGGTTTTTAGTAAATAATTCATTTTTTGGTACTCAAGTTTGTAACGTTTTTACTTTATGTTTAAGCCTTTAAGGTCCATTTGTGTAAACAGGAGATAAATTTCCAAATTCCTGCTTGTTTCTCTGATTATCTAAGAGATGTCATTTTGTTTTCTATATTCATCATTTTCATTGCACTAAAGCTTATTTTATTTGGTGATGTTGGTGATCAATAACAGCAACCCCAAATCATACTGCTTAAGGAAGGGACTGATACATCTCAGGGGAAGCCACAATTAATAAGCAACACTAATGCATGTATGGCTGTTGCAGATGTTGTCAGGACTACTCTTGGTCCAAGAGGCATGGACAAGTTGATCCATGATGAGAAAGGGAACACCTACCATCTCAAATGATGGAGCCACCATAATGAAGCTTCTTGATATTGTACATCCAGCTGCAAAGATCCTTGTAGATATTGCTAAGTCTCAAGATTCTGAGGTATTAGTTTATTGTTTGTTGGCCGTTGGAGTCTGTTTCCCTTTATTTATACCCTTGCTAATATTGTTTCAAGGAACAAGCACAACCCCTTCTTCAGTACCAATGAGTCGTATGATTTAAAGTAAAAATTTTATTTTGACTTGGAGTGTTGTGTTTTGTCTCAACAACTATTCATCAAAAATATTAGAAAGTGAAAGACAATTGAAAAAATAGTTTTGGTTTTCCATAATTGCTCACCTCTGTAGTTGGCTTCCTTATGACATTGTTGCATATGTGATTCCTGTTTTGCAGGTTGGTGATGGGACCACCACAGTAGTTTTGCTTGCAGGAGAATTTTTGAAGGAAGCCAAGCCTTTTATTGATGATGGAGTTCATTCCCAAAATCTTATCCGGAGTTACCGCACAGCTGCTCACTTGGTGAGCATTATAAATCTGTTTTACCTCTTATTGATTTGGACATAAGCCTAGGCTTACTGGTGTTCTGTGGACTCAACAGGCAATTGAGAAGATAAAAGAATTAGCTGTTAGCATAGAGGGAAAAAGTTTAGAAGAAAAGAAGAGTTTACTGGCCAAATGTGCTGCCACAACACTATCCTCTAAGCTCATTGGCGGTGAAAAGGAATTTTTCGCATCCATGGTGGTAGATGCCGTCCTCGCCATTGGGAATGAAGACAGGCTAAATATGATAGGAATCAAAAAGGTATTTTTTATATTACTCTAAAATTGTCAGTCTTGCTTGTTAGTTGTCAAGGATTGTACTGTTTGTATTAAATATTTTCCGTTAGTTTATTTGCTAGATTGAATAATTGTTAACTATGTTGTGTGAGAGAGTATGATGATCATCTTTTCTTAAATATTGATTTTTCCGCATGAATTCCTTCTGCAGGTCCCTGGAGGTACAATGAGAGATTCTTTTCTTGTGAATGGTGTTGCCTTCAAAAAGACATTTTCATATGCTGGGTTTGAGCAGCAACCAAAAAAATTTGTAAATACCAAGATACTTTTGCTAAACATAGAATTAGAGCTAAAATCAGAGAAAGAAAATGCAGAGATAAGGTTAGGAAATTTGCATCTTTTGAATTTCTTCCATCTCCTGCCCAAGTCTTGGGAATGCTCACTTTTCCTGGACAATCTTCCATAGGTTGTCAGATCCATTACAATATCAATCAATTGTAGATGCAGAATGGAATATCATCTATGACAAGTTGGACAATTGTGTGAAGAGTGGAGCTAAAATTGTGCTGTCACGGCTCGCTATTGGGGATCTTGGGACACAGGTATTGGTTTATGTTTACTTTTTAGTATTCTATGTTTTTAAGGATAATGGAAGACGAGTGATATTGCATCTGCTAAATCTCTTAATAATGGAGTGAGTTTTTTTAATGATACATATGTATTGTTCGAGCATAAAGAGTTTGTACGATCTGCGTAGAAGTATATTAAATTTGTTTCCGTGTGATTTTTTTTTAGTTGGTGAAATTTTATTCTAGTGTCATGATGAGTTTTTTTCCATTTCATTATTTGCTCTGATTTGATATCTATTGGCAACTTTGTGAAAGGAACTATATAATCAAGTACCCACACAAAAGTTTTTGTTCGGAATGTAGTATTTTGCAGATCGTGATATATTTTGTGCGGGTCGTGTTGCTGAAGAAGATTTGCAGCGGGTTGCAGCAGCAACTGGTGGAACCGTGCAGACTACCGTGAACAACGTCATTGATGAGGTTGTTTTTCCTTGCATTTGGTCACACTAATTCTAACCTACCAGTGGTTATGCCTACTCTAGATTGATCTACTTTGATAACATTTGCATGTATATAGCACCTTTCAACCGTACATTTTTATGATATTTATAATTCAGCTGACCACTGTTTTTTTCCTGTTCAAAAGGTTCTGGGATCTTGTGACCTATTTGAGGAGAGGCAAGTTGGAAACGAGCGGTTTAACATATTTAGTGGATGTCCATCTGGTCTGACTGCTACAATTGTTCTTCGTGGTGGAGCAGACCAGGTTTTGTGATTATTCTGGTCCTTGCTAACTCTACATGATTCAACCACCGGTCACTAATTGTTAGTCTCAATAATTTTAGTTTATCGAGGAGGCTGAGCGAAGTTTGCATGATGCAATTATGATTGTTAGAAGGGCCTTGAGAAACTCAACTGTAGTTGCTGGTGGGGGTGCTATTGATGTATGAATTCTCTATCATCTACGAGAGCATCCTTACTTTTTCCGTTTTAGGAAAAACATTCGCCTCTGAAGATGATTGCGGTTTGATTTTCTAAAGTTTTATGGCATCTGCAGATGGAAATAAGCCGATGTTTGAGACAACATGCTCGCACAATTGCTGGGAAGTCTCAGCTATTTATAAATTCATATGCAAAAGCCCTTGAGGTAGATATTTTGGAAGATTTATGCATTTTATGCAAATGAATGACAACTAAGATGCATCTGTTTAGTTCTTATTAGGAGGATAATAAGATAAAGCAGTATGAACAGCTGAGGTGATCAGACAAAGCACCATGAATAGGACAATAATACTTGTATGTCAAATTTCACTGCGGTGCCCGACACTGCACTGCAATAATCTCTATCTTTGTTCTTATCATATGGTTGTTGCAGGTTATACCCCGCCAACTCTGTGATAATGCTGGTTTTGATGCAACTGATGTTCTGAACAAGCTGAGACAGAAACATGCTTTACCATCTGGTTAGCTTCTTATATGTTTTTAATACTGGATGGCACACTTTAATTGTCGTATTGACCTGTTAGGTGAATGAGATACGGATTATGCGGTGCTAATCACTGTTCTCCTCTCCCCCCCCCCCCCCAAAAAAAAAAAAAAAAAAATTGTTTTTTTATGTAAGATGGCATTACAGTTTGTTTTTTTTTAACACTTGAGCTTGTAAACAGGTGAGGGTGGAGCTTATGGTGTAGACATCAATACTGGTGGAATAGCTGATTCGTTTGCCAACTTTGTATGGGAACCAGCAGTTGTGAAGGTATGTTCAGCTTTCTTTAATTTGTGAAATGGTTCCCTCTATTTAATATGCGCATCATATTTCGAGGTCCTTGATTTTTTCTTAACCTTGCCATTCCATAGATTAATGCTATAAATGCTGCGACTGAAGCAGCTTGCTTGATCCTAAGTGTCGATGAAACGGTGAAAAACCCCAAGGTAATTTATATGTTGTGCCCATCTCTTGATCATGTCCCTTGTATGATATGATGTTTTGTTAAACTTTTAATCCTTCAACGCAGTCCGAGAGTGCTCAAGGAGATGCTGCTGCTAGTGCCATGGGTGGCAGAGGGAGAGGTGGAGCTGCTTTTCGTGGTCGTGGACGGGGAATGAGGAGACGATAGAGCTTTTGTACATCTTGGGCTCTGAAAGCAAGATTGCCGAATTTTGATTGGTCCTTCGTTTCCTAGATTACCGGGATATGCTTTTTCGGGTCAGAATCAGGATTTTCACATACATCTTATTTAAGGCGCAGTTTTATTAAATTTCAGTTCGCTTTTTATTTGTTTTTGCCCATTAATTCTAGTCAACTGAACAACGAGAGGTTATACATGGCCTCAATCTCCAAATCCAGGTCGGTGCCCCGTGTTTAATTGTTTGAGTTCATTCTCAAAAATTTATCTTTGAAAAGATACCACCTCAACCCACTTTGAGTTAAAATGTACAACATTCTTCTGGTTCTTGACCAAAGAAAGTATTGTTTGTAGAATGGGGATTTCGAGATTACGCGTCAAATTACCTCTTATCTTATATTATTTCGATAATCGTTTATTTTTTCATTGAAAAGTAACAGCTACAAACCATATGGTATCAAGTTCAATGTGTTTGTTGGTATGCCGTAGTATATTATATCATTTAGAACAATCGGTCAGAAGTAAAACCCAAAATCCATTCAATTGTTTGCAGATTGGTTGTACCAAGAACTGGCACCAGAAACTTTAAAAATAACAAATAACAGTACAAAGTTCCTATTTCTGAGTTTTCATGAAACTACATAAATTTACGATGATCAAATTAGAACGCCAGCGAGAAACTAAGATACAATCTATGCTGGGAACAAAACAATCTAGACTCTACTTCCAATAACTTTACGATTTTGTCGTGACTAGCAGACGCAACCAAACCTGCAACTGTTGAACACAAGAATCTAGACTCTACTTCCATAACTTTATGATTTTGTCATGACTAGCAGACACAACCAAACCTGCAACTGTTGATACGGCCAACGAAGCGATCAATCCTTCATGCGCGGCGAGAGTCATGGCCTTGTTTTAAGACATGTTCCAAAGCTCCAATGACTGCACATAAACATACCCTTATTCAAAACGTTAATCCTGAGGGCATTTGGCCATGATATATGTATGCTTCATGGCATATTTATATCATTTAAAAAAAAAAAATATTCGACTTGCCTGGAAACAGCCAATAACCAGCAAAGATGAATACGTAGGATGGAAAACACAGGAATGAAATTTGTTGCCGTTACAGCTGAGGTCGTGTAAACAATCGCCTTCACTTCCAGACCTCAAAGCCCATACTCTCACTGAATCCTCGCTGACTGAGGCCAAGAGCTCTCCAGACGGGTCCCAACTAACGGAATGTATAGGTTTCGTGTGACCCTAAAATAAAATCAAAAGATGCAAATTCATTTGTGAATGATCAAGGGCAAATAGTGTATAAAATCACCAAATCTCATGATGGGAAATAACGGACCTTTAGCGAATGCCGGCAAGCCTGAGTCTCTGCATCCAGTATTGATACAACATTTTCTGCTGCAGCAGCGAGATATCTTCCAAGACGGGGTTGAAATCTGACTTGGGCCTTGCCACCCTATCGAGTCAGAGAATCGAAATTCCAGCTAAACAATTTTCCTCTAATACGTTTGACTCTACAAGTTCAATTTAATTAATTTATTTTTACCTTGAAAACTCTTGTACAGCTACCATTAGTAATATTCCAGTATCTCACCATCACCATCACCATCACAAGAGCATATAAGATCTTCTTTGTTGGGATGAAAGTCCAGTGACATTACACCCGCAGTATGACCGGTGAAGGTACGAAGTGAATAGCTAGGCTGCAACACAACTCAACACTAAGAAGTGGGAAAAAAAATCAACGGAATGAAAAGAACATCTCCTAAATGATATAACATTATCTAATCATTGGACTTCTAGTAATGACAGGATGATAATGTATAGATAAGAAGTTTCAAACACGATAACTTGTCAAGGTATAGTAACAGTAATCATCAACTAACATTGTCCGCATCCCAGACTCTGACAGTTTTGTCAAAAGAAGATGTGGCGAGGCGTGCCCTGCTTGGACTGAAGCGCACATTGGTAATAAGTGACGAGTGTTCTTCAAGAGTAGATTTTGGCTTCAAAGTGTCCGTGTACCACAAAACGGCCAGCAACAATTTGGTTCATTTTGCATTACTTTCATGAGCAAGAAAATTTGCGACAGCAAAATTCTCCTTGAGCTTCCCTAGTTAAAAGACCACAAAAATTTTGTTACTTGAATCCCCAAACTTCATGAACTCTTGACACTCACCTTCTTATCATGCCCGCCACTAGCAAGCAGCTTCCCATCTGATGAGAAGTGGCAACAGACAACTTTACTAAGACTGGCGCGAACAGAACTCACTTCCATAAATGTGAAACCTAAATATCATAAAGTCTGTATCAGACCATACGAAAATCCAAGCAAGCACTAGAACTCAAATTTCTCTCCAAGATTCAAACTTTGTTATTTCCTTTAAGAGCTATAGACTCCTATAGCTTCTAACTATAATCCGGCCACACCAGCAACCTTAAGAAGGGCTCAAAATCAATCGCAAACAATAATTCTTTGGGAAATAATTTAGAAATCTACATGAAATTATTTGTCTCAAAAAGGAGCATCAGCAGGCAAGGGCACATATATCAACAGACTTACGAAATAGAAAACTGCAAACCGATAGGGCAAAAATCAACTCCGAAATGCTTACTAATCACAAATTTCCAATAAATCAGAATGAAGGCTCGAAAAATTTGAATGGCAAAAAGAAGGCCTTTCTATTTTTGGGTTAGCCATATATTTCACGTGTCTAGTTCCGATATCACCCGTACTAGCATACATGATCACCGAGCACCATCGATTCACCAGCCCCTTGTACATGATAGCATAACTTTGCAGATAATTGTATTGTTAGTATCACTGTATGTTTCTTTTTTTATGCAACTTGAAGTATTCTCAGTCCAACTTTAGCAGAATAGGAGAAAGCCCAACAGCCCAAGCACAATGCTCCACCATTGAGTTCACTGTCCAACGTGCACAATGACACTTTGGAAACCCTCAGGTTCAGTTTTACCATCCTTCCTAATTTTTGTTTTTCCAAAAAAAAATTCTGTAGTCTAAGTAGATAATATATATCGTTATGCTCATTGGTTAATCTTTATAACATTTCTGAAAGTAAAATTTTCAATCCAATAGTTAGTCAGAAAATATTTCATAGCCACCAAACATAAATCATTATTGATAATAGTTCAATAAAGTGCTAATTAACTCCAACAGATAAGTAATCCAAGAAAAGAATAAAAAAAATGCAAGGGATTAAAAAATACAGAAAACATTTAAAAAGGAGCAACACTTCCAGCTTGCTGGAGATTGTGATTCGAACTCTGAGGTTGCTGACCCGAGAGAGCAAGTTGTTGAAGTTGCTGCAGCGTTTGATCATTGTTCTATTGCTGCTGCTGTAGTTGGGCCAATTTCAACTGCACAACAAATGAAAGATTTCATTCGCTATACAATTCATGAGATCAGTCACAAGGCTTGATTTTTCGAGTGAGATTCTGTGAGAGGAGTAAGTCCAACCAAAAAGAAAACATGGCAGCAAACTTAGAGCAGAACTAAGATGTCAACTGAGGAAAAGTCACCCTCATTAGCATATCTGGATCTGTACGAGTTAAAATGCCAGCTTGCAGAGGAGACCCAATATTAGGAACTACATCACCGACAGAATCAGGAAGGACATTTTTCCCCATAGACATACTTCTATTGTTTAAAAGCATTCTCAGTCTTCAGCTCTCTGCATCATTGGTAGAAGGTGAAGTTAAATTATGCTGTGCAAGCAGAAGCTGTTGTTGATGCTGAGGTGTTAGCATCTGAAACTGATGAAACGGTTGAGGCCCCTGCATAAATGACTTTGACTGCTGGAGAAGTCCAGAGCGAAGCTGATCAAGACCCTGCCGAATGGAAGAAAACTAAGAGATATGCAGGCAAAAGACTTGGGACAAAAGGCAATTGACGAATGTTTGAATCTGCAAAAGGGATTTTTAATGCATATTCCTACCTTCAAAAATAAAGATTTAAAAGAGTTTATTGACTCTCATTGAACAAAACCTAATGGAAATGTAATTAAACAAACTAAGAGCCTCGAAGCAGAACGGTGCATTGTCCATGTCATACAACCTTAGACCTCTCCACAAAGAAATGGTAAATTATACGATAGAACCTCATTCAGGCAAGGGGTCAATGTTGATTGAGAAGAAAAAGTTTGTTCTTAAAGGCATCACAAACCATGCATTTTGTAATAACTATGTATGGTCAAAAGTAATTATAGAGAAGATTGAAAGGAAGAAGAAGTAAAAGAGGTTTGATAACCCTACCCCTCCAACCATCATAACCAATGATGGATTGCGTTCCATAGTAAAAACCAGCTTAAGAGCACTTTGAAAACTGCATTATAATCATATAGTGTTTCATCAAATAATAAGAGGCTACAAATGGTAAATCAATAATATACTTACATTGTAACGTACCGTACTTGTACTACTTAAAATTTGCGAAAAAATTAAAATTTTTCTTAAATATAAACATCTATATGGTCGTCAACTCATCGTTCATAAAAATACCTTTGAAATCATCCATCACCAATAAAAATTTTGCTAAAAGAAAAGCTTGCTCAAAACATCTCGTACCAAAACATAAAATCAGAGTATTAATATTTTCATGCTTAAAATATTAAAATAACGTGGGCGGTCCTCGGGTCTAGCCTTCTGCTCAGTCCAAACCTGCTCCTCGGTCCCCACCATCAATCTCCTCATGAAATCCTCACCTGCATCGATCAAGTCTAGTGAGTCTAAAGACTCAACACGTATAAACTGGAAGTAACAAGTACTACATAATAAAACCACATGCAACTTCAAAATAGGGCGTACATACTTAAACTTGAACTTGCAATAAACTTGAACGTACATACATAACATAGACGTGCCATAACGTGAAAACTTTTCGTAAACATGCTTGCATACTTGAACATGCTTGAACATACATAACTTCATCATTTTTGCGTAGAGAATGTTTCAAAGCAAAAGTGACCCATAACGTAATCGCCTGATCAGACTAAACCACAGTACTGGGCTGACAGGGACGTATCCACTGCCACATACATGAGATCCCCGTTCATAATTTAACGGGCTGATTGGTCCACGTTCATGATTTAACGCTTTCCAATCACGATCTAAACCCGTTCATGATTTAACGGGGTGGAGAGGTCATCGGTCACGTTCACCGACTTCCAAACTCATTCATAAATCGGTCACAAGACATTTAACATATCTCAAAAATTTAAAATAATTTTCTTTGCACGTCGAACATACTTACTTGGCGTTGAGGGATTCGTTGGACTTCGATCGGGGCCGTCGCTGCTGCACAAACTAACATGAATTTAAATGCTTAACTTGCATAACTTAGACGTAGGTATTTTGGCTTACATCCAAGTTAAATCTTTTCCTTAGGACGTTCTAAATTCCCGTGACTCGACCTTGTTAAACAATGCACTAAACCCCTGACTCGAACACGAATCCGTCTAACCCGTCTAACCCGAGTTTTATTTTGTAAAAAAAAAATTAATGAAAAAAATTCAAAAAAATAAAAAAAAATAATATTTTAATTTAAACACATAATAACAAAATTTTCGATTTAAATTTGAAAGTTTAATCGTAGAAAATTAAAAAGTATATTTACTAAATCAAATAAACAATTGTTAAAAAAATAAAAAATATACAAAATAAATATTAAATGATGAAAATTTATCATATAAATATACAATAAATTTTGTTTAAACATACAATATATAAAAATATAGGTATTTTCTAAAAAAAAATTTGTGTCAACCCGCGACCCAACCCGAAACTCTTCTAACCTGGCACTAACCCGAACCCACCAAACTCGAACCCGAAAAACCCCAACCCGAACATGATTTTTTTCGTGTTGAGTCGTGTCGGATTGACGGGTCGTGTCGGGTTGACGGGTTGTGTTGTATTTTGCCATCCCTAATTCAAAACTAGGACAATCCATGTGGAAGAACCGCTCGACCATTTTGCAGAGAAAGGAATCCATCGGCAGCTTAAAGAACAAAACTCAACTCATCAACAAAATCTACAAAACTCTCTCCAAATTTTAATAATCATAGTCAAGCTTTTTATAGTTTTCATTCAATATTCCAGTAGTTCAAGTAATTTTCCTTCAGTTTATCTGTAAAGATAAATTATGTTTGGAGTATATTCTTTCATTTCCAACAGTTCTTTAGTTTTTCTTTTGTTTTTGACATATATTTATTTAGGAGATTAGAACATACGATCAAATTTAAGACTTGCAATCGTTGTGTTTTCTAGAAGTTAAATTTTATTATTTTCACACAAGTTGGTGCATGTTTGCACATGACACTCTCCATCTCAAAATATATGTGCAAACAGTTTGTTTGCATTTAATGATTTGGTAAATGCATGTCATTTATTGCCATTCTTATTTCTGCCTTTCGTTCTCTGCCACCAATGGCTTACATCATGCAGCCTGCTGGAGACAATAAAAATTCACAGATCAGGATTGAACCATATTTCACCGTTGTAAACATGTTCCGTACATTGGAGTGGAAGACAGTTTTATAATATGGATGAAGATAATGCTTTTTCAAGCTCAAGGGAGAGTACAGGATCGATGTCTCTCTCTCGTGTGACTCTTGATGACATCTCTCTCGTGTGATTCTGATAATGAGCCTTAGGTTTGGATTCGAGTTTTTAGCGCTTCAGTGTGAACCCGAGTTTTTTCAGCCCATTTTTTTTATTAGTGGTTGTGCGGGTACTAATCTTGCACATGAATTTTCCTCATCGTTCTCTGATAATTTTGGTAAAAATTGATTCAGCATTTAGACTAATTAACGGGACCGTTTCTTCTGTATTGCAGCTTGATGATTGGGTTGGGTATCGTGTTGAATACTCAACAAGGAAGGAAATCTTGAATTGCAAAAGATGGTTCAGCTCTCATATATTGAAGATTGAAAACAGGATGTAAATTCGACCCTGTATGGTGGCATGGCAACGATGCACTTTTGGTGCAGGGTCCTTTGAATTGCAAAAGATGGATGACTATGTGCATTTTTCAATGCATCTGAGTCGATACTGAAGTCGGATACTGATTCGAGTAGTTCAGAGCACGGTTTCCCCAAGTTTACTAGATAGAGACGGTTGGAAAACTCTCTTGCATATGAATGGAGCTATAGAGATGGCTTCCTAGATGATTGGATAATGTTCAGATATCATTATTTCAAGAAATGTTTGCGTACATACAAAAGCCCTTTTTGTTATTTGGTGGTCAAGATTGTTTTGGTCATCGATAGTACAGTATCAATCACATATTAGTACATCCATCGATTGCATAATGACACCATAATTTTTACTCGTATATCCATTCTCTCCTGAGAATAACAAAGGGAGAACAGGAAAATCTTGAACATAATAAAGCAGACAAAATTACCAGAATTCAATATAGGATGCCATGATAGAGATGAGGAGAATTTTCGCATTAATCGAGCATCGTTGGATGGAAGAATCAGCAAGCTTTTTGAGAGCCAGAGTGCAGCATTGTTATATCTAACGAGTATGGAATTCTTGTTTGTTAGAATCATAGAGGATGCAAAGCTTATTCTCTGCTGTACTCCTAGAATAATGTAGCTTTATGCATCAGAGAATAAGATATCCAGATTTAGCTTTGTTAATTTCTTGGTTTACGTAGTTGAATTAGATCTTTATATAGCCGTGCAACCATGTTTCTCTTTAATATCTCTGATGACCGCATCTACCCAATAATGCTATACTTGGTTTGAATACATACTGGTCTTTTTAAATACTGGGACAAAACAACATTGAGTGGAAAATAAGATTTAATCTGGCTCGAGTTTTTACTCTTGAATAGTACAAATTACATCATTCCAAAAAAAAATTTCCTTTTTCAACAAAGTATAATAAATTAAAATCACAGCAAAATACAATAAAAGTTCATAAATCTATTTTAAATGAAGGTGGAAACTGACTTTTAGATTATCTATGATTTCAAATTGCTTACTTTATAAGGTAATAATCTCAACATTCTTAGAAATGGACTGTCCTTGCAACCGTTCACGAATAATTTGACGTCTCCTCTCGGCATTCCTTGGATCAGTAATTTGAGCCATCCAACGTCTATGACATATGTAGTAGGATACAGTACCCGGGGAGAGTACCAATCGTTCGAGGGAGACAACATTTTTAAGGATATACAAAATAAAATTATACTCACATTTCGTCCCACTAAATCCATTAAGTTCCACTTCTTTCAATTGAGTGTCACGCCTGACCATTCTCTCCCGTGATCGTTTTAGATTAAATGTTGACATTTCCACCTACACGCACAAGAACCAATAGAAATATAAGCCGCAAATCACAAAGTCAAAACACATTATCATGGCGGAGCAAGGTGTAGGTGCAATGTCATGAATACCATTGATAATTGGAATTTGCGTAGAAGGGGGCATGAATCCAGGAATACAGCGAGTTCTAGCAGATCGAGCTTATTGTAGTATTCTAATACCAAAACTAAATGTCTGAGGTTGCTAAGCTTGCTAATCACTTGATCCAGTTTGCATCCCTGAGACAAATGCAAGAACTAAACCAAATATTTTGCAAGGAAATAAAGAATGGATAAATAGCGAAAAGAGATTTCTCACACCTCAAAGACGCTGGCACGAGTCGTAAAAGTCATGGATTCAAGATGAGGTACATCTTCGGCAATTTTTCCAAATACATAATGAGCTACTTTGCTGCCATAGAACTCAATAGCTAAAGTTTGCAGCAAGGGTACACAAGAAAAGGACAATTTCAGTATAGTCAGGTTACATATTTCAAGATTAATTAGATTGGTGGCAGACAAGTCTATCTCTTTTGACATTTTTACAGTGACATATCATCAGACTCTTTAACTTGAGATGAGGACCATGAATTAGTAATTTGGTGGGAAGCGCACAAAACCTTAGGTTCAACAATTGGAGGCTCGAGCAATTCGATAACATGCACTGTACAGCCTCAGAGGTGAAAGCAATCATATCCAATTCAATAACTCTGAGAGCATTTTTTTTTTGGTGTTAGAAAAGAACCACCCCGCAACCATAGATGTTTCAGCGACGATGGTTCAGGAAGAAAATCGGTAGAGAAAACAGGAGGGCGGCTCAGATGCAGATTGTTAAAGCAGCAAAATCCAAGGGTCAGCTGTTCCACTCCCGATGTGCCAACAAAATTCATCCACTCCCTAAATTTGTCCAAGATGCATCCACGAAAACAACAAACCAATTCAAAGGACATTATTTTAGAACCAGAATGATGTTGTAAAAAGGTATCCACTCTTTCCACAAACTTCCTTTGTAATTGGCTCCAGCCACTCCCAGGATTACAAGTAGAACCATCGTACACATCAGCGCAATAAAATTTGACTTTGTTCATGAAGGTAAAAATATGCCTCCATCTCCTCGACAGGACGCTTGTCCTAATCGCACCCCTGGTAGTTAATCGCGAGATGATTGAAGAGATGACATCGTCTGGCAATTGACTAATTCTATCCTCCCTCGTCTCCGCTGCTTGAGTATTAATATCAAAACGCTGCTTATCACAGCACGTTAGTCAGTGCAAGCATAACTAAAAAAAAACTTCTGAATCTTCATACCTTCGCCGGATAACGTCTCCTTCGAGAATTTTTCGCCGGATAACGTCTCGTTTGAGAATTTAAAACACAAAAACCCGCACATACAAGTGCAAAACATGCCACTCCTGCAAGAAGTGGCAAAACAGCAGCGTTCCCACAAACTAAAAACAGAAAAAATAAACAAATTTGTATAAAAACTATTCATCCAACAAAATAATAGGTAAAAAAACCGAAAAGAATCATAACAGAGATCAGAAACGAAGGGAACAAATTAGAAAACTAAACTTACCATTGTGCATCTTTGCGGAGGATAATGTTTATGACCGAACCAGACAATCGGTGTTTTGTATATGTTCTGTTAGGGTTAGTCAAAAAAGGCCCAACTTTAGTCTGATCAGCCCAAACTCTAGACCGAAACTAGGCTACAGCGATTTTCTGAACCACAATGACCTGGAAAACACAAACAAACAAGTGAGAGGGAGACAAAAAAATTTTATCGAGTATTGGGGTTAATCTCTTACCAGAGACATACAACTAACCCTTTCTAATTAAAATCAAAAGAAAAAAAGTGAATCAAACAATAAAAGGCCAAGTTCTTAACAGATATATAAACCAAACCAACTCATCACAGGTCCTAAAAAAAGAAACAAAAACAAAAAAAAAGGAAAGGAAAAACCATCCCACAATTGCCAAAACAAACACTTTCGAATCCTCAAAACATAATTATTATGTATCTTAGCCAGAACAACATACTACAATGTCAGCGCAAACCACACACTCAGGCCACAATATATTAAGCCTATGACATATAAATGTATTCCTTTATTAACGTGATAAAGAAGGTGTTATACAGAGCAGCATCCAATCGGGAGAGTTCTTCTTCTTCGTCTTCTTCCTTTTTGTGTTTATATTTTGTTTTCGATTTTAAATGGTGAAGGGGCTGCGAAATAGCTGGACGCAACAGGATTCAATTATGTTTATATTTTGTTTTCGATTTTAAGATTAATGTATTTTATTTTTAAAAAAAAATTAAAAGTAAAGTTTTTCTTATAGGATTCAATTAATAGACGGATTGAATATCAATTTCACAAAATTGATCGTGGGAATGTCTCACATTAGTTTTTATATATTATTTTTTTACTAGTACATTTTCATGAATCGGACGGGTTGAAAGATCAATCTCATAAATTGACTTGTGTGACTATCTCGAGTGAGTTTTTATATATTATCTTTTTACTATCACATTTTCATGAATCAGACGGGTTGAAGATCAATCTCACAGAATTGATTCGTGTGACTGTCTCACCTGAATTTTTATATATTGTATTTTTACTAGTGTTTGAGATCACATGTTGTTTTAGTAGTTTTTGATTAGAGACCAAGTGCCTAAGGCCAAGTGTGTTTTGGTACAAGATGGAGAAATTATTATCGTGTAACTCAAGGCTTAATTGAGATTGTGGAAATATAAACCACAATATTCTCATTTTCAGTACACACTTGGGAATGGGAATGAACATTTCCATCCGCCATTCTCACCATATTGGTTGAGTTTATCTACTCAACTTTTTCATTTATACAAATTCTCCCACATTTTTTTTAATCATATTTTATTAATAAAGATAATATTTATATAGATTTAATAACAAATAGATACTAAAATTGGTAATAAAAACAGTACGAAACAGTATCGACTTCGAAACCAACCCGTGCACTTGCAAATGACGTAGTGGTTCCCCGAAACGCGTCTTTTGTAAGTAAGCATTGTTCACATTTAATGTATCTGACAACGATCAAAGCAACGTCGTTTGGAATGAATATATCAATTATTTGCCAAATATATGGAAAAGTACGTATACAAGAAAACATGTGGGTACATTCAACAGATGTTGCGAAACGAATGTTTGATTTCTAAAATAAAATAAGTGAAACAGAAGCATTCAACCGAAGCGGGTCGTCATGCTTAAACTCAAACAATATTCATGCAAAATATTTATGTGCCTTCAATTTCATTTGTAATTTGCAAGATACAAATTTATATGCAACATTTAGTAAAGTTTCAAAACTAAATCTTACATAAAACATAAAATTTGAAAGAAAATTTTACATGAACAAAAGAGCATTTTTTTATTAACAAAAAAAAAAAAAAAGGTTGATAGCAAATTAAATAACATAAATATAAGTACGCGCATGCCGAGTTTGGATACATAAATTGTAAATTAAAAAACCCCTTAAAGAAGTCCACATTTTAAAATTCTTTTATTAAACAAAGAAAAGAAAAATGGTTTTTACGTTTGAATAAGTGTTAAAAAAATGTTTTTGTTTTATTTTTAAATAGAAATAGAAACAGGAACTCAATTCTGACCTCTACAAAAGCACTTACTTAGATAAATTTTTTAAAATAACATTTGTAACCAGACAATATATTTTTTTAAGAAAACAATTTTTTTATTTTTTTTTCAAAAAAAGGCGACTTCGGTCTGTTGACTTGTCCAACCAAAACACACTCGTAGTTGGTCCATGGTAGGTGCGTATATTGATTAGAGTAACTAATTATCGATTTATTGTTAAGAGAAATAAACTAAATTACTTTTTCCTAAAAACACATAATATTGTTTAATAAATAATAACATAAACCATGAAAATGTTTTGTTTTACCTTGCCTCTCTCTCAAAATTAATAGTATGTTTCAAATACTAAGTCGGGGATATAGTAAATGCTTAATATTGTCCTTTGAAACATATATTTTATTATCATATAAAATAAAATATAATTATATTTTGTAAAAATAAATTGCAAATAATAAGTTGATTACTTTGGACAAGTATTTCACCAACCATATTAACTATATGTTTCCTCACATTATTGGGCCTGGCTTATTATCTACTAGATGATCACTAAGTTTTGGGCCCATTTGATACCTTTGCGAATCGTTCAGCGAACTAGAGTATGTGCCTTTTCATATCGCTGTGTAAAGACAGTGTTTTCAACTCTTTGTATTCGGATGGAGAGAAGTACATGTGTTTTTCAACTCTTGTATTTATGAGATATAAATGTCAGAAATGCTGAAAATTAATCACAACACCATCGTTCCAACAGCGCTCAGCTACCCATGGCTTCCACTATATCTTTCATGCCTTTACAGACTTCAGCAATAGCAGACAGCGTCTCCTTCATGTTCAGGAGAGGTTCCGTTGGAATCTTCTTTCCGGCGCACGCACCGATGACACAACAACATACTCCAAACAGCAGAACGCGCCATACCCGTACTTCCACCCTCCTGCACAAAAAGTGGATGTTTTTCTCTTCTTTTGGTGGTTGTGCAAGATTGAGAACACTGTGGTTCTCACATATATGTGAGACCACGGTCTTGGTCTGCTCATCGCAAGTACTAGCGCATGCTATATCCACTATCGATTCAGCTTTTCTTACAAGGACCCTCGAGACCTACACCGACTGGACGATGAGTAGATACAACCACTTGGTTGTATCTACTGATCGTCCAGTCGGTAGAGGTACTTGGTGGTATCTACTCATCGTCCAATCGGTGGAGGTCTCTAGGGTCCTGGTAAGAAAAGCTGGATCGGTAGTGGACATAGCCTGTGCCACTACCTGCGATGAGCAGACCAAGATCGTGGCCTCACAGATATGTGAGGACCACCGTGCTCTCAATCTTGCACAACCACCAAAACAAAAAAAAGACGTCCACTTTCTGTGCAGGAGTTTGGAAGTACCGGTATGGCGCTTCTTGCTGTTTGGAGTGTGTTGTTGTGCCATCGGTGCGTGCTCCGGAAAGAAGATTCTAACGGAACCTCTGCTGAACATGAAGGAGACGATGTTTGCTATTGCTGAAGTTTGCAAGGGGATGAAAGTGATGGTGGAAGCCATGGGTGGCTGATCGCTGTTGGAATGATGGTGTTGAGACATAGCTTGTGTTTGTGATTAATTTTCAGCACTTCTGACATTTATATCTCATAAATACGAGAGTTGAAAAACACATGTGAATAATCTTCAGCATTTCTGACATTTATACGAGAGTTGAAAACCACATCTACTTCTCTCCATCCGACAACTCTTGTTAATACAAAGAGTTGAAAACACGTGTCTATACACAGGCATATGAAAAGCCACATACTCTAGTTCGCTGACGACACTTGACGATGTATCAAATGGGCCCAAAACTTCGTGATCATCTAGTAGATAATAACCCAATAAGCTAGGCCCAATAATGTAAGGAAACATATACCAACCTCCACTACCGATCCAGCTTTTTTCTTACCAGGACCCTAGAGACCTCCACCGACTGGACGATGAGTAGATACCTGAGGCCAAGTTGTTCTTCCATCTGATCATCAGCACGTCCTTCCATGTGAAAACAATAACCTTACTGGAAGACACAATTACATTCAACCAATTGTCATTTAACTAATATCTAATCAATCACAGTTCTAACATGTGAAAACAATAAGCTACTGGAAGACACAATTACATACAACCAATTGTCATTTAACCAATCTCTAATCAATCACAGTTCTAAGTAAACGTAGGAAAATCAAACAATTGTCATTTAACTAATCTCTAATCAATCACAGTTCTAAGTAAACGTAGGCCAATCAACCAATTGTCATTTAACTAATCCTAATTAATCACAGTTCTTACCTAATGGAAGAATACGGGAATGGAGTATTTATGCATTTGGAAAATTAACCAACTGTCATTTAACTAATCCTCGATCAATCACTGTTCTTATATGGGAAGAAAACATTCACGTACTGCAGCAACAATTATATTTTAAATTTCACGACTCCAATCCAATCAAAAGCAATAAATAATTCAAGATGAAATAAATTCATGAAAAAGACAATTTATATTATCAAATCTAATATCCAATCAAAAATCTCATACTAAACAAATCTCAAATCCAATAAAAAACCTATCGGAAGCACTAAAACTTCACATCCAATCACATCAGAGGCTCACGGTTCCTGTACTCAAATCTAATCCAAAACCTATTGGAAGCAAACAACAATTATTATTTTAAAATCATACAACAATTATATTCAAGAGCAAAAAAATCAAGGAATGGAAAGAGCAATTGTATTCTAAATCTCACAGTGAAGATCGTGAGACTTGAAGACTGTTGGAGCACGAGACTTGAAGACTGTTGGAGCAGGAAAACAGGCGGGATGGATTTGAAAAGGAATGGGAGGTGGTAATAATAATAATAATAATAATTTTAAAAAAATAAATCATAATTAATAATAATTTATTATTATATTTTTAATAATTAGTGAGAGTATCAATATTTTCATTCTCCCACCCAGATTCTTTGGTCCTGTTACAAACAATCGGGGGATTCAACTCCTCATTAGGCAAATTAATTTAATTTCCACCATTATCTCATCAGCTCACAAAGCATATATTGTGAAGCTATTATAATTTTTTGCTCTCCAGAAATCGTCATATTATTTAAGGAAGTAGCCAACATTATCTCATTTGTGCTAAGTGAACAAAATAATCAATGCTAAGTGTAACCATTCGTGCCATAATGCGTGAAGAGAACACGTCTAACAACTCTTAATATTTAAAGTTGACATTAGAAACAGTTAGCTTCTAATAGATTCAGACAAGAGGAGAAACTAAATGCATCTTGGCAGGACAAACATTTTGCAAACCTCATAATGCGTGAAGAGAACACGTCTAACAACTCTTAATATTTAAAGTTGACATTAGAAACAGTTAGCTTCTAATAGATTCAGACAAGAGGAGAAACTAAATGCATCTTGGCAGGACAAACATTTTGCAAACCTCAATGTAAGATGCAGCAACCTCAGGAGTGCTTCTCATTTGTCCGAGCAATGAATATATCCCAAAACACAGACCACCAGGAGCATCAATTGCTGAAACACACCAAGAAACATCAATTAGTTAGAAGAAATCAAACACCTAGAACACACACTCTTTTCGCTCATCTTTCCTTATGCTCACCAACGGGATCAGATGAAACTTTTCCTTCAGCCTGAAAAGCCTGAGCAGATGCCTTCAAATCTCTCTTTACCAAATAATCGTATTTGTGAATGTACACATCCAACCTGTAATAAGATATTCAAAAAATCACCATAAAGCATAAGAAACAGGGAGGAGGCATAAAACCCGAAGGAGAACAATGCAACAGCAACTTCTGAAGTAACACTATCCTAAATTCCCAAATAGACAAGATAGAAGACAGACATTGATATCCCTCTCCTATAAACCAAAACCTCAACAATCATCACATTCACAGCTCTGCACACGCACAAACCCAGTAATACACACTAAAGGTCAAAGGCACACAAGTACCAAAAAGCTTACCAAATTCAGCAAGCAACCCAAGACTACTTAAGAACATAAACCTTTTATATGAATAATTTTTTAAAGAAAGAAGAAAGCCCCTTAAAAAAAAAAGACATGAAAAGAACAGGTAAAAAAGAATGTCGCAAAAAGATTACTGGAACTCAAGAAACAAAAACACTTACATTTTATCAGCTTTCCAGTTGGTCTGAGACATGTTTGGCCGTCCAGCAGTACAGAATACAAAACTCAGATATTCAATAAACAAATTTTCCTTTTATTTCCAACGCTTCGGGCTCTGTAAGAAGTTTGATAAAAAAACACGCACAAATCAGAAAAAAAAAATAGTAACAAAAAATAGTTCTCCAGACTCCATATCCACATAACAGCACAACAATATAAAAGCCCAAGTCACTCGAATACAACACCATATAGATTCAAAAGGGAAGACCAAGAACTCCTCATAGAACAAACGCACAGAGAAAGAACAAATGTGTAAAGTAATACAAACTAGCCTGCACCCCCAACTCAGGTATTTCAAAGGGAAAAAAGATGAATCTTTGTACATTTTCATGAATAAAATGACCGAAAGATAATAGAGAGATTTGAGAACACCAAAAACCCAGAAAGAAAAACAGATTTGTAGATAATTTAATTTACAGAGGAACGAAGAAATTCCTTCCTTTTTCTTCTGATGACTAACTTTAGTGGCGTATTGAAGAAGCTGTTGCAAATATCTTCCTAACAATAATATAATCTCACGGTGTGAATTTCGTTTAACCCCTCTCAGTTCAGCCGAATTTTCATTTTAGGACTTCTGCTGCCATGGGGTATCTTGTGAAATGACTAACTTAACCTCAACATTTGTGACAGGTGTGCATCTGCTGGTTGACTGGATTGTGGTTGAAATGTCATTCGACTCAGGCTCTAGCTTTTTGAACAATATTTCCGATGCGGGGCTTGTCTTTTAGTGTATTTATGAGTGAGTCCTTTAAAATTTTCAAATATACGTTTTCCCCATCTCTTTTCTCCTATCATTATTGTGTTGTAGAATCGATCCATCGGGTTGGTTTGCTGGTAAGATATATATTATATGATGATAATAATTTAAATATTGAAGAGTTAATTTCGAAATATGTAGTTTATCTTTTTATAAAAGTAAAAGTATTTTAACATTTTTCTGTTTTATATTTAGATCGACGGTTTGCTTCGATTCAAGATTGTTTTAATGATAATGAAAATGATTGTTTTTGGTTGAGTAATATCAATGAGAAATTACAATTATGAATATGAAAAAAAATAATAATTAACATATATATTTTGTATAATTTTTTTCGATTGAAGTTAACGTCACTGATAGTATTATATACATTTGGAAATTTTTGGTGTTAGAAATTTGGTGTCTTGTTAAATAGTGTCCCTAATTCCCTCTCACTCAATACATAGAAAAGTATCATGATTGTTTGTTAAAATACAATATCGGTACTATATTATTAAGTAAGAAACTTCCACAATAATTAATTTTGGTGTACTCATATTTTTTTGAAAAAATATTCAACTTATCTTTTATCAATAAGAAATTACTCATCGTCCTGATTTTTATAAATATGATATCTTTGGGAGCTGTTAAAAAAACTGGCTGTGTAGTCTGATCAACATCCGCCTGAGCATCCTCCTAATATAATATATAGAATTTTTTATTTTTTTAAAAAAATTAATATTGTTTTAAGAAATACTGTTCGTCATATTTTTCCAATCAATTTGAATAGGATAAAAAAAATATGACATTAATTTTGAGTTTAAATCTGATACAGAATAATTGTTGGAGAAATGAAGAAAAATTAGATATTTAAGTATATTTTTAAAAAAAAAAAAAAAACCAACATTGCTTTTTTAACATATGTGAAATGATCCGCAGACATGCCATGTGTCTTGGGGTTGATAAATGATAATTTTGTTGTACTAAACACAAGTCCGGGAACATGGCATATTGGTTATTGGGCCATACCCAACTTTGGATTGAATTGTTGGGTTCAGGCTCAGTAGTTTTAAACTCCACCATAGTACAAACAAGCCCGGCCCATTCAGAAAGGATGTAGGATTCATCCAAGCAATTGATGTTTTTGATAGTACGAAGGGCAAAGATGTGAAAACTTGGACTAGCAAGGCTTTAGGCTTTGAAGTATTTGACCACATGGAGGAAAGATGACTCCTTGGAAGTAATGAGTTCTTGTATTCATGGAGGGAATGATAGTTCTGGGAAAAGGGTTATGAGATACACCTCGCAGCCAAATATCAAACTCAGGCGACATTTTGGGTACTGCTTAATTGCTCGAGTGAGCATAGGATGTGACGATCGGGTTGACATCGAGAGGGATGTCACATTGCTTGAGGCACCAGAATCAAGAATTGGACCAAGCTGATTTGCTCAAAATTCCAGGTACTTGCACTGTGGCACCGAGCTCGTCAATTATCAGCAGCCAAAACTTGGAGGAAAAAAGCCCCTGATTTCTATAAGAAATCATCATCAAACAACTATAGCAACTACACCACTTTTGTAAACAGTCTCCGCAAGGCCCACTTGTTTCTTTAAATCGACAAAATCTCATCTAAATCTTTACAGAAACTGACGAATTGTCAACAAAACTTTCTCAATATTGAAATTCACTGACCTCGAGACAAAGTTCATTCTCACCTCTTTATACAGGATAAATCATCCGAATTCATTCTAAAGAAAATTCCAATCACACCTCACTTCATATTCTGCCTTCCATTAATCACAAGGAACAAGTTACTATTTCATCGACCCTTGGAAGTTAGAACCATCACGGCAGCTTCAGTTGCTGAGAATAATAATGCTTGGTTCCCTTTGAGTGCCTCAAATATCACCAGCTCAGCAGTATATCCCTCCTGAATGGTAATCAAACCACAAATTTATCACAAACACTGATTTTATTATCTTAAAAATGGATAGCAACACTGCTGTAATGAAAAGGTAAAACAATATTTTTAATTCTCACTCTTAGGATCGATGGCACACCGATGTTTAAGGATAAATATTACTTCAATAGCGTGTTTAAATGATAAGGCACTGAAGGCAACTGAGTCAATATTAACAAAAAAGAAAATTGTAGAATAAGTAATTGCCACCACATGTTAACTGAAACTACTATAAAGTTTGAATTAAGACTTTATAATAAAACAAAGTGCGATGGAGATATACCATAACAGTTCACAGCAAGAACGAATTTAAAACAAATCTAATAGGCTCAGACAGGTCAAGATGAATTATTAAGGGACTTCCAAAATTTTGATGCATACGTCCTTTTTGTCAACCTCAAAAGCAAAAGTGAAACATTCTAAAATAATAACAAAATCAAGTATTCCATTGATATCACGGGATAACACAACATTTGAGCTGAATTTGAGCTAAGAGTAACTAACTATTCAAGCTTCGAATCAAGCTACTAATTTGAGCCTTATATTTTTCGTCATACAGGGCCCAACTCGGTTCATTTACATTCTTATTTATGAATAAGGTAGCTTGCCCCTCCTTGTACTATTGTTACAAGCCCGACCCATTTCAACGTCTGGAATTTTAATATTTGCCACACATCAGGAATCCAAATCCAGAAGGTTGTAAAGAGAAACAACAGCTAAATAGTATCTCACCTCACTGAGATCATTTCTAAATTCATACCTCCTGCATTTGTTCAAAAATTTCCAATCCCCAAATCATTAACTAATATAGTTTACAATTGAACGAGGCCATAATGAAGGAAAAACACATCAAAAAATAGCAAATCTGAGTGCGCAATTAACTAATGATCCTAGAACAAGAAATGAAATGAAAAAAGATAATCGTATTAACCCTATTAAAACTCAATGAACAGAAAAATGATTTAAGTGCAGTTCAACTTTGAATTCAATTGAAAATCATTACCCAAATTCATCACCGGCGGAAATCATTCCTCTCGTTGTCGATTTGCCGTCTTTGCTTCTCAACCACTTTATCAATTGCCGCCTGCACAGCATCCCTTCCTCCAATAATCAACCTCGTTATGATTTCTGGGTCATTCTCAAGCCGTGCATCCTCAAATTCTTTCCGTGCATTTTCTCTCAAAACATCTCGCCACAAAATGCCTCGAGAGTCCGGCCAAACAAAGAATCGGGTAGCTCGGATGATATCTCTATACAAACTCAGCACCTCCCGCCTTGAGCTGGTAAGTCTATGCTGATTACGAAGTTTGTTCTCCTCATCGTCGTGTTTTTTGTCGTTTTTGACAATGTGCCTGTCAAGGAGTTCGTCTAGGGTGTCGGGTCCGTTGTGTAAGAGTCGGTGGTGAAGGTGGGTTATGGTGGTTCGAAGGTGGTGCACAATGGCGCCACCTGTCTGACGACTTTGGAGTTTGGTTCCCATCGGTGTCCCTATTTTTTGACCTTTTTTGGGTTGAAGTCAGATATTTCAATTTTTTATACTTAAAAGAGATTGACCACACTACAATTGTTTTCAAGAAGCTATTTAACCAATTCTTTTTAGTTGTAGGGTTTAATCTACCCTGTTAGTAAATGTGATTCAAAACTAGGACAATCCATGTGGGATGCTTATTCGGAGTTCAGCGATTTTGGTTGACGAAACTAGGGTACAGCGATTTCTGAACCACAATGACCTGGAAAAGACAAACAAACAAGTGAGAGGGAGACAAAAAAATTTAACGCGAAGCACCTATCAAGTATTGGGGTTAATCTCTTACCAGATACATACAACTAACCCTTTCTTAATTAAAATCAAGAAAGTGAATCAAACAATAAAAGGACAAGTTCTTGACGGATATCTAACTAATCCAACTCATCACATGTCCTAGTAAAAGAAACAAAAACAAAAAAAGGAAAGGAAAAACCATCCCACTATTGCCAAAACAAACACTTCCGAATCCTCAAACATAAATATTACGTATCTTAGCCAGAACAACATACTACAATGTCAGCGCATACACACACACTCAGGCCACAATATATTAAGCCTATGACGTATAAATGTATTCCTTTATAATCTAATGCATCATAAAAACTACAGTATACATCATCTTCCTACGGTGCGCTTAGTAATAAGGCTCTGCCCTATTTTCTTCCATCTTCACTCAACTCCACCTACTATTATCAGCTCCCAACCTGTTATATGATAAAACACAAAACCATAAAGAGTATTTCATATCCAATATCTACAACAACTACTCGAACTATAAATGCATGTAATGTGCAATATTAAACCTATAACATAAAAAATTGAGAAAACAAATATAAATGGTAGAGTGTGGAATGAAATCATTAACTCTCGTTTCAATCTCTTTTTTTTTCCCATCTAGTATAACAACCATCATTTTGCTATCTCGAGTGCATAATCTTAGTACTTAATATCAAAAGATTAAAACCATATGCTAAACTCGTCTAGCATAGAAAACAAAATAGAATTCAATCCAACGGACACAGATCAACGCGAAGAATGAAATAATATAGTAATAAACAAAAGTCATAGACAATATGCATATACATCATATGATAAATCCACATAATAACCACATATGCATCAAAATTCATTATTATCGAACTTTAGTGAAATATGTCGGAATTGAAGTATGTATTTCAAGTCATTAGTTTTTTTTTATTGTATAACTTAGGTGACAGCCTTAAAATCTCCAAGTATGAAACCAACGTTGTTTGAACAAGACAACAATCCTGATACATCCTAAGATATGTTTCTAACCTATTCATTTTCCAAAAACATTTAGTAACTAAAATTATGTTTCTAACCTATTCATTTTCCAAAACATTCAGTAACTAAAATTATACAATTAAAACATTAAGCTCTACAAAATCCATTTACTGAATTTCGATTTTGTTTATATTATAAAATCATATTCATATTATTAACATTACAGCAAAACATGAAACATATACAAGAGTAAACATTACGTTTCAAAACCAACAAAATGTTTTTAAAACTAACTACAGTAACAATATTCAAATTTAACTTCAAAAACATTTTAGATTTCAAAATCCACACGATCAAACAAATACTCATATTGAAAACATTCGACAAATCCCTTCTAAAAACATCAAATCAACTCAAGGTTTATAAAACCTTGATTTAGACAACTAAATTTAACAAATATTTCAACTTACTTGTTCACAGAAAACAACAAAGTTTAGTTTTATATTTGTAAAAACTAGCTAATATATTCCAATTCCGGATTTTAGTTCCATAACAAAATAGAACTTGAAATTAAACTCCAGAAACAATCATAATTAATATAAATTATATGCACTAACTTTCAAACCATGATCCCGATCTTAATGTTTTGGAATCCCGTAATTGCATCAATCCCTGCTTTTTAAGAAATTTCAACCATCGCATTTATTAAAGCACACAAGCAAATTGAAGTTCCTTTTTTTTTTTTGAGAATCAGATTTGATTATCAAATGAAATCAAACTCACAAAAAAAAAAAAAAAACTGGAAATTAAATTATTTTTAGAACTAACAGCAAACCAAGCTTTGAAAATCATTCAACAATTATCAAGCCCTTATCACATTCATTTCAAACATCCTCTGTAAATTATATCCCTAAATCATAAATACCCATTGAAAAAAAAAAAACCCAGAAAAACAACACCACCACACTAACCTCCATTAACGTGATAGATAAGTTTTATACAGAGCAGCATCCAATCGGGAGAGTTCATCTTCTTCTTCTTCTTCCTTTTTGTGTTTATATTTTGTTTTCAATTTTAAATGGTAAAGGGGCTGCGAAATAGCTGGATGCAACAGGTCAGATTTGGGCCAAGTTTCTAAACCCATTAAGATTTTGAAGGACCCGGATAGTATTCGTGATATTTTATTTTAAGAGTAATATATTTTATTTTTAACAAAAAAAAATTAAAAGTAAAGTTTTTCTTATAGGATGCAATTAATAGACGGATTGAAGATCAATTTCACAAAATTGATCGTGGGGATGTCTCATGTTAGTTTTTATATATTATCTTTTTACTAGTACATTTTCATGAATCGGACGGGTTGAAGATCAATCCCATAAAATTGACTCGTGTGACTATCTCAAGTGAGTTTTATATATTATCTTTTTACTATTATATTTTCATGAATTAGACGAGGTGAAGATCAATCTTATAAAATTGATTCGTGTGACTGTCTCACGTGAGTTTTTATATATTATAGTTTTTACTAGTATTTGAGATCACATGTTGTTTTAGTAGTTTTCGATTAGAGACCAAGTGCCTAGGGCCAAGTGTGTTTTGGTACAAGATGGAACAATTATTATCGTGTAACTCAAGGCATTAATTGAGATTGTGGAAATATAACCCACGATATTCTCATTTTTAGTACACACTTGGGAATGAGAAGTGAACATTTCCATCCGCCATTCTCACCATATTGGTTCAGTTTATCTACTCAACCTTTTCATTTATACAAATTCTCCCATTTTTTACATCATTTTTTAATAATAATAATATTTATATAGATTTAATAATAAATAGATACTAAAATTGGTAATAAAACAGCAGTAAAAGAATATTCTGTAAAAAAAATAATAATAAACCAGTTAATGTTAGTTATATAATTATGATAATGAATAAATACTAGTAATAATAATAAAATAATTATGTAAAAATTAAATTAAAATATAAATATTTTAAATAAAGGGGGTTGTTTGATAAATTAATAATATAACTACAAAAATAGAAGCGTACGGTGAAATGCGGCATCTTGCAGGCTCATTATTGAATCAGAAACTCGTGCCCCTGCAAATGACGTAATGGTTCCTCGAAACGCGTGTTTTGTAAGTAAGCATTGTTCACATTTAATCCGATTCTTCGTTTCACTCATTTCTTGGACTCTTTTTTCCATGTGGTTAACCACTTGTCCCTCCAAGGGCGAGGAAGAAACGCACGGATTATTCCGCATGCAATGGTTGGATTGGGCCCCTTGCGGTGGTAATTCAATATTTAAAAAAATTGAAAATTTTGAAAAAAAAAAATTAAATTCATAAAAAAAAACACTACAACATATATGGGTTTTCGCGACATGCATATATGCTATCCGCAGCGTACATTGCAACCTGCACAATCACAAGCTGTTGAAAGTCTGCAGATACCCACAGCGTGCACCGTGTGCTGCAGTTAATACTTTTTGCGGCGTGCAATATACGCTACAATTGATAGTATTTGCGGCGTTCACTGTAAGCTGCCGTTAGTATTGTTCTCGATGTGCGCTATGTGCTGCAATTCATATTTAGCACGGCATGCAAGACACGCCATATTTAGTATTATTCGCAGCAGGAAAAGTGTGTGGTTAATAAAGTGTTTATATTCAAATCATTTACAACATGAAAGTGCGCGCTACAGTAAATGTTATTTATGGCAAACATTGTGCGCTGCTGATGAGGCGTTTGTATTAAGATTTTTCGCAACATGCGCACTGTTGAGGTGTTTGTATTAAGATTATTCACGATGAGTGCTATACATTTCATTAAGGTTTATTCACGACGTGCAGATCTTTTTTGTTAATAAAGAATTAATATCATGAAGTAAAAGTAAAACGAAAATCTAAACTCAAACAATTATCATAACACATTCAACAATCAACACCACACTTACAGCAAAATAGTTAATGTTAATTATTCATTATCTAATAAGAGAAGAAAAATTTTAAAACGTAGCAAGATTTCACTTAGTAACATGATTTTTATTCTGCAAAAATGTAAAACTTTCAAACCACTAGAATCTATATCAATCACACATGACTATAAGTTTAGATAGTCATGCGACTGTCCTTCCTATTGCATCGTCGAGATAAAGCATTTCATCATTTAGTCGTATCAAGTCTACCTTCTCCACCAAAACTCTATCCACACATATGTCCCATAACTCTTTCAAATCCTCCATTAAGGGTTCCAAGTATACATCTATATCATTTCCTGGTTGCTTCGGGCCTGGAATCAGTAATGTCAATATAAGATTTTCCTTCGCCATGCACATCAATGGAGGAAGGTTGTAATTGACCAAAATAACTGGTCAACAACTATATTTAGAACTAAGATCACTAAAAGGGTTGAATCTATCTGTTGCAAGACCAAGCTGAAGATTTGTAGGATCTGATGCAAAAGTTGGCCACTTATGATTTATTGTATCTCAAGCAACTGAATCAACTGGATGACGCATCATATGATCTTGACTTTTATGGTTGGAGTGCCAAATCAAGTCTTCAGCCTTTTCTTCTGATTTAAACATCCTTTTCAATCTTGGTATCACGGGACAAATACTGTAGCACCTTTTCATGAACTCCTTTACAAACTTTTGTGGTAACTTTGTCCAAATCTTTAAGCTCCTTTCTAAATAGACAACAATCGTTTGGGCATTCATGAATCTTCTCATATCCTAAATCAAATGGTTTTAAAAACTTTCTCATTGAGTAAACATTTTCTGGAAGTGTCTTTTTTCTTGGAGCATGTCATCTAAGATCTTAAGGAGCTCATTGAAACTATTGTCAATATGATCATTTGTATATTTGTAATTGTATAATGTAACAACTGCTGACAACTTTGTGTAAGTTGTACAACCAGGGAAGAGAGGAGTTTCTGCATCTACTAATAAATCAGCAAACTCATAACCTCTTGCCTCAGACATAGTGTGTCCAACCCCTTCATCCGAGACAAAGACATCTTTATATAAGTTATATGCCTCTCTATTTTCACCTTCCCTTTCCTGAAATCCTCCTGAACTACTTTGACCTTGAAATTGTGGAGTATAATTTTCACCACGGAAGACCCAAATCGTGTAGGAAGGATCAAACCCATTAATAATTAAGTGATCGTACACTTGATGCAAATTTCATATACTTCTTATTTTTGCAATGTTTGCAAGGACATAAGATTATTTCACGTGTTTGGCATAGTTCCTAGCTTGTGCGATAAATTTTTGAACCCCTTCTTCATACTCGGGTACAAGCCTTGAAGGCAGATGAATCCATTCCTTATCCATTTCGTAAATAACCCGAACTCTAACATAGAAATATATGACTTCAAAATAAACGAATATTGTAATATTGACAAAGTAATACATTCTCACTCATACAAGATATTTACCTCTTCAATCTGACAACTAACTGAAGGTGCTAAAGATAGTTACGGCTGGGTAGAGGTCAATTTGCTGCCTGTAGAGGTCAATTTACCTCTTCAATTTGACAACTAACTGAAGGTGCTAAAGATAGTTACGGCTGGGTAGAGGTCAATTTGCTGCCTGTACATCAAACAGGTTTTAATAAGCTCAGTTGAGATACAAAACCAGAATTAACTGTGGAATGAATTGCATAAATGGGTCATATTAACCTTTAAAAAAAATCAAGGGTGGCATACAATATCACCGACTTCATATGAGGTTCTTATATGGGAGAAGGAGTTTTTATCAGAAGAAGGGCAACTATACGCAAGGAGAAAGGAACCGTAGTCGAGGCAACTTGAAGAATTTGAGATCTTTCGAGCAGCGTGTCTTCCGCTATTCGACTACACTAGTGTTTTTAGTTTAAGAACATTCATTTAATTGTTGTATTATTTATTTCAACGTGAATTCTAGTAGATAACTTTCTTTTTGTTGGGATTTAAAGGATCCTTCCCCGACCCGTTGTTTGAATTAATTAAATACTCGACTTTTGCTTCATTCTTGATTATATTATTGTTTTCTTTGAGTTATTAAAGTCTAGCTGACACAGCATATAACAAAAAAAAACAGAGTTTCAAAAGTTTAGCATGCATGCAAAAGTTAAATCTAAAAAATAATCCCCAGTGAGTAGTAAACAAAAAAAAACCTTGTCCGAACATTATAATTATTTTGTAACTCCACAAAGTGCAATAGAGCCAACACATAAATAGTATAGCTAGTTTACATGGGCACTGAAGTATAGGCACCACAGCTAGACATGCATATTTAGATAAACAATTTCATATAAATCTAAGAGAGGCTTTAATTTTTATCCAAGAAAAATTTCGATCCCTAAACCTATTCATTGAAAGCATATATATTGGACTAAAAAGATCAGTAATCAAATCAGGTTGTGGTTTCTGACGTTGAAAAGTAAACTTGTATTGGATCATTATCGTTAAGTAAGAATAAAAATGAATTTGGATAATATAATTAAGCAGATTATCTAAAATATGAATCTTGTAAAAATATCAGGATATATTTTGTGTGAAGAGTTTTATAAACTCTAGATAATAGTTATTAGTTATCCAGAAAACTCTATTTAATAGTTTAGGAAAACCCTGGCATAAATAGGGATGTTGCTTCTCATTTTATATCAAGAAAAAAATTCAAGAAAGTTTGAGTCATAAAATATGTGTTTCTTTGATTCCTCTTTCATTTAAATTTATTTCCCCTTCCATATAAATTTAATAAAACTTTCTCATTCCAACATCTGATTGCAGAATTAGCCTAGGTAATTAACATGGAAACACTTTAAATTTGTGGTGGATCATTAGGGCATGCATCTTGAGCAATCGAAATATTGGACCAACACAGGTAAAGTTTCCTCCTGATCAGGCTTAAATGAAAATGCATCCAATGCCAGGTATAAATTGAAGGTCGTGTATACTCGTCATTTATGAAAATTTAACCCATCAAACACTCCAAAAGGCAGGATTGATCATGCAATGAACCCATGACTAGTGAAACATCTTATATCCATGGTTTTACAAGCTTGATTTATTTCAATTTTCATTTTTTAGTTTAATCTAAATAACAACGGGCTGATCACCAAGTTTCATAATGATCGATCCTATGTATTTTGCAATCTGGATGCTTTACTTCAGATAAATTCCTAGAACTAAATTGGTGTAATTTGAGGCCCAAACTGAAAATTTCATGACATCCCAACTTCTAAATAATTGAACAGGGCAACACTACAACTAGAAAAACGATTGTAGAGAAGCCAAAACGACAGAAAAGTGGTGGGGGGAAAAAACACACCCCCACAGGTAAAATCCTTCATGAATTACCAAGAAAATATTCAAAATCCATTCACAAAAGGTTAGTGAACGGGTAGTATATTCAGCTAATTCATTGTTTCAGAACTCAGAAGAATAACCACACACACAATAAAGAACCAAATCGCAACAGATTATATTTTTGCTCGACAAATTTCATTACACAGCTAATTTAGGGAAATGGGGTTCGCTAACTACCGCCACCATGCTTTCTAGTGACCCAAATCTCCTACAAAATCGATGAAATCAAATACCACGAACCGTGTTCGAATGCTCAATCGACAAATAACTTGAATTCATAACAAATCGTGACCCAAATTTCCTAGAAAATCAATTAAATCAAATACCACGAATTTGAGAGAAAGTGGACAGATTTGAAACTTACAGGAGATGAGAAGCGCCGTGAGAATCTCCGCAATTCTGACTAGAAAATAAGAAATAAGGATGATGTAGATGTAGAGAAAAGATAAGGGTTCTGAATTTGGGAAAAGAGAGAGCAGCGAAAAATGGGAGGGATTTGGCGCTGAATCTTCATTTACACAATAGATAATTATTTAAAAAAGAACAATCAGAGTCATTATATCATTTATTATTTTTTTAGTCATCAAAATTATCATTTAATCCATTTAGACCCAAATTTTGATAACTAAAATAAATATAAAACATAAATTATTATTTATATTTACAATTATTTATGAAGATTATTATGATGTGCAAACGATATTTTTTGAAAGAAACATAATATAATTATATAAAACTATATTTTATTATTCTCTGGAATCCTAGCAAAAGATTTCCCATCTCCATTTATTTATAGTTTTTTTAAAAATCTACAAAAATTTACTTTCAGCTACCTCTAATTTTAAAATGCAGTTATTTAAATTAAAGATTCTTAAAATAGAAATTGAACTATTGAAGGCATGTTTGTTTCTTCGCAAAAACTCCTATGACACTATTTCAAGAGTTAATTTCGTGATATGAGTCTCATATCCGAATATGTTATAATCAATCCTCGTTTTTTAACAACATGATTTGTGCACTGTAAATAATAAATTCCATTATAAATAACAAAATTTATTGTAAGACTATTAACAGCGTGTGGCGCACGCCGTAAATATTAACCTTTAACAGCATATATACATATAGCTCGCCATTGAAATAACTATTTATGGCGTGCATTTTGCGCTCTAAATAATGAGTTCTATTATAAATAACAAAATTTATTGTAAGACTATTAACAGCGTGTGGCGCACGCCGTAAATATTAACCTTTAACAACATACATATAGCTCGTCGTTGAAATACTTATTTACGGCGTGCATTCTTTGCACGCCGTTGTTTGTATAAGCTATAATAATATTAACAGTGCACATGGATGGGCGCGCCATCAATACATCCATTGGCGGTATGCTTTTAATGTGCGCCGTCAATGCTCCGCCGCAGAAAGTCTTTTTTGTTGTAGTGAAAATTAAAAAAATTATGATGAATCATCACCAACAGCCATATTTTGCAAGTGAAAGCATCACGAGAAAACATTGGATGAAGATCGAACATAAACGTCTCGCATAGACATAGTGTAACGCTTCCACCAATCTAACATTTGACAATGATCAAAGCAACACCAGTTTCTGAAGATTGGTTTTGAAGGAATATAACAATTATTTGCTAAATATATGGAAAGTACATATACATGACAACGTGTGGATACATTTCACAGATGTTGTGAAATGAACGTTTGATTTTCAAAATAAAATAAGTTAAATAGAAACATTTAACCAAAACGGGTCGTCATTTGATATGAATTTATTCATTCTGAAATAAATTTTTTATTGAAATTTAGGAAATTATTAATTATATATATTTGTTTAATATGCTTAAACTCAAACAATATTCGAGCAAAATTATGAGAGTTCAGGCTCCGATGACAAAACTTGGTTAGTGTTGAGAGACCAACCGAAATGAAAAATAAGGTCATTCATAAAATTCAGAGTTCAAATAATAATATCAAGAAACTGAAGAATATTTATGGTGAATCCTCTTCATATTATTTCTCCACACGTTCTAATACACCCACCGCCGATGAAAGAAACGATATACAGGAATTGGGTAAAAACATTAGACCAACGAGGAGAGTGAATGTCTTCAAAAAAGACCATGAAATGAAAAGGACCGAATGCTTCAAATGTTGTGGATTTTCTCCAAGAAATGAAAGAATGAGAGATATTATATTATGAAAAATGAATTTGCGAATGATGCTATAACAGAAAAGTTTTTTTCAAAAGTTGAACAAAATATGGAAAAAAAGTGAGATATGAAGTTGAGAGAACAAGAAAGAAATGAGATGAAACAAGAAAATCTAATCATGAAAAAAAAATATATAACGATTCAAACATGAGTGATGTTCAACGTAAGTGTCATATGAAAACACGAGAAAAAATTCTTCGTAAACGATTCAGTTAGTAATCTATTTAGTTCATAGTTTGTTATATTTAATTATTTTTAATATTTAATTGTGTTTAAGTTTTTAAATTATGTGAATTTTTCTAATTATATGTAATTATTAATTATGTTTCAAAATTTAATTATGTGATTGTATTTTTTAATTATTTGTTTTATAAATGACAAATTATTAAATTGAACATATAATGAAGTTAACAATGTGAACATAAGTATGTCATCTCACCCTTGAACATGTTCTTATGTAACCACTAATTAACCTGAGAAAACAAATATTTTTTAAGGGATATATTTGTTATTATTTTAAATAAAAATAAATTAGTATCAAAAGTGATTTTTATAATTTTTTTGTAAAATTTATATAAAAAAAATAAAAATCATTTTTTAGAGACCGCAAACACTACGAACACTTCGTTTCACTTCTTTATTTCAAATTTTAGTTAATTTTTCCGTTACTCCAAAAAAAAAGTATAATGTATTATCCACAATGATTAACATAAACGAACAAAATCCGCTTGCAAGCTACTCAGATCTCGGCTCGCTGAAAAACTCGTTTGATGTTGTTCATTAAGCTTATTGAGCTGAGCTCAAGCTCGACGATTTTATCTAACCAGCTCGAGCTTAAGATTATTCGGCTCATAAGCTCACGAGTAGTTCGCGACCTCGTGCTCGTCTTGTTTATGTGGCTCGAGCTCGACTAGTTTGTCAGGCCTTGATTGTACAATAAAAATTTGTATTGTCCCATATCGAAATTTGAGTGTAAGAATGTGATTGAGAAACTATAAAATAAGAAGTCTAACACATTAAATCATCATATCTTAGAATGCTCAAACAACTTAAAACGAGTTTGTTTAATGAGCTCGAAAATGAGGTTGTATAATATAATATACTTTATTATTATTATTAAATATATATTATTATTATATATATATATATATTTATATATTTTATATTGCAAAAGAGAGGGGGTGGGGTGGGGACTATATCCAAACTAAGAATGTATTGAATGCTGAGACTATAACCTTACAAAGATCACGCATGAACAATGAAGATTTCATAGAATTGTGCTAAGATTCGGACATCATTTCAACATTAAATGATGCAAATCTTTTAGATTTTCCTCTGAGATATTTAATATAACTAATCGTGCAATCTTTATTTCATGACTAATTTTTGCACTCTTCCTTTTCTAAATCGGTAAAATAATTTAAAAACCAAATAAAGTCACACAGAAATAACAATACAACAAAAAGAACTCTTACATCAATGATTGAGTGCGATAATTGTCACCACATATTTAATCAACTGAAACTTATTGTTTGAGCTATAAAACAATTTATAAGATTTTAGTCATATTGTAAATACAAGTTATAACTTTTAATAAATGACCAAAGTTCAGTCTTATATTAATCCACCCCAAATTTTTTTATTTCAAATTTCAACATATCTGTGTTTAGTGTTTCCTAAATGAGTAATATATTAAAATTTCAAATGTTAATGGAGTGAACAAAAATTTTTTTTTAAAAAAGAAGATTATTAAAAATAAATAAATAAAAAAGTTACTCAAAGAACAGATAAAATGGCCTTTTGCCAGTTTAGGGATTGGAGTTCTGACTGTGTAATCGTGCTCCAATCATCAACTCAGAAAATAGGATTTCCATTTACTCTCTTTTTTGAGCGAAAACTTGTACGTCTCGTTCTGTAGCGATGGTTATTATGTACAAAATATTGGTGTTATACGAAAAATGAAAGATTATATTGATGCTAATTTTAAATCACTATGACTATATTTTGAATTTGATCATGCATAGTATAAAAATAGAATCTTAATGTCTAAAATAAAAGTAAATCTCTTGTGAGATGATCTCACGAATCTTTATCTGTGAGATGAATCAACCTTGCCGATATTCACAATAAAAAGTAATCATCTTAGCATAAAAAGTAATTTTTTTCACAGATGATCTAAATAAGATATCTGTTTCACAAAATACGATCCGTGAGACCGTCTCACACAAGTTTTTGTCCTAAAACAATAGATGTGTGATATAAATCGACCAAGTTCATAAATAAAATAAAAAATAATTATTTAAATAAAAAAAATATTTTTTCATGAATCGAATTATATATTAGATTCATATCACAAAATCGATCGTTTAGACACACTATGGTATTCTATATCCTTTTATTTGCGATAATAAAAGAATATTTGTGCAAGTATTTGTTAGCAACAATCAGAAATTAAGAATAAATAACAAATAAGAAAACACTCTACATTAGACATTGTACAATACAAAATTAACAAAGATACTGTCCGAGGGGGTGAAAAAAAAACAGTTAAAACAACAAATTTACAACCCAAAAAAGAGAAATATAAATTCCTAAAAAAAAAGGGAAAAATAAATAACTAGACGGAAAAAAAATAGAGGAAATGTCAAAGTAGTCCTTGCAGTTTCGCCCTCCACGATTTCATTCTTCGCATTTTCAGTCCCCAAAAATTGATGCTTTCATCTTTGGTACACATCGAGTTAACAACTACTTCATTTTCTTACTTGTCCGGAGCTATATCTTTCCCAGCCGTTGATCATCCTCCATTGATCGGAAATATCGCGAGCGACTTTAGTGGCGTCCGATGAAGCCCCGAGCAGGCCTCTTTTGGTGAAGCCTACCACATACAACCCGTTCTCTCCTTTCCAACCATTAGGGAAAGGGGTCTTAGGCATCCCATCTTTTGTGAAAAAATCACTACCCTAGAGTGTTAAAGAAGAACATGGTTAATTCTTGATGAACCGAAGTGGAGAATCGTCGCGTAAAACCGAAAAAAGTAAACACAACTCTTGGTTTACTTAGTTCACACTCCTGCACCAAATATATAGACACAACGCAGAATGCCAAATGTTTTATGATAGTTGCACATCATGAATAAATTGCACTGATTTTATTTTATTTTTCGAAAAGGAAAAAGGAATGAATCCATAGAGATTTCCTCGATTTGTGTAGCGAATTTAAGCAACGTTTTGTATATGTAAGATGGAAAGAGATGTATGCATGATAGCGAAATATGATGAAAAATAAAATAAAAGTTGAAGAATGTCGTATGAATTACCTCTAGCCAGCTAGGAACATTGCTCTTGTAACCAGTTGCTAATATTATTAAATCAAATTCTTTTTCTTGCCCATTCATAAATTTGGCCCCATTTTTTGTTACCTCCTTTACCCCTTCCATCACCTACAAAGTTAATATTTGTTGTTTTCCAGTCAAATTCAAGAGTTTACATCATGATACGAACTTTATTTTCCTAAGAAATTTACCTTAATCTCGCCGGATTTGATGTACGACAATGCTCCGACATCGAGTACCGGAGTTTTTCCAGTGGCGTTTTTTAGCTCGATCGGGCCGGTTTTCGGTCGCCGAAGGCCTAATCTATCTGTGTTACCAAGAGTGAAGTTTGCTACTACTAAGAGGAACTTGTCCACCATTTTTAAGGGAAGCCATTTGTTTAGAGTCATAGCTATTGTAAACGTAGATATCCCAAACATCTCCCTCGGTAGAACGTGAACCTACATTACCGGCCATAACGATATATCATATTTAGCTGAAAATTGAATTTAATAATTAAAGTCACAAATAATTTATTTTCATAGAATTAATTTTTTTAAAATTTATTCATAGTTTTGTAAATATAAATTTATGAAATGGAAAAATTATATTGTATCGTCGGACTAAATTATTGAACTCGGGCTGTAAAACCTTTGTACTTACTGAATTTCTGACCACCATGTGAGGACTTGCATTGAGCCTACAGAGGTCTAAGCTAACTTCCATGCCTGAATTTCCACAGCCAACCACCAAAACCCTCTGGTTTTGAAACTCGGAGCCTGATTTATACACGCTGGTGTGCAA
The DNA here is from genome assembly GCF_025594145.1 of Primulina tabacum. Lineage (NCBI taxonomy): Eukaryota > Viridiplantae > Streptophyta > Magnoliopsida > Lamiales > Gesneriaceae > Primulina > Primulina tabacum. Next base: position 939,608 of record NC_134564.1, read on the forward strand.
AACGGGCCCCAGAAACCTCTCAATCCCATGAATCTCCGGTACATTGGGCTCGGCATTTTCCCCCGTCGCAACAATCATCCATCTCGACGAGTACAGAGAGTCTTGAGTTCGAACCCTCCAAAACCCATTCGCGGAATCAAAATCCGCGCTCAAAACGGCCTGTTTGAATTTCGGCTCGATCGAGAAGTGCTTCGCGTAAGACTCCAGGTACGAAATGAACTGGATCTTAGTGGGATATTTGGGGAAATCATTGGGGAAATTCATCAGCGGGAGCTGGCAGAATTGTTTGGGAAGATGAAGCTTGAGTCTATCGTAAGTTCTTCGCTGCCATAACGAAGCTATACAATCGCTTCTTTCAAGTATCACACAAGGGACGCCATTATCTTGGAGGCATGCTGCAACGGCTAGGCCCGAGGGCCCTGCGCCTACAATGACAGGTCCCGGAACCCATTGCCAGCGTAAACCCTCTCCAGTACCGTCTTCTTTGCGAGAACCCATGTATGAAAAAGAGTCAAACAAGTGGAAAAAGATGAGACTGGGTATTATTTCCGAGTTGCTCTGTTTCCACACTGTGAAACGCTGTGATTTTTCACCTGAGAAAGATTGACGCTGTGCATTTAAAGAATCAGACTGGTTGTTTGGTGCAATTTCAATGCATGGTGGGTGGAGTCCAGAGGGAAAACAGAGAGTTTTATAGGAGAATGGAGGCGTGAAGGTTAAGAAAATGATTTGATATTTGCTTCAGTTTCTCGAGGTTCTTCTTCTTGTTTCTGCAGGTTTTAACGGCAATTGACAAATGGGATGCAAAGAGAAGACATTAATGCATTTATGAGTTTACTGTCTCAAGAATTTATAGGGCTGGAGTTGTGACGAAGAGCTTCAGATTTTACTTGTAACTCACTCTCTCACTTTTCGATGCTCTTCACTCGCTTTTGTACAAACTATTTTTAATTAATGTAATTTTAATTTTTTTTGTAAAATCAGTTTGTTAAATCTTATTACCTGATACATAATTTAAATATAGCAAAAACTTGTATGAGACGCTATCACGAGTCGTATTTTGTGAGACAAATAACTTATTTGGGTCATCCATGAAAAAATATCATTTTTTATGCTAAGAGTATTATTTTTAATTGTGAATATCGGTAGGATTGACCCGTCTCACAGATAAAGATTCGTGGACCGTCTCACACGAGACTTACTCATTCAATATTATATTAAATATATAATAATAACTTAAATTACTTGAATATTGCTGACAAGTACACTTTAATTATAAATTATGTAATAAACATGCATGGGGATTGCAATGTTCAATTACATTCTTATTGTTCTAATTTTTTCTTATAGAGAATTTGCTCAATCAAAGTTTCTAGGCTTACAAAGAGTCCTAAATATATCAAAAAATAAAAAAGTGTCCTAAGAGATATTTTACTCATTGATAAAAAGTAACAGCTAAAATTATTATTTTTTATTGTGAATATCGGTAAGATTGATCCGTCTCAAAGATAAAAATTTGTGAGATCGTGAGAAACCAACTCTTAATAAAAACAACCTTAACCTTTTCTAATACTATTTTGAAGAGTCCTATTATAAGCAACTCCCAATGAAAGTGGGACAGAGCAAAATTATCCAATATAAACATACTCTTTTGACAAATACCATGTTAGGATTAAACTTCTAATAATTCAACTACTCGAAGAATTGCCAAATTTAATGTAAGCCACAAAATACATCATCAAATTCAATTATATAATCATAAATAAGTAGACATAGGTGACAATGGACGATAATAAGTAATCCTTAGGAGACATACACGTTGAGAGGGTTCTCCCGTAATGTACAACCCAGCTCGATTGTCCATGATACATATATGTTATATCGCCACAAAGAAACTTCAATGACGTAGATATCGTATTTTTAGAGATAATTATACACGCAACCTATATGACATCGATATTTTATAAAACTTCATAGAAAAAAATAATAATCTATCAACTTCTCGCGTTTTCAAATATTAAACACACATATTTTTTAAAACATACACGTACATGAATCTACATGCTCAAGATTTAAAAATATTAATAAATCTTTTTTCATGAGATATTTTCAACTAAATCCATATTCAAAAACTTTTTTTTTTTTTTGAACTACTTGGATATTGCAAAACAGAAAGATTGGACAAGAAATCAGTCAATATTTAAGTAGTGAGAGTACGGCGAGAGAGAGAGATTAGGCATGCAGAGAAGTTGTGTAGGGTGGGGGGTTGGCGGAGAATTAAGGCGAAGTGAAGTTAGCGTCAGTTTGGACGCACACGAAGTTGGAGTTGGAATTCCAAATTGATGTCACGTGACATCATCCTGCCGTCACCCACACTGCAAGTCACGTGCCCACTCTCTGACTTCAGAATCTACCATTTTCCATTTCAAGATTCTCTTCCACTCCACCTATTACCTATTGGATTGGATTTCAAGCCCTATCATATCATATTTTAAATTTTTTTCCCAACGGTTAAATTCTAATATAATTTATGTGATAAATGTATAATATAAAATTGAGTTTGTTTTTAATGGAAGGATTTGATTGGTATGAAGATATTTGCCTAAATTTAGTATATTCAATAAGACATCATATTGTATATAATCATGCAAAATGTATATGTAGAGACAGAGGCGGAGATACATGCAATTATACTCAGATTTTAGCTCGAGTGGTCCAATTTTTTTAAAAAAAATTTATATGTAAATTTTGTATATTTTTGTAGAATAATATGATATTAGCCCGAGTAAACCAATTTAAAATATTAAAAGATTCTATGGGTTTAAAATTCTATCTCAATTCTAAAAATATATAAAATTTACATTTAAATTTTTTTAAAAAAAATTGGACCACTCGATATTAGCCCGAGTAAATCAATTTAAAATATTAAAAGATTCTATGGTTTAAAATTTTATCTCAAACAGAATCATATTTTTGACTCCGCCAACAGGCAGAGAAACAAATTTAACCGGAATTATTACATGAATTTGGTGGTGATCTCTTGCGAATTTCCTTTGTACAAAACATGGCTCGGGTGAAAAAAAGACTGAAGGGACAGTCGCGTGCGTTTTTAGGTGAAGAAAAGGACACGTGTCGAAAATCATATTGCTGATTAGTTTCCCGTTTTGGAAAATTTTGACTGTGGGGGTCCAACATCAATGCTGGTAGTAGTCTTGGGCGAATCTCAGCCGTAGGATGACATCGGGGATCACATCACATGGAATCTAGTGTTGATCAAACGGCTGCGCCCTGCAGTTGTACCGTGCCCGATGTTGACAAATAGTTGATTTCGAGCCCCTTTTTTTTTTAATTTCAAATACTAGAATTGTATTGGAAAGAGTTGAGAGTGGTCAAGAGTGAAGTGACGCCCTCCGATAATGGATGGACTCGCAATTTACTTCATTAATCGAGATTCAAGACTTGAATTTCTTTGGCCTTGCTACGGTGCTTATGGATCTGGACAAGACGTAACGACCGGCGTTTCGAGATATTCGAACTACAAATATCGAATTCTACGATGGGTGTTATACATTCGAATTTTTGCGAGAAATGAGAAAAAATTACATAGGGGGGAGTTGGCGACCAAGTGGCGTTGCATGCGTAGCTGTTTGGTGAATGAGCGTGTTGCCAATCGAGCGGATACCTTGGAAACCACCTTGGCATATATGGAGCTGTGACGAGTTTCCAACAAGTTCTAGCCTTCTCCTCGGTGAATATGTTTTGCTTCAGCTATAAGCCTCGATGAATTTCCAATCAAATTGTGTGATTTTTAAGTGTTAATCTTTAGTCGTTACTTGATATTAATTCCAAGAAGTCAATATGTTGCAATAATATAACATGTATCATATATATTTATCTAATCAACTTAGAATTAAACTCACAGTAAGTTATTGTAGGATCGAGAGATTGTCACTTTACCAAAAGCTATGGCTGACGGTAATAGTGCAACTCAAATATTTTAAACTGCACATCAGCTCAAACACAAAAGTTCGATCATTCTTCCAACATTGACAATAACTGCTCCAAACAACTTTCCTCCCAATAATTGCACTCCTTGCAATCAATGAGAATCGAACTCACGACCTTGGCTCTGATATCAATTGTTGGATCGAGCGCTTACTGTTTTACCCAAAAGCTGTAGCTGGTGGTAATGGTGCAACTTAAATCTTTTAAGCCGCACAAAAGCTTAAACACCACAGTTCGATCGCACTTCAAACAGGGCCAATTATTTCATCCAACTGTTATTTTTCAAACACAAAAACTCTCTCGTGAGATGTCCCAAAAACTCTCTTGAGATCGTCTTACATGTTAATTTTTTAAGATATTTTTTGTTAGTTATGTTTTAAAAAAATATTGTATAATATATGCTGATTTGAGTTAAAATATTCAATCCATGAAAAAAATATTATTTTTTGCTATAAAAGTATCATTTTTTGTTAATTATGTTATCAAGAAATAATGTAATATATGCTGATTTGAGTGTCAAAAATTATATTGTGTAATATATGTTAATCTAATGAAATTTTTTATTTTTTTATGTCAAAAATATTACTTTTCACTGTAAATATGAACTCGATCGACCTATCTAAAAATATTGATATATGAAATCGTGGTGAAAGAGACCTTGTTACGATAGAAGATAATAGTTTAGAGGAAGTGAATGAACGGTTATACAAACTATGTCAAATAATGCTAAAATTAATGTTGTGCTGACAACTCGAGTCAATATTTCAATTAAATTGAGTAATTTAAGCTACTAAAATCAATTTTTAAACGCGGAAACAGCTCAAATTATTTAGTGAGTATGATATATAAATGCAACAACTCAATTTACGCGAGTTGACTTATCAGCACACATGGCAATCTCAACAGCACAAGTAAGTAAGGAGTTAAGAATTTGTTTTATGGGGGTTCGAAGGCTAATTTTTTACGTCTCTCATTTTTCTCTTTCCAGAAGGATTTCGCTTGAAGATTTAATCGGTACAACAATTTATACAAACCTACTTCAACTAACATCCCTGATGAGTTGAAACTCCTAGAACTCTTTACTTCAATTTGATATGTTCAGAAACAGAATTCTGAAAGTTATAATTGATTCTCACAATACAATAACACTCGTGTATAAAATATAAATGATAATACGAAGTGCACAACTTTGATTCTTGATCGATCCGATGAAAAACTTTGAGTGTGTGAAAGAACAACTTAAAGCTGAATCTTTTGAGAGATGTGTGATCTGAATGTTTGATGAGGTTGGATAAAACAATAACAGTTGCGATATAGGATTTCAGTCTTGATGCATTACTTATTTGTAGGTGTTGGTCTCCAAAATTAATAAATATATATGATACTCACAGATGTACTAGGTAGTCGATAATTTTGCAGATATTGTCACGTGTCATTATCATGACATCGAATAAAATAATGATCAATTTAAATTTCTTGGACACTGGTTGAAAAAGATAACCAACATATCTTCTCTCTTTTGTCATTGCTGACAACTTTATTATAAACTCGAAGATAGATTGTTTGTCTTCAGAGGATGTTGACAGAATGATCTCCGATTTAATCTGTTCTGCTCAAACAGCTTGATTCAAGTCATGCTGATTAAAAAAACCCTATCAGATCAAAAAGTTGAGCGGCATGATTTGTCTATTCAATAAAGCTTGTAACAATATAGGTTGATCATCACGCTTGTAGTCTTGATCAGTTTAGTTTAATGATTTGCATTAATATAATATTAAGTTATATCAGTTTAGTTTATGATAACCAAAACTTAGATACATATTTTATCTTAACAATTTCTCTCTTTTAGGTGATGTGATAATTAAGTTGTCTATTATTAACAAAAAAAATTATTAAAGGAGTTTATGTATTAAATTTTCTAATGTGCAAGCAAATATGATAATAAAACATGAAAGTTCTGTAAGAATTATATCTCGTGGTTTATCATTTCTTGAATGGTTGATAAGAGAAGTGGCTTGGTTTGTATGTGCCAAGGGTTTTCATGTACCCTATCAGCACAACCTCTTGCTTCTCAATTCGATAGATAAGATCGGCAGTGTGTTTATTTTGAATGTGCTTGAGTTCAGAAATTTGACTCGAGTTCATGATCACAATCTTGAGCAACTCGGTAGTTGCTCAGTGAGATTTGTTTTGAAGAGTTCAAGGTCCAAACAAGATGTCATAAGGTCTGCTCTCCGTCCAATGATTTTGTTATGCATATTGATCATTGATTGATGAACGAAATTCATTTCATCGAATTGTGGATATCTGGATCATGTCCTTGGTATTGTTCTTGAAACTTGGGAGGTGATATTGACGGAGAAATGTGGGCCAGCTCAATTCCAGGCGCTTCAGATTCTGAATGAGTTGAAGTGTTTGCGGTTCAGGATCATCTGCAACTTCCTTAGTTGGAATTTCGTTGATTTGAGAAATAAGTTGATGGTCTTCTTCTTCTTGTGCTGGTAGCTTTTGTGGAGGAGAGGTGTATCTTGGAACATATTGTAAATAATATCTTCAATGGAGAGCGGAGAAGATGTTACAAGCTGTTGTTTTCTGCTGAGGATGTGGTGGAGAGGAGTCTGAAATAGATTCAACTGCTACCACCTTTCGTAATGGGACAACTGCTGTGGTAATGGTGTCAGTGTCTCTTTGTTGCTGTGATCTTTCTCAAAAGCTGTCAGCTCGATCACTATGCTGCTGAACCTCTTATCGAACTCATTCATTGTCTCACAGACCTTCATCTTGATGTTATTGAACTTCTGAATGACTACCATCAATTTGTTCTCTTTCATATGATATTTTTCTTTACAAAGTTGATTTAGTTTCTCTCAGATTTCTATATGAGATGAAAATGTTTTAATTTTACTTAACATTTTTTAATCTAAGGTCTTGAAAAGGATAATTTTGTAACATTGTCCAGATTTTCTTTCTTCTTGTTATAGGCAGTTCATTTCATTTTTGGTTTCTCTATCATTTGAGGAGCATTGTTTGTTACAACAATAATTGTATTTGTTTTCATAGTCTTCAGTCTGTCCATCAGTGATGTCATACCACATATCATCATCTTGAATAGATAAAAGTGTCCGCATTCAAACCTTCCAATCATCATATTCTTCTTTGGAAAACATACAAATTTTTAAAAAAATAAACAATCAATATATCTCATATACTCAATCAGAATAAACCAATGTGATACCATTTGTTAGGATCGAAGATAAAAATTTAGATATAGGATGAATGAACTGTTATACAAACTATGTCAAATAATATTAAACTTAAGTTGTGTTAACATTTTAATTCAATATTCCAATCAGACTAGGTAATTTAAGCTATGAAGATCAATTTATAAGTGAGAAAATAACTTAAATTAACTATTGAGTATGATATATGTAAATGCACCAACTCAATTTATGTGAGTTGACTTATCAGCACAGATAACAATATCAACACCACAAGTAACAGTAAGTTACAACACAAGTAAAAGTAAGCAAGGAAGCAAGAATTTGTTTATGGAAATTCGAGGATAAGCTTATATATCTCTCGATCTTCTGTTTACAGAAGCTGTTTACAGAAGGATTCCATTAGAAGATTTGATCGATATAACAACTTGTATAAACCAACTTCAACTCGGTTTAACAACCCTAATAAGTTGAAACTTCTAGCACTCTTTACTTGAACTTGATATGTTCAGAAACATGTTTCTAATAGTTACAATTGGTTATCAAAATACAACAACTCTCATGTGTAAAAGATAAATGAGAATATGAAGTGAACAATATTGATCCTTAATCGATCCGATGAAAAATTAGTGGTGTGCAAGAATAGCTTAAAGATGAATATTTTGAGAGATGTTGTGTGATTTGGATGCTTGATGTAGATTGATAAAACAATAGCAGTTGCGAGAGAGATCTTCAGTCTTGATGCATTCTTTATTTATAGGTGTTTGTCCCTAACATTAATAAATATATACGGTACTCACAGATGTATTGGATAGCCGATAATTATGCAGATATTACCACGTGTCCTTATCGTGTTGCCAAATATAGTAATGGACAATTCCAATTTCATGTACACTAGCTGAAAGGGTAACCAACATATCTTTTATTTTGTTCTTACTGACAACTTTATTATAAACTCGGAGATGGTCTGGTTTTCTTCAGAAAATGTTGAGAGAATGGTCTTCGAGTTGATATTTTCTTCTCGAATAGCTTTGTTCAATCACGATGATGAACAGACTCTATCAGATTGAAATAGTTGAGTAGCTCGATTTTTCTGTTCAATAAAGCTTGTAACAGCGTAGGTTGATCAACACGCTTGTAGTATTGATCAGTTTAGTCTAATGATTTGCATTAATATATGCTTAAGTTAAATAAGTTTAATTTATTATCACCAAAACTTAGATATAAAATTTACCTTTTAACACACTTGAAATATAATCAGTGGCGGAGGAGAAGTATGGGCAAAGGTAGACAATTTCCCGGAAGGAATTTTGACCAAAATATTTAGGTAGTCTAGCCAAACAAAAATATATCCAAGTAGGAATTATAAAATTCTAATCTAATAAGGTCTCCAACCCAAAACTCTTTTTTAAAACATCTACTTCAAATCTTACTAGATATTATAAAATTCTAATCTAGTTAAAAAATATATCCAAGTAGGAATTATAAAATTCATGTGCAACCCATCTACTTCAAATCTTACTATAAAAAAGAATATTCTCGAAATATTCTTTTTTATTTGATTTATTTAACTTTTTTCTTATTAGATATTAAATGTGTATTTTTTTAAATTTAGAGATATAATTATATTTATATTTGATATAATTAATATTATATTATTAATAATTGCGATAATATTATTAAAATGTTTATCGATCTTTTATTATATTTGCATTTAAATTATCTGAATTCGAATTCGTTTTTTTATTTTAACTATGTGCTTGAATATATAAATATTATTCAATAAATTTGTGTGTTAAATGTTTAATTATAAAATTATGAGGGAATTGGAGCTGCGCTACTATTGGAGAAGGCCCCTGCGCCAAAAGGGGTTGGAGATGCTCTAACAAACATGTTAGTATTTTTAATTATTTTTCAATTTCAAGCTGTCTTCCCTCCTTTTCTTGGTGATATATTTCATTTTCATGCATGCTTTTAATTTTTGTAATTTTGAATTTGATCTTGATAGATAATATTTGATTTTGTAGCTTATTTTATTTTATTTTTATCTTGAATGTGGTTAAATCGATTGGTTTAAAAGGATTTTTATTTTAGTGTGAATATTTGTTGAGTGACGAATGATTGAAAAGTTCACAATAAAATGTATACTTGAATTTTTGTGTTAAGCTCTTGCAACTTGGATGTCTTTATTCAGCTTACAGTTTTAACATTACTGAAATAGAATAATGTAATTTTACGACTTTGTAATTGATCATATGAGCTAATGATTGAAATGAACAAAAAATAATATTTCTAAATTCTAGGATTTTATTCAGCGAATTTATTATATGTTTCCAAGTTCTTCGGCAAAGAAAAAAGTTTATATTATATTCGTTTTGATTTAAAATAATATTTTAATTTGTACATGATTATGAAACCAAAAGTAAAAAAAACTATTGATAATAAATGATTTAGACTAAATATAAGTTATCTTTTTAATTTCATGAAATTTTTGTATTTTTTGGGCAGATATTTATTTTTATTAGTATCTTGATTATAATATTTTTTTCAAACTATTTCCACTTTACAGCAATCTTAAAACAAGGTTTTTTAGGGATATAATTCATCAAAATACTTCATCGAGACAAAATTTACCCACATGGTGAAAAGCTTCTGGCTACGACCCTTGATATAATAAATCAATTCGAAACTTTACTTAAGAATTTAATAAAACAATAGACTCTTGAAATCAAAACACTAATAAACGAGAATCATGTTGCATGTTGGGAAAAAAAACACAAAAACTAGCTAGTTAGCTATTCACGGACGATCCGGTCGATCAGTCGATCCCATTCGTGAAGCAGTGCTGCAGATTGTAGATCCTATACATATATATTCTTCAAATGAATTATGAAAGCTGAGTACCACGAGCGACTCGCAAGGAACCAGCCCCCACCTGGAGATTTAAAGTTACAAGAGAATTTCGTTGGTAGAATGATTATTGACAGCTTGTATGTATGAATAATATTCTCACTACTGCCGTGCACAGTTCTCTCCATTTGTTGCGTATATGTTGGTATCATGCCATGCAAGAACTTCTTTAATTCTTTTAATTGAGTACGTTTTCCTGCAACCCTTGCTTCAATCATTTAAAATTGTTCGTTTGTTCCCAGCATTTGTTTGTATTATATACACCAGCAGGTTCGTTCAACATATGATACAATGCAATTTGATACCACCGAAAAGGAAACAAGGTTCTAGCTAGCAACGTCGATCGGCCGTTTTAGCGTCAAGAGCGCGGTTATTAACGGCTGCCAAAAGTTCTTGTGCCCCAGTTTTATAAGGGCAAAAACGTATGTGAAACGATATTACAGGTCGTATTTTGTGAGACGGATCTCTTATTTGGGTCATCTATGAAAAAATATTACTTTTTATGATAAGAGTATTACTTTTATTGTGAATATCGGTAGAGTTGACCCGTCTCACAGCTAAAGATTCATGAGACCGTCTCACAAAAGACTTACTCTTTTATAAGAGCTCCAGCTAGCTAGGGATATTACTAAATACTGATAAAAGTTGGAATGTAAAGCATTCATGAAGTATAGAAGAAGTAGACAAGAAGATGTTTAGTTAGTTAGGTTAGGTTTAGATAAATTTTTCCTTTCTGTTTTGTAAAAAAATTAGATGAAATATAAGAGAAAATATTGATCAAATAATATTATATAATATTAGCAAATGAGTTAATATATATGACATAATTATGACAAATATTTAAAATAGTACTTTGTACTAAATTAATAATGTGAAATATTTTGTAGAAGTAGATCTTTGATGAATCTTTGAAAGAAACCTAGTAATCTGACCATCATAGGTTATTTTGCTTGGAATTTTCCTACCTGGGATGTCTTTTAAGATCTGTTTTTCTTCAGATTCTCGTTTTCCACATAAATTCAAGATTCACAAGAAATTCCATCTCATTGCAATGACACGTGAGTGGACGACACATCATATTTACCACTACTATGAAAATTTACAAAATCATTATAAAACTATAGTACACAATCAATAATCATTTAAAACTTTGCATTTTTAATCATGTATATTGACTAATTAATTGTCATTTTAATCTTCTATATTGTGATATTAATGCAATATCAATATGATACCGACGTGTGTAATATCATATCAACATTCCAAATAAAAAAATGACTAAAATTCTCACTAATTGAAATACGCTTAACTAACATTTAAATTTGATAATATAGAGTAATAAAATCGTATAAAAATATGCAAGAGATACAAATTTGTTTGTATAATATATAAGTTAAATTTGCTATTCGTTGGGATGAATTTACTATTTGCAGAATGGGCTTGTGTTTTTTATTGGTAAAAATTGAACAAAAATGGCTTTTTAGGTACTTACTAAAGACAATTTCATACTTGTATATAATAGTAAAAACAATTTTTTATTTCAAATCGAGACTAACTAAAGCAAATGAGTAGGCTCTTTCGTAAGACGATCTCACGTATCTTTATTCGTGAGACGGATCAATCATATTCATATTTATAATAAAAATTAATATATTTGACATAAAAAATAATACTTTTTCGTGGGTGATCCATATAAAATATCCGTTTCACAAAATTGACCCGTGAAACCGTCTCACACGAGTTTTTGTGAAAACAAATATACTTTTTTTATAAAAAAAAATAAGTCAAACAATGTTACACTTTTTCTTACCGAAAGTATACGATGTCAAGTGTTATTATATGATTGAGCTAGTAAGAATATTGTTTCCACAAAGAGTGTATATTTAATACTGTACTACGTACCGTAATTAAAACAATCTCACTTTACTTAAAAAAATTCAAAAAGAAAGATGTCGATTATGAACATATTAAATAAAATAATTCTAGGTACACAACAATTAAATTCAGTGAGAGAATGAATCTAGAGATATGATTTTACTCGATCTCCACTGTATGAAATTATTATTGATAATTATGTGATTAAAACCAAATTCGTTTATTAATCAATAAACACATAGAAGTGTATTGTTTACTACTGATTTTATATAATACCAAATAATAAATCAACATGATGTTCTTATCAAGATTTCATTGGGGTTATATGCATTCCGAACAACAAAAACACCCAACGATGCTTTTCTTGCGATATTAATTTATATTTCCTCTCCCAAGTGATGGATATCAATTATTTGTTCAATCAAATAATTGCTAGTAATTCGAAAGCACTAATAATAGGCAAACGTAAATAAACGACAATGAATTAATTCATGTGTTTCAATAATTCAAAAACATAGTTTCGACCAAACTATGTCGTTATCTAAAAATAGAATTAGTTCACAACGAAACAATATTCAAGACGAAACATGTTGGTCATAAATAATCTTGGCTGATGCAACTTAATTGGCAAGTCATCTTGTTTCTCCAATTATGGCCGAATCCATAAAAGATACTGTCAGTTATATGATATATTCAATGCAGATCTTATTAGTCTTGTCAACGCTTGATATATTTGTCTTGTTTGAAAAAAATAATAAGTTTTTTACTAGGTTGATATTTTCAGCTCTCACAAAAAACTCAGGCTTCTGCACAACATGAAAATGTTGCTCCAGTCCAGCTATCTGTTTGTAACTTAATTCATACTTAGAAATCATCTGTATATGTAGATAGTTCTGATAGTTGACACTTGATCTGATGTCCCTTTTCTCTGCATTGTTGTGGGCTCCTAAACTTTCTCGTTTCCATCTCAAATTCCTTGGACTGAAACTGTCTTACCCATCCAGCGACAAACAAAAGTTATTTGATAAAGTTGAACGGGTGTCATCATATACCTAGCTCTTATATCATTAACCGTCAAATACCATATTTTCTAATATAAGGCAATGCTGTAGCACCCTTAGTTACTATATTATATTCCCATATGTTAGTATTTCGTTTCTTTAAGATGTGGATCACCATCTAGGTCGAGATTCTTCCTTTTTTTTTATTTGTGGGGTTTTTCTCTCTAATTCATCCATGGCAGGTCACTTGTGGTGGCAAATGCTGGAGACTGCAGAGCAGTACATTGTCGTCGTGGAAAAGCAGTTGAGATTTCGAGAGATCACAAACCTTTTTGTTTGTTAGAAAGAAAAAGAATCGAAGCTTCTGGAGAACACATATAGGATGGTTATCTCAATGGGCAACTCAATGTTGCTCGTGCCTTAGGAGACTGGCATATGGAGGGATTGAAAGGTAGAGATGGGGGTCCCCTCGGTGCAGAACCCCAACTTATGAAAATAAGTTTAACAGAAGACGATGAGTTTTTAATCATAAGCTGTGATGGTCTCTGGGACGTATTTATGAGCCAAAATGCAGTGGATTTTGCTCGTAAAAGGCTTCAAGAACACAACGATCCAATCATGTGTAGCAAGGATCTTGTTGATGAAGCTCTGAAGAGAAAGAGCAGTTTTTTTTATGTCGTCGTGTACCAGTTGTTAGGACCAATGGAATCCGGATATCTCCACACTGGTATGATATTGTCCACTTTGGGTTTTAACCCTCATGGTTTTGCTTTTGGAACCACCCAAAAGGGCTCATACCGATGGAGATATCATTCCATCTTTATTAACTCATGATCTTTCTCTAGATCTTCCAACGTGGGACTTTGGTTGCAACCCAACACTAACTTAGTTGTTCCTCGTGGAAGAGTACACCAGAACATTTCCACAGAAGGGCTGAAAGAGTTGCAGAGCTTTTTTGGTAGCTTACAGATTTGAGATGGTGGCGAAGGATTCTTATTTCATTTTTCTTACCAATAACCCCGATGATGTATTTTTCCAACTGTAAGACATGCGGCATCAAAATTTCTTTTTGGATTTTTGAAGTCATTTTCTGGTTTGCGTATTACTAATCTCAATTTCTCCAAGTAATTTAAGTGCAAAATCTGCTACTCAATTTTTTATTTATTTATCCCTGTAAATACTGAATTATATCCACCGGTTTTATGATCCAACTTTTTTTTTTACACTGATGCAAGTGCATGTACAATACTCGTGAGAAAACCATTTAGTGAAATTAACATTATAATTAATGTATTTCACATATGAAAAAAGAAGCATGAGAAGGGGGGTTGGAAAAGAACACTGCAAAAAGAAACATAAATTAATCAACTACTAATAATTTACCCAACACATTATGAACTCTTCTATATATTTAATCACTAAATTTCTCCTCATCTTTTCTGGAAATTAAACGCCCTAATGGAGAAGGCAAAGATTAAGCCAAACAGCACAGAAATCCCAACAATGATTAAAGCAACATATCCCACAAAATCGTGTTTAAATCCGAAATAACTTGTAATAAAGTGTTCAACTGTTTCATTGTCCTCTATATTTGACTTAATATCTCCGAATTGTGAAGCAACCAATCCATATAACGTCCAAGAAATTGGACAAATGTAATAATACCATCTCCACCACACCGGAATTCTCTGTTAAACAAGAAGAAAAAAAGATGGAATCGAAATTAAGCCCATTTTCAAAATGAGAAAGAAAGAAGGGGTTCTGATTTCTGAATTGAGTCGTTTTAAATAATAGCAAACGCCACATTGATAAATTCAGTATTTTAGATTTTGTCTAAGAGAAACTTGTCTTCTCTCCACACATGCATTTCAAAAGGATACTATGTATCATAAAAAGTTCATATGAATGATTGTTGATTTCGTTAATTCTTGCAAGAAAATATTGAAGAATACTTACTGTTTTGGGGATGATGAATCCTGAGAAAAGGTTCCACAGAGCATAAAACGCAGAGGAAATAATGGCCGCTATGTTGTGATTCGGGGTAACGGCGACAGTCATCATACCATAGAATGTAAAGTATAGCAAGGTGAAATACATGAAGAAAAGATACCAAAAGAACTTGGAAAATGTCCATTCAAAACCAATCATGGCGTATATAATGACTCCATAGATAAGTGTTTGAATGAGAAGATTCGGAAGTTCAATCACAACCTGTGCAGAACAAAATACATATGATCAAGAATTTGTCTTCTAATTACAGCATTTTTTAAAAATATCTTGTTTACCTGTCCAAAGGCATAGGGTAAAGCTGAGTACATTCCAGCCGCTCTTTCCCGGTAAAATACCGTTCTTTCGACAGCAACAACTGGTTGTACTGATGTAGCATTTTGTACTCCTAGAAAAAGAACAGCAGCATACATTGAACCCATTGCATTGAATATATCCTGCTTTCTTGTCCTGCAATCATATTTGTATATATCATTCAAAAAATATTCTCTTTTTGACATGCTTTCGATTTCGGTTATCTGTTTTACAGAAGATATTCTCTCTTTTTGGCACGCAATGTTGAAACAGGATTGTGACGATGTGCTAACCTTTTCGAGCCAATATCCCAGAAAATCGTGCCAAACATCAGGGCAATAAATGTAGTGAACAGCAATCTAACAGCAGTGTATGGTGGATTTCTCCAATATGACCAGTGCTGTTTCCACAGACAAGCCATGCATTGTGTCCAGAAAGATTGGGCGTAACTTGTTCGAAAGTACAAATCCTTTGAACCAGGAGCTGGTACGCTAAGTTCCTTGATCAAAGCTTTGTTTCTTCTGTGAATTTTTCTCAAAAATTTGGTTACAAGTTCAGTTCAATTTTAACTATTTATGAGCTCACAGATGATGGCAGTGAAGTTTAATTTTTTGACATGGTTTTACCTGTGAAGTTCGGAGTTCTTGTATATTTCTGTGAAATCGACTCCTAAAGCAGCTTCTTGGGCTGTTGAACTGATTTCTAACATCCATGTTGCTGGGTTGTAACCATCTTTGATATTACCCACGCCATTTATTCCCTGTAGAGACGTCATAAATAGAACCCATTCAGTTATGTTACTTTAGTAAGAGTAGAGTTTCAATTTTGAATTGTGTAGTCTGGTGACTTATCAGCTCACCTCAAAGTATTGAATTAGATGAGAAGAATGCCGTCCTAATGGACCAACATATATTTCTTCGCCCCCTCGTTTTAGCAGTAGTAACTGCGTAGATTTATGGCGCTTGATTAGTTTATCCTCGAAAACATATCAAAGAACTTCAAACTAGTCATTTTTATGCTACATCTGGTGATACACAGACCGTTGGATCATACTTCATAGAAAAAGATATACAGGAAAACGATTTACCTCATCAAAAGCATCAAATATATCGATGCTAGGTTGATGGATGGTGCAGACCACAGTTCGACCTGTGTCCACTGTGTTTCTCACAGTTCTCATCACTATAGCAGCAGCTCTAGCATCAAGGCCGGAGGTTGGCTCATCCATGAATATGATTGAAGGATTGGCCACGAGCTCGACTGCAATAGTAAGCCTCTTTCGCTGCTCGGTTGAAAGACCATTCACACCAGGCAAGCCTACAAGTGCTTCTCTCAGTGGAGTGAGTTCAACTAGTTCCATTACCTCTTCAATGAACATCTGCATTCATTGTCACTTTTAGAGTCAGATAAACTTTAGTTTAATGTTCTCTATTTTTTCGTAACATATTTTGTGGGCAGGATGAACCTTTCGTGCTGATGCATCGACCTCAGGAGGCAACCTGAGCCATGCTGAAAACTGCAAGGATTCATGAACCGTAACATGAGGTGAGTGAATGTCGGTTTGCTCACAGTATCCTGATATACGAGCAAATGTTTCTTGCTTCTTCTTATACCCAGATATAATGATTGTCCCGTCAATATATCCACCTGTTTTTCGACCCGCTAATACGTCCATTAGAGTGGTCTTTCCTGCGCCACTGATTCCCATCAGGGCTGTCAAAACTCCCGGCCTAAAAGCACCACTTATGCCTTTCAAAAGCTCTAATCGATTTTCTTGAACACCTTGAGCTTTCATTTCCTGCATGCATAAGCATTTTAGACTAAGCTAGCTTTCAAGTTTAGGCTGAGCTTAGATTTCTTGCGTAGATACTGAATGTACCTGCGGCATTTCCACTGCATAACGGATATCATCAAAAGTGATTGAAAGAGGTTCGAAGGGTAAAATCATCCCCCTCTTCCTATTTGGATCAGCTTCACCGCTGCTTCCGACTCTTGATGATACAGCTCTATATACACCGTCTTCTTTTCCTACATACGTTAGCATTTCATGTATAATTTGTCCATCGTTGAACACAAACGGCTTCCAGAAGCATTTTGCAAGCTAACAACTTACCAGATGTGCTCTTTCTTCTGGATGACAACTCTACAGAATGACCTCTTTTGCTAGCATTCCTCTCTGCTAATGTTTCTTCTGACAGAATAGCTTGAGGTCTTCCAAATGCTGCATCAGATAGTGTAATTTTTTTCAAATAAAGGAGCCAAAGGATGAAATTAAAACACATGATAACATACATATTTAAATGAAACAAGCGCTTACGGTTGAGATAGGTTAGAGCTAAGGTGACTAAGAAATTGAATAGGAAAGTATATCCGATGATTGCTCCCACACCTATCCAGTACCATCGTGCTTCTGGAAAAATCCCTCTAGACTTCAGGACTGATATGCCAACTGATTCTGTTGAGCCATCAGGAACCTGCAGCACAAATTGTCATCATTGGTTAAGTTTTTACCAAGTTAATCTTCTTGAACCCTCCTTAAGCGCCACATGATATGAAAGATTCTCACATGTCTCCAACTCTTTCCAAGAAATTCGTTCACCGCTATGGCATTTTGTCCATACATCAGAGGCGAGGTCCAGTATCCCCATATCCACCATTTCTTGATATCATCTGAGAGAAAAGTATAGTCTCTTGTGAAAAATTCGTTATCACAAGTAATATGTTGGATTCTTGAAAAGACCCCATTTTTGTACCTACCTCTGGATAAAATGAATCCTCCTAAGACAAGAACTGTGATTAATGCACATGATCCGAATGTGTTTGCAACAATAATATTTCTTCCTAATGCCCCCACGAAACGAAAGAGCGCAGAGGCCATCTGGTTGACACATATGAGCAGAAGCAAGTGTTTGAAAAACCTGTCATTTGCAAGAAACATTGAGATGATACAAGAAAAACGTCTCCTTTTTTTCATAGTAAACTGACAACTGTTTTTACCTTCCCACATCATAATCATATCCTGTGGCATAATAAGTTATAACAACCCAAATGATAACCTCAACTAATGTGACAGGAATTTTAAGGATCCATGATGGCAGAGAGTATGCCCAAGCGGGGAAAAAAAGAAGGTCCCGTTGCTTATAAAATACAGGAAGTTTCAATATACTGAGAGCAAGTTCCGAGAATCCATTGAACATAATCATGATCAGTGCGAAAAAGAGAGCTCCCATGTAGACTCCACCGTCTGTTTTTGTGTTCTTATGCATTTCAGTTCGTAGAAATACTGTCATGGATATCAAAGCCATGAGAATAAGCTGCAAACATGGAGTAAATAACTCGTTATATATTGTTATATTGAATATAAATGCTTGAAAAAAGTTTAAGGCTTAACAATCTTACTTGAGTCATCTTGAATATGTAGACGAAAGAATTTCTTTTCATAAGAAGGAATTCTCGAGATACACAAGCTTTTAGAACCTCTTTCTTGCTAACGCCGTATTTAGCAGTGGTTAAGGCAGCAGGATGGCTCTTCTCTTTATCGAAAGGAACAGCGAGCTCGTCTCCTAGCTTCCTACCGACATGAAATGACTGAAACGCTTCGGAAAATTCTTTATCAGAAACGTAAATATAAGGCTCGTTCTTATGTATCCAGTACTGCTCTTGATCTTTCTTTGATGTCACCTATGACGTAAAAAATGTACCCATTTTTTCAAGAATATTGGTTATATATAGATAAGAATGAGGAATCAAGAAAGTAGATAAGAGATATACTTCTTGCAAGAAATCTGCTACCCCTTTTCTTTCAGGACATCTGAATCCCATATGTTCGAAGAATTCTAATATGTTTTTTCGTGGCCCTTGATACACTATATGCCCATCTGATAGGAGAATTATGTCATCAAATAAGTCATAAGTTTCTGGTGCAGGCTGAAGGAGTGAGATCAAAGCAGTTCCTTGTAGAATATGGATGGATTGCCTTATCGAATCCACGATCTGGTACGTAGTTGAACTGTCTAAACCTGTCGATATCTCATCCATAAACAACGCTCTTGCTGGTCCAACCATCATCTCTCCTGAATTACATGTTTATGAAACACGTGAATTCACTAAAATTGAGCTACAAGCTTCTTAAAATTTCATTTAACTGGCTTTACCTGTTGTCAGTCTCTTTCGTTGTCCTCCTGAAATCCCTCTAACCATTTCATCTCCAACCAAAGTATCCGCGCATATCTCAAGCCCCAGTATCTGCAAAAGGTAGTCGTTATTCAAAGGCATCCTTCTTGCCGAAGGTACTTGAATTTCAAGTTGTTACCTTAAGGATGTAATCTGTCACTACGCTTGCTTCCTGCCCTTCAATAGATGAAGCCTGTATAAAACGATTAAAAAACCCGGTAAATTCTGTTGTCACGGACTAGAAATATAAATTTTCTAATTTTTCTACGAAGTTATATAACCTTCATGAAAATATCAATATCAGGATCTGGTTTAATGTTTGCCTCCTTCTCTCTTCTTGACAATTCTGCTAGCATTTCTGCAAGTTCCAGACAAAATAATTCGGTCATCCTAATCTTCCGAGATAAATTTTCCAGTTCCGGAGTACACATGGTAGTTTGACATACCGTAACGAGCTCCAACTCCTTGACATCTTGCTGAAAAAGCCAGTGTTTCTCTAACTGTCAATTCACCTATGTGCAGATCATACTGGCTTATGTAAGCAGATGTTCTTTGTGGCACAAACTCTGTCATTTCACTACCGTTGTACGTTACTTTTCCCGATGCCTGTGAATTCAGCAAGAATTTTAGGTACTTAGAGATGAAAATTAATTCTTTATCCTCCCAAATTCAACATCATTTTCTTTACTTTTAACTCCGGATCAAGTTTTCCAGCCAAAGCTAGCAGCAATGTCGTCTTGCCGGAACTTGGTGGCCCTAAAAGCAGTGTCATTCTGCATAACCCAATCAATCAAATCGATAATGATACGAATCGTAGATGGGATTCATGATACTGAAATGACAGGAAGAACTTAGCGTTGCAAACTTGTATATTGGAAATTGGAAGCTGACAAAGTTTCCAAGAATCAATTTACTCACCTTCCTGGTTTGATGATGCCACTAGCATCATGAAGAATAGGCAATGGTTTTTTTCGGCTTGGCAGAATACGAAGACAGCTCAAGAATCCCTTTACAGAAATAGAGACAAAATTCAATCAAGTGCAATAGACAAAGCTGATACGCATCAAGTTAGAGCTGAATTGACCTCTAAGATGTTGACAGTGAAGTTGAATACAGTAGGCAAAGCTCTACTGCCAACATAAGCTTCCGCATCGATGCTCAAATGCTCGAACCGGACTTCAATGGTGGGAAACTCAAGACCAACTCTGAATCAATACAAATTATCAAAATCAGCTGAATCAGAAGAAAAGAAAGAAACAAGTAATGATTTTTACTTCCTGATCACCTATCGATTCGTTCTTTGAGCTTCAACAAGAACTTCTCATTCCCTTCCTCTACTATCTTCAATAGCCTTTCGACAAGATTCTTCCTTTCTACTAATCCAAGATTCTTGATATCGATTTCTCTTGATAGGCCTTCCTTTTCTTGAAGTATTCCTCTTCGTATCCGAAGATACGTCGGAAGTTTCTCTATTGCAGCCCATTTCAATGCTTCTTCATCATCTGCTTCAAGCGAAGATCTCGAAAAAACTTCTAATCCAGTGTTCCTCCATATGTTTGAACTGCTTATACGAGCGCTGCTGACTCGAAAAATGTCGCCACCTTCCATCAATATTGATGCAGCAAGAAAAGGCGAAAACAATGGCTGATAATTTACATACTGTGACGAACTACTGTTTCCATTCTTGAATTCAAGCTACAACAGATTCCATGGTTCTTTTTATAGGTAACAGACAAGAAAATCCGAAACTAGTTGGATTTTATATGTTTCTTGAAATTATTTTTGCGAGGGAATTTGATTCTTTGAATCATATATTACGTTATATGGACCACCAAATGGTAAGTCTCGTGCCCACAAACCTTTGGACAGGAAATATATCTTGGAAAACGTAGAAATCGATTATTTAAATCAAATGTCAAAAAATAAATATATGTTACCTATTCAAAAAAATTATTTAATATTTATTTGAAAATTAAAAATAAAAAAAGCAAAAACTTATTTGAGACGATCTCACGGGTCGTATTTTGTGATACGGATATCTTATTTAGGTCATCCATGTAAAAGTATTGTTTTTTATGCTAAGAGTATTATTTTTTATTGTGAATATCGATATGATTGATCTATCTCACAGATAAATATTAGTAAAATCATCTCACAATACAACTATCGAAAAAAAAGTCAACGTAACCTGCTATATTGTATTGATAATGGATGATGATAGGATAGATGTGATGCAATCTCAAGTGGTGAGAAATAAAAAAGATTCTTGACTGGGTTAACTCAACAATTCCACGTCTTTGATATTTCAAATTTTACATGTAATATAATATAAGGAAATATTATAAATCTAAATTATTAATATTATTTTAATTATATTACATATAAAAAAATAATCTATACTATATATTACAAAATTAATTTTGGTGAAATCATTTTCAAGTTTCAAATATATCCTTTTTTTAATTAATTTATAATTTCTTTGATGCAAATTTTATTTAGAAAAAAATAATTATTTATCAAAAATTATATAAGGTACTTATTCAAATTTATCACTAAAAATATAATATACACACAGAACACATATGTCTCGATGCACTAATATAATCTACTTACATCTACTAATTAATATATATATATATATATATATAATAATAATAATAATAATAATAATATATATAATTGTAATAACAACCTCACCTCGATCGGGCCCATAAAAATTGAAGTTGTTATTGCCTCGCCTACTTTTAGGTTAGTTTGTTAAATTTTGAAAAGCAAATTAATTTGATAGAGATTCATAAAAATACAATAAATTGATTTAAAAAAATCCTAAATCAAATGGAAGTGTTTTTTTTAAAAAAAAAATAAAATTAAGCGATGCACATGTTTGGAGACACAAAAAGATTTCTTTCTTCTTAAAAATGTTTGAAAACTCTAAAAAAAAAAGTGATTATATTTTTTTTTCTACATGATTTGTGAAGGAGAAGTTTTAGATTATATTTTGAGGTTGAAAAATTCTCTTGACATATAGAAAGAATTTAGTAGGATAAGAGATTTTCAAAGAAAGTGAAGATATTTTATAAAAGAGATAATTATATTTTCGGTTTGGTAATATAATTTTTTTTTATTTTTGATCATGAAAAAAATAATTTGTATTTTATTCTTTTTACATTACCTGTTTTATTTTTCTTTTTTTTTAGTCGTGTTAACGGTACACTTGCAATTTAGTTCAGTAATTTGCATGTTTTTTTTTTCATTTTTGGTCATATTAAAGCTGAATTTGCATTTTTAGTCTTGTAACTCAGTATTTTTTTCATTTTTATTTTTTTACCAGAGTCTATCGTGTTTCTTTCCAAATAATATTTAAAAAAATCACGACACATATGCAAGTTTACTTCCAAAAATTCATGTCAGCAGCTACGTCCCCATATAAACAATTTCGGCAGACAAGACAAACTCCGATAAAAAATGGACAAAAAATGAAAAAAAAAAAAACAAAATTCAAGCTAAAAGACTAAAAATATAAATTCATCCTTAACATGACCAAAAATGAAGAAAAAAATGCAAGTTAAAAGACTATAAAATACAAAAACATCATTAACATGATAAAAAAATTGCAAGTTACGAAACTAAAAATGCAAATTTATTTTTTACAAAACCAAAAGTAAAAATCAACAAATACAACTGATTAATTCATTACTTGTTAAAAATATCGAATTCCAATGTGAAATATACTATATTTATACAAATTCTCTTTATTAGGGATATGTTTCTTTTCAAGATCACATAATATAATAGGTGAACTGCAGAAAATAATTATAAGTTACGTGAATTCTTCGCATCACACATGAATTCTCCACGCTCTTTGATTTCTTTGTCTGCTAAAGAATAAACAATTTGATCGAGAAAGAATATTTTGTGATATCCTTCAATGAAAATGGTCTGTAAGATGATTATTACGATGTCATGGATGATGAATATATATACGATCGATTCAAATCAAAACATGGGGTTTGAGTCATATATATTTGAATTTGAAATATGTGGTAATAATAATATATACGATTTATTTAATTAAATTTTTAATCTTAATTATATATTTATCTCATTACGATTTTGGTCATTTGTCAGCTTTCAGTCTTTGTCATATATCTTTGAATTTTTGATACTTTTAATCATTATTCATTGAAAATATTGATTAGACAGACATTACACACGTCAGCGGCACGTCTAAAAAAAGACCAAGATTGTAAAAAAATAATTTAAATCTCCTACAACCATTTTATTGAACCTAACCAAACTCTTGAAAATACATGTATTTAGTATAACACTTATCTCATCTCATCATGTAATCAATTTGTCCTCTACCTGTGGAGAATCTTTCTCCTTGGAAAAAGAATGAATGACTTTGTGTTCAAAATATAAAAAATAAAATAATGAATCAAGGTGTAATTGTAAAATGATTGTAAATAAAAATAAAAATATAAAGGTAAAATAAATAATTTTAAACTTGAAAATAGCATCAAGATTAGAGAAATTGGAATCAAGATTTGCCAATAAGACAAAACATCTTTAAAAAATAGATACTTGTTCTATAATTAATACTCTTCCCATTTCCCACAAAATGCAGAGAGGTCAAACATTTCGCTCGCTAAATGCCACAATAAATTAATAAATATATAAGCAGGTTTCCCAATATATATATATATATACACACACACACACGAGCGCAATTTTTTTAAATTTTTTATTATTATCAGAATTAATAAAAAAATACCAACCAAATAAAAGATACCCTAAGCACAAATTATAAGACATTTTAGGATCATTCTCTCATAATTTAATTTTTAGTTTTTGAAAATTTTTCAAGAAACAATTTCTTGTGACATGCACACAAAATATTTTATTTTATTTTCTAAAGTCACACAATATATTAAATCTCAAACATTTTTTCCGACAAAAATATTCCAACCATTTTGATTATAATATCTTAAGGCTATATTTGGTGTGTAGGATAGGATAACTAATTGGATTGATGACAAAACTTAAGGTAAAGATATATAATGTGTAGTGATGAAGAATATTTTGTTTGGTAAGATTTTAATGAGTATGATAAATTTTACATTTTTTGTTGTTGAGACAAAAATACCCTAAACTGATATTGATGACAATTTGGTATATAAAATGATATTTGTAGCAATGTTTTCAAAATCATGTGTTCAGCTATTAATAAATAAATATTTTATAAAATTTTAAATTATAGATTATGTATTTATCTGATAACTTATTTTTTTAATAAAAATTAATATGATTTTTCATTTTATCTCATTTTTTTCTCTATTTTTTCAAGCGCAGACGATGATACGTGGATTTCTATTTATTTTTTCTCTATTTTTTAAATTTTATTTAGTTTCATATGAAATTATTTATGTGATGTGTGTGCAAATAAAAAAATATATATAAACCATCAATTGTGGGTAAAATGGTAATTTACTTTATATTTTAGGAATTGGATTATCAATCCTCCCAAAACAATGAGATGTCTTTTCACCCAAATATTTTTTTTTTATCATGACTTTCTTGATTAATTGGACCAATAAAAAATGAGATAAACATGTGTTTAAAAATCTATCATTTGTTTATCACCCATACCAAACATACCCTAAGTCCCATGCCCATTGCCTCTCCAAAATCTGTAATTATTATATAAAAATTACATTAATTATTTGTAAATAAAACTGTTGAGAACTAAAAATAGTAGTTGGGAAAAAGTTTTTTTTAAAAAAAAACGTAAAATTAATTGTTGATTTATACATGTGTACTAGATCCCCATGAATCCACATAAGATTTGTCGGCTCCACAGTCAACTTTATTTGTCTTAAATTAATATATATAGATTCACGCATCCTACTCTAAACACAACATTAAACAATTTCTGCAGAAATCTCTCGTAATTTTCAAAATAAAATTATTTAGCTGACATTTTGAGAATCTTTTTTCTTTAAAAAAAGGAAAATATCATATTATGCTAAAGATTTACAGATTTTAAGTATTACTGATTATGAGTTTAGGTCCATAGGTTGTTGAAAAATGGAATTATCTAATGTATTTTAAAACCAACCTAGTTATGTTTTTTTATTTATTTAATTATTAAAGTGGGAAGAGAATATGAGTGGTAATAATTAGCCAACCACTCACACACACAAGTCACAACTTTATTGTTATTATTTTATTAATTAATGATGATTATTCTTTAAATATACCTATGATTGGCGATTATTATGTAATTAACATTAATTTAAGAAAGAAAATTGGGAAAACTTTTGGAAAGGAGAATATTTTTTGTTGCATTAGAGTTTTAGATGCCTTTATTTTAGGAGGAATCTTATTTATTACTTTATCAATAAATACCAATGACATTATGCTTTTGGAATTTAGAAACAAGAATTGAAAATCAATTTCTTGCCTTGTTCTCGAAATATGAGGTTGCGCATTTTCTCATCAATAATGCATAACAAGATATGTTGCTCGAAATACGAGGTTGGACAAGGTTAAACTTATTACAAAGGACGTTCTCCTATATCTATTTATAAAACTCGGACTCAGACCCAAACCCTGTGTTACACCCGAGCTCGAGGTTAGTCAATACTGACATTGTTTTACAATCATACAATTGAAAACAACAAGCCGCGTATATCAAAATTTAGCCAACCAGTATATATATCATAATCGACATTGTCTTTAAAACATAAAAACATCTAAATACATGAAATGAAATAATTTGCGAAAACGTCTTACAACTTGAATTAAAATAAACGCAACAATCTTCAGGGGTCGCCTTTGTCACTAGCCCCAAAATTCCTCTTGTTCCTCTTCATCAACTTGTTCTTCGGACTTATCTGGGGAAGGAGAGTAAGAATGTGACTCATATGGCTGTCACTCAACAAGTGGGGTTCATTCGAGTACATACATAACAAACACATGATCTTCGAAAAAAATTATATCTTACATAACATAGTCCGTATAACATATATCATGAGCATAAACATAAACATCAAATTGGGATAAATACTGAAATTTCTCTACTTTCCATGTTTTACTAATATCAGTCCCTAATTTTTACTCCTATAAAAGGGTTATGCCATATAACAGTTACAATCACGCCGTGTAAGGGCCATAAACTTATCGCATGTTGGGATTCCACCCATATCATGTTGAATCCTCGTGTATTTATTGAAAACTTAGAATATTATGTATTATTTAATAGTTTTGAATTTATTATTTTTACGAATTCAAAAATATTTTTTTATACATGCCTATAATTAAATAAATAATTATATGTCAAAAATCGTGGTTCTCACACTCGAACCCAATGGAAACTCCACATCATATGAACCAATATTTGCAAATGAAATTTGAGAGAATAGTTTTGACCGAACTTGGATCATCCTTGTATAATTTACAAGAGTACATGTAATGTAAGAACATATGATGGGAACTAAAAACAAGAGTAATTGAGCTCTAACTCAATAAAATTGCATTATTTTTTGTTACTATTTTTATAATGTTGTGACTTAATTCTAAAAACACATTTACTAAGTTTTGAACTATTAATATTTGTACCTAAAGATTAGAAGGTGTCTCATTAATTTTTTTAAAAGGAAGAAAATATATTTATATTTTGGACGTTTACCATGATGAATTATTTTGTCTCCATAATAAAATATCTATCTACATCTCTTACCCCGAGAGAGTTTTTTTCCTAATATATTATCTGCTCATGAATTTTCATGTGATTTCTCCTAAATTTCATATCAAGTAATTATATCAATAATTTTAAAAATAATTAAACATCACCTTTATTTTAATCATTACATTTTTTCAAGTTTTTTCTATTCGTTATACTTCAAAATTCAGGTGTATATTCTTTTTGATTAACAATTAATTCATACACTTAATTCTGTTCCTGTTGGAACTTTTTAAGTTCGCAATCATGATTTTGATGATAACAAAACTTGTTAATTGTGTTACTAATAATCTACCTTAGTGTGCAGCATCTAGGATCACTCACGGGATGTTGACATCGCAAATTGAAGACTCAAATGATCGCACAAAATGAATCAGTCTAATAGATTACGTCAATTGAGCAGTCCAGCTGATTGTCCAGTTGATAGGTGGTTCAGTAGGAGAACCTCAGAAGCCTGGCCAGCCGAAGGAGTGTTCAACTGATGAAGAAACACAGCTGATCAGTCCAACTGAACAAGAGTGAAATCAGTTCCACTGACGAGTCAGCTGATTTCACCAGCCCAACTAAAAAATCAGTTCAACTGACCAGTTCGAAGCATCAATCAGAATCTTTAAGTTATGGATGAAGACAAACTCTCTCAAGTGGAATCCAGTTGTACGTGAAGGTACAAAGCCATTATCCAGTCAAAGGACAATAATGGATGTTGCATCAGATCATTAAAGACAAAACGTTTCAGAAGGGCAGTCGAAAAGTCGAGACACAAATTCCAAGAAACGAATTCAAGATGCAACGGATACAACTTATGATTCTCACTGTACGATCAATTTTCCCGCTTATATAAAGAGAAGATCAGTGAAGACTCAAAAACAACAACCACAACAAGAACAAGAATAATAAGTGAAAAAGTTTTAAGCATATACGAGAGAAAAGAAAGGGCACGCTCATTGCACATCAGCTTTCAGAAGCAATCAGCCAAGAGGGAACTCTTCACAGTTATATCAGCTTAGATTAGAAGCCTATTTCCCTCAGTGTGTGAGAACATCCTTGTTCAGTTCTCACACACAAATACTTTCATTCACTCAAATACAGTCTTGCATAAATACGTTAAACTTGTGTATGTAGTCTTTCTCACATAGACATTAAAGAAGTGTTGACTTGAATGTGCTGCCTTCAGTCTAGTCTAGAAGTTCAGTTTAGGCAGTGGTGTAAGTCCTAGTTGAGCGGATTTGTACAAAGAGTTGTATAAATCAAAGTCTTCTAGTGGATCTTACCAGAGGCGGTAGAAGCGGTGACGTAGGAGCAGTTGAAGTCTCCAAGCATTCATAAACATATCTTGTGTATTTAACTGTTTAACTATTGTTTTCAAATTGTTTGGATCAGTTAGAGTATCCGTCAGTTCAATTGTCTCCATAACTGAACTGATGAATGCAAAAATTAATATGTCCCTTTTCGGTTATTCGGTTTACATAAGATACAATGTTTTCTAATATAACAGTCTTCTTCACGAAGGATTATTTCGAGTTTCTTCCGCTTGGTTTTCAACCAAACTCGATTTAATTCATCAGTGTTTATATTCTTAGAACACGAGCTATTGCAGCTCATTGGAGAATATTTTGTTTGAAGCATCCTAAAGATGCCCAACAAACGATCCTTCAGTTCCAAATGTAAAATAGATATAATATATATAATATAATATGTAGAGAAACCGAGTAAGACTTAAAAAAAATGGAGTTAGACCCGAAGCGTAAACGACTCAAATAAACAAAATAAGAAGACCGTAGGAAAAAATACGCAAGCAACAAAGATATTAATCAAAACCAAATCCATCGACGAAAAAGAAACATAGAAATTAGATATGATGATATGATTGCTGAATTTGATTGAAGAAAGAAGCAAGAAAAATAAAATAAAAAGATGAAAAAAATACTGAAAGATTCAAAAATCATACTGAAAGAAACTAAATATGATTGTTTTAAATGATAGATAAGTTGTGAAATAATATTTGTTATTGAATAATTTGTGAAAAATTATATGTATACACTCATTTGCAAATTTAGAATCAATATTCATAGTGTACTTAAGTTTGTTACCCACGTGCAACGCACATGATTTGCTACTAGTACATATAAATATATGACTTCTAATTGTAAATTTTCTAATATACATTTGTTCATTTAATTTAATAAATTAAATGAATAATTTTTTATTTTTTTAATTCATTATACATCTTAATTTATTTTGGACATTAATTCATATTGAATTCATCAATTTATGATAGATCTAAATTAATTGTGGCGATGAAAATCAAACCAGCAGATCCTTCGTTAAAAACAGTAGACAAATGAAAAGCAGAACTTAACATATTGATAAACCAGAAGCAGTAATCAGTTTTAACTGAATAGAAAATCAGAAGAAGCACTAAGTTTATCAAACGGATATAGAATCAGAAGCAGAAGATATGACTTAATGGGATTTAACATCTTGACGAAATCAGCCTTAAATGTTACCGTTACTTTACCTAGTACAAGTATTAATTGCAGCATTAATTACTGTACGAAGTCATTTAATACGCTTTACCGATTTTAGTATAAAACAAGACTGATTGTTCTGAAGCTTTTCTGCAGGAACTCATTTCGTTAATAAATCTGATTATATCAGAAGACAGGAGACAATATCTGATTATAGACGTTGGACTCAAGTTACTTATATATATGGAATAAACCCATATAGAAGACACAGAGATCTGACGTTTTCGAGCAAATCGCGAATCGTTAAATATCTTCTAGCTCAACTATTAGAAAAGCAGCACACACTTCATAGTATATATCAAATCTGATTGAGATTATCTTGTGCTATTGTTTCTTACACTCTTTAAGACCACTCAAATATTTATATCTTGTTGAGAAGAGTTTGTAATCTGGAAAAGAGTCTTTTCCAGAACATCACTGTATTGTATTTCAGTTGTGTTGAGAAGCTGAGAGTTTCAATAGGCAAAAGGTAAGCCCTGCTGAAGTGGGTGTATACAAGTGTTATACTGTAATATCCAAAGTCTTTTAGTGATACCTTCTGGAAACAGAAGAAGGGGAGACGTAGAAGATCTTATCTTCGAACTTCCATAAACAACTACTGTCTACTGCCTCATGTTATTTACTGTTTTCACTTACTCCATCGGATTGTTTCCACACTCATTGTTGTAATCTGCAGGAAGTATACACAACAAGACAA
This sequence comes from Primulina tabacum, assembly GCF_025594145.1. Lineage (NCBI taxonomy): Eukaryota > Viridiplantae > Streptophyta > Magnoliopsida > Lamiales > Gesneriaceae > Primulina > Primulina tabacum. The sequence continues at coordinate 970,060 of NC_134564.1, forward strand.
GCCATTATCTCTAGCAGGATTTTAGCATCTTCTTTACCTAAAAAGGTTTGAGAAAAAGGAGTTGAGTTTATTCACCCCCCTCTAAACTCTACATCGATCCCCAACAATTGGTATCGGAGTATGTTAGTCTTGTTCGAGAAAATCTACAACAGATGGCACACTTCAGCAAGGTCCCTATGTTCTCTAAAGAAGACTTTGACGACTGGAAGATTAGAATGCAAGCTCACCTTGCAGTGCATGATGATGACATATGGTATGTCATCACAGATGGTCCACTGAAGATATTAAAGCCTAACACAGATGTTGCTGTTACCGATGGTGCACCACAGATGGTTGAAAAACCAAGAAGTGAATGGACCAGTGAAGATAAGAAGAAGGCCAATCTTGATAATGTTGCAAAGGACATACTGTATAAAACTCTTGATAAGAACACCTTTAGCAAGATCAAAATGTGTTCTACTGCAAAAGAAATATGGGAGAAGCTCATTCAAATATGTGAAGGAAATGAGCAGACGAAAGAAAATAAAATGTCTGTAGCAATGCAGAAGTTTGAGAATTTAAAAATGAAAGCTGGTGAAATTCTAAATGAGTTTGATGAACGTTTCAGCAGCTTGGTCAATGAGCTGGCGGCTCTGGGTAAAGAGCATAACAATAGAGAAATAGCACTCAAGATGATGAGAGCTCTACCCAGAGAATGGGATGTAAAGACTATGACCATAAGAGTCTCTAAAGACTTGAACAAGTTGGAGTTACACGACTTGTTTGCTGATTTAAAGGCCTATGAGTTTGAACTAGAAGTGAGAAGCGGAGAAGAGTCCTCATTAAATCAACCTACCAAGGCTCTTGCTGCTACAGTTACTGCTGCTACCCCTACTGCAGTTATTCCAAGTGCATCACTTACTATTGCTGTTGAAAGTACCTCTGACAGAACTGCTGAACAACTTAGCAACGATGCAATGTCTTTATTTGTGAAGAAATTCTCAAGATTCATGAAGAAAAATCACAGAGCCTACCAGAATCCTAATCGGAATTTTAGAAAGGAATCATCATCTGGTGATATGGAATGTTTTAACTGCGGAAAGATTGGGCACTTCATTGCTGATTGCCCAAAGCCCAAGAAAGATGATTAAAAGAAGAAGGACCACAAGCGAAATGATAAGAAGTCCAGAAGAGATCGTAAAGCTATGGTCGCTGAGGAAAGCAAGTCCAAGTGGGCGGAATCTAGCTCTGAATCTTCTGAAACAGAAAGTCAATCCAGTGACAGCGATGCAGAAGAGACTAAATGTCTCATGGCAGATACTGAATCAACCTCGACATCTGGAGAGGTATTTGACTTTGACTCTAATGAATTCACACGAACTGATTTGGTTAATGCACTGCATGACATGATGGAAGAGTACCCGAGACTTTCTCAATCATTAAAGGAAGTTAAGAGTGAAAATCAAAAATTAAAAGATCATATCAGTAAGTTTACTTGCTTGCAAGAAAACAGCTGTAATGATCTAAAAGTTGAGATAAATAAGTTGAAAGCCGAGAATGAAAGAGTAAATGCAGAATACCAGACTATGAGATCTGAGAATCAAAAGCTTTCACTACTGGTAAATGCATGGAACAAATCTTCTATTTCTTTGGAGAAGATGCATGAGTTACAAAGACTATTGGAGACAAGAGTGGTCTCGGTTTCAGTAACAATGAATGCACTTCTGAAATGACAAAGGGAAATTCATTCACTTTGTTAAGTCCAGTGTGGTATATGAACCAGAAGTACCAACTGTTAGAGTTGAAAAGCCTGTAAATCATACGAACAGAAGGAACCATTATGGTCTGGGTTATATTAAACCTAAGAGCAGAATTAACCAGAGTGCTGGATCTAGTAGAAGATTCAACTCAGGAGAACAACCCTCTATGAAGGTTAGAAACTACCAGTACTATAATTGTAGACCTGTTCAGAAGAGATACAGACCAGACAACAAAAACAGAAGGAAGAACAACTTTCTAAAACGCATACTATTAGAAATAACAGACCTCCCATTGCACACACCCCTGTGGATACTCGAAGTACAAAATCTCCAAAGATTGTACAAGTGCGGATTCCTAAGCGACTGATAAGGCTTGGACCCACATAGACTGGGTACCATTTACTAAAATTTGTGTTTGCAAGAAGATAAGAAGAAAACCAAGATCAGCAGCTCTATATGGTATCTGGACAGTGGATGTGCCAGACATATGACTGGACAGAAGAATCTACTATCAGAAGTAATGAGTTGTACTGGACCAAAAATAACCTTTGAGGACAACTCAAAAGGTAAAACCGTGGGTAAGGTTAAGATTATCAATGGTAATATTATCATAAATGATGTGCTCTTAGTTGAAAATCTTTGTTTTAACCTGATCAGTATCAGTCAACTGTGTGACAATGGTTATTTAGTAGCTTTTCAGAAGCACACTTGCACAGTTAAAGATGCAAATGACTCTATGGTATTAACTGGGAAGAGGGAAGACAACACCTACAGAGTATCATGGAATATAAATCATGTTAATGTTCCCACATGTTTAGTTGCATCTCTCAGTGATAAACAATGGTTATGGCACAAAAGATTAAATCATCTAAATTTCAAGTCGATTAGTAATCTCAAGAAACAGAATTTAGTTCATGGTTTACCTGAAATTAGCTTTGTTAAGAATCATGTTTGCACTGCATGTCAACGTGATAAACAAGTAAGATCTAGCTTCAAGAATAAAGGTAGTAAATCAACATCAAGATGTTTAGAATTATTGCATATGGATTTATTCGGTCTAATCCCTATCATGAGCTTAGGGGGAATGAAGTATACTCTTGTTGTTGTTGATGACTTTTCTAGATTTTCTTGGGTAATATTTCTTGCTGGAAAAGATCAAACCAGTAGCCTCCTGATCAAGCTTCTGAAAAAGATTCAAAATGAAAAATCAGTTTCCATCATTAAAATCAGAAGTGATCGGGGTACTGAGTTTACTAACAGAGTTCTTGAGTCATACTTGGATGAACAGGGAATACATCATGAATATTCAGCTGCCAGAACGCCTCAACAAAATGGAGTCGCTGAGAGAAGAAACAGAACTCTTAAAGAAGCAGCTAGAACAATGCTAGCAGATACAGACATCTCTCAGCGCTTCTGGGCAGAAGCAATCAATACAGCTTGCTATACTCAAAATAGGACTATGATAAACAAAAGACATAATCAGACTCCATATGAAATATGGAAAGGGAGTAAGCCTGATGTATCTTATTTTCATGTATTTGGTTGCAGATGCTTTGTGCACAATAATAGTAAAAATTAGTTGTCTGCATTTGATTCAAAATCAGATGCTGGACTATTTCTTGGATATTCAGCAGTAAGCAAAGCATTTAGGATTTTCAATAACAGAACTCTCAATGTTGAAGAATCTATTCATGTTATATTCGATGAAGATAGTAGTACTCCTGAAATTTCTAACAAATCAAATCTGAGCAACAGGTTAGACAGGATTCATCCGGAATTGGACAGTGAAGATGACACAGAACCAAGAGTTAAGGATACTCAAAATCCATAACCAGACATCCCTGTGGTGGAACCAGTAGAACAGACACAGGATGTGCCAGAACCAGTAGTTGATATTTCAGCACCTACTACTGCTTTGACTGAACATGATCCAAACTCCTTAAATCAGGAAGAAATTTCTTTAAACCCTTTTATTTGGAGAAAATCTCACCCTCCATCCTTGGTTATTGGAAATCCAGCAGCCCATTGAGAACTAGAAGACAAATGCTTAATGAATATATGCATGCTGCTTTCATTTCTCAGGATGAACCAAAGAAAATTGAAGAAGCTCTTCTGGATCCCAGCTGGATTGAAGCAATGCAAGAAGAGCTAAATCAATTTAAAAGAAATGAAGTATGGTTTCTGGTACCTAGGCCAACTCATCAAGCAGTCATTGGTACTCGATGGGTATTCAGAAACAAACTAAATGAAGAAGACAATGTAGTCAGAAATAAAGCAAGACTGGTGGCTCAAGTTTTCAGACAAGAAGAAGGAATAGATTATGATGAGACCTTTGCACCAGTAGCAAGGCTTGAAGCTATCAGAATATTTTTAGCTTTTGCTGCCTTCAAAAATATTAAAGTCTATCAGATGGATGTGAAGAGTGATTTTCTAAACAGACTACTGCAAGAAGAGGTTTACGTCGAACAACCACCAGGTTTTATCGATCACTTCTCACCTCACCATGTCTTTAAATTACATAAAGCACTATATGGTTTGAAACAGGCACCTAGAGCATGGTATGACACTCTTTCACAATTTCTGGTTAATCATGACTTTACTATCAGCACTGTTGATAAAACTTTATTCACATTCACCAAAAATAAGCATATTCTTTTAGTTCAGATTTATGTTGATGACATCATCTTTGGGTCAACCAACCCCAAGCTGTGTGAAAAGTTTGCTAAGTTAATGCAGGATCAGTTCGAAATGAGCATGATGGGAGAATTAACATTCTTCCTAGGATTGCAGATCAAGCAACTGGAAGCAAGAATCTTTATAAATCAGGCTAAGTATACTAAAGAACTACTGAAGAAGTATGGCATGGAAACATGCTCTGCTTCTTCTACTCCAATGAGCTCATCTATTAAACTTGATAAAGATGAAAGTGGAATTTCAGTAGAAGTAACTCAGTATCATGGTCTTATTGGCTCATTATTATATCTTACTGCCAGCAGACCAGATATTATGTTTGTTGTCTGTATTTGTGCAAGATTTCAGTCTAACCCTAAGCAATCACACTATATTACTGCGAAACGCATTCTGAAATATTTAAAGGGTACTCAAAATATCGGCTTATGGTATCCTAAGGACTCATCTTTCAATCTTATTGGATATTCAGATGCTGACTATGCATGTTGTAAACTGGACAGAAAAAAGCACCAGTGGTCTTTGTCAATTTTTTGGTGATAGGTTGATCTCATGGTTTAGTAAAAAGCAGACTTTCATAGCTACGTCTACTGCAGAAGCAGAATACCTTGCTGCTGGAAGCTGCTGTTCTCAATTGCTTTGGATACAACAACTAATGGAATATGGAGTTCAAGCTTCTGAATCACCCATATTCTGTGATAATACCAGTGCTATATCTATTAGCATAATCCAGTACTACATTCCAGAACGAAGCACATAGATATCAGACATCATTTTAACAGAGACCATGCGCAGAAGAAGAACATTCGTCTGGAATATGTCCTTACTGATCAGCAAGCAGCAGATATCTTTACTAAACCTCTGCCTGAGAATAAGTTTTCTTACTTTCGAAATATATTAGGTATAATTGATTTAACTTGATTTTATTAATGTTATTATAAATTTTGTGTTAACTATGTTCTATTTGCAGAAGAATAAGAAGACAATTTAAGATAAACACTGTTATTTCATCTTGAGTGTAATCGAAACCAGGTTACAGTACACAATTGAGTATCTACAGAATCCTGCCACTCAGAAATCCAGTTATTCAACTCATGACTCCTAATCCTTTTAAAGGACTATGTGCTGGAAATTTTCTCAAGAAGATGTCACTCCTTCCAAAGCATCATCTGAAGCAGAACTCTGTCAGTAGCAAGCTCAGAGACGTGATCAACCTCAAACTCCCGTTTGTACTTTCTTGCTCTTGCCCTTTGAGCAGTAGTAGTAGTCAAGCAATTCTGATACACATGTTGTAGCTCTTGCACTTTGAACCATACGGTCATAACTTTTATCCAGACATATTCTTCTATGGTTCTCTTCAAAGCTTCCAGATGTGGTAATGACTCTTGTGTTACCAAGACATGAGTGCTGCTACAGGCATCCGAATTACTTGAGTCCGACATATCGAATTACTGCTTTCTTAACACTTGTCATATTATTTATAGACATGTTGCATTTAATGATGAAGAAGTTGAAGAATCAAGTCAACCAAACCGTTCTACTGAATTACACAGATTGAGTAATTTTATAAAGTCTTGAGAAGCTGAAGAGACGGTGATTTGACTACACGATTACCTAGATTGATCTATTTTCTCAGAAATCGTATCATCGCATTTATTTATTGCATGAATTTAGGGGGAACTTTATTATGACTATGATTGATTTTCTGATTATGTGTCAGAAGCAGAAAGAATGTTTGTCTTTTTCATAAAACAAGTGTCTACTGGTTTTTGTATCAATCTGCTGAAAATATTTCAGCATCTTATGACTTTCAGTAAATATTATCATAAAATGACAAACCCTCTTCTGGTCTCTTTTTCAGTAACCATCTGGACAGCCCGCTCTTTTATTTTTTCAAATTTGAAATAATTAGTGTCTCTCTGACACGCTCTGCATAACTTTTCAAATACTCAACCGTAAACATATTGACACGTGTCCTTGTGTTTACATTAACGGCTGTACATTGTTGAAAACTTCCTCTTCTTATTTTATCTTTACCTTTACTATTACAGATTACTTGCAATCTCGCTACTGCTTTCTCTCGTATTTCTCTCTACTGCAGCAATCTACCTAATTCGTTTCTACTTACAGAAATGGCCGGAGCATATACCCTCAACGCCTATCAAGTTAACTTTGATTCAATTCTCAAAATCAAAGATGAGAATCTCGTCAAAATGTTCCAAACCATTGACAAATCCGGACTCAGGAAATTTCTGGAAGCACCTGCTATAATTTACAAGACTGCACTTCTAGACTTCTACGCCAAGGCAACTGTTCACGAAGGAAAAATCATTCATTCTCAGGGAAATGCATCTATCTCCATTGATGCCGCACTATTGGGATCAACATTTTTCCTTCCATATTCAGGTATCTCTGAACTTTCTGATGTTTCTAAGCAGGAGATGTCAACTACTCTCAGCACTTTCTCAGCTTCCGGAGAAGAACTTTCTCCATCTTGCTTCAAGAAACTTCAGAAAATGGAATATCAAGTGCCTGCTGATATTGTCGCAAAGGCACTGTTGGTCAAGGCCGGTACGTTTGATAAGCTGACCAAGGAGAAAGTTCAAGTGATGGTTGCTATTACTTCAGGAATTAAGATGGATTGGAGTAGATTTCTGTTTCGAATGATGAAGGAGATGATCACAAGGAAGAGTTATGGATTTGCGGTTCAGATCAGCATAATGCTTAAGGATGCTGGTTTTGCGTTTACAACTGAACAGGATGCTGATCATGTAACAATGATTGATGCTGACAACGTACTCGCGTTAAGACCAAAGCCAACTGTGGCTGAATTTGTTGCATTGAAAAAGGAAATTGGGGATGCTGAGGTTAAAGGACCCCTTACAAAGCTTAAGAGGAAGAGAGTGGTAATTATAACTGATTCTGATAAAACAGATTCTAAGGAGTCTGCTGCTTCTGTTTTAGAATCTCTGCCTGCTACTCCTGGCAAGAAGAAGAAGCCTCGCACTGTTCTCCGCATCAAGAGAACAGCTGATATTGCTGACGTGGACATTGTCCCATTGCGACAAGTGTTTCCAGAAGTCACCTCATCTGTACCAGAAGTTGTCAATCGACCAGCAGCAACTTCTACTGCTACAACATCCATCACTGCACCAACATTTAGACCCACTTCTGGGGTTGTTATTCGAGAACCTGTTTCAGGATCTTCTGCTTTTCGACCGATATTTCCTATTTCATCCTCTATAAGGGCAAAGGGAACCTGATTGAAGAGCCAAAATTTCATGGAGCCAAGTCATCCGTTTTGACTAGTATTGATCTTCACATGTTAGAGATCGAAAATTTTGCTAAGAGAGCCATAAAATTCTTTGATGAATGTCATAAAGTTCGAGTTTTTCATCTGTTCTCCTACTTCAAGACGTCAGGTGCTTATGGAAAAATGATGAAAGTTGAGAAGAGAGTGTTTGAGTTTGCAAAGACAGAAAATGTGATTGACGCCATGCGTCGATGAAGCTACATCTTTGAGCAACTAAAATATCAAAAGCTGTAATTGGTTTTGAAAAATCTCGAATCAAATTTTGATCCAATGATTCCCACTGCTGCTCAAGACAGACAGGTTATCTACACTTTGACTGAGCGATTGAGACAGATGAGTGAGCGAATTCTTGCTCAAGAACAGGCTTTTGGAGAGCCAACTCAATATCATGAAGGTTTTGTTCCCGATTTTTCTCAGAATCAGACAGTTGAGGATTGGACCCCAGCTTCACCAGAAGCTCAAGTTCCTAGTACTCCTGCAACGACAAAGCAGCCTACTCCTTCCTCATCTCTTCTATCGGTTCATGAACTGGCTTCAGTGGAAGAAGTCATTCAATCAATTGTTCCTACATCTTCTTCTACACCAGCAGGAGATCAAGATGTTTATTTGGTTCAGCCGCCTTCTCCTCCAGCGGATCAAACAATGACAGAATCAGATGCTGCTCCATATCAATTATTGCCAAATCTGGAGAACTTTTCTGCTGAATACAAAGCAGAAATGGAAGCTCTTTTGAAACAGCAATCTGCATCTATTTCTAAACAGCCACTGGAACCCTCTGAAAATGTTCAACCTGAAGGGAACACAGTCCCTGATCCTACTGCTGCTGAAGAGACTGTTCCTTCTGGTACTGAGAACACCACTGTAGAACAACACGTTCCTACTGCTCCAGAAGTAAGCATTGCTAAACCTGGCCCCTCTGCTGATCCAACAGATGTTATCCCTTCTTCTGCTCAGCCCGCAGTTCAAACCTCTACTGCATTGGTACTATCTACTCATGGACAAACTGCTCGTGATGATCATCTTGCTGAGATAAGGCACCGTATGCTTGAAAGGACTCCGTCACCAGAACTAGAACCATTCAATATCGAAAGTGAGATAGATATTCTACAGAAGAATCTTAACAATCTCTTTGATATAGTCAGGGAACTATCTCGTGAACATGCCTCAGAAGTCAGTGGTTCTAAGTTCTTTCGAGAACGTATAACAAAGGAAATATTTAACACGGCAGAATCTGTGAGCAAGATGCACGCTGAAACTATTGTTTTCAGACAAACCATTTCCAAAGGTTACGGTACAATCGTGCTCGGTAACACTGATATTCTTCAACGACTCACTGATCATGATGCACTTATTCGTTCCTTCTCCACCACCATGGAATCTATGGATGCCAAGATTGAGTCCCAATCTCAATCTCTCACTGCTCTTAATGAACGAGTTTCTACTCAGGCTCCATATCTGGAAATGTTGTCGAATAGAATTCTCAAAACTTGTCTGGACGCATGGATAATTTAATTGCTCGGGTCATTGCCAATGATGCCAAAAAAGGGGGAAGCAGAACAAGAAGGAAGAGAACAAAAAGAAAGGAGAACCAGAGACAACGCAGAATCATCAGCCAGACGAGGAGACCAGGATATTCAGAATGAAGAAATCACATACAGGGATATTGGAACTGATGATTAAAATTCCTGCTACTTTAAATTTTTGCTCCTTAATTATCTTAATCTAATCGTAATCTGCTTTATATTGCTTTTTCTGATATTGTCTAGGTTTTGCCATCACCACAAAGGGGGAAATTGATAGACCTAAATTAATTGTGGCGATGAAAATCAAACCAGCAGATCCTTCGTTAAAAACAGTAGACAAATGAAAAGCAGAACTTAGCGTATTGATAAACCAGAAGCAGTAATCAGTTTTAACTGAATAGAAAATCAGAAGAAGCACTAAGTTTATCAAACGGATATAGAATCAGAAGCAGAAGATATGACTTTAACGGGACTTAACGTCTTGACGAAATCAGCTTTAAATGTTACCGTTACTTTACCTAGTACAAGTATTAATTGCAGCATTAATTACTGTACGAAGTCATTTAATACGCTTTACCGATTTTAGTATAAAACAGGACTGATTGTTCTGAAGCTTTTCTGCAGGAACCCATTTCGGTAATAAATCTGATTATATCAGAAGACAGGAGACAATCTCTGATTATAGACGTTGGACTCAAGTTACCTATATATATGAATAAACCCATATAGAAGACACAGAGAGATGAATTATTTTCAATCCTATCTATCCAACGTTTTCGAGCAAATCGCGAATCGTTAAATATCTTCTAGCTCAACTATTAGAAAAGCAGCACACGCTTCATAGTATATATCAAATCTGATTGAGATTATCTTGTGCTATTGTTTCTTACACTCTTTAAGATCACTCAAATATTTATATCTTGTTGAGAAGAGTTTGTAATATGGAAAAGAGTCTTTTCCAGAACATCACTGTATTGTATTTCAATTGTGTTGAGAAGCTGAGAGTTTCAGTAGGCAAAAAGTAAGCCCTGCTGAAGTGGGTGTGTACAAGTGTTGTACTGTAATATCCAAAGTATTTTAGTGATACCTTCTGGAAACAGAAGAAGGGAGAGACGTAGAAGATCTTATCTTCGAACTTCTATAAACAACTACTGTCTACTGCCTCCTGTTATTTACTGTTTTCACTTACTCCATCGGATTGTTTCCGCACTCATTGTTGTAATCTGCAGGAAGTATACACAACAAGACAATCTATTATCTCTAGCAGGATTTTAGCATCTCACTTACGTAAAAAGGTTTGAGAAAAAGGAGTTGAGTTTATTCACCCCCCCTCTAAACTCTACATCGATCCCCTAACAATTTACCAATAATTTTTCTTTATTGCTACTAAAATGAGTTTATTTCTTCCTGGTGCTAATGAATATTTTATATTTCTATTTTTCATTTATTTTACATATAAAAACATCAGTTTTATAAAAAATTGATTTTTAAATATAAACTAAAAAACATCATACAAGATGTATGTATTGAAATATGTTAAATATTATTTGTAAGAATATTTTTTTAATGTAAACATATTAATTGAATTATTCCGTGATTGTGATTTTGCAACAATTTCTTTATTTTTTTAATTGTGGTTTTGTTACTTGTACCTCTCATCGCGCGAAGTAGGAAACTTGCTGCCGTGTATGGATGTAAGCCGCTTTAATTTTTAAAATATAACTAACATAATTTGTGAGTTCTCCAATTTTATTTTTCAGTTTTTTAATACTATTTTAAACATATAATATTATTTTTTAAGAATTTTTAAATTTTTATATATTTAATTTAAATTATTTTTATTAATTAATATCTATAAATTTGTGAAACTCTTGATATTTTTATATATATGGTAAAAAAGACTAAAAGTTGAAAATTTCTAATAAATTTTTTAATATTTCACATATAAGTAATAATTTTTGTGAATTCTTCAACTCCATATGTTTCCAACTTTCTTAGACTATTATAATTACATTAGAATATTATAAAATAATTTTTTCAAGGATTTAAGAATTTTTTATGTATTTAAATTAATTTTATTAGTTAATATCAAAACATTTATGAAGCTGTTGATATTTTATGTAGATGATAAAAAATGACAAATGTTAACAAATTTCAATAAATTGATTTAAGTAATAACTAAATAAATAGTAGCTCAATAATTCAGTAATTTAACTTATGATTCATTATGTGTTATGTTAATTTATTACTGTATATGATGAAATTATATACATAAAAAATAAATTTTCATCTTTTATACATATTAATTAATTTTCTCATTATATATGATGAATTTATATACATAAAAAATACTCTCCACATTTCAAAATAAAACATTTTATTTACTATTACTCACTTACTAAGTTAATTAAGTTATATTTATCAATTCATTGTGCATTATTACTACGATTGCAACTTAATAGAGTATAGGTGAGGGCATAGGACTGTCACCATAACAATTAGTATTTGTGTTTAAATTATTATTATTAATTAAAATTATTTTTGTTCAATGAAATTATTTGATTAAATGAAATATATTTGATTGAGAGAAATGATTTCTCATGTAAAATAACATTCATATTGGATTTGTTAGGTGCAATAATTTTTCATGTTAAGTATAACAATCGAAACTTGACATTTGAGTTGCTTTACGATTTTAAAATATTTTAGTTAACATTGAACCGTTATCACCGATTATAACTTTTGGTAAAGCGACAAGTGTATGATCCTATAATTGATATATATCAGAGCCAAAGTCATAAGATCGATTATCATAGATTGCAAGGAGTGTAAAATATTGAGAGTGAGATTGTTGGAGTGCAATAATTGTCCTTGTTGGATACATCGATCGAACCATGACCATTGAATTGCTATACCATTTAAAATATTTTAGTTTTACCGTTACTATCAGTTATAACTTTGGTAAAACGACAAATATCTGTTCCTACAATTGGTATAATAGTTAATGTTACGTGTTCAATTCTCATTGATTGCAAATAATTTAATTGTTGGGGTACAATAATTGTCAATGCTGGATAGAATAATCGAAACGTGACGCTTAAGCTATTATATAATTTTAAAATATTTGAATTAACGTTTAAGGATTGATATCACAAGTTATTACTTTTGGTAAAACGACACACTCTATCATACAAGATTTTTTTTAAAGATTTGACATTATTCAAAATATTGTTTTACTATATATTATATTTTAACGATTACATATATTTTGTGTGATGTGTGTATATATATATATATTCTAAATTAGTTTTTGAATTATGTGCATATATGCATATAAGCATATTTTTACATATTTTATGATGTTCTGATTTAAATATAAAAATAAAATTTAGTAACTTTTGAAATATTAATATTTGTACCTAAAAATAAGGACCTATTCAATTAGCGTTTGCCGGAAATTAATATATCTTGGTCGAATTAATGAGTATTTCGAAAAGAAATTTTTCGTGTTCTTTTGCGGATATGATCTTTCACACACACGTATCCTAAAAGATTTTTAATACTATATAATATTACAATTCAAAAATATAGTCATCGAAAGCGTTTGTAGTCCAACGGTTAGGATAATTGCCTTCCAAGCAATAGACCCGGGTTCGACTCCCGGCAAACGCATCATTTTTCTTTTTATACAGCTTATATATATTTATTTATTTATTTATTTTTTTTACTTTCCATGTAATTCCGTCAATATTCCAATTATGGTGCAAACGATATTTGTTCTCCATTTTGGATTCGTGTGGGTTGGCTCCCAATCATTTTGCTTTGGATCGGCTTTACTGTCTGGGCATGTAACTTGCTTTGACCCTCCGTCTGGTTCTACAAAAGATCAATGGGTATGTGTGTATTTCTTCAATATCCATTGGATGAAGATTATAAATTTTGGAAGTTGTCACACCAAATTATATATGGTGCAAGATATGCAGGGACGGAGCCAGAATCTGCTGGAAATTGAACCGGAGAGAGCCTGAATCTGCTGAAACGGGTACACGTTAGCTCCGACTCCTCCAATCCCCGTCCACCTCATGTTTTTCACTGTAGCCAAGGATTTTGGCGTGAAATATATTTGGTGTCGATCTCCCACGCCTAAATCTTTGGTTATCAGAGGATGGAGGGATGAAGATTAGAGGTGATTGGGGCTCAGGCTTGAATCAGTTTCAACGGATCTCATGTTCTCTCCGCCTAATATGATGATTTCTGGTGAAAGCCCCCCCTTTTCTCCGGTATTTTTCGAAACTTTTGCTTATAAAAGAAAAAAACAGTACAATTGCCCAATTTGAGCTTGATTGATTGTCATTGTGGAATTTGTGTTTGGATTTGCGTGAATGAGAATATTTGTGGATTCTAGGATTCGTTCGCAATTTTTTCCTCACCAAGTAGTAAATTTTCAAGAAATTTAAGAGCTTTTTCAAGAAATAACACCTGAAATTTGTCGTTGTTCTAAAGAAAAGTTTGTGCACATGATTCTATGGTTATAACGAATGTGCTTTATCCATTGGATGGAGATGAGGATTTGGCAGGATACATGAGACTTCTAAGAACACGTCAAACCTGTCGTGGATTCAAATCTTGTTGTCAAGCTAGGCACTTATTGACTGTAGTGAATGTTCAGTCGATATGGCATCATCAAGTGGCACCCAAGATTCGCAGCTGAAAACTCTCGTAGGGATACAATGAAAAATACTTGATCTCAATAACGAAACCGGTCTTAAGAGTTGGATGAAACATCGAGCTTTGAGGTCTCTGTCACTATGAGAAGGATCCTATGCTTAAACCAAGAATTAGCGTTGTAGAATTTTCAAATTCAATATGATAACCGTGCTCTCTGTCAAGAAATCTTGGTGTTTTAATTTTCCTGCTGGCATATTGTTGTATCGTTCTCTTTGATATGACATATGAAACATGTATAAAAACCGGCTGGTGTCGACGTAAAACATCATGCCTGTGTCGCGTTGTAACTCATTTCTAATTTCCACCTGTCTAATGGATTTGTGGGCTGTTGATTTAATGTGAATCAGCAGAAGCATTATGAACTAGATGGAGAAGGCTATGTATGTACTCTGCCCACAAGCATTGCCTGATTTCATTGTTCTTTGTTTTTAAAAATGGTTTTCCCATGTGTATATTGACACTGTTTTTTCATGAAACACACACAGTAGGGTCGTCTTTTAAAAAACTGCCCTTAAATTCCTAACATGACAGCATTAACAAAGAGAGGATATATCTGAAAAGAGTAAATTGCAATGCCTATTAAAGTGATGAGAAGTCTCATGAAGCTTGATACAATGATTAGGTCTGAGCCAATTAGTGGGTGAATTTTTGGCTTGCTTATTCTGTAAGATAAATAGATATACTTTGTGATAAAGGAGATAGTCGTTTGTTATGTGTGTCTATATATATATATATATATATATATATTCCTAATTTTCGGAAATCCAAAAGATTTCATCCCTATTACTTGACATCTTCCCTGTATATAATATAAAACAATAGAATGTCATAGAAATCATTTTTGGTGTGAAATTTCAAATAATTCTGACTACATGGAAAATAAATAAATAAAATATATTGATAACTTCCATTTCATTTATGTATATTTGAGATAAATATTGTTAAAAGGATTCTTCACTATAAATAATATGTGCTTAAAAAAATTGATCGACTTTTGCGGAAAGAACCAAGTAATTCTTCTGTGCGCTTGTAGGCGTATTATATAATAGGAAAATGCGTTTCCCACTGTGATTGAGCTTAAAAATAGTAGGTTTTTTGAAGTTTAATCTCGTGCTAACACTTCTTAAATTTGTAAAGCTTGAAATTTTTATGACTTTTGACTCTGTTCTTCCACCAAAAAGTACGAAGCAATAAAGTTGTGTGTTGGTCAAGAAACATAATTTTTTGAAACGCGTAACGAAAAGAATACCTTAAGCTGGGAGACGAAATGCAGCGTTATCCCCACCACAACATTTGCTTGTATTCCGACCCACCTAGTCTTCTTCTCTCGGAAACAGACTCACTCAAATAATCGTTTCGAACGCGATTTCGAAGAAGGTTAGTCAGCGCCATGTGATCTACCTCTGTTTTAATTATCAATTCATGTGTATTTTCTACTTCTTGTATGTATTTTTTTACAGAATTTTTCGAGAAAGATTGGTTTTTTAATTATTATTTAAAATCCCATTTCTTGATAAATATGGCCTCTTCTAAGCGTAAGAATCGGATTAAAACAAGAGAAGGATGCTCTCCTTTACCAGAAAAAAAAGACATGGCTGAGAGCATTGCTGATATAAACTAAACTTTATTTGTTATAGATAATAACTCTGATAATTAAACTGGTAAAGTTAAACTTATAATTTATATTCTTTAATGTATTGAATTTATTAGTAGTTAATTAATAAAAAGTGAGTAAACTAATTATTTAATCTTAATAATTTGTTTATTGTAAATTATTTTATAGCAAAATTTGAAACAGATGGATTTGATCCGGCTTTTGTTCTTTGTGCAGAAATTAGAACTACAGCCTATGATAAAATAGAGAGCTACAGACAATGTAAGTTTCCTTCGCGATATGATTGAGTTTGACATAAAAGATCACCATTTTCCCACTACTTCCCTATATTTCCAAAAATAAATAACAATAATTATTGAATAAATTTTTTTGACCCAACTTTTGCATGGCTAACGTCTGGGAGGAGGACCCCATGCCATGTTCGTCCCTATATAAATTGTTGAATGCATTCTTGATAAAACCTAGAGTAAGTCTCTTGTGAGACAGTCTCACGAATCTTTATCTTTGAAACGGGTCAATGCTACCGATATTCACAATAAAAAGTAATACTTTTAGCATAAAAAATAATATTTTTTCATGGATACCCAAAAGAAATATCTGTCTCACAAAATACAATCCGTAAGACCGTATAACACAAGTTTTTGCCTAAAACCTAATACTAAAATAAGCTATTATTGTCTGAAACTTCAGGAGGTATTCCACTCATGAAAACCTATAAAATATAACGTAACCTTTTAAATAATGAATTCATTCGTTATGTGGTTTTATTATAATTACAAACAAAATGGAAATTACAATACTAAAAATAAGTAACTTCAATAAACGACAACGAGACTAATTTATTTACAAATTACATACAAAGTATCGAATATATTATGATATCATAAAAGTCTAAAAAACTTTGTCATGATAATTAATAAAATGATCATAACAAAAAATGTCAATTTTCACATACATACAGTTTTGTCATTCTATATCATTACAGTTTCTTGAATTGACCGGAAGCCACAATAAAGTTAAAATTTAACAACTTATCATTAGAGTTTCTTGAATTGACCCGGACAAAAATTTGTGTGAGAAGGTCTCACGGGTCGTATTTGTGAGACGGATCTCTTATTTGAGTCATCCATAAAATAATTATTTTTTTATGCTAATAGTATTACTTTTTATTGTGAATATGGGTAGGGTTCCGTTTCACACCTGAAGCCACGGTAATGTTAAAATTTAACAAGTATAAAAACTTTCTCATGACTATAATATTCAATTCGAATGTGAACAAAAAAACGTCGATTTCACATACAGTTTTGTGAATCAAGTGCATTGGATGTTCAAGTTTATAATCATTTACATGTTCAATTTCCAACCTAGCTAGCTACACCACCATTAGAAATACAAATTCACGATGGGATCCAAGTGTTCGATCTTTGTGAATAAATCAAAGGTGGAAATCGAAATTCGCGTGTTCGCGCCTCCGGCAAGGCCAGACAGGTACAAGAAGATCATCAGAGTAAAACCTGGAGAAACTATGCTGTTGAGGACTACGAAATTATGCTGTCAGGCCACAAACCTTGATGAATATCCAATATCCCTGATGGTTTTCTTAGACAATATATATTCCGGGGTGACTTTTTATATCCAGGATATCGAGAAATACGCTAAAATCCTTGGCTATGTCGAAGATAATGGCCGTCTCCGTCTCAAAGGCATCAGATTCAAGTTCCCCAGCCTCTGCATGTTCAAGTACGCGAAATCTGTCTTAATTCTTCTTAATTTTATTTTGAACAGTACTGTTGGTCTTCTATCTCTTGAAAGTATTTGTAGATCATGTCAAGCATATTCCGATTTTCTCGGTGGTGGCAGAAGTGCACGTGGCCGGAATTTCTTCTGCTGATACACTTTTGCCCGCATCGATATTTCTTGTTACTAATTGGTGTATGTGAAATCACTCGGAGTCGAACCCCTAAAAGTAAAATGAATTCAAAGCTTTGATTAATTTCACTAATTCAGCATGTTTTTTTTTAAATATATATATAAATGTCAGGAGAAACAGGAGTTACTAAGACTTGTATCCTGGTCTCAACATTAAGCTCAATGGGAATTGGGAGAACCGGCTCATCAGACTACTTGTGAAATCGAACTACGTTGCGTTAATGTGGTATACATGTGTAATAGTGAAGTGAAATATGTCAAATCTATGTAGGCGTTTTGTTCTTATATCCCGCTTGTAATAATTTACCCCGATCCAACTTGTTTAATATTGTAATGATCCGGCATGTTTTGTGGAGAATTAATTTCAACTAGCACGTGTAATGTATATATATATATAGTACAAAGAATAGCAACATTCCTACTTTCAATGGAACCACTCGGCCAAATATCACGTCCTTGCAACTTAATGCATGTGACAATGAACAAACAAACATAAACATCTTAACTAATATAACTCCTCGTAAGGGAGAATAAGGATAAAGGGAGAGAAAATGGTGTATCCAAGAATTGAAATTACCTTGTTTGATAAGGTTCGGAGACGTCTAACCTGGAGTGTGAAAATTTATGTTCGGCAAAAACTTGTGTGAGACGATCTCATGGGTCATATTTTGTGAGACATATATCTTATTTTGATATTCCATGAAAAAGTATTACTTTTTATGCTAAAAGTATTATTTTTTATTGTGAACATCGGTAGGACTGATCCATCTCACAGATAAAGATTCATAAAATCTTCTCACAAGATATCTATTCTTTTACGTTCGCCAGCGAATCCAAACAACTTATTTCGAGGGTTGGTAATAAAATGTTGGTGTAAGAGTATTTAATTTTATCGTAAACGTCGTCCAATTATTATCATTGATCCAAATACGTAGGATTCGATGTCAGTAGGATGAAAATATTAGCGTTGGATTTACATAAGCCCACCATGCCTAACAATCATTGAATAGAGTTGGAGATTAGATCTTGACAAGCCCAAGCCTGGCCCATTCTCCTTCTTGCATAAAACATTGGCATACACAATAAATCCAGTAACCCTAATCGTGGAAGTCAACAATGATCCGCCGCTCCTGCCCCTTCCTCCATTTTGTTGAAAATTTGTTTGGAGTGTTGTATGAATCCTTTGTCCCAGCTATGTTAAGCTCAATGAGTGAATATTTGGATGAACGGAAGAGAACCGGAGAGAGCCTGAATCTGCTGAAACTGGTCCAAGTTATCCTCGACTCCTCCAATCACTGTTCCTCTTATGTTTTCCACTGCAGCCAAGGATTTTGGCGTGAAATTTTTTTAATCTTGAATCAAGTGCGTGTTTGGTATCAATCTCCCACGCCAGATTCTTTGGCTATCAGAGGATGGAGGGATGGAGATTAGAGGTGATTTGGGGCTAAGGATTGAATCAGTTTCAACGAATATCATGTTCTCTCCGCCTCTTATTCTCTTGTATGGATGACTATTTTCGGCGAAGCCCTCGTCTTTGGTACGTGTTCTCGATAACTTCTCTTGAAGAATTAAGAAAACGAAAACCCGATTTGGGATTAATTGGTTATCAGGTTAGAACTTGTGTTTGGATTATCGTGAATGAGTTGTTCGATGGATTGATTTTTCCATGACTGTTTTTTCTGGCATTCGGGGATTCGTTCGAAAGAGTAACTTAGATATCTTACTTTTTTTACTGGTAAACTTTCAAGTAATTTAATAGTAATCTCAACTGCATAATGGTGTACTTTGGAAAATTGGAAGTTTTGATGGAAAAACTTCAACTTTTCAAGAAATAACACTTGACATTCGTCGAATTGTTCACTCTACAGAATAAAACCGCTACACATGACTCTATTATCACAATTTCCGTTGGATGGTGATACAGATTTGGGAAGAAAGCTTGAGATTTCTGATGCCCATCTTTTAATTGGGATTTGATGAAAGTATGAGTTCGAATCTTGTTCAAGGTTGTGTTAATTTTAGGCAGTCGCTGAATGTTCATTCAATACAGCAGATGACGACCAGTCATCCATGGGCACACAAGATACGCAGCACAAAACTTCAGTATTGAGGGATGCAATGAAGGAAGGGTACTTGATCTCGGTAGTTGCTAAAGAAACCAGTACAAGACTTGGAAACATTTAGCTTCGATGAGAAGGCTGCTCTCCATAATCCAGAGTTAGCTCTGTAGAATTTTTAAATTCGATCTATACTACCATTCACCCTGTCAGGAAATCTTGGTATGTGAAATACTCTATTGCACTAGTGTGATTAATTTTTTCCTACTGGCCTATTGTCGGATCATTCTCTTTGATTGGATGTCTGAAACATGTGTAAAAACCTGTTTTTCAGTCTACTATGGGTGTGTGGCATAGCAACATTTTTCCTATGTCCACATGTCTAATGGGTTTGTGCCTGTTGATGTTGGGTGAATAAGCAGAATAAGTGTTTTTGTGATTTAAACTTAGATACTAATAAGGATGCCATTGTATAGGATGGACCGGTTTCGAACCGCTAGGTATTTAAAAATTCAAATATAGATATTAATTGATTAAAAAAAGTTTAAAAAAACATGGTTTCTGAATAACAAAGCTCATCGAACAGTTGTGGATTCAAGTAAAATACTAATCAAAGTGACTCTAGAAGGTTTAGAACGAAGCTCAAATATTATTCTAATCTTACAAATCTATTTAATTTCCAATATCAACATATGCAGATAAATCATACATTACGGTACCGTTTGATAAGTGAGATATGATAAAAAAAAATAAGTGAGATATGATAAAAAGACGATGTATTATCAAAATGGTGGTGTAACGAGCAAGCATTTGAATCCAGATGCATTTACCAAGCATCAATCTTGCTGCATGAAGATTTTGACGAATCAGTTGTGGTTGCAAATAATATCTAAGGAGGAATGTTATAAAATAACTTCTTATCATAGATGATTACAGATCGTCGACCATGATAAATATTGCAATATAATACCCTGTAAAAAATTTGAATCTCTATTTTTCCACCGGGGAATCTTTAGAATTCTCATTGTTTAGCTTTCAATTCGCCTCCGACCATCAAATGAAATGTGAATAACATGTCATCCTCTCTTCGTTTGAAAGAAGGGACGCTTCCGGTTGATTAAACTCAATAAAAATTACACCCGAGTATTAAATCATTCTATCTTCTCTCTTGAATCATCTCTATATTTTTTTTTTTTTGTTCTCTTATGATTTATAACAACATAATAAATATTATATCAAACTCAATAAATTTTATAACAAATTAGGTAAAGTGAACTAACGAGGTCATCTCTTCGGATCACAACCTCCGAGTTCCCTAACAACCTCAATTTTGTTGCCTTCAAAACATTGCCCTCTTCCAGAAAAATTAGTTCTAAACCATCCAAACGTTTTTGAGACATATCGAGTTGCCGCATTCGTAAGCGCTTAACTTGGATGTCGTTCACATCGATCTCACGTAAATTCACACCGTCAATCTGTCTTTCTCTTAACATAGTTTGTTGAATCAAAATCTTTATTGGAAAAATACGAGTGTAGATATGAAGAAATAAAAGTTTAGTAAATGATTTTAGTAAGAAACGTGTATGAAATGAAATTAATTCAAATTTGATAATAAAAATACGCTTGAAATAAAAGATATTAAAAAAATATTTTTAATTTCCTTTAATTTATTTAGACTAACTATCGTTACTATAGGATTTATAATTATTATTTCTAATGATCATAATATTGTCTATTGAGTCGAGGAAAGTTGAATTATAAAATCATCATATTTTTCTAAAGTTTGTATTTTTCCCCAAGCAACGGAAGAAAATAACGATGATGATCATCTACTCATTCTCTAAGTTGCGGACGATCGAAAACCGAAAATTAGGATGAAATTTTGCATCACTAGAGGATACATTTTCGTATTATAACCACTATGTTTCTCGGATTTAGCGCGAGAATGAGCAATAGTAAGAAACAAAAGATGACAAATGAAGTTGTCTGGAAAAAATTTGTATGCTTTAAAGCATGTCGTATAGATGAACTTCGGTGGATGAAATGTGTAATAGACGATTGATCGAAACTTGAAGATCTCATGGTGAAGTTAAAATTAAATGTAAGTCAAAGATTTCAATTGTCAATGAACAAACTGGTCCTAATTGAGTTGTTGGCACCCTCATGGAAATCCACAATCATCCACTTTCGACTCTTTCAAATGTACATTTGCTACACTAAAAGAATTAATGATCATCTTAAACAATAAACATAGTCAAACAAACAACATGAAAATAATGTTCATATCAAATATCATCTGAACTTAGCAGTTAAATAATTTTAAGATAAGCTTCCATATTTTGAAGATAAGGGTCGAGTAAACAACGATTTCACAGTGAAAAATTAAAATATAGAAAAGAATAGATAAATATAATTATCATAAAAAAAAATTGATCCATCTAATTATTGATATCAATAAAGCCACACTCTACCATACTTACATACAATAATCAACACCATTTTTTTAATTTCGGCGTTGCGAGAAAGTCACTACAATCGTAGATCCATTAGAAACCTGAATCGAAGAAAAAAACTTCAACAAATCAATAAAGAGATAGAATTAATCGAATCAGACATTGGTAAAAGTTTCACCGGAGCTTGGGCAACATCGACGGAGATTGGGCGACCGGGTGGAGAGTGAGTTCTGGGACCAACGATCTACAGTGTGTGAAAAGACAAAGAATATCTCGTTTGCAGTTGTGTTCTGAATCTTAAGCTTTTTTTTTTTACAAAATGAGGTATTTGTCAACTCAACAACGCCCACCATGGCACAAATCATTGTTGTTGTGTAACGTATCATTTCTCTATATTATAAATGAAATAGATGAAACCGCGCCTACCAATTTGATTCCTAAAATCTCCATGCATCAGATATTTGTACCAGCCAATCGATACAATCCAAGAGTCACACTAAAACTGCAAAAACGTCTCGTAAAGATTTTTACAAAAGAAATGAAAAGGCTAGCATACCACGGACAAAGTAAGAAGAAGATAACATATTTTCTTACATATTATGAAACATAAATATTTGTATGGAAAATCAATAAATATTTCGTCGAGACAAATATGAAATATACCATGTTCAAGATTGACGGCTATGTGACATTTATGGTTGCGTGATTATCCCAACTTTGGCCATTTTCTTTATTTTTTTATTATCATAAAAAATGTGTAAATTCTGCAACAAACATTGATACA
Source organism: Primulina tabacum (assembly GCF_025594145.1). Taxonomy (NCBI): domain Eukaryota; kingdom Viridiplantae; phylum Streptophyta; class Magnoliopsida; order Lamiales; family Gesneriaceae; genus Primulina; species Primulina tabacum. Next base: position 992,889 of record NC_134564.1, read on the forward strand.
AATGGGAGACAATATCTCTCTATTCATATTATATTCACCTCATTTTAACCAATGGTTAAGATTGTGCCAGAACATATTTGATCCTATGACTAATAAATATCATCTAAAACTCTCTAAACTATTCCACTATATATCTTATTAATTAATCAATGCAAGGAATTATGAATCTAGAATATATATGCAACACTAATCATTTAGTCAAAAATTTGTGTGGAACGGTATCACTGGTCGTATTTCGTGAGATAAATATCTTATTTGGATCATCCATGAAAAAATATTATTTTTTATGCTAAGAATATTACTTTTTATTGTGAATATCGATATGATTGATCTATCTCACAGATCAAGATTCGTGAGACCGCTCAATCATTTAAATAAATATTCTAGAATATGCACATTAATTATTCTAGATCATGGACTTACCATATTTTAACACAATTCATTTTTACACCTCCTTTGGTTGACGGTGGATTTATTAATTAATTGAAAAAAAAGAGTTTATTTGTGTCCATGCAATTCCACCATTTCTCCGGTGAGTTTGGTTTGTGTAATTAAAAGACGAGACCAATACAAACAAGGGAAATAAATATAATAATGACATTAAAATAATAAAAGTTAATAAAATAATATAATAGTAGCTCAAACAAAGGATTTTCTCATGTCACGGAGTTGTAATAAAAAAAATTTGACATAAAAACTGAAGAGGGATTGAATTTTAATATTGGTGACTTTAAGACCATTTACCTTTAATATTTGACAAAAACTTATGTGAGACGATTTTACAGGGTCTTATTTTGTGAGACGAATATCTTATTTAAGTCATCCATAAAAAAATATTATTTTTTATGTTAAAAATTATACTTTTTATTGTGAATATTGGTAAAGTTGACGTCACATATAAAAATTTCTGAGATCGTACCTAATATTAATATTTTGTGATATAAAAGAATGTTGGATTTTTAGGGAGGAAATTGATGGGAGAATGAATGAGTTCAAATTTGGTACGCCTTGACTTTTCAATCATCCTCGTGTCATTGATGATTCCCCATTTCCTGCCAGCAGCCCATTCTTATTCAGTACAAACGAACCATTTTTCTATGATTTATTATCCAATCATGGATCTCAACTGTAAGAATATGTAGGAAAGGGATGGGATATCTTGGTACCTAAAATTAAAATGTGCCAAATTATCTAGTAAATCAATTTCATTTAATAGATTTTTGCATCGATTAACTCATAAAAAAATAAGCAAAAATTTATGTGAGACGGTCTCACGGATATCTTATTTGGGTCATCCATGAAAGAGTATTACTTTTTAAGCTAAAATTATTACTTTTTATTGTGAATATCGGTAGGATTGACCCGTCTCACAGATAAAGATTCGTTGGACTATCTCAATTCTCACAAGAGACATATTCAAAAAAATATTATAAAATTTATTAGATATAAATCGAATCAACTCGTCTCATGAATATAAATATGTTAAATCATCTTACAAAATCTGAAAACTAATTCTCATCAAATGGAATAAAATATATAATATGTAGAATAGGTCTCATGTGGGACCGTCTCACGGATCTTAATCTGTGAGACGAGTCAACCCTACCGATATTTACAATAAAAAATAATACTCTTAGTATAAAAAGTAAGAGTGGGTCTCATGTGAAACCGTCTCACGGATTCTAATCTGTGAGACGGGTCAACTCTACCGATATTCATAATAAACGGATGACCCAAATAAGATATCCGTCTCACAAATACGATCCATGAGACCGTCTCACACAAGTTTTTGTCAAGAAGTAATACTTTTTCTATGGATGAACCAAGTAAAAAATCCGTCTCACAAAATATGATCCGTGAGATCGTCTCACACAACTTTTTGACTAACACGTAAATGGATATTTCGATATAAAGATTTTTTTTTTCGAAAAAAAATTAGAGCTAGGAAGTGAAATGGTAATTGTACACAAAGTTCATATGGGCCCCACCACAACACAGCATTCCGCATTTGGTTGTATATTATTGACGCAGAGTCCCCTCCATTCTCTCGGAATCACTCTCTCGATCTCTCCCCCCACACTCTCTGGAATCATACTTTCAAACGTAAATTTCTTCGCCTTAATCGAATAAGGTTAGTGCTTTATGATCTGCCTCCGTTTCGCTTGAAAGTTTATGATGCATCTTTTCTATTTTTGTATGTATTTTCTGTTTGAAATTTGGTGCCTGTATCCGAACTTCGGCCATTTTTGTTTGTTTGCTTATTTTGGTGACGCGGGTCTTTGATTTTATTGAGCAGAAAGATACGTGATTAATATTTATCCTTTGGAAAAAGATTCGGTTTTTTTTTTTTAAAAATCACATTTCGTGATAAATCTGACTTTATCTGAGCGAGAATACTATCCATTCGGCACCCGAGATCCAGAAAATGTTGCGATGGAAGTTGGATTAATTGGGACTGAGCGTGGATTACCTTGATGTGTTGTTTCCCTGTCCAAAACAAAGCCTTTCTTGTAACTCTGTAGTGGGATTAGCTATTGCTTGGATTTGGTTCTTTTTTGAGTTTTGTGGTTTATATTTATATTAGTTTCAAGATCTTAAGTTTCTCATATATCTGAGCCATGTTAGATTTTTCTGTCAACAGAGTTTAAGGATATTGAAAATGAGCGTATCCGAGGCGAGCACGCCCTTGGTTCCACCCTCTTCTTCTCGCAAGCTTCCTGATTTTAAACAGTCGGTGAAATTGAAGTATGTGAAGCTTGGATATCATTACCTGATAACCCATGGAATGTTCCTGTTTTTAACCCCTTTGTTGGTTGTTATTTTTGCCCAATTGTCCACATTTTCTCTCCAAGACCTCTATGTTCTTTGGGACCATTTGAGATTCAATCTTATATCCGTGATCGTGTGCTCGGCCCTCTTGGTTTTTCTATCGACCGTGTATTTCCTTACACGTCCTCGACCCGTGTATCTTGTGAACTTCTCTTGTTATAAGCCGGATGATGATAGGAAATGTACTAGGAAGATCTTCATGGAGAGATCAGGGTTGACTGGTGCTTTTACTGAGGGGAATCTTGAATTCCAAAGGAAAATTCTTGAGAGGTCTGGACTTGGAGAGTCGACTTATCTCCCGGAGGCTGTGTTAAGGGTTCCGCCTAATCCATGTATGGCGGAAGCAAGAAAAGAAGCTGAAACTGTGATGTTTGGTGCTATTGATGAGCTTATGGCCAAAACCTCTATGAAGCCGAAGGACATTGGAATTTTGATTGTGAACTGCAGTCTTTTCAATCCGACGCCGTCTTTGTCTGCCATGATTGTTAACCATTACAAGCTTAGGGGAAACATAGTCAGTTACAATCTTGGTGGGATGGGTTGCAGCGCTGGATTAATCTCGATTGATCTGGCTAAGGATCTTCTCCAAGTCCATCCCAATACTTATGCTCTAGTGATCAGCATGGAGAATATTACCCTTAATTGGTATTTCGGAAACGAGAAATCCATGCTTGTTTCCAACTGTCTCTTCAGAATGGGAGGGGCTGCCATTTTGCTGTCAAACAAAAGATCAGATCGCTGGCGGTCCAAGTATAGATTGGTCCACACTGTCCGAACCCACAAAGGATCAGATGACAAATGTTTTTCTTGTGTCACTCAAATGGAGGATTCCAATTCGAAAGTCGGAGTTGCTTTGTCGAAGGATTTGATGGCAGTGGCAGGTGATGCCTTGAAGACCAACATCACAACGTTAGGTCCCCTCGTGCTACCGATGTCTGAGCAGTTGCTTTTCTTCTCGACTTTGGTGGGGAAAAAGCTATTCAAGATGAAGCTTAAGCCATATATCCCAGATTTCAAACTGGCATTCGAGCATTTCTGCATACATGCCGGCGGAAGGGCTGTGCTGGATGAACTCGAGAAAAACCTTCAGCTTTCTGACTGGCACATGGAACCTTCAAGGATGACTCTGTACCGATTCGGTAACACCTCTAGCAGCTCTCTCTGGTACGAGTTGGCATATTCAGAAGCCAAAGGAAGGATCAAGAAGGGAGACAGGGCGTGGCAAATAGCCTTCGGTTCTGGATTTAAATGCAACAGCGCAGTGTGGAAAGCTCTTAGGACCATAAATCCAGCAAAGGAAAAGAGTCCTTGGATAGATGAAATCCACCAGTTTCCTGTCGAGGTTCCTAAGATGTCATCTATTTAATTTTTCTCTATTGTAATCGGTTTCCTTAAGCTGCAGTTACCTTCTCGTTTTCTTGTCTATTTATTCGTTGCGAACTTATCGGTGGATTATGCTGTTGCCATTGCAAAGCTTGAGGGAGGGGAGTATTATTTGTAGTTCAATTTAGATGAATTTAGTTACCAAGTTTCTGGTACTCCAAGTAATTGATGAGCATTCTTGTTTGAGAGTTGGAACTGTATTTTCGACTTGGGAACAAGTTTAGGCATCCTATTTTGACTAATTATTGGTTGCTGCTGCTTCTTCTTCTTGTTTTTTTTTTTGGACTTAATTAGTTGTGGCTTCTATTCATATATTATGATCTAAATGTAAGTTTCTAATGATATGTTATGAAACACGTTGGCATTTTTATCCAATAATAATTTCAATGAAAATATCAAATTATATTTTAAATCATTTATTCAAAACATAATTATTAGTGGATTTGTTTTTCACGAAAATTCATGTGAGACGATCTCACAGGTCAATTTTGTGAAACATATATTCTATATGGACATCCACGAAAAAATGTTAATTTTTATTTTTGTGAAACATATATTCTATATGGGCATCCACGAAAAAGTATTAATTTTTATGTCAAATATATTAATTTTTATTGTAAATATGAATAAAATTGATCCGTATAACAAATAAATATTCGTGAGACCGTCTTATGAAATATTTGCTCAATTGTTTTTCCCTTGGAATACCCGAATGCTTAAAAGCGTGATTTCGGTTAAAAAGAACTTAACCAAGAAACAAATTGTTTCAAGACGTGGAATTCTCCAAATTTGTTTTCTTTATTAGTATTATTAATTTTCATTTGTGACAAAGGGTATGTTTGTTTAATGGTTCATTTAACGAAGACGACAACACATGCTTCCAGTACACAATATCCAAAACATCAAACGCGGCATCTGATCTGGATCCGGAATCCCTTGCTAGCGTGTGGAACCCACTAGCTCTTTATTTATTATATTTTCTAAAAAGAAAAAAAAAACACATTCATCATTTATTGGAAATAACAAACTCATTAATGCTTTTTTAATTATAATAACAATAATTATAACCACCAAAGCATGAAAATACACTATTAAATTTTGGTTGGCCCTTTGGAATCGATGTAAATTCGAGTTTTATAATTAAAATAAGAGTATGTTTCTAATGAGATTATCTCACGAATTTTTATCTGTGAGACGGGTCAATCATACCGATATTTACAATAAAAAGCAATACTCTTAGCATAAAAAATAATACTTTTTCATGGATGACCCAAATAAGAGATCCGTCTCACAAAATACGACTCGTGAGACTGTCACATACAATTTTTTGCCTTAAAATAATTTCACTTATATATTCATTTTTCTTTTACATACATATACATATATATATATTTGATATATATATAATATATATCAAAGAGAATTGATATAATATTCATTTTGTGATATATATATATTTCACTTAATATAAAATATGTCTCAAATTTATTCAAAAACGTGTAAATCTCAAGATGGACAACCTAAATTCATATTATAAAATTACAAGCAATATCTATATATGCCAAGTACGTGATTATTCACTCTCTTACAACAATCCACATGTATTGATTGTTACGAGATGCAATTTGCCGTTTGGTACAATGTTTTTGGAAATGGTCAAATTGGAGTCCAAGTCCCAAATAGCCCAATCCCCCCTCTTACTCCATGAAAATTTCGATTGATCCGTTGAGACTTATTAACAAGGTTCTAAAAAGCATCGTAGATGTCGAGCTCCAAGCTTTTCAAACTTAAGCGAGATTAGCACATGCTTAAGCATGAAAAAACGTTTTTTTATCTTTAGTCTAATTATAATTATCTCAAAATAATAACTAAATAAAATAATACATAAATATGATAAATTTAAGTCTGATGCATTAATTTTCATATTTATAAAAGTATAAAAATCTTAAAATTACAACCTTTATTTGTTTTTACAACTAGACCATATTAAAAAATGCTAAATATTTGTCAAATAATTATCAGACATGCTCAATCATAATTAAAATTAAAAATAAACATCTAAATTATAAACTTAATTTATTATTTTAAAATAAAAAAACATACATTCAAAATAAAAAAATTTAAAAATAAATAGATGCGATTAAATGTGATTAAGCACACTTAATTAAATATCTTTATTACGCTTAATTCGGTCAAACTGCAGTTTAACATTTTTTTCGATCTTCAAGCTTAAGCGGACTTTTTTAGAACATTGCTTATTAAAGATTGCCATTGGTAAACTGATTTTTAAATATTTAGTATATTTTTCAAATATAGCTAAAGGACCATTCTATTCATACAAGTGTTATTAAGAAATATAAAAAGCTGATTTTTTCAAAAATTAAAATTCAATATTTATTTTTTAGTGATTACAAATATTTGATGATAAAATTTGAAAGACCAAATGAAAATAGAAAGAAACTACAAGGATTTCGGTGGGATTAATTTTGACAGCAAGCCATTCCGCGTTCTTGATTGCATATGTATTTGTGAAACACCCATGCATTCATTCACAGTCTTGTTCTTCTTCTTCTTCATTTTCACTCACAGTGATTGAGTAATAAATAATCACTGGCGAAGAGAGAATATAGGAGGAGAAAGAAACAGAAACAGAGCAAGAGTGAGCTTTTTCCTTTTCCTTTTTTTTAAATTCTTACGCTCCCCATTCCCGGCGGGATTTGCCGCCGGAAAATATTGAAAATCCCATTTTAAATCAACCCATTTCTTGATTTTTGTTGAGTAATTTTGTAATGTTTAAACTTGAACCAACCGGCATTTCTGGTGATTTTTGTGTGTGGCTATGAGAAGATTCATGTTATGAGTTTGTACTTGTTCTTGATAAAGATTTTTTTTATGTATTATATATTATTGGCTTTACGGGTGCAATGGCTAACATACTGTTGTTTGCATTATCGCTCTCGGAATGTCTCATTTCCGTTTTTCCCAAGAATGCTTGGCATGAAGGAAAGGGGATATATGAAACTGGAGAAAAGAAAGAAAGACTACCATTTAAGGCTCAAGAAATGTGTTCTGACATTGTCTGGTTTCGTAAAATTTTTTGTTGATCTTGGATAGATTGTTAATCTTGTGAGAATTTTGGACTTTGCCAAAGGATGTTGCGTGTCTGATTTCTGCAATTTTAATTCAAGCAAGCGTGTCTGGTATACTCATTTTTACTTTTTTACTGATTTAACCACATCATGTGCGTGGAGGTTAGCTAAAACTTGGGTTTACATACGGATGGTCTGTTTCAATCTTAAAAAGTGTGAACGAAGAGACTCCTTTTCGTTCTTGATTATTTTATCTACTTGTCTGTTCTTTATGAGTGAATATGGCAGTTTTTTTTAGCATACTGGCATTTATTTATCGGCTTACTTTCCTCAATGTCAACAGACACGATGGATCACTTAAAAACTCCACTTAAGGGAATTGTTAGTGATGCTAAAGGGAGGCTCGCATGCTACAAAAAGGACTGGATTGATACTTATGGCTCTGGTGTAAGGTGATTTCCAGAAATGAAATATTTCAGGCACCATTTTCGTTATTCGGTTATATGATTTTGATTGCCATTGTACATGTCAGGATTCTGGCTCCGACGGCATACATTTTCTTTGCTTCTGCACTACCCGTAATTGTCTTTGGGGAGCAACTGAGTAGAGAAACAGGTTAATCTTGTTTCTTTTTGCTAAGCCGATTATACATCTCTGATCTCTTGGTAGTGCTGTTGTATCGTTTTATTCAGTGGCGGAGCCAAAAGAGATGGGTGACTTTTATATTTTTATGCATTTTATATATCCAAATTATGTAAATATTGTTTCGCCTTCCTAAAAGTTGCGAGCTTTAGGTTCATCACCACTCTTCTGGTATCTATTGCATGTTGAATTGAACAATGCTAAAAAATTTAGCGCATGAAACTTTATTTGTTCGTGCACTAGATGGGAGCTTGAGTACCTCTGAGACCCTAGCTTCCACAGCAATCTGTGGGATCATCCATTCCGTTTTTGGTGGACAGCCATTATTGATCTTAGGAGTTGCAGAGCCAACCATTATAATGTACACCTACTTGTACCATTTTGCCAAGAAAAGCATAGGCAGGGAACTATATTTAGCCTGGGCTGGATGGTATGCAAAATTATTCGTCTTTTGAGATCTACTTGAACACGAAGTGCTTTCTTTCTCATAATCTGCACGTAATTTTCTTTTTCTTGCAGGGTCTGTGTCTGGACAGCATTGATTCTCTTTCTTCTTGCCATATTCAATGCATGCACTATCATAACTCGATTTACCAGAGTGGCGGGGGAACTTTTTGGCATGTTGATCAGTGTTCTATTCATTCAAGAGGCCATCAAGGTACCATTTCTTGGCTTGTGCAATGATGCTCGGATAACAAAAAAATGTAGCTTGATTATGTTTAACTCGCAGGGTTTGGTGAGTGAATTTCAGATCCCAAAAGGCGAAAATGAAACTGAAGAGAAGTACCAATTTCAGTGGCTCTACTGCAATGGTTTACTCTCAGTTATATTTTCTTTTGGTTTGCTAATTACTGCTTTAAAAAGCAGAAAAGCTCGGTCATGGCGTTACGGAACAGGTCTGTAAGATAACCCAAGCGATGAATTCTCTCAACGAATGAAATTGTAAATCTATAACTTGACTCTTGCCCAATATAAACAGGATGGATTCGAAGTTTCATTGCCGATTACGGGGTTCCACTGATGGTTGTGTTATGGTCCTTATTATCTTACAGTGTGCCAGGCAAGGTTCCTTCTGGAGTTCCAAGAAGACTCTTCTGTCCTCTTCCTTCAGACCTTAAATCATTGTATCACTGGACAGTTGTTAAGGTTGTTTTTAGGTGCATCTGTTAAGTTTGATCATGTCAGTTCTACATTGGTCTAGAAACATTTGATACGAAATAGGGACATTATTTCATCATTTGGAAATGCAGGATATGGGCAAGATTCCAGTAGGATATATCTTTGCTGCCATGATACCAGCTCTGATGATCGCAGGACTATACTTTTTTGATCACAGTGTAGCTTCACAGATGGCGCAACAAAAAGAATTCAACCTGAAAAATCCACCTGCCTACCATTATGACATCCTGTTACTCGGATTCATGGTAACTTGACATCATAGGCTTCTTAATGTATCATATCCATTAATATGGGTCCTAAAAATGGTGACTTCATGTGATTATAGACTTTAATTTGTGGATTACTTGGAATTCCACCTTCCAATGGCGTCCTTCCACAATCTCCTATGCATACTAGGAGTCTTGCAGTCCTCAAGAAACAGGTGGGAGATGTGATTCTGAAGAAATCCGTTGCTCACTTTTGGAATATACGAGTATAAATAATTCATTGGACAATAATATTCTTCGATCTGCAGTTGATTCGTAAGAAAATGGTGAAGATTGCGAAGGAGTGCATGAAACAGCAAGCCAGCCACTCAGAGATATACGGTCGACTCCATTCTGTATTCATTGAAATGGACAGAAATCCCTGTGTAAGTTTGCTTTTTCTAGCATCTTTTCTTGTAAAGTGTGCATCATAGTTCGAGGTCCGGTAATTATTCTGTTGATTTGATATAATATTATTGCAGAATACTGTAGACAATGAATTGACAAACTTGAAGGAAGCTGTCTTGAAATATGATGACAAAGGAAACGAAAAAGGACGCTTTGATCCTGAAATATGTGTCGATCTTCATCTTCCTGTACGAGTAAACGAGCAAAGAGTGAGCAACTTGCTGCAATCAATACTCGTTGGGTTAACTGTATGTATCATGCCTGTGATCAAGATGATACCTACCTCTGTTCTATGGGGTTATTTTGCTTACATGGCCATCGATAGTCTCCCTGGAAATCAGTTTTGGGAAAGGATTCAGTTCCTATTCATCCCTCCTGGCCGACGTTTCAAGTAAGCATTCCATAAAATTCGAGAAATTTAGATACCTTTTATTGCATTAATCATGATCCTTCAATTGGCAGAGTTCTTGAAGATTTCCATGCTTCATTTTTGGAGACTGTACCGTTCAAGTACATCTTCATGTTTACGCTCTTCCAACTTGTGTATCTTTTGACTTGCTTCGGGATCACATGGATACCGATCGCTGGAATTTTGTTTCCACTCCCATTCTTCCTCTTGATATGCATTAGAGAACACCTTCTTCCGAAGGTGTTTCCAATCGATCATCTTCAAGAACTTGATGCTGCTGAATACGAAGAATTTATTGGCCGTCCGGTTAGAGCAAGGAGTCTATCTCTCAAGGCACGCTCTTTTCATTACATGACACATGCATACATCTCTTTGGTTTTTTACCGTTTCTTTTACATTACATTACATGTGTGAATCTTGGAGTACTATCATTAAACAGGATAGAGATTTACCCGATATTGACGAAGACGATGCGAGACCTGATGTATCTTCTGCTGAGATATTGGATGACATGACAACGCGTAGAGGTGAACTGAAGCATCGGTCTGTCAGTTTCAACGAGAGGCACCAACAGGTCGGGATCTAGTGAAAACAATACGCCACCCATTTTAGACAACTAACTGGATACTGAGTATAACTTTAGAAAGTATGCATGGTTTTAATGTTGATTCCAGGTCTTCCCAGAAGTAGATTCTTCGGGGCAGTAAGGGAGACGCACTCTTGTCAAGACTCAAAATTTCCTCAAGAACACGATTCTCACTGCATCATGGGAGTACTTCTGACAACAGGAAAGATCGCAAAAAATGGACGCTTTCGTGAATGGATACGAGGAAAAAATCACACGCGCATTTCTTGAGATAGCAAGAGTTCCATCAGCTCCAATTAATTCATTCTTTTTGTTCCTAGTGCAGTTCAATGGCTTCAGTCTTACCAAAATTAAGTTAAAATCATACATTTCTTTGTTTCATTTTTCTTTTCTTTTTTTTTTTTAACAAAAAAAATGAATTGGTGTCATTGATTATTGATTATATCTAACAAAAATATAAATTAATTATATCTATTATAGTTATAAATTATAGAACTTAAATTTAGAATATATTTGTAAATTAATATTTATGCAGATATGTATGCTTCATTTGTATGATTTAGTATTTATTTAATTAACGAAACTATCAAACAAAAAATTCATTTACGAATTATGAATATCGAATTTTATTTTATTGATTAAAAGAAAATTATAATGTTGTGAAATCATATTACTTAAATAAAATGATAAACAAAGAATTCTATTTGTATATCGAAATATCAAAAGCTAAAGTGAAATTGTTGATAGAATACTATTGTTTTAAACATGTATTTTAAGTAATACAATAAATATAAAAAAAAATTAAGACCACCTTAAAATATGGTCCTGAGTCGACCGAATATATTGGAAATTTTAAGGTCAATTTGTTAAATTAATTACATTTCGAATAATTTTACACATAAAGTGGAGCCATCATCTTTCGGTCGCTTATCATTTTGATTCAATATTATCTTTTATATATATATCTTTCTTTTATTTATATTTGATACTCACGGGAAATTTAGGGTCCGATCCACGCAAGCGTCACTAATCCAGACACGGGCTTCAAAATTACCCTGGGCCTGAAATCACAAATAAGACCGTTAGGAGGGGGCCAGGAGAGTATCTTGGCGTAGCCCCTCCGACGCTCAAGTCAGAGACTGAGGATATATGGGGGGAGCAGCTAAGGGCGCTGCTGAAAACAATATAGTGAATCCAATAATCATACGCTCCAACCTGGTATTTATAGAAGAATACCTGGGCTTGTCATGGGCCATTCACCTGTGGGCCTTAATGATGGGCCGGGAATTTGGGCCGGATCTTGATGGGTTCATCCCTGGGTATCACCAGTCTCCCCCTCCCGAGTCGAACTGAATCGTAGGTTCAAAGTTCGATTGATTGCGTTGTTCTCGGTTTACAACACGTGAGTTGTGCATTTTCTTCCAGGCCTCCGTCAGTCTCCAAAAAGTTGAAAACAAATCAAATATCAATCCTAGCACCGCTTCATCATCACCTCGCCGCCTGCACGCTAGCCCCAACAGCGTGCGTCCGCCCTTGCGCGCGCTCGCCCGGCGCCCTCGCCCCGCGCGGCAGCACAGCTCCCGCGCGCCGCGCCCTCACCGAGCTCGTCCGGCGCCCTGCCGAAGCACTCGCCCCCTCGCGCACCACGCTCGCCTGCTCGCCTGGGCGCCGGCTCGCCCGCGTGCCACAGGCTCGCCCTCAAGCCCTCGGCCATGCCTTTGCCCTAGCGCCTGCTCGCCAGCGCCACGCCACGCCAGCTCGCCCGCACCCCGCAGCTCGCCCGCCACTCCAACTCGCCCGAGCACCAGCTCGCCCCTAGCCCCTCGCCTGCCGCTCTCGCCCTCGCCCGCCGAGCGTCTGCTCGCCGCGCGCCCGAGCACCACACGCCAGCTCGCCCGCGCCCGGCAGCTCGCCCGCCACTCCAGCTCGCCCGAGCACCAGCTCGCCCCTAGCCCCTTGCCTGCCGCTCTCGCCCTCGCCCGCCGAGCGTCTGCTCGCCGCGCGCCCGAGCTCCGCACGCCAGCTCTCCCGCGCCCGGCAGCTCGCCCAATACGTTGAGAAATTTGATATATTCCCTTGCGAATGATTGTGTGATTTCTGAAAAAATTATGGGGGCGTTGCCCCCACACCCCCGGGAAATTTAGGGTCCGATCCACGCAAGCGTCACTAATCCAGACACGGGCTTCAAAATTACCCTGGGCCTGAAATCACAAATAAGACCGTTAGGAGGGGGCCAGGAGAGTATCTTGGCGTAGCCCCTCCGACGCTCAAGTCAGAGACTGAGGATATATGGGGGGAGCAGCTAAGGGCGCTGCTGAAAACAATATAGTGAATCCAATAATCATACGCTCCAACCTGGTATTTATAGAAGAATACCTGGGCTTGTCATGGGCCATTCACCTGTGGGCCTTAATGATGGGCCGGGAATTTGGGCCGGATCTTGATGGGTTCATCCCTGGGTATCAATATTATATAGTTAAACTTAATTAAATAAACCAAAAATATTATTATTATTATTATTAATTTGATCCTATTTCACACCTATAGTAGTATTTCAATAATCTCATCAGAAAGCACTTTTAACTGTAATTTCTTTGTTGTGAGAAGATGCAAAATGTGATTGCTCTTGCATTGTATGATATATAGGTGATGGTGCACCTAAATGTTCGTCTATCGGTTGAGATCTAGCCGGAGAAGAAGGATGTAACAGGGACTTGATGCGCTTCATCCCAAAAGCGGCACCAAACTTGAAGAAGTACTTCAGGGCAACAAAGATTCCAAGAAATCGTAGTTTGGGATCGTGACATCTTCTGATATTCCACCAAGTATTGGAAATGCTGGTAATTCCCAGGCTTGCGGTGTTGGTATATTGGGAAAAAGTTCTGGTATTGCATCAAGAACCGGGGGGCCTGCAAGATTACTGATTCCGATCCCATCTCCTGTTTCATAATCACCCCACGGCCTCGTGTGCGGGAACGAGGGGAGCCTCGGGAGACGATGATGCATCGGAGATTGCATCAAGCATGCTACGTGTGACATGGTACAACCTTGGGTCATAGACATCATCTGTGCCCGCGAAATCGAAATCTTGGTAGATGATCAACTTTTACAAAATTTCAAACTTTTTGATGAGTGAAATACCTGAAGTTGATACTGCAAGTTTTTATGTATTCAACGGCATCATCCAATACCGATGCCTTGTCCCTCTGAAAATGAACAGATAAACGAATCACACATGCAAGAACAACAATTTGAATCATTTATCAAACAAAGTACGCACCGTGCTACAATTGGGAACGAGTTCTTGAAGACGTTTCATCTTTTCCTGGAGCCGCCGCCTTCTTATCTGCCCAAAGGAAAGAAAATTCCAACAATATTAATTTGTATGTCCTAAATGAAGACAAATATGATCAAATTACCACTCTGTGGACCCATGAAATCCATGGAAAAAGATAACGGAGATTGATACACATATATATATTATATATTATATATATACGTACAGAGAGAAGAGAGGGAATGAACGCTGACCGACCCTCTCAGTGAAGTTATGGACTTGAGCAGAACGCGCCTTCTTCTGTTTTCTGCACACTCCACTTGCCATAGGATCCTCTTTTGGTTCATCTTCCTGCAAATTAATCACTTAAGCACAACGATGCATTTTATCCTTTAATAGTTGAGATTTCTTGCTCTTTAACTTGTATCTAATAATTCCAATGCGAGACTCCATGCATTTCCATCAAATGAAATGGGAATGAGCATCATATATCATCACTAGTAATTAACCATTTTACTAGATGATCGTTTTATTTATCTGATTTCCTGAGATTCTGTTCAAATTTTTAATGCAAAAAAGAATATATAGATAAAACTAACGCTATCAATCCCTTGACTCTGCATCGGATGATCGTCTTCTTCTGATAAGAGCAGTGTCCCCTCGTGGGATTTTTCATTGCTCATTCTAACGTGGAAAATTATTGCTCAACTGGTTGTGCTCCTTTATTCGTTGCATATATATAGGGATAGAATTGAATGAGGAGGATCACGACACTAGAGTTATGACCATTGTCACACTTCCCTTTTTAATAAAATATATAACACAAAGTAAGCCAATATTTTAGATTGGAATACAAAATGCATGCGTCGTGATACTCTATATATATAGGACCAACCTAGCAGTAGGTAGAAATATCGGGAAACGATTTTGGAAATTGGCCCCCTTGGGGTGCGGATGGGGGTAGCCAGTTGCCACGTGGTGAACCCAGTTGGGCTGTGTTTCAGTGAACACTGTGTTCAAATATAAGCCATAAAGCTATTGTAAATTATTGTTATGCATGGCTCGATATTTTTCTCAGAGCAGAGTAGGTATTTTGTGAGACGCTCTCACGAATTTTTATCTGTGAGATGAAACTCTACCGATATTCACAATAAAAAGTAATATTCTCAGCATAAAAAATAATATTTTTTCATGGATGACCCAAATAAGATATCTGTCTCACAAAATACGACCCGTGAGACCGTCTCACATAAATTTTTGTTTTTTTCTTAAAATCATCCGACGAGGTTTTATATATAATTGTATCATTAATATATATTTTAAATAAATTTTAATATAAATTTGATTCAACACAAATTTATTATATTTAATTTTCCACGGGTTAAAATTGAAAAGAATATTTTATTCTTAATCAATTAATATTTTATTTTACATTTCTAGACTAATTTGAATTGACTTGATCATTCAAAAGATTTGTTTTCCTAAATAAAGATAATTTTATTCTTGGGAATTATTCATGATAATTTGTGAACTCATCTATAAGATATAATATACTAACTTTGAATAGAGTTTTATTCCTATTAAAACTCTGGTTTCCTTGTTTATAAATGGAGAGGATATATGAAAATCTAGGTCAAGAAGAGTAACATATATTGAGATCGAAGATTGAGAGAAGGGTGTGGAGGCTACTAGAGAAGAGTTGCTTATGGCTACTGGAGTCTTGCCGAACCTGATTAAATTCAGTATTGTGTGTGACTGACTCACATAATCACCGTGTTGCTGTCCAATGTTGACAACACTCGAAGAACAACACTGACGCAGAGTGTTGATCGAAGATTCATTTGGTTTTGAGCAATACGTTTTTGTTTTATAAATCTAGTTTTAATATTGGTTTATTTTGATGCATCTTAATTTTTTGGAGTGTCAAAGAATTTAGTTTTGTTATTTTGCACTAGTATCGGTTTGTGTAAACGTTTTACATATTTGTCTAGTGAAGTTTTGCCATGAGGTATCGCACAAGTATTCGTACTTGTGCATGATTGAAATCTGATGTTTATTTATTAAAGTTCACAAGTGTGTTAAAAATTAATTTCCGCTGTATGTTGTGTGGTGGTGTTGACAACACTCGAACACAACACCAAATTCTGATATATTCATTATATTTATTTTTTGTACATTTACGATCAAAAGACCTTTAAAAAATAATTACTATTAGTGAAAATAATTACAATCAGTAAATGACAAAAGAAGACACAAATATTTAAGACATGCTCGATAGAAGAGGATAAAATGAAAATGAAATGAACATTTCCTTGTAGTCATGATAATGAAATGAACATTTATTTCCTTTATAGACACGCACACACAGAGATTTGGTTTTAGAGAAAAATATGTTTAAATTAACTTTAGTGTCATAGTCTAATATTTAAGTTAAATTACAAAAAAAATAAATATCTCAAAGTACAAAACAATTTCATTTTTATTTGATAAAAAATCATAAAAATATATTTTATAAATTTGTAACTCTTACATATACACACACGTAGGGATGCTCGCCCATTATATAATACCTATTTTTTCTTTCAACCAAGTCAATTATTGTAACACACTAATATCTAACTCGAGCGATGTACGAAATGAAATTAATCACTATGCTAAATTATATAGGTTTTTAAAATACAAAAAAAATGATTATAAATCATACAATTAAGAAACAAATTTTTCACATCACATATTCTGAAATTTTTTTTAAAATACAACATTTGTCATTGAATTTTTTTTTCTACTATCACTATCACATATCAAAATTTTTAGATCTTTAGGATTTGTTACTCTGGATACAACGACATACAACTGACCATGACTAAAAACTGGTTTTTTCAAAAGAAGTCCTACATGAGATAAATATTGTCCCTGACTTTTGTTGATTGTCATTGCATATGATACAATCAAATGAAATTGTCTTTGTTGAAATTTGAAAGGAAGTCTTGTATCAAAAAGAGTCAATGACAATCTCGGGAATAATAACTTTATGACCTGAATTAGGTCTGGTTAGAATCTTTCCTTCCAAAACATGATTTCCAAGTCTTGTCAAAATCAACCTAGTTCCATTGCATAGTCCAAAAGAATGATCTATGTTCCGCAACAACATAACCAGAGTTCCTACCTTCAAGTTTAACTCGTGATTTGGTACTCCAGAACATCTGATTGCGTTTAAGAACTCAGGGGTATGCACATCATTTAATAAATCAATATTTTTATCTGAATGACACGCTGTATCAGAACTTAGATACAATTTTCCATCTGAATGATTCATAGAAATCATGTATTCATTTACTGATTGAACGATATCAAGAGTCGGGGCCAATATAGCTCTTTGCTGGAAATAAGTTGCATCACTAACAGTATTTCCAAACAACGGATATGTGCTCTCAACAATTGTTGCAATAGGATCATTGTAATCTTTCAGCAAAAGTTCGTTAGGAATATCAATTGTTGCATAATCATCATTTTCTTTTCTAATTTTTCCATCCCCTAAATTAGCAATCCAATCTGAATTTTTTTTTTTTCATTTCAGCATATTCTTGATCAGAACCCAAATTCTGCAACATCATGTTTTTCGTCAATATCAAAACTTTGCAATGTCTCCAAAGGTACGATGAATTAATAGTGGCAAGAACAATATCCTGCCTACTACCTTTTGGAATAACAGGAGTGGCAAGAACAATATCATGTCTACTATCTTTTGGAATAACATGCAATATTTGTCGAAAATCACCACCGAAAACAACTGTTTTTCCTCCAAAAGGCATATGAAGACTTGAAGGATTGACGAATCTCATTATATCTTTCATACATTTATCCAGAGCTTCAAAACAAACTTTTGTGTCATTGGAGCCTCATCCCAAATGATAAGTTTCGATTTTACTATAAGTTCTGCAAGAGGACTTCCTTGCTTGAAATTGCATGTTGATTCCTCAGTAGGATTAAATATAATTGAAAAGCGAGAATGAGCAGTTCTTCCACCAGGGAGCAGAATAGATGCTATACCACTGTATGCCACGTTCAAAACAATTTCTCCATTTTACCTCCTTTATATTTCCAATGTCTGCACTTTTTAATTTTGAAAAAACGTCTGATTCCTGTAGAACAATGAATATAATGCTGCCTGTATGAGAATCTAAATGTTGCATGAAAAATAAAATTCTTACAAGATTAAAGAAATATCAATTTAGTTGACTCTCAAAAGTTTCTCCACAATATTTTTCAATGTCATTGGGGTCTACTGTGACTTTCATGACATTATAGGTCCTAAAGAATCCCTGAATCTAATTGGTTCGTACTTGTATTTTAAACAGAACTTTGCGATCCACTAAATCCTCACTTTCTTTAGGGATTTTTCTGAATTTGATAACTGAAATATAAAATAAATTTGGCCTAACTTATATTAAATCAAAACAGAAGTAAAAAATATATATACAAAAACCTCTTCCTTGACATCAATCCTCAAATCCAGTGATGTCTTCCCTATAAGTCCCACACATTCTCGATCCCAAATTAAGAAAACAGTGTTTCCAGTGTTGTCAACAACTCTAACATGAATCTTAAATCTGTTTTAAAAATGAATAATAATCTTTAAAGAATATATTAGGTAAAAAAAAACATAATTTAATTGAAGATTATTGATCAAACCTTAAATTTTCATTCAGATCGAAACGATCACACCTTTCACAATAAAATTTATCACCCACGGGAGTCACTCTCTTGGGACATTTTTTACATGACAAATATGACCATTCACGAGGAGATTCCACACCTATGATTTTTGCGAAAACCCAAAAACTTCCGACCTAAAAAATAACATGGAAAATGATAATAAATTTAAAATTTGTCATTACAATTTTTTTTGTAATGAGTATATTAAGACATTTTCGTACCTGGTTATCTTCAGAAATTTGTTCTTGAAAGCTCCTCTAAAATTGTGTTATTTGATGCCGATGAAATGTTGCTGTTTGTTTTGGTGTATTGATTTCCATGACCAACCTAAACACATATCCAAATAGTTAATTTCCATGAAGACTTATATTCTTGTTTTTTATTTAATACATAATAAAAAAAATGATTTAAAGTAAAATAAAAAAAATCAAGAAATATCCTTTTTCGAAATTCAGTAACCTCATCCAAATCTCTATTGACCTATCAAGTTTGTGATATGGTATACATTTGATACTCGTATTTCACCCCGAAATCGTTTTGCTCGACACATTTGAAGAATAACAATAACAGGTTTTTTACCAACATTTTCCACATAGGCTGTGATTTTTTCCACAAAATCTCCCCATAAAGTACATGGTAACATATTATTCCTGAATAAAATGGACATACATATGAGATCGTTAGTGAAAAAGGTATAAATATTAAAATTATTTTATTAATATTTACTCGTTGTCTTCTAAAACAATGTCAATGAGCTTTCGTGGACGTCCTTCGATTTCTTTATTTTGTGGGGAATCTATTGTCACCAATTGTCCAATGACATCTTCCAAACAAAACTCAATGTGCAAGAATATAATTTTATTTCAAATGAAGAAGAAAATGAAACTATAAATTGCCATACCAAAAAGGGTTGTGTCATCCACTACATCTGATGCAGTGGATAGCGCATGAAAAGACTTGAATTCATACATCAAATTGGGAAATGTATCTTCGAAAATTTCACAGAATTTAGTGTTTGCAATAAAAATAATCTTGTATTTGTTTTTTGTGGTCTTGAATGTCATTTCATTTTATGCCACCACCATATTTTTTATGGAGAAAATATTCCCTTTTTCTGAGAATTGGTTTCAACCTTTGCATCACCTCATCCTTTTTTATGCTACCATGTATGCGAGAACCCTGTAATATATAAGAAACTTTCATAATAGCTAATACATAATAATTTAAATTGATAGCAAATATGGAAATAAATATTATTACTTCTCGATCATGGAAAACATATTCTAAACAAAATGTGTTCTTTTGAAATACAGGTACTTGATAGCATCGAACCAATCTGACTTTAAGGGACCATTGTGTTTTCGAAGGGTTCACCTCAAAGATAGAGCTGAACAATGGAGGCATTTTTGAATTTGAGATTTTGGAATCGTGAAATTGATTTTGACAGAATATGTAAACATGAATTTGTGTAATATTGGATCAAATACTTCTAGTACTTTCTTCATTTATTTCAGTCTTTTGGGCTGCCTTATTTGAATTAGACTTAAAGTACATTGCTTAAATAATTTATTGATTTATTCTTGAAAAAAGATATTTTGTCATTATTTAGGATTTAATACTCACCTAATCTATTTAAGAATGAGACAGACAAGTCATTTATTCTTAATCAGAAAAGCTCAAATTACGGTAGTTTGAACAAAAATTGATAAATTATAATCTACAACTTGTATTTCCATTTTTAAGTAATCAATTTGGCGGGATATTTCTATATTTGACAGAAACTGTGCTTTTATATATAGATATATAGATATTAAAATCTATTAAACTACTTTGAGAAATGAGTGCACCTCAAATTATATCATATAAGCTAAAAAAAAGTCATTCTCGATTTTTCAATCAATGTTTAGATTTGTATTAAAATCAATCATATCAAAAAAATTTGTTTACTTTCATGTTTTATATAAAACTGAACCGATAGACCGATTTTATTAATATAAAAGTTATGTAATAAGTTTTGTTAATTTAATTTAATATGAGTGTTTTTTTGTATATAATCTTTTTAAAATTTTATTTTATTTATAATGTTATATTAAGCAAGAACCCTTATACTAACATAATTGTTGTTTTTACGAAAATGCGCCTATCAATAAATTCAATATTGACATATTATCTTATACAAATCAATATCCATATTTTTATAGCATTTAAAGAATAATCTAACACAAAAGTATCTTTTGGTTATTTTGACCACAAAAACACCTCTTAAGCAGTGTTTTTGATGACAATAGAACTCGTGACGAACACTTTTCGATACGTATCGAAGAAATACTCGAACTTATACAATAATCTGCAAACTATAGTTAGTTAAACAAGCCACTATGGGCAAACCATGTGTGATAAACTCGCGAGAGAAAATGTTAATAGAGAAAATCAAATCAATTATAATTGGTTAAACGTTCACATGCTCCCATCAACTTGAACACTAACGAGTGCTCTATGTTTTTTTTTTCTCGCTTTTGACTTCTCCGTTATTAAACAACGACCAACAACATCCTTATATATTGTATCTATCTCCTCTCACGCGTACATGTTAGGATGACCCATAGCGTTTTGTTATTTTTCACATCAAGGATATATTTTACAATCTACCTCGTTTGAAATCCTATTCTAGGGGTGAGAGGACTCGAACCTGAGTCACTATAAGGGGTAAACAAGGTGAGACCATTAAAGCTAAAGCTCGGTCTCAACAATGCTCCATGTTGAAATTATCTTGAGAGAGTATTTGATCGAGCTTTTGCTTATCTTAAGTGATTCTTCTGGATATTATTTTGAAATGTGTGAGAAACAAAATAAGAAATATTTGAAACTAAAAGTTTAAAACTAATATAATCTAAAATTTTAATGTTTGGAGAAAAATTACTTCTAATATTAATTTTCAGTAAAATGACATTAATGTTTTTAAACTATACATCATTTCTCTTTTTAATTATATAAATTTTGGTACTCACACTATTGACAATGTATTTATATAATGTTATTATATTTTGTATCAAAATTAATTTATCTTTTATAACATGGATGTTTGAAAACTTATATAAGATTAACAAAAGAACACATGAAAAATTTGTATAAACGCACAAAATATATGGAAAGAAAATTTTGGAAATGCAAATAACAAAAATAAGCATTTTACCAAATTTTCAAAAAAAATTACAAAAATTAAGAGCTACTTTGGATTATGATAGATTTTTTAAAGATACAAACATCAAATTGTAACTTTAAACCATTAACAAAAAAAAATAAGATGGAAAAATTATGTCAATCTTGCTTCTCGTTTTTTTGTTAAAAATTTCAGAAGCCGACATTCACAAACATTTGAAAGCACTTCCACCCGATTAGAATCTAAGAAAAACCTGTCTCCTGCATTTGTTTTATCTCATTGCATCCCATTCTATTCTGCTTCCTAAAATCTCCTCCAAACACTCCCATAGTTTGTAATTCAAGTTTTTAGAGAAAGATGGGGATATTTAGGAAATATTATTCTCAATCATCTATTCTATTTTATTAAAGTAGGCATACCTAGGAAGGACGCCAGCTTTTTCTTCCAACTTTATCCTTATATGATACTAATATTACTCTTTTGTTTTGTTTTGTTTTTTAAAAAAATTTCAACACACACTTTTATTTTTATTTTTTTAATTTCAACAATTCAAATATCAATTTAGTTCCTCCATAATTTGTCAAATTTCACTTTAGTCCATCGATAATGATAAAAAAGACTGTACACACACGCATCGTGGGTGCATTGTAACTAGTATATTATAAAGTGTGACAACAGGTTTAGACAATTATTCCATGTGAATTGCTCTTTGTATGCAACAGATCCATTACCCTGGTGGGTCAATAGTCTCAAAGTGGGCCTTTAAAGCCCAAAATTCATATTATATTTATTGTGCTCACATTTTCAAGTCCGGGGTTTCGAATCACGTGAGCCCGCTCCAACTTTTGATCCAACGGACCAGATAATCGCGTCGGCTCAAAGCTAATTAACGGAGCTCATATTCAAAAACCCAAATCAAGGCTTCACTTTATAGGGAAAAATCAATACGCAAATAATCAAAGCAAAACAAATCTCTCCACCTCTCTCTCGCTTAAGGTTGCTATAATCAAATGGTAAGCATTTTGTTCCGTGATTCGATGTTTTTTTTTTTTAATTTGTATGATTGTTGTTTTTTCTTCGATTTAGTGAACGATATCATTTTTTGTGTATTTTTTTAATATATATATATAATACGATGTTTTCTGTGTGTTTTAGGCGTTGCCGAATCAACAGACAGTGGATTACCCTAACTTCAAGCTTGTAATCGTTGGAGATGGTGGCACTGGTAATTTTAATTCTTGTTTAAGTCTAAGAAATCGAGATTGTTACTAAGCTCGAATAGTTGTTACTAAGCTCGAAACTTTATTCGCCACTCTTATTTTTTCTGAGAAATTTAACTTTACAATTGTTTGTCTACGGTTGCATGATTTACAGTTTTAATCTTCGCTTTTCTTTGTGGAGAAGATTGATCCGTTTTTTTCATTTCAGAGCTATTTATCAAATTCTGTTTTCCTTTGTCTTGAGTCTCGTGGCTGTATGAAACGGGAAACCCATTTCGTGATTAGCTTTTAAGTTTTATTCGGAAACAATTTTATTTACCGACATTTGATTTTACTCGAAACTATGAATTCTTATAGCATTTTGCATATGTTGGTGCCTCTCTTTCTGGGTTCCACTAAGTTTTATTTTTAGCCGCAAACTCGGATGGCATCTCTTACAATTTATCAAGTTTGAATTGGTGTCATGGATTGTTTTTGTTTTTTTTAATCATCAGGTCAAAATTGCAGTTTAGGCCCTTACTAATTTTTACAATTATGGTACGACCCTAATTCAAATATAATCAAATCATATTGTGATATGTAATAATTTCAAATTGTAGTACCACCCGTCATTAATTTGTACAATTATGATATCACATCTATTTGAATATAATCAAATTAATTTTAAAAAAGATTGTACAAGCACGTAATACGTGTGAAAAGTCATTAGTATAAATAATGTATGTGCTATGGATTAAGCTGAGTTGCTTGTGCTGTTGCAGGAAAAACCACATTTGTGAAAAGGCATCTTACCGGTGAATTTGAGAAGAAATACGAGCGTAAGACTGTTTAATAAGATATTTACTTGAAAACCAGTTTACTGTATTTTTGTGTATGAGTGTTTTGTGAAGAGGTACTCTTTTTGTGCAGCCACCATCGGTGTTGAAGTTCATCCATTGGATTTCTTCACAAACTGTGGGAAAATTAGATTTTATTGTTGGGACACAGCCGGCCAGGAGAAATTTGGTGGCCTTAGGGATGGATACTAGTAAGTGATTTTTATTGGCACCTTTTATTTTTTTGATGAAAATCTCATGGCTGTAATGATTGATGTTCACTTATGGCATTTGAGATCTCACTCATCTCTATTTTCGTCTGAACGAACATGTTAGCTGTCTTGCCTGTGTTCTCATCTAAAGTTTCATATATTCTACTTTTATATAAATGATTTGTGCTATAGCTAAAGTGTATTAGATTTAGTTGGTGGTATGGTTTATAGACAGATGTCAATGAATAAAATACGAGTAATTAAAATTTGACAGATATAGATGGTGTGATTATGTGTGTGGATTCTATAGGTTTTCATCTCCTGTAAATGTGCTAGTTTTGTATGATATTTTCCGATACCATGAGCGCGCGCCATTATAAAACAGAAAAATTATAACACATGTTCTGATAAGAATTTATTAGTATTGTTCTACCCCGAAAATTATCGGATATTGATTTTCAACCACTGCAGTATCCATGGACAATGCGCCATCATTATGTTTGACGTAACAGCTCGGTTGACTTATAAGAATGTCCCTACATGGCACCGAGATCTTTGCAGGTTTGTACATACTGTTAATTTTTTTTTGCATTTCCTTGCAGTTTATTAGGTACAAGCTTGACGCTGGCATGTGGCTGAATCTTTTTTTGCCAATTTCAGGGTCTGTGAGAATATCCCAATTGTGCTTTGTGGGAACAAGGTTGATGTCAAGAACAGGCAGGTAAAGGCAAAGCAGGTTACCTTCCACCGTAAGAAGAACTTGCAGTACTACGAAATATCAGCCAAGAGTAATTACAACTTCGAGAAGCCTTTCCTGTACCTTGCTAGAAAACTTGCTGGGTAAGTGCCGATGTTACTTGTTACTT
Source organism: Primulina tabacum (assembly GCF_025594145.1). Classification (NCBI taxonomy): domain Eukaryota; kingdom Viridiplantae; phylum Streptophyta; class Magnoliopsida; order Lamiales; family Gesneriaceae; genus Primulina; species Primulina tabacum. The sequence goes on from NC_134564.1 coordinate 1,017,925, forward strand.
ACTACTCCTCGTTCATCTCTTCTCCGAACTTTCAAGTCCAATGAGTCTTTTGGTTGAAATGCAATTTGTGTTGTTGAATCCAACTTTGTTTCTGGTTGTAGGGATACTAATTTACATTTCGTTGAGTCCCCGGCACTTGCTCCTCCTGAAGTACAAATTGATTTGGATGTGCAGCGACAGTAAGTCTCTCTTTACATTCACCAACAAAGTATAAATAGTCACTGCACACGCACGTTCTATCCTACTTGCTACACAGCACACAGCACAATACAAACTGGTTACACAAACAAGAGGAATGGGCCAACCTCCTTATCCCGCACTCACCCATAAATCACAACAAATTCACTGCATTTCCCCTCCTTGTTCGCTGCTTTAATCTCCGTTGTTTTTTGCAGACATGAAGCAGAGCTTGTTGCAGCTGCTAGTCAGCCCCTTCCAGATGATGATGATGAGAATTTTGACTAAATTTATGACGGGGACTTTCTTGAATTCTGTCAGTGTTTGACAACCATTCATGGGTTGAGTTTTGGTCTGCCCTTCTTTACATTTTTTATTTATTTTTTCATTTTAGCTAAAAAACACTTGTTTTTATGTTTTAGATGGTGTTGAATGTTACTGTTTTCTCCTTCATTTCAATTTGACGACGGGATTTATGCTAGTTTTAATTGGATGACTATGTTACAACTTGGCATTTACTAATTTTTATGTCTATTTACGTTTATTAAAAGATTAATTCAACCATGACTTCACACCAAATGTCTAGAACTCACCACCACATTTTCCTTGCTCATCCAACTCCTCAACATTTCAATTGACACTTAGCTCTGATACAATCTATATTTTTATATGGCAACCCTACTCCAGTTTAGTTACTAATGGACGATTTGATCATTTTTAATTGGTCAAATAAAATAATTGAACCGCTTAAAAAGATCATTGTTTCATATACTAATCAAAGTATTATACATATCCATTATTGATAACAAGAGCATTGAATCAATTATAAACGTGTCATGCAGAAAATTCTTATATGTAACACCCCGTCCTAAAGACTTGAAAATTTTGAAGTGTTTAATAGTCAAAATTTTAAAAAATAAAAATAAAAATAATAATAATAATAATAATAACAATAACAATAATAATAATAAATAAATAAATAAATAAATAAAACTGTTTCGTGTTGCAAATTAAAAGATTTGCCACATAAATAATTCGTTTTAGACATTAATTAAAAAGGTTAGAATGAAATAAATAAAAATGCTTCTAAATAAAATTTAATGAATTTTATTATCCTACAGATGAAATTTTACAATACAAACACATAAGATATGCTTCTAAAATAATATAATCTGAATAATCAAATAAATAAATCAAAACAATATATATAAATATATTAAATAAAATTTAAAAATTAAAATAGGAAGGAACATAGGGAAACATAGAAAATCATCTCCAAAAATTCTCGAATTGTTTATACAACTAATCTTTTCACACCGAGAAACAAACATGTTTAGATGGTGTAGTAAAATCATCAACCGATTTTTCTCAAAAAATCAAAAATCACGAAAAACATTTTTTGAAAAATTCTAACCTGTGTTTCAGGTGCTAGTTTTTTTAATCTAACTATTGTTGAGTAGGTCTCTTGTGAGACGGTCTCACGAATCTTTATCTGTGAGACGAGTCAACCTTACCGATATTTACAATAAAAAGTGATATTCTTAGCATAAAAATTAATATTTTTTCATGGATGACGCAAATAAGAGATGTGTATCACAAAATACGACTCTTGAGACCGTCTCACACAAGTTTTTGCCAATCTTGTTTGTATGTTTAGGTCATATTGGATGTTTTTTTTTCATAGGTTTTGGGGATCTTACTCCCCCATTTCCATGTTTCCTCCAATTTGCTTCTGGAATCAACGGTTCATACTTGTGAGCTTTAATATTTGCAGTTGGATTTACATTTGTTTTGAATAATGAAATTACAATTTGGCATTTACTTCTTTTTACATCGATTTGTTCATCAAACATTAATTCAACCATGTGTGGATGCCATCAGATTTTAGTGAGAAATTTTGGGAGTCGGGTTGATTCCATCAAATTTCAAAATTGTCTTTTCTTAAAGTTCTAATATGATGAGCATTAACTTTTGTTCTCAGCTCATTCACTAGTTCACTTTCAAATTTCAAAATTTCAGCATAAAAACAAATTAATGGAAATGTTGAGGATGTGTTTAATTAGATCGATTGAAGAGTGAATGGATCACCTGTCAAAACATGATTAATTTAATTTTGTAGAATATAAAGTTTTGGAAATTAAATAGTAATATGCATTACAATGTGACAGGTGGTTGGTTAGACTCACTTTTATTATTGCAAGTCGTAATACAATTTCATTATGGATAAAAAAAATGATTACCTCAAACTTTTACTATTACTTCTCTCTTTTTTAAAAAAATATATCTTCCTCGTTCGAGGAATTTTCCCAAGGAAGCACTCTATTCTGCAATTTTGCAACAGATTAAAAAATGTTTTGTTTATATGTTCAATAGTTCAAAATGCAACCAAAAGGAAGATGAGAAATAAAATCAAGAACACAGCCTAAAATGATTGAAAAATTACTTTAAAAAAGCCATCCAAATGACACTGCAAGTTTAAGATTGATATTCCTTATAAGTTAGTTTGTGTAGCGTTAGCATAGTGGGAATAATCTGTTGTATAGGAAATTCACTAGTATGTAACAAGCAATCTATCCTTCATCATCCAACAGAACATGGAGAAAATAAAAGACACCAAATGGATACCAATCTATTCCCCCTTCGGCCCGAAATAAAGTTGGTATTCTACCTTTCACGTAGCTTACTGATTAAGCCGCGTTTCATTCACAGAGAACACTTTGGACATATCATACCAATGAGGCAAGCCTTTGATGATGGTTAAACCAGCTTTAATGTTCACTGCACAAATCAAAACAAAAATGATGTGTCTAATCTTCGCATCCAGCTTCTGAATGCTGTAACTTCATCTCTGGGAAGTTCAACCTTTTTCTTTTTAATATTCTCCAAACAAACTGTCAGACAACGACCTTTACGCCTGTCATCCAGGGATCAATAGATGATTAGCAGTGAATGTTAATTATGAAGTTTTGAAATCCATATTAGTTGCTAACATGTGGGCCATCCTGGACGAGCATTCATAATCTCATTGGCATAAACAGTGCATTTAACAAACAAATATTTATTACACACCATTTAATACAACCTTTATTCAATAGTTTTATGCACCACACAGTTCAAACTAGAACCTCAAAGAATCCTCCTCTTGCTCTTCCAGATTCAAGGACGCTACATCGAAATAAACAATTGTATATATAAATATATACTAATAGAAAAGCATGGAAGTAATAATGCTATTTAAAATGCATGATCATGTGTGCATGCGGATGATGCAAATTTCTCAAGGGCAAAGGGAGGTCATAATTCTATGTATATTTCGAATATAAGGGGAGAGAAATCACTGCTCAAAGTGACCAAATTGACATCTAAAGAGATGTGTAGCATTTTGGTACATAGGATTGTTCACTGAATCGTCACATCTAATAATGGTAAATAAAATGGTATTGTTGCACTCTGGCCCATAGGATCAGTTGGAGGCTCGCCAATGCCGCAATATTACAAGAAGCAAGGTGAAGCTCATTGGTCTCCAACAAGTATCAACACCTATTACAGGTATGATAAAAAAGTTGGTGCTTCAAAATATTCAAGGTCAACATGTCGTGGACCCAACTATTTTTGGGCCTAGATCTAAACAGCTCAGGACTCACAAGCCATAGAAGTGTCCAGAAAGAGGGAAGAGAATAAAAATGTGAGGGAGAGACCTGTAATTCATTCTATTTATTTTGTTGCTTGAGAGCTGTAACTAGCTTGGGCTAGGGAGAAGAAATTGCTAGCTGTTAGCTAGGGATTTTGTTCAGAGTTCATCTCTAGGCAAACATTTCTATTTTGGCCACACGACTTCAAACATGAATGCAAATAATAATATCATTAACGCTAAGGATATGAAATGATTGTCATAAGATTGATTGCCCTGTGCTAAGTTGCATGCACATCACGAGCCCCAAAACTAGAAGCCAGTTAGCCACACTGCACAAGGACCTTCTGAAGTTGCTAGCAAGCTGCAAATTCTTTTCTTTCTTGAGAAACTGTCAACTGCACAACTTCCTTCATTCCTCTATTACTAAAACAAAAAAGAATTAGATAAAAGAGCTGAAGATAGAGAAACATACTTTATTGCGCAAGAATTACTTTCATTTGATGCTTTCAGTAGCAGATTCTGAAGTAGCCAATTTACAGCTTAAGTAAGCCAGCGCCAATGTTGATGTACACATGATGAAGATCATGATTCATGAGTGGCAAGGCTGGAAGGATATTTAGATGGCCCGGCCTTAAAATTTTTATGTAGACTAATATGTCTGTTACCAATAAATAGCAGTAAATCAATGCATCTGTTTGGAAAAGCTGGCAAATCCTGGCACCATCTTTAAACCTTTTCAAGTAGATGGTGCATGCCTCCAATTGTAGTGCTGAATAATGGAGGGATTAAACATAGATAATTAACATCCTTAAAAGTGTTGTCGAGGTACGCAGAAGAAATCAAACTTATATGATTAATATAGATCAATAAAGAACACCAAACAGTAGAATAATAGGTTAACTCAACGTAAAAAAAGGCAAAAACAATTTGCTAACACCAATATTTGGAAAAACTGATGAATTGACAAGAATCCATGTCAAGACGCCACTGACCTGCATGAATTCAGCATGAAATGTTTGCACTCTGGGAATCTAGATGCAACTTTTACAGTCTGATTTCAGGCGACAGTGCATTCCCAATTGCTTCTGAAATATGAATTTACATGCTGGAGTTAATGGAATGTCTAAACATTAAAGGAAAGAAGTAGATACAAGATGGAATTCGTACGAGAAATCTGAAACCGACTTGATAGAATAAAAGCGCACATTATCTCTCACACATTCATGTGACTATAACCCACTTATGGGTAGGAAAAATGAACTGAACTTGTTACCTATCTAAAAGAGCTGTAACAAATAAATAATGAATCATAACTAAATGCTGATATGATATGATCAATCGATTACCGATAAGAATGATATGATCAATGGATTTACCATCTACACAGCATAAAAACTAGAACATCAGTAACTCCAAGCTGTTGGCTCATGCACTTGAAGTTTTAGCAGGGATGTTCTGTTTCAACTTCAACTTTCCACTGATAAGAAGATCGTAAGTCGCATCATCAGGAGTGAGACCTCTATCAAGCATTTCATCATGCAATCTAAAAGCCTCTATCAAATTTCCATCCCTGAAATATCCAGCAATCAACGTATTATAAATAAGTATGTTAGGCGATATGCTCTTTTTCTTCATCTCTTCCAGGATTTTGGCAGCATTTTCCACCTGTTCTTTGTTACAAAGACCATTCACTAGAACCGAGTATGTGATAACATCCGGATGAATGTTCTTGACAAGCATTTCTTGATAGAAATCTGAAGCGAGAATTATATTTCCCTCCTTTAGGAGCCCATCTATCAAAGTGGTATAAGTTTCCAAATCACCCTTAATTTCCTGATTCTTCATTTTATCATACAAGTCAAGTGCTGATTCCATATTACAAAGGTTTTTGAAGCCATTGATCATGATGTTGTAAATAACTTTATTTGGGGATAGACCGGCTTGGAAAATTTCATCGAAAAGCTCGGACGCACTATTCATGTCACTTCTTTTGCTATATGCATTTATGAGTGCACCATATGCGGTTATATCCATGTCAACACCTTTCGCCCGCATTTCATTTAACATTTTCAAAGCAAGATCCGCCTTTTTGTGCTTGCAAAATCCATCAATTAAAGTGGTATAAGTTATAACGTTGGGTATAATTCCTGTTTCCAACATCTCCTGATAAACATTCACTGCAGAATCAACATTACCTTCCTTTATAAACCCATCAATTATGCTATTATAAGTCATGCACATGGGACTAAAACCAGACTCCACAAACTTTTGCATTCTATCTTTTGCTTCAGTTGTTCGGCCTGCTTTGCATAAACCACTGACCAATGTGTTGTACGTGAAATCAGAGGGGGAAATTCCCAAGTGCACCATTCGGTTAAACATTTCAATAGCCTTTTCAGTTTCATATTTCTTGAAATACCCATCAACCAATATACTATATGTGACAACATTTGCTTTCAAATTCTTTACTCCCATTTCAGAAAGTAAGGCTATAGCCACATCCATGTTCCCCTTTTTGCAGTACCCCAGAATCATGTTGTTATAGGAAACCACAGTCGGTTCAACTCCCTGATCAATCATCTTGCACCAAATTTTATGCGCTTCATCTACCCAAAACCCTTTACAGAACCAAGGAAATTAGATTATTGTACGTAAAAGAATTGGCAATTCGAGCTTCAATAGCCTCATCAAAGAGCTTGAGTGCTTCGTCCAGCATTTGAGCCTTCAGGTACCCTTTAATTAAAGAATTTACAATATATACAGTGGGAAGAATACCGGCCAATTTCATTTGGAAATATAAATCTCGTGCTTTCCCCATATTTCCATTCCTACAACATCCTTCTATGAGGACTGCATAGGTGACTTTGTTAGGAATAAGCCCATCCTCAACAATTTTATCAAACAACGCCAAAGCAGTATTCAAATCTCCCTGCTGATAATAGCCCTTCATCAAGCTAGTAGCAACAACCAGATTCAGGGAATGCCCACTGCTAATCATATCATCCTTCAACCTTAACGCCTCTATCATGTTCCTCTGCTTCACACATGTACAAATTACATTCGTAAACATACCCTCGGAGGGAATCCAACCCTTTTCCTTCACCTCACTCAACAAGGCAGAGGCGGCAGTGGAATCCAATTTCATACAAGAAGCACGAATAGCTGCAGAATAAAGAGGTTTGGTCAGATTAATACCTCTACCCTTTGCCTCCAGAAAGTATTTATCAGCTTCGTCAGCCTTACCCTCTTTAAGGAAGGCACGCATCATCTCATTCACGGTGCCACAATCATAACTTGTATTCTTTACACACAAGTCGTTAAACAATTCCCGTGCAGCTTCAATCTTGTTTGCTTTGATCAATTTTCTCAACAAGTTATTTAAAACAAATATAAATGGCGTTATACCATTACAAACCAACGAATGGTAGCAATCCATCGCATCTTTTAACCTCCCTTCTCTAATACATCCATCCAACAGGTAACTAAAAACACGCGGCTCCAGCTCAAAACTAAACCTCTCAGCACAATCGATCAAGTGATCAACAAGCGCACTGGATGAGGTGGGAGAATCATCAGACAAGTAACAATTCAGCAAATTCCTAGCTACAGTATAATGTCCCTGGGAACTCATTAGTATATGGAGCAATATGCATAAAGTGTCCGGTATTCCACGCGCGAAATCACTCTGTTTCTCGACCCATTTGAAATAATTGAGCGCATAAACGGGATCATTTCTGTGAGCTAGAAGGGTTTCTATGACATGGGTTTGGCTCAAGTTAGATTTTACTGAAATGGAGGCTTGAAAAGTTTGGATTTTGATCGAGTTTTGTGGCTCCAGGGTTGAATGTGGCTTAGCAGGGTCGAGCTGTGAAACAAGTGCTGGATCTGTAGTGGAGATGGAAGAAGATGATGATGAAAAAGATTTGCAGCGAATTAATGAAATCAGTGATTTTTGAAGAAAAGATGAAGTTGAGGATTTCATTTTCTTGGGCTGTTCTCTGTGCACCAGATTTGCGATTGCGGCATAAAAAACCCCCTAGCGACAGGGTTCGGGGCACATGAATGAATAATCCACTATTAAATATTTTAATTTTCCTTTTCAATTAGAAAGCAAAGTGATAAAACTAGGTTTATCGAATGACATCTTGCTAATACGTTTTAGTCCAATAATTTATTCAATGCGAGTGTGTGCATTGAAGGGGCGGATTCTACGGTCATAACAAAAAGAAAATGACCATATCGATTGAGTTAGTCCATCTCATCATATCTAATCCGTTGAACGACGGTTCGACGGATTGTAAGTATCTCGTTCTGCTTGCTCGTTTTGACACAGCTAAGCTCAAATTATAAATTATTATATAATAGACAATCTTATTTCATACATTTGATTATTAATCGCATCATCTTGAAGAAGCAGAATTAATTTTGTAAATCATCATTATTCATTAGGGAATATATGAATGGAAGCTGCATTAAGTCGTCCAGCAAATTGTACGCGAGCTTCAATTGCAAACTGAGAAGAATTAACAAATACAATATTGTTATTAAATAATAAATAAAATCGAAAAAGGGTGCGTGGGTGGCTCTCGTATTGTATATATAGAATTAGAATAATACTAACCTACCGTTTGGTTCATGGTAAGAGATATATAGTATGGAAATAAGTAATATTTTGTAATAATAAAATAAATAGAAAATGATAGTTAATATAGTGTTTGATTTAATTGATTTGATTGATTAAACTTGAAATAATATGATATTACCATTTTGTCATTGTTGAAAATATTAATAATATTATTTATTAAGGGTAATATCGTAATTTTATATTATTGATTTGATTGACGTGAGATAAATTATTACGAATTTGATTGATGTGAAATAAATAATTAATAATTTGAATTGATCGAGATAAATAATAATTGTACAAAACAAGTGATATGATAGGACTATTTATATTAGTACTTATAAGTACTTGAACCAAACAGTACCTAAAGGTACAACCAATATATCGTTACAACGTTATTTACAATCATTATATCGCGATATTTTATTGTTATATAACAAGATTTTCTATTCAATATATACTGAGATTTTGACAAATTGAATTTTTACATTGAATTTTTTGTTATACAAATTAATGTATAAATATAGATGAAGATGCAGCGTTTCTTGTGAAATTAACACCCCCTGGCCCCACCCCGCCCAAGATTCTTAAACAATCGCCCGGGATAAAAAGGTCATTTCACTGCGAGGCTAGGTTTTTCCGAGGATTAAACATTTCAGTGGAGGAGCGGTTTGCTTGTTCAGCTGCACTGCACCGATTGCCAAGTTGCTCGAAACCCTAATCTACAATCTGATTATCTTCCTTGAGATTCGATAATCTGGAACTGTTTATTCGTTCGATTGTTCCGTTTCTGCTTCGCCTCGTGGGATTTCGAGGTTCAAATCGTGTTGTCATTAGTACTTTAGCCGTCGGTTGTTCTAGATCACCACTTTTGTTTTTCGATTTAGAGTAATTGTCCCTTATTCGTTTTTTTGGGTACTGATTTGGTTGTATGGAGTGATAGCCTGAGCTTTGGGTTTTCTTTTCAGTGATAAATTTTAGTTGTGTTGTAATTGGCTCTTGGAGCTATTAATCGTTACTGCGATTGGGGTTTTCAGTCTCAATTTCTGGTAAGGAAGCGGGCTTGTTTTTTAATTTCAGTGTCCCTGTTGTTTCTTTGTATGGTATTTTGATACGCTGGGCATATTTTTCTGTGTGGAAGTTTTGAGGATATTGCGGTGGTTTGGTGTTAGATAGGACATGAGGAATGTATTCTACAACATGGGCTCGTAAGATCTGATAATGTTGAATAGGGGGGACGCATCTGTGCCTTAAATCTAATGGTATTTTTCATAGATCTGCTAACTTTTGTTCTCTCTGTTGAACACCTGTAGACATTGTTGATTTAGCTAAGTTTGCGAAGTTGGAGCATGGAGAAAACGAATAAGAAAAGACCTCTTGTGTTTTTAGATGTCTCAATTGATGGAGACGTTTACGAGAGGATGGTGTTCGAGGTATTGTTGGTTTTTTTAACTCAATATCAATCAGCCCATGCATTTTCAATTCAAGTTTAACTCCATCCTTTATCTTTCAATTATTCTCTCACAAGAAAGTATATTTTTAACTTCTGCCATTGTCTTCTGCGGGAATGCAGCTTTTCACTGATGTTGCTCCGAAGACAGCTGAAAACTTTCGTGCTCTTTGTACTGGTAAGCTTTCCATTCCGTTTTTGATTTAACTTATTACACTGGTGATCATAGTTGCTTTTAAATTCTATGCGCTCTATATTTTTTTTCTTCGATCTCTAGATATATTTTTCCCACTATTTATGTGCTTGTTAAATTTTCTCTTTAGATGTTGAAAATCCAAGTCTAGTTTGGTGGTTCTTTGTTCGGTTTTAGAAGGATGATATCATCTCCTCGAATGTCCAAATCTAATAGTATGAAGTAGTTTGAACATAAGAACTTTGGTCTGTTCATGGATATAAATCCTATTATAACACGATCTATTGCCCTTTTGATCTCGCATGTTTCAAATTATCGTTTGTTTCAGGAGAAAAAGGTGTCAGCCCTAAAACTGGGAAGCCTCTCCATTACAAGGGAACCTTTTTCCATCGTATTGTCAAAGGATATGCAGCTCAGGTATGCTTACTTTTTTATTTGTCCTTTTAGTCTTCTGAATAACGAGCTTAATCCGATAATTCTGTGGTTGTGTAGTTTTGCTAAGTATAAGTTAGAAGTGGCCTTTATCTTTTAGCCAAATATGTTTGTTTATCGTGTGACAGGGCTGAAGGTCATGACTGTCTTTCTTGTGATATTGTTTGAGGTTGTATTTTATGGGTTGTCCATTTTTAGAAAACACTCTCTCCTAGCTTAAATAGCTTGGATTTGTCTAATTGTTTTTGTTTACTGAAAATTGATTGACATTCTATAAATGTTTTGCAGGGTGGGGACTTTCTTCGGCAAGATGGTATGTTGTGCCAGTGAATGTTTCAATATCCCAGTTTCTCTTTTGGATGGTTAAAGTTGAATCTTGTATCACTTTGCAGGCAATTTTGGAGAAAGTATATACGATGGAAGATTTCCAGGTGAAAAACAATTCTTTTCTCATCATCTAATTTATTACGTTGTTTATCTTTTGGCTTAGATTGAATGACCTTCTGCAAAATACACACATATCTGTCATTCTCGAATCCAATGTGTGATTCATTCAATTATATTAAGTAAAAAAGACAAAAGCAGGCCCATTCATATATTTCTTTATTTTCATATTCTTTTTATCTTGAGAGCAAGTGGGTTTCCTTTTGTATTGCCTATGAAGGTTGGGGCTGACTTTGATCTTATTCTCGCTGCATTGGAGCTTCAATTCAAATGATATTGACGAATGGTAGGGAATCTAAATGTTTTGCCTGCCTTATATGTCCTCTATATTTGTTTCGAATTGTGGTAAATTCACTTTTGTTTGGCTTTCATTTCATTTGTTTTTAACAACAAACCATTAACCATGGTTAATTTCAGTAATCATGGGCCCCTTTTTACTCGTGTCCTATTTTTTTATTTGATTTTTTGCATTTTTTGTGATAAATAGTTTTCGGTGTGATGAGCAATGTTGAGTGTATGAATTTGAAGTAATGTGTGTCTTTCTGATCGCAATCAATGGGACTTTGGATTAGTAAATTTTAATGTGTTTCTTTGCATTTTTTTATGTTCATTACTGGTGAACTTGTCCAGCACTTCCTTACCTATATGTTGAAGAATGATACATATTTTTTTCATTGTTGAGTCTGGCTTGAGGTGCTGAGGCATAACAAGCTTAGATGTTGGCAATATTCATTTTATGGTGAAGCAATTCTTTTTGAATTATTCGGTAATATATGTGAATTTTCTACTTGAATTTTCTACTTGATTGAACTGGGTTTCGTTCTTATTTGTTAGCTTCTTGGAAGCCTGTGTTCATATGATGACAGGGAAGCTTATTCAAAAATGATGAATATGCTGTTTGTGGAGTTTTGATTGTTGTAATGTTTAAGTTAGTTCGCCCTGGCATTTCTTTCAAGGCTCAAAGCTGTATCACTACTTTTTGCTGTACTTCTGACAATTGTGTTAGAATAATATGCGCACAATTTTCTCGAAACCTTGGATCTGTTGTTGCTCTTGATTGGCAATTGAGGTTGATAAATATCGTCCTTTATAATAGTGATAGCTATTTTATTTGTAGGAAGGTGGGGCTGCAAAATTGATCGAATGGTGCAGCATTTAACATTTCATCATTTATTTGTGTGCGAAATTCTAATGGAACATTTAGTAGATTTAAAAATATGAGCCACTGTGTATGTTATTGTTGCTCTGTTTTCTGTGGTTGGTTTGACTGGAGAGTTAACGATGCACTGCTATCTGGTTTTGTTTTCGTGCATGCATTCAAGAAACTTGGAATTTGATTGCAGCTTAGGATTTGAGAAGCACGTGTAATTAGCATGTGAATTATTCTGACAGTAACTATTCTTGATCTAGTATTAACAAAGTTGGAACTTTTTATGTTTCCAGATGAATTTCCGAAGCTGAAACATGATGGACCGGGTTTATTATCTATGGCAATTGCTGATCGTGATGAACGTGGCTCATTGTTCAGTATCACCTTAAAAGCTGATCATCATCTTGACAGGTTTGATTTTTCTAAGTCTGTTAGCTCTTCAATTATTTATTATTATTTAATTTCCTTCTATAGAAATTTGCCCAATCACAGCAATTATGTCTGTCATTCTTGTGTCATTATTAAAAAATCTTTCTTATTTTGAGATGTCTATTTTATTTTTATGCCCGCTCTTATGACGTGTCATTCAGAAATATCCTTTTACCTGTTGCCTCTCCAGCAAAAGTGAGAGTCTTGGTTATTTTCGTGCGTCTTATCCTTTTTCGCTGTCGATTCTCTGGAGAAGATTTGAGGTGAAAAATGAGTTGTCAACTTCCTTTGTAGTCATAGTTATAAAAGACGAACTAGACTCTCCCAGGTGCAGCCAGGCACGACCCCTGCACCTGGTGGCACCCTAAGGCCCGGAAGGCGGTTCAGTTAGACTTGCACAGTTGCACTTTACATGTGCTTTGGGATACGGCTCACACCTTACATGCGCTATGAGAAAAGCTCAAGGTGTCTATGGGATCCTGTTTGACGGAGAAAATGCTTCACTTTTTTTGTCAAAATGAACAAATAAGTAAATAAAACATGGTTTTGAAGTGCTAAAAAATGAATAAAATAAAATCATATAACTCTCCAACCCTAGTCATCAGTGCAACATTTCTTTTTGCTGAATCCACGTCGCGAAACCAATTACGAAATGTCTATCTATTCCCTCTCCCATTTCTAAAATTGCAATCACGCTCCTCTGTTGAATTTATATCTGAACCTGAAATTTAACAAGTTTTCGAGTTCTTATTTTACGAGATTGGAACTCGAAACTCCATTAGAAGACCAAAGGTAACAATAGTTAAGTGTCACGACAAAGCAGAGAATAAAATTTAAAGACTGCGGGGAAGGGTTATGTAAATAGGTGAGAGATTGGTACTACTTTATTTTGATGTGCTACGAGACTTATAAATATACAAATTATTTAAGTGTTGAAATTTTAAATAAAAACTGTGAACTTTTTTCTAACCTACCACCACCTTATTTTATTTTTCTACTTTTTTGTCTATAATTGACATTTTATCCTGTTTGATATTTAGATGATTGAACTGTTGTACCTTGTTTAATTATAATTCCACTAGATAATTAATCTGATGTAAAATGCCAGACAACAATTCATACATGCTTATTATTTTGGTAGTAAGCTATTAAATATTTGATTTTTTATGTTTAATATTTTACATAGTAAACATAAGATACTATACAACATAATTTTCTTTGTAATCTGAAAATTCAGGTATTTTTATCTTTGTGAGCTTTGGTTTAATAAAACAGGTGCATTGCCTTGCTCCTTTTTCCTAGGCCCTAGAACACCTTTGCGCCTTAATGCCCCTCGGGCTTTTAAATATTACTTTTAGTACAGGTACTGTAATTTATAGAATTCTAAGAGTTAGGTAGATTAATTACTTTGTCACTCGGATGTTTTAAATATAAAATTATTTTTTCGATTTCTGTTTGATCTGCTTAGTTTTTCGTTCCACTCCGAGCATAGTTCATACATGGGCGTCCCTAGATTCTGCGCAGCCAGGCACTGCCCATGCGCGCACCTGCGCCTCCGCGGGCTGTCCATGCGCCTGGGTTGCAGGTGCGCTTAAGACTTTGACACTGTGTGCTTGAAGAGAACTCGGGCCGATTGTTTCAATAAATAAAAAGAAAGCATAAGCCCAGCCCAAACAAATTGAAGCCCATTAACCAAAAGGCACACAATTGTTGACTGTGAAATTCTTGGTTGCTTTTTGAACATGTGCTGTGTCTCCATTTTATTTATTTCCCACAACTACTCTCTTTTATTACAACAAACTAAGTACTGTCCCAGAAAATTACAGCGGCCATATTCTATTCTCAATTTTTTCTTCTGCAATATAATTCCAACAACGTATTTAATTTCTACAATTCCATTCTCTCTTTTAACTTCTGCCATTTACTTCCTACAGCATACTTAATTTCTAAATAACTTCAAATCCTTCGTGGCACTTTTGATAATGCTATGCATTTACTAATGAACCTTTTACATTATTATTTAGTATTTTCTGAATTTTTTTTTTTTGCAATGTTATATTTTCGTAATATTAACTTTACATATGTATATAAAAAAACCATGTTTGATGCGCCTTACTTTGATAAGGCTCGCACCTTGCCTTGTGTGCCTCAGGCTCTACGACACCATGCGCCTTAAATTACTATGACTCATAGATTTGCCTCATCAATACTTTTTATGAACCAGTTCTTTCAGATATATGTGCCCCTATAGCATGAAATAGGTGAACGCCCTTGGTTGCGCATCGATGAATGCTGATATGCAAATTTTTTCCCTGGTCCTCAACATGTTTATGATCTTTTATCCACAGGAAATGTATTGTCTTTGGTGAGCTTGTGGATGGGAATGATGTGTTGAAGAAGATTGAGAATGCTGGGGACGAAGATGGGAGACCTGCCGTTACTGTGAAAATTATTAATTCTGGAGAAATAAATGATGGTTTGTATCTAAAAACTTTTAATGAATATTCTTTTTGCCCGGGTAAAAATGTTCTGGTACATATTTATAATAGTGTCGCTGTGTTATGTTGTATATGTTAGTTTTCTTTTTCCCTTTTGTTTTTTCCTCTTTCTTAGAACTATTGAGTTTGTAGTTGCCTTCATAAGCCTCTCTCACTCTCCCCCACCTCCCCCCCACCCCCCGCCTTCCTTTTTTCCCCTTTTAATTGCTTCTTAATGCTTTCGTATGATTTTTACATGTATTGCATGCCTACAGATAAAAGGAATGGGAATAAATTGAAAATAGTGGACACCATGGAGGCAAACAATCACGAAGTAAAGCGCAAGGGGAAACACAAAAAATCTTCAAAAAGGAGGAAAAGGAGAAGACGCCATTATTCGTCCGAATCAGGTAGTTCAACAGATACTGACTTGGAGTCTTCAGAATCTGATAGTGATTCCGACTCAGATGCATCCTCTTTAAGTGACACTAGCTCTTCTAGTGATGAAAAACGTAAGAAAAGGAAGAGATCTAAGAGGGATAGACATAAACGTGGAAAGGGGAAGGATAGGCGACGTGAAAAACGACGCAGAAGACGAGATAAAAAGTCCAAACGTAGAGCTAAAAGGTAGCAACTATATAAACATGTCATATTTTAGTTGTCCTCTGATATTTCATAGATACTTATAAATAATTCCCAGTTGTTTGAATTCATATTTTAGTTGTCCTCTGATATTTCATAGATGCTTAATCAAATCCTCCCAGCTATTCGAATTCAATGTGGCAAATAAAGATATAATTTTTCTATTTGAGTTGCATTAGCAATGCAATTTGACTAAAAGTGACAAAATTTCAGATTGCTGGTCACCATATTTTGCGAAGCCAAGAAACTATATAATGTTGGTTCATGAGTGCAGATAATATCTGTGAATCTTGGCCTCACATCCCTATAATTTGAAACTCAAATTTTGTGGAAATACTGTAGGGATGATGTCTCAGATAGTGAAAGCAACAGTAGAAGTGGAAGTAGCTCTGAAGAAAATAATGATGATTCGGTTGGAGCTTTTGATAAGAAGCAGAAAAGTGCTGGTACGATAGTCATTACTAATTATTTGATTTTTTCATTTCTTTCCTTGTCATTTTTATTAGTTATGTTCTGCAATCTTCCTTGTTGCATTCCACAAAAGGAAATCAATCTTATCTTGTTGAGAATTGGGAAACCACAACTGTAGATCATAGGAAGGTGAATGCAGCTGACATGTTCGACGCGGAGGAGGGTGAATTCCCCGAGGAGAATGGAGAACATCAAAACAATGGTGTTGGAATCGAAATGGGACCAGACAGAATGGCTGACAGACACCCTGATGTAGTAGCCGATGTTCCTGGCAAATCTAGGTGCATAATCCCTTTCTATGGTGTTACCTCTTTATTATTCTTTGTCCTCCAATTACCCGAGGTTTATTGCTTGTTGATGCACAGGAGCCGAAGCTCAAGTCCTAGAAGAGCCCTGAGTAAGAGTATGAGCTTGAGTCCTCAGAGAACTGATGGAAGAAGTCCTGGTGTTGGTGCAAAGCATAACAGGAACAGGAGCCCATGTGTTAGTCGAAGTCCCCAGGTGCAGCAGATCTCTGATAAGGGCAGAAGTATGAGTCCAGTTAGAAGTGGAAGCAGAAGTATGAGTCCAGTTAGAAGTCCCCCAAGAAGGCAGGACAGAAATCTAAGTGTGAGCCCTCCAGCTAGGTCTCGTTCACCAAATAGCCATAGTAGAAGTGCCACAGTTTCTCCTCCCAGAATAAGAGTTACGCGGAGCCCGCTCAGAACTTCATCCAGGAGGTCATCATTGAGGTCGGCGAGTCGCAGTCCTGTGAGACCTTCTCGACGCAGTGTAAGCAGGAGCTCAGGCAAACCTTCTCGAAGGAGCTTAAGCAAAAGCCCAGTTAGATTATCCCAGAGAAGTGTTAGCAGAAGCTCAGGTAGGGCCCCCTCCAGAAGAAGCCCTAGTCGTAGTCCAGTAAGGGCACCTATCAGGACTAGGCGCCGAAGCTACTCAAGGAGTCCTGTAATATCAGGCCGGAGAGCAAGATCACCTGTTTCTAATCGTGGTGGGAGTTCTTCAAGAAGCCCTTCTGCTGATGGATCACCTAAACGGATCAGAAGAGGTAGGGGTTTTAGTGATCGATACGCTTACGTACGGCGTTACAGGAGTCGCTCCCGCTCTCCTGATCGTTCTCCCATAAGGTCATATCGATATGATGGTAGAAGTGAGCGTGATCGGTAAGAAACAATCAGATCTCTCCTCCCCCATTGACTTAAGCCCAGAATTTCTTGATATTGTATTTAGTAACTTAATGCCTCTGTTTTTGTTATTTGTTAGATATCCAAATTTTAGAAGATCCCCAAGGCGTTATAGGAGCCCACCTCGTGGAAGAACTCCTTTGAGGTACATGATATTTGTCTCCGACTATTATTTTGGTTTCAAGAATAATCTTGTTTTGAAATAGTCAGAAAGCTTATTTAAGGATAAGTCGCAGCTTATGAAATTATTTGAACATTTCATTGAGACTTCTGAACTTGAAACTGCCTCAAAATTATGTTGGCTGTTTCTTTCTTGCATTTTGCGTATTATTCATTGAAGCTCATTCTTACATGGCATCTTACAGATACAGGGGCAGAAGAAGCAGGTCTCGTAGCTCCAGCGTGTCTCGCAGTCCAATACGCTACCGCAACCGACGTTACAGCCGAAGCCCCATTCGAAGCCGCTCTCCGGTGGAGAGGTATCGTGGGTCCCCACGTGGTGAGAGGCGACGATCACCTTCACGTAGCCGAAGCCCATCTGCATCACAATCCCCTCGTGAATCACAATCTCCCAGGCGTGCTACAAAAGGGAACTCAAGGTCATCATCTGGTAGCCCTCCTAGAAAGACAGGTTTGGTTTCTTATGGAGACGTGTCACCCAATTCTAGTCATGAATAACCACATATCCACAAAGATTGTTATGGTATCGTAAATCTGCCAAAAGCTGGGTAAATCTTTTGCGACATTTTCCTTCTCCGTGGATGTTCGCCCATGCTGGAACATTGGTATGGAGTTCTATGGACAATATCAGCTTGTGGTAACCGATAATTAATCTTGACCAATGTAAAACCTAATGTTTGGATCTTGTTTGGGAGTGTTTTTAGTTCGGAAGTTAGACCTCTATGCCGTCGTTTGGAACTCTCGATTGTTGTTTTTGGACAACGGTTCTTTTCCCATTTTATTAGTTACTAATACGATAAAGATGTTTCCTAAGTATATTATGGGGGTCTTAACTCTATGCTCCAGAAATGCTTCAACATATTTAGTGAAGCAATATTAAATATTTCGAATCAAATTTAAATATTATCGATTGATCTGAGAATGGCAGAAACAAAAAATTCAAACCGTTATCAATCGATACGAGTTATTGGCAATACGAGTACAAAATTCGCCCTAAGAAACTTGGTGGATCCTGCTGCGCATTTTCTGCTCTTCTAAGGATGGGGGGTATTGGTTTGAGGTAGGTAATATCCAACTATGTGAAACCCTCCAACTAGATTTCAGATCCATACATACCTAGGCACATTAACAACATGGCTACCCGATATAAGATCTGGTGTGTATTTGGCCAATGTACTGGTATTGATGGTGTCAAGTACGGTAAATGTATGGTAGGTGAAAATACAGAAAAGCCATCAGGCCCGAGAAGTTGAACTTTGCCAAGTTAGTTGAAACTCATTCGGTTTGCTTGCCTAGAAGCTCGACACAAATTTAACTCTAGTCGATGAATCATGTTGACATCACTCATGATCGTTCAAATAATTTATCCACGGCTCCCTATCTACTGTATGATTAGCTGTCCATGTACATCAAAGTTGGTGGAAAGTAAATTGATGGAAGCACGTGGGCCCCAATCCCAAGATGCCTCATTGTGATTTTATGGTCAAAAGCTTTGCTTCTTGGGCGTACCATTCCACCATTAATGCTCATTTAGCTAAGAACGATCAGTACCTACTTCGAATATAGCATATGAGCAATCTGAAAATCTACTTTACATATATACTTTGCCAATTACAACACCAAAATTCGAGATAAAAAATGTTTTTTGAATAAGTAATTTATTCGATTAAAAATTGACTCGTCGAACATCCATTCATACAATAACTCTTTATCTGACGTCCATGTTATTACTTGTTCAGAACTTCACATCTATTTTCCCTGCATCATGAACTGAAATCATGTGGTACACGATCCGAACCGACTGATGTTGAAGCTTGAAAGTCTGTGTTAGTACTTCAAATTTTGATTCTAACTCAAAACCTTTTTTTTAATGAGTCCGTGATTCTGGCGTAATATTAGGGTTGAGGTTTGGCAAAGGTCGGACAATTTCAAAAGTAATCCGAGTTTCGGCTTTTAATTAAGCCAAAGGTCATAATGTGGGACTCTCGTAAGCGAACTTTACTACATTCGAGCTCTTTTTTTTTTAATATATTAATGGAGACAAAACACGATAATTATAATTTTAGTTTTCCAAAATAATTTATATTGTTTAACCACCTTGAATAGCAAGCGGGTTCGGAATATCAGATGTTAAAAAGATGGTTTGGTCGTGTTCGAAGTACAAAAGGCCACCCAATGCAGCTCGAGTGTGGAAACTGGAAAGGGTAAAGCAAAAAACTAAAAGAAAAATTTAAAACATTTTTAATATGACATTCAAAATGAAATGATTACTTTTGATTCTTCGAAGCGGTAAAAACCCAGAAAATATGAACACAAAAAATGGTAAAAGAACAAAATTTAAGTGAATTGTAGATTTACATAGACAGACCAGTATAAAGGTGGGGGGAGAAAAAACCTACACCCTTTTTGGTTGTGTTCAATCTAGAACCTCATCAGGTCCAGGTTGGTAAAGAAAAGCTTAAACCCCACTTATCATCTTTCACACCTGTAAATTTATGTCCTTTTTCAATTTAAAAAACAGATCTTTATGCTATATATCTGCAATTTTCATGCTACACGTGTTCTGGTGTTTCATTAAACAACAGTTTGTGCTTGTAAAGTTTTTGATTCTTTAGAACCTTGTCCACTGGAAAGTGAGAAACATCTCTTCTTACTTGGTGTGAAGGTGTGAATGTACACTTGTTGTATGCATTTCTTTTTCTTTTTGTTAAAAGGGTTTGTTTTCTTGTTATATTCTTGGTTGAATGGTGGCAAGTTCTAATCTTTCCCATTGTGACCCCTGGTATTGATTCTTGAATGTGCATTGCATAACCAATAAGTATTCTGTGGCTGGCTCAGGCGTCATTTATTGAATTTTCATGTTTCTTGATGTGGTCATGAAGATCACAACTTTTTATTAATGTTGTTCCGCTGTTTTCTTGCTTCTTTGGCCCATGTTCGTGTTTCGTTCTCATGGATTCTTATCTCCTTTTGATTTTTATATCGTTCACCGGCGGATGCTAAAACTAGCCTGTTGATATTTTATTTTGTATTCCATTTTCACCCTTGAAATGAGCAAAAATAAGTATCTATTTTTTTCTAAAATTTCTCATTCATTGCAGGAGCTGTTTTTAACAACTTATACTCGAATTCTTGGACGTTCACATTTGAAAAAGAAGAAATATGAGCTTCAAAGGCTCTGCTGGGGGTCTGTTAGTCTCTCATTTCCTTTGTTCAAATATCATACGAGATGTAAATATGTTAAGTGTTCTGTCATTTAAACGGATATGGGTGCTATGTTTTAAATTTTGTTTCTTGAATGTTTTAGGTAGCCAAACATCTAGAATGGCGTATGAATTTGGAAGGACTCATGTTGTCAGGCCAAAAGGACAACATCAAGCTACAATAGTTTGGCTACATGGCCTTGGTGATAAAGGCTCAAGGTATGAAACCTGTTTAGCTGTCAACAAGAAAACATTTTCACATTATTTTGGTTCCATGGACTCTGTATATAGTTGAAATAAGCGACAAGCAAATTCATTTTATTCAAAGAAAGTTCATTGTCACAAATACTTGTAATTTACGAGTGCGAAATCATTGAATGCGTGCTCAACTACTATTTCTTGGACATGACTATGGCAAGAATACTTATTTCAACTTTACCAGATACCTTATATACATTGACTAACATCAATCTGGCATGTGACGTGTGTGTAGGTGAAAGAATGCCAATTTTTTGTCTTGTGTTCTAGTATATTCTCATTAGGACAAATGGTTGGATGCTTCAAAATGATGCCTTCTACTTGTCCTTTATTGCATTCTTAATATAATCGAGTTGATTTCAACTGCATGAAGTAATTTGGAAGATCTAGAGCTGGGACCACTTCCCCGATAGTGACGGCCTTAAGAATAATAATATGTAGTGAAGAAACTTGATTAAATTCAGGTGTTATACATGTGTTAGGGAATTTTATTTTCAATTATTATGGGGCCATGACCTCGACAACATATAGTTGCTTTATCGTTTTCAATGGCATCTTCTTGCAAATGTGGTCCCAAATCTATATAGACAACTGAATCTTGTTTTAATTATGTTTAGTCATGTGAGCTTAACGAGAAACCTATTACAACTTTTCGGTTTGATTATAAAGGTTATCATATGATGCCAAATGGCTATATTTTACCAAGTTATGTTCACTCCCGTTATCTTTCTGCAGCTGGTCACAGCTTCTGGAAAGTCTTCCCCTTCCAAATGTGAGGACTAATATGGATTTTCACTCACTTGGTAGCTCTGGGAAACTGCTTCGTCTAACTTGCATATGGTTAATAAATTCATGATCTTGTTTTATAACTAACTCCATGCAGATAAAGTGGATATGTCCGACCGCGCCTACGCGTCCAGTGTCTCTATTTGGGGGATTTCCTAGCACTGCTTGTAAGATATTTACTTGTGTAACTCACGATTTTGTTTATCTTTATAAACTCAAATATTGGTATTGTGCTTCGAGTGCTAATAGTGCCAGAGAACGAACTTGTCTTTTCCAGGGTTTGATGCACAAGATATCTCGGCTGATGTCCTTGATGATATACCAGGATTGGACGCATCAGCAGCACATGTTGCGAATCTCTTGTTGACCGAGCCTGCTGATAGTAAGTTTGTGGTTTAATGCATTTTATTCACGCTTAAAAAAAATTACTATCAATGGATGTATCAGCACAAGATTTTGTAGTTTCGTCTAATGGTCGAAAGTGAGAGAAGAAAAATATAATTCCTGTGTTAAAATTATGTCTTTTGCGGTTTTCTTTATGGTTTTTTAAATTAGAGTGTGCTTAACAAGGCCAAAGCCTCGATTTTAGTTTTTATTTTGCCTTTCTGCTATATAATTCACAGGTCAAGGAATCTTAAGTTTTTGTCCTAATGTATATCGTTTCTTGATATATCTCATCTTGATAATTTTCTGTAGTCAAGATAGGTGTTGGAGGCTTTAGCATGGGTGCTGCAACTGCACTTTACTCAGCCACATGCCACGTTTTTCGGCAATACGGAAACAGGCACCCATACTTGATTAACCTGAGCTCGATTGTCTGTCTCAGTGGCTGGCTTCCATGTTCAAGGTAGGAAATTTATCCCTTATGCTCCCAATTCATTTACACTGCAAAAGAATGTCATTTTTTTCGTTGCTGCTGCACTTAGCTACTTATTGTTCTCCAGGACACTGAGGAACTGGATGGAAACATCGAATGAAACTATTAGGCGTGCGGCATCACTGCCCATTTTGCTTTGTCATGGCACTGGTAAATACATCTTCATGTGCTCCTACAATCGTAGATGCTGCTTTCATCTAACTTCTAGTCTAACATAGATCAACAATGCAACGTGGTTCAGCGGAAAACAAGATTCGTATTGAATTCTCAAGTTAAAATTCGTCTGTTTAACGTATAACAGCTATTCTGTTTCTTGGTTATTTTTGTGTTTCAGGGGACGATGTTGTGGCTTATAAACACGGAGAAAAATCAGCTTGTACCTTAAATTCGGCTGGATTTCAAAATCTTACGTTTAAAACATACGAGGGGTAACCATATATTCGGAAACTTTGCCGACAGCTCATTTCCATGATGCAAATACTTCGATTTTTATTTATTTTTGTTTTCTTGTTCCTCATATCAACTCAGGCTTGGGCATTACACAATTCCTGAAGAGATGGATGAAGTTTGTCGCTGGTTAACCGTAACATTGGGGCTTCAAGGGTCATAGTTTCGAGATTTTGGGAAGCAACTTTGGGTATACATGGGAAGAAATAAGGTTGAAATATAATGAGGATAAGAAGCAGGAATTTTAGCAGAGATTGGATGAGTATATGGCATACAAATAACATAGTACGAGGCTACATTATAATATCTTTTTGCTGTTTGTTTGGAATAAACAGTGTATTCCATCAATATCTTGATGTATTCTGAGGCTTTTGGACTAAATTTAGAACACACCAAATGGGGTTTTGAGTAATAACAATTAACAATCATCCAGTCAAAGTGGATGATTTTTATGTTGGAATGCAATTTTTGTTCGCTTTTTTTATATGTATATTGTCATTTTGTCAAGTTAATTTTACCTTTTTGAAAAAAGAAAATGTGATCAACTAATTATTTGTTTTTTATTGGTGAGGGGCAGTAGACTTTTAAAGATTAAGGTCGTGAGACTCGGTTATTCTTACAAAAGAACACGACGTCCTTTTAAATATTGATCAAACTCGAATGTAAGAAGGTTATTTCAAATATTTGGTACTACTAGATTGATCTTCTGCTATATTGTCTTCCAGAACTTAAAAACTTTAAAAAGCAGCTAAAAACTATCATTCTTGAAAACGTTTGGAAAAAGTAGGATTCTTCGGACCATTTGGCTTGTTATTATTGTCAGCGTATAGTGCGAAGTATGAGCTTTTCAGACCTGTTGCAACAGATCATGCGAGCTCAAGATTGCTGCCAATAATCAATGAACACTTTTTATAGACTAAACAAGATTATATGTTTCTATTTTGAGCTCGAGTGTCAAGATTTACCTTGAAATCGTGTTGCTCATTTGTTGCCACCTCGATCTTGAGGATCTTTCAATTGCTGAACCGGGGATGCGAAAACTGATTTAGTAAGCCTACTGGTGAGTTTGAACCAAATTCTTGAACTAGGTCATGAGGAGGAGACACTCGTTTCTTGTTTTGGGAGCTTACTTTACGTTATTGAGAGATATGGGAGGGTACTCAAGTGTCTCTGGATGGTTATCTTTCAAGATGTTATGTATCTGGCACACCTAAACAACCACTAATCAAGTTCAGTCCCTTTACAATCAGGCACTGAGGAGATTTGCGAACCATGCCAATTTGGAGAACTCTCACGAGAATAATGACTACTTCCAGAGGGAAATAGAAGTGCTGAGCTATTTGTCCATTCTATATAGTTAGGTACTCCAGAACGTTTCCTCAGATTTCTGACATGGTACCGATAATTCAAATTCGTCCTTTGGTTCTGCATTACCGAGTTCAAGTTCCTGATTAGACGAAAGTCGATTAAGAATTTTCTTGGCGGTTTCTGGGACACAGTCATTGTTTTCTAAGCGGAGACTAGGGTCAGGCGACGTGAGGTACTCTTCGTAAGACGACCTTCTTTGCTATGTAACGCAAAAAAGAAAAAAAAAAAGGGGGGGGGGGGGGGGGGGTATCAGGGAGTAACTCAAGTTGTAGAAACAAGGAAATGGCAATCGCTATTGTAATACTGGAAGAAAATATATCTTACTTTGAAAAATGGAGGTGACAGCGGAGTCAAATTCTGATCAGTGCCAAGATAAGTATTATGACTATCCTTTGTAGGTGCCGCAGTATCAAAGCTATCAAAAGAGGAGTCTGTTCTTTGGTTATTCTCTTCTCCACTCAAGGGGTCCTTCATAATGCCTTTCTCTGGGAGAAACAGAGAACATCAAGATCAATTCTGGCAAGGTTGGTAAATTATTTTTGGGGGTTAATGAAAAAATGGAGAGTTTGATTTCGATAAAGCTTAATTATATCACCATTTCACTAATATTAAATTTGCTTCCAAAATTTATTTTTGATTTTGTAGAACCTCAGATAATCATTCTTCGGTCCCTTAAGTGCCAGCACAAGTGAAGGCACCAGTTACATCAGCCAAAGGCATTAGTTAGCCAAATAATGTCAACTGTAAATGATACTGATTTTTTTTTGTCACAATAAGATCTTAGCACGAAGCATACCTCCCTTTTGGCCATAGACATTTTGACACCCTTCACAACGGCATCCATCCGAACATCCCACTTCAGACTTTTCAAAAAAAAAGAAAAGAAGCAAAAACAAACTTCTTCGCCATCAACATTTGGAAGTAATTAATTTACAGTTGAAATCCCCTTGTCCCTCTAGACTATAAACAAATATATAACAAAATAAATGTAGACAAAACCAAAGAAGAAAGACAACACAACATAATGCATCCATGAATCTTGCAGGACCTAGCATTTTTCACTGTACGAAAAACTATAATTGATGAGTAATAACATTACCTAGCATTTTGAGACACGTCGACTTGTTGCAATTGCATCCTGTTATGTGATTTGCAGAAGATGGTGACAAAAGGATTCCATCTTCCTGAATATATCTTAATCATTCAATCAGTATATCACAAATATGCAGCATGATTATAAACTGCAGATGGCTCAATGCTATGCTGGACCATTTTAGGTGCAAATGCATTGCGAGATTCAATTAGTTCTCGTGCCTCAAGAACTTCATCATCACATTCATTTACGTTGAGGCAACCTTGGCAAGAACAAGTTTCCGAACAATATAAACCAACAGCAAAGCACTTGCAGTAACTGGAAGGTAACAAATTACAAATATGTATTACAGAAAGTTCTTAAAAAAGAAAAGCGAAGTTTAAAAGGTGTGACTCTTGTTACAACCTTCATCCTGTGCAGATATGGTTGCCCACGACGGTTCAGTAAAATTTGTCCTGCTTTACATTAACATCATCCCAAATTATATCTTGAATGAAGACAGTCAAAAGATATTCAACAAAGAACAAATCCGCTATACACCTTGTTAAGAGGAGTCCTCTGGCAATTGGGATTGACTCGCGGTGATATTAGTCGATGGCGAAAGGATTGAACCAGAAAATTCTCTGTGCATGCGGCAACACATTGAAAGGCCGTGCGGGAGACAGGTTGCTAGTTTTACTAAACTTAGGCGAATACTGAGATCCAGGGAAAAAAACATGTAAGATCACGCTACCTCCCTTAGCATATAGAGTCCATGCAAGTTTTTCTTCTTCCTTTTTTTTTTCTTTTTAATGCTAAAATAATAAATAACAGTGTTTTTAATATATTAAATTAATTGTAAATAAAGCGTGAATGCTTTATTTATATAATTTATAAAATATGGAAATATTTTCTTTTTTAAAAAATTATAGAAATATTTTATTTATCTAGTTAAGAAAAATGTCTATATTAATCACTAATAAAAAAATAAAAATATTGGTGGAAAACAAGTCACGGGAAATTGTACGCCATTTGAGTTTCGTGCTACGAATTTGTATATGGATCCTCCCACGTTTTGTCATTGGACCAAGCCCAGAGTTATTAAGTTCTTTATTTATTGGACCCGACCCGACTTGTTGTAGTAAGAAAAAAATGATTTTTTTAGTTCATTAATATATTTAATTTTGAGTTTTGGACAATTAAATTTTCAAATTTTAATTTTGACACCCTAACGTTTAATTTTTTATTATTTTGGTACAATTACTATCGTGAGATATGACAAGTTAGTAATTTTTTATATCACGTCACCATTTTCTCGTGTTTCATGTGCATTTTCCAGTGGTACTTAGACCAAAATAGCTGTAAATTAAAAATTGGTTTATAAAAACTAAATTTTGAAAACTTAAAAGATAAAAACCCAAAAATATAAAAACAAAACTATTTTTCATAGTATTAAAATAAACTTCAAATCCTAAACATCAAATTCTAAAATATATAATAATAACATTAACAACAACAATACTATATTATTATTGAATTGAAACATCTTCAAATATTCAAAGTTCAGCATCCATTCCATCCACACTGGAAACATCAATACACGTTTTTTCGAAATTTTTTTTTTATGAAAGTTCAGATATCGCCATCGTTAGCCGTTGGATCGGCTTTCTAAAAGCGTTCTTGTAAGTTCGGCTGCATCGGTTGCACGCGAAAGGAGAAAGGCATGTGAGCTTCGTAGTCGGGAACATGAGCTTGTTGATGATGATCGTACACACCGTGGTTCTCCATCACATGTTGTTCATCCATAGGGTTCAATTGGAGTTGGCCCTGTTATACATGAACATTCAAAATTATATATATGGATAATCAATCCTATTATCAAATTATCTATGTTTTACGGGAAAATTGAAATTTTGGTATTGTATATTTGCTTATTGTGTGTTATTTTCTCTATGTTGCCAAATTTCATTTTAGTATTTTTTTCAGACGTGACACTGACATGTATAATGTTATATCAGTATTCAATTGGAAAAATGAATAAAATTGTCAAAAATTGAAAGATACATGAAATTACGAAGATTGCAATTTTCTCGTATTTTATATTTTCGTATAGTCTTGGCAATAAAACTTAACTGTAATTATCCCGATTAGTTAAATCCTAAACTATAATTAAAAAAAAAATATCATGATACCTCAATACGAGGAGAAACATTAATTTGGTAGAAAAAATTTGAATGGAAGTGATATTGGAAAGAACTAACATACCAACTTAAATTGGAGACTCTGATTCTCGTCCTCCATCATTTCTGTCTGAACCATTCGAAGAAAAAAACAAATCATTGAAGAATAATAATTAAATAAGCACAAAAGTAGTAAGTATATTTCATAAAAAAATTCAATTTTTTAAATTTGATTTATAGAAATTCATGATTATTGTGCTAAAGATCAAAATGAATAGAAGATAAATGACACTTGAATAATAACGTAAGAGGAAAAATATCGAAAACTGGACAATGCCATGAGTATTTGTACATGTTTCCTCATCATCCGCACAAATTCCATCTGTCACAATCAAAATAAAAAAAAAATTCAGATTCTTAATAATTATGAAGAACATGAAGCAAGGAACTAAAATCTAATGATTAAGAAAATAGCTAGACACCATTATATTAATAAAGAAGAATTGATTTTTAATAAGTTATTACGATATCGATCACTTATTAATTTACTAAAAATCATCGTACGTAGATGAAATTTTGCAGTTTAAATCTTTTAAACTATACATAATAGTAATATTTACTACTCAACAATTATTCCTCATCCAATAATTGTATTAAAATGACTAATTAATTTGTAGGTCGATGAAATAAAAAGAAACATATGTAAAATTTAAGTTTATTTATTACCTGTTTGATTTTGAGAGCAGAAGTCCCATTTTCAAGGGCATCCTCCAACACCATCAGTTCTCTGTAGTTCAAACTTGTGACATCTTCTCCTTTCAGATGCCTATCAAAAAAATTAATTTATAAGTTGAGGATAAATATGAATTATGATCGATTAAGAGAGAAAAATTAATTATGAGATTCTTGAACCTGAGTTCAATCTGCATGCTGTCATTCTCCTTCTTGATTCTGGTGATTTCATTGTCCAATTGCTGTGTATATATATGCATTTATTTCAAATAAACAATTGTCAAACTCAAATGCGAGTAAATTCATGTGAAATCCATCATAAGATAGCTTAAATCAACTCGTCAAATTAATTAATACTAACCACATAAGTAGTAAAAAACAAGTTTGTTGGTTCCAAAAATAAGTTAAATAAATCCTTAATTCAATGAAAAAATAGATCTATTAAGCATGTGTTTAAAATCTAAAGCACAGGTACCCCAAAAACATATACGACAAGGGTGCGTGTGTACAAGATTTGAAAATATAAGAGTTAACATATTTTTTTCGACAGAGGTTTTAGCAATGTCTGGTTTTCACAGAAGTAGTGTATCTATTTACTTCTTTATAATTATAAGTAGTTTTTCTCCTCATATGTAATTTTTTGCGTCGCGACAATTTTGAATAAATCCCTAGTTCTACTAAAATGCCTAGGGTGATCTACTTTCAAATCGCTAGCCATAAGTTAACTAGTTATAAAAATGTTGAAGTTCCCTTCTTAATTTTTACTATTTCAACCTTAGAACCAGAGGGCAAAAAGAAGTTGGATCATCAAATAGCTCGTTTGCACAAAAGAGGGAGCTCAAATGTTATATATACAAGATCTATATATTAGGGCATTTTCAAAACATTAAATTTCCTTTAATGTGCTAGGAAACTGAAGTGACATCCGTAGGTTGTTTCCTTAATCTTGCAACATAAAGATTTGCCATTTTTCTTACCAGATCTGTCAACAGATGTAACATTTCAGGCAGTTCATTCTCGTGTTTCATGGTCAAAATACTACCAAAACATGAGTTGAAAATGAGATCAGAAATTATAAAAGAGAACAAGTCCAGATCTAGAACAAGCAAATCTCCTAACAACTACTTGTAATTCATCTTTCAACAAATTCAACGTTTTGAGGAATTTTACATTAATTTCAGCAAAAAAAACTTTACTTCCTAGGTTTTTTTTCTTATATAATATAATTAATTACCTCATGTTTAGCATCCCAAAGCCTTTTCCCAGAGAGCTTATGATACTGATCCAACATGTCAACAAACCTTCAAATCAAGAATCAAGAAAACCCTAATCACAATTTCCTCGGATCCCAAAGAAAAAGAAAACAAAACAAATTGGAACCTAAAAACACACACGAGCTAGCTATTTATTCATTTCTTGATTTTCGGAGAAAACCATTAATGAACGAACTAAAAACATACGTTGTCGAAGGGCTGCAAAACTCATGCATCTTGCCAGAATTAGCAAGAATTATCACAGAAACCTGAGCATCGCAAAGAACACTAATCTCCTTGGCCTTCTTCATGAGCCCATTTCTCCTTTTCGAGTAAGTAACCTGTCTGTTGCTCGAGTTCTCGATCCTCTTGATCTCAATCTTGCCTCTTCCCATAGTTTTTCTATCTTCAACAAAAAATCGTAGCAGAGGCAAACTGTCCTGAAAAACTATTAATAACCAAATGAATGGCTGTGAATCGATGAAAAGAGTTGGGCCAAAACATTAGTGGGTGCCGGGGGTGGGGGGGGTTGGCTTAATGGCATTTTCCTTACAAGGGTTGGGAGATGAGAAACTTTACAAGGCTCAGACAAATAAGGTATATATTGATATTGCCAAGCCAACTCACTTAATAAATCTTGTGTATGAAATTTTTGATTCTGTTACAATTAAGTTTGATCCGAGGTTGCATCATCTAATTATCCTTTGGTTTCTTGGCTCTTTTGTAATAAAATTAGTGTCTTTTAATCTTTTGTTGCAGAAAGATCACATTCAACTTGATTTCGGAATATTGTAGATCAATAGCTAGGGACTAGTAGCATCATATGTCATCTCCAATCAATTAAAAAATGGATATGTTTATCCCCAATCATTAAAAAAAAAAGAATACGAATTTTTTGGTTTTGCTTAAATCTTTCCGTGTCAAATTGAACTTCACTTTCTTATTCTTACTAGAAAACGTGGCACATTCGAAGCATGTCTACAAAATATAGAAATAGATTCAATAGAATTTTATAGAAACAATAGAATCGATTTAGATATTTGGTATATATTTTTTGGATGATTTTGATTAAGAAGAAGGAGATTGATGGTTATTTAGCTAGTATTTGAGTTGAAGGGTTTGTGGATAATGGCAAATTAAGGGCATTTTCGGATTACCTAATATTAAAATAATATTTTGAAAGAAGTAGGTCTCTTGTGAAACGGTCTCACGAATATTTATTTGTGAGACGGGTCAACTCTACCGATATTCACAATAAAAAATAATACTCTTAGCATAAAAAGTAAAATTTTTTCATGGATGATCCAAATAAGATATCCGTCTCACAAAATACGACCCGTGAGACCGTCTCACACAAGTTTTTGTCTGGATTAGATTGACCAAAATTTGTCGTTTTCTTTTCTATGATAACAGAATAGCTTTCGGCGTTATCGTAACGATATCGGTGGAAATTTTGAACCTGGCGTAAGGTATTGGCACTAGGGGACAGTTAAGAAACTAAGATATCCTTTTATATGTTAGGATCAAAGTTTTCTATTATTTTTGCCTTTGAAAGTAACCTAGGATAAATATTTTTGCCTTTGAAAGTAACCTAGGATAAATATTTTTAAAAAAAATATATAGCTTATAAAGGTTACAATGCTCGAAACCCTCTTAAATAAGCTAATAAATTTTTTTAACCAAACACCCTCCTAATTGGAAGTTGCAACTATTATTTTCAAAGATAAATAATTATGCTCGATACTATCTTTATTAATTCTCACCGAAATTAACTTTGTTTTATTTAAAATATTAATAATTAGAATAAAATTAGAAGTTGGCCTTTGAAGTCATGAGTTTTCAAGCATTTAAGTGGGATTGCGCACACGTGCCTTAGAAAAATTATAATTTTCAAATTGATTGTCAGCCAGTTAATATTATAACTATTAAGTAATAAAAATATAAAAATTTTATAAAATTCAGTATTAAAAAATCAAATCAATGAATTTTTTAGGGTTACAAAGAATGACTGATGGCGAAAAAGATGAGATGGGACTGGAAATTCTTACACTGCCTTAGAGGCATGATTTTTTTTGAGTCAAACTGCCAAAACTAGATTGACTTTGGTAATGGTCAAGAACTCACGGTTACTTACGAGAGTTATGATTTTATATTATAATGGTGTGATTTATTTATTTTGTTCAATTTTTATAAAATTTGAATTTTTGCTCTTATATATGGATGAAGACCTTTTTATATGTTACCCTTATGACACAAGGTTGATTATAATAATTGTCTTTGCTGAAATATTGATCGAACTGTGATGCTTGAACTGCTATACAGTTTAAACGATTTTAGTTGCAGCGTCACCACCAGCTACAACTTTTGGTAAATTGATAATCGCTCGATCCTACAATTGGTATCAGAGCCAATATCATGTGTTTGATTCTCATTGACTGCAAGAAATGCAATTATTAGGAGAGAGATCGTTGGATGCAATAATTGTCTCTGTTGTAAGCGATCGAACCGTGGTACTTGAGTTGTTGTACAGTTTAAAATATTTTAGTTGCACTGTTACTACCAGTTATAGCTTTTGATAAAACGACTAACGCTTGGTCGTACGCAGAAATAATAAGTAAGCACGATAAATTGTTGTTTCAAAAAGATATAACAAAATTTCAATATATTTTAAATATATATATTTTTTATTTTGTAACATATAAAGCCTTTTTCTTAACATGTGTAGGATTTTTTTTTTCCCTCTTGAAGGTGAATGTACTATATATTTTGCTTGGCATTGTTGGGCTTTGGATTGTACGTGGGTCAAGAACAACAAATGATGTAATCCAAGCCCCATCTAGTTTGAGGTCAAATTGGGTTTTTATTTTGCTTTTCACACTAGTATTTATTTATTTATTTTTAGCTGAATTTTATTATAATTGAGTGTCGAACTTTAAAATCCATCACAAATTTGAATCTTGATGTCAAATAGACTATAAATCATCGGTTATTTTTTATTTAATTTTTTGAAAATTTTTTTTCCAAAATATTTTGGTCGGGACTCAACCCAACTCGTGAAGAAATGTTGGATCCAAAATAATCTAGAGTCGAGTTGGATCAAACGGGAACCTCTTTCAACTCGTATTTTCCTCGACTCCGATATGATATCTTCCTTGAGAGAAACCGGACTATCATACTATGGTTATGATTTCGGTACATTCAATATACTTGAGAATCAGATTTCCGTTTGCTTTTGAATTCGATAAAAAAAAAAACAAATTACCGAAAAATTATAAGTTTATATCCGGTCAACTGATTTCCTAGACATGTGAAATTTTAAAATTTAGAATACTATGTTACAACGTAATACTAACGTATTGCCACATGCGTGATATGTACAATATATTTTTATAATTAATTTGATTTATATTCAAGTAAAAATAATATCGTAATGATAAGTAACAAAGAAAGATATCGCAATTTAAAATGAATATATTTAAATATGGTCATACTACTTGACCATCAATTGGATAAATTATTAATGAGAGTGTAAACTTGTAATTTGAAATAATTTAATTTTTTCTTTTAAAAAAGATAGATGTACTAATATGCAGTTTCAAATAATAAATTTTTTTTTTCAAAAAAGAAAAAAAAAACAGATTATGATATCAATTTTGTCTCTATTATACAGATTCTTTGATAAGAGTTGAACATTTGAATTACGTTATGTTTACGGTAAAAACTTGTGTGAGACGGTCTCATAGGTCGTATTTTGTGAGCCAGTTCTTATTTGGGTCATCCATGAAAAAGTATTATTTTTTATGCTAAGAGTATTACTTTTTATTGTAAATATCGGTAGGGTTGACCCATCTCATAGATAAAGATTCGTGAGATTGTCTCACAAGAGATCTACTCTAACTTTTAATAGGGCACACCTACAATTGTGTCATATCCAATGTAACATTCCCATATAATTTATTCGATTGTCCAATTCATCATACAAATACGGTTGAGTTTTGTAAAAGAGAAATAGTGACAATTATTGTACCCAAAAATCTCTAACAAGATGTCAACAAAATTGGCTGCTAATTTTGAGTTCCTTTTAAAATTTTACACGTTCTCCCAACCTGTATATTTCTTGACTGGATAATCTGAACATGAACCCAAAAAGTAGGGGCGATGAGATATAAAATCAATGAAATTATTTATTTATTATGTAATAAACAAATAAAATTTAGTCAATACAAGACTAAAGACCACCTTTTCCATCAATTAATACCAAATTTCGGAACAAACTTCCAACACAAAATAAAGTTGAAACTTTCACGGAATGGAAGTCGTGCTATAGAAAAGGGCGACTTTTGCACTTTTTTGTTATTTTTTAGAACAATTATTTCTTTCTTAAATGTTGCCACATTTCAATTAACCCCACTGGTGAAATGTCGGCCCGAGCATTCTCAGCCGTTGATGGGAAATCGCCCGCAATCTCCCACAGTCAAATCCTAGATTATTAAAGTGTGTACGTATACCTAACGATGGTGATGGAGATTGTGGACCTTTATTTTCCAATTTAAACATTTAAATCCGAATTGAGCCGAGATATCAAGAAATTATTATCATAAAAAAGTTCGAGTTCGAGTTCGAGTTTAATTTTGAAATTTTTGGACATTCATGTTTGTGAACGCAAAAACATATACTCGAAAAATGTTACATATGTGATACATATTATCCCGCATGATAAAAATTAAAGATTAAAATGAGTTTATAATGAATTACAATGAAAAACAACTTGAGTTAATTATTTTCTTAAGTAGTTGTTATAGGAGCTCATTATGCAGCCACGCATGCACGAGCCCGGACTCGGGACGTGTATATATATATTTCCTTGTAAAGATTACAAAACAAATTTATATGTTATTTATCATAGAACTTATAGTTTTTTTTATTTTAGGAAAATAACATAATATTAAAAAAGTAAAGATATTTTAACAATCAATATTTTTGTGGCTGATGTAGTTATTTGAAATAACTCATACTTGATGATGATAATGATAATAATAATAATAGTAGTATAGACACGTGTTTTTTTATTTCTTAATACAAATTAAATATATCAAATGATTACCAAAAGATATTACTAGCAACAAGCATAAATTGTTAATTATATGTATATATAAACACTGTATCAAATGCACACTACAACAATTCAAAATATTTCGGAATCGAATTTGACTCGAAAAAGTTTGATGTTCAAGTTTGCTATTCAATTTTTTTTTTTTTTTTGAGACGATTCAATTCATTTACGCACCTAGCTGATACCCGCATGAAAGGAACTATTTAAAAATATCCTACGTAGTCGTGAAATCTTCCTCAAATTTAGCACACAAAAAATTTTGAGACGATAACATGAAAAAGACCACGAGACTCCTCGAGCTCATTAATGCCCCACCCTACCGCCCCGTCATGTTCCTATGGCAAAAAAGTTTTGTTGAATTTACTAGTACTATTCAATCTGTCTTCCACAATATTTCTTAATATTTCTATGCATGCACTTAACAAATATTGTTTTGATATCTACAAAGAATATAAAGAGTCATTAATTTCTTCGCCTCTTTCAAGTATTACTTGTAGAGCTAATTTGACAATTGATATTTGCAATAATATAAAATTAAAATCTTATCTTGTAGTTACATATCATTGGATTATGAAACTTGAATTATTCAAAAAAATTTGTATCTTTAGACAAATTAGAATTGTCACACACAAGATATACTATATCTAGATATTTTTAAAATCTTGCTAAGATTTACATCATACAAAGAAAAATAATATCAATCACATTAGTAATGTGCATGCCAATAATGTTGTGATTAAGTACTTTTAAAAGGTAATTTGTTTCATGTTAGATCAGAATGTCATATTATTAACTTATGTATTAAATGTATCTTTGAAATTTTTTGAAAGAAAAATTGGCACTACAAGAAAAAAGGCGAAAGACAACGGTTTTTAACCGTTGTCGTAGGTCAAAAAAACTGTTGTTAAAGCTACTGTTGTTAAATGGTGCGCTCAAAGACAACGGTGAAAAACTGTTGTCGTAGACATCAAAGACGACGGTAAAAAACTGTTGTCGTAGGTCTTGTAAAACCGTTGTTAAAGGCACTGTGGTTAAAAGGGTGCGGTCAAAGACAACGGTGAAAAACCGTTGTCGTAGACGTTTAAAGACGACGGTGGAAAAACCGTTGTCGAAGCATTGAAAAATCGTTGTAAAACAAAAATGTTGCGACGGTTTTTCTAAACAATTTTTGTTTGTCCGTCGCTCGTTAGCGACGATTTTTATTATGATCACCGTCGCTAATTAGCGACAGTTTGTTTATGTTTTCCGTCGCTATTTTTTTCCGTAAAATAAAAAAAAATTACGGTTATAATTTTATAAACCTAACAAAATAAACTAACAATCTTACTAAATTAATATATTTATAATCTTTAACTTAAAATTTAAGTTTAAGGAAAATCGTGGACAAAACGTGGAAGAAAAAAAAAATTGAGAAGTTAAACTAACTAAGGAAATGACTTAGGGGTGTGAAGGAAATGACTAAGGACGCGGATATTTATAGACACTTGTACGACGGTTTTTGAAAAAAACCGTCGCTAGTAGCGACGGATTTTGCATAAACAGTCGCTAAAGGAAATCGGCGACGGTGTGCTAAAAACCATCGCGAAATTTAGCGACGAACAGGCGGGAACTGTCGATAAAGTTAGCGACGGGCTTTTAAAACCGTCGCTAAATTAAATTTAGCGACGGTATTGTATAAAACAGTCGCTAAATATTAACCGAATTTTTTAAAAAAATTAGAAACTACGACAATCTTTTTTCAAAAATCGTTGTCTTTAACCAAATAAAACACTAAGAAACGACAACGTTTTAAAAAACCGTTGTCGTAGTTAAAAAACCATCCGAAAGACAACGGTTTTCACAAACCGTTGTCTTTGACCCTTAACAAAATCTTATATAGACAATGGTTTTTGAAAAAACGTTGTTGTAGCTTAAAAAAACCATCCAAAAGACAACGGTTTTCAAAAACCGTTGTCGTAGTCTAAAAAAAAATCGCTCATAGACAACGGTTGTTAAAACCGTTGTTGTAGCAAAAAAAAAAGCTCTTAGACAACAGTTTTTAAAAACCGTTGTTGTAACAAAAAAAAACGCTCATAGACAACAGTTTTTAAGCGGGGTTTTTTGTTAAAACCGTTGTCAAAAGAAAATAGACAACGGTTTTAATAAAAACCGTTGTCGTATTAGTGTTGTTGATTGAAGCTTTTCTTGTAGTGTGGTTACAATAATAAAGTCCAACGAGATATAGATCTATTTAAGCTAGTATTTTCAGACTCCAGAAAATTTTTATGTTCTAGAATGATGGAGAGTAAATTCGTAACTTTATCTTGTCATAGGGACAATTGCAAAAGATTTCCTAACTGTTCAATGTTTAAGCGTTACTTCCGAATAATCATTTTCAAAATGAGTTATGTCAGGGTTGTGGGATATTTAGAAAGAGAGTTGAATAAACACTCCGAACTTTTTTCTCTTCTGCATATGAAAATGTGCGTAAGATTTTTTGAGGAGTCAAAAGCCAGTCTCCGTCTTTTGAGGAAGTGCACCAGACAACCAAAAGTGCCGAAACAATCCACAACACTTGATGATATTAAAAGCAGCAAAAAATGTGACACAAGGTCTGTTTCTGGAAGTTCGAACGATAAAATCTTTCTACGTCTCTCCTTATTCTATTTTCAAAAGGTATCCATAGAAGACTTTGATAGGAACACACTTGTACAACTACTGAAACTCCTAGTATTAAAACTCAACACTTTATGAAATCTGGTTCTGGGAGATACTCTTTCCTCATATTACAAACACTTCAAACTTTACATTATAAAATAAAATAAAAGAGTGTGCACAATGGTAGCACAAATGATCTTCTGAATCTGATAAAACTTTTGAGCATATGTTGGTTTTTCTTAAGCTTTCAGTATTTATGAGAAGCTTGAGCGTGTTAATGATTGAAGTTGTCTTGAGTTATTTGTGAACCATCAAAAAGCTTTTTTATAACTGATCTATAATGTTTAAAACCAAACATTTTTTTTTCATTTAGTGTTCATGTCTTCAAAAATAGACTTGTTATTTGTTTTATAATTAAAAAAGTAGTGAGCAATAAATGATCTGTACGGTTCATTTAATGACATTTAATGAAGTTTACTATTGAACGACAATTTTAAATAGAGATATCATTTGATAGATAGTACAAACAAAACAAATATCATTAGTCTCTTTTAAAGATTATTTGATTTGATATAGTTTGATATGTTATTATAAGAGACTAACATAATGGTTAATGCTTCTGGTTTTGAACTACTGAATTCTAAGTGCGCTAATTAGTCTGATATTGAATGTCTACTAGTATTTCTTCTTAAGGTATTCTAGTTTTTCTTAAGTTGCACATCACTATAAAAACAACATATCACCACAACTAAGGTTATGGTTTTCCTTAAGCGACACATCACCACAATTAAGATATTCTTAACACGGAATAATCATCAGCGAACAAAAAAATAATTCAAACATGTATGTGATTATTCATGTGGATAAATTTTTGAGTTGAATTAATTATACTTAGAACTTTTTAATCACTAATTATTATTAGAATTAAAAATGATGTATCACATAAATTTTTATAAATTTAATAGTATTATAATAAGGATGGAAAAATATTTTAATAATTTTAATGAATTTGGATTTTTTTCTGAAAGGAAAAATTTTGGAAATTGAAAAATGAGAGATGATAGTTTGTACGAGTCAAAATTTCCTAGAATTGATTTTATAGTATCTTTTATTGAATGAAAAACAAATAACTTTTCGAATTGGAAAGGGGAATTTTTGTGAAATGAGTTTGCTATTTTCAATTTCAAATGAAAAATAACATTATTTGAAATGTTTCTTCGATCTGGCTCCACAAGCTGATGGAATTTGTCCATAATGTGATTCTTCGTGGGCCTAAGGCACGAAATGGGCTTTAGATAAAGTACACATAACCTAAACAAATATAAGATTGATTAGACTAAAATGTGAGGACCGAAAATAAATTTAGAGGGGGGTGAATAAATTTATCTCAATAATTATTTCAGTTAGATAGTAACAGTGAAATTTTATTCTTGTCAGTTGGGTTCTCAGTAAGTTAATCAGCATGAACTTTGCAGAAGTAGACTGATTAAGACTATTTGAACAAATGACTTATCGAGAAAATCAGCTGAGTTCTACTAAATAGTATTTACTGTAGGTAAAGTGAGAAGTAAATATGCACAAAATTGTTTCTGATTGTTCGGAAACTTCAATACTCATACGTTATCTTTTTTTCTCACAGAAGAATTGCACTAAAAAACTTTGATAATTACAAAAAATTTGAAATCACTCACTTCAATAGGACTTAACACTGCCTAAGTGAAACTCTTAGTAAACTTCAATCTAAAATGATTTGAGCAGTAAGGCTTCTCACTTTCAATTATTCAGATTTCACAAGGAAATTCTAAGAACAAATTTAATTCTTACTATCATCAGATACTAACTTATCAACATGTGTTGGCTTTTCAGTTTAGCTTGCAAAAAGGTTTTTTCAGAGAAGATCAGTTAGTTTTCAATGGTTCGGAGATCGATTATGTAATTGTGTAACCTTCAGAGCTTGTTCAAATGATCAATTTATGGTTTAATCAGCAACGATAATCTTTTCAAAATAATATATCAGTTTCTAGATACAAGTTTCGTTGTTGTCATGTCATCGTCCTTTCTGATATGTCATCGTCGTGTGCAGAAACCTAACACCATGTTAAGATTCAGTGACTATTGGTACGAAAATTTTATCCGTTTATTTCAGCTGAGCTCTGATCCTTTATCAATGATTATACTGATTCTTCATGGAATGTTTGAATTTAGATTGACTGATTGACTTAGATAGATTGTCAGTTGGGCTTCATTAGTATCCTTGAATCGGTTTTGCTATCAGTATCATTCTTATGTTATATCAGTCTGGCTCTGTAATGAGTTAGACTCTTTAGAAAACTTCTTCTAATAAATATTCAGTTTTTTTCTTTGAATTCAGTTAGATTAGACTTTATAATTATCCATAGAATTGACATCCTTGTTAAATCACCCGAACTTAAAATGTTCTAACAAAATATCCGAGCATTCAATTTACTTACGATGATGCTTCTCATGGGTAGAAATGGAGTCATATTCTTTTTTAGTGGCCCTTATTTTTTGAACCAGATTGTTGAGTCGTTTATGCCGCAAACATGGAAATGAAGGTGCTATTATTGACATAAATGACGTGTTAAGTAATAGGTGGATATCATTAAAAAAAAAAAACAACTTGAATCATCAAGAAATTGCGTGTCATGGAATAGAGACTGATTGACCAAATGACTCAAGGAAACAAGTGTGATAAAGATACTTGAAAACCACATGCTTTACAAGACTGATGTGACCTATTTGAATTCCAAATTTCATCTTAATTTGATAAAAAAATTATTAAGAATAGATTAAGACTTGGTGGAACAAAATTGATGTTATTGTCTTAGCTAGTTAGACTAAATATTTTCACTACAAAAAAAAAAAAAAAACTTTGCGACGTAATTAACGACGGTTTAACTAAATATTTTCACTAAAAAAACCTTTGCGACGGACTTAGGGACGGATAAACCGTCGCTAATGACACTTAGCGACGGTTTATAGCAACGTCGCTAAAGCCATCATCTCTAAATTTTGCGACAGTTTCTCGTATTTTGCGATGGATTTAGCGACGGTTAAGAGAAAATATGTCGCTAAAATAGCGACAGTCTTCAAAAACAGTCGCTACTTAGCGACAATTCTTTAAAAATCGTCGCTACTTAGTGACGGTTATTCTCACATTCCATCGCTAATTGTTTCGTTTTTATAAAAAAAATTGTTTTATAATTTTTTTAAATAAAATTTATTTTAAAAATTAGTTATACAAATATTTAAATAATTTACTCAACTGTCGCAAATTAGCGACATGTCTCGACGGTTCCCATGCAATGTCGCTAATGAGCAACAGTTTATCATAAGTTGTCGCTAATTAGCGGCGTTTTTTATGAATATTTTTTTGCGACGGTTTTTTTTATAAACCGTCACAAATTTAGAGACGGTTTTGAAAAATGATTTTTATTATTTTTTTTGAAGTGTTTTGTTTGGTATTTTATTTTTTGGTATGTTTGTGTTTGATATTTTTAGCTTATGAAGATTAATACTATAATTTACTTTTATATATTTGATTTTTAGAAAATATTAATATTGTTTTGCATCTTTTTTATATAAATGTTATGGTCTATTTAAATAGATAGGATGCGAATTTTATTTTATTTTGAATTGGATATGGTTACTTGTAATTATCATATAATATTTATTTTAATTTCAAATTAATATATGTAGGACAATAGAGCAGTCTTTCTTACAATATTAAATTCTCAATATTATTTCCCAAACATATTTTATATTGAA
The DNA here is from genome assembly GCF_025594145.1 of Primulina tabacum. Lineage (NCBI taxonomy): Eukaryota > Viridiplantae > Streptophyta > Magnoliopsida > Lamiales > Gesneriaceae > Primulina > Primulina tabacum. The sequence goes on from NC_134564.1 coordinate 1,059,124, forward strand.
GGATTTATAATACATTTTGAAATTAATGCTTGTCAAAATATCAATGCCCCAATTTTATATTTTTCATTATTATATCCAACTTCTTTCGAATTATATCATTCAGAAAATTAAAACTACTTTCCGAATAATCAACTAAATAACCAAAATGTTAGTAATAATAGTTTAAATAAAATTCCACCTACCATTTTAATTATATGCATGTGGTTAGTCTTGTTGCAAATGTAATTAATATTGCCAGCTCTAGCTAGCCATTGTTCCACTTGTTTTACATCAAAGATTTCTACGTGTACTATTTTTTATTCTCAAATTTTTATTTTATTTTATTTTTTTTTGTATTAGATCCAAACTAAATTGAAATGGAGTTAGATCGGACCTTCAACACGGGGCGAACATCTGCATTATTTATTCGTAATAATCGAACTTGAGATTTCATATGACAAAAATCAAATTATTTGCCACTTTGATATCTATTCAATAAATGTAGTAACAAATTACTTCGATCATACGACGTATAAATAATAGTCGCGACGGAAAAAATATTATTTATCACCTCAAAATCAGCATCAAACCTCATATATATGTAAAATAAATAATCATTTATAATCAAAATTTGAACACAGAACCTCGTACGTTTTTTTATGTGTATTTTGTTGTGTCTGATATACAAGTAATCTTGATTTTTATGGGTTTTAAGATAATAAATTTTTGAAAACATCCTTATACGAATGGACAAAAGCAATATAAAAATACATGAAATAACTGAATAAAGAATACAAAGATTTATGTTTATATAACTAGGGAAAAAACAAAAAGATTAAAATGAATAATCTACCCTTAAGAGCTAACAATAATATATTCTAACAGAAATTATGTAGGTGATTTTTTCGAAAGCAATGCGTTTCATGTTATATTTTTTGTTTTGAAACTTGATTATTTTTACGGCGTTATTTTCTGACATCTTGTCAGCATTTTGATAAAAAAATACTAAAATTGAAAAAAAAAATGCAAAGTTAAGGGTTTTATGCTTGTTGTGATCTCGTTAAGATGTGGTTGTATTGATGAATTTCTATAACAACTCCAGTTTATCTTTACGAAAATAATAATGAAATAGCGATTACAATATTGTGTATAGTCACGTTTACGCGGACTTGGACCGGACCGAAACGTGACATGGACCTTCATACTTGATAGATAAATATAGATACATGTCTTGTCAATTAAGAAGATAAGTCTACGTTGTTCTAGAAAAAAAATTAGGCTTTAATTTGTGAGGCTTTAGCCAAATTGGCTATATTTTAGGTCAATCATGACTTTCGTTTTCTTTATATTTAAAATGAAGATAGCTTTCATTATCCAATAAATCTCATGCATGCATACTTTTATTAGCTAAAATTAATTTTTTTTAGCTAATTTCCGTGTTGATTTCAAATACTTCAACATTAAATATAGGTATCTTGTGAGACGATCTCACGAATCTTTATCTGTGAGACGGGTCAACCCTACCGATATTCACAATAAAAAGTAATTTTTTTTATGGATGACTCAAATTAGAAATTCGTCTCACAAAATACGATCCATGAGATCGTCTCACATAAATTTTTGCCAACCATTAATCGGTCAGTAAAAGAAATAGAAACTCAATTTTTGACAACACGTAAGATAACATTATTTTCATTAAAAAAGTCAACAGAAGTGACCTTTTTTTTTCGTTTTCTTTTGGCGTGCTGTAAACACGATAATAATGGGCCCAAGCAGTTGGTTGATCTTTGATTGTTGAGATCTGTCAATTTAGTGGACATTAAATATTTGATAATATTTTTTTTGTTATCATTATTTATATTCTTAATATGACGTGGAAGTATATTATTTTTTATTATTTTGATCATCTAACTTATCAAATTTCGGTCTTAATATTTTGATTTTTCGCAAATTTATTCATTTTTCATCTGAGATACTGATGATGTAACATTACGCACGTCAGTTGCAATTCAGAAAAAGACAAAAATTACGAGAAAACAAATATAACAAACTAATACTAAAATTTGATAATATATATGATATATAAAAATCGCAATGAGACAAATATAATAATTTTTTTAGGGTTTGTTGAATCTGATCTTTACTGATTTTAGATGAAAAACGATGAACACGATGCGAAGTGATTTTTGACTTTCAGTGACATTTCAGAAGAATAATAATAATAATAATAATAATATAAATAATGATAACAAAAACAATATTTTATATATTTGGTGCAAATATATTTATCTCCCATGCAAAAATAATAACATAAAAATTCGACAAGTGTCAAATTCATTAAATACACATGGAAGGTGAACGCACAATCCGTCAAAATAAGATAAATGCTAGAGGATCGACCGCTCCAGCTTTGCATTATGGATTACGTTAAAGTTGTTTTTGGTCAATAATTCTACCCTAAATATATAGTTAACTAGAGATGATAATTGCCTATTTAATCGAAAGGGTAGTTGCCTTTCAATTTAATCTAAGTATTAAATTCTGTCGTTATTAAAAAAATTGTTTAAAAAAAGAGATGTGTAATATGTTAGAAAATTCGAACTAAAATAACTAAATAAGAGAGATTGTAAATTGTTATATATATTGGATTTTAGATAGACGAAGAGGTAAATGTAATTGATCAAAAATGTTTTTTTTTTTTTTTTTTTTTGCTTTCTAAAATGTGTAAACAATAGTATTATAGTCAATTATCAAAATTAAATTACTTTGGGAAGTCAACTTCCAGTTCGAGAGTCCTCTCCAGTTATTTGATTGATTAGCTCGTACTCAATCAAATAATTGATTTAATTAAGTTAGTTATATATCAATAATGTAAGGTTGATAATGAGCCTACCACTTTGGATATCAGGTCTCTTTAATACAAGTACTTATGGCCTGAACGGTCTTGGATTCGAAACCTGAGGAGCCATGTACTCTACTGTCAGAAGTGGAGAATTTTGTGAGTAAGATTCTATGAGCTATCATGACGATCGTGATTGCAAAATCCAAAAAAGACAGGCTCATGGGGCTTATAAATAATTTTTTTTTTAGTATATGTCAATTAACCATTGTATATTTCTCGGGCTCGAGCTTAACCTGGAGCTAAAACTTTAAAAGTAGGGCATTTCGAGCTTAAATATTATTTTCTAAAAAAAAAATACCTTGAACTTTTTAAATTTGAATATCAAACAATGAAAATTATGGAAAATTTTAAGGTAAAATGTTAGTTTAATTAATATTTTTGAAAACTATGTAAATAAATTTCTCGAGCTCGAGTATCTATATAGATGGAACCAGAATCTTGATTCAATGTAGACAACAATATACTATATTAATTAATAAAGAAAAAATATAAAATATATTGATTTCTGGATCTTCAAGTACCCTAACATCTCCAATGTTTTGTTCTTCTAGCTTTGGGTATTTTTTCAAAAAGAAATCTATGCATAGTAGATGTATCATTTTCTAATAAAATAAACAAAAAAAGCAAGATAAGGAAAAAAACAAGCATTGCCTTGACTTATTTGTTTGTGATAAGTTTTATTAATTTCAACACTAGGCAAACAATTTTCAAATAAAAAAAATTATATTTAATTGTGATAAGTTTTATTAATTTATTTTTCAAATGAAATATGTGGGACAATATTTTTGGCATGAACTTGTAACCAATTATAATTAGAATATCAAATCATAAATAATAAAGGCAAGAGATAAATTTATTACCTCCTAAATTAGTCTTCATTTGATTAGGCGTGACAAGAGTCATCAATTGATCATTTTAACGTATGAAATCATCCACCCTAATGCATACCTTGCTATCAAAATAAATATCATTACCAATCATAATTAAATGTTGTAAACAAAATCCTCAACCTCCCGAAATCCTATGCTATTTTTTTATATAAAAAAGATTTGTTTATTTTTTTTTTCCTAAGCCCGTGCGGGGATGTGCGCACGTTGAACCTACCGAAGCTCCACCCCTGAGTACCGGAACAAAAAATAAGCTCAAGCTCGAGAGCGGACTCTGGCTCAAACACAACCGAGTTTGAGTTGAACTTTGTCTAAGACGCTCGCGAGGTACTCATTTAATCATAATCGAGTTTGAGTTGAGTTGAGTTGAGCTCAAGACGATTCGAAATCTAATTTAATTTATAAAAACAAGATTTAATTATTTTAAAGGAATTTAAAAGATCTAGAATAATTATCTAATTTAATTAAGTTATAAAAACAAAATTTAATTATTTTAAAAAAATCAAAAGCTCTAAATAAATATCTAATAAGGAGAATGTTTACTCATTTGCCTTTTGCCATCATGGGACTTTGGGTTATAGGGTGCAAAACTTTGAATATTAGTCTTGCAAAATTAATTAAATAATGCTCAGAACATATACATATTGTCTCTTTAAAATGTTGTTTGATATTCACATTTTTTTTAAAATCGATGTAAAAAATAATAAAATAATTTATAATAATCATTTATGTGGTAAATTTTTCAAGCAACATTTAAGTTATAATATAACGTTTCTCTTTTTTATTCCCTCCATAAATATGAGTATTTATTTATTGTTATTCGAACAATTGTACTCACGAAATCTAAAATTTCAAAAAGATCAAATATATATATAAATTTTATTTATTTATTTATTATTTATCTATCATCCTAGATCAAATGATATTTGTACTAAGTTGGGTGGTTCAATTGGCTGCCATTCTCCGCAGACAATAAATATGGATTATTGTCAGGAAAATTAAAAACTAAAAGAAAAATAGCAATATATTAGTTGGCCTAATATTAGCTACACACAAATGTATTAAAATTTACCGGCATTAATTAATTAAAGCTCTAAAATAATTATTGCCATAGCCAACTAGCTAGATATATCGACTACCACAACTTTGAGGTGGTTACGTACATACAAAATCAAGGGGAAAAGCGAAAGAAATATCACATATATAAATTACATAATCTTTGATTTATTATATCATATTTTGCATACATTAAATGATAGGAAAACTTGTTAAACTTTGGTTTTAGTGTACTAGATTTTAATTTTGGTTATGTTGGTTCAATTTATCGTGTGGTGTTGGATATGTTATCATTTTTCGATTCCACATGAGTAATTTTTGTCGTTATATCTTCGATTTTCGGTGTCACGTCATCACTCCGACGAAATAGAATCAAATGTCGACAAACCAAATCATTGTGATCAAAATTGTCAAATTTTACCTCTTTGTCAAATTAATATATGTGATCAAAATTGTAATTTTACCTAAATGTTATTACAATGTTCTTATAAAATATTTATAAAAAAAAAATATGCCGCCTGTCCGATTAATTCCCTCGTGATCTCAACCTTATAGAAAAATAATATTGTACATCGAATCATATAAAAAATGTAACAACTTCAATTCGAAACCATATAAAATCAAATTTCTTTTATATTTCCATCAGTGTGCCCGATAAAACTATGGTTAATATAAGGACCAAGCCATAGTTTATTTATTCAGACAGGTTAAACTTAAATTATATTTATTTATTCAGACAGGTTAAACTTAAATTATAATATATATTTTTTATCATACTGGGCTATACTTGACAGATCAATGACAAATCTAGAAGTTCATGAAATATATATACATAATATTTATAGGGACAATAATAACACATTTGTGCATGTACCTCTAAATGTATCACACACTTATATATATATATATATATATATATAAAATAAAAACTTGTGTGAGACGGTCTAATGAATCGTATTTTGTGAGACAGATCTGTTATTTGGATCATCCATGAAAAAGTATTAATTTTATGCTAAAATTATTATTTTTTGTTGTGAATATCGGTAGTGTTGACTCATCTCTTATTTTTTGTTGTGAATATCAGTAGTGTTGACTCATCTCACAGATAAAGATTCGTGAGACTGTAGACGAATGGACGCTAATTAGGATAATATTTGAAATGGGATTCATCGTTTCGCCAGCAGGGAAAAAAGATGCCAGCTGACTAATTTCGAACTACCTACAATAAATGCAAGAATTAATGGTTGAAAACCATCCAACTGCCGAAACCCTAACGCATTTACTCCTCCTTTCCCATACAACTATGTTTTCAAACTATATATCATCTTCTATCCCTCAATCAGTCCACAAGTCGTGACGAGCCCGGGACTTCCATCTTCTTCACCATGGCTAGAGCCGAACAACACATGCTGTCCACGGAAATAGTGAACCGGGGCATCGAGTCATCCGGGCCCGACGCCGGATCCAAGACCTTCTCCGTCAGGGTGCGGCGGCGGCTTCCGGAGTTCGTGAACTCTGTGAACCTCAAGTACGTGAAGTTGGGGTACCATTACTTGATCAACCATGGGGTTTACCTGGCCACTATTCCGTTGATGCTGCTAGTGTTCGGGGCGGAGGTGGGCAGCCTTAGCACGGAGGATCTGTGGCGGAGGGTCTGGGACAGCACCGTGAAGTATGATCTCGCCGCCGTGCTGGGGTTCGTGGCGCTGTTCGTGTTCACCCTCTGCGTGTACTTCATGACCCGCCCGCGTGCCATATATCTTGTTGATTTCGCTTGCTACAAACCCCAAGATGATTTGAAGGTATATATATATTCATTAATTATTTATCTTTAATATATATTGTTCCATCTTCTTCGACGAGTTCATTAGAAGCTTAATTAAATGCTAATTAATGGGATGAAATGTTTAGATTTTTATAATTAATTAAAGTGTGAAGCATTAATTAGATCTGCCTTAATTACAGAACAAATTAGAGATAGATTTCAACGTGTCTAAGTGATGCGATTGAATATTATTAAATCTTATTATAATTGAGACAATTTAAGACAAAAAGTTTGTAATTCCATTTATTGATTATTTATCCATGGATCGATCAACTAAAAATGGATTAAAGAGATTTAGGGACGGAATTTCTAATAGAGTAGGTCTTTCGTAAGGCTGGCTCACAAATGACACGGATCTACATTACCCATATTCACAATAAAAAGTAATACTCTTAGCATAAAAAGTAATATTTTTTTTGGATGACTCAAATAAGATATCTGACTCACAATATACAACCCGCGAGATCGTCTCACATAAGTTTTTGTCATTCTAATAATCCGTAGCTATTGATTGTTTCTTTAAATTTTATCGTGATATTTATGTAATATATATGCATGATTAATTTCTATATTTCAAATTTTTGTCATCAATCAAACTTATGGTTTCCTTATCTTCTTTTCTTATAAAAAAAAATTCAAATTTACTAAGGGTTGTGCTACATGTATAAATGGTGTTAATATTGGGTTACAAAGTGTATTTGAAATTAAAAAACGATCATAAGTTAGTTGTTGAAAGAGTTTTCCTAATAAAGTGTAGGGATAATTTTTTAATTTCAAATGTATTTTGTAACTCACATCGTAGATATAGCATTTTTCATTTTCTAATTCTTGATCTGTCAAATTTGAAGATACTTCAATGTGGTAAAAATCTTCATTTTTTGTATCTAATAATTTTGAAATGTTGATTATTTTTAGATAAAACCTTCTAACAAAATAATTGATTAGCATATGATATTAATTAGGGGTATCTACTACTTTGTCTAGATTTATTTTTAGTCAAATAGCAGTTTGAATGGATTTTTAAAACTAATCAAAAGGAAAATTAATTTGGTGAAGGTTTATGTAAAATGAAATTTCAAAACTAATCAAACTAATTTGTATTGAAAACAAGTGCTATAGTATTTACATTTACATTCGATTGATAATAGAAATATATGATTAAACTGATAAACATAATTTTTTGGGGGAAATTTTATGCATTTTTTTTCTTTATTATATTTATATTATCATATTCAATCTTGTAATATATTTTTCAATTTTTGATAATTTAAATCATTTTTTTATCGAAATTGTTGATATGAATAATACATCAGTCGAAAGGACTAAAATTACAAAAATACAAATATAACAGATTAAAACTACAATTTAACGATACAGAATATCAAAATCTTTAAACACACACAGCGAAAAAACAAATTTTTTTTTTGAATCATCATAGGAGAAATGTAAGCTTTTAAATTTTAAAATTCTATCTATTGTCTTTTAAGATAATAACGTTGGCATGAATGTATGCCTGCATGCAGATGACAAAGGATCAATTCATCGAACTTGCGAGAAGTTCAGGAAAATTTGACGAGGAAAGCCTGGAATTCCAGAAGCGAATCCTTCATTCCTCCGGCATCGGCGATGAGACCTACGTCCCCAAATCCATCGGTTCGCCGGAGAACATCGTCACCATGAAAGAAGGGCGAGCAGAAGCATCCACAGTCATGTTCGGCGCTCTGGATGAGCTCTTCGAGAAGTCTAAAGTCCGGCCAAAAGACATCGGCGTCCTGGTCGTCAATTGCAGCATCTTCAACCCCACGCCATCTCTCTCCGCCATGATAATAAACCACTACAAGCTAAGGGGAAACATTCTGAGCTTCAATCTGGGGGGGATGGGTTGCAGCGCTGGGATCATTGCCATAGATTTGGGGCGCGACATGCTTCTGTCGAACCCTAATAATTATGCTGTGGTGGTGAGTACGGAGATGGTGGCGTACAACTGGTATCCTGGGAAGGATAGATCGATGCTGATCCCTAATTGTTACTCCAGAATGGGTTGCTCCGCCGTGCTCCTCTCCAATCGCCGCCGTGACTACCGCCGTTCCAAGTACCGGCTGGAGCATATAGTTCGCACCCATAAGGGAGCTGACGATCGGAGCTTCGGGTATGTATTTATTCATTCATTTTTATCGCATACCGAGTTTTTTCTTTTTTGTTTTGTGTTGCAATATAATTGAGTGTCGATCGTCTTCATTCTATGTAATGATATGTATATTACATGCTACTATTACTCTCACTTTAATCATAATCTCGTGCTTATAGTTTGTGAACGATTTTATGTACTTATCATCATTCATTCCCTTCTTGTCAGGAGCATCCGACAAGAAGAAGACAGCGAGAGATTCAGAGGAATAAAAATCAGCAAAGACTTGATTGAAATAGGCGCAGATGCCCTCAAAGCCAACATCACCACGCTCGGTCCTCTCGTCCTCCCATTCTCCGAGCAGCTCCTCTTCTTCTCCACCCTAATCTGGAGAATCCTCTCCCGCAACGGTGGAAATTCCAAGCCCACGAAGCCATACATCCCCGATTACAAGCTTGCGTTCGAGCACTTCTGCGTGCACGCAGCGAGCAAGACTGTGCTTGATGAGCTGCAGAGGAACTTGGGACTCAGCGACAAGAATCTCGAGGCGTCTCGTGCCATGCTGCACAGGTTTGGTAACACATCGAGCAGTAGCATTTGGTACGAGCTGGCGTACCTGGAGGCAAAGGGACAAGTGAAGGGTGGCGACCGTGTATGGCAGCTCGCGTTCGGGTCTGGTTTGAAATGTAACAGTGCTGTCTGGAAGTCCCTGAGGGGGATCAAGAAGCCTGGGAGGAACCCGTGGATGGACTGTATCGATAGGTATCCTCAGCCTGGATTGTAGGCTGGTTTGGTCCCTTTCCCTGGTAAGAATTTTTGGCCAATTTCAAGAATTGAGTGGATCAGCGTCTTGGATTGGTTGATTTGATTGTTGCATTTGTTTTAGGTGCCAATTATAGGATTGGTTGATTTGATTGTTGCATTTGTTCTCTTGTTATTCTCTAATTGCTTGAATTCTGTGTCAAAGTTTGAGGTTATTTTCAGACAATGATGGCTATAAATTAGTTGAGATTTGTTCTGCATTTTCATGTATTTTGTGTTTTGTCTTTACAGGTACATGACGAGCAACGTGTTACCAGCAAATTTGAGGTTTTACATATAACATTAGTAGCTACACTTTGGAGCTATGTTTTAAGTTTTGTGTTTGGTTGGAATAATAGAAATAAAAAAATCACAAATTATAATATGATCATGAAAGCGATGTGGTAGGATGAAATGGATTGCTAATACAATATTTGAGAAGTGACTAGGTTGGGACACAATATATATGTTATTGAAAGGTGAATTGTCATTATACCTTCTGATTATTGCATTTTTATGGTCAAAATTGTACATTATTTCCCTCTGGCGAACGAAATATATATATATATATATATATATATATATATATATATATATATATATATATATATATATATATATCATGTGGTTTGCTAATATTCCGAGCCTATTGGGTTTGAATAAATAGAAACTAATTATATATAAACCAATCATCCATTCTCTAAATGAAGGCAATTACATGTGAACTCTTAGTCAAAGTAAGATTGAGATTGAATTTGATCTTGGAGATTATTTGACGAGTAGATTTTAAATAACACTTCATAACAATTATTATTACTACGTAATTTGGATTGAGATTTCAAATCTATGATTTTTTAAGACAAAATAATCATTCATGATCATATTTACAATAATAAAGTGAAAATTTTGACATAAAAAATAATATTCATAAAATATTTGTATCACAAAATTGACTCGTCAGAACATGTCAAAAAGATGGCATTTGTTTCCGCAATTTCACTTTCAAAATACAGGGAAACATGAATATTTTGTACCAAATTCTCAATGAAGTAACATTCTTCCCTGCACCACAAGCAAAGCACAATTAATTACATTTTTGTAACACAAATACCAAAAGGGAATATGAGTGACCATGAAATGTAATGGAAATGCTAAAGTAAGAAACATATACGTACTCAATAAACCCAAAAAAAATCAATGAATAAAACTTTAATTTATAAAAATATAAAAATTTTGAGAGTTCTTCATCACAGTGAAGCCAGACTTCAACCAAAAATACAGGAGAGATCAAGGGATAAAATAATTTCCTCTCCATATGCTATTTTATTTAGTTTGCTTGTTCATTACATACAAGCGAGTCTTATTCAAGGAGAGCACAAATTTTCATCGTCATCACACATTAGTCTCGATATCAAACTAGTTCGGACAGATTTTTTTCAGGCTAACCAGTCGTCATCCATGACTTCAATTTCCTCAATGTCCATGCTGCATTGTCACAAAGACAGAAATTGCAAAGGCATTCAAATTGTAAGAGATCTTAAATGATAATAAAAGAAAAGGAATCCAAAAATGGCAGGCCGATATCAGGTATAAACCAGATATTTTTTTGGCAATATAGTGTTGCACACAGTACTACACAAATTCTCTGGTCATATTAAACAAGGAAAGATCGAGGGACAAAATATTTTTTTAGGCATTCCTATAAAACAAGGAATGTCACAGGAAACAATGTAGTAATAATTGGTAAAAAGATTTCGGAATCAAATTGTGCCTGGCCTAAACAGGGATAGGGCTAAGAACCTTTATGACTAGATCAACCTCATAGGTTATATGTCCATATCCAATCGATCCAAAATGAAAGTAAATGAAGATAATTCCAACAAATTTCAGGTGAACATAAAATTATTTCTCAAGATCAATTCTTACCAAGGCAAAGCAGGCTCTTGCAAGTATTCATCTGAGCAACAATCGTTCAGATCGTGCAAGCAGCTCTCGTTTGCATTTAGCCAGGCAGGATATTCCATAACTTCATCCTCTGGCTTAATTTCCTTCAAGAACTTGAGCCACCAAGCAGATGTCACTAAATTCATAGTGTCATTCCATTCCATCTGGTACTGCTCCCCAATCGACCTGATCTCTGCCATCTCCTTGTCATCCAAAGCTGGACGCAAGCCAGAATCACCGAATTCGGTCACCTCAGCCGAAACCACAGTAGGTGGCACCGCCATGCTTGGAATTTCCTCGGTGGCAGGGGAAGAAGATGTTGAAGCGGAAGAAGAGGAGTAAACTGATGAAGATTTGCTTATACCATTACAAGGGTTGTCCAAAAGGTTGAAATCTTGAAGATTGAGGTTGAGACCTAGCGTTTGGCTTGGTAGAATAAAATTGAGATTTTCTTGGATAAGTGATGGAGGTGCAATTGTCGATACAGGCCAAGAATAAAGGGAACACAAGCCTTGTGAGCAATATAAATGGCCTAGATTCTTGACCGGAAAATTGCTGGAAGTAGAAGAATTAGACGCATAAATTCTTGGATTCCTCCTAGACATTAATTTGGCCTCCTGTTCTAAGGAAAGTTGATTAGATAAGGGCCCCAATGGCGGCATTTCAGAACCTGATTCGAACTGCTGCTGTTGCTGTTGTTTTTCACTTGCTTGTTTCATTGCCGCTCTATGAAATTTAAGAGCAGCAACAATTTCTCTTCGGGCTTCAGCCATATTTAGCAGCCTTTCTTGATAAGGCCGGCTTGTGTGAAGCCTTCTCCTCACTTGTTTTTTATGCTGTTGTGGAGATTTTTCTTGTTTATGATTAGAAAATCCATAACCAATCCCAGTTGAATTTTGGTTGCTGGAAACCAGTTCTCCCTCAACCGGTTCTCCCTCTGAATTCTCAACCACCTTATTATTCAATGAATCTTTGGTTCTTGAAGAGGTCAATTCCTTAACAAGGGTACGAATGTAAGCACCAGACAGATGGGGTTCTTCCAAATTTTCATTATAATCTACTTCCACCACTCCATCTTTTGTTTTCGGAGAAGATTTTCCCCTCATTTTTTGTGCTAAATTTGGTTTTCTAGTAAAGAAGTTTATATGGAAATGAAGGGTTGGAAAGGGGAAAAGGTGGTTCTGAAAATAATTTTATGCACTTATATGGGGGCCAAAGCGCAGAATGCAGATAGGGTAGAGGTCAAGATGAAAGGAGTGCTCGTGGGTGCTATAAATAGCTGGTGACATGGTCTAGGGTTTTTAAATCTTTTGGAGTTTTCCCTGTTTTGGAAAACTACCAGGATTTTAACTCCTCGTTTTACTGGCAGTAGGTGGAGATTTCACAATTCAATTTGACCTTCTCTTTCGTTTTAAACAAAAGAATATTTATACTAATTATAACCATGAATTGCCCCGTGAATATGACGATAAGCAACTCAGACTTCAATGGTCGCTAGAGGGCATTGGTCACATAAATTACTAGCTTACTAGCCCAAGATTAAGATGGGTAAACAGGTACAACCCCAAGCATTTCATCATATTACTAGCTTAAAGGCAACCCCATGAACACAAACTATCTGGTCTCAATCAGATGATACATTTTCTTCTTCATCCTTGGATGACTATTAAACTTGTAACACGTTTAAATTTCTTTATACACACGCCAGGCAGTTCCATAGATAAGCCAATTTGCATAGGACACCTAGTTTTTTCCATTAAAAGCATTTGACAAGTCCTAAACTTGGCTTTATCCTTATCTTAGTTGCTTACATGATCACTACAAACCGACCCCGATATTTTATCTTACTCTGCCCTAATTCTCAGGAGCCTAAACTAAGTCACAAGGAGAAGGGAAATTTGGGCATTTGACAAGGTTTGTTGGACAAAAGCTCGGATACCTGGGTTTCCCAAAGAAAAATTAAACGAGAAAATTTGATAGAATATTATATCATAGTTTATTTTCCATGTTTTCATTTGAAACTTGCTTAGAATGTTTCTTCATCCTTTAAACACTCCAAATGCATGCTTCACGATCAAGCTCCATACCTTATTCGAAGAATTGAGCCTTGACATGACTCTCGGCACAAGCCCTATGCCTTGCCGGACCTTGAATTTAAGCACACGTTTTTAGTCTTTTAATAACGCAAATACGAACTTAAAACTTATTATATAGCAACTACAAATGTTACCACATGTATGAAATTGGGTGTCATAGTAACCGGAATTTCCAAATTTATTACTATTACCTTCCCCAATTATTTTTGTTATAAAGTCATCTTCTATATCATTTATCTAATCATGGAAGTGTAAATTGTTATATTATGTGTGTTCAAAATTTAAAAGAAGACCCAAGAATCATGCATTCTGATCAATTCAATTTCTGGTATACACCATACGCAAAGGGACCAGGCTGTGAAAGTTTCAGCACAAAGTGGTTACAGAAACTGACGGGAGAATTCAATTAGTGTGGATTCTTAAATAGAGCACTTTTTGATATTGGATTGTGATGCATAAATTTCAATTCTCAGACATGTACTATTAAGTATGTCTTTTATATATATGTTTTATGAGTAGCTCTCTCGTTAGACGGTCTCATTGATTTTTATTCGTAAGACGAGTTGACCCGATCCATAATCATCACGAAAGTAATATTTTTAACATAAAAAACGATACTTTTTCACGATACGGATTGGGTCGGAGACTTGTCTTATGTTTTGTAATGCAATGATAAACACAAATATAATATTCCCTGCAGCGTACAGTGTCGCTTTCTATGTAAAAAAACAGGGAAATTTATATGTTGTTTCACATTTAAATATTATATAAATGATTTGATTCTCCAACATTGAATATTTTAAAATTGTCATTCCGCAACATTATTATAGTCGGATCAAACTTAGAACTTGGACCTATAATATAGAACAATATAATATATAATATGTAAAAATTTATATGATATATATAATAAAAACACAGCCTGGAAAAAAACACAGACGCTCCATACCTTACTCTCCTCGCTTTAAATTTCAAGCTCCTTTTTCGCTAAACCTCTTTCAGCTCATTGGCTTTTGAGAGCCTTGCACACCCTCTTTCAGCAGCAGGCTGTAACGAAATTATGTTCCCACGTGATAAAAAGTATTTATATCTACAGAATCAGTGTGAGATTAACCTTTGTCTAAAAGTTGAGACAGAAAAATTAATGCTCAACTAATTAAGTTTCAAACCAGTTATCGTTTTTTACATGAACGTGTGGTGTCTCTATTGTGTCTCATTTATCTACGAGCTATTTAATTCGTGTTCAATAATTTCACTACCAGTGAATTTTGATCCCTCTCATTTTCTTGTGGTAAATTACCTTGAGCGAAATAAATTCATATTAAATGCACAATTAGATTGAACAAAATATCACTTCAAAGTCGAGACAATAGTTAAAATTTTCATCATACATCGTACTTACAGAATTTAACTATTGTCTCCTAAAATACAATAACTTGTTACAGTAGTAGCACCACAAATTAATGAAATTATAAGAACTACGAACTAAAACATTTAACTCTCGTTATGGATACAATGAAAATGAATGAAGAAGATACGTGAATTCAATATTATGCAATGGTATGAACTTCAAGAATCATGGGGTGATCTATATATTTTTCAAGATTTGTGGTACCAATTCCTGAAATGTTTCAATTTCTAGACCCATCTGTTAATTGTCTGGTTGGATAAATAATCTGGGAGTTGTATATATAGGCTTGGACAATCCTCCCCCCTTGACCTAGCTTTTGGGGTTGAGTTAGATCCAAGTTCCAATCTTAACATGGTATCAGAGCCCGAGTTCCACCGTTATGTGTTGGACTGCTATAATTAGGCCACTCATTCTGCCCATAATTGGGTCATTTGTAAACTCCACGCTCCAGATATTCATTCATGGGCATGAGAAGGGTGTGTTAATTGTCCCACATCGATTGGATAAATAACCTGGGAGTTGTATATATGGGCTTGGACAATCCTCCCACTTGAGCTAGCTTTTGGGGTTGAGTTAGGTACAAGTTCCAATCTTAACACCATCCCAGAATTTCCTCCTAATTTCATACAGAAATCTCTTAAACAAATTTATTGGTTCATCCAGATTTTACTTTCGGTGATTGCCTCCATCTTTGCTTTTATATGCTAGGCTACATGTGCAAATGAATTGAGTCGGCTTATTAACTTTTCAAATCCGCTCGAGAACTAGTTGATTCAAATTTGAAATTATCGAACATGTTTTAACTTTTTTTTCGAGTTAAAGTCGAGCTCATATTATTTTGTACGATAGTCCGCGACTTGCTTGCGAACTTTAATTATCAATTAATATAATATGATTATATATTAAATACAGAACATTTTGAATATTTATTTTAGAGCAATAGTTTGAATAGCTCGCGAACAAGTTTAAACATTTCGAATCGAATTTGAACTCAAGCTCCAATTTGAACACAATCAAGCCAAAAAATTTAAAGTATTCGAGCTCAAATATATCTTATTCAAGTCGAATTCAAACCTTAAAATTTTCTTAATATTCGAGTCAATTCGATTTGCTTACACCTCTATGCTAGACTCATTATAATTCAACAACTTGATACTAGTGATACACCATCATATATGCATTTTTCTTAGGAAGAATTACATCTACTTCCTTGATGTTTATCATAGTCACAAAAAAAATTCAAGTATTAAAAAATGTTACATTTACTCGTTTAAGGTTTGTGAAAAACAACAAATAAATCCATTAAGTTCTGAAATTACAAAATACTCATCAAATTTGTATTTATCTTATATTTTAGACCCTTTAAGTTTGCATTTATCTTATATTTTTAGAGGGTTAAGGGTAAGAAATATACAAACCTGAACAGGTGTTATGTAATGTTAGAATTTACTGGATTTATTTGATACTTTTTTCAAGCAATATTTAAATATAGTCGAGTTTTTTTAACATAACAAATCTCGGGATAGATATATATAATTCACTTTTTTTAAAGATTATGGGTGTGGAAATTTCTTTAACCTATGATTAAACATAAATTTCTTCCTTACTGAGATTAATTTATACCACTGCACCACGAGTGAGATTGACATAATCACATCATGTTATATTTTGGCAAAATTTAACATTGTTAATCATTTGCAGATAGCATAACCATCGTAAGGATTGAAAAAAGGAAATTCATTGAAGAGGCTATGGCTTCTGACTCCGGTAAAATGATCTGTCCAATCGACTGGACAAATAGCTACAGTATTGCTCAGAAGCAGAGTTCCACAGTGATTCAATCCAAAAACCAAATTTCTTATCACACAATTTTTTCATAATAATTTACTATTTCAGTCCTTGAGTATGTATTACTTTGAATTGACACTCACAAATGTTAGTTAAAAGTGTCAAAATAGTTACAAATTCAAGTAATAAGGTGAAGTGTACCTATTAACTAGTTCAACCATTAATTTGGATTTTAAAAGAAACTATTATATACTTGCTTGCATGTATATAATCAATCAATCATGAAATTGAATCTTTTTTCCACAAAAATGAATCACATTATATTGCTACAACATGCTTGAAATCAAGGGGACAATTAAGAGAGATTACTCCAAATTTGCTAATTTAGGGAACATTTCATTTCATATTTCATGTACTTTGTTATAAATTGTTTAAAACACCCGTGAAGATAATTTTAAAGACACGAATTCATTATACAAAAGAAGATAAAATAATATTTTCGACCAAAATCCCATTTCCCCAATTCACAAATTTGAGGCATGTGGTGTAAACAGTTGGACTAGTGGTACATTAAATATCAAGAATCAACACCGGAAAACATATCAAGATACAGACATGAAATGTTGAAATTGCTGAATAAAAATCGAACCAAACATAAAAAAGAGAGCAAAATTAGTAAAATAGTGGAGCTAAAATCATGAACAACAGATGTTAATACTAAATTAATTAATAATATAAATGGATAGGAAACAGGCCTGGTTGCTTTCTGGATAACATCCAAACACAAAGCGTCATCCTGATGCGGCGGCAACTTCCACCAATCCCCTTCGTCCGCCCGCAGATGTCTCAGATTGGCTCGCCGAATCGCATTTTTCCATTAAATTTTACGCAGCGCGCACTAAATATTAAAAAAAATCGGCCACGGGTATTCGATTTCATACCAGTAGCGTCGAGAAAGCGAATTTATTTCGTGATTAAAAGCAAAAATATTTATTCAGATTGGCAAACGTTTGGGAGATTTTTTGAGAAAGTTACCAACAGCTAGCTTCACTTTCAACCTAAAACTCGTTCTTTTTATTTTATTATTTATTATATTATATATATTAACATAAATTTATCTACTTATATAATTATTAAAGGAAAAATATTTTTTAATCCACTTATTTTTCTATTTTGAGTTCGATAAACTAAATTTCAAATTTTGATTTTGTTACATTAGTTTGATTTTTTTCTTTTGCTCTAAATTTTTTTTAGAAGTATTGACGTGACACTGAAAATGTTGATGTTACATCGAAAAATATTAATGTAACATCAAAAAATTACTGAATTGATCGATGTCACGTTAACAGGTAGATCAAAATAATCAAACATTGAAAATAATGTACCTAAATAAAAAATTGAAAGTTAATAAACTTAAACTCAAAATTAGATAAATTATTTTTCCATTAAATAGTAAATCTTGACAAAAACCTATATTAAATTTTAATATTAAATATATTTTTCACAAAAATTGTAATTTTAGTATTGCATATTTGATTCTTTGCTATTTTTGTCATTTATGTTTTTCGATTTTAATCTTATTAAGTTATTTTTGTTTTTTTAAAAAAAAATTTATAAGTTTAGTTTTTTTTCCGATAAGATGTTGGGCTCAAAAAAACGAATGATGAAGAAATAAAACATCAATCTTGATAACGTAGATGATCAAAATTTTAAAAATACAATATATAAAATAAAAATCATAATTTCCCCTTTGTTGAAAGCATATATGTGGCGTCAAATTTTATATTTGATTTATTTTTAATTTTTAATGATAAAATAATAGTGCTACGGAAAGGATATTTTGAAAATTTTGTTTACTTAATAACATAACCATATAAATTGCATGTACATAAATTTCTACTCATGATTGTTTAGTTTCTTAATACTTCTCAAAATTAAGATTTTAGTGTTAAATGGATATTAATTTTTCTGAGAATTTCTCGTATTTTGATCTAATCAATTCATTTTTATGTTTCGAATCCATCAGATGGTTTGATGAGAGGAATGAAAGTATGGATGTAATCGAGTCGAGTCGAGCCGAGTCGAACTCTTGAATGTTTGAGCTTGGTTCGTTTATAATCGAGCCGAGCTCGAGCTTTATTTAAAGAATATATGTATGGCTCACGAGCTTATTCAAGCCTTTATCGAGCCTAAACAAGCTTAATAAATATAAATTATACATTTAAATTTTCATTAAATTAATTAAAAAGTAAATTATATATTTAAAGAAAAATATATTATTCTTATTAAAATTTGTAAATTTATTATAATAAATAAATTTAATAGAATTTTCTATATATTTCATAAATAATATGCAAAATCAATAAATCAAATATCAAAACTATTATTTTTTCATCTAAAAGATTACTCATGAACTTACCAACGAACATGTTCACGAGCTAACGAGCCGAATACTGTAAAGCTTGAGTTTGGTTTGTTTATCTTAACGAGCCTCATTAAACGAGCTCAAACGAGCTTTTATCGAATCGAGTTTCGAATAGCTCACAAACCGTTTGGTTCGTTTACATCCCTAAATGAAAGTGATTGATACATGAGCTCCTCTAATTGTTCCGGTCGGTGGAGCAACTTTGGGACGAATTTTCAATGTGCTTGGAGAGCCTGTTGGTATTCTGAAACATGGAAAAAAAATCATTGGCGGCTCGTTTCTCTCTTCAAGCTCCCCACCTCCTTTATCACTGAGCGATCATTTAGGGCCTTAGCTTTTGATTCGTGCTGTTTCCCTTGCCTGAATCTAACCGAGGTTCGCGGTGGTGGAGGAACTGGATTGGAACGGAGATTTTATATTCATAAAAATTTGTGAGGGGTGTATAACTAACACACACACGAAAAATTTTGATTACACTATTTGAAAAAAGTATACCTATTTATTTTGAACACCTATACTAGAATTGTTTATCCTCTGTTTATTTTAGAAAAAATAATTTTTTTGATCCACTAACTAGCTTATTCAAATTTGGATTTTCGTTTAATTAATTTTAGAAATTTGGTTTTGGTTCTATAACTTTTAATTTTGCTATTTTGGTTTTAGTTATCGACGTGACATTGGATAATTCAGCAATTTTTGATTTCACGTCACTATTTTTCGATGTTACATCATCATTTTTCGGTGTTACGTCAGCACCTCATGTGAAAACAGAAAAATGATATTAATTAGTATTATTGAATGAAGAGGATATTAAATTTTCTTTGAATGAAGTGGAATAAATTTTACAATTTTTTTTTTCCCTGACGGATAATTAATGTAGTGCGGATACATTATTGAACCAAATACACTTTGATTTCCAGTCGAAAAGTTTAAGTAAAGTTGTTGCTTTAAAAGAATTTATCTGGGGGATACCAACAATTCACACAAAAAATGCTTAGTTTCATAGGTGTTTTTCCATTTCCAATTACGAATCGATCGTTGATGGACTTTTAAACTTACCTGTAAGTAGTTCGATTTCAAGTGTGGAATAGTTCATTTGGCCAAAGCTCGACATCCGAGAAATTATCATTAATCTATTTTTTTAGGATCATAAAATCTATATTATTAAGTTTGAGACACCTAAATTAATTATAAAAATGTTTTGTGTTCATTTGACAAAAATATTATAAAAAGTTATTATAGTAATTTGTGTATTATCTTATCACTATCATATATATTTTCCAACAATTTTAAAACTTCCAAATTTTAGAATTTTTAAATGTTAATCTTTCTTTATATAAAATTATTATAAAAAAGCATTAAATCTAAAATAAAAAAATCAACACGAAAAATTATGCGTGAGAAAGATTCAATTTTACTTATAAATCTAAAATTTTAATTTAATTTGAAAATCAAATAATTTTTACGTAAGTAGTATTAATTGAAGTCTAGTGGGTGAGACTCTTGGAAGAAGTGGTCCTTTTATTTAATTTAATAGCTATTGCAACTATATAGATTTTGACCCTTTTTTTTTTTTTTGAACGGTTTGACCCTTTTTAATGGTGACTTATTTTACATCCAGAATTTCCCCGTGGGAGCTGGTGTAATAAATGAAGTAAAGGATCCTATATATTAACTGAAAATTAATGTATATTTTTAAAAAATACAGTTTCATAATTTTAAATATATTTGTTATATTTTCCCTTGTTCAAAATATTGGGTCGGTTTAGTTTATCATAATTTAGAATAGATGAGAAAATTTAATTTGATATATTTGTCGTTTTATCAAAAATTATTACAGTTAGTAGCTCTGCAATTCATATACATGAGTATGTCTATTGTGAGATGGTCTTACGAATCTTTACATGTGAGACGAGTCAATCCTACCGATATTCACAATAAAAATAATACTTTTAGCATAAAAAATAATATTTTTTCATGGATGACCCAAATAAGATATTTGTCTCACAAAATACAACATGTGAGACACAAGTTTTTCCATACATATAAGCTCATGCGTTATGTATCTTTGTGAAGAAAGGAAGAAATTTTTTATTTTTATTTTTTTAAAAAATATTTTTAATAAAATAAAGATGTAATTGACAAAAGAATAAAATAAAATAAAATAAAGTTGGGACCATGACCATCTGCAAAAGCCACGATCAGATGCGACGGATCATTCATCAACGAGAAGGGTGTAATTTTTAAAGAGAAATTCAATGATTTTAAGACTCCTATATTTTGTTTAATTGAAAAAAAAAATTCTTCGAATTAATATTGCCCGAATTGTTCAAAGAAAAAAAATGCAATACATGATAATATATATATATATATATATATATATATATATAAGAAGATTGTTGGATCGTCATACCGGTTTTTTCATTCACTTTTCATAATATTTGACAATTATTTATAGGGCAAAGTTAAAAAACATAACATGTCAAGAGAGATAAATGTCAAAGAGTAGGTCTTTTGTAGACGATCTCACGAATCTTTATCTGTGAGACGGATCAATTCTACCGATATTCAAATTGAACATAACTCTTCTATATAGAACAAATTTCTGTGTTAATTTTTTAGTGTCTTTTAATCAAATTTTAAAAACGACATTGTGAATTTTTGCGTCAATGCTGACATTTGATTTATACGTGTCGTAATCATTATTTTACATATACAACATATATATATATATATATATATATATATATATATAAAAGGATCAAAATCAAATAAAACATATTTCATCCCAAATTAATCCACTCACATCTTTGGTTTTAATAATAATAATAATAATAATAATAAATATGCGTAAATTGTGAGGTCACTTTCCGGTTTTAGTGGGGGTGAGTGAGTGAGGCCGTCGGGACCATCTCATGGTTTAGTTTGCCCCCACCTATTATATTCATGCACCCACCGCCCCCTTCAATTCTGATATTTTCCAACCGTTACCATTTAAAGACGTAAAAGATAAAAAAAAAATTATTTTTTTATTTTGAAATTTTAAAAATGAATTATGCTTTGTCTGTGTTGGAGTGCGATAATTTCCTTTGCTAAATAATCAATCGAAACGTGACGTTTGAGCTGTTGTAAAGTTTAAAAATTTATATTTATATTGTTATCATCAATTATAACTTTTCGACACAGAGACAAATGTGTTTCTTAGGATATTCATTCATTTAAAATTTCACAGATATTGGTTTATATAAAAATGCCAAATACAAAAAAAAAAATTAAAAGTTTTGAAAATGAAAAGATGATTTTTCGATTTAGTTAATTGGGCCAACTTAATAGATGAAATCAGACTGGACCAAATAGAAGCCCAGTTCTTGATCCAGCCCAATTCTTACAAATGGATGAGATAGGATCCAGAATTGGGCATCCAGTGAATCATGTAATCTAATTGAATCCACACACATTCAGCCCAAGTGTAACAAATTCACAGCATAAATTTGCCAATTAAAATTGTATATATAAAATTTTCCGAAGTTTCAAATTGGTTAAAATTTTGGATCCCATCTATATATAACCTAGTGGATTGAAAAATATATTAAACTTTATCATATATTTCAGGGTTGCTTCGATGCTACATGTGAGGGCATTGCCCCCACATGGTTTGGATGGACAAGATTCACACACATATGTGATTTTAAAAAAATTAGTGGACACCATGTATGTGTGGCTAAATTTGAGCCCTTGATTCTATCATGGAGTGGTGCCCCTATATGTAAGATGGAATCAACCATATATTTCAGATACAAAACTCATAATTTAGATAATTAGTATTTCAAAAAATGTTACTTTATGTAGGTAATAATTAAAATTAGTAAGCATCGGTAATTTAATAATTATTTAAAATTATTGATAATACATAATGAATTTATTTAAATTTTAAATATTATTATAAAAATTATTACATAAAAAAACTTTTATACTATTTGAGATAATATTCAAATGACGATTACAATATTCAATCGTTAAATTGAATTCTTTATCTTGAGTGAGTGTAATTGTTGCTAATAAAATATATAAAAAATATTTAAAAGATCATATATTGTTTTGTTGGTCGAAATTTTAAACAATAAATAAATATTATTCAAAAAATTAATTTTTTATTAGATGAATAAATTTTGATTAAAAATTGTAGTTATTTTTAAGACATGTTAAAAATATTTACATTGAAATTTTGACTAAGATACATAATAATAATAATAATAAGAACAACAACAACAACAATAGAAATATGCGAACAATTAATATATAAAAATTTCACTACGAAACTCTTTTAAATATCTAGAAAACATAATATTATGTATAAAATTTGTATTTTATTTAATATGTCATAGCAGTGAGAATTAAATATATAAAAGTGACACAAAACTTAAAATCATAATCAATATTAAATGAAATGATATAATCAATACATTTGATTTATCACTAAACACACATGTCATATGTTAATTGGACGAAAACATTAACCATATTTAATCTAAGTTTTATGTTAGAAAAAAGACAATATACCAATCTCAATTGACATGGCTATGAAAAACCCTTCTCCAACATTAATTTTTTTCGTCTCAAGTTTGGTGACAGTTAATAAATTTTTAGTCAACTGAACAAATATAAATAAATCAACAAATTCCAAGTGTAACATTTTAAATCACATAATGCATTTAATTTTCATACTGATCCTCTAAAAATAATATTTAATATAAAGAATCGTTAGCATAACACGTGTAAGCTACGTAACATGGAAGGTGTTTTATTTTAATAAATTTCTTTTGCAAGTCATTTATATGTATATTTTATATTTATTATATTTGATAGAAAATTAAATTTGATATTATTTCTAAAATTATTTAAATATATATTCTTTGTAATTATCGTTTTTAACATTAATATATATTCTTTGTAATTATCGTTTTTAACATTAATAAACTTTGACATATTTCTTGGTATTCACTCACTAAAATTTTTGATAATCAATAATAGATATCAAATAGGACAAAATATAAAATTTATCTCTGATTTTGTAAACTTAGTCGAACAACTCAAATTTATATTAATTAAATTAAATTAATTAAGATAACTATACTGCGCCCCACGTCATAACAAATTTCTAATGGTGCAACAGCATAATTATATTTTTGCACAAAAAAAAATTATATATATATATATATATATATATTCTAATATTTGATGAAGTCTTTTTTTTTAAAAATTATAATAATGAACTTGGCATTTGACGAGTCAAACGTTAATGAGTAGGTCTCTTGTGGGACGACCTCACAAATCTTTATCTATGAAATATGTCAACCCTACCGATATTCACAATAAAAAGTAATACTCTTAGCATAAAAAGTAATAATTTTTTTATAGATGACTCGAATAAGAGATTCGTCTCACAAAATACGACCAGTGAGATCGTCTCATACAAGTTTTTGTCAATATTTAATTTTGTTGATATTCTGAACTGTTACATATAACATGATTATATTTTTATTATGTCAAATAGTCCGACTCAGCACAGAGTAAGCTTCAGAAAATGACACCTTAATTAATATAATTTTTGTTTTTCTTTTTACTTTCTTTCTTTATTTTTTTGGACACGTTATTGTTTCTCAAACGTTCACGGATGGCATCAATTGCAGAACTACTGATACGTTAATCTCTTTAAATGAAAAATCTTTGTATCTCACATATATTTTCTTGAAATTTCGACAGAATTCTTAAACTTTTCATATATCAAATGATCAAAATTGGCCATTAAAATTTTTGATATACACCCGAGCTACATTGTTTACAAAAGAAAGAACATAATGTTGATACAAAAATGTGAGAAAATTATAACATGGTCCTGTAAGTTGGCTTATTTTGGTTTTTATAATTTAAATAGTTCATCGTGAAAGTTGAGTTTATAATATTATTTTGTCAGAATGCGGATATGACGTCGACACTTGCAAATTATGATTAGGGAGGCGAAAAAACCCAACTTGATTTGGACTAAAATTTGATGACTTAAAGTGACCATATCCAAAATAGGTTATGTATCTCTACAAATAATTTTATTAAGGAATACAATGAAGGTATGGTTATATATCACTCAAATTAAAATTGGAATATATGTGATAGATAAGGTTGTATGTCTAAAATAAATCATTAAAAATTCTAATACACGTGGATCCCTTGGGGCAAGATAAAACTTTGATTCTGTATACAAACTTTAATATTTTTTTGTAGTATATATGTTTTGGAAACAAACACCACGATTTATTTGGCATATTTGTTCTTTTTTTTTTTCTGTTGCTTCCATCCTACGTATAAGGACATTACCCATGATAGAATTAATGGTCCAAATTTAGCCACACATACATGGGGTCCACTATTTTTTTTAAAATCACATATGTGTGTGAATCTTGTTCATCCAAACCATGTGGGACATTGCCTCCACATGTAGCATCGAAGCCACTTTTTTTCCAGACAATAATATTATATATAGTTGGCGTTAATATTTCCTCGCGATTTCGAACTTTCAACCATTTGTCAGATAATGTTATCCATAACTCAATTTATTTAAACTTTATTTTTGGAATATAAATATTTAATTCACAACCAAGAGCTACAAATATGCTTCGAATCCCCCCTATTCCACACACTTATGTGTCTTTTATGCGTGTATTTTCCGGCCCTGTTTTAATTTACGTGTGTTCTTTGAGCACACATTTATGGTGTTTCTTTCCAGTTTCGTGATTAATTCTCTTGAATTTCCTCGATCCGATATGATTTTTTTTCGATATCGAATTTAAGAATTTAGAACTGAAATCACTGATCCCAGTTCAAGATTTTGATTCGTATTGTTGTTAAACTAAATGGGTAGGGGACAAGAAAATACTGTTTGAGAAATACGAGATGGGAAAGCTTTTAGGCCAAGGTGATGTTTTAAGACAAAACCCTGCCTGAATTCTGTTTAGTTCAATTCGAAGAGTAACAATGTTTAAAAGGAATTCTCAGAATAATCATGCATGAGAAAAATTTGGATCCATGTTTATAAGATCTGTTAAATGAAGAATGAAAGAAGAAGAACAAGCTCTTCTCTTGCTGAACTGAATCTCGAAATTGAATTAATTGACTACTGAAGAATACACGCATTTATATGTCTAAAACTAAAAACCATTAAAGTGCTAATCCAATAGCTAATAAGGAAAAAGAAAGCGTATAAAATGAAAGCACGTTTCTTCTACAACTTGTACCAGAATATAACCAACACACCCCCCTCAAGCTTGATACAAGTTTCGAGTACCAAGCTTGGATAGAAGATGACGATAATGATCTTTCCCTAAACTCTTGGTGAAGATATCAGCAAGCTGATTAGTGGAAGAAATGTGAGTTGTTTGAAGGACGCCCATGGTGATCTTCTCACCGACCACGTGGCAATCGATTTCAATATGTTTAGTACGTTCATAATACATCGGATTAGCAGCAATGTGAAGAGCAGCTTTATTATCACAATAAATAGTTGCTGGGGAATGTATGGGGATGCCCATATCAAGCAAAATCCCACGGATCCAAACAATTTCATGAGTAGTAGCAGCCATAGCTCGGTATTCGGCTTCAGCAGAGGATTTTGACACGATTTGTTGCTTTTTTGTTCGCCAGGAGATTAATGAATCACCAAGCTTGACACAGAAACCAGTTAGGGACCTTCTAGACATAGGGCAAGAAGCCCAATCAGAGTCACTATGTGCCACAAGAGACATGGAGTTTTGTGCTGCCAACAATATGCCCATACCAGGAGAACATTTAAGATATTTTACTACCCGTAAAGCAGCATGCATGTGAGATTGTTTTGGAGAATGCATGAATTGGCTAAGATGTTGGACGGCATAACAAACTGTCTGGCCGAGTGATAGTGAGATAAATCAAGCGGCCAACCAACCTTTGATATGAATCTGATTTACTCAGTAAAGGATCATTAGGACAACTGGACGTAGCTGTTGCAATTATGGTATCTAACTCCACAGATGTCAACTTCTTATGTTGCTCCATAGGTGTATCACATGGTTTACTACCAGAAAGACCAGAATCGGCAATGAGTTCCAGCGCATATTTACGTTGATCTCGAATTTGTAAACGAGTGTGTAAAAAAATTTTGAGCTTTGCAATCAATTCCAAGCTACTTCCCGTGATGACAATATCATCAACATAAATCACTAGAATTGTGATATGTTGAGAGTCTCGACTAGTAAAGAGGGAATGATCATGATGAGATTGGACAAAACCAGCAGCTTGCATGATACTCACAAATTTATGATTCCATTGCCGAGAGGCTTGTTTGAGACCGTATAGTGATTTGCGTAAACGACATACCTTATGAAGACCTTGAACATGATAGCCAAGTGGGATCTTCATAAAAATCTCCTCATCCAAATCACCCTGAACAAAAGCATTGGCAACATCCATTTGTGTCAATGACCAGTTATTTACGGCAGCCAAGCCAAGCAAGCAGCGGATGGTAACGATCTTGGCCGTAGGAGAAAAAGTATCATGAAAGTCAATGCCCTGTTGTTGGGTATAACCTTTTGCGACCAAACGGGCTTTAAATTTATCCACTGCCCCATCAGGATGATACTTAATCTTATAGACCCATCGACAACCAATTGGTTTAGCATGAGTGGGAAGATCAACAACATCCCAAGTATGATTAGAATCCAATGCGGCAATCTCTAAATCCATAGCCTTCTTCCATCTAGGATCTGTCACTGCCTCATGGTAAAAGCGAGGTTCCATGATTGATGATATGGCAACCACAAAGTGTTGATAGGCTGGTGTAAAATTAGAATAGGAAAGATATTGAGAAATATGATATGTGCAAGGAACAGAATTACTTTGAGGTAATGTAGGACAAGAGTAATCTTGTGTCCATTGGGGAACAACTTGGATTCTGTTAGATCTTCGAAATGGTGGTTGGGAATCAGCACTTGGTAATGGAAGGACTGAAGATTCAGTTGTTTGTGGGATACAAGAATTATCAGTAGAAAAATTTTCAGGACAAGTGAATGAGGGTGGAAATGGTGGAGCTGTAGGTAAAGTTGAGGCAAATGGAAACAAATTCTCATGAAACACAACATCCCGAGAAATAACAAATTTGCTGCTCTGAAGATTCATGACTCTATATCCTTTTTGTACATTTGAATATCCCAAAAAAACAAAAGCTGTAGCACGAGCAGAAAATTTGTGTTCAATGGTCGGGGAATGAACGTAACAAAGACATCCAAAAACTTTGAGATGATTATAAGTTGGAACTTGGTTGAACAAAACTTCGAAAGGAGTTTTAGTTCCTAGGACATGAGTAGGGGTTCGATTGATTATATATACGGATGTCAACACACAATCATCGCAAAATCTTAAAGGTAGAGAAGCTTGAAACCTTAAGGATCGAGCTATATCAAGAACATGCCTATGCTTACGTTCCACTACCCCATTTTGCTGTGGTGTATAAGGACATGAACTGAAATGAATAACACCTTGGGAAGCAAAAAAATCACGGCACTCAGCTTTAAAGAAATCAGTCACATTGTCCGACCGAATGGAATTTAATTTGAGCAGAAAACTGATTGTGCACCAAAGCAAAAAATTGCTTAAGAATTCGAAATACATCAAGCTTAGAATGCATAAGATAAACCCAGGTTCCTCTCGAAAAATCATCCAAAATTGTTAGAAAATATCTTTCCCCATTGTATGTTGGTGTATTAAATGGACCCCAAATATCCATATGTATGAATTGAAAAGGGAATTGAGATTTTGTCAAGCTCATTTTTGGAAATGATAATCTAGATTGTTTTGATTGATGACAAATAGAACAATGCTTCAATGACACATTTTTTGACAGAAAGGGCAGCAAATACATTCTGGAAATAGGCATATGTCCCAATATTTTGTGCCAAGTATCACAATCAACCGAAACTGAGCTTTGACACACAACATTATTTTGATAATGCAAGTTATTACAACTAGGACCGAAAAAAGGCAACGAAATTACAGTAGAAGAAGGGTTGAAGTGTTGAAGCAATTTATTGGTGAGATGATATAACCCATTCTCTTCTTTACCAATCCCAACTATTTTCCCACTCACCAGGTCATGAAATAGGCAAAAACGAGGGAAAAAAACATAGAGCAGTTGTGAGACTTGGTGAATTTAGAAACATATAAAAGGTTGAATTGAAAATGAGGAACACAAAGTACATCTTGCAATGTAATTGAAGATGTAAGGATACAGAACCAATGCAGCTAATGGACAGCTTGTTACCATTTGGTAGTCTAACTGAACTAGAGGATTCAGCCATGGATTGAGCATCTTGCAATAGAGATGAACAACCAGTCATGTGTTTATTTGCTCCTGTATCAATTATCCAACTAGTACAAGATTTCGAAAAAACATTACCTGCCATATTAGCAGCTGGAGTATTCGAGCTATATGTGGTGTGATTTCCCAACAACTTCATAATCTCAACATACTGTTCTTGAGAAAAAATTGGAACAGGGGAAACACAATCAGCTGCTGGTTCTTTATCACCTGATTCCTTATTATTTTTATCTTCCACTGAATTTGCTGCTACAACTTGCCTTTTTTGTTTCACATACATTTTTGGATTTCTTCGATTATCACCACGAGGTTGCTGCCCATATAGGCGATGTACAATAGGATAACCAACCAACTTGTAACATGTGGCTTTCGTATGTCCTGTCCAGTGACAATACTCACAATATGGCTGGCCTTTTTTTGGTTCTTCAGCTTTATGTTGCATAGAATAAAACACGGATGCTGGGTTGGAATCCACTGAAGTTAATGATCTATGTGATTCCTCCTGGGATATAATAGAAAAAGCATGTCCAACACTCGGTAGTGGACTCATCATAAGAATTTGGCTACGAACCGACATGTAGCTATCGTTTAATCCTATAAGGAATTGAAGTAACTTCTGCTGTTGGTCATGATGCAAGTACTTTCTAGCTGTATCACATTCACACGAAGGGAGAGTGACCAAAGATGCATATTCATCCCATAAGTGTTTGAGTTTCGAATAATAAGCTGAAATTGTGCTGCTTCCTTGAGTCAATAGATTAATATCACGATGAATTGAAAAAATCCTTGATCCATTCACTTTGTGAAACTGTTCTTTCAGATCACTCCAAACTATTGAAGCGTCTGTTGAATACACAATTCCTCCATAAATCTCCTTAGACACTGTGTTCATTAGCCAAGAAAGCACCAAAGCATTACATCGCTGCCCACTGACGTAATGTAACATGTCCAACCGCTGGTCGCGGAAGAGTACCATCAACGAACACAATCTTATTTTTAGCTCTTAAGGCAATTATCATAGCTCGACTCCAAACTCCGTAATTTTCAACACCGAGCAATTGATCATTAACTAGATTCATTCATGGTGTGTCCGAAGGATGCAAAAATAGAGGATCGTTGAAATTACCTGGATTTGCCATCAATTAATGTCTTCGCTGGTCTCTTATGTGCAACTTCTGTGGTACACTTGAGATATTCACGCAGCTAAATCCAATAAGATAATCTGAGCGAAGAAACGAAGAAGTGCAGCTCCTATTGATGTGATCTTGATTTTGTAACGAGTCAGGAAGTAGGATCGAAACCTACTTGCTCTGATACCATGTTAAATGAAGAATGAAAGAAGAAGAACAAGCTCTGCTCTTGCTGAACTGAATCTCGAAATTGAATTAATTGACTACTGAAGAATACACGCATTTATATGTCTAAAACTAAAAACCGTTAAAGTGCTAATCCAATAGCTAATAAGGAAAAAGAAAGCGTATAAAATGAAAGCACGTTTCTTCTACAACTTGTACCAGAATATAACCAACAAGATCTTCCAACATTTGTCCGATCATTTATAAGATTCGAGCCCGAAAGTTTTCTTCATTTTCGATACATCATGCAGACGTCTGGATTTCAAAAATTTCACACGACTTGATAGTTCCGTATTTTTCCATCACTCGCAGTTACATTTGCCAAAGTTTACTACGGAAAAAACCTGGCAACCGGCGTGTGCGTGGCGATTAAGGTCATCAAGAAAGACGAGGTTATCCGAAGCGAAAGAATGATGGAGCAAATCAAGAGGGAGATCTCAGTCATGCGTTTGGTTCGCCACCCAAACATCGCTGAACTCAAAGAAGTCATGGCCACCAAATCCAAGATTTACATAATCATGGAGTACGTTCGAGGCGGCGAGTTGTTAGCCAAGGTGGCGCGTGGCCTGCTCAAGGAGGATGCGGCCAAGAAGTACTTCCAGCAGCTGATCAGCGCTGTCGATTTCTGTCATAGCCGTGGCGTCATCCACCGTGATCTGAAGCTGGATAATCTGCTCCTCGATGAGAATGAGGACTTGAAAATATCCGATTTCGGGTTGTCGGCCCTGTATGAACATCGTTGTAAAGATGGTCTTCTTCACACTCAATGCGGGACGCCGGCATACATTGCGCCAGAGGTTTTGAAGACGAAAGGCTACGACGGAGCCAAGGCCGATCTATGGTCGTGCGGCGTCATATTATACGTTCTATTGGCGGGTTTTCTTTTATTTCAAGATGATAATCTCTCTACAATGTATAAGAAGATCTTTCGAGCCGAATACGAGTTTCCTTCATGGTTTTCTACGCATTCAAAAAGGATTGTATCTAAGTTATTGGTTGCGAACCCTTGTAGAAGGATTGGGATCCAAGGTATAATGAAGACGCATTGGTTTAGAAAAGCGTTCAAGAGACCTAATGCATTCTCCATGCAAGAATCTATCTTCGAAAAATTCGATGAAGAGGAGAAATTCATGCACGAAATGATAAAAAAGTTCTCGTCCTTGCCGGCCTTCCTCGACGCTTTTCAGTTCATTTCCGCGATGTCCACGGGGTTCGACCTGACGAGCATGTTCGAGGATGAGCGGAAGGTGGGGTTCACATTCGCGTCGAGATGTTCAGCAAAGGTTATCATGGCAAAGATGGAGACGGTGGCGAAGAAGCTAGAGTGTTGCTAGGATGAAGGATTTCAAGCTGAGGTTGTTAGGGACAACCGAAGGTCGAAAGGGGCGATTGTCCCTATACACCGAGGTTTTTAAGGTGGCACCGGAGGTGACAGTGGTCGAGCTTTCGAAGTCTTCGGGCGACACGCTGGAGTACATTAAGTTTCGTGAAGATGAATTTAGGCCCGCCTTGAATGACATTGTTTGGGCATGGCAAGGTGACCCTTCATTTGGCGAAGAATGTTCTAAGCAATAATTTTTCCTTTTTTTTTTAAAAATTTTTAATTATTAATTTAATGTCTTTCCCTTGAATATCTATAGACGGGAACCTTTTTTTTATGTAATGGATTGAGGTTAATTAGTCTATGGCATGATTTTGTATATGGTAATGCTTAAATTAAGGTAAGTACTCTTCGACGTACTTTGGATATATATTTTTATATAAAAAAACCAATTTTTTTTATTTATTAGAGAAAATTACAATCTTAGTCTTATAAGTTAGTCTGTTTTGGATTATATTCCTTAACTTGTCGAAGTTTGGTTTTCATTTAGTAATTTGGATTTTTTTAGTTTTTTGTCTTTATTTTATGAAACCACTAAAGCAACCAGACATTACTTATTTAGCACTGAAAGTCTCTTATGTAGCTCATGTGACAAGGATAGAACTTAGATTACACACATTAAATATACATAAACAAAAATAATGAGAAACAACAAACTTTTTTCCTATCATTTGAAGTATTGAAGGTCATTTTGCTTTATTTTTTCTTTTTTTGATTAGATGAATTTGAATTTGAGTAATATGAATGTATTTCATATGTGCTACATAAAAGAAAATCAATACCCAATAAATCGTATTTGATGGAATTAATTGTTTAGGGGGAAAAATACAAAAAAAATTACAAGTTAGTGTATGAAAACCAAAATTTAAAAACTTACAAAATTAAAACCAAAACCTGTAAAGTTACTGGACTAAAATTACAAATTTCTCACATTTTTTAACTTTTCGATTTCAATCCCCACTCCACGTAGATGTGCTATTAATGAGCGGAAGCAACTATCGAAAGTAATACCATGTCTAATAATAAATAACAAAGGAAAAACTGATAAATTGCATATTTATATTCTCACAAACTATAAATTATAGTAAAACGACAAACATTGCAATTTTAGTTATTTCTTAATATAGTGCTGATATAATATTGACATAGCGCTGATCGCTGATGTATACAATGTTATACGAGTAATCATGAGGTAAAATGATTAAAATTATCAAGAATTAATAGATACAAAAATAAAAATGAAATTTGACAATCGAAGTACAAAGAAGACATGAGCATAACAAATTATATCTATTAAAATAATATATGTTTGCTACAAAATTAGTTAGTATGTAATAGCTCATTATAAACCAGTTCGTATAGATATAAAACATAGTTATTTCAAATAATATATTTTATGATGAAATTATTTAGTAATTTACTGTGAAGGAAATTTAACAACAACCAAATAAATATTTGACACTCACTGAAAATTTAGGGTCCGATTCCAGCAAGTGAAACTAGTCTAGACGCGGGCTTCGAATTTGCCCTAAGCCTGAAATCACGAAGAAGACCGTTAGAAGGAAGTCGGGAGGGTGTCCCGCTTTATCCCTTCCGACGCTCAAGTCAGAGACTGAAGATATATGAGGGAAACATCTAAGGGTGATGCTGGAAAACAATATAGTGAATGATCAATTAGAGACACTCAAACCTGATATTTATAGTAGAATACATAGGCCTGTCATGGGCATTCTAACTGAGATAGGGATGGGCCGAGGATTTGGGCCTGATCTTGAGGGCCCATTTATGAGGTATCGATATTGATTTACATTATCATGTTTAGGTCTCTTCTAATTTAGCAATAAAAGAAAATAGAACAACTGAATATAATATTCTTAAAAATACATATATATTTTTATATAAAAAGTCATATAACTAGACCTCAACTCCGAGACAAACCACTTCAAAATATTCTTGCTCTCAAGTAATTCACAGAATGTTCAAAACTAATGAACACGTCCTCAAACCTCTAAAAAGAGCCCAAAACTAAATTGCATTACTCTCTTCCTTTTGCTCGTCATATTTTATTATTAATTCAATAACATATTTAACTTTCCATTACTTTTTTTTCACGGTGAAACCAAAATTATATGTCGTAAATACATGAGCTTACAAATACACTGAACATACCCGGCGAGAATACAACCATCCAATATCAAATCACTCAAATATCGAAAAACATGTACTTTAATTATAAAGAAAAACCTATATAGGTATGGCAGGAGTTCTCCAAAGTGGAGGAGAAACCCGAAGTTTGAGCCTTCATAATCCGAGATGTACATTATAAGCTTTCTTGATTCACTTGGGGACACTCCAAATGGTAATTGGAAATCGAATACCAAACCATCCTCCAACCTTGTCCCAAATTTCTTGTCTGAAAGTTTCAGGCAAAGCAACACACAGCTGACATTTTTACTATATCACTCGCCGATGCTAAATTTTCTTATTTTAGAAATATTTTAGGTCTTCATGATCTATCTTAGAATGCAGACCGACCATTTAAATTCTTTTTAAATATAATTTATTAAATTTAGATCTTTCAAAATTGTTTTTAACATTTTAATTTATTGCACTTTAAGTGGCTGATTGGTTCGTTCAAAGTACTTATTTTTGAAATTTCAAATATTTATAATCGGTAGTGTGACGTGTGTCTCGACTGTCTGAGTAAGATTGCATACATAAATATCAGACATCTTTATTCACTTTATTTCACCTCAATTCAAATTTCTTGTAAACTCTTCGAATTCTCATTTTTATTCTCTTTACATTCAAACTCTTCTTATTTCTCTTCAAGAAATCCATCCACAGAAATGACAACTCCTTCTTACATCGCAAATGTTATGGCTATCTATTTTGAATCGATTTACTCTATGGAAGATGCAGCAACCGCCTCTGTCTTCAAGCTTGTTCAGTCATCTGAACTCAAAGCTTTCTTGAGCTCAACTTTGTGCATCTATTTCCATAACTGAAGTAATTCTATGATAGAGGATCTGTTTCCTAAAGAAAGATAATTATGCTAGTTGGAGAGCAGACACAACAGATCGATGAAGCTTATTTTTCTACGCTGTTTCAGTTGCTCGTTGAAGGGTTAATTGGCTTCTATGTTATTCTCCTGGTTCCAATGAGCTTATCAAGACATCTCGAAAGAAGAAGGAAATGAAGATGAAATTTCGACTCATTGCTGATGTGGTAGCCAAACTGTTTTTGGCTAAGGCATGATCATTTGATGTATATACGACTGAGAAGTTAATTGTGATGGTTGTCATTGCATCTGGCATGAAGATTAACTGGTCATCGGTGCTATTTAAGATTCTAAACGCTATGATTTTTTTCTGAGAGTTAATCATAGAGATTTGCCATTCCATTAAGCCGACTATTCGAGGATGTTGGTGTACCTCTGAGTGATCCAGTTACTCTGCACAAGTTCAAAACTCTGAATGTGCAAAATGTAATTGCACTCAAACCAAAAGGACAAGCTCTTAACATCTTCTCCGCAGGCCTATTGAAGGTCAAGAAACAAATCGGAGAATAACTCACTGTTGTCAAGAAGTCAACTAGTGAAAGAAAAGACCAATTGATAGATCATATAAGATTTTATAACACATTTATCAGTCCATTAGAATGTCAAAGTTGATACACACTACCTGCATGTACTATTTGTCAGAAAGAATGATGACACGACACAAAGACTTCCTGATTTGGGAACGGCTATCAGATTCAAAAATGCCGATAGTTAGAATCAAAGCTTATAAATAGATAAGTTGAATGGACTTTTAAGCTCTCCCAACCTTCCGAATCATCAAGTTCTTGAGAGCTTATCTGATCGAGCAAAAAACTCATCACACATATATCTTATTTTATTTGATCATTTAATTATCATTTTGTGCTTAGTATTTTTCTGAGAAATCATTGTAATTGACAGAAAGAATTCTTAATGATAACTTTGTTTAAGTTTGTGAATATACTAAGAGTTTCACTTAGACATTCTTAAGCCCTGCTGAAGCGAGAATTTGAAAATTGTTGTAATTTGTCAAAGTCTTTTAGTAAAAATCTTTCCACGAGAAATAAGGAGTGACACAGAAGTTATTCAAATATCCAAACATCAAGAAACACACATTTGCTTTTACACTTAAGTTACCTTGTTTTTAGCTTTCATTTGATAATCAAATTGTTCTTTTAACTGCTAGCTTTTAAATACCCAACTAATAAAAATTTCATTTAGTGTTGTTAAGCACAATCGAAATATTTACAAAATTTGTTAAGATTATTTATTCACCCCCTCTGAATCAATCTTAGATCCTAAAAAAATTTATATATAAATGTTTGACTTCTTCCATTAGTCTACTCATCCAGAAGCTATCACGGTTTCAACACTGATATATATCTATGTTATCGACATTATATTATTAAATAAATAATTTTAGTTTTTCACGCTATGAGAAAAAATAATAAAACACTAACTCACAATTTTTTTTATTTTTTGTGAACTAATTAAAATATAAGTTAAAATCCAGACGATGAGCTAATGTAAATGAAATTTAATTATGAGATAATTCTTCCAATGAAATGATAAGAAATATTGATATTGTAAATAAAAAAATATTTATATATAAATATTATTAAACATGAAACACATTTTTGGGGAAACATCAAAAGTAATGGCATGGCATGAACAAAATCCATATATAATATGACATTGAAGATATTTTCGTGGATTAATTTTGCAACACAACAGCTAGAGTAACTATAAGGCACAATTTGGTTAATAAGATGAGATAATCATACTATGAGAATAATTAATAAATTGAAAGTATAACTCTAACTATTTTAAAACTCGAGCCAAAAATTAGATGAAATAATTATGGAAAAAAAATTCAATATTTTATCTTTCGCACCAAGTTGTGTTTTGAGATTATTATTTTTTATATATTATACAAATAAAGATAAAAATGAAATTATTATTTTTTCTGTTGTTGTTATTATTATTATTATTACTATTATTATACTATTAACTAAGATAATGATTGTGCATTGTTGTACCTAATCCATGATACAAGGTTTTGTCGGAAGATTCACTACGATAATGTTTGAACAAAGAACTCCTACTTTATTTTTTTACAATTAATTAGTTATTAGTCATTCTTAATAATTATTACAGACTATGTAGAAAAAGAAAGAATTACTTCGAAGCCAAGTTTGATCATATCATGTTTGATTTCTAGGTTTTAAAGTAAAAAAACATAAATTAGTATATACGCATCGACATATCTTGACGTGTGATATTGTGTGCGTATACAATATTAAAGTTTAATATTGTGTGCGTATGTATTCTGTGTTATTCTCTGTGCCTTGAAGACCATAACCTTAGATAACATTAGCAGTCTACGACCCATTATATAAGACCTAATTGGGATAGGTTTCTACACATAATGTAGACCATACCGATTTATTTAATATTTTGAAAACGTATAATTAATTAGATCACTTTATTGAGTCTTTTATTAGATAGCTTGTCCATGTACAATTAATTAAATTATATGAGCTCCACAAAATAATTCCAACACTTAGTCCATAGCTGAAATTGTCCCTTTTTAAACGATTGGAGTACCAAAGTCTTTAAGAAAAAATGCAAATATTAATGGTTAACGTATTCGATAGGATAATTATTTTCAACCAATTAATGCTAGAGCATCATAAAAAATTTCAAATTGAAATTATGATCATGTATGCTTAATTAATTATATTTTAATAATAAATTATATATCTAATTTTCAAGTGATGGATATTAAACAAATATATTTCTTCCATTCAAAATGGCAGTTTTATATTATAATTATAATTATTATTATTACGATTTACAACAATTTGTTTTGAATTTCTTTGTTATTTCATGATCCAAGGTAAGAAACTAAATTATAGTAAAATCTTTACACATGCTATAAATAAATATTTATCCCATTTCTTGATTTTACATCACAAAATAGCATATAATATCCGCTGATTATATAACACCATTTTCCAATACAATTTCTTCGAAAAATTGCATCTATTAAACCAAAAATCATATAATTCTTAACAGATAAGGTTTCCACACAAGATATATATGAATAAATCTTCCACCTTGGCTAAAATACGAATACAGATTGTAGAACATGGACAGCTTCAAGGGACAGATTAATCGGCCTAATGAAATTACTGGAAAATTTCCCCGCAATAATATAATTATGAAGCCTCAGAGAGAAGTAAAAAAGACTCGACTCAGCTTCAAGAATTATATATCTTATGCCACAAATGTTAAGTCTATAAATATAGGTTATTCAATCTTAGTCAATTTCAATTCATTTATTCAATATATTTCCCAAAAAAAGTGTTCAATCTATTCACAAGAAATTCTTGCAAAAATCGAAGCTCGAGCTGTAGTTACCCTTCAAAACTCGTTGATCGAATCGAATCATCTTGATACGAATTCTTATTAAATTTCTTGATTCTCAGTATTGATAGAATGGAGAAAGGTAACTTGTTAAATGGGAACTGTTTTATCGACCTCAACTCGAACCCCATGCAGAACCCTAGTGAATATTCGGTAAGCAATATTTTGTCAAAAAAAAAAAAAAGGATTTATTTTTATTTTATTTTTTCATTTTATTTTAATAAAGGG
The DNA here is from genome assembly GCF_025594145.1 of Primulina tabacum. Taxonomy (NCBI): domain Eukaryota; kingdom Viridiplantae; phylum Streptophyta; class Magnoliopsida; order Lamiales; family Gesneriaceae; genus Primulina; species Primulina tabacum. The sequence continues at coordinate 1,098,201 of NC_134564.1, forward strand.
AATGTTAAAATTGTATGAATTTTATCATTTTTTTCATCAGAATTCGGAGTTTGAAGATAATTTTAATTATCATGAAAAAGGGTTGTCTTTGAAAGATCATGAGGTATGCCTAATCATATCATAGTGCTGCAAATTATTATATTTTCTCTTCATGCCATTTTATGCATTATGTGATATAATCTGTATATTATAACTAAAATTCTTGATTATTTACTATTTATATAGACTATAGTATATAAGTTTGCAATATTAATTTCATGCACGTAAACTAAAACTGATCCAGGAGTTGGATCGACTAAAATCCGAAAACAAGAAGCTGAATGATATGCTTGCGAATTTCCTCAAAAATCAAAACGATTCGACACAAAAGCAATCTAATTCTGATGAGAAGTTTTCGCGGAAGAGGAAGCTCGACGATTCGAATTTTATTAAAAAGAGATGTTGTAATCAAGCTTGTTGCGAAGAATGTTGGTCACACGGAAGACCAAAAGGGATAAAAACGAATGCTTCGAAAAAAGTTTTAGTGAGCGCCGATCCCTCGGACACGAGCCTAGTAAGAATATTTTGATGATAAATAAAACTTGTTATATCCAGCATGAAAATCTGCATTTGTGGATAATGGATTCTAAAATTCTTAAACATTTTTAAAAGATAAGAGTAAATTTGTTTTTTTTTTTCTCGTTGAGAGCGAATACGACGAGTTTTCTGGATATTCCTCAATGTCCCGACTATTCACGGCATGAACTCATTATCTTATATAAGAATTTCAATTGCATTTTGCAAAACTGGAACTTTTTTACAGGTAGTAAAGGATGGGCACCAATGGAGAAAATATGGACAAAAGGTTACAAGAGATAATCCATCTCCAAGGGCCTATTATAAGTGCTCTTTTGCCCCCATTTGCTCAGTCAAGAAGAAGGTGAATTCATATAATCTTTTTAATGAAACAACAATTTAATTTAATTTACTGTATATTTATTCAAAACATTCAATTTTAATTAAATTTAATAGAGATATTGCTTTTGGAAATTGCTTTGTGCTTGTAGGTGCAGAGAAGTGTAGATGATCCATCCCTTTTAGTTGTTACATACGAAGGCAAGCACTACCACCACCGCTCTTCCTCTCAATCTGAAACAGCCGGAGTTTCGTCTCCAGGCTCGATTTCCGGTGAGTGTACAAGCCCTACAGCGAGTCTTGATTTGAGAGATCCTATAATGCACTGCAAAATGCAGAGGGCTATAGCAAATTGTGATAGCAAGGAAATCCAAGAATTTTTTGTGGATCAAATGGCTTGTTCCTTGACAAGAATTCCAGGTTTCACTGCTGCACTTGTTTCAGCAATATCAGGAAGGATACTAGACGAGGAAATACCTGAACCATGATGAGAAATGCTAGTAAATGAAATGATTTTGTAATTTTGGAATAAAAAATATACACATTTGAGAGGTAAACAATACAAAAATGTATATATAACAGGGCGTCAAGATACGTGATATAAACTACATGAACGAACTCGTGCAGATTTTGATCCGAAAAGAAATGAAACGGGAATCGAACTTAAAGAGCAAGGCAGCGAAAACGCAGTCCCGTTAAGTTACATGCATATTGTTCACCATTTCATGTAATTTCAAGAAAGACATGCCTGAGATAATCATACAATTTTTCTTCTAGATGCTATGAAGCTTTAACGTTAAGCATTCCTAAGAAACATAGAGCTGGGAAAGTGAACCTTGAAACCCAGATTCAGTATATGACCAGTAGCTTTTTAAGCAAGGTGGCCTCAGCACAACTCGGTATTTAACTTGAGAGAAATTCCCATACTGAACAGCTCCTGACAGTGAAGCTTCGCTCCGTATGGGACGTTGACCCTCACCACATCTTCCACCGACTCACAGAACCGACAATAGGGACCACGAATCTTCCGGCCACCAAAAACTGGGCGCTGAATTACGTTGGCCACGTTCTTACAGCTGCGGCAGATGTGAATCTGAGAGGAATCACTCAGGGTGAAGAGGCGCTCGTGTAAATTTGCAGCTGCACCGTGGGCTAATAGACAGTCGCGTTCCATCTCACCGAATTTGATCCCGCCAAATCGCTTCCTATCTGCAACTGGCTGGCGGGTAAGTGGATGGACTAGCCCTGTATTCCTGAATTTCACTTTATCCTCGGCCATGTGAGTGAGGCGCTGGTAGAAAGTTGGGCACATAAAAATCAGGGAACGAACTGCTTCTCCAGTCCGACCATCGTAAACTCTTTCATGCCCCCATCTTGAAAATCCAAGCCTGCAAGTTACATGTGCTTAAATATATCCAAACATACAAATTGATTAGGTATAATAAAATGTTAAGTGGGACGGACAATGATTCTCCTACATAACGGATGATACCTATGAAGTTGAGCTGTGATATCTTCAACCGATGGTGTTGAAAATGGGGTGGCATATTTTAGTGCACCCCCCAAGGCAATCCCTTTGCCTAAGGCGGCCTCTAAAAGTTGACCAGGAGTTTGTCGGGAGGGAAATGCGTGAGGATTTATCACAATGTCTGGGACTATTCCTTGTTTCGTAAAAGGGAAATTTTCTTGAGACTCCAGAAAGCCAAGAACGCCCTTTTGTCCATGCATACTCGAGAACTTGTCGCCAAGACATGGAGAACGAACCTGCACAGTCATCCTTATGCCACAACTACCATGAAAAAACTAGGGTATAATGAAATTTTAGAGAATAAGAACAAGAATCAAAGGGCCAAATTGGTCTGTGACAAATCGAAGAGAGTAGCTCTCGGTTGTGTTCACAAACACGGAGACATAATTGACATAAAAAACACATCAAATGCAATCCAACAACAGTGGCATAAGTTGTGGGGAATACTCACCTGTCCTAGAGATACAACGGCATAGTTCTTTCCATCATCATTAGCAGAAAGCACGACTTTGTGAACCATCCCTCTTTCAGTGTGCCGCAACTTAATGCTGTGATCGACCCCTGATTCAGAATGCTTTCCTATGATTATGTCGCCTGTTTGGAGGTTGGCACCAACGAAGGGAAGGCCATCATCGTCAAGGCTGTCTACCCGACCAATTTTGCTCTGTGTTTTCCCAAAGCTTATACCGTCCTCAGGCTTAAGCTTTTTCCCTAATCCTTCGGAGCTCTCAACCTCCGCCTTATAGCTTCTAATGTGTTCAGATCGAAACATTCCACGCTCCAGGGATGAACGATTCATCACAATCGAGTCCTCTTGGTTGTATCCCAGATGGACATTAACAGACACGATCGCGGACTGACCATTAGAGAACTCGGGGTGTGGGATCATCCCCCTTTGCTGATGAGAATATGATGATTTTCCTAGACAATCAGAAAGCATCGTCCGGAAAAGTGGCCTCTGGGGGTAATACAGCTGATGAGAATTAGTATCGACTCTGGCATTCGGGTTTGTCGTAGAAAATCCAATTGCTTGCTGGGAATGCTTCTCGGACTGGTAGAGTACTCTCTTCGCGTGATCGTGGTTGTTGAACGGAATGATTCCGCAACTTAAGCCTTCCAAAAACGAACAATCTAACTCACAGTGTGTATATACAGGTTGCCTAGATTTTTCATTGGTGAAAAGGTATCTAATTCCCCATGCAGTCTGGCAATCTTCCTCTTCTTCTGGTCTTATTAACTCTATTATTCCATTATCTAGTAGAGTCTGAAATGTATAATCTCCTTTTACTCCTTTAATCTTCTTTAAATTTCGAACAACTAAAAGAGGCCGGAATATCCTTCCAGAATCAGCAAATATGCGCACTTCAGAATGATGCTCGTCTCTCTTAATCTCAACCTACAAGAGGACAGAGTGTGAAAAGTTCGCCGACAGAAGCTGACAAATGGAAAGCACGTTGGTAGACAGTCGCAGCAGAGCAATGCTATCACGCTACAGAAGAAAATGGGGGAGAGTAAGGAAAATGAGCAATTATTTTCCATGTTATTGGAAAATAATATTTAAAATGTGTGTATTGAATATTTAAATGTTGAATATTTAAATGTTAAAAATAAGAGTTGTAAATATTGAAATTAGTGTGTGATGATGTAGATAATGATGTATTTTATTTTTGGATTATTTGTAAAGATTTCCTATAAATAGATCTCTCATTTGTGAAGAAAATCACAATTGAGTAGAGAGAAAAATATTATAAAGTGTGTAGTTTGGTAAATTTTGAGAGTTTGAGATTTTTACTTTTTACCATAAATTTTTACTTTTTCACAACACGTTATCAGCACGAAGCTCTAAAAGTCCTACATACTTTTCCAAGCTCCAAACAGAAGAAAAAGGTAACAAAAATAATTATATTTATTTTACTGTTATTTATTTATTGTGTATTTATTTAATATACAATATAATGTTATTATTAGAAATAATAAAAATAAATTTTTCATAAACTTGTTATAAATCCTGGGAGGATGTTAAGACGACATCCCACACTCCCGGTAAGGGATACGACAAGTATAAAAGCCTATAAGGTTTTTAAACAAAATAAATTATGACACTCATTATAATATTATGATATGATATACATAATTATTTAAACATGTCTAATATTATATATATCATATTATTACCATAAAATTATACAAATACATACCTTTATTTTTTTTTGTACCCCAACGGTCATAAATGGTAAAAAACGGCTAGTTTTTGCCCTATAAATATGATCTCACAAACACATTCCATCACTCCAACTTTTTCTTCTTCTCTAAAAATTATTCATCATCAAATTTTTCGAAGAAAAAAGAAGATGGCTTTCTCAAGGATATTTTTAATTATTTTGGTTGTCATACTCACGAGTCTTGTATTTATCGAAGAATATCCTCCTCGTACGTTTTCTTTATTTTTACAAATACTTGTACTTGTTGTTTATCCGTTACTTTGTATTGCAATAATTATTAACTAATAAAATGCATCGTAATTTTTTTTAGTACCACCATGTCAAATTTAACAAAGCTCGAATTTGTTGCGCTCGACATCACGGGAAAGAATTATATGCCATGGACTCTAGATGTAGAAATGCATCTTGAGTCATTGGGTCTAAGCGAGACCATTAAAGAAAATGGCATATGCACGTCACAAGAAAAGGGAAGAGCCATGATATTTTTGCGTCGACATCTCGACGATGGATTGAAATGTGAATATCTGACTGAAAAAAATCCCATGGCTTTGTGGAAGGGATTAAAAGAAAGATTCGAACATATAAGAGAAGTTATACTTCCGACCGCCCGGGATGAATGGAATACATTGAGATTCCAAGACTTTAAAAAAGTCAGTGATTACAATTCGGCGATGTATAGAATAATCTCGCAATTAAAATTTTGTGGACATGAGGTCACAGAATCTGAGATGCTTGAAAAAACATTTTCCACGTTTCATGCATCAAATATTACTCTACAACAACAATATAGAGTACGTGGATTCGCAAGATATTCTGAACTCATCGCCTGTCTTCTTGTGGCGGAAAAAAACAACGAGCTATTAATGAGAAATCATCAGTCCCGACCCACTGGATCAACAGCATTTCCATAAGTAAATGCTGTAAGTAAAAATGAATTTAAACCTGGAAACCAAAATCAAATTCAAAGACAAGGTTTTGGTCGAGGTCGAGGTCGTGGACGTGGACGTGGACGTGGAATTGGCCGTGGTCGTGGTCAAGGCCGTGGTTTTGAAAATAATCGAGATAGTTATTTTTATAACTCATCTCAAAAGAACGTCCCAAACCATCCACAGAAAAGGCATCATGAGAATACAAGTGTTAATGAGAAGCACTCAAAAAGATATGAAAGTTCTTGTTACAGATGTGGTACTCCAGGACATTGGTCCAAAGTTTGTCGAGCCCCTGAGCACCTTTGTAAACTTTATAAAGAATCATTAAAGGGAAAGAAAAGGAGACCAACTTCACTGAACGCAGTGACCGTTTGAGTGATTCAACTCATTTTGATGCTGGTGATTTTATGAATGATTTCTCTGGAAATGATCAATATGTTGGTGGGATAGAAATGAACAATATTGATGCTGCAGATTTTCTCAACGATTTCTCTGAAAATGAACAATATAATGGTAGAATATAAATGTACAATAATCTATTTTTCATGTATTCATAGAATAATGTTTTATTGTATAATTATGATTTGTGTTATATTTAAATATATATTGCAAGTAATTTATTTCATTGCATATTTTTTTGAAGTTCAAATATGGAAAATACTATGAGCAAAGCTGAAGTTTGCATACCCGATAGTGGTACAACGCACACTATCCTCCGAGATAAAATATATTTCTTGGAACTAAAACCAACAAAAACAACGGTGAATACAATATCAGGTCCTGTAGACTTGATTAAAGGATGTGGTAAAGCACAATTTTTGTTACCTAATGGTACAAAATTTTTGATCAATGATGCTTTGTATTCACCACAATCGAAAAGAAATTTGTTGAGTTTTAATGATATATATTCCCATGGGTATGATACTCAAACAATGAATGAAGGGAATGAGAAATATATGTGTCTTATCACATATAAATCAGGAAAGAAATATGTGATTGAAAAACTACCAATGCTCCCTACTGGATTGCATTATACACATATAAGTCTCATTGAATCAAACATGGTAGTTGATAATTCTTCGATATTAACCAATTGGCATGATCGATTGGGACATCCTAGTTCAACAATGATGTGAAGAATTATAGAAAATACACATGGTCATCCACTGAAAGACCAGAAGATCTTTCAGAATAATAGGTTTCAATGTAAAGCATGTTCTCTTGGAAAACTTATTATAAGACCATCACCAGTCAAAATCCAAACTGAATCACCAATGTTTCTTGAACGTATTCAGGGTGATATTTGTGGACCAATCCATCCACCATGTGGACCATTCAGATACTTTATGGTATTGATTGATGCCTCCAGCAGATGGTCACATGTATGTTTATTATCAACTCGAAATGTTGCATTTGCAAGATTACTTGCTCAAATAATAAAATTGAGGAATCAATTTCCCGATTATACAATCAAGAAAATTAGACTTGATAATGCTGGTGAATTTACTTCCCAAACTTTCAATGATTATTGTATGTCTATGGGAATCATTGTTGAGCATCATGTTGCTCATGTACATACACAGAATGGATTGGCTGAATCATTGATTAAACGTCTGCAAATGATTGCTAGACCAATGATTATGAAAACAAAGCTCCCTATTTCTATATGGGGACATGCAATTTTACACGCTGCTTCATTAATTCGCATCAGACCAAGTGCATATCATAAATACTCCCCATTGCAGCTTGCATTTGGTAAAGAACCAGACATTTCTCATCTGAGAATTTTTGGATGTATGGTGTATGTGCCTATTGCACCACCGCAACGAAAGAAAATGGGACCTCAAAGAAAGGTTGGAATTTATATCGGTTATGATAGTCCATCAATCATTCGATATCTTGAACCTCAGACAGGCGACGTGTTCACAGCACGTTTTGCTGATTGTCATTTTAATGAGGAAATCTTCCCAATGTTAGGGGGAGAACAGAAACATACCGAAAAAGAAATTACATGGTATGTATCATCATTGTTACATCTGGATCCAAGAACAAAACAATGTGAAAAAGATGTACAACAAATTGTACACTTGCAAAGAATAGCAAATCAAATACCAGATGCATTTGCAGACACAAAAGGGGTAACTAAATCATATATACATGCTGCAAATGCCCCTGCTCGAATTGAAATTCCAAAGAAACAAATGGAAGATACTCATGATGTCATTAAACGCCTGAAGCGTGGAAGACCAGTCGGTTCCAAGGATAAAAATCCTCGAAAAAGAAAATTCATAGAGAAACACGATGATCACAAAATAAAGAATGACGTTTCTGAACAAACACATGATGATCACAAAATAGAGAATGATGTTCCTGAAGAAACACATGATGATGAAAATGATCTGTCAGAACCACAAACTGACGAGAATCATGAAATCTCTATCAATTATATTAATACTGGAAAAATATGGAACCGAAAAGATATAGATGAAATTGATGATATATTTTCTTATAATGTGGCAATCGACATCATAAATGATAACGAAGATCATGAACCAAAATCTTTTGGTGAATGTAAAAATCGGCAGGATTGGATAAAATGGAAAGATGCCATCCAGGTTGAATTAAATTCGCTAAATAAACGTAATGTTTTTGGACCTATAGTCCTTACACCTGAAGGTGTAAAACCTGTTGGATACAAATGGGTTTTTATTCGAAAGCGAAATGAGAAAAATGAAATAGTAAGATATAAAGCTCGACTTGTTGCACAAGGTTTTTCTCAAAGGCCTGTAATTGATTATGAAGAAACGTATTCTCCTGTGATGGATGCAATTACGTTTCGGTATTTGATTATCTTGGCGGTATCTGAAAATTTAGAAATGCGTCTTATGGATGTTGTTACAGCTTACTTATATGGATCACTTGATAGTAATATATATATGAAAATCCCTGAAGGATTTAAGATGCCTGAAGCACAAAGTTCAAAACCCAGGGAATGTTATTCTGTGAAATTACAAAGATCATTATATGGGTTAAAGCAATCAGGTCGAATGTGGTATAATCGACTAAGTGATCACTTGATGAAAAAGGGATACGTAAATAATTCAATATGCCCTTGTGTTTTCATTAAGAAAACAACATCCGGATGCGTAATTATTGCTGTATATGTTGATGATTTAAACATCATTGGAACGAATAAAGAAATTCAAGAAGTTGTGTCATACTTGAAGGAAGAATTTGAAATGAAGGATCTTGGAAAAACCAAGTATTGTCTGGGTTTACAAATTGAACAAAAAAAATGTGGAATGTTTGTTCACCAGACAAATTATACAGAAAAGATCCTTAAACGTTTTAATATGGATAAAGCAAATCCTTTAAGTACTCCAATGGTTGTTAGATCATTAAACATAGAAAATGATCCATTCCGTCCATGTGAAGATGATGAAGATATTCTTGGTCCAGAAGTACCATATCTAAGTGTCATCGGTGCCCTTATGTACCTTACAAATTGTACAAGGCCTGATATATCTTTTGCCGTGAATCTGTTGGCAAGATTTAGCACATATCCAACAAAGAGACACTGGAACGGAATTAAACATATATTCCGTTATCTACGAGGAACGACAGACTTGGGACTTTTGTATTCAAAAGATGCTAATCCAAGTATAATTGGTTATGCTGATGCTGGATACTTATCTGATCCACACAAGGCACGTTCCCAAACTGGATATGTATTTACTCGTGGAGGCACTGCAATATCTTGACGTTCTCAGAAACAAACGCTCGTAACAACTTCATCAAATCATGCCGAGATTATTGCACTACATGAAGCAAGTCGTGAATGTGTGTGGTTAAAATCAATGACCCAACATATCCAAATTTCATGCGGATTATCATCTGATGAGAAGCCTGTGATACTATATGAAGATAATGCTGCATGTGTTGCTCAAAAGAAAGAAGGATACATAAAAAGCGACAGAACTAAACATATTCCTCCTAAGTTCTTCGCATTCACCAAGGAGCTTGAGAAGAATAGATGTATTGATGTTCGTCACATTCAATCAAGTGAAAACTCATCAGATCTCTTCACAAAGGCACTTCCTACGTCAATATTCAGAAAGCACATATATAATATTGGGATGCGCAATCTACGAAATTTGTGAAGAATTGTTCATGTCAACATCAGGGAGAGTTTACGTGACTGCACTCTTTTTCCCTTACTATGGTTTTTATCCCAATGGGTTTTTCCAAGTAAGGTTTTTAACGAGGCAGTACAAAAACACGTAATGAAGACATCATCGTATCATGATCATCATCACAAGGGGGAGTATTGGAAAATAATATTTAAAATATGTGTATTGAATATTTGAATGTTGAATATTTGAATGTTGAAAATAAGAGTTGTAAATATTGAAAATTAGTGTGTGATGATGTAGGTAATGATGTATTTTATTTTTGGATTATTTGTAAAGATTTCCTATAAATAGATCTCTCATTTGTGAAGAAAATCACAATTGAGTAGAGAGAAAAATATTATAAAGTGTGTAGTTTGGTAAATTTTGAGAGTTTGAGATTTTTACTTTTTACCATAAATTTTTATTTTTTCACAGCACTTATTTATTACTTATTAGGATGCTTCATTCTGCAATAAAAATATAATTTATACAAAAATGATATTTATTCGTTACTCTGAAACACGTGTGACAGGTACCAAACAGGTAACAGCAACCATGAAAATTAATGCATGGTAAAATAGTCCCATTTAGAAATCATATTTACTCTATTACAAATTAAGTGAATTAAATGCAAAGAAAAAATTGGAATCAAATTTGAAATCACAAACCAAACAAGGCACTGAAGACAATTTTTATTTGAAGTTCCTGCAGGTAATGAGATTTGCTAACATCTTATGGCATTGCCGATCTCAACCTACGATTTGAGATCTGCCTCTTAAAGTTTCCAAGGAATACAAAATAAATGTAGATGAACCAAATGAGGCACTTCCATCCTGCGACGTTTACGTCTTAGCTTAGCAACAAATGACGCAGAATTTTCAACCCCTCCAACCCAATCTCCATCTAAAAGAACCTTTTGCTTCCCTTCGAGCAAACTTGAAGTATCGTCAACCAAAATTTCCATTCCATACTGGCGTAATTTTCGGAGAAGACCATTCTTTTCCAATACGTGGATGCTGACAAGACCTAAGCTTGCTAGATTCTTAACTAGTCCACAATTTTCTCCGTCAGGTGTAGAAAGGAAGCAAATCTTACCCCAGTGAGATGGGTGGCTGTATCATAATGCAACCAATCATAAGCTATTCTACTATTCTTGTTGAGATATCAAGAATATAGTTAGAATGCTAATGAAAACAAGATTCAAATAATATGAAAAACACATGTACGCCACATCTGGCCAAAAGAAACTAGGAAATGTAGTTTCCCTGTAAAAAACTACACCAACATATGCATGAGAAGCAGTTTTCAAAGCAGAAGAGAATTTGGCCAAGGTATTACATAAAAACTAAACTCAAAAGCAAACAAGAACAAATTTTGCTGTCGATTTAAAGCAGAAGAGAATTTGACAAAGGTATTATATAAAAACTAAACTCAAAAGCAAACAAGAACAAATTTTGCTGTCGATTTAAAGAATCAATAGTTCACCATCCTTTACAATGCTGCACCATGCTCATGATCAAGTACAAACAAAAACCCCAGCACCAATTGAAATCACACAAAAAGAACTACTGACGCACACTGCTTTTTAAATGGATAAAGTAGGTCAAACATGGTGAAGCAAAGGTAAAACAAGCCATGCTGAAAACAAAAGAAACATTTTCGGATAGTGAAAACAAATCAGAGTATCAGTTTCAATGGGAAATTGAAACTCAGTCAGAGAAGGAAAAATATGTTGGTTAACTGCTTCCCGCACGACCATTTTCGAATAGTGAAAACAAATCAGAGTATCAGTTACAGATTGAAACTCAGTCAGAGGAAGAAAATATGTTGGTTAAGAAACTGCTTCCAGCACGACCATTATTAAGGTACAATGCATAGAAACAAAAAAAAAAATCAGAATACACGCACATAAGCAATACAAGCTCTCTACAGGATTCAGTTGCTACACATGAAGAAAGCATGCCACCACAACTCACATTTTTTGTTTGGGGACTGGCATGATGAATAAGCCAATGAAACAAAGCAACACAAGGAAGAATGGAGCAGCCAAGAGTGTGACAAAAAGGCATTTGCTCCAAAAGAATAGTATGATGACAGACAAAAGCAAAACAATTAAGAATCATAAAGAGAAAAGTTGAAATGTACGCTACCAAAAATGACAACAGCAGAAGATACAATTAAAGGTTGTGTTTGATCAATATACAACAACAATCAAGCCTTTATCTCACTAATTGGGATCGGCTATATTTATCCTCCTACATCATTGTGTTCTTCCCCTGTTATATCATCGTCTATATTTAAATGAATTTTATCCTATTTTATAGTTATTAACCAGGTCTTCTTTGGTCTTCCTCTTTCTCAGTTAATGTGCATATTTGTTATGATCTCAGATTGCCTAATTGGGGCATTATTGTGTTTAATCAGTATCTCTCCAGAAAATTTTGGAGATCATCATGGGTAAGTATGTGCTGAAATTTTGAAATGGGTCGCGATAGATGTAGTGCAGTAACTGTGGTGATTGTAGGAAAAACAGAGAGCAATTTGTTATAGCTGTATCTTTTGAAGGTAGACAAATAGCATGTTTGAAAAAAATTAGGGAAAAAAAACAGAAGAATGGTGAAGTAAAATAAACCATTAAAGTAACAAAATTGCCACTCAAGTTACAAACAAGCCCAATTCAGTTTCCTAAACAATGCATCAAGGTTAGCCAATCGTTTATCAGCACATTATACATTTCTGAAATCTGGAAATAACTATTCCCCATTGAACGTATTATTTTGGCTTCTCACAGAAATAGCTGCTGATATTGGGGGATTTTACTTGTTTTTCACATCTTGTTATGTCGCATTGTGTTGCATTTACCATTTAGATTGCATGCATTTTGTATGATTTTAGCATAATTTATGTTTTATTGTGGCTCATGCGTCCAAGATGTGGGAAAAAGATGAAATCTGCGAAGACCATCCGCCCGGGAGGAAACTTATGTCCGCCCGGGCGCGCTTGTAATTTTGGAAAAAATTCTGGACGATTCCATTCCTTATTTTCTGAAGGTGGATGATATGGTAGGGTATGGAGCACGAAATCAGTCATTCTTCATCACTATTCAGAGCCGCCATAAGCTTTGGAGAGACTTTTGCGCTTGGATTGAAGATTCGATGATTTCCGGGCACCGTTCTTCGCGTTTTTCGTCAATTCTAGTATTTCTAATTTAGTTTTCATCTTATAAACATTGTTGTGTTTATTTTCAATATGAATTCTAGTAGCTAACTTTTTATAATTTGTTGGGATTTAAGGAGATCCTACCCCAAACTTTGATATAATTAATTTACATCTCGATTTCTGATTTGTTCTTGATTATACTATTGTTTTATCGTGTTGTTAGAGCGTAACTAACTTTAACAACGTTTTTATATTGCGAGTGAGTTCGAGAGAATAACTTGTGATAGGAACGAGTAGTATAATCCGTGGATCTACAATTTGCATAGATATATGAAATTGGATACGCGCCGATAGTCATAGTCCTAAGGGTCGAAAACTAGGGGATTTCACAAATCGACATGCAATTCACTCTTGATAAATAATTAAAGACATTTAATTACTTCATTGAGTAGAATTAGTTTGGCATAGCTCGAGAGAGTGTGTTCAATTGAATAGGAAATCCTGTCGCAAGCATATAATCATTATCGAACGAATTAATTAATTAACGAGGGGTAGATGAACCGATATTCCCAACAAATTTATTTCTCATAGAATTTTCATCAACTAATTTTTTTGATGTTATATTTCATTATTCCATTCTTGAATATTTTTTATTTGCATGTTTATTTGATTATAGTAGAAATAAAACAACCAATCACTTTTCGTTGCTAAAGATCTAATAACTGAAAATAATAATTGTTAAATACAGTCTTCAGTGGAACGACACTCGTACTCACGTACATTATACTATAACTTGACATCGTGCACTTGCGATTAATTTTGAGCATATAAAACGTATTTTTATTGAGGATTCCACAGTGCAAGTTTTGCTCGATCAGCTGCTAATTTACTAAGCACCATGTTGAATGAAGTACAGTACAATCACATGGCAGGAGTTGATGCAATAAAGACAGAATCCATAAAATGAGTTTTCACTTTTCAGAGTCAAGTCCTAAAACCAGATAAATAAACATGACAACTTACGGGTATCTAGCATCACCAGCCCTCCCTGTGTATGAAACCTGCTGGCGTGTTTTCCTCATATCACAAGTCGCTTGCAAAGGATTTGTTCGCCTTAGAGTAGCCACAACACCAGAAATTCTCTCCATCCTCTTGTAAGGATGTGACCAAGCTCCAGTAGAAAAAGCCCTGGAAAGACCGTTCGTGATGATTGAAGTATCCAAGTAGTGTTCAATTGACTGTATCTCCCGATCTCCATAAAGATCCCTTTGCATGGCTTTCACCATGCGCCTCTCAGCATGTTTCATGTGAACTCTCAATTCTCTCTCAAGTAGCTCACTAGCCAACTCCAACCTCTTGTTCCTGAAATCATCCCTGCTGTCAACTTTGCGAAGTCCCATGTAAGCTTCTAACACACACTTGACCATGTATGCCAGAAACCGAGCCTTCTGCCCCAAGCTTTTGAGGTTAGGAAAGAGATAATTTTTAAAGCATTCTTCCACGGACTCTGTAGGTGGGAATTTGCAACCCTGCATGAGTTTCTTAATATGATTTATTGCACTGTCCGCCTTACGGAAACCCTCATAATTTTTATCAGCAACATGAATCGATGCAACAAGTACATTTGCAACCCTGCAGTCTTCAATGTCCAGATCTATCAACTTTACAACCTCTAGGTCATTTGAAACACCCAAGGCAAAGAACAGAATCCAGATTGGAACTTCAGTTGCCATAAAGTAAACTGTAAGGATCTTCTCTCCTCCACTGATGTGCTCCACTTTTGGAACTAACTTTACGTGAACTTTTCTTCGCTTGGCAACTGAGCGATATGCGATTGACCAATTCGGATCTTTTGCTATCCACAGTCTTTTTAGACACATTTGCTCCTGTGCAATGAAAGTCTGCATAAATGTTGAAATTAATCCTTTAGTATTCGAATTAACTGCATTGGTCACAGAAGACAAATTCTAAGTCATCAATAAAATGGTTAACTGGTAATAATAAACGGTGAAATTAAATATAGCTCGTGAGTTTGTTACTCTACTACTCGTGTAGCCAGTTAAAGGGTGAACTGGTGTGGATAAAAGACATTGACTAAGACAAATCTTGACCTTGTACAACAGCATTTTGCGTTTTAATTGATACTACAAACTCCCTTGTTTGAACTTTACCAACATTTGCAAGGAATATACAGAAAACCACTATAAAACTAAACCCTCACCTTCTCAGCACCCTTAATAATAAAATATCCTCCATGGTCAAATTCACAATCCATTTTCTCAGTTCCTTTCTCATTGCACAAATCTGATTTCACCATTACCGGGAGGCTGCCAAATAGAATGTCACTCTGATGCACACTTACCACCGTCTTTTCAACTTCTTGTTGTACACCAGTCTTGAACTTGTCACTGCTAGCAAGATTTTCGGTAAAAACCTGAAAAGTTACAAAATGATAACAAGATAATAAAATATGATACATAAATTTTTTAGGAGGTAGAAAGCTTTGGCTACATCATCATCTGACAGTAAAATTTTATATAGGTTTTAGTTTACGATCAAAATAATAATAATAATAATTTGAAAAGGTAGGTACAAAATAGACACAGTATAGCATCTGTTCGAAAGCTACAACTACTACAGTTCTTAAGAACGTAGGTCATGCAAAAATTTACGTGAAATTTTCAGAAGATGAAAACAAATACAAGAGGAAAACTGAAAAGAATGTAGAACGAAAAAGTTAAATAAAAAAATAATCTAATACATACTACTAGTTTATCGTATAATATCTGTATCTATGCTCATCATCTAGGAGATGCTCTTCATCCAAAAATATTCTGATTGTTCATCCACAACCATAGGTTTTACATAAAATGAAGAGCAATCCCACAGAACTAGCACAAGCAACACAATCAAGGAACTACTGTTTTAATCCACTTTTTAGAACTATAACATGCGTGTTAGAAAACCTTAAGGGAAAAAACATGATGGTCAAAATTAGCTTGGGGGTGGTTGAATGCCAAACAAAAGATAGATTCTCTGACAAATAGAACCTCCAAGATGAACCTGGTCGCCAGCAGATTGTACCAAGCATTCAACCCACAAAATACAAGAAGCAATGATCACTGAAGAAATAAGAAAATAACATGCATAAACCCTAGTCCAGAACGTCTTCAGAAAAAGAAAGAAATAATCTTAACACGGATCCATTTACAAACCTCAAGATGAGTATCGATTCTGATCTTGGATGAGTAGGTCATATTCTGAAGCCGTGCATGCCGGGGCAACAAATTTAAATAATCCTTCCCACCATCGGCTGAAAACTTATCGCCGGTCCAAAATATAGGCTTCTCAAGGGTAACCTTCCCAAATTTGAGAGATGCCTGTTATACAAAATGTATGCTGAAACAGAAAGGTATACAAAACCAGCGAGCTAGTACAGCGAACTAAACAGTAGCACAATGCATAAAATAAAGCAAACCGAGGCCTGTATGTAATACAGTGTCCTTAAAACAGATTCGTCCCCTCCGGTGTGCTTCGAGGATGAACTTGGACGTCTGTTTCCCAGGATACAACGGAACAACCAGCAATACCTTAGCACGAGATACCACAAAGGCGAACTGAAATGTACCTGAACTTTATCACGAGACAGAACGAGAAAAGGAGCAGCAGCCGGTGGAAGGAGCAGCAGCCGAGACAACAGAACAAGCAAAGCGTCGAAATAACAGAATGTAGGAGAGTGTGTTGGTATATCTGAAAGACTCGAGGCTGCCTCTATTTATAGGCACTCATATGGACAGTTACGGCTGGCCATCTGAAAGGCCAAAGGTCAGCAGCTGGAGCACCAAAAGTCAGCAGCTGGAGCACCAAAGGTCATTTCAGTTACAACACCAAGGGTCAGCTGAAATACCAAAGGTCTTGGTCCATAATTCCAATTTTCGAAAATAAAAATAGCAAAAGCCAGGTGAACCTTGGTGGGAAATTTTGCCTTGATCGGTCCGACATTCGACGCACCCAGGTCGCGCTCGTACGCTTGCACACAAGTCAAGCCTTTTTCCACTGCAAATCGGGCCCATGATTTGCACCCCCGCTGCGCCTGTGCGCGCGAGAGAGAGCCTCTTGACCAATCATTGTTACACCTCCATAAAGTGTAACACTATATAAACTCACCAATGCTATGTTCATTTTCCAATGTGGGACATTTCCCACTTGCCATCTACTAGGCCTTGTCCAATTTCTCATTCAAAGAACAAGCCCAATAAGCCTTTATAAGTCCAACAATGCCTGCCTCCAACCATCATCTCTCCTTTTCGATGGATCATACCCTTGCGAGATAACAATCTCACCAATAGAGTCAAACAATTGTTGTATACCATATTTAAAAAAGTCGTTATATGAATTAATTTGGTGACTAATTAGCCCATACTGATAATAAAAGGTGGTCGAAGCCTTCTTGCAGAAAGTTTTCAGCGACCCTTCACCTAATTCTTGAAAAGAACTGCCCACATGATCACCGTCATCAGAATCAGAAAGCTCAAAGTCCATATCATCGTCAATATCCATTCTGGTGGTGCCATTGGAAAACTTCTCATTGGCGCCACTAGGTCCAGCTTTTGGAAAATCCGATCCACCCATCTGTTTAGAAACAACAAAAAACTAAAATTGTCAATCCCCGACCAATATAACTCAAAATTTCTTTCAAAAACCACTTATGTGATCTTTTACAAAGACTCAAACATAAATGGTTTCTTCAGCACAAAGAGCAAGGTAAGCAGCTCTAGTTGCGATACTTTCATTACAGAACATAATTTAACACGGAAAAAGCTTAATAACTCTCATTCACTCATGCCCCATAAAAAATAATAATTTCTACACACACAAAAAAAAAATCCTTCAAAACACATAATATTAGATAGGAGAACACGTTTCTATTAGTCGCATTTTATGTTAATTCCTCTGTGTATATATAGCATCACCCTTGTACTAAAACTCATTCACTCATATCAATACAATGGAAGTTTCTCTCACCCAACTCTTCAATCGAAACTATAATATGATATTAGAGCTCAGACCCACCGTTATGTGTTGGACTGCCCTAATGGACCACCCGCTAATATCTTGCATATTTCACGGTTCAAATGTTCATTCTTGGACGTGAGGGGCTGTGCTAGATGTCTCACATCGGCTGGATTAAGTCCTTGATAATTATATATACAAACTTGAACAATTCTCCCCCCTTGAGTAGCTTTTGACGTTGAGTTATGTTCAAGTCTCAATCTTAACATGATATCGTAGAGTTAGATCTGTTTGCTGCTTTGTTCTTCTCATGGCTAAAGGAGCTCAAACATTGAACGCTCAAGCTTCAAATGCCAATGCTTCGAATCCTCAAAATACCAGAATTGTGTTTGAAGATTCGAGCATTCCATTTCATCTTCAAAATGGAGATCGTCCCGGTTTGATACTAGTTTTTCACTCACTTACACAGCCGGAAACTACAACACCTGAAATCGAGCAATGTCAATGGCGTTAACTGCAAAAAATAAACTCAGATTTGTTGACGGTATGGTATGTTTCTGCAACCCTTGCTTGACGATCTCTTATATGGAGCATGGATACGATGCAATCGTATGGTGATTTCATGGCTCCTTAACTCAGTCAATCGTGAAATTGTTGATAGTTTAATGTACATTTCCACTGCACGGGAGATGTGCATCGATTTGCTAGATCGATTCCGCCAAAGCAACGTTCCTCAAATTTTCCATATTAAGAAAACTTTGAGTGTTATACAGCAAGGTTCAATGGACATCGGTGGATATTATACTCGAATGCGGATTTTATGGGATGAATTGACAGATTTTCAGCCAGTATCTGTTTGTCGATGTAGATTTGTGAAGGAATGAGTGACTTATCAAAATCACGAGTGTGTTATGTAGTTCTTTATGGGTCTCAATAACTCGTATGCTCAAATCAGAGCCCAAATTCTCATGATGGATCCAATTCCAGCAATCTCCATAAAAATTTCATTTGTCGTACAAGAGGAACAACAGAGATCTGTCGACAATGATGTTACTTGTGTCTTAGTGGATCAAAGTCTTTTAACTACTCCTTCCGCTAATGCTGTTGTTGGGCGAGGATCTCACCCCAATAAGGGAGGTAAATCTGAAAAACCTTCTTGTTCTCATTGTCACTTTCCAGGTCACACGGTTGACAAGTGTTATCAAGTACACAGATACCGACCTGGACATCCCAAATACAAACAGAAACCAAGTGACAATCAAATGCGAGTGAACCAAACCAGAGCTTCTTCCTCTGTTGTTGTTGATGATTTGCATCGCTCTCATACTGATAGATCTTCCAATGGCGTCGGTGATAAGTTAAGTCCCGAACAGTGCAAGCAACTCATTGCTTTTCTAAGCTCGAAACTCCAGCTTGGGTATGGACAAACACCGATTGATCCTTTTGTGTCATGTTTTAGTGGTATTCTTTCAACTTTTTCTAATTTTCCTTCTATATGAGACGCTCATTGTGCACTTGATACTGGGGAAACTCATTACATTTGTACTTTACTTTCTTCTTTTCAGTCTTTTGAATCTTTCCACTGTCACTTTAACAAATAATTTTATAGTTCCCACCGCACATACAGGTTTGGTGAAGATTTCTCCTGATTTACTTTTGCACAATGTCTTGTGTGTGTGCCTCAGTTCCATTTTAATCTTCTTTCATTTAATTTTCACACTCAGCAGCTTTCATGCTCAGTTTCTTTCTTCTCATATTTTTGCAAAATCCAAGTCCACGGCAAGGATATGATGACCAGGATGAGTAGACGAGTTGGCAATCTTTATGTCCTCAATACTTCCAGCCTATCACCAACAGTTTATAATGTTTCTTCTACTCAACATACTTGGGGAATAATCGGATGGATCATCCCTCTTTGTCCAGACTTCATATTTTAGGCAATGTTCTTCATTTTGATTCTCTCAAACATGATGATTTGCTGAATTGTTTTGCCTGTCATTCAGCGAAACATAAATGATTGCCCTTTGGGTATAATAATACAATTTGTGATGCATCTTTTGACTTGCTTTAGTAGATATTTGGGGTCCTTTTCATCCTATAAGTGTTGATGGTTATAAATATTTTCTGACTACTGTGACGATCATACACGTTTTACTTGGATTTTTTTGTTGGAAGCAAAATCTGAAGTCTTAAGTATTTTTCCTAACTTCTGCAAGATGATCTGTACCGAATTTGGTGTCAGACACGAACGAAATTTACATTTCTCGCGATGTTATCTTCCATGAAACAACATTTCCCTTCAAGGTTAGTGTTGATACTTCTGACCCCTTTGTTATTTTTCCTCATCGTGTATTGTCAACTCAACTTAACTGCTTCTACTCATGTACCTGGAGTTCTGGTGACTCTCAGCCTGATTTTCCCCAACAAACTCATTTCCGTAGGGTTTCAAATAAGCCTAATCATTTGTGTGATTATTATTGTTTTGCTACTAATGTTTCTTCTTCACCTACGGCCCATTCTTTAAACATGTTTTTTAGTGACGCAAGTTGTCTTCTTCCTATAAAGCTTTTGTTCACGAGCGTATCATCCGTTGTTTAACCTCGTACCTTTTCTCAAGCTGAAAAATCTCCAGTGTGGTGCCAGACCATGGCTGCTGAGTTACGAGCTTTAGAGGACAATAGTATTTGGTCAATTGTTCCCTTGCAACACTGTAAAAGTGTTGTGGGTCGCAGGTGGGTTTATAAAGCAAAAATCTTAGCTGATGGGACTTTAGAACGTTATAAAGTGAGGCTTGTGGCTAAGGGCTATAGCAACAAGAGGGAATTGACTATTTTGATACTTTCTCTCCCGTTGTTAAGCTTGTCGCTGCTCGAGCTCTTCTTGCTTTAACTGTCATTCATGGCTTGTCTTTAACGCAATTAGATGTTAACAATGTCTTCTTACACGGGGATTTATTAGAAGAAGTTCACATGTATTTACCACTTGGTTATCATCGAAAGGAGGAGATTTTACCTTCAAATGCAGAGATTAAATTATACAAGTCCTTATATGGTTTATAGCAGGCATCTTGACAGTGGTTCGCAAAATTTTCTTCCTCCTTAACTCGCATTGATTTTGTTCAGTCGCATGCTGATAATTCTCTCTTTCTTAGAACTTGTGGTAATATTTTTTTGGCATTGCTAGTCAATGTTGATGACATTGTTATTGCAACCAATGATCCAGCCGACACCATTGCCCTAAAAGTATTTCTCAATTATCAATTCAAGCTCAAGGACTTGGGCAGCTTAAAATATTTTCTGGGTATTGAAGTTGCTCATTCCTTGCCAGGGATTTATCTTTGCCAACGTCATTATGCCCTTCAACTACTTGATGAAACTGGCTTACTTGGGTGCAAGCTTGCACTACACCTCTGGATGTGAATTTTAAAACTTTGCCAGGATGAAGGTGAGCTTCTTCCTGATTCTTCTTTGTATCAACGTTTGATAGGGAATCTTCTGTATCTCACAGTTACACGTCCTGACTTAGCTTACTCTGTATATAAGTAGAGTCAACTTGTTTCTGCTCCTGCCGCCTCGTGATGCCCATTTGCATGTTGCATATTTTGTTCTTAAGTAAGTCAAAGGAACGATTGGGCAGGGATTATTTTACAGCTCCTCATCTGATCTCAAGTTGAGTTTATTCTCTGAATCTGACTGGGCTGCACGCCCTGATACCGCTCTGTAATCTGTATTTGGTTTTTGTGTGCTTACTAGTGGCTCTTTGATCTCTTGGAAACATATTGTTTCTAAGTCTTCGGCGGAGGCCGAGTATCGCTCTATGGCTCTAGCCACTTGAGAAATGGTGTGGTTACTCTCTTAACTAAAGGATGTACAAGTTTGTGTCCAGCTTCCAGTTCTTTTGTCCCGTGATAACCAGGCAGCTCTACATATTGCCTCTAATCCAGTCTTTCACGAAAGAACAAAGTATATTGAAATTGATTGCCATGTTGTTCGGGAACGCATTCAAGTCGGCCTTCTGAAAGTTCTCCATCTTGCTTCTCATCTGCAACTTGCTGATTTGCTAACAAAGCCTCTCTTTCCAGCCCAGTTTCGTGAGTTCTTGGTCAAGATGTGTATTCTAAACATTCATTCCCCATCTTGAGGGGGAGTATTAGATAGGAGAACACGTTTCTATTAGTCGCAGTTTTTGTTAATTCTTCTGTGTGTATATAGAACCACCTTTGTACTAGAACTCATTCATTCATATCAATACAATGGCAGTTTCTCTCGCCCAACTCTTCATTCAAAACTCTAATGCATAACTAGCGAAAAAGGTGACATGCACTTCACTTTGCAAACCATTATTCACATAAAAACAAAAACAAAACAAAACTCACATTCCCAAAAGACCCATAAACCTTTGAACGACGACGAAAAAAGATATCGCACAATATGAAAAACATGAGATTGAAACTTACTTAAATCTGACTGTTGGGTTACCAAATATTTCAATTCTCAAGCATTTTGAAACTTTTGCTCCTCGTTTTAGACACCCAACATACACACATTCAAACTCTCTTGGCGACGGAAATATTTAGTTAACTAAAACGCTGCCTTGCAGGAGAAAAACCAAAGACTCAAAATTTAAATTAAAAAAAAACCCCACAAGAAAACCAAAGAAAAGGAAGCGAAAAGGACGGGAATTTTCTACCCGTTCTCCTTTTTACTTGCTGGAGACTAGCAGAAATTTTGGTGCAGAGATAATAAATTAATGCCGAGATTGCTGTATGAATATGTGTAGTGAGAAGTAAGTCCACTGGCTGACGAGTGAGGTGTAGTGTAGGGTATAGAGAATTAACTTTCTTTAAAACAAAATTACAGAAATAATGCCATGTATCCTTATTCCTTGTATATTTAAAAATATGACGACGGAAATTCGGAAGATATAGACAAGGGTAGATAAATATTTTAATAAATTTGGAAATTTCGGAAATGCGGTATAGTAGTTAGTTACAGATGGGTCATAAATCAACTTAAAATAACCTTTTTTTATGATACTATCGATGCATACGTTACATGCTAGTTAATTGGTATAAAATATCATAGCAAAAACAAGATCGTCAACATTCAAGACAAGGCTCTCGGTAGGTGAAAATGAACTAATTCTGTGTACAGATATAGTTCACATTTAATTGTATGTATAGTAAACTTTTTTTAGAATATATATATATATATATATATGGATCAATGAAAATATAGTTTTTAAGAAAATTAAATGCAAATAATGTAATAATATTTGAGGTAGGTATCCCCATGCTACACAAAGTCCAGCTTGAAATCATAGCTATGTTGCAGTCCATGGACATTGATTTGTAATGATTAAATTAACATTTAACCAAATGAAACAAATCATGTGTAACATAAGATGAATGAATCCAAATTAGCTGTGGCTCCAACTCCTTTCACAAAAAGGAGAGCCAACCAACAAACACAGATCTTCCATTATCATGAACCAACTGATCAAAAACACACACATCCTGTCAATGTATGTCCATATTACTTGCTTGCAAGTAAAATTCCATCAGCTTTAATACACATGACTTGTTTCCGATGGGTCGACCAGCACTGCACAGGGCGAATTCCAATCGGCATCAAAGATTTTTTGACTTTGAGACACAATTGCAAAGTTATAAGTCCCAAAGCTGGCTCCTGCTGCGGTATAGAAGTAATCCAAATTAGATTGCTGGTCCCTATATGGGCTCGAACGTTGCTGACTGCATATTTTCCATGGTTGACACGTGTGTAGCCTGGGTATATGTTTCCGGTTGCTGAGCCTTTTTTGATGGCAGGCCCAGTTAGATTGGATCCTGGAACAAGATAATATCTTATCTCGACTTTTCCAGAACATTTGTTGTATCTTGAAGAAGAGCACAAGGTATTGGTGTAGAGGAGATCTTTTAGGTATGGATCTGTGTTGTTTATGAAATGCGCCCAGCATGCAACTAATAGCTGTACCTTAGCATGCTTGGCATAGACTACCTAAAGCCAAGAAGATGTAACACGGGTAACACCAGTCTTTTGAGGTCGAACATGGAAACACTAGTCCCAACAGAAATTCTACAAAAGTTTACATCGAATACCACTAAACTTTTACAGAGTATATAAAAGTCTAGTTTGAGTACTTCTGGACTTTAAACACCATAAAAGTCATTAAAAGTCTAGAACCAATACATCATCCTTAATTTCTTCTTTTTAATCATCCTTGGTTGGATTTGTGGCCCATCCCTTGATTTTTCTTGATTTTTAAAAACTCTACAAAAGTCTATAGATATTCAAAACTCTACAAAACTCGACCCTGATTAGAAATATTTTTTAACATAATTATTATTTATTTTCAAGTACAAAAAATTGTCTTGCTTATTTTTTTATTTGACAAATTGTTTGTATATTACATTATTATTTATATTTTTGTAGTTTTCAAATATTATTTATATTATTCATTAGTTAATTAACTCTACAAATATAATTTGATGGGTAAATATTTTTTAGTGGATTGTGGATATCCACATCGACGTCAATTCTTGGCTCATTTTCGAGATGTACGTTATCATCTTCAAGAATTCACAGGTCAATGTCGTCACCATGAATATGCTAAAGATTTGTTCAATCTTCGTCATGCTTCTTTGATGAATGCTATTGACTGGACATTTGATATATTTAAATCACGGTTCAAAATATTCAAGAAGACTCTTACATTTCCATATACGACCCAAACAGAGCTTGTATTGGCTTGTACTGGATTACACAATTTTCTTCGAAAAATTTTCGATTGATGTGGAGCGATGTTGATCAAATTGTCAATAATGATTAGATTTTTTCTGTAAAAGACTACTCATTATTTTGATTGTTCTTTTAATAAAATTTTATTATGAACTTATAAAATATTGTTCATTAATATGTTAAATTGACATAAAGAATTGAAATTTTGATTTCAATAATTTGGATAATTCATTTGTTGTTTTTCACATATTAAATTGATTTAACTTTTAAGTAAGTAAAATTCATTTACATTCTTAAATTAAAAAATAATTTAAAACTGAAAAAGTTATCTATGTCCAATAATTATTTAAAAAAAATTAATAAAAAAATAAATTACAATTATAAATTACAAAAATCACATAGTTCTATGAAAAAGTTTACAAAAGTCTACAAAAATATTGAAAAAAAGTTTATAGGAGTATATGAAATTTGTTTTACAATTCTATGAGATTGTATAAAAGTCAATAAAAATTCATCAACTCCACAAAAGTCAATCATTTAAAAAAAGCCATTAAAAATCTTTAAAAGTATAGAATGAATACACCTCCCGTGAAATTGTTTGTGCGATATTTCTAAATATAATTTTGCTGAAATATCCAATGAATCCCCACTTCCTAGAGTCAAATCCTGGGTATGCATGCCACTAAAAGAGATGATGTACGATCTCAACCCTATGGTGGAGATACCAGGTAAATATAGCATAAAAAGGAACATGGGCAATGCAAAGAAAATGAGCTTTTGAATAACATAATTACCACTACATACTAAAATTTTTACCTCGGATATTGCAGAAGAGAGGGATGACCAATACACAGTCTGAGCCAAGTATTGTGATTGACCGAGCTAATCCATAGTACTTATTCTAACCGTTCCTCCATTTCATACATATTTGATTGTATCCACCTTGAAAATATCTAGAGAATGGAATGAAATTCATGGCAGAGAACAGAATGTGAAAAATCCAATGAGACCATGAGCTCATTTTCGATATACATTTCAGTAAGGATATTATATGAAGAATATAAGTATAATATTTTGCTGCTTATATTGATTCCGTAACGGAAATCTGTACAACAAAAAGATAAGTGTTTACAAAATAATTGAAAGAAGAATTAACTCAAATTGCTAGATGAGATTTTTTCAAGCGAATCTTAATTTTACAAAAAGGAATAAGATGACATAAATATTAATCAGAGGTGCAAGACAAATACATTGGTATAAGATAAAAACACCACCGATTTATTTTCATGATACATGAACAAACATGTTGATGGGAAATAATTTTTTCAAATTTTTAAATCCTATACACAATAAAATGAGACTACAAGATTAGTGTTTACAATATCATGTGATTATAAAGTCATAGTCTAGAAACTAAGAAATGTATTTTACAGAAAATTGTCAATCCAGTTTCGCAGCAAGCTTGGTGATTAAGTAAAACTTTTGAACAAAAAGATGAAAGATTCTAGACGGTTTGAAGAAATGATACTTCAATTAAGAGCTGATCAAAACCTCTAACTAGAGTAAATAGAATTCTTCAAAAATTATTTACATCAGAAGGATGTAGCGTCAGAATAATTAGCATACCTAGAATATGTCAAGAAATGATCAAAGAAAACTATAATGAAGATCACTTGTCATGATGAGATAGAAATCAACTCCAATTTAGCCTTAAAATTAAGGAAGACATGGAATATGAGTTCACTTATCCCAATGGACATAAATTATCATAAGGATATCCAAATTATTATCAAGAAACACTTCACCTCGAATATTGAAGAGGGAGATATTAACCTTAGACCTCAAACTGACAAAGAAAAATATAAGTTTGGTACTAACAAGCTTATAGTTTATCCATTTCAGGTATATCAACATAACTGAGAGAAATTGAGAGCAAAAATATGCATCAATCCAGCCATAATCCGAGTTGATGTAGCAGGAAAGTATCATAGAATATTGATGAAACCAAATTCTTATCACAATGAGATAAAATCATGGTATGAATTTAGGGCTCTTGCCTCAGTAAATTGGATCAAGTAAATTTTTCATGAAACATGGACAAATAATGATTATTTGTCAAGATGAGATATTTCGGAGCTTTACTTTTTTAGTACATCACCAGAACCAGCCGGAAAAGGCTCACATGAATCCTTTCACTTGATTAAGTTCAAAAGATGAACATTCAAAAGTTCATCAAAGATCCATGGATGGTGAAACACCTCCTGTTTCATGACTCACTGAAGACGGCATCTCCACCAGACGAGCATGATGATTATGGGTCTGTCTCACAAAGATGTACAAAGCCGAGTTTCCATTTAATCTAACAAATTATGTATATGGATCTTTTTTGTTAAATACTACGACATGAAAAACTACAAGCTTTGCATAAGAAATATTTGAAAATAAAAGAAAAGAAATATTATGTGAAATAACAAGTTGTCGGTGATTAAATAAACTCGTCGAAAATTTTACAATATGACTCATGTGGGAAGATAGTCAGAAGAAATCTGTCCAGAATGCCCAAACTAGAAAGAACCAAAATCCGAGAAAGGTTTTCGTTCCAAATATGACCGAAAGCATAATCCAGAGATAAATCTAAGTGGTGAAGATCTACACAAGTCATGTTTTCCCGGGGGACCATATTAAAACAAAAGATTCTCTAAAAAAAGGTAAAGAAGACATGTGATCAACCACTTCATTTGTAACGTACCGTACTTTTTACTACTTAAAATTTGCGGAAAAATTAAAAATTTTCTTAAATAATTCGTGAACCTTCAAAATTTGATAAAACAACTGTTCATCCTCAAAAATTGTTGCAATAGAACAAAGTCTCAAAATAATGTCTACCAAAAGTATTTGCTCGAACCTCAAACAATAACATAAAATCAGAGTATTTAAACATTTCAAATATCATTAAAACATGGGCGGTCCTCGGGTCTAGCCTCCTGCTTAGTCCAAGCCTGCTCCTTGGTCCCCACCCCTAGTCTCCTCGAAATCGTCCTCACCTGCATCGATCAAGTCTAGTGAGTCTAAAAACTCAACACGTATAAACTGAGAGTAACAAGTACTACATAATAAAACTACATACAACTTTAAGATAGAGCATACATAACTTGAAACTTGAACTTGCACTTAAACTTGAACTTACATACGTACATACGTAGTGCCATAAACATAAAACTTTTCTTAAACATGCTTGCATACTTGAACATACATAACTTCATCATTTTGCGTAGAGGCATGTTTCAAAGCAAGTGACCCATAACATAAATCGCCTGATCAGACTAAACCACAATACTGGGCTGACAGGGACAAATCCACTGCCACATACATGAGATCTCCGTTCATGCTTTAACGGGTGGATTGGTCCCCGTTCATGCTTTAACGCTTTCCAATCCTGATCTAAACTCGTTCATGCTTTAACACTTTCCAATCCTGATCTAAATCCGTTCATGCTTTAACGGGGTGGGTTGGTCCCCGTTCATGATTTAACGCTTTCCAACCCCATACATAAATTGGTCACAAGACATTTAGCATACCTCAAAAACTTGAAAATATTTTCTTGCACGTCAACATACTTACTTGGCGTTGAAGGATTCGTTGGGTCTTGATTGGGACCGCTGCTGCAACATACCACAAGAGTTCAAGCACTTAATTTTCATACTTAGACATAATGATCGTGCTCACCACCCAAAATGGCAATTTTCTTATGACATTCTAAATTGCTCGGGACTTGACCTCCTTTAATCGTTGTACTAAACCATGACATCAACCCTCGAAACAAATCCTAAAATGATGCGTGAACATTCCTCAAAACATAAAAGACATGAGCCTAAAATAGTGATTTAAAAAGTCATGGACGATCGCTGGACAGTGCTGCGCTGCGGCACTGCCTAGCGCGCCGCGGCGCTAGCATTGCCAAAGGCCAAGCGCTTCGGCGCCACAAGGGCAAGGCCGCGGCGCCTGGCTTGCGCGCTAATCCTGCGCACAAGCAACCCAAAATAACACATTTTTGATGCAATTTTAAAAGTCATGCTTAAACGACTCGAACCGATGCAACGAGACTCATCTTAGGACGCTATGACGTGGATTCAACTCAAACAAATGTCCCCAAAACAACGACACACGACAACTACGCAACAAAAATCCGTAAACATGAATTTTGACACCCAAAATACTTTCTACGACTTCAATTGTAATCAAGTGCCTATCGACTCGAGATTAAACACCAATCATCAACCCCACATCATACTCACCATGCTTACACGCAGCAGCAGTCACCCAACGTTCCCAACAAAGCCTTCAACAATAAAACTTCAAGGCGCATCAATATCATAATTTTAGGAAAAATGCAGTTTGAGCAGTCTGACGAAAAACGCCATAACTCACCCAATTTTTATCCAAATATTTTGAATTTATTGTCAAATCGAAGGTATCAAAAAGTTCTAAAATTTTCATCTTGAAATTTTTCTCAGAATCACGACCGAAAAATCACAGTTTTAAAAATGACAGCAAAACCGAGATTTGAGATCTAAAACTTTTTCAAAATTGATCCAAACATCATCGCTCAAACTTCCACACCTCACACATATATTTTTACGCATAAATAACAACACAACGCATAATATAACGAGATCGATGCAGCAATAACAGAATATACATGCCTTTGATGATTAAAAATACCGATATGACGACACCGACGCGGGAAAAGATGCGAGGTTGATCCGGGACGCTTGTGGGACGGTTTTCTTGCAATAAAATTCACCGAAAATTGCTGAAATTTTTTGAAGGGAGGGGCGGTTGCTGAGTTTCTCAAGAACCCTAGGTTGTGACTTTTTAAAAATCTGAAATAAGAGTGTGTGTTGTGTGTTGTATGTTTTGGTGTGTGTAAAAATGTGTAAGTGTGTGTGAGTGTGTGAAACGTGTGTGTGTGTGTTTTAAATTAGGAGTATTTAGTGCTAATTTAACTTATTAAAATTGTAAGGCCCGAGAATTCGATTACCGTGATCTGAAATGATTTGGGGGATAATTGATATGTTTATAGACGGGAAGGATCGGACCGGGAAAGACAAGATAATGCATGAAAATGTGCGAGGAACAGTAGCCCTCGCGCATATGCGCGCGCGAGCAGGTGTATTCAGGAATGCCGAGTCCAGAGAGTTGGGCGCATATGCGCGGAAATGTGTCGCGCATATGCGCCAGCAGTTGGGAAGACACGCGCCGAGACTTAAGGTCTCGCGCATACGCGCCGGTTGATGTCGCGCAAGAAAAACGGAGGGAGAAACGAAGAAAGAGAAGATTCAGAGAAGCTCCGAAAATCCTTACGCCTTTTGTGAGAAATCCGCCCGTCCGATTTTGAATCCGACTTCGGTATTGAGTTCCTATCAACGTCGGCTACAACTAGACGTAAGTTTTACTACGTTTTGATATGATTTGAAATTATGGTATTGTCAGAATCTGATATGATTCTTATATGATGTTCTGGTCATGTTAGACATCGTATAATCGAAACCGGACTGAAGAATAAATACCATATGGAATTGTTATGATTTTCGGAGTTGTTTTGGAATCGATTTGATATTAGAATTGAATTGTTACCGATTATGAGATGTTAGAATTGATATCTGACTGAGATGATATTGCTGGGTATACTGAGACTATGACGTTATATTGTTGAAACAGAATTTGATTTAATTCTGATTATATCCAGTGTTGTTTGAGTGGTGTATTGATACCGTACCCTCGATATTGTTATTGTCAGACTGAGTATTGACAGGCTTTGAGTTCGAGACTTCGACAGAGTCAGAGTATCAGAAAGAAATGTATAAATTAATGTTGAGTTGGGATTGCACAACTCGAGTGAGGTTTGACTCGAGTTTCCCTAAATCACATACTTAGTTTATTGCATTGATATTTGTAATTGATGAGATTGATGTTTGTAGTCTATTGATTTATAGCCACTGCATGTATTGACTACTGATTCGCTAGTTATCGGCTGATTCGCCTAGTTACTGTATGCATGTATTGACTGCTGATTCGCTAGTCATTGGCTGATTCGCCTAGTCACCGGCTGATTCGTCTGGTTATTGGCTGATTCGTCTAGTTATTGACCGATTCGTCTAAACTTTGACTGATTCGCTTAATTACTGGCTGATTCGTCTAGTTATTGACCGATTCGTCTAAACTTTGGCCGATTCGCTTAATTACTGGCTGATTCGTCTAGTTATTGGCTGATTCGCTTAATCCTTGACTGATTCGTCAATTCTGTGGCTGTTTCGCCCAGACACTGAATATAGGAATTATATCGATGCCGTTTAGGGTTGAGTCATTCCTATCGACTGAGATTCGATATAATTCTCAATATTCAAAACCGGGATCCCTAGATTAGGAATGAGTCGAGTCTGAGACGACGCATTGTTTGAGTCAAGTCTGATACGACTAGTTGATTTACAGTTTTGATGTCATACATGTTTGTTGATTGGCTGCATGTGAATGATATATGTTATATGCTTTTGTATATGTTTTTATATGATTGCATGTTTACATTGTTTATATTGAGATTTATTCTCACCGGAGTTATCCGGCTGTTGTCTTGTTTTGTATGTGTGCATGACAACATGTGAGACAGGTTCAGGGTTGAGAAGATGAAGAGAGATCGTGATTAGAGTGGAGGCTCCGGACTTGGATTAGAGATAGGGTTGGACACTTGATATTAGCTGTTAAACCTTAGTTGAATCAATGTATGTAGTACAAGACTTGTACTTTTATACTGAGATGTATATATATGTTTTATTTCACTACGTTCCGCATTTAAAAAAAAAAATTTAGACCTTATTTTATAATTGATTAATTAGTCCCAATGATGATTAAGAACATGATTAGCGTCCGGGTCCCCACAAAAATGCTATCAGAAGTTAACTCACACTAATTTTTTTCTAAAATTCTCATTTCTAACAAAAATAAATTGCACAAAGTCAACTTTAAAAGTTTTAAAATTCTAAGCTCTCTAAATAAATCAATTAGACTTGAAAAATGTTAAAAACATAATAATTTATTTAAAATGCCTCAAACTCAACTTAAAATAAAATATCACATTTTATAATTGCCAAAAATCATCACTGGTCTCTTCTTCTCGATCTCGCATCGTATAATCGCCTGAAACATGAAACTCGAAAAACAATTTAACGTGCATCACCTAAACTTAAATAATTTAAAATAATACATTTAAATAAGTCATGCATGGCAAAAACTCATTTTAAACTTAAATAAATGCTTTTAATAATTAAATAAATGCATGAGTTTTACGTGTATTGATTTTGGGCTCTACAGTTCCTCCCCCACTTATATAAATTTCGTCCTCAAAATTAAATCTTACCAAACAACTCCGGGTAGCGAATTCTCATGTCTGCTTCGGCTTCCCAAGTAGCCTCTTCCACTGATTGGTTCAACCACTGAACCTTGACCAACTTGGTCACCTTACTCCAAAGTCTGCGCTCCTGTCTGTCTAGGATTTGGGCGGATCTTTCCTCATATGACAGATCCGGAGTAAGCTGCAACGGCTCATAACTCAAAACATGCGAAGGATTAGCTAGGTACTTCCTCAGCATCGAGACATGGAACGCATTGTGTACCCCGGCCAAATTCGGTGGTAGGGCTACACGATAAGCTAGTGTCCCAACTCTGTCAAGAATTTCGAACGGTCCAATGAACCTCGGACTCAGCTTGCCTCTTTTCCCAAATCTCATAACACCCTTCATAGGTGCTATCTTTATAAAAACGTGATCACCTACGGTAAACTTTAGATCTCTTCTCGTTTTATCGGCATAGCTCTTTTGGCGACTCTGGGCGGTCTTCATTCTGTCTCGAATCTTGACCACCACATCTCCAGTCTGCTGAACTATCTCCGGACCAAGTTCTGCTCTTTTACCAACCTCATCCCAGTGAATCGGCGATCTGCACTTCCTCCCATACAATGCCTCGTAGGGAGCTATACCAATGGATGATTGAAAACTATTGTTGTATGTGAACTCCACTAGAGGTAGTTTAGATCCCCAAGTCCCCTGGAAATCAATCATACATGCTCGCAATAAATCCTCCAAAATCTGAATCACTCGCTCATACTGGCCATCTGTCTGCGGGTGAAAAGCTGTACTGAATAGCAACTTCGTCCCCATGGCTGCATGCAAACTCTTCCAAAAGGACGATGTGAACCTCGGGTCCCTGTCGGACACAATAGAAACTGGGATCCCATGCAACCGAACTATCTCCCTGATATAAAGCTCCGCATACTGCGTCATGGAGAAAGTCGTCTTCACTGACAGGAAATGTGCTGACTTAGTGAGTCGGTCCACTATAACCCAAATGGCATTGAATCCTCTGACTGATCTCGGCAAACCAACCACAAAGTCCATTGTAATATTCTCTCATTTCCACTCGGGAATAGGGAGTGGCTTATGCATTCCTGCTGGCCTCTGATGTTCTGCCTTCACCTGCTGACAAGTGAGGCATTCAGACACGAATCTGCGAATGTCTCGCTTCATCCCTGGCCACCAATACAAAATCTTCAAGTCCTTGTACATTTTGGTGCCTTCTGGGTGGATTGAATACGGAGATGCATGTGCCTCTATCAGAATATCTTCTCTGATCGAATCAACACTAGGCACCCACATTCTACCTCTGTACCTCACAACATCATCTGAAACTGTGTAGAGAACACTGCACTTGGCCTCATCCTTAAGTCTCCATTTCAATAACTGCTCATCTGAAGACTGACCTCTGTGGATTCGGTCTAGCAAATCAGACTTGACTGTCAGATTAGATAGTCTGGGGGCTCTGCCCTTGGGATAAACCTCTAAGCCAAACCTCTGAATCTTAGACTGAAGAGATCTCTGCACTGAAAACTGTGCTACAACTGCCACTTTTCTGCTCAAGGCGTCTGCGACAACATTAGCCTTCCCTGGATGGTAGCTAATCTCGCAATCATAGTCTTTTACCAATTCCATCCATCGTCTCTGTCTCATATTCAGCTCTTTCTGCGTGAAGAAATACTTGAGACTCTTGTGATCGGTAAATATCTAGCATTTCTCGTCGTACAAGTAGTGTCTCCAAATCTTCAATGCAAAGACAACGGCGGCTAATTCTAAATCATGAGTTGGATATTTCTTCTCATGCACCTTCAATTGTCTGGAAGCATAAGCTATCACCCGACCATGCTGCATCAATACTACGCCTAACCCGAGCTTATATGCATCGGTGTATAGCACAAAATCTCCTTGCCCAGAAGGCATGGCTAACACTGGCGCTGAAATGAGAGTTTGCTTCAAAGTATCAAAGCTCTTCTGACACTCGCCACTCCACACGAACTTAGCATTCTTTTTGGTCAGTGAAGTGAGTGGCATTGCTATCGAAGAAAACCCCTGAATGAACTTGCGGTAGTAACCGGCCAAGCCTAAGAAACTGCGGATCTCTGAAGCATTCTTCGGTTCAGCCCATTCCTTAACGGCTGCTACCTTGGCTGGATCCACCTCAATCCCGCTGCTTGACACTATGTGCCCCAAAAGGCTACATTTTCTAACCAGAATTCACACTTACTGAACTTCGCAAATAACTTGCGACTCTGCAAAACCTGCAAAATTGTCCTCAAAAGCTGCTATGCTCCTCCTGGCTCTTCGAGTAGATGAGAATGTCGTCAATAAATACTATGACAAACTGATCAAGGTAAGGCTGAAATACTCGGTTCATGAGGTCCATGAAAATTGCTGGAGCGTTCGTCAATCCAAAAGGCATCACTAAGAACTCGTAATGCCCATGCCTGGTCCTGAAGGCTGTTTTGTGAACATCTGCGTCCTTCACCTTCAGCTGGTGATACCCTGATCGAAGATCTATTTTAGAGAACACTGAATCTCCCTGCAACTGGTCGAACAAGTCCTCGATCCTTGATAATTGGTATTTATTCTTGATCATTTCCTTGTTCAATTCTCGGTAATCGATGCACAGTCTCATGCTCCCATCCTTCTTCTTTACGAAGAGTACTGGTGCGCCCCACGGTGAGAAACTAGGGCAGATAAATTCCTTGTCAAGGAGCTCCCGAATCTGCTGTTTGAGTTCTAGCATCTCAGCTGGAGCTAAACGGTACGGTGCCTTGGAGATTGGCACAGAGCCTGGCATGAGATCAATCGCAAACTCCACCTCTCTATCCGGTGGAAGACCTGTGACGTCATCAGGAAAGATGTCTTGGAACTCTCTGACTATTGGCACATCTGATAATAATGGAGTGGGTATGTCAGGTGTTGAAATGATGCTGGTCAAGAAAGCCTGACACCCCTTGGAAATAAGTTTTCGCGCCTGCATGCAAGAGATGATGCAAGGAAAACTCCTCCATCTAGCTGGCTCGAAGAGAAACTGCTTCATACCCAAAGGTCTAACCAATACTGACCTCTTCTGAAAATCAATTAGGACTCGGTTCTTCGTCAGCCAGTCCATACCCAGAATGATATCAAACTCTGGCATTGGCAACACTATCAAGTCGGCATATACTAGGTGGCCCTGCAGCTCTAGATCAATATCTCTGACCACGCTGGTAGCTAACAATTCTTCCCCTGATGGGACTGTCACCGAGTAGTTCATGTCAAGGTCTATAGACTTGATGTCTAAATGAATAGCGAATGTCTCCGAGATAAAGGAGTGAGTAGCTTCTGAGTCTATCAGGGCCTTCGTAGCTAATCTCTTGATGAAAATATTTCCTGAGAGACGTTAGCACCATGCAACTTATATCCCAAAATTCTAATAGTGGTCTTATGCAACAAAAGACACCAAAAATTCCATCTAGCATCCTAATCATCCCAATTCAAATAAACATGCAAGGCGAAAATTTAATACTGTACGGAATTAAATAAATTACCCGTCAGCAGTGTAGTGTCTGGGTTTGTCTCCTGTGCATGCATGGCGAACACTCTGCCCTGAGTTGGCTGCCTCTACTAGCGGGCACTCCTTCAGCATGTGGTCACTTGCCCCGCATTTAAAGCACTTGCCTGACCCGTATAAACATTGCCCCGGGTGCTGGCGGTTGCACTTAGGGCACACTGGGAATTCACCGGGTTTCTGAGGCGCCCTCTGCTGTTGAATTGGACCCTTGCCCTTTGGCGGTCCCTGATAGGGCTTCTTCCCTGGCTACCCTTGGAACGGCCTCTTAAACTAAGGTCGTTGATGCTGCTGCTGCTAAGGTGCCTGATAGGGCCTCTTGCCCTGCCTATCAACCTCAATATCTCTCTGGTCTTGTTCTGCCGCCAAGGCTCTAGATACTGCCACGGCATAGGTAGTAGGTCCAGCAATCCTGACATCACGGCGCAAGATCGGCCGCAACCCATCCATGAAATGCCTCAGCTTCCCCTGGGCATCATTAGCTATCATGGGCACAAAGTGACACCCCCTCTCGAACTTCCTCACGAACTCCGCCACGCTGCTATCCCCCTGACGCAACGTCATGAATTCCCTGGACAGTATGGATCGTACTTCTTCAGTGAAGTACTTGGAGTAGAATACCTCCTAGAAACCATTCCAAGGCAACACCTGCAAGTTGACTGCCACTGACGCACTCTCCCACCATAATCTGGCGTCCCCTGTCAGAAGGAACGTGGCACACCTGACCCTATCTGCATCGGTCAGTTCCATAAAATCGAAGATTACCTCGATGGACTTAATCCATCCCTCTGCTATCATCGGTTCAGTGGTCCCCGAAAACTCCTTTGGGCTCATACGTCTGAACCTCTCGTATAATGCTTCTGGTCTGGGCCTTGCTTCTGTATTTTCGCAGACTGGTTCCCCGCAAACTGTGCGAAGAATTGCGTCATACCTGCAAGCATCTGAGCTTGCATATCCGGCGGTGGAGGAGGTGGAGCGTCTCTCCCCTCCTCTCGAGCCTCTCTGTCTTCCTCCCTAGCTTCCCGGTTAATTATGCGTCTAGGAGGCATACTGTTCCAACAATTTACCCAACACCTAAACCCCATATGCATGGATCATGATATCAATAATATAAGATGCACGTACTTGAACTTAAAATTATGCACATGCTGAAATCAGAACTTCATGCTTACTACATAACATAAATTTAAAACTTTAAAACTTACAGACTTGATGTGTGACTTAGTGAGCTTCTTGCGACTGGCAATAGGCGTAACCCTTTAAAAGAACACCGCTCTGATACCAACTGTAACGTACCGTACTTTTCACTACTTAAAATTTGCGGAAAAATTAAAAATTTTCTTAAATAATTCGTGAACCTTCAAAATTTGATAAAACAACTGTTCATCCTCAAAAATTGTTGCAACAGAACAAATTCTCAAAATAATGTCTACCAAAAATATTTGCTCGAACCTCAAACAGTAACATAAAATCAGAGTATTTAAACATTTCAAATATCATTAAAACATGGGCGGTCCTCGGGTCTAGCCTCCTGCTCAGTCCAAGCCTGCTCCTTGGTCCCCACCCTTATTCTCCTCAAAATCGTCCTCACCTGCATCGATCAAGTCTAGTGAGTCTAAAGACTCAACACGTATAAACTGTGAGTAACAAGTATTACATAATAAAACCACATACAACTTTAAGATAGAGCATACATAACTTGAAACTTGAACTTGCACTTAAACTTGAACTTACATACGTACATACGTAGACGTGCCATAAACATAAAACTTTTCTTAAACATGTTTGCATACTTGAACATACATAACTTCATCATTTTGCGTAAATGCATGTTTCAAAGCAAGTGACCCGTAACATAAATCGCCGGATCAGACTAAACCACAGTACTTGGCTGACAGGGACGAATCCACTGTCACGTACATGAGATCCCCTTTCATGTTTTAACGGGTGGATTGGTCCCCGTTCATGCTTTAACGCTTTCCAATCCTGATCTAAACTCGTTCATGCTTTAACGGGGTGGGTTGGTCCCCGTTCATGATTTAACACTTTCCAACCTCATACATAAATTGGTCACAAGATATTTAGCATACCTCAAAAACTTGAAAATATTTTATTGCACGTCAACATACTTACTTGACGTTGAGGGATTCGTTGGGTATCGTTTGGGACCGCTGCTGCAATATACTACAAGAGTTCAAGCACTTAATTTCCATACTTAGACATAATGATGGTGCTCACCACCCAAAATGGCAATTTTCTTATGACGTTCTAAATTGCTCGGGACTTGACCTCTTTTAATCGTTGTACTAAACCATGACATCAACCCCCGAAACAAATCCTAAAATGATGTGTGAACATTTCTCAAAACATAAAAGACATGAGCCTAAAATAGTGATTTAAAAAGTCATAGACGAGCGCCTAGGCGCTGGACAGTGCTAGGCGCTAGCATTTCCGAAGGCCAAGCGCTGCGGCGCCACAAGGGCAAGGCCGCGGCGCCTGGCTTGCGCAGAACGGGCGCTGCGGCGCTCCCTGGCGAGCGCTGCGGCGCTAATCCTGCGCACAAGCAACCCAAAATAACACATTTTTTATGCAATTTTAAAAGTCATGCTTAAACGACTCGAACCGATGCAACGAGACTCATCTTAGGACGCTATGACGTGGATTCAACTCAAACAAATGTCCCCAAAACAACGACACATGACAACTACGCAACAAAAATCCGTAAACGTGAATTTTGACACCCAAAATACTTTCTACGACTTCAATTGTAATCAAGTGCCTATCGACTCGAGATGAAACACCAATCATCAACCCCACATCATACTCACCATGCTTACACGCAGTAGCAGTCACCCAACGTTCCCAACGAAGCCTGCAACAATAAAACTTCAAGGCGCATCAATATCATAATTTTAGGAAAAACGTAGTTTGAGCAGTCTCACAAAAAATGCCATAACTCACCCAATTTTTATCCAAATATTTTTAATTTACTGTCAAATCGAAGGTATCAAAAAGTTCTACAATTTTCATGTTGAAAGTTTTCCCAGAATCACTGACCGAAAAATCGCAGTTTTAAAAATGACAACAAAAACGAGATTTGAGATCTAAAACTTCTTCAAAATTGATACAAACATCATTGCTCAAACTTCTACACCTCACACATGTATTTTTACGTATAAATAACAACACAACGCATAATATAACGAGATCGATGCAGCAATAACAGAATATATGTGTCTTTGATGATTAAAAATACCGATACGACGACACCGACGCGGGAAAAGATGCGAGGTTGATCCGGGACGCTTGTGGGACGGTTTTCTTGCAATAAAATTCACCGAAAATTGCTGAAATTCTTTGAAGGGAGGGGCGGCTGCTGAGTTTCTCAAGAACCCTAGGTTTTAACTTTTTAAAAATCTGAAATAAGAGTGTGTAGGTGTGTGTTGTGTGTTTTGGTGTGTGTAAAAACGTGTAAGTGTGTGTGAGTGTGTGAAACGTGTGTGTGTTTTAAATTAGGAGTATTTAGTGCTAATTTAACTAATTAAAATGCTAACAAAAGTTAACTCACACTAATTTTTTCTAAAATTCTCTTTCTAACAAAAATAAATCGCACAAAGTCAACTTTAAAAGTTTTAAAATTCTAAGCTCTCTAAATAAATCAATTAGACTCGAAAAATGTTAAAAACATAATAATTTATTTAAAATGCCCCAAACTCAACTTAAAATAAAATACCACATTTTATAATTGCCAATAATCGTCACCGGTCTCTTCTCATCGATCCTGCATCGAATAATCGTCTGAAACATGAAACTCAAAAAACAATTTAACGTGTATCACCTAAACTTAAATAATTTAAAATAATGCATTTAAATAAGTCATGCATGGCAAAAACTCATTTTAAACTTAAATAAATGCTTTTAATAATTAAATAAATGCATGGGTTTTACGTGTATTGATTTTGAGCTCTACACCATTAATGGAGGATGGACTATTCAACGACCACAATATGATAAATCACTACGTAGTGGTATACCAACTAAAAAGATGTCGGCCACAACTGACAATATAATTTACAAGTTTGAAATCCGGATTTCAAATCCACCATGACTTCAATATATATCAAGACAGAATCATTCAACCTCTTCATTTTTTTCAAAAAAAAAATTGTTATATTTTCATTTTATGTGTAGCTAAACAAGTTTTTTCACCTCTATAAAAGGTTACTATGTAATAATATATTGTATGTTTGAATAAAAGAACTAATGTTTATTGTCTCTCTCACGTATTATTTTCAAAAATTAAACTCACTATACACCATTAGGTAAAAAATGAAACATGGTTATGCTAAGTATTTTTAAAGGAATCTACATTGGGAACCATATGTTGCGACTATGTGGTTAAGCTGTGAGGAGCAGTCTGTGAAACTCGATGGATATAATTCGAAGGCACTCCGATCAAAGAGGTAAAATATTTAGTTTATTATACAGAATCCTGGTGCAATATATATATATATATATATTTGATATAAAAGTTTCAAATTTAGGACAACCTTCGAATTCAAGTACAATTGTGAAAAATATCTTCTCCACCTAAAACACACAATATATTATTGAAATAAATTTTCATTTGAAAAAAATAAAAGTGAATTTTTTTAATAAAACACTTTAAAAATACTCATCCAAGGAGAGTCTTTTTGTTGGTATTGAAATCACCTTCAGCTTGACAATTATACCATAATTTTTTTATAGAAATGCTTCAACATTTTTAAGTCCGAAAATACATTGTGACAAACATGTATATTCGTGTGCGCAAAATTTAATTTTGCTTGCAATATGATACTGGTTCGAAAACAAAGTTAACGGTTAGTAACAAAAAACAGGTCTTTTTTCCTTAGTCATAAAAACAGTAAAAATTCCATCCTTTTAAAAGAAATTAACAGTGAAGTAAAATCAGAAAATTAAGATGGCAAATATAGTTCTATAAAAAGATGCCAAATATGATCGCATCTTTAAGTCATAACAGATAAAGTATCTACAATACTAGTCAATCTTATATGAGAAAGATAGAAACTGAATATTGATCAAATACAAGAAGCATACCAATAAAGTACATTAAATAACTGCAAGTGTCATCAGCACTGGCTGTGATGCACGCAAAAATAATTGAGAATCACGTTCCGTCTAAGAAAGATTGATGTCTTCTGATGTTTGAGAGTGCAGGGGAATACGAAGTTACTAAATAAAACGGCCATGAATTTCACAAACGAAAACCGGCAATGTTAAAGCTGTGAACCTACAAGGAGAGATGTAGTCAGAAGAGCTAGAGCAATACAAAATAACAATCAAAGAATGGTAAGAGGGGATTAGGATCAGTGGATGATGAGCGACAGATCTACACATCAAATAATGTGAAGGTTTCATGTTATGAAAGCTGCTATTAACATAAAAGCAACAAAAACAAATATCCACCGAGTGATTGAGGTTCCCCATTTTCAATAGTGTAGCAACCGCAAAATTGTATGCTATTCTCACAACCCAATCATTCAAAAAATAACATAACACTTGTTGAAATAGTGGAATCATTCATTTTGTATCTGAGTTCAAACAGTAGCAAAGACATAGGACGAGGATAGTAGTAGAAGTAAAGAGGGTGAAAAAGAAGGATTTATATTTTTACGAGGATTTTACAGATAAATACTGCGAAAGAAAGTTGCATCAACGTCAAGGCATGAGCCAGGCAATTCAAGTTTTTTCCTTTGAAAATCCTGTGAAAGTTCAAATAAGGAAACTACTACCAAGTTATGCAGTCTCTATAAGAGATCAAACCATAGAGCACATGTTATATCTCCCACTTTAGGATGCAAATGGTTATGAAATATTGAAAATTTTTCACATTTAGCTCTGACTAGAGAACCAATCTCTCCCAAAATTATCCTATGCATTATTCAGCCAGGTGTCCATCTCTCTTTCACACAGATTTATGTGAGTGTTAAAAGACAATGATTACACCCAGTTCAACATATAACATCCATGTTTTCAGAGCACTCCACTCTTAATAATTCTAACACTAGAAATCATGAAATTGAACTTCTAAACATTCCATCAGTAATCTTATGATATCCCAAAAGCAACTTGTAGAATGAGTAAATGATACAGAGTTGGCAAAGCAGTAGACACGGATGAGACAATACATTCAGAAGAATCCTTTTAGTAATTTTACTTTGGGAAAATAAATATTTTAAGACCCAAAACTATATTTGCAAGCACGGAGTAAAACACATTTTAATTACCACTGACTGAAGGTTATAGATATCATTAATAAAGGTTATAGATATCATTAATAGTTTTCGAGTAGAAAAATTGCTTCTGCTATTCCATAGAGGGCTAAAGACTTTCCAAGTATCTCAACCTAAAAATGGCAATAGAAAACTTGACTAGTGGAGGAGCAATCAGCAGGCCCACTGTTCATGGTTTGTTCAACTATCAAGGAGAGTGGTGTCTCAATTACCTAAACAAAAGCTATAAGTTGCAAACATGAAATCAAAATAAAAATTGTTAGAAGTGGACAGAATACTACACCGACTTTTTGAGAGTTCTGATTATAACTCGAATTTTTATGTTGGTAGCACAGCTCGTATAGTCTATAATCAATGCACTAGAATCTAATATCTCAGACGCTATCCAAATGTAAACTGAAGAGGTAGCTTCTTTCATAAAGTCAGACAACACTTTAAGCAATGAAAGATATGAAGAGTAATATCTTTAAAAAATAGCTGTTGTTTTCTATTTTAAGACATCAACAGGCAACCACTATAAAAGGAGCTTGAACTCGAATCACGTTCAATAAATTCCATGATATACAACCCTGACATCAAATGAATCCAAATATTTTATCAACTGATAAAAATCATTATTGCATGTGTAATCTCGCTGTCAATTAGCATCTTTCGCCCTTCGGTGAAATCACACTTTTCAAACTTTTCGGTGAAATTGCACTTTTCAAACTTTACAGAAAACATTTATGCAGACTTTAGACGCTATCTACGGTGGTCAGGTTGGTAGCATTTTGGTTTCAGTAAAGTTTTAGCATTCATTTTCCCGCTGGATCCACTTTGCCACAAAAGTCGCAATGCAAAAATCGAAGAAAAGGAGTTAAAGGGAAAATATTAACTACTTACTTTCCTTTCTATCTGCTTCATCGTTGCAATTTATCGTGTTATATACTCTCTGTGTTTTAAAAAATATATATATAATCAAGAGAAAAGCCATGCAGACTAGTTAATATCAGCTTGTATTGATGAACTTACATACATAAAATAACCATGTTTGACATTCTTTCAAAATCTTTAATAGACTTATAATGGTTATTGTCAATTTAAATTTCACACGGATGAGTATGAAATAATATCGTTAAAATCATTTCGATCATAATTAACGATACAACTCATATTCGAATATAACAGAACTACGGAAGTTAATGTTTAAAAAGAATTCAAGTTCTGCTGAGATTCAAGAGAAATTTAAATATACACCAAATAAATGATGGTATACGTAGATGCCAAATAAGCATGGCAAAATATGCCTCGAGAACATTTTGAACATACAAAAATAATATACATAAAATAAATAATTAGTCATTACCTTAACATTTGGGACAATGACCCTTGCATAGGATAGTGATTCATGAAAACCAATCAAATATGGAAGAAAGCCTAATAATTTTCTTTAGTTTTCTTTTCCTTTCCCACACAAATTCCGCAGAGTGCATACACCAAGCAATCAAGTTAAATTTTCACTTTCAGGGATCAAACGACCCACAATTTGTGAAAGGAAACTATAAAACCAAGAAACTTCTCTCACATGACAGCGAAATCACGTCATAAGATATGCAGGACATTTATGGGCAAAATCAAACGAAACCGCAGAAGAAAAAAACTTAAGTCTACCAGAGGATCAATCCTGAGTTTATGACTCACCCTCGGAATCCTCAGATCGTAACTGTAAAGGTCCTTTTGTAACATTTTTATTATCACCAAGTAGTTCACGTGATGCTTTCTCAAGGAATTCCTGAGCTGCAGAACGAAGAGATTGCTTCTCCGGTGCCGGATATTTTCTCTTCTTTTCAATACTTCTTTCCAAATAGTTAATCCTTCGGCTCTCCCCCCGACTTACTTCCCTCATGCTCTGCTTCTGCTCTGCAAAATCGATTTATTGCACAAAAGACGCCTATACATGAAGGCTACATATCTGTAAAAACAAAATCATATACCTCGTGAAAGATCAGGCAATGAATGCTCAATAAAGCGGGCAGCTGCTTGCGGATTAATGGTTGTTGAAGGTCGAAGAGGTGCTGCAAAAACAAAGGACAGTTAGACAAGGATAGTAAAGCCATTCTCATAGATAACACTACCATCATAAGACCCAAATGGCAGATATAGCGCACATGAAAGTGCCAATTTCACCGTACAATATGACCTGAAATATAACATACCACACAATCTAACTTTCACGTTCATGAAGGAAATAAAGGTGTCAAAACTTGACAGTAATTCCCATTGACTTCTTAGATGAGTGGTTATTATTTAAAACCAGTCATTTAGAGTGCGAAATGCACTAAGGCACACAGTGCTATGGGGCCTAGGCGCAAAGCACGAGGTGATGTGTGTCATCAAAGAGAAGCACAATAATACATAATATTTTAAAATATAAGGATATAATTATATTATATGGCATCCAAGCTATACTTATAAAAAATCCAACAAGCATACAAATAAAATTTTTATTAGTTTATTCGATATTCCTTCTTAGATCTTATGCACAACATTAATTCTCAAATATTCGTTTCACTTAGCTATACAACACCCTAACTAATCTCTTGTGCATTGTCAATTAACATGCAGGATTAAAAAATACGAAAGTTATGAGTGAAAAATTGAAAAACATAAAATCACTCTTGGTTTTTTAAGACATTTTCTTTCAAAAAGCTCTCTCACAATTCTTGCATATTTCATGTTAGGTTGTCAGCTTATTTTTTACCATTCTCACATATTCACATAGGGGAGGTATATTGCGAGATTTTCAATGATTTTTAAGTGGGTTCCCTTTTTCTCTTGGTTATGAAGTTTTAAAGCTTTTTGAGTCATGCTGCCATGGGAAAGGGAAGGGCTACAGTCCTGATGAAAAAAGAAGGTTTCAAAATGATTAAGGTC
Source organism: Primulina tabacum (assembly GCF_025594145.1). Lineage (NCBI taxonomy): Eukaryota > Viridiplantae > Streptophyta > Magnoliopsida > Lamiales > Gesneriaceae > Primulina > Primulina tabacum. Next base: position 1,143,044 of record NC_134564.1, read on the forward strand.
TTTATGTTTTATGGCAACAAGATCCTTCCTCAAAGGCATAGCCTGCCGCGTGCCTCTTTGAACTGCTGTACCCTGGAATGCAGCAGGCTGCAGGGTATACAGGACGCATCCGACTGTGCCCTGCACCTAGTTGTGCCAGGCCCTTATCTTTGCATTGATAACTATGATCAATACCATAAGCAATTGTGTTTGAAAAGGGTAACACGGTTAATTTTTATATATAAAAAAACCTTAATTCTATGTTTTCGAAACAGTAACACAACGAAATAAAAAAAATTAAGTAGAGTTCTACTTAATGTCTAATCTTTGAGAATGAAAGGAAGCATATGTATACCTTTGTTCAAGTCCATGGACTGCTTCAATTTCTCTTCATACAAGCTCAATCTCTCCTAAATTCATTGCAAACAGGAAAAAATTAACAAAAAAAAGATAACAATTACCAACTTCCTATCCAATAGGACCGATACCAGATATTGTGTGCATTCAAAGATAAAAAAAACCTCATATACACCAGAATCAATCAAGAAAACAACCACTATTTTTTTAATATATTAATTTGAAACGGTACATATCCACATATGTGACTACAAAAAATAACAAATAAGAAGACAAGCACTCCAACTTGAAGACCTATAATAATTTATTTGAGCATCAAGAATGCAAGAATTAACTGAACTTTTGCCATCCCTTCCCTGATAGACCGATACCAGATAACATGAAAGGCTAGCATCAATCATCTATGGAGGAAAAATATCCCTTCCCCGTCTCATAGGGAACTATTTAACATGCAATGGCATGAGGAAACCACAAGAACATCCCTCCTCAACCACATTTCAATATCACCTATAGCAAGAACTATCAGAACCAAGGAGCTCATGAAACCAACAAGAAAAAGGAAAATAAAGACTTAGGAAACAATTATAACATACGACTGTACCAAGAAACGAAAAGAAACATATTTATCTCCGAAGTAACTAATGAAAAATAAATAAAAACCCAAATCAAATACAGAAAAGAAGACCTGAAAATTAGAAATCATTTTACAAAAACACCATCATACAAAACCTCAAATCAGGGAGATTCATCAAATCAAACACCATGACTATATAAACCAAAAAGGTTAAGTGTATGGGGTGAGGAGTACAACATTGGTTGTGATAAATGTAACATACAAATTCTCTTTTGATAGGATGATCATCTGGGTCCACACCCTTGCATCTCAACCTCACTGTAAATCACGTCAAACAAGAAAAAATAATTAAACATTCGGTTTCATTAACTCACATTATAATACAAACAATGGGATATCAAAAAATTTGAAACTTCACATCAACGATGCGTGCTCAATCTTTAAACAAACACGGATGAAAATCTGCATACAAGCAAAGAGAGTGGTGTTGGCTTTGGCAATCATCAAAAAGACATTTGCCCTTTCGAGAGGCTCTAAATCGGAAAGGGTTTCCTTATCACAGTAAGACAAAAACTCCTCCAGATTTGCTTCGACCTCTTCAATGTTTCTTGATGTTCTCCTCACAGCCTCCATAACTGATTCAGGTATCACGTTGTGGCTACCCCCACTGCTGCTACCACCGCTTTCCATCGTTCTCTTTCAATTCTTGCAACTAAATTCGAGTTCTTTTCCTGTGGGTGTCTCCGAAAGAGGGTTCGAAGAATTAAATTCGTTGATTCGCACAATCGACAGCTGTTGTGGGGCGGAATTATAACAACGGGATTTCTTCGCTGGCGGCGGTTTACAAGAAATGGTAAGCGAGAGAATATAAAAATATGCTTTCAGAAAAAGAGAATATATAAAATATCTATATATATTTTTTAATTTGATACATTTTTATTTGATAAACAAAATATCATAAAAATATTTTTTATTATCTATAACTATTTTAAATACCATATCTCAACCACTTTCCAAAAAAATTAAAATTATTAAAATCTTTCTTTAATTTTTATCTAAACTTTCAAATTTTTTAAATACATAAAAATTTACTATAAAAACCGAAAAATTTATAAATTAAACAAAAATATTTAAAACAAAAAATTTATATATATACACCATTTATCGTATGTGAAGAAACACTTATATTTGTTATTATTTTTTAAAATATATATAAATAAAAAATCACAAAGTATTACTTATTAGATCATCCATGAAAAAATTTTATTTCGTAAGACGAATCTCATATCTAGATCACACATGAAAAAATATTATTTTTTATATCAAAAATATTACTTATTACTGAAAATATAGACATAATTGAATGATATCGTCTCACAATAAACTTACCAAAAAATTTATCTAGTCTGAGTTATAACATTTTTTAATATTTATTTGCTTGAGAATTAAGAATGATATTTTTAGATCACTTTTATTGCGTGTTTTCAAATACTCATTCTTTTCACCTTGATATTGTTTAGTTTCCTTTGATGCATTGTTAGCTTGAGTTCTAGTAAGCACAATATATTACAATCATAAAACAAAATTATCAAGAACAAAAGGCTATACCTCCATTGAAATGGTAATTTAAACTCAGATCTCAACATTAGTGAAAATTCATCCATCACACAAACATGTCAGAAATACAGTACAGATCTATAATGTTCGAACCTGTGGTTGAATCATCTGTACAAACTCTTCCTTTCGTCGAGGTAAACTCAAATTTAGTTTGAAGACAACCGTAGGAGTACTCCAATTCGTCCTCGAAATGCATCTGCTCCAGCCTGATTGATTGTACACGAACTAACTGGAACTTTCAAACACCAGAGTCGAATGTTACTTAACAGACGAGGCAGTCTAGGTTTCAGCCTCTGCTGGCTTTGAGTCGAGCTTTATTTCCTTAGAAGTGGAGGATTTGTCATTTGAAGATGTACTTGATGGTGTGATTTTCTTGAATTGCACCAGTATCATGGTCATGTTGTCACAGCCCTCGCCTCCAGCAGTGGGTGCCAGGCACCTATCGAAAACTTTTTCGCAGACAACAGACAGCTTACTCTCCTGCTAAGGCACGTGTAATATATAGGTTGGGTCAAATGGGATAGTCTATAGGCAAACATGGCATGGGATCCAGACAGTAAGGTGAACACGCCCAAACAGAGTTGTGAGAGGAAAAACAACGTTAAATTGGTTACATTGATTCACCTAAGATCCAACCAAACCACATGAGAATTTCCTGCCTACAACATTTCAAGTAGAATGTTTGAATTACCATTCGGTGGAAGACCAGGCTTGCGGCGGGGATGCTTGTCACCACTCAGTTGAAAACATTTTGAAATTTTAATCTGTGATACCCATTAACACCCCCTTCTCCCCCTGCTATTGTAAATATTGGGTTCGTCCCTGCCATACAAGAATGTTGCACTAAGGAAATCACCATGTAGTTCATTTATTGGGGCCCAACTTCAAGGACTCTGAGTGAAAACAAAGTAGCTATATATGATTTCAACTTTTTCAATTGTAACATTGTAACCCTCACACAGAAGTTATTAATTACTAGAACGACACCTCAAAGTTCTGAACAGTTTCGACTTTCACCCCTTTCCTCAATGGTAAAAACGGAGAACTCAATCAAATTATCATTCGACCTACAGAAACTGAATAAACTGAGTATGTCATTTAAGAAACCAACAAGACACTTGGCTGGTTTGTTTCGATAGCTATTTGGTAGAAACTTCTTTTTTTTGTGATAATGCTCCATTACAAAAGAGACTAATCAAGTCAGAGATGAGACAATCAAAATGATGTTATAAGTTCTTCTTGGGGTATGATAGGTTGGTTCAATTCAATGATAAAATCGACAAAAAAAAGGAACAAGAGAAAACCAAACAAGACTAAATAATTTCAAGATTTAAGACTCGAACATTCTATAAACTATGCAAGGACATACCGATTTCAGCTGCTCACGAATGAAATCTACCAGTTGTTGGCTTGACATACAATCCCTGGAAAATATCAAGAATTGTGAAGACGTACAAAATCCCCCATCAAGAATTCTTTTTTACATAAAAATTTACAGGACTAACAGTAAAATTAGGAGTCAGAGTGAGAAAAAGACTACAGATTAAAATTTTAGGAAGAAACCAACTGAAACAATCTTGAGTTCTTTCTTCAGACAGAGCAATGGACTGGAAATTATGTAAGTATCTGCATAATGGGGATTCCCCTTGAGCATCTAACAGATTAAACAAAGTTTAAGTTTTTCGAGCATACCAAATGCCATCACAGGCAAGCACAATGAACTCATCGTCGTCACAAAGTTCAACCTGGTTAAAGAATTAAGAAAAGTAGCATCATTATTTCTATGGCTTACAATAAGCAGAACAGTTTTACAGACTTCAGTATGAATGGTTATGATAACAGAGTAATATCTAATTCTCCACCGCAAATTCTTGAGGCCACAGTTTATCTAGTTATAATTTCAACAATCAACGTATTACATGTCCAAAGGGTTGCACTAGACCAAGTGTCCATCTATGACACCAAATAGGAGAATGTATGATTGGAAGTAGTTTAGTAAAAAGGCCAACAAAAAGGCCCGTAATTACCAAACATGTAGGTATAAATGCACCAGTGAATTCATTTCAAGAACAAAATCCCTTAGAATTTCAACATAGATTGACAAATGACAAAATTGTTTCTAGTATAATCCCAAAATTTATTCCAAGAATACAAATGACCCTCCAAATGAAAAACAAACTTCATCAAGGCATCGTTTGACGCAAAGGATGGAATATTGATTATTTCCACATTCTTATTTCATTCAGTATTTGGTTCACGTTTTACAATAATTTGAATTATGCATCCCTATGTCATTCATATTTTTCAACGTATTACCCTATATTATACATCTTACCTTGTCTCATCCCACAAACCAAGATGTGACCAACTATATGAAATAAAATAATATAAAATATTCAGTTCACTTATCACGTATTATGTAGAATTAAGTGAAGAAACAGCCGCATGCATGAATTCACCAAATTGAAGTGTCATGCCTGGTTGCACATCAAATTTCTGATTAAGTTTCCGTAGTGGTTGTCAGCCTTTTGCATTACAGCAAGAACAGGAGATCAAAACTTAATGTTGCACTAAAAAACAATGAAAATTTGACTCAACATAGAAGACAATGAAATAACGTACTATATTTATATCTGGATTGGCAGTTACTATTTGCTTTTCGGCTGGTAAAAACTTATTCTGCTTGAATTCCATATCACCTGCCGGATATTATAACTGGTCAATTACCCTTTCAAATAAAACAGGTCAATTATCAAAAATCCTATATTTTTCCTACTTTTATTTTCATTAATTAATTACAACTTGTGCCAAATATTATATTGCAGATTTTGTCATGGAATTAATAGCACTGTCCCAATAAAGGATCAAATGCATGCCAAGCACAAGCCATTTACCAACTTTCAATGTTAAAAAAATTAAATAAGCCAACAACAGCGCCAAGCAGACTTATATAGCACCTATAGCCCTTGCAAGATTTAAACTGCCATTGACACGACCCGCATGGATAAAACCACCAGCTTTAAAGATTCTGTCTCTCTCAACTTCGAGATCAGGCTTGTGGTCTCTTGAAAGGTTGTATGCCTGAAGAAGATAGAAGCACACAATATTACCTTTTTGTCAAGATAATTAAAAAGAGAGAAAAAATGAATGTTAGGACTTTTCCACAGTAAGTGCACATTGCTCTTTTATATTATTTTGGAACAATATAAACAAGCAATGGCAAAAAATACTAATAGTACATTCTACCTGACCATTCCTAGAAATTACGCAGCGAGAATCACCAGCATTTGCAACAACTAACTGGTTTTCCCGGATGATAGCAACACAAGCAGTGCTCCCAGAGGTTGGTCCAGCAAAATCAGAGTGTGGCCCCTGTGCAAAGCAATCACCCAAACTTTTAAAAAATATATATCAGAATAATGACACATAATGACCAGACACATTTCACATATCATGCTTATTCATCGCACTATAACATGCAATGCAAGTCAAGTAAGTCAAATATGCAATGAATTACCATATGCATTATTAGAGAAAAGGAAAGAAAATTTAGCTATTCCATTAGTGAATATAAACACCTCCTCAAATGCCCAATCATCAATCTGGTCATTCTTTTCGCTCCCTCTTGGAGACCAAATCAAACCCTCTATCATGCCAGTGAACTTGTTCATTTTATCTCCCAGGACAGCCAGCTCCCTCCACCCTTTTTGCCCCCGCATCATCTCATCCATCCTGCATAAACAAAGAAAAAAATGGAGAAAACAAACAAATGGTATAAGAGACACCAATGCTTCCAACAAAAAGTTCCAACACTCTCTGGAAACTGCAGAATAAGCATTAACATCCAATAATTTGGTATGTGATTCAGCATATCAGAAAAGCGAATCAGTCATACCAGTGAGAGCTGGCTTTGAGAAAATCATGTGCTATACAGCCTCTAAAGAGTTTAGATAGGCTTAGTTACGAGCCACAGTCCCACAGTTTAAAAAGTATGTGATGCATTTCATTGCAGAAATATCCTTTAAATGAAATATTCAGGAATGCATAAACAACAAACCTGAAAAATTCCATTTCATATCAAAACCAGCATAAGTTAAATATAGTAAATAGAATTAAAAAAAATAAACATCATATGGTATTAACTTAATGGGATAGAATTTGACAGTCCAGATATCCATCCAAGTGTGTTTCAATGTGGTGGAATGCAGCCTAGCACACAGCCACACATCAAAAGTGCAATAATTATCACCTGACTTCATGCTGAAAAGCTTACATTATTAAGCCTCTTAGGATCCTCCAGACTGTTTTTAGGTAAGAAAATTTCTAAGACTACAGGAAAACGAAGGGTCGCCTTTGCAATACCAACCGATTTTTCAATGAGTAATACATAATCGAATATTCGAATTGCATTTCAACCCAAAATTTTTTTATGTATGTAACCTAAAACTAACCAACTACAATTCTTGTCCATGTGAACAAACATTAAACATTTCTAGCACCTGGATTGTTAAGAGTTACCATCTTTTGCTTTATATGCAAAACAAATAGACAGTTGGCGATATCACTTTTGCTTTCAGCAGTGCCAACATATACTTTTCTCTCAAATACAATTGCTTTCAAAGAAAGGACAATTCAAATCACTTTTGGATCTTTTGCATGGATGTACATTCTCTGGCAAAAGCTAAATGCATTCTGTCATGATTTTAGATATTAGCAGAAATCTTTGTGCAAAATATTAGTATCTTTTTGGGTGTAAATTCAACTGCAGACACTTTGTATTGACGGCATAGAATGAGCCTAAAAGTCCAAACAATAAAAAAACTTGCAGTAAACACATAAGATTTAATGAAAGTTGCTAATGCCAAATAATATAATCAAATAACCTAAAAAAACTTTTCTGGACTGAAGTTCCTATATCACCGGCTAAATATGCTTCCTGCTTGAGCACTTGCCGATGAAGGTATTTAGCACAGAATTTGGCAACCACCTTACCTGCAGATTGGAATATACAAGAGAACCAAACAAAAAAATTTAAGTAATTATTTCACAAGAAAAATATTGAACAAAACATGAGTTATGAGAATATGTGAGTGCATCTACATATAACTCGCTTACAAATATTAATGTCAAAGACAATAAAATGAACTCACCTCCATGACCGTCGTAAACACCAAAAAATGATGTTGAAGTATCCAAATCAGGAAATGCAGCATGCTAAAAGAAAATCCATGACATCAAATTAAGCACGAATTTAAACACAAAAATAAAGAAGGATAAAAATAATCTTAATTAAAATATATACATCAGATAAAAACCTAACAAACAACATGATGTCAATCAAAGCAACTCAAAAAGAATTATGATGATAATATCGAACATATCAGCACTTGTATCAGAGCCCATAATATCCTAGTACACCCAACTTGAAGGATCCGATTTTACTACGTCCCAGATGTTTATTTTTGCCTCCATACATCTCTTTATTGCGAGGACGGGAAGAGTCTGTGTTTTCTTCCTCTCTCTTTCTCTATGAAATATTTGTAGGGGCCTGTGGGAGTATCTTCTCACCATCTGATATCTAAACAACTTAATAGCATCTAACAACGCATTCGCATCAAAAGGATTAATTCTGATAGAATTTTGAAAATATATTACTTACAGCATCTTCCATAGTAGCGCGCCACCCCTGCATGGAAGACAAACCAAACTTGAGCCTATCATTCTCGCCGTCTTCAGAAAATTTATCTGTTTTTGGAGTACTGAGGTATACACCCATCTCTCTAACTGGTCAGAAAATGGAAGTTACAAACAACCATTCAAATGAGCAGCACTTCGACAAAAATATTTAAGAACATAGTAAATTTTTTTTTGTGGAAATAAAAACTTCCCTAGCCACTTATACTTAATCAAACCCTTGACTTCCTAAATTCTGAAATATACAATCCAATTCGGTGCTACAACAAGCTGACTTTAATGAGGTTTTTTGTTGTTGATCACAGTTAGAATAGACATTGATTGACATTTAAAAGTAGCAACGCCGAAGATTCAAATTCAAATTACATTAATGCTACATATAATTCGTCGAGATCAATTCTTAAAATACTTCCATTTTTCTTTTCCATCCCTTTGGCATATGTCCAAAAAATTACAGCCTCTTTCGTTAATGATGGATCTGTGATGTCATAGTAATTATATCTTATGTAGTGAAATTTTAGATTCATTTCTGTAAATCATAGTGTGATAAGAGATTTGGCAAAGTCAAAAGTTTTATTTTCAGTTAATGTATCACCCAATTTTCCTACAGATTCAGCAGATACATAAAAATTATAATCTGCAGATTCAGCAGATATGTAACAGTTAGAACCTAATTTTCCACATCTTCGATGCTCGTCAAACTAAACTTGATCGATAATAAACCAAAAGAAAAAAAAAACTTATAAATGTATAAAGTAGGTATACAAATCAATCAAAGTGAAAGAAAACAGGAAAGAAAACAATAAGTAGTGACTATTAAAACTGACCAAAAAATTCATCTTTAAAAAGAGAAGATTTGTTTTACATACCATCAATTCAAGAATCTTAAATAATCATTAAAATATACAAAAGGGATTCCTGGTTTTGAAATCAAAGAGAAAAGTGGATAGTATGATATAGCTGATGATAGAAACAAACTAGCTAAATGATGAGAGACGGAGTATCTACATATAGATTATACACTATAAAAAGATAATCTTGGGAGCCATCCAAAGTTCTATATGTGGTGTGTTCCACTATGGAGTCTAAAGATACAGACACCATGACCATTGACGAGTTACAAAGCAGCCTACTCATTCATAAACAACAAATAAGCTCTCATATTGGAGAAGAACATGCTTTGAGATACCTCATACTGATTATTCCAGATGAAAGGGTTGAGGCAGTGAAGTCTTCTAGAGGATGAGGAAGGGAATAAGGCAAACAAAGCTTCAATAAAACTACAGTGGGTGCTATGAGCCTATAACACTCACAAGCTTGGGCACTTTCAATGGGAATATCTAGCAAGGAGAAGGTGACCAATTATTTTGAAACTTGAGATAATGTGATGGCCTATGTTGCTATTATTAATGTAAATCGAGATACTGTATCGTTTCTTGACTCGGGATGTAGCAATCACATATGTAGAGAGAAGGAATATTTCTTTGATCTTGATGAAAACTTCACAGAACAACTCAAGCATGGCCTTACTGGAAAAAGGTAATGCAAGATTACAGGTCAATCAAGCAATACATATCAAGACAGTTGTATTTCATCCAACAGGATTGAAGAACAATTTATTGAGTATATGACAATTGCAAGAAAAAGGATGTCAGATGTTTGAGGTGCTTCATCCTGAGGGAGGCTTAACCACGGATATAGAGAGTCTTCAAGTCAGATGTCTGCGTTGCATCTATATCACAACCTAGTACATCTACTTGTGTCAACACAGTTACAGAAGATATGGTGCAACCAAGGCATTGTAGATTTGAACAATTGAGCTTTGGAGGCTTAAGCTTCTTCAACAAAAGAAGATGGTTAGTCACAAATGAAATCTTCATCAAAGCTTTGCAAGGATTGTTTGTTGAGAAACAGCAACCTTCACAAAATCTTCAGTCCAGTACATGCTGATATTTAAGAGCGATCACACGTCTCCAACAGAAAGAAAAGTTACACTTGCTTTCGGGGAATGCTTTTTAGTTGAAAAACATGGGTTTACCTTTTTAGAGAAATTGGAAGCCTTCACTATTTTCAAAAGCTTTAAGACTTATCTTGAGAAAGAAGCAAACTTTCCTATTAGAGATACAAAAGCTGGTAAATATATACTCACTGCAACACAAAAAAAAAAAGAGTTGCAAGACAAAAGAATAAAACCATTATTAATATGGTTTGAAGTATACTTCACAAAAGAAGATCTCCAAAACTTTCACTTGAAGCTGTGAATTGGACAGTTCATGGTCTCGATATTGGCAGAGGACACGAACCCGGAAGATGCTTGGAGTGGATCCAACTTCCGGTTGAGTATTTTAGAGTATTTGTGAGTATCTCTCATGCTCCTATACCTAATAATAAAATATCTAAACTAGATGATAGGAGCTTGATCTGTGTGCTATTGAAAGTTAGTGAGGAATCAAAAGCTTATAGACTTCATGATCCAACTTCACAAAGGGTGACATTGTGACAATAAGAAGGGATGTTCTGATAAGAATTGGGATTGGGTTACAAATAAAAGATATGAAGCAAGTCATTTTATGTAGTTTAGATTGGGATGTTTGATGAGAATTGGGATTGGGTTATGGATAAAATATATGAAATAAGTCACTATATGGCCATGTCTGCAGTTGCGACCCTAGTTACTTTGATGATGCTGTGAAAAGCGAGAAACAGAGAAAAATCCATGGATGTGGACATGGCAATACAAAAGAATGGCACGTGATAAGTAGCAGAATTGCCCGAGGGAAGAAAGAGAGTTGAGGCGAAGTGGACTCCTAAGACTAAATTTAGAGAGAGTAAAGAAGTGGACAAATGTAACACTAAACTATTAGTGAAGGGATATACTCCACAGAATGGGTTAGACTATAGTGAAGTATTTGCACCCATGGTATGTATGGAGACATTTCGTTCGGTGGCACCAACCAGACATTAAGTCAACATTTTTTGCGTGGTATGGTGGATTAAAAGTTCTAGTGGAGCAAAGTTGTGATTAAGAGCACAAGGGACATGAACAAAAGGTTTAGAAGTTTAAAAAGCAAGTACCATGTGCTTGGTACAGCCATATAGAAGCCTATTCCATGAAAGCGGGTTTTCAAGTACAAGCACAAGCACAAATTATTTGTTGTAGGTAGGAAACAAAAATAATAATTATAAATGTTGTATGATGATGATCTCATTTGTTTACTAGAAATGGTAAATTGATGTTCATATAGTTTAAACCTTCTTTGAAGCATGAGTTCTACATGACAGATCTAAGATGAGGTGTTTTCCTGGTCTCATAGTCTTGCAAAGCTCAAATGGTGTTTTGTCGGTCAGAAAAGTGTGTTTTAGAGGTGTGAAAAAGGTTTGGAATGGATAAAGCAACTGAGCTTAAAGTATGATTGACAACCCCAGCTACCAGCACATGAAGATGAAGGTGGAGTCGAGATAGACAAGACTCACAAGACCTAGGTAGATAGTCTCATGTATCACATAGCTACTCAACCGGACATGAGATTATGGGCTGTCTTACAAGTGAGATTGAGTGTGAAATCTTTTATAAGATGATAGGATGACGAGCTTGTTGCTTATACCAACAGTGATTACACCGTAGCAGAGGCAAAGAGTGTTGGTATACTGATTAGATTCAGAAACATGACTCCTTAACCATTATTTAATGTGATAATAGCTCCGCAATCAAACTTTCAGAGAACTCTGTAGCGCACGATCGCAGCAAGCACACAGATGTGCAGTCCCGTTTTCTTCTAGATCTAACCAAGGATGGTGTTGTGGAGCTGGTACACTATGGTATACGGTACACAAAAAGTTGATATACACAACATGAAAGTGAAGATAGACAAAAGGCAATTTCCTAACAATTATTATTGCACGGAAAACCATGAGTTGACACACACACACTGACACCGCAATATGTAAAACATAAACGTAACCAAATTATACACCAAAATTTCCAGAAATCATCAACCCGTCCATCGAAATTCAGAAAACACAAATCAACTAAGTTGAAAATGATGGTAATTTTTCAAATACTCACTATCCAGAGCAAAAAATCTTCAAAACATGGAAATATGCAATCAGAAACCAGGATGGTTGAAGATTATTGTTATTTTTTCCAAGTAATCACGCTATTAAATGCGAGAATTTTAAGTAATCATTACAATATGCAGAAGGGCTTATGCAGGAGCTTCTTCACATACTTGGCCGGCGGAGAGTAAACGAGTTTTCGAATCTTGATGCGAGAAACAATAGCTGGGATTGTGATCTTTGAAATTGTCGGTCTTCCGAGTAATTCCAGAAAAGGGTTTCACCTTTCAGAGATTTAAATAAAAAACGACGAGGATATTATGAAATTATTGAAGAAGAATGGAGGCTTCAGTCAGTTTTGCGTGTAAAGCTTCACTTTTTATCCTCTCATTTCTTTTCTTTTAAATTGCATATAAGTAGAGCTTGACACTGTAAATAAATTTGTACACACTTTTTAATAAATAATAATTAATAATATTACACTATTGCAATTGCAGGTGTACGATATTTTTTTAATAATATAAATTAAAAATTATAACATAATTATATAAATAATTAATAATATTAACGATATTTTTTTTAATTAATTTAATTTATAATTATATAAATTAATGAAGGTTATAGTATAATTTGATAGAAATAATATTAAAAAATAAGTTGCACTGACAATTTTGAAAGAAAATATTAGCTTAAGAAGAATTTAGAAAGTAAAAGATTGTGTCCTCTTTTGTTTTTTGTCATATTGTTTTTATAATAATAAGTACAGTAAATATAGATAATATGGATAGATGTTAATGTTATATAACAATTTAAAAGTTTATGGGCAGATGGATTTTATTTTTTGAGAAACAATATCTGAAATGATTCTATTTTTGAATGAATTTGAAATTCATTGCAATAACTCGAACAAATAATTATTTTGGATTTGAAAACAATTAACCATGCAAACCATCGGATTTGAATTTTTTTCTTCAAATTTATTTCATCCAAATGCAAACAAATTTTTGTCTATCAAAACTAGTAAAATAATTTGAAATTCAACATTTTATATTCATCGTTTCAAGCACAATACAAGGTTGTGTTGGATGGATAATTTATTTAATTAGATATATTTGATTTGGGAAATATTAAATCATGTGTTTAAAATGAGACTCATGTTAAATATATTTCAAATTCGTCACAATTATCAATATTTTAATAAAGTATAAAATATCAAAAGAGTGGAAAATCCACCAAATATAAAAAAAATTCATTCATGTCGTATTTTGAATCGTTGATTTGAAACTAATGCTTTCATATATGATGGACTTCATGTCGGTGCTTGCCCAGCGTTTTACACCGATTGGGCTCGATGATGCTCCCTTCCCACCACCGCCAGCTTGGCCACCATAGTACCCACCACAAGACAGCCCCCCACCGCAGCCCATGGACGAGGACGCTGATGATGCCGCAGATGACGACTGGGGCAACGAGTTCTGACACTCGTGCGACAGGTATGTGTTGTCACGCGCTTTTGATTTATACATTGAGGACAATGCATACTGTAAGTTTGGGGGTGTGAGAATTTGCTTGCTTTGCTTGTTAGAATTAGTATTTGATTGTTAGAGTCCTACAGTAGTTAATTTGTTCTTATTTTCGTAGGGAGTTTAATTGTCAAAAAAAATTATTTATTGCATGCTAGAATCGTTAGGAACAGTCATGGATACGTCATTGCGTGGCCGATGATGAAAATGAAATCGTTGTTTTAATGCATATATGTATTCATGATAACTTGAGAGTCACAAATATTTTTTGCACGGTCATGTTTGTTAATACTATCGATGGTTAGAGACAATTTACATACCTGTGATGCTAATAAATAATATAGATCTGAATTTTAGTAATTATCACATGACATTAAGTGACACCTTTGCAAACACAGAAATGACATAGGCAATCTTTTTCAATGTCTTTGGGCATGTTTTCATTGTTATTATCGTTTGTTAGCCCATTGAGCCTCGAGTTCATAAAGGTGTTTGATTTTTCTTTGTGCACCTATCTCATATATCATTTTGACTGAAAAATGCATATAATTGGTTTGTATGAGTTGACTAATGGATTGATGGAAATCTAGAAATTTCTTGAACACTTTTCGAGACGAAATACGGATAATATATGACATAGGAATGATTTAGGCATTCTTTGGAACCGTTTAAACCTTCGAGCCTATCAAATAAACATGAAATATCCCTAGGGACAAAAACGCCACTTCTGATTTGTCATCTATTTTTTCGCTTTTATATTTTATTGTGTTGCGATGTCTAAAACTTTGAACATGTCTTGTTTCTGCTTAGATTTCGTGATGAACTAATTTTCCATTCTAGAGGATAATGTAACTTTGTGGACACGATGATTTAACTTGGTTATTTACATGATTGAATTCCGTTTGATTTAATTGTGTTTCTTTGTGTTTATTTCTACTGCAATTTACCGGCCATAAATTGTGTGTTTTCTGATTAATTCTACAACTCGGGAGAGGGACTATGATTATAGATCATTAGAGACACATCGTTGAATGTTTATATCGTTCTGTCCTAGGCATGTTTTGGCTCACACACTCATCATCAAGACGTGGACCTACAATGTACAGGTCATCAGAGCCCGCGGGTCCCGTCGGGCATTGTAGCTCTCGATGCCCCATCGTCCACAATACAGAATAAGGCCGTGCGGCCCCAACAAACGAGGTATATCTCAAAAGATATCAGGCTCAACATGATATGTCATGCATAATATGCCAAAACAGTAAAACATGTATCATGCAACAGATAAATATGCAGCATATAAGTTTATATACTACGCTTGGATATCTCAGTCAGTACATCACGTACCTCACTAAAACAATCTAACAGAAAGCTCTGAATCCTAGACAATACCAATAATATGAAATTACTATCAAATCAGATCATGATTTACCAAACATGCTTCAAAGTTCTTCCTAAAGGCTTTAGGATTATACATGCGTCTGTCGTCAGCCCGCTGATGATTTCTCGATCCCAGTTCACTGACCTCCCTCGCAGCTTCGAAAATTCTCGATACCAAAGTGCCCTAGAAACTGGCTATAAAATTAAGGTATATGGCTAGAACTCTCTCTGAAAGAAGTAGTGTAGGAAACAAAATAATTCAGCTTCCATTTATAGGATGCATCCGGACTAGTTCAGAAAATCTGAATCAATCTTATCTGCCACGTGTCAGTATCTTATTCGTCTAGTTGGATTTCTCAGGATAATGAAATCTGAAGTAGGTTGGGTTGTCTATTTTAAATTCGGTGGAACCCAACAAATTGATCCCGAATTATTAATTTCTTAATAATGTTTAGCAACCCTTTTAATCATCTCTTAAATAATACTTTATTCAAAATAAGGATTCGGGTCATTACATGGTCAGCGGTTCAACTAGTGTGCTGAAATCGGCCTTGCTGATTTCAGTTTGTGCACAACTAGTAGTTTCATCTTCATTTATCAACATCTTAAGCTTCGATTCAGACTTTGACTTCTGAAGATGATCTCTAGATCATCTTCTATCTTTCCAACGCATACTGAATCGCTTCATTCCAATAATCGAGCTGAGAGATATGGCCAAATTACCGCAATTGCTCATACCCAACTGATTGCTGTTTTCGTGCAATCAGTTTGGTCATTCAGCGAACGGTTTGACCTAGATAACATCCGATTTTGCCCAACTGAAGTGAAATACGATTTTGTCATTTGAATCATCCAGCTTAGAGATATCATCAAAACATCGAAGCTCGCCAGAAATTCAGTTTGGCTAAATTCAGTTTCGGTTTGCTTCTTGTGTTTGCAACTTCACACGTGAGTAAATATGTTAGAAATACAATAACAAGTTTTATTAACATCAAAATCAAGATTGCAAACAAGAAATGTTCCAACAAACTATAAATTTCAAATATAAACTATTTATTTTTTTAATATTATGGTGAATTTCAAATTAAACATAATATAAAATCATTTAAAATCACTAAATCCTCCCATAAAAATGCAATTATCAATCAAACGAGTTTAAAGTTCATAGTTTTGAATATCTTAATCCAAAAGCACCTGGACTTTTTCACTTAGTCCTTAGAGATGAAATCCATTTGATTTTGTACTGTTTTAATATAATGTTTTGAAACTTTTGATATGTCATAGAACAACAAAAGAAAAAGATAATTATCTTATAATTGAATTGAATGTATGTGATTTTAAAAATAATAGGTTCACATTGTTTTTGTTTATATAAGTGTAAAAAATATGAAGGATCGTGTGTTGGGCACCTTTGAGATGCTTCAAACACAATATTCTCCAATGAACTGCAATAACTCGTGTTCTAAGAATGTTAACACCGATGAATTAAAGCGAGTTTGGTTTTCGAACCAAGCGGAAGAAACTCGAAGTAATCATTCGTGAAGAAAGCTGTTATATTTGAAAGTATTTTAACTTATGTAAACTAAATAACTGAAAAACATTGTTATCAGTTATGAGATATATCATTTCAGTTATGGTGAGAATTGAACTGACAACACCTCGAACTAATCAAATCAGTTTGAAAACAATAGTTAATTAGTTAAGTACATAAGACATTTTTATGGATGTTTGGAGACTTCAAATGCTCCTACGTCACCCCTTCTACTACCTCGGGTAGGATCCACTAGAAGACTTTGATTTATACAACTCCTTGTACAAACCCACTCAGCTTAGAACTTACGCTACTGTCTAATCTGAACTCCTACCCTAGACTAAAGGTAGCACCTTTCAGCCAACACTTTCTTTAACGTCTGTGTGTCAAAGACTACATACACAAGTTTATTGTCTTTGTGCAAGACTGTATTTCAGAGGTGGTGTGTGTGCGTGTGTGAGAACTGAACAATGAATACACCAGGAAGGTGTTCTCACACACTGAGGGAAGTGGGCTTCTAAATTAAGCTGATATGACTTGAGTATTACCTCTGGGCTGATTGCTTCTTGAAAGCTGATAGGCAAATAAGCGTGCCCTTTCTTTTTCCACACTCTCGTATATCTTCGTTGCTGATGGTCTTGGCCTATATTTATAGCAGCAAGATGACCGTACACCAAGATTCATCACATGTGATCGTTGCAGCTTTGAATGCGTTCCTTGAACTTTGTATCTCGACTTTTCCGACAGCTCTTCTGGAACATTTTGTCTAAGCTTTTGCAACGTCTATTATTGTCCTTTGACTGGACACTTACTTTTATATCGTTGTGCACAGTTGGATTCCATTGAGTAAGCTTATTGTGTTCTACAAACTGATTGATTCCTAACTAATGCTTTGAACTGGTCTTGAACTGGTGAGGTGAAATCAGTTGGCTCGTCAGCTGAACTGATTTCACTAATTCAGTTGAACTGGTCAGTTGGGCTCCTCATCAGTTGAACTCTTCATCAGCTGGCCGGGCTTCTAAAGATCTTCTGCTGAGTCACTTATTAACTGATCAATCAATTGAACTGTTCTTGATACATCAGTTGGACTGGTTTAGTTTGATCAGTCAGTCGGTGCTTTCAGTTTGCTTCTCGATAGCTTCAGTTTTGCTCGATTAACTGATCAGTTCCAGTTTCATGCGCACTTCGATAAAACATTAGAAACAAAATAACAAGTTTTGTTAACATCAAAATTAATATTGCGAACTATGAAATGTTCCAACAAAATATAATTGTATCACAAGAAATCGTGTACGAGAGTTTTACAAATAAAAAAAAAAAACATACGAAGATTTTGCTTTGTTGATTTTCAAACTAGGTTCTACTCTTAAGTTAAAGTACAATGAGGTTTTAAATCAGTTACTTATATAAAATTTTCTCCTACAAAAAATACAAATATCTTTTTTAACTAGGGGATGCGTTTGTTATAATTAGGTATATGATATCATATATCGTCCTAAATTTAAAATATTAATGTCACATAAGCTATAAAATCATTGACATCACGTGTAGAAATATAATTTTAACCACATTTTTTTCATATGAACATTTTCATTTAGAATAAAAAAAAGAGATGTTAACATCACATATATCTTGTTGTAAACACAACATACGAGAGTAATCGTTTCACAAATAAAAAATGAATGTTTAGACATTATCTTGATTTCAATCATTTTGGATGCTCTATCATGTTAATGGGGCACATCAAGCATACATATCAATTATTGGAACAAACATATATTTTGTTGATTTTTTTTTATAGAGAATGAAAAATCATGTAGTAGCATTTGAACAATATTACTTTTAATTAAATGAGATGTATGTATGTATGTATATAAAGTGGGTTTCAAATGACATTTGACTTTCTGAAAGGTCAAATGACATTTAGTATCATGAAAGATCAAATGACATTTGGTTTTCTGAAAGATCAAATAACATTTTCTGAAAGGTTAAATAACATTAGTTTTTCTGAAACGTCAAATAACTTTTAACATTTAGAAGAGTCGACTTTTTTCCTAAATATATACATAATATTATCATTATTTTCAAATGAATAACTTAAAAGAACTTTCAAAACTCTCTATGAAGTTTCTTATTCTCTCGACTTCTGTCAATATTATGTCTTCTAAATCGTGATAAATTTCGGGCATTGATCAGTTCTCATGTATCATATTTTGTGCCAAGTTATTGCAGGTATCACTGTTGTATCCTAGGAAATAATCGTCCACTGTGAACCTCGGAGCACCATAGGATGGGACGAATGTGATTTAACGAAATTGTACTATATTACACGCCTCGGTTTGGTTTCTTTTTCTTTTAGCTTTATATCTGCATGATCGATATGCATTGGTGAAAATATTATAAGAAGTTTAATTTATTTTATTATTAATTTTATTGTAATTTACAATTGTAAGATCGTTTCATTCATAATTACTATTTCAAATATCATCCCCATCTCCCCCAACAAACTTAAAAATATCTAATTTTTGAAATATTCATTACATGATTTGTGTTTCAGATATGGCTAGTGGTTTGAATGACTAAAATGGGCCAAATGTAAATCCTTTTAATTTTAAGGTCATTGTTCTTGCTGGTGTGATGCCAGTGAACTATGCTGACAAAGCAGAGAAATTCGATGGGTCGAATTTCAAGAAGTTGCAGCAGAAGATGTTAATCTATCTTACTACCTTGAACTTGGCAAGGTTTTTGATTGATGATGTCCCAACCCTGTTGAGGACAAGGGAAATATGCAGAATTTTATTGTTGTTGATGCTTGGAACCATTGAGATTTCTTTTGTAGAAATTATTTAATGAATAGACTTGATGATTTACTATATAATGTATTTAGTGAAAAGAAAACGGCTCGAGATTTTTGTAAATCTCTTATCGGAATTATAAAACCGAAGATGTTGTTGTCCGATTCTTGGACTACAAAATTTTGGACTCCAAAATAGTGATCAGTCAGGTTCAAGAACTTCAAGTGATCTTGCATGATATTTATGCAAAGGACATGGTGTTGAGTGAAATTTTTCAAGTGGTATCCATAATTGAAATACTGTCTCTGGCTTGGAAAGATTTGAAGAATTATCGGAAACATAAACAAAATGAGATGAATGTGGGAGAAGTGGTTGTTTGGCTTCTTATTAAAGTAAACAACAAGATATCTATGAGAAGTTTTTTCAATTCTTATGTGGCTAAAGCCATCATCGTCGAGCATGGACAGGGCCGAAAGTCAAGAAATTGACTGGTTAGATGATATCGGTGCCAAGTTGGGACCCAGAAAAAAGCACTCAAGAAAAAATTTCCAGTGAAATGCTTCAATTGTGGCGGTCTGGGTCACATAGCTTCTGAATGTAAGAAACCAAAGAAAAAATAGAAATAAATGTGGTTGAGGCCATGTCTCAAGAGGTTTCTATTATGAATCTATGTGTTCTTATTTCTGAAGTTAATTTGGTTGGTTCAAACTCGCGAGAGTTGTGGATTAATGTCGGTGCCACTCGTCACGTGTTCTTCGATAAGAGATGTTTGCGAATCTTGATGGATTCGATAATGGTGAAAACGTGTACATGAGAAACTCTGATACATTTGATATCAAAGGTCAATGAAAAGTGATCTTGAAAATGAATTTTGGGAAAGAACTGACTTTCAACAATGTGTTGTATGTGCGGGAAATTCGAAATAATTTGGTGTCTGGTTCATTCTTGAATAAACACGACTTTTGTATTGTTTTTGAGTCGGACAAATTTTTTTTGGCAAAATGTGGAATGTTTATTGCAAATGGTTATGTTAGTTATGACATGTTTAAGCCCAATGTAATGACAATTAAGCCGAAAATAAATAAAATGAATGTTTCTACTTATTTGCTCGAGTCTTCCAATTTGTGACATGGTAGACTAGAACACGTTAATTATGATATAATCCGTATATTAATTAACTTGGAAAGCATGTTCATATTCCATGTTGATAAAAAGACACAAATGTGAAAATTGTGTTGAAGCAAAAGTAACAAGATCATTTTTCCAAACTATTTATCGAATATTTGCTATTTAAATGGAGTGCACACACATGGTGTAAATAAATATTTCATTAATTTTATTGAAAATAACACAAAATTTGGTTATGTGTATCTTTTTAAAAGTAAAGATAAAGTCGTAGATAAGTTTGTACTTTACAAAAATAAAGCTGAAAATCAATTTAACAAAAAAATTAAGGCGCTAAGAAATGATCGCAGAGCTGAATATGAATCATCATTTGTTGAGTGTTGTGTTCGATATAGAATCATACACAAAGAACTGTATTTTATTATTCCCAGCAAAATGACATTGCAGAAAGAAAAAATCATTTTTTTTAAAAAAATGATTAATTCAATTTTTTTGTGTTCGAAGTTTACCAGAAAACATGTGGAGCAAAACTATTTTAACAACTAATTACCTTTTAAATAATGTGCCTCAAAGAGACAAGATAAAAGTCTATATGAGTTATGGAAATGAAGAACAATTTCTTACTAATATTTGCGAGTATGAGGGTGTCTTGCCAAAGTAACAGTATCTGATCTGAAGAAGGTAAAAATAAGTCCAAAAATTGCGGATTGCATTTTCATTGGATATGCACAAAATAATATTGATTATCATTTTCTTGTGTATGCATCTCAAATACCCGATATCCTCCAGAATACGATAATGAAATAGAAAAATTCCTCATTTTTTAAAAGAATCAAGTTATTCTAAAAGATCATATGAGACAATGAAAAAAGAGCAATAGATTTATAATAAGGTTGAACCCAAACGAAAAGCTGGGGTGGAAAAATCTTTTGGTCCAGATTTTGTTACTTTTCATATTGGAAAGTGAATTTCAAAATTCTAAAGAGACAGTGAATTCATCTGAGGGATTTTAATGGAAATAAGCAATTAATTCCGAAATTGAATCCATTTTGCAAAGCAATACATGAGAATTAGTGGATCTTTCTCCGGAAAGCAAACCACTATGTGACAAATGGATTTTTAAACAAAAAATGAAAACAGATGGAACAACATATAATGATAAAGCCAGATTGGTAATCAAAGATTACCGTCAAAACGAAGTGCTCGACTGCCCTGACACATCTTCTTTGGTAACGAGAATAAAATCAATTCGAGTTATTCTTGCAATTGCTGCATTGCGAAATCTTGAAGTACACTAAATAGATGTAACATCTTTTCTAAATGAAGATTTAGAAAAGGAAATTTACATGTAACAATCTGAATGATTTTCTGCATCTGGTGAAGTCTTCTTATGGCTTAAAACAAGCACACAAAAATGGCACGAGAAGTTCTATAAAGTCATGATAGACAATGGATATAAGGTCAATGAGTGTGACAAATGTGTGTACTTTAAAGACACTGAAAATGACTATGTTATTTTATGTCTTTAATTATGTGACATGCTTATCATTAAAAACAATGATAAGATGATTAAATCACGACGAAGTTGTTGAACTCAATATTTGATATGAAAAACATGAGATTAGCTAATGTGATTATTGAAATTAAAATCCATAAAACCTCAGAATGGTTCTTCTAAGCCAGAGTCATTATGTTGACAAAATTCTTGAGAAATTCAATAAAGAAAATTTTGCATTTGCTAGAACTCCGATAGATACGAGTCAATATCTATCAAAGAATCGAAGTGATAGTGTATCTCAATTAGAATACTCTCGGATCATTGGAAGTTTGATGTGCTCAATGAGTTGTACAAGACCAGACATCGCTTAAGCACTGAGCAAATCGAGTAGATTCACCAATAATCCAAGAACTGAACGCTGAAAAACAATTGTGAGACTGCTGAAGTGCTTGAGTTATACTCGTGATTATGAAATGCACTATACCTGATATCCTATTGTAATTGAAGGATACAATGATGCGAACTGAATATCTGATATAAAATACTCAAAGTTTACTAATGAATTTGTATTCACACTGAGAGATGTAACAATTGTATGAAAACATTTAAGCAGATTGTAATAGTCAGATCTACGATGAAATCTAAATTTATAACCTTCGACAAATGTGCTAAGAGGCTGAATGGTTATGTCTATTCTTAGAAGATATCCTTGGATTGGAAAAACATGTTCCGACTATATGTATTCATTCGCTAACCAAATGGTTAAACATAGAGTTGGTTGTAAAATCATCCAGGAGAATGAGACTGAAGCCTATAGAATAAATTGGTACAAATAAAAACCCAACATATGCTGATTGGAGATCCTAAGAACTATGTTCAATGGGACAATATAATTGCACTGATGCGGTGAATCACTGTGGGGGTAGTTATCCATTGTCCATTCATAAGGTGAAACAGTGAATTTGGAGGATAAACATACAAATTTCAATTATTTTTATACGCCAGTAATGAGCGGAACAATATTGATTATTTTTTATTTATAATCACCTATGTGAGAGAAGTGGCTCTGCTTCGAAGGAATTGTCAGACTCGATTCTAGACCTTCTCGCAGAACCAAATGTGTGTTCATGGTCATAAAGAACACAATCATGAGAACTGAACTGTATCATGGATAATCTTGTGTGAAGTATTTTTCAATTTACACAAAATGCATAACAACTAAAGGACAACACATCTACTGTCAACTAGTAAATAAAAGAAAGTACTTTTACAATGGAAGTTTAAAGGTTCGCATCTACATCCAATGTAGGATTCAACTGTTGAACTTTTATCACTATAATTTTCGAATACCTTTAAATTTTCATTCATGTGAGAGATTTTTGAATTTTTTTTAATAGTGAATGAAAATTTAAATAGCTCGTGTAGTGAGCTTTGAACCATATCATTTTTAATTAAGTGAGATGTATATATAATAAAGTGAGTTTCAAATGACATTTGACTTTCTAAAATGTTAAATGACATTAGGTATTCTAAATGGTCAAATAATCTTTAAATTTTTGAAAGATTAAATAATATTTGCTTTTCTGAAAGATCAAATGACCTTAGATTTTTTTAGAAAGGTCAAAAAACAATTTCTGAAATGTTAAATAATCTTTACTTTTCTGAAAGATCAAATAATATTTGACATTAGGTCAACATTTTCCCTCTATACATGCATATCCTCCTCATTTTCAAATAAGTAACTTAAAAAAACTTTAATAACTTTTTCTTTGAAATTTCTTCGTCTTTCGACTTCAGTCACTGTTATTTCTTATAAATCGTAATAAAGTTTATGTAATGTTCAGTTCGCCTATATCATACTTTGTGCTGAGTTATTGTAGATATCACCGTTGTATCCTGTGAAATTTTTTTACTGTGGACTTCATAGTACCGTATGAGGTGACAAATATATTTTAAGAAAAATGTATTATATTACATGCTTATGTTTGGTTTCGTTTGCTTTTAAATTTATATATGCAAGATCGATATGCATTGATGCAAATATTATATGAAGTCTAATTTATTTTATATTAATTATATTGTAAATTACAATTGCAACACCAGTTCACCTATAATCAATATTTCAAATATTATCCTCATTTTCCTCCAACATATTTTTGTAACATGTTGTTTTGTCGTTGTCATATATATCAACAATGCACAGTTTTATAGAGTCGAGACTGGCAAATACTGAATACCGAAAATCTTGTGAAGTTATCATGTTGTTACATATTAATAACATACAAGTAATATTGATTATGATAAATTAATATATCGATAAATTTTGAAAAATATAACGAACAAGGCAAGAAATAAGAATCAAGGTGATAAAATGTTAGTTTTTCATAGTCATTGACTCAACTGTATCGCACAAATATTAATAAAGTTAATAAAAATTTTGGTTTTTCATATACATTTTATTTAAAAAATTTAAAAATTATCTATTAACTAATATTGAATGATCAAATTTTATTTTAACTTATGATGATATTTTTTTTGCTAAATAATATTGATATAAAGTTGGAAAATAGCGATTTAAATTTAAAAACTATAATTTTTCAAAAAAACTATATAAGTTTTAGCGGGTCCAACCTGCATTGGAGCTTCATTGTCATCCATAATCGTGGTTACTTCGTTGTTAAGGATGTTAATCGAGCGGGTACGAGTTTGTCATCTCATCCCCGTCCGCACCCCTGTTTTATCTAATCGGGGAATCCTCGTTCCCAACCTTGTGGGTTCCCCGATTCAAATATACACGGAGTTGATAAAAATGTTTTCAATTTTACTTAAGCAATATTGATAAAAGAATTCAATTATATTCATAAATACTGATATTATTTAAACAATACTCATATAATAACATTTATATTACATTGGTTAATAAAAAGAACCTGTTATTAGTTTATTCTCCATTTATGTCATTCCAGTTGGATCGAAAATAATAGTAGTTGTTGTTATTTATTTATTTAATCCATGATTGTAATTTATAAATAAAAAGTGCAATAGAAATAAATTCGCTAATCTATTTCTTATTATTATTTTTATTGTCATTATAATGCTACTAGCTTATTCTTCATATCATGAATTTAACTTTTTATGTTTAATATTAACTTATTTCTTATTTATAAATATTACACTTAAAATGAATATTATTTCACTTACAATAATTTATTGAGAGTAGGAAAAAAATAAAGAAAGACACATATTAGGATTTTTAAATTATAATATTTTATATTTTATAATCTTGAATAAATAAGATTAATTTTGAAAATATACCTTTGATATGAACTAGAATAAACAAATTCTATTATTATTAAAAAAATAATATATATACTAGAGATGTCAATGGAGCGGGTATGGTTAGACATAAGACTCATCCCATGAAAAAAACTTTGTCTCATTACCTGCTCCACTCCGATTAAATATTCTTCAGACCCGTCCCACCCTGAATATAAAACGAGGGCCGGTTAGACCCGTGAGACCGGTGAGTCCTTGTTTTTTTTAAAATGAAAACATTAATTTTCTTCTCACATGACTGAATTATAAAACAAACAAGCCTCTAAATATAACACAATAGAAAACTAATTCATGTCTTCGACCACACTTAATAATGACAAACAAATTATCTTCACGACATAAATGAATCACATAAAAAAGTTATTAGCTTACCAAAAAAAATATTGACATCCCAAATGAACATTAATAAAACAAAAAACCTAGAGTATTTATATTCACATCCCATGACCAGCCCTATACCTGGACAAGTATGAAAAATTGGACTTGAGACCCACCCCACGACCCATTTGATATGCCCAAACCCGCCTCAGACAGGATGGGTTCATTGTGGATCTAAGTAAAACCCGAATCTATTGACATCCCTAACATATACCTTTGATTTCTTTAATTTTGAAAAAATATACCTTTGATATGAACTACAATAAATATAACATGTCAGGACCCTTTAGGCCGGAAGTCTTGACCCGAGTCGGATCCCCGATTCGTCAACGTTTACCCGTATTGTCACATACCCTCCCTCTTTCAATACGCACACTTCGCAGAATTACAGAATTCAATTAATCTCTCCGTGCGGTAAACTCGGTCTCTCCATGTGCTAATGCATGGGTGTGTATGAATATACTTGAATATAGGAGCAAATATTTGTTTATTTTTGTATCCTTTTTTGAAATATACTCGAATGAATTGTCAGGGTTTTGTGACCAGGACTGTGCTATCAGAATCGAAATTTGGATTTTATTGAATTTGGGAATCGAGCTTCAATCGTTTTACTGTATAGTTTGCTCTGCCTTAGTGGATTTAGAATGCAGCGTCTTAAAAAAAAGTTGTGTTTTTCTGGGTTTTGATACTGGTATGTATGTGTTCTTTTTGGTCATTAATGTTTGATTGTTTTGTCTCTCTTTCAGCTTTTTTTCTTTTGTGGCTGTTTTTTAACTCCATGATTATCATGATTTTTTGCTCCTATGCAGTACAAAAACTTAAAAGAAAAGAACAACAAATCCTAATTCATCAATCATCATTATCTATCATTCACAGCTCACAGAAAAAATATATTAGACATAGGTTTCATGATTTTTTTTCGAGCTCCTATCGAAATTCTTTCATCAGAAACAATAAATTTCCTTGCGGCTGTACTCAAAGAAAGGTTAATTAATGTTTTCCGCAGTTCAATATTTTCTTGGTAACATGAGTTCCCGTAAGAAGACACCTTTTCAGAAGCACAGAGAAGACGAAGAGGCGAAGAAGAAGGTATCTCTATTGATCAGTAGCCCTTAATGATTGAAAGGAATTTAAGAAAGTTCTTCATAACGTTCCTTATATATTTCATTGTTAATTTAATTTCTTGATTTTTTTTTTCAGAGGGCAGAAGATGAGACAGCACGATTATACCAAGAGTTTGTAGAATCATTTCAAGCAGATGATACTCCGGGGTCGAAGGTTTTTGTCAGAGGTGGAACCATCAATCCTAATGACAAACATAAGAATGATTCAGAAGGTTAGTTGCCATTGATCAATATCATATCTATCATTAAACGTTATATCCTGGAAATAAGTTAATAATTATAATTAGTTTGTTAATTATCGCACAATCTGGATAAATGAATGATTTATTCTTTTTCACGTGGATGCATAAATAAAAACCTCGGCCTTTTCTATTCATTCGCGGATGGCAGGTGGAAATTCCAAAGATGAGGGTTCTGGTTTAAAGAAAGGGAGTAGGTAATTAAATGCTTTTGATCAACTATGCTGCAATGCTCTTATGATTAGGATTTATGATACAAGAATGATATGGTGATAATATCCGCAGATGCACACTGTGTTGATTGGGCTTGCATGTTTAGAAATTCGAATGATTAGTATCGCTGACCTCTTTCTAATAATTTTTTTTTAATATTAACCATGTTTTTTAATTCCTCCGCCATGGCAAGTGAACCACTTTTAAACTTATGGATATTTTTATAATTTTGTTTGTGAAAGAAGTTGCACTTATAGCTGAAGTGCGCTGCTTCTGTACGTGATGCCGTATTCACCGACAAACCTACTTTTTTGTATTCCCATTTCCTTGTAACATTAATATTGTCAATATAGTTGCATTGTAATTCTAATTGATTCAGCTTCTTTTTCAGATTAGTCTTGCTACTTAGCTTGATTTGGTGCTTCATTCACAGTGGATGATTGCACGTGGACCATTTAGTTCGAATTTTACTTTCTCCTCAAGAACAATGCTGCTTGTACTCAAATTTTAATTTCCCACATTGATGTTCTCTTACATCATTCATTAGTTCGTCAAATGTGAAATTGGCACTTGATAGTTAGTCAAAGACATAATTACTTTCCCCCTTGCTAATTCACCGTTTTGGCTTCACCAAGAAGAGATTGGGATTTCATGCTTTAAGTTATAAGCTTGGGATAACTAGCTCAAATGGATAAATATTTATCTGGTATATTTTTGCTGATGCACAAACTACTGAGCGCTAGATATACAAGATTTTGTTTTCATAGAATATCAAGCTATCCATGCCATTGAGTCCATCTAGAAATTTAAATACTGTTCATGGGCTGTGATTGACAGCCTTATACCTCCCACGGGTTCTAGCAGTATTTCATCTCCTTTTAATTCAACTCTCAACTCTTAAGTAAGTGCTTTGTGCTAAACCTACAATATCGTTGAGTATAACCAAATATGTTATTAGAATCATTAGATCCTTGTCTACAGGTATTTGATGATCTTTGAGAAGATCCACGCACCGATAGTCAGAAACCTGGATAGGTCTCGTGTGATTTAATTCCTTAAGAGTCTTGCTTGATTTATTTTTGGTTCATTATTTTTTAAGAAGTTATCTTTATTCCACACGTCTTTAAAAGTTGGGATGAAGTCTTAGGATGGGGATTTGAGAGATGAGGAAGTGAATGAACTGAGTTATTTGTTAGGATCTTTAGAGAGTGTCAACTTGGTTGAGGGGTTGAAGATACCAGGGTTTGGGACGGGGATTCTTCAGGAGTTTTCTCAGTCAAATCATTTTATGAGTCTTTCTTTCCGATTAGGGATTTTCCTTTATTTCCATTCTTTAATGTCATTTGGAAAAATTCAATCTCATCCAGAGGTTCAAGTATTCTCGTGGACTGCAGTGCTGGGTAAACTGCCCACTTTTGAGATTATGTAAAAGAAATGACCTTCGTGTGCTTTGTGTCCTAATTGATGTGTTTTGTGCCAGAAAGAGGTGGAGAATCAGAATCATAAACTTATTCAGTGTTCTTTCACGAGCATTCTTTGTTTTAAAGCTTTGGAGGAGATGAGTTTGGTCTGGGTAATTCCAAGATCATTGCCCGAGCTTTTTGAGGCAGATCTTGGACGCGATTTGGGTAAGAGGGGTAGAACTTTTTGGACAGTAATAGTACATTGTATTTGCTCGTCTGTATAGTTAGCGAAATAGACAGATTTTTGATGGTTTAGAAGATTCGACTAAAGATGTTTGGGAAAAAAATTAAGATTCGGGCATCTAGTTGGATAGGAAAGCAACTTCTCGATTTCAGATTTAGTGAGAAGTTGTCGTATATTTATGTTTGAGTTGACAATTATTTTTCTTGTCTTTTTTCCTGCTGTGCGCTTCTCTTTTCGGTCTCTTGTAATTTGTGTTTCTATTTAATGAATATATTATATTTTCCTAAATATATATATATATATATATATATTATTTTGATTTATTCATTATTCTTATATAATATTATAGCATTTTAGTGGATAAGTTGATATTTAATTGATTTAATTAATAAAATGCATATGAGTTCTTAGTTGATTAAATATATATACATATTTTATTTGCGAATCACTTTATAACATATAAAATTATTAATTTATCGATTAATTAGTATGATTTTTCATTAATATAATTTATATTGTTCTAAAGCTAATAATTTATTGAGGTTAAAATGCAGTAGTCAAATTTACTATCGAGGACATTGAATGGTACTCTGTAGGTGCAGTTGTGCATGATTGTCAAAATTCTTACAGGAATTTTATATTGCTAATGAACTTATCTTGTTGAGAGGACAAAAGCAGCCGAAGCTTGGGTGGATTTTCTCATGTGGAATCTTACTTCAAATGATCGGTGTGCTGGAATTATGAATTTGAGAAATAGAATTGTTAATGCTTAATAGTTTTACTAAATTTTTTTAAGATATAGGAATGATTATCTTAGTTGTATGTGACTCCTCAAGAGGAAGCTGGATCTAGATTGATATATGATGCAACTTGCTAGAAATACTGATTATTTAGGATCTTCCCGCTCCATATGTGGGGGTAATAGTGTGTCATATTCTTGAAATCCCAATCATCTATCTATAACTGGAAATTGTGGCGGAATTTGGAGAGTGGAGTGCGGAAGAGCATGCATTTAGATTATGGGTTATGATGAACTTAGCTTTATCCTGTCTTCAGTTCATTTGTTTATGTTCCATGTCATTGTAATTAGCATTCCAACTTTAGGATTAGGTATCTATCTATCTATGTGTAAATTTTACCCACAATAGGCCTTCTTTTCTACTACTGTATTACTAGCTACGTTTATGTTGTACATAGGTGAATTCTATCGTGTCACTAGATTTTCCTTCATTTTCTAACCTCTTTTAGGTCACAATAGAAGAATTTTGACCAACTTCAGGGCCAACTGATCTTTACACACCTGGCACGAGTCATTCTTGCCCAAAGCTAGATGATTTAACCTTTTATTCTCGCCCAAGTTTTCGATTGGATTTTATTTCACACTTATCTTGGCTTCTCTAGGACTAAATGAAAGTTTTAGAGGAAAATGACTGTGTTAGACCACTTTCAACTTATAAGATGCTAATGTCTCGAGGAAAATCGTGTTGCACTTTTGTTATTAATTTTTTAAAATAATAGATATGTACAGACACATTTGATAGAAGTCTAGTACCACTTTCCTGATATCATCAAGTCATTTGCATATTCGTTGATATGGTCAATCTTATTGTTTTTCCTTTTTACCTGTGGATTTCTTGTCCGTTTTTTGTAACTTATAGTTTTTATTATTTAATGTAATATCATTTCCTAAATAAAAAAGTCATTTGCATAATGCATGAAAAAATTCTTTTATTTTCGTCGTATGGTTTACGTAGACCACATTCCACGGGATATTAGAAGTGGCAAGAATTTTGCCAAAAAAAAGTGGCAAGATTTTGAACTTCCTGCTAATTAAGCGGTGAATTAGAATTGAAAATTTTTGTGAGAGGCGAAAGGGTATGAAACATACATCAGTGATATTTGAAGTGGAAATCTTGGAAAAGGTGGCTGGGCTAGTTTCTGATTGACTCTTCTTTTATCCTTCTGACAATCGCTTTTGTAAACTTTTAATTTTTATTAATTTTCCCTTAAAACTGTTGCCTTCTATAGCTTTCTGAGGACATTCTTATTAGTGGGATATGTATTAGATCATTTTTGAACTTCATGCAGGTATGTTCCATCATTCATCCCACCTCCTATGGCATCAAAGGGTAAAGAATATGAAAAGAAGGTCAGTACCAAGCTGCTATTTCACTTGTTCACCACTGCCTTCTTGTTAATGTTTCATGTGTTTGTGACAATCTACAGAAGGAGGAGAAGCCAAAGGAAAAGGAAAAAGGGAAGTCACGGAACATCGATCATTTTATGGAGGAGTTGAAGCATGAACAGGAGATGAGGGAGAGACGAAATCAAGATCGTGAACATTGGCGTGATTCACGCCATGGTGACAATTCTGCAGTATGTACTTCTGAAGTTTTCTATTTCAAATGGAAGATGAAGGCTGGTGGCGCATTTTATTTTATTTTTTCCTTGTTTTCTCCATTTGCTTCAGAATTTATTTCTCTCGACATGATTTGGTTCTTTCTTCGTGTTTTACTTACGAAGTGCAGTTTTCCATCTGCAATATGAGACTTGGTAGTTAGTGTGTGTTGTCCTAATATAACTCATGAGATTTGCTTTTTATTTTTGACTCGAAGTATTTATTTGTAATGATGCTACTCTCTCAGCTATCTAGTAGGTTTGATGAGCTGCCTAATGAATTTGATCCAACTGGAAGACCTGGATCTTTTGATGATGGAGATCCATTAACTACAAATCTTTATGTGGGAAACTTATCACCTCTGGTCAGCTTTTAATCCCCTGCATTCTCTATGCATGAATATTTCACTTCCTGCCTTTTTTACTCTTCAATATCTATTTGCCTAAGGATTTTTGTTCTGTGTGTTTTGTTCAATGTTAGGTCGATGAAAATTTTCTTTTGCGGACTTTTGGAAGATTTGGACCTATTGCTAGTGTAAAAATAATGTGGCCAAGGACAGAAGAGGAACGAAGAAGGGAAAGAAATTGTGGCTTTGTGGCTTTCATGAATAGAACTGATGGTCAAGCTGCGAAGGATGAAATGCAAGGTTGGTTTATGGATCTTCTTGTGTATTTCAAATAATGTGGTGTGTAAGGATAATAATAATTTAATTTTGATGAGTTTGGAAGATTTTCCTTTATTTTTTCACTGAAACTAAAATAACCGAAAGAAATTTTTATGATACAGGAGTGGTGGTCTACGATTACGAGTTAAAAATGGGGTGGGGTAAATCTGTTTCTCTTCCTTCACAAGCACTCCCTGCTCCACCCCCTGGACAAATGGCCATCAGGAGTAAAGGGGTGAGTCATATCATTTCTCATATCTGATAAGTTTGATAGTTCTGTAAATGTGAGCAGACAGTTGTTTTCCTTCTCATATGAGTGTGTTGCTTGATATCAGTCATACAACAAATAAACAATTACGGTGTAAAATTTATGTGCCTTGCTTTTTGCTCTACATCACGTTTCTCAGAAAGTTAACTCTTCCATGTTATCAGGGTGCCACTGTCATCTTGTCTGGCCCTTCTGGCCCTCCAGTTACTTCCGTTCCAATCCAGAACTCTGAGTTGGTAAGCACTTTTATACTTATTGCGTTCTTGATATATCTTGACAAGTAAATTTAATTTGTGAATGTCGTGAACTGGGGCAAAACTCCAGTATTTGGAGAGAAAATTACTGATTTGCATTTCAAAAATATTTCCATCCAGTATAAATTTCTATACCCCCAGGATTCTTTCTGTGAATAAAAGTGAATTATTTTATTAAGATATTTTGTTTTGTCCTGTGAAAAAACTGGGCTTAACTCCTAGATATGATGACTAATATCACTCTCTATCATTATTTGCCCGGTAAGATGAGAGATATGGCTTTGCTGCTGATGCCTATATTCCTCATTTCATTGCCAATTACCTGCTATGCGACAATCAAGTCATCCCTAAAACTAGAAAACAGCTGTTTCTGGTTATGAAAATAGCTTTCATATCATATTCGATATCCTGCTCACTTGCAATAGCACAATTTAATAGCCATTCTCTCAATCACTCAACCTTTCAGTTCCATGAATCCATTACTGGGAGCAGTTGAAAACAGGCCCTCCACATTCTAAAAAAGTAGCTTTTCTGGAATTCAGTATAACTTCAATGTTTACTATGGTTGCTCATATCTTTTTGATTGAATATGTAGGTTCTTACTCCAAATGTGCCTGATATTAGCGTTGTCCCTCCTGATGATAACCATCTCCAGCATGTTATAGATACAATGGCTCTGTATGTTCTTGATGGGGGTTGTTCCTTCGAACAAGCTATCATGGAACGTGGCCGAGGAAATCCTCTTTTCAGTTTTTTGTTTGAGCTTGGTTCTAAAGAACATACTTACTATGTTTGGAGGCTTTATTCATTTGCTCAGGTAAGTTAGTACAGATCAGGAAATTTATGTAGGGTACCGGCTTCCGTTCAAAGAGAGTTTGAATTGATGGCCCTATTGTCCTGCCAAGCTGCAAGTTTACTGCTTTCGTTTTTATCTGAACTACAACCATGCTTCAGGGGATATGATTATACCGTGTTACTAAAATTTATTACGGGCTAATCATTCTGCTCCAAAAGCTTTTATTACCTGATACTAACTAAAACTCATAAAGGTGTTTAAAAGGTTCTGTTTTGAAAATGAAAGATAAAAATGTGTCGCATTATTTTTTTGTGTGAAGTGGAAAACCTTACCAATTTACATAAATAAATTTGACCAGAGTTCCAGTTAATGCAGATTAAATCACAGATAACAAGTGATCGGTCCATGTTTCGAGTGATACTTTCAGCTTTAATTACAATCTTATTCCACACTCTTGCTGATTAGTAAGGACCTAATGTCCTCCTTTTCGAAGTGTACCTGAACTGATTTCTTTGAAATAACATATTATTTCTTCCCGGCACGCCCCTGTATTAGGTTCCAGAAGGTTATCAACATGGCCTGGTCATTATTTGAATGTTTGCATGGAAAAATCAAGTTACCAATTAAGCTTCATTCAGCCTATTTTATGATTCAAGATAAAGGCTGCTGTTTCTGCAGTGACCTGGCACACATGCGGCTACAAAATAAAAGTACAAAATAGATTTATAGTATGACAATACTTGGGCAGATAATTTCCTATGTTCACTTCCATGTGCATGCCAAATCATTTTTGTCCACAATTCTTAGCAAGTTGGGAAACGTATAACTCTCTTATGATGAAGATCTCCAATTGCAGGGGGATACACTTATGCGATGGCGAACAGAGCCTTTCATCATGATTACTGGCAGTGGAAGGTATACCAAGTTCTGTTTATTTATTTTCTAATTAACTCGGACAAAATTTGTTTCTATGTCACACCTTGAGTTCTGGATCTTGTTATGGGATGATGGATTGGAAAATCCTCAAAATTGGAAGTGTTTCTTTCTTGTTCGATTTCCTCCCCTTTCGATCTATGGTGACAATGGGGTTGGATTGAAACTTGTCGAAGAGAACATATCGATCTTTTGAAAAATACTTGTTGAGAAATTTTTTTATTCCATTCTTTATTCATCTTAACTCCTTGTAAATAGAAAGAGTCTAATGTATACCATCATCTACTGAGGACAAACTCAAATCCTTAGATAATTATTTCTTATTATCCCACATATATAGGTCACATATACTGACAAGAGTGTAACAACTAGAGTCCTAAGAATGAAGTTAACTGGAGTCCTTATGTTTTGATTTCCGTGGTCTTGAATTTGCTATGTGTGAATGTCACGGCACCTTCCAGTGGACCAAGCCCAAAAGATATCACATATCGAAGGTTCACGTACGGGCAGTATCGATCGAAGGCAGCATAGTCTCCTGGAGTTGCAGGACTCCTGAGTTTTATTTTGTAATTATCGTTTGAATAAAGCTGGGTTATCCTATGGGATTTTTATTCAGTTGTTAGGTGGTTTGTTACTAATTCTTAGGCGGGTTGGCGTTTTTATCTCTGTTTATAAAGATTAGATGCACTCTTGTATAAATATTCCTTGGAATGAATTCAATAAACAAACTTCAAATTATTATCAACAATTGTTCCGGAGATCGTGAGGTTCTCTCGTTAACGAGCCTCAACTCGAAATAGGTAAAAGCGGACATAAAACGCATGAACACCCGACGCAAACTGTGAGGATTTCTACGTTCACAGACCCATAACCTGATCCATATTGCGTAATCATGACTGTGAAGCATCGGTAAACAATGTGGTGGCCATGGGCATCCTGGTCCATTTTTCTTCATCTGCATGGTCACATGTGTGGCCCTTTTATTCTATCACTAACATTTGTCCCTTCTTGGGGAATACATGAACCTTGTTCATAGTTTTAACTGATAGAACGCCAAACACCTGATTATCTCTGTATTGACTATTGTCAAATAGAGGGACGCATATACCTTCCCCATTAATAGGGTACAGATTTTCTTGGGTAAGTTACAGCTATTAGGAGATAATTCCTTTTCCTTTCCTTTCTTCTTTTGATTTTCTTTTTTTTAATCTGATGGTAATAAATGATAATTTGTATCGACGTTCTCATGTTTGTATCCATAGATGGATACCACCTCCTTTACCAATTGCAAAAGGCGCGGAGCACGAAAAAGAAGCTGCAAGCACTTATGCTGCTGGGAAAAGCAAAGTATTCTCTTTAGTTTTTATACTTGTGGAGTTTATGTTTTTTTAAGTCGAGTTCTGATTTTGTGACTATTTACTATGGTTTCATGTTATGATTTTTACAGCGTCTGGAGGTGGAAATGACCCTGACAGATGCCCAAAGAGATGAATTTGAGGATATGCTGCGTGGATTAACATTAGAAAGAAGCCAGATAAAAGATGCCATGGGTTTTGCTCTGGATAATGCTGATGCTGCTGGAGAGGTAATTGGATAAGCTGCAATTATTGATAGACTAAATATGTTTGACACAACTTCTAGCAAATCTTTCATGGGTATGGTAGTCTTGGCACATGTTTGTCATCCATGAAACCATTGCTTGAAAAACAGACAACAGATTTTAGATAATATTTTTGCAACAGTTTTTTCTTTAGTAGACTTTCTTGTTATATTACCTGCATTTAGCTCTACCATGCGTGCTCATAATTGGTATCCTCAAGCGCATTAATGCTCATCAGATCCATATTGAACCTCCATATTTAAATCAACTAGATATGAAGATTATTCAACTTAACCTTCAACTTTTTGACATGTTTTTGTTGGATGAAAACTCATGCAATGAAATTTTAATAAAGCCTTGAATTAACATTTAAACTTTAGTCTATTCATGTTCTTCCTAGCCTTTGCACTGAAGTTACTTTTCTTATTTATTTGTATTTTTGCATGCTAGATAGTTGAAGTGTTAACTGAGTCCATGACCCTCAAAGAAACTCCAATTCCAACAAAAGTTGCAAGACTCATGCTCGTTTCGGACATCCTTCACAACAGCAGTGCTCCTGTGAAGAATGCTTCCGCTTATCGTACCAAATTCGAAGCAACTTTACCTGATATCATGGAAAGCTTTAATGACTTATATCGTAGTGTAACTGGACGGATCACAGCTGAGGCTCTCAAGGTAGCCATGCCTCAGAACTAGTTTCCTTACATACATCGTCGATCTCTTTTTTATCTTTTCCTTATTTAGACGCTAAGGTCTCTTTCCTGACAATTTCAGGAACGTGTCCTGAGAGTTCTTCAAGTATGGGCTGACTGGTTTCTTTTTTCGGATACTTTTGTGAATGGATTGCGAGCTACCTTTCTCCGTTCTGGTAACTCAGGTGTGATACCTTTCCATTCTATTTGTGGTGATGCCCCTGAACTTGAGAGAAATTCCGGTTCTGCGGACACAGGTGATGCGGAAAAGATTAATCAGGATACCGCGTTGGCCATTGGTAAAGGAGCTGCCATGAAGGAGCTTTTAAGTTTGCCCCTTACTGAGCTGGAAAGACGATGCCGACATAATGGACTTTCTCAGGTTGGTGGTAGGGAAATGATGGTAGCACGGTTACTTTATCTGGAAGATGCAGAAAAACAGAGAGCTTATGAGATAGATGATGAATTGAGGGCTTCACATAGCCATTCAAATTTGGGGAAAAACCCAAGTGGACAGGAGGGGACAAAAGTTGAAATTGATTCAGGGAAAATGTCCGGATGGATGAGTTATGATGAAAATGGTGAGCGGTCAAAAGGAGAAGAGTCGGTATCATTGCCCACTTCAGATCCTTCTTTGCAGAAGGAACTTATCTTTAGTGAAGTGCAAAATGAACTCGTTTTGCCAGCTTCTAAGTGGGCCAGAGAGGACAATGAAAGTGATGATGAACATAAGAGGAACGCACAAGAATTGGGCTTAACTTACTCATCTTCTGGAAGTGAAAATGCTGGCGATGGTCTTTATAAAAACGCGGAAGTGGATCTTACTTCTGATGCTAGCAATTCAGCATTTCTCAATGTTGGAATGAACGAAGAACAAAGGTACCACTAATCCACTATGCTAGTATGACTCAACAAGGCATACTTCCCTGTTTTCTGATGTTTAAATATCGTGATCTGATTTTTCCATGCTTTGATGAAACTAATCTGTTTTATAGAATCTTGGAAGTATAGTTTCTGTCTCTTTTGTTTCCTTTTGCTGATGATAGAATAATCAAGATTGCTTCTTGGTTCACGAAGAACTATTTGTAAGCATTATACATCTCTAGTTAACTGCAGTATTGAGATTAAAATAGTTATTTTTTTACCTGTACCTTTTGTGGCACCACTTCGGAAATATACTTTATCTTGAGGATGGATGTAGTAAGTCAGCTTCGGTGATGTTAATTGATGTATATCTTCTTGCATCACAAGTTTGATTCTTTAAAAATTCCATCCTCGCCATTTATAAATACAATTCACATGTATTAATTTTGATCGCTTTGATATCCCTTTGCCAACTATAACATGGTGTTTTCTGTCTCACAGACAAAAATTAAGGCGTCTTGAGGTTGCTCTGATGGAATACCGAGAATCTCTTGAAGAAAAGGGATTAAAAAATTCAGAGGAAATTGAGAGAAAAGTTGCCATCCATCGTAGACAGCTACAATCTGAATACGGTTTATCTGATTTGCATGCAGATGCCTCCGGCAGAAGTAAGTTACAAATCTTTGATCCAATATCATCATTATTGCTTTCCATGCATGTGGTTTCACATTGGTCTGATTTGTACTCTGCAAATTATTTCTTTAGTTGTATCATATGTAAATTTATCAAAGTTATGCTGTTAGAAGCAATTCTAAAGTGTGGAGAGAACTACTCAGACAACGATAATCGCACTCAGGGTCATTTAAATAAAAGAAAAAATATGAAGACACGGAATATTGTAGTCTCACTCCGGCTTTATTGATATACCAGATTTTTCCTAGATTTTTCTAAGCTGTCGTTGAAGACTTGATATTTCAATTTACTAGACCTTGTGGGATGTTGAGGGTCATTGCAAATGTTTTTCCGTGAAACATGCACACACCATCAAGTGTTCTTGTTGGGATTGGTCATGGTGAAGGAGTTTATTTCAAATAATTATCGTAGTCGTCTTGCATTTATCTCGAGGTTAGGTTCGTAACTACTTGTGACATAAATTCTCAACTTTGTCACTGCAGAGAGGACCTCTTCAGAGAGGAGGGACAGACAGGATGACTCCTACGAACCTTTAAAAAAGCACCACCGCAGCCGAAAGCAGAAGTGAAAGCCCTCAACGAAAATCATCCATTCGTGATAAAGAGAGGGAGAGCGACATGAAAGAGGACAGAGACAGACGACGTGACAGGGAAAGAGGCCATGATCTGGAGTCTGAACGGGCGAAGGACAGAGCACGTGATCGGGAGAAGAATGGCAGCAAGGAGAGGAATGACCATGAAAGGGACAAGGGACGAGATAGAGACAGGGACAGGAGGAGAGTGAAATGAGGTGGTTGTAAATTGTAATAGATGCTCTTGTGCTGGTGAAATGGTGATAATTAGCATCAATCATATTTTTGGATCGATTTTTTTCTCTGTGTTCTCTTTCGAGAATCGAATCTACGCTATATTAAGTGTCGACGGGGAACCATGGAGTGTGATGGGGGATGGAAGCAGTGGAGAGAGAGCAGCCCAAAAGTGTGTGCTCTATTTTAGGCAACAAAGTTGAAGGTGTGATGTATTTTAAATTGCTCCTCTCTCCGTCCTTGTTGATTATTGGTGCTATGTATGATAATTGATATTATTCATAAGGTTTTTTTGCCTAATTTAAATGATGATTTTGCTCTGGTTGTGTATAAAAAATTTGAATCTTGTTAAGTAAATTGGTTTACTCAGTTAAATCTTTTATTTTTTTCCTAAGAATAATTGAAACCAAACCGAATAAACCGATTGAACTGTCGTTTTTTGATAAATAACAATCCGATTCTTAATTTTACTAAAATGAATTTTTGAATTTAAGCTGTTCGGTCAATTATTTTCTTTTAACCAAATTTTGCTTACCCACAATTACGATTTGTTTATTATTGTTGTAAATATTACTATTAATTTTTTTTTTAGAGCTTCATCATTATTTAACGTCGGTTAATTCGATTTTATTTTGTTAGCTTTCATAAAAATATACCGAACTTCATTTTCATTTTTAATATTCAATCTTTACTAGGTTATTTAATAAAATGTCTGTATTTAAAAATTTCCCCAAAAATTCAATTTTTGGATATAAATCGAAATAATAGATTTCAGTTCAAATCGATTCTTTTTGTTTGGTTTTTGATGGAAATTTTTGTAGGTTTGGGTTTGTTTGAAAGTTTTCGCTTTAATTTTCAGATTTTTTAAAAAAACATTCGAAATTTAATTGAAAAATATAAAATTCAATATTTTATATTGAATTTTATTTCGAAACTCGGCTTTTAAGGTTTAACCGATGTTTTATGAAATAATTGAAAATGAAATCCAATAAACCGATTTAAGGTTTTGTTGAGGAAGATCCTGAAGTAATTATGAATGTGAGACAATATTCACTTAACGTAGGCCAAAGCCTCCGAAACAATCCCCATCAGCAGTTCCACATCTCCTGTGATCAAACAGAAATAGAGACTCTTGAAGAGCACGCGGATACTTTGAGAGAGGCATAATAATTCATCCAAGTAGTGGATATTTTGGTTAAGTTTATATAGCTCCTAGTTCTAGTGAAGTGCATTACCTGTTGGAGTATTGTGGGTTAGAAATTAGTCTTGAACAGAATGATTTTTTCCAGTTTGGTTGCTGTTATACAAGTATATGGGAATCAGGCGAACAGAGAATGGTGGTAGGACGATCTTTCGTTTTTTTACCAATAAGGTGTAGATATACGACTACAACCCTGAAAATGACATGCTAGCATAAGCGGTTATGCTAATCGATAGATGATGGTAGATAGTTGACAATACTCTTTTATCTTAATCTTGGTGCCATCGTGTTCATTTTACAAGATTGGGTTCCCTGAAAATTGTTTGCCTAAACTTTTATTTGAAAATGTATCTGTCGAAGGTGACAGGATATTGCGAAAGATGAGACAATGGCTTGTGGCCGTGTAACCACAGTAGAGTTTGTAGATGGGGTCCAGTTACGAATCGCTGTTTTGTGTAGCACAGAGTAAAACGAAGTCAGGTTTGCTGCAGAAAGTCGTTGAGGGAGGTATGGAAATGTAGTGACAATTCAGCCAGTGAGCACAGAGGTGATTGTATCAATGTGAGGAAGGTCAGCAATATCGTCTTCTGATGGGGTTTTGTAAAATTCATTTATCGAGGACGGAGAGAAATCGTAAATGATATCCCGAACAAATACTCTGACGTACTTAACCGAACGCCCATTTCCAATAGCGGAGACCAAATTGCAGTAGAATTAAAGTACTGGTCTTCTTGCATAAGGCATGACCGAATTAACAGTGGAGCTCAGCCTTCGTTGTTGCAAAAATGTGGATACGTTATACCTTCCGTATGCCCCGAAGTCGACATTGCGTTCTTCGATAAATTCAGGATGAGCATAAAGAGCCCATCTGCTGACAGCCGCCTCAGTATAGAATCTTGTTGAGAAGGAGTGGGCAAGATTGTGGGATGTGTTGCCAACATTATCTGCAACACTTGTGTCAACACCAACAGTAGGGTCTTCAAGTTCAACTTCAGGAGCAGAGACACTCACTGATTCTTTGGCTTCAAGGTTAGGTTCAGTCTCCTCAGGGATAACTGGAGTGCCTTCATCCCTAGTAGATCCCACGGTCTCCCCGCCTTTCGCCTCTTTCAGACTGTTCATAAAGTCTGCCAGAGATTGTTCATCTTCAGAAGAGAAACATACCTCGTTAGGTGGCTCAGAAGATCTATCAGTTGGAGGAGCGGATGAGGATGATGAAGCTGATGTTTTCTTTGTAAGAGTTGACCGCTTCTGATGAACCAACTCGAAATTTTCATCATCTGAGTCATCTCCGGACGAAAAATCTGGATCAAGTGTAAAATAGGTGGCCATTCGGGGTTTCTTTGGCGCATCGAAGTTAGGGCTGTACCTTGCTTGCCGCTTTGATTGCCTTCGAAACACTGGTGGTTGAGTGGGAAAAGCCCTTCGATAAATCTCGTTGTCTATGGGGTTGTCAGCATCCAATGGATTACCAGGCTCTCCAGGGAGAATTTCTTCCAACGGGACTGCTTCTGGGTCAACAGCCACCATCTGCAATGGTTTTTCAGGAGGGTTCTCAGACGATGGTGTTGTTGGAGGTGTTGTTGCCAGAGGAGAAACACCATGACTTGCCGCCATTTCACTTCGTATGTCCTGTGGATCGAATTGATGATTTGCCATTTGTTTTTACAAAGAGGGAGAGTGAGACAGTAAATTGAGAAGGGCAATTTTCACAGTTAAGG
Source organism: Primulina tabacum (assembly GCF_025594145.1). Lineage (NCBI taxonomy): Eukaryota > Viridiplantae > Streptophyta > Magnoliopsida > Lamiales > Gesneriaceae > Primulina > Primulina tabacum. The sequence goes on from NC_134564.1 coordinate 1,184,996, forward strand.
GATGAAACAGGGAGCAATGATCAAATTTGATAAATCTGAAAGAAAAGAGCAAAAACGCAATTTGATCAGAATTCAATTAGGTTGGTATAAAAACCCTCACATCAACGGTAACAAATAATTTCAATTTCGGAACGTTGCACAGTAACGGTAAAAATTTCCGACTTAAACGTTTACCATTTTCGAAATTATCTTACTAAATTGCAATTTTACTCCTTATATCCAACGGTAAAGGTCAATTCAAGTCACAGTAACATCAAAGAACAGCCTGAGCAAAACCACTTCGAGTTCACCCCATATCCATAAGACGTCACTTCTTTTCAACATGGTCAATTAAAGTTTCCATCAATCGTCATGAGTCAACACTGATATGTCACTAAATATGATGAGTTCACGAAACAAAAAAAAAAGAACAATATGCATGACTTACATATGCCTATAATATGATGATTTCTCAGAAAATTTCAGGTAGTGTATAACTTTGTGCAGTGTCTGAACTTGGTGTTGGCAACACTTCTGGCAACACCACTGAGTTTCATTCAAACTTCCATAAATTTCCTTTTGATTCAGAAATGGTAGCTCCCACTCTAGAAGAACGGTCTTCAAAGGACTCTTCTAGGTAGCTTTTTCCATTATTATTTTTACTTAGAAGTGGTAGCTCCCACACTAGAAGAACGGTCTTCAATGGACTCCTCTAGGTAGCTTTTTCCATTTTCTTCTAACAATTTTTTTTTCTTCTTTTCTGTTTTTCTCCTTATGCTCACATTTTCCAAGTCACTTTTTCACATTTGACAAGATCACGATTTACATGAACATCCTCAACTACTCAATGCCTTGGAGTGAGCATAATTTACTCCTCATCATTCGATTGGAAGTATGATCACTCAGAGAGTTCCTTTCGGAAATTTGCCTTCAGTGTTCAGTCATTGCACAAATAAATAGGATGATAATGAATATGCAGTATGCCTAATATCCTAGTAATAGTCATGCACAAATGGATGTTGTCTCTGGTGTTGGCAACACCATGGACAACACTGAACAAATGTTTTTTAAAGTACACACATGCTGAGAGATTTCCGAAGATTGGAAAATCTCTCAAAATCCAAAGGTTTCGTGAAAATATCGGCCAGCTGGTTTTCAGTCCTGACAAACTCCAATCGTATAATACCTTTTTCAACCAAGTCTCGAATAAAATGATGTCTTATATCTATGTGTTTAGTTCGAGAGTGTTGAACTGGGTTCTTAGAAATGTATTGGCACTAGAGTTGTCACAATACACAATCATTATGTCACTATGAAATCCATAATCATTGATCATTTGATTCATTCACATAAGTTGAGAGCAACAATTGGCAGCTGCCACATATTCAGATTCAACTGTGGACAGGGAGACACAGTTTTGTTTCTTGCTAGCCCATGATACAAGATTATTTCCTAAATAAAAACACCCTCCCGAGGTGCTTTTCCTATCATCTAAATCACCTGCTCAATCAGAGTCAGAGAAACCTACCAAGTTTATGTTTGTGTCATGAGTATACCACAAACCAAATTTTAGTGTACCTGCAATGTATCTTAGTATACGTTTCACAACTTTAAGGTGCGAAATTTTTGGATCTGCTTGGTACCTAGCACATAAGCACACACTGAACATAATATCGGGTCTAGTAGCAGTCAAGTACAGAAGACTCCCAATTATGCTACGATACATGGTGTTATCAACACCCTCGGCAACACCATCCTTAGATAACTTGTCATTCGACCCCATGAGTGTTCTCACATGTTTTAAGCTGTCAGTAGAGAACTTTTTGATCAGATTTTTTGCATACTTGGACTGACACAAGAATATACCATCATGCAATTGCTTAACTTGTAATCCAAGAAAGAAATTTAGTTCTCCTACCATGCTCATTTCGAATTGAGACGCCATGCAATCCACAAACTTACTCACAAGTATTTGGGATGAGGCACCGAAAACAATGTCATCAACATATACTTGACAAATCAAAATATCATTATTTAGTTGTTGAATGAAAAGGGTTTTGTCAACCTCACCTCGTTTGAACCCCAAGTCTATCAGATAGTCAGCTAACCTGTCGTACCAAGCCCGTGGAGCCTGTTTCAGTCCATACAAGGCCTTTTTCAGTTTGTAGACATGGTCCATGTAGTGAGAATCTTCAAATCCCTTAGGTTGACAGACATAGGCTTCTTCATTTAAAATGCCATTCAAGAAAGCACTTTTCACATCCATTTGATACAATTTAATACGCATATGACATGCAACAACAAGTAACAATCGGACAGACTCCATTCGTGCCACAGGTGCGAAGGTTTCATCAAAATCCACCCCTTCAACCTGTGTATACCCTTGATCTACCAATCGTGCCTTATTTCGAATAATGTTACCGGATTCATCTGTTTTATTTTTGAATATCCATTTTGATCCAATAACATTGACGTTCGAAGGTCTGGGAACTAAGTCCCACACATCATTGCGGACAAATTGTTCTAGTTCTTCATGCATGACATTAACCCAAAATTCATCCTTTAGAGCCTCATTCACATTTTTAGGTTCAATTGAAGACACAAAGCATGAGTGGCTTACCTGGGCGAATGTGGAGTTCATACACACTAATCCGATCATTTTCCGGTAGTCAACCTTCTCCTTTTTCTTTGTTTGCACATCCTCATATATTTCACCAATAATTTGAGACGATGGGTGATTCTTCTGAATTTTGATGGGAATATCTCTTCCTTCATTGTGTATCACTTCATCGTCGTCGTTTTCATTTTCCATGACTTCAGTTCTGGTTAGTGGCGGTGTTGTACACGGTGTTGCTTCATTGGTCTCAACACTAATCTCAACACCAATGCTGGTTGATGGCTCACTTGAATCCAACAGTCCCTCAGTATCATCCTCTTTAGATTTTCCTGTTAGTCCTGCAAGATCATCAAAAACGACATTAATAGATTCAATGGTAGTTCTTGTTCTTAAGTTAAACACACGATAAGACCGACTATTCATTGAATATCCGAGAAATAGGCACTTATCGCTTTTGGAATCGAATTTTGCGAGATGTTCTCGATCATTTAGGACGTGGCAAATACATCTGAAAATATGAAAGTATTTGAGGTTTGGTTTCCTCCCCATGATTATTTCATAGGAGGTCATAGTGGATCCACTTCTTAGAAACACACAGTTAAAAATGTGACAAGCTGTGTTCAAGGCTTCAGCCCAAAACCTTTTAGACACATTCTTCGAGCTCAGCATGACTCGTGCCATTTCTTGAAGAGTTCGATTCTTCCTTTCGGCTATACCATTTTGTTGAGGAGTTTTAGGAGCAGAAAATTCATGAGAGATTCCTTTCTTTTCACATAGGGAAGTAAAGAGAGAATTTTCAAATTCTTTCCCATGATCAGTTCGTATTCTAACAACTCTCTCATCATGCAAGTTGGTTATTCTTGCATGCAGTTTCTTGAAGACATCAAATGTATCCGATTTTTCTCTTATAAAACTTATCCAAGTGAAACGAGAAAAATCATCAACACAAACGAGTGAGTATTTCTTACCTCCCAAGCTTTCAACATCCATTGGACCCATTAGATCCATGTGTAGAAGTTCAAGACACCGTGTTGTCCCAAAGTGTTGCAACACCGGGTGTGCAACACGGGTTTGTTTACCTTTTTGACATGATCCACAAATATATGCATTATCTGAACACAAATTAGGCATACCTCTCACAGCTTCATACTTACAGAGATTTTTCAAGGTCTTGAAGCTCACATGACCCAGTTTTTGATGCCATAGATCCAGATTGCTTACCTTGGCACTTCGACAATCATTACTATCTCCCACAAGATAGCAATTATTAGCAGACCGTGTTTCTGTCATAACACAAACATTTGCATCATTAAAAACTTTACAATTATTCTTGTTGAACCTAACATGTAAGTCATCGTCACAAAGTTGACTTATGCTTATTAAGTTCGAGTTAAGTCCTTCAACATGTAGGACATTGTGAAGCATGGGAAGCCCATCAACATTCAGGGTTCCTTTGCCTACAATTCTCCCTTTGGCACCACCTCCATAAGTTATACGTCCACTCTTTAGTTCAGAATAATCAATGAGGTGTTCTTTAGAACCTGTCATGTGACGGGAACACCCACTGTCAAAGTACCATGCTCCTGGTATGTTAGTTTTCAGCGATGTATAAATGACATTGCATTGTATAACAGTTTTTGGTACCCATATTTTCTTAGTGGAAGAACTTTTGGATGTGGAGTTGGACATGGTGTTGGACAACACCTTATGCAACACCTGATTTGAATGCCACATGAGATAGTCAGTTATGAGTTTGTAGCAGAAAGGTTTGATGTGCCCAGTATTATGACAATAGTGACAGATGAAATGATGATTTCGCTGCTTGGGATTTGAGATTGATACATGCTTCTTGTCTTGAGCCATCTTTGCTGAGGAGTGACTTTTTGGCGGTGAGGAACCTGAACTGGATGTTTTCAGCGTCTGTTCAGAGACCAGCTTTGAGCTTTGTACAGTTTTCATGGGTGGATTTTCTGTTTTAGTGACAGCATCGACTCCTGCACCCTTCACAAATACTGTGGTCCTTGAACTGGAGTTAGACGACTCACCATGTTCATATATACTTGCAACATAACCAAGGCCAGATCTGCTGTCCTTTCCCATAGTCAGTACTGTGTCAAGTTTTGATGAGCTTGTATTGAATTTGGCAAGAGTTTTTGATGCTTTCTCAAAATCATCTTTGACTTTACACAGTTCAAGATCCTTCCTACTCAGCAAAACTTCTAGACGAGACAAGTTGCTCTTCAACTCAGTGTTTTCTTTTGACAGTAATGAGTTTGCCTTATTTCTTTTGAGCCAGTCATCATAAAGTTCTTCATACATCCTTTGGACAATTTCCATAGTAAGCTCTTCTTGGTCAGATTCCTGAATTTTGTCAGCTTCTGAAATTTTCAGAGAGTTAGCATTGAGACACAGTGATTCTGACACAGTGTTGCGCCCTGGTGTTGCAACACCAGTGGCAACACCAAAGGGATTGACCTGCAGTTTGTAGGTTTTATCCTGGACGACAGATAAAGAGGTGCAATCATCTCCTTTCTTGGTTTCAAAATCATCATCAGGGTCCTCATCACTCAGTGTAGCTGCCATATTTTTGTTTTTGCGAAGCCGATTTGCACACTCATTTGCGTAATGACCAAATCCAGAGCATTCTCTACATTGGACTAAATCAAGTTTCTTTGTTTCTGTTCGAGCTGATGAATCATTTCTCGATCTGAAATTCCCTTGTGTTGATGCAGTCATTTTATTTCTTTCATAAGGAACAAACTGTGGTCTTGATGTTGATACAATCTTCTTCTTATCTCTCATTCTTTTTAGGTAGTCACCAAATTTTTTTGTGATTAAGGAGATTGATTCCTCGTCAAGATCAGAGTCCTTTGCCTCCTGAATTAGACTATTCACATAATCATCAGTAGTTTGTAAGGCAACAACCTTCCCAGTATTTCTTTTCTGTAGGTCTAGATTCATCTCAATTGTTCTGAGAGAGCTAATTAGGTCTTCCAGATTGAGTGTAGAGGTGTCCTTGGATTCGTCAATATCACAGATTTTGATATTAAAACGCTCAGGAAGAGATCTCAGGACTTTGCTAACCAGTCTTTCGTTTGACATAGGATCACCGAGACTAAAGGCCTCATTTTCTATCTCACGCAATCTCCGATCATATTCCACAATAGTCTCGTTTTCCTCCATCCTTAAGCTTTCCAATTTAGAGGTCAACATCCTGAGTTTGGTTCTGTGAACACTCTCAGATCCTTCGCAGTGCTTTTGAAGAATATCCCAAGCTTCTTTGGCAGAAATGCAGTTGGTGATGAGACTGAACATGTTGACATCTACAGAGGTGAATATAGCATTTAGCGCCTTTGAGTTGAAGTTCGAGGTTTGAACTTCATCATTGGACCAGGAACTCTCTGGTTTGCTTCGACTATTTCCATCATCATCAACTATCCTTGGTGGAGACCAACCCTCTAAGACTCGTTGCCATGCCCTTTCTTCGATAGATTTGATGTACATCCTCATCTTGACTTTCCAGAGACCATAGTTCGAACCATCCAAGACTGGTGGTCTAAAAGTTGTGTTAGTCGCTAGTGGATCCATTTAGCTATCAGTGTATTTCCTGTAAAACAGCAATAAATCAGAATCAGTCACTTAGTATATCAAGTGAAGGCTCTGATACCACTTGTAAGAATTATTGCGCATAGATTAACAGGAAATAAATATTAAAAACTGGTATATTAGAATTGGGTGTTGTGCTCGGTGTTGTCAACACGACACACAACACAGCAGCGGAAATTTATTATTTAACATGGACGTAACTTCAACAAATGAATACTTGAATTTCAATTATGCACAAGTACAAATACTTGTGCGATGCCTCATGGCAAAAAAATTCACTAAAAAAATTATGTAAATCGTTTACACCAAAACAATCCTAGTGAGAAAACAAAATCAATTTCCTTGACACTCCAAGGAATTAAAAACTCATCAAAATAAACCACATAAAAACTAGATGCATAAACCAAACACGTATTGCTTAAAACCAAATGAATTCACTCTTCGATCAACACTCTGCTGTCAGTGTTGTTCTTGAGTGTTGGTAACACCAATTTGCAACACGGTCACTTGACTGACGAACCCCCGTGCTTTGTATGCAAGTCTTCACGAGCAAAACTCCTGCGGCCGTCCATGTCCTCGCATATTGATAATAGACCCTTGTATATATAGTCTCTTCTTTGACCTAGATCTTCATGGATCCTTCACACTTATAAACAAGGAAACTAGATACCATACCTTATATCTTATAGATAATTTTTCAACTAAATTGAATCATTCCTAATGATAGGATATAATAAATCTTGGAAAAACAAATCTATTAAATTTGTCTAGAAGTGCAAAATCAAAATAATATCTAAAATGAATTCGGAATACAATATTCATTTCAATATATTTTCTGCATCATACATGTTTTCACTCATTACTCTCTGGTATTTTTGAGTTGTAGGAATTTGTGAGCAAGAACAAATACCTCGCGGATATGATCAATCATCTTCGTGACCTCGTTGCTGATTTGTCGACTTGGCAAAGTCCTTGTTCAGTATGACTTTAAATTTGATGTTTTTAACTTTCTTGTAGGGGTTTGAGGACTTGCACCTGGCATGAAACACCAAGTAAAATAAATTTCTTTGTTGACGATAATGTCATTTACACTTGGGACTTTGGGAAGTCTTGGTCACTTGATACTACCAAACCTACGAGAAGTCTCAACTGTAAGGTTCGGTCAAATATTGTGCTACTAAATATCATTATGTTTCATGCAATCACACAGTTATTATATTTTCAAAATAGCTTCCAAACTATACCTTAAAAGTAGAAGATATGTGGTGATACCCGCATAAGGATCCGAGTCATTGATGACCCGGGTACCATCAAGAACCCGCCCGGTCTCTCACTCAACCACCCGGGTACTTCATTTCTTTCCGGGCAAACATCATAACCCGGGCTCTCATACAAGTACTCAGGTAACCGACTACCTGGGCCACCTCGAGAATTGCATATGATTGATACAGACAGTCTAATCTGTCAGAACAACTTGGGTTTGGAGTGTCTTAGAAGCCATCAGAAGCTATAGTATGGACAACCGACTTACCATACTTAGTAGGTGGCACGAGGATCGAGGTAACTACCCATTTTCTACTATAAATAGCAGGTATTAATCTCATTTAATGATTCTGAAATCTTTGAACTCTCAAGCATTATACATATTTTCTCTCAAATATTGCTTGTGTTCATCTTCAACCTGCTGACTTTAGCATCGGAGTGGCCACGCCAGACACCCCTCCGACGCTCATTCACGAGTTCTTTTCATTGTTGGCAGGTGCTATCACAGCCATTACCGTTACTCACATTCCCAAACATTATAAATTGTTGATTTGATCCGTTGGAGCTCCTTACCCAGCTCACCCATTTCAGCGCGACTGACATCAATATGTAAACATCAGTGCTAAGCAATATCGGTCCACTCATAACTACATGTGAAGTCAAAGAAAACTTGGAAACAATGATAATTTTGTGATGTACACTACACCGACTCTATTATGCATCACACTACATCTAACAAGAACTGTTGCACCAAAGGTAAACAAAATCATTTATCCTGCTTCAGAAAGCCATACTCCACCAGCGACGAGTAGAGATAACTGGACATGGAGAGGCATACCTCTGCCAGAAAACTCAATGAAGGGTCGTGTTATCAATCAAACACGAGCCAGAGGCAGAGGTGAAACCCGATCTGAGGTATGAGTTGGAAGGAGACCCGACGTATTAAGCTGTCAAACAATAAAGAACATCGAACACAAGTTCTTTAGAATGAACAAGCCAAACATCTGATTGAGAACCAATGTAGTGAAACAAAGCGACTCGGAACAGGCCTACATATCATCCATTATGGTTTTATAATATCAACACTTAAATTATTACCGATCATTATGTGTTATAAATATATATATATATATACATATATATATTCGCAATATTCATAAGTTACGTATGATGTAATTTTTTGATTCCACATTGGGTAAAATGAGGCACGATGAAATATATTATACAATATCTATATTTTTTTTTGACGGTTAACATTTGTAATTTATAGCAAAGTCAAGATGTCCTTAATTACAAGATGAATCAACCATAAGGGAAAATCTCCAATCTCCCATACAAATTGAGAGTTGGAAGAAATAACAAAAGCAACTATCGAATGGGCAACCACATTTGCCGATCGACGAACATGAAAAAGTGAAGTGCTATTCCGAGAATTCAATAGAAGTTTGATATCTGTAACAATGGAACCTGAATAGCTGAGGTTCTCTTCCGGCCTTGTGACTGCTTGCACGGCAAGGAGAGAATCTGAGGCAACTTGATGAATCTGTAAGTTATGCAGTTGAGCCTGTTTTAAACCCCCGTGAATAGCAAGAAGCTCGGAGCATATAACCGACTGGGGCATGTCAATCTTCGGTCCAAAAACTACTACTGGTTGTCCCTCGTGATTCCTCACTACTCCTCCAATTACGCAGTAGATTCCTCTATGTTTATATTGAGCAAATAAATAAATGAAGCAAATGTAAATTTATACAAGCACATGTATTTAATGATCTTGTTTTCTTTTTGTTTTGGAATATATTGATAATATACTCGAAAAAAATAAAGATGATGCCAATAATTTGTTTGAATATAATTTAAACATGTAAAATTAAAATAAATTTTTTAAATAATTTTATAACTTTTGTTAATTGATCAAAGAAAGAAGTATAAAATCATTTTTCGTTCGCTTGAAAGTCTCGTTAAAGGATATTCCATAACATATATTAATATCGTGGGCCGCCGAGTACCACTTACCTGGCAAATTCGCGGTGGTGCGGCGGCTGCAATGGCGGATGAAGGGGAATAGAGGGCCGTGGAACAGCAGCTTGAGTTCCAATTGAATGAGCAGAAGGCATCACTCGACGTCGTTGCCGATGCCCTTTCCTCCGTCCCTTCCAATACCGAACTTCTCTCGGTACCCACCTCCCTTTTAACCGTTACTGCGTTTGTTTATATGACATATATATGCTCACCGCTATCCCTGGATATGATAAAATTTGAATGTCAAAATTGATGCAGCTTCATCATTAACTTTTAGCAGAGGAATGAATTGATGTTCTATTTGGGTTTGATTTTGTGATGGCAAATTTATTTAATTTCACACAGCTTGCATGTTGATGCTTGCTTCCACTTTTTTGTGAAAATTAATGTGCCAATTGCTCCTCTCCCTTCCTGTTAGCCGTTGATTTAGAATTATTTCTCGATTTTAGTGTTTGCGCTATTGAGGATTGATGTTTGTTTTCTATGTTATGGAACCATTGGTTTGCGAGATTTTGTCTTTCCTTTATTTGTTTATCTGTGCATTGTGAAACTGAAATGAACCTTCGGAACTGATTGATTCTCAGTAAATAAAGAACAGATATAGATGGGGTAAGAACTGAACATACAGTTGATATAATGTAAACTAGTTACAATCTTTGAGAAACCAAACCCAAGTGATGGATATGCATTAATGAAGCATATACCTCAGCATCATCAATAGGCTGTCTGAAGCATTGTTATTAGTTCGACTTCTCCTCTGCTTGAACTTTTTTACAACCCCCAGAAATGCCTTTATTGATGTCAGGATGAAGCACCTGGAAGATTTAATTTGGATTGTAAGTGAAGAAGTTCTCAACTCAGAATTTATATTTCTTACAAAAATCTTTTGCACAACAACTAACATGAGCACATCATTATTGAAAAGACAGCTAGATTTACCCTTAGGTTCACTTAGATTGAGGGATCCACATGAAACAACATCCACAACTTCTCCACACGAAGGTTTAATTCCCACTACAAAAAATTTAGGTGTTAGAAACCGTCGCCTTTAAAAAATTGTGACGGTTTTAATAAAACCGTCGGTAAGCAAAACCGACACTTATAAATCCGTCGCCGATCAGTTGTAAAACCGTAGCTAATAGCGACGATTTTGCAAATTATCTATAAATATGGGCATATTCGGTCCATTTTTCTCCGTACCGCTTCTCTTCTGTTATAAATTTTTCTCTCTTAGGCGATTTTAGTTTCGAGTTGGGGTAAGTTTTTTAGCTTCAGTTCTTGGTAAATTTCTTATTATTGGTTAAGATCATGAATTTTGTTAGCTTGTAGTGCATGTCGTTTTTCAGCTGATTTTTTTGCGCGTGCACAGTGCGACGGGTGTCTTCTACGGTCAGATTGTAAGTTTGTTGTAGATTTATACATAGTTTAATTTGTTTTTATTGCATGTTATTTAGAAATTAAATAATATATATTACATGTTTGTTATTAAAATATTATATAATTTAAATGTTCAATTAATTGTCATCATTAAAATTGTTAAATCTGCCTACTTATGTTGTTGAATGAGAACTAAAGAGTTCATATATTAATTTTTTTAATTAATGAGTAAATGATAGCGATTAAGTAAAATACATCTTATTTATTCTTTTGTAGGATAAAATGGATAACGATAGAAATTGGATATATCGTCGGTTGGAGAATGGATTTCTAACGAATGAATATCGTGTTGGTGTAGAGTCGTTTGTAACATTTGCACTTAGTCATCCTGAGTGTTTATTAAATAGAAATATACGTTGTCCTTACAATCGAAAAAAATGTCAGAACAAAATACATTTAGATGAAGATACCGTTAAGGTACATCTCAGTCGTTATGGATTTGTATCGAATTACTACAATTGGTTTTTTCATGGAGAGGTACATCTCGGTCGTTCTGGATTTGGGTGTTAGGTTGCTTGTGAGTTTTGTAAGTAAGCTCAGGACTGGACATGAGCTTCGCCGGTAAGCTAATTGGTGGTGGTGTGGCTGTAAAACAAAACAAGAATGAAAACTGAATGATCCTCTAACTTACTGTAACATGTCATTATTCCTTCTACTCCCCACATATTCAGTGCCCGCCCACACCAGTGGCAATTATTGGATCCCCTTTTGTGGTTTTTGTCATCATCTTGATTCTCTATCATGCAGGAAATGAAAGCTCCTCGACGCCTTGGGGTGTGGAAGATGGGTGTAGTTAATTACTTGGAGGCACTTAAGCTGCAAGATGAACTCACATCCAATAGAAAAATACTCAAGGTTACGGATATTCTTCTGTCCCTACAACATCCTCCTACATACACTCTCGGCAAAAGGCGAACTGATCACAACATATTGGTTTCCGAGTCTGAACTGAAAGCCATGGGTGCAGACCTTCACTATACACAACGTGGAGGTGATGTCACATTCCACGGTCCTCACCAGGCCATTTTATATCCAATTATCTCATTGAGAGAAATCGGCTTAGGGGCAAAACAGTACGTGGAAAAGCTCGAAACAACAATGATTCAGTTAGCATCTTTACACGGTGTTGAAGCTCGTGCTGGACAAAAAGGTGAAACGGGAGTGTGGGTTGGAGGGAGAAAGATTGGGGCGATCGGAGTACGTATATCTTCTGGGATTACATCTCATGGGTTGGCATTCAACATCAATCCTGACATGAACTACTTCAAGCACATTGTGCCATGTGGGCTTGAAGATAAAGAAGTCACTTCTTTGCAAAACGAAGTAAAACAGGTACTTCCTCCCGATGACGTAATTCATGAGCAGTTGATTTCTTGTTTTGTAAGCACATTTGGATACACTGATATTATTTGGAAAGATGGTTCGTCTGTAGTTTCATTTGATCAAGAAAGTTGAATATTCAAATTATCATAGATCTTTACACTCTGTTCTAGACTTCTTGTATTTGGTTATTTTATGTATACAGCTCACATTCCTTTCTTTACACATTCAATTTGAATATGCAATTTGCTCATACTTAAATGGAATCATTCAGGCACATATGCATTATATCTTATCTAGCTCGAACTTTGTGCCTAAATATTTAAAAGCCTTGTTTGATTCTTTTGAACTGAAGGGATTAAATAGATTACTGATACCAAATGGAGTTCACTCAATTAAGTGAGCGAGATTAGACATTGACATAGGTGTTCTCCGTTGCAAATTGCGATGAAAGGAGATAATTAACTTTTAATTAGTCTTCAATCAATCTATTCAAGTCGAGGCTCATCTAGCAGAGGACGCGCTTTACTAGGGTCATCACATTTTGATGACCCATACGCAGCTGGATCCTCACATCATCGACGTTCGGGTAAAGTCCTGAGTACATCCCACCATCACAAGACATGGTCACGACGATGGTGATGACGATAGCGACGATAATGAAACTCAGTTTCCTTAGTTTTTTATTTTATCTACGCCTGTATTTATTGAAACATATGAACGATTTGTTTTTTCAGATTTATGACATTATTTAATTTTGTTGTTCGCTTATTTTATCGCAATGTTTAATCGTTTAATAGATTATTTACAAATTTGAATTTCATTAATTTAGATAAGTTGACGAGATTATTTAAAAATATCAAATATGTACAAATAATTATAAAACTAAATTCTTTTTTATTAAATTATATACAATGTTTTTTTTTTTTAAAAAAATGGTGACGGTTTATAATTAGCGACGGATTTTGAAAAACCGTCACAACACGAAAGCGACGGTGACTTTTTGGACGGTTTTAAGTTCAGCGACGGAAAAAATCGTCGCTGATTAGAATTTTTTTGTAGTGTCCTCCTACCAAAATATTTTTATTTAAACAAAGTTAAGATAAACAAGAATTTTCTGACATTTTTTGCATTACACAGGAAGAAAAAGAGCAACAATTTCTCATACATGGAAGGGAATAATACTTAAGGACATATCAGCTCTGGCCACAAATTTCATCTTCTAATTATCTCTTTTTCTGTTCCATAAGGACAAGAAAGATAGCTCAAGCAAGCATGCCTAGCTAGGTAACCGCGACTATTTAAAGAAAGAAGGAAATCATTATATGAAATATTGTCAAGGAGCACTGCGTTTATTGTTATTATTTTTATCTAAGTAATATTTAGTTTTTAAAAAAACTTTTTGATATAATTTAATTTATTTATTTTGTGTTTTTTTTAAAAGTGATAATTTGTTTACTTGATGTTGGTTTTGAGTATGTTTAGTTAATAAAATTTATGACGTTATCTTGTGCATTTTGTGTTTCAATGTTTTACTATTATTTGTATTTTTTTTATGAATACGATTATATGTTTTTCCTCAAGAGTGATGAGTGTTTATTTGGGGATTCTTAAAAAATACATTAGTAAAAACTATAATGCTTCTTATTTAATAGATATTATAGATATAGATTTATAATAAATTATTATGATTATGATTTTATTTGTTAGCTAACTAGCATATGCATTTCGTACATATAATTATTATATATTTTTGAAAATGTATTTTAAAGTTGAACTCTAAAATTCAAATATTTTTTAAGAATGAAGAAATCAATTAAAATTGAATTCGTGACATTGACTATAATATCAATTTAAGATAAGTATTTGTGACGTTATAATTTTAAGATAAATATTTGTTATTTTATCAAATGTTGTTACTTGTAGTAAACGATACTAACACATATCTTTTATACCTGATTGATTGAGTCGCGGTTGAGTATCGCTGTAGTAATGTTGACTTATAAGTAGGAAAATTAATCGAGTTGATTTAGGCTCTAACTGATTTCAAAAATGTTCCAAATCAACTAAAGTCACAGGGACATGTAAAAACAATAAAAGACCACCGAACTGAATGGGACAAGTTGTACAATGAACGAGAAAAACTTTCAAAATTCCATTCGTTTGCCTAATTTATGCGAGAATGCAAAACCAGCTTAATAGACAGAAGGTCCTCCATGTGACAGTCAATATAAACAAGTTACATATACAATGTGTACGAGCTGAGTCAAGCTTGTTAAGTAATCAAGCCATATTTGAATTCAAAGCACACCATTTTGGAATTCAACCACATAATTAACACATGTGTTGATTAGTCAAAAATAATGAGGTAAGCCAGTGCGGTTTTATTTTTTGTTTTTTCCCTAAACTTCACCTATAAATACCCATCCATTCTTCATTTCAAAAACACAACAAAACACAAAATCCTCTCATCTACAATCATAAGTGTAGAAGTGAGAAAAAGGATTTAGTGTGAGATTTCTTAAGGAGTGTTTATCCTTGGAAGGAATAGGATTAGTGGAGAGAAAGTGAGTGTTAAAATCAGAGTGTTCTGAGTGAAATACTTTGTATTCTCAATTCTCTTGTCTTCTTTGTTATTAATAAAGAAGTGATCTCTTTGAGAGGTTTAAAGTGGACGTAGCCCAATCTTGGCGTGAACCACTATAAATATTGGTGTCCATCTTATTCATTGTTGATATCACTTATGATGTTCCGCTGCGATGTTACCTCGTTTATTTCTCTGATATCCCAACAACTGGTATCAGAGCTAGATTCTCAAATACTATAGGAAGTCCTCGTATGCTCTGTGGTTGCAGCTTAGTCTGAACTTCCAGATCAGAAAAGGCTTTCTAGACAGTATTAGGGAAAGTGGTTCTTTTGTGTTCAGGCTTTGACGATTATTCGTTGGTAACATTCACAAAAGATGGAGGTACGCACAAGCAAGATGATTAGCCTTAATGGCTCTAATTATCAACTTTGGAAAAGTAAGATGAAAGATCTTCTATTCGTCACCAAGATGCACCTACCGGTGTTCAGCGAGTCTAAACCAGATGATAAATCAGATGCTGAATGGAACTTCGAGCACGAGCAAGTCTGCGGGTACATCCGACAATTTGTCGATGACAACGTCTATAATCACATCTCTAACGAGACACATGCTCGTATGCTTTGGACAAAGTTGGAGACACTATATGCCTCCAAAAGTGGCAACAACAAATTGTTCTATTTGAGCAAGCTTGTCCAGGTTCGATACAAAGAAGGAACTCTGGTCGCAGATCATCTGAACGAGATTCAAGGATTCGTGGAGCATTTATCAAGTATGAGCATAAAACTTGATGACGAGGTGATAGCTCTGATTGTGCTAGCTTCATTGCCAGAGTCTTGGGAGACTCTGAAGGTATCACTCACGAACACAGCACCGGGAGGAGCCGTGAGTATGGATTTCATCAAGAGTGGCATCTTGAATGAAGAGATGAGGCGGAGATCTCAAGGATCCTCTACCTCACAGTCAGATGTTTTGGCTGCCGAGTCAAGGGGGAGAAGCAAGATCAAGAAAAACACAAATCAGAAGCCAAGAAGAAGCAAGTCCTCAGGGAGATATGCCAACATCAAATGTTATCGCTGTGGAGAAAACGGACATATTAAAAAATATTGTTCGGCAACCGAAAAACAAACATGAAACCGACGATGAGCAAACAAACGCCATTGATGAATTCAATGTTGTTCACGAGCTAGAGCAGGAGTCCGTAAATTTGGCAACTCAAGTAACTAGTTGGGTGATCGATAGTGTAGCAACAGTCCACGTCACATCTCGAAAAGAATGCTTTACATCCTACACACAAGGAGACTTTGGTGTGGTGAGAATGGGGAATAACGACTTATCCAGAGTCGTGGGAAAAGGAGATGTGAGCTTGACTACCGTGGATGGCTCTACATTGATCCTGAAAGACGTCAGGCATGTGCCAGATATACGCCTGAGTCTGATATCAGTCGAAAGACTCGATGAAGAAGGTTTCTGTACAACCTTCCGAAATGGGGTATATAAGATTTCAAGAGGATCACTTGTGGTGGCAAAAGGATTAAAAATGTCAAAGCTATATATAGTTCAGGAAAATCATTCTGAAGGAGTGAACTACGCAGGGGAAGAAAACTCAACAGAGTTGTGGCACCGACGTCTTGGTCACATAAGTGAAAAGAATCTTACACGCCTTGTGAGCAAGCAAGTTCTGCCCGGTATAAAGCAGGTTCATATGAAACAATGCACAAATTGCTTAACCGGAAAGCAAAACAGGATATCATTCAAAAGTTCACCTCCTAGCAGAGCCGATAAAATACTAGATCTGGTGCACTCAGATCTATGTGGTCCGATGCCATTATCGCTCGGAGGAGCGAGGTACTGGGTAACTTTTATCGATGATCATTCTCAGAAAATTTGGGTGTGGACACTCAAAACCTAGGATCAAGTTGCAGAAACATTCAACAATTTTCTAAACTTGGTTGAACGACAAACATCCATTAAACTCAAATGTATTCGAACGGATAATGGAGGAGAATACATTGGAACCTTTGATGAGATATGCAAAAAGAACGGAATCAAACATCAAACAACACCACCAAAGACACCACAACTCAACTGGATTAGCTGAGAGGATGAATAGAACTTAGGCAGAAAGAGTCAGAAGCATGCTCTCACATGCAAAGCTGACTAAGGAATTTTGGGTTGAGGCCATGGTTGCTGCTGCATATATATTGAATCGCTCACCTTGTGTTCCTCTCAATTATGATGTCCCGGAGCAGGTGTGGCAAGGAAAAGAAGTTTCCTATAATCATTTGCGGGTATTTGGCTGTGTTGCTTATGTTCATATACCAAAGGATGAAAGACAAAAGTTGGATGTCAAAACAAGAAAGTGCATATTTATAGGCTATGGCGAGGATCAACTTGGTTACAAGTTTTACAATACAGATCTCAAAAAGCCTATAAGAAGTCGTGATGCCATATTTCAGGAGAATGAATTCTTGGAGACTGCGGAAAAGGAGAATTCTGGATCTGAACAAGATCTGGAATGGTGGCCTTCAACGGTAAATCCACAACCGGTTGAAGATGAAGAATTGCAGAACGATCATGAAGATGAAGATGAGATCCGTGTTCACAGTGAACCACCAGCAGAAAGTTCTCGTGGTACAATGACCACACGTTCTGGAAGAGAAGTGCGACCCTCAACCAGATATTCCTCAAATGAATATATCCTGCTAACTGATGGGGGAGAACCAGAGAGCCTCGAGGAAGCTATTACCAGTGAACACAAGGATAAGTGGATGAAGGCTATGCAAGAAGAAATGCAATCATTGCATGATAATGAGATATTTGAGTTGGTGAAATTGCCGAAAGGCAAGAAAGCTTTGAAGAATAAGTGGGTGTTCAGATTGAAGCACGAAGAACACAGTAGTCAACCAAGATTCAAAGCTAGGATTGTCGTCAAAGGTTTCGGACAGAAACACGGGGTCGACTTTGACGAAATATTTTCACCTGTGGTGAAGATGACATCCATCCGGATTGTAGCTTGATCTGGAGGTGGAACAAATGGATGTCAAGACCGCATTCCTTCATGGGGATTTGGAGGAAGAAATCTACATGGAGCAACCAGAGGGGTTTGAAGAGAAGGGGAAAGAGGACCTCATGTGCAGATTAAAGAAGAGTTTGTACGGTCTCAAGCAAGCACCAAGACAGTGGTACAAGAAGTTTGAATCGATGATAACTCAACAGGGATTCAAGAAAACCACTGCAGACCATTGTGTGTTTGTCAAAGATACCTCTGTTGATGATTTGATGGTGCTTCTACTCTATGTAGATGATATGTTGATTGTTGGAAAAGATGTTTCTGAAATCAAAGGCCTAAAGAAGCAACTAAGCAAGACTTTTTCTATGAAAGACTTAGGGGCCAGCAAAAAGAATTATTGGCATGGAAATCCATCGAGACATGTATGCCAAGAAGACCTGGTTGTCGCAGGAGAAGTATATTGAGAAGGTACTTCAGAGGTTCAACATGGACCGGGCCAAAGCGGTTGGATGTCCTCTTGCCAACCACTTCAAGTTGAACTCAAAGCAGAGTCCTATTACAGAGGATGAGGAAGAAGAAATGAAAAGTGTTCCATATGCTTCAGCTGTTGGAAGTCTGATGTATGCCATGGTATGTACTCGGCCGGATTTAGCTCATTCAGTAGGTGTAGTGAGTAGATTCCTTTCAAAATCGGGAAAGGAACATTGGGCTGCAGTAAAATGGATATTCAGATATCTACGTGGAACCTCTAAATATAGATTGAGTTTTGGAGGATCCAGACTTGAGCTTGTAGGCTACACAGATGCAGATATGGCAGGAGATGTTGACTCCCGAAAATCTACATCAGGATACCTGATTACATTTGCAGGGGGAGCTGTGTCATGGCAGTCAAAGTTGCAAAAGTGTGTAGCATTATCAACTACTGAAGCAGAGTTCATTGCAGCAACTGAGGCATGCAAGGAAATGTTATGGACGAAATGGTTTTTGGAGGAATTAAGTTTTGTGCAAGATCAATACAAGTTGTTATGTGACAGTCAGAGTGCAATTCATCTTAGAAAGAATCCTTCAATGCATTCAAGATCAAAGCATATTGATGTTCATTATCATTGGATACGAGATGTATTGGAGAAGAAGTTGTTGAAGCTTGAGAAGATTCACACGGATGAAAATGGATCTGATATGATGACCAAGACGTTGCCGAGATGGAAGTTGGAATACTGTAAAGCTGTTGCAGGTTTGATCGAATTCACAAAATGGGCTTGAGGGGGAGAATTGTTAAGTAATCAAGCCATATTTGAATTCAAAGCACACCATTTTGGAATTCAACAACATAATTAACACATGTGTTGATTAGTAAAAAATAATGAGGTAAGCCATGAGGTTTTATTTTTTGTTTTTTCCCTAAACTTCACCTATAAATACCCATCCATTCTTCATTTCAAAAACACAACAAAACACAAAATCCTCTCATCTACAATCATAAGTGTAGAAGTGAGAAAAAAGATTTAGTGTGAGATTTCTTAAGGAGTGTTTATCCTTGGAAGGAATAGGATTAGTGGAGAGAAAGTGAGTGTTAAAATCAGAGTGTTCTGAGTGAAATACTTTGTATTCTCAATTCTCTTTTCTTCTTTGTTATTAATAAAGAAGTGATCTCCTTGAGAGGTTTAAAGTGGTCGTAGCCCAATCTTGGGGTGAACCACTATAAATATTGGTGTCCATCTTATTAATTGTTGATATCACTTGTGATGTTCCGCTGCGATGTTACCTCGTTTATTTCCCTGATATCCCAACAAAGCTCACGAATACATTGAGCTGAGTCAAGCTCGCGAAGGGCTAAGCTCGAGCTTGACTAGAATAGCAAAGCTCCATGGAAGATATATCATATATTAACATGTACTAAAATGTTGATTTCTTTTCTCTCTTTTCTAGCAACTGCATTTGACGCAGAAGTATGAGCAGCCTCAGAATCAGCCAAAGCTTTTCGAGTTTCGTTCAGCTTCCTCATGGTAGCCTCATCCACCACCATTTCTTTTCTATTTTGGTTCACAATTTCTTCTAGCTTTTCAACTTGCAGCCTCAAATTCTTTATCTCATCATCAAAAGCAACCAGAGCCCGTCTGTCCTCTTTCTTTGCCTCCCCATCTGCCTTCTTCGGTTACTTCTTCGAGCCCTTGCCATTGATAGTTTTTCCATGCATAGCAAGCTGTGTATTAATGAGAGAAAAAATGTCTTTTGATTCCTCCTCTTCTTCAGCAGCCTTAATAGCAGCTGCTAACTTCTTGTACCATTTCCTCTTACCACCTCTACTACATTTCTTTCCTTGAGTCTCATCGTGTTCTTCTTTTTGAAGAGACTTGAGAGTACAATCAAGGGACTGCTTTCAGTGCAGAAATAGTGGTCAGCATTATGGTAACCCATATTTGCCATCAGCTTCGAAGCAATGCCACGAGTGTGATTCTCCCACTCAGAAATTTAACAGCAGCCATGCACCAAGTATTTTAGAGATAGTGATCTACTTTAAGAAATATCATATGAGTATATGCTAACTGAATCTGGGGCGTATAATACTATAATACATCAATTACAACAAAACAGAGATGCAGTATCTGTGTAGTGTAGAACCGTCTTGAAGATTTATGTTTTTTTTATTTTGTTATGCTGAGCGACATACCATGTGATAAGCGGCAATTACTACCAATTCGACACCCTTGCTGCAGAAAGAACTTGCACATCTGCACTTACGTGGTCTAGTGTTATTGTGAGAATCCGTCAGAGCCAGCCCATCCCATTCTAAAAAAAAAAAAAATCTTAAAAAGAATGATTAAATATGTCACACAATGAGAAATTTTATGATCCTAGACCTCTAGATAGCAGTTTCAAGGTTAGTCACTAGTAACCAAAAGGATAACATGATCTCTTTCAAAACTACAGATCTCTCATGCGTTCTTCGGCTCAACCCATTATTTCAACGTTTCTATCTTGGACGGGTCAACTTCAATGCCACTACTAGAGCTAACATGTCTCAAAAATGCCACATTCTCTAACCAAATTCGCATTTGCTGAATTTTGCAAACAGTTTCGAATTCTGCAACACTTGCAATGCAGTACACAAATGGTGGCTATGCTTCTTCTGGTTCTTCGAATAAATGAGGATGTCATCTATGAATATGATGACAAACTGATCCAAATAAGGCTGAAACACGCGATTCATGAGATTCATGAAGATCGCTGGAGCATTTGTCAATCCAAATGGCATCACTAGGAACTCGTAATACCCATAGCAAGTTCTAAAGGCTGTCTTGTGCACATCTGCGTCTTTCACCCTCAGCTGATGATACCCGGAGCGAAGATCTATCTTGAAAAATACAGAAGCTCCTTGCAATTGATCGAATAAGTCATCGATCCTAGGCAAAGGGTAGTTATTCTTCACGTAACTCTATTCAGCTCCCGGTAGTCGATGCAAAGCCTCATACTTCCATCCTTCTTCTTCACGAAGAGTACTGGTGTGCCCCAAGGTGAACAACTAGGGCGTATTAATCCTTTATCCAGTAGCTCCTGTATTTGCTATTGAGCTCCTTCATCTCTTCAGACGCTAACCGATAGGGTGCCTTGGAGAATGTCACGGTACCCGGCATAAGGTCAATAGAAAACTCCACCTCGTGCTCAGGTGGGATACCCGCAATGTCGTCAGGAAAGACGTCCGAAAAATCTCTAACAACTGAGACGTCTGCTATTGTCTGAGTGGTAGTAATAGGGGTTGAAATAATGCTCGCTAAGAACGCCTGGCACCCCTTAAGCATAAGCTTCCTCGCCTGAAGACATGATATCATCTGAGGTGTGCTGTTGCGTCCACTTGGCTCAAATACGAACTCCTCCTTACCCAATGCTCTGACCTTTACTGATTTTTGTTGGAAATCGATTGACACCCCATTCTTCGACAACCAGTCCATTCCTAGAATGATATCAAACTCGGGCATCGGCAATACAATAAGGTCAACGTAGACTATGTGGCCTTGCAGCTCGAGACTCAAGTCTCTGACCACACTAGAAGTAAACAGTTCCCCCCAGATGGAACTGTCAGGGAATAACTCACACCTAGCCTAGTGGGCTTGACTCCCAAATAGCTCACAAAGTCATCTGATATAAAAGAATGAGTAGCCCCGGAATCTAACAGAGCATTTTGTGGCTACTCCCGCTATATAGATCCTCACTGAGATAATATTAACATACTCTCAACCCAACAATTCTCAACAAGGACTAAACTTATTCTCATGCACATGCTTAATCCACTATCCTAAAGTTCTCAAGTAATTTTTGAAAATAGCCTACTAATATACCCCCAAAATCCTTAGGGTCCATCTTATGGAAACACTCATATACTGCCTCTGGCCTCGTACTTCTGTCCACCTCGGCATTGTTCCTGGCAAACTGCGCAAAGAACTGGGTCATGCCCGCAAGCATATGAGTCTGAAGGTCTGGTGGTGGAAATGGAGGGGAAGCTCTCCGCTCATCACGAACCTCACGGCCCTCACAGTCAATAACACGTTTAGGAGGCATATTGTTCCATAATTTAACCCAACATGTCACCAACATGCATAACCAAACTACTAATATAAAATGCTAAAACGGTTCAAAACTTAAACATGCAATTAAATAAACTCGTGCTTAACACTTAATCCATTTAAAACCTTAAAAACTTACAGACTTGAGGCGTGACTTCTTGAGCTTCTCACATCCAGCAGTAGGCACAACCCTATATCAGGAAACATTGCGCTCTGATACCAACTGTGACGAACCGTCTCTTAAAATACTACTACTTTAATATTTGCGAAAAAATTTAAAGTTTTCTTATTAAATAATTATTTATCAAAATAGCTCTTAGTTTAAAATTAAGAATCGCCACGCATTCAAAATTAATAATAAATTGCCAACATTTAATTAATCCCAAAAATCCAAAAACTATAATTTAATTTAAAAATAGTCTAATCAAAAATCATAAATTTAATTTACTTGTCACCAAAACTAATAAATAAAAAGTCAGAGTAAATAGTTTAAAAACGTGCGTAGTAATATAACTTAAACTACAAGTTCCTCGGGTTTGCACTGTCACTGGCCCGAGCCTGCTCACTGGTCACCGTCTCCCGTCTCCTCAACTACATAATCTGCATCGATCAAGTCTAGTGAGTCTAATGACTCAGCATGTATAAACCGTAAATAACGAATAATACGTAATAAAAATCCATGCAATTCAAACTTAGCTTGAACATAAAATATTATAAGCATAAATATGTATAACGCGACTTTCCTGCACAAACAATTTCATAAAAATCATATCTTCATACTTGTTATGGATAATCGTAAATGTAAATAATTTTGTGTAGAGTTCTGTTCAATGCAAGTGGCACATACACAAATAGTTTGATCAAACTAAATCACAGTACTGGCCGGCAGGGATCACCACAGCCTTTGGGCTGGGTGTCCCGCTCCCTAACATAATATAATCCTCCGAAGAGGTTGGAGAGGTCCCTGGACACTTTCTCGGGCTTCCAAACCCGTGACATAATTTAGCCACAAGACAAATCGCATAGCTCAAAAATAATTATTTTGCACGTGATACATATTTACGAACATCGTGGACTTCGTTGGATCGCCCTGGATATGCTGCCAAACCTCAATATTTAACTAACCAAACATAGCTTCGAAGATGCACTCGGGCACGTACGATTCCCGAATTAAATAACATAGCTTATGACCTACCGAACAACTCGGGACTCGAACCATACTTAGCCAACATCCTAACCTACTATCCAAGAGCCTAAAAACCATGTTCCAACCACTTAAAGACGTGAACAACATCCCATCCAAGAAAAACAGTCCATGCACTATGACCCGAATACGCTTCTCACGACTTCACGCCTAAACCAACGCGAACTGGACCCCAACCAAACCCTAGACCCAACCCTTAGACATCCCATGAGACCCTGGTCCAGTCCCTTTTCAGACCAGACCCGCAGCCAAAGCCTCCAACAAGCCAAAACCATGACAGCTCCTTTATGGGACTCAATCTGTGCAGCTTTCGTGTTTCTGGTTCTAGCGCTTTCTCTAGCCAACCAAGCCATGAACCACCTTAACTAGGCTCATCCTAGGAACCTTAGAGACTACCTAAACCATAGCCAAGAGTCCTGGTCCAGCCCCTGCACAGAAACGAACAACCAACCCAAATAACCCATAAGACTCGAAAAAAAACAGCATGTGTTCTCCCTTTTCCTATGCGCAACCAGACCCTTCTAAAACCTATCCAGCCCATACCAGGCTCCTAACTTGACCCTAAGACACTGTCATAGCCATAGCCACGAGCCCTAACCAGCCCATGCACTGAATCAAACGGCCAAACACCAACAGTCCACTCCTGAGCATGCAAAATCGCACAGTCCTATCCAGCCACGGCTTCTTGCTGTACCAGCGGCTCCTACCTCTTTCCAGTTCACTTAACCACGTCTAAACACATCCCATATCATAGTCACATACAGCAGCAACCTAGGGGAGGGTCCAACCGAAGGCTTCAATCAAGAAACGAACCAATTCATGCATAAAATTTCAGATATTGATCCAAATTGTTTTGCTTTAATTCTTGACACTTACCAAACGAATTTTCATGCATAGTTTGTATCAAAGTACGTAATATAACATGATCGATGCGTAAAGAAAGGATTAAGACATGCGTTTTTTAAACGCTCTAACCGTCGAATATCGTTGTGGGGAAAACGGTGGGCGATCGGAGCGACGTTTCGGTTTTTTTCCTTGCGTAAAAATGACGTGAATCAACTATGCCACGTGTGGGTGTGTGATCGGGGATGATAGGACCAAGAAAAGAGCAAAAATCCTAGGCTCTTTTGCACAGAAAAACTTTCGGCTTTGTGTGTGTTCTTGAGTGTGTAGAATTGTGTGTGCGTGGGTTTTATGTACAAGGTGTGGTAGGATTCTTCTAGTATTTAGGTAGATTAAAACTCTAATCAATAATTTAAACAAGCACTAAAAATCTCACCTTTTAATTTTAAAAAGATTAAGTGCCAAATTCACAAAAATTAAATCCCCAATTCACAAGATTAATATCTCCTATAATTTTTTTTAAAAAATTGTTAAATAAAATACTTAAAATCCTACTCTAACTTAAATACTAATTGAATAAATTAATTATGGCATAAAAATCATTATAAAATATTTTATCCCAAATTTAAGGAATAAATCCTTAATTTTTAAAATTAACATTTTAAATGCTTAAAATTTTATAAATCGCCTAATAAATTAATTAGACTTTAAAATACTATAATTCGTACATCAATTAAAATAATTAATTTTCTTGTCTTAAAATAAAATATAACATTCAATTTTTGCACGTTAATCGTCTCCGGTGTCCGATCCCCTTTCCCCGATCCGACACCGAATATTCGTATGAAAAGCTAAAACTCGCGAAAAAATTTTAAATTGCATAAGCATGAGTACATAAACATTTAAAATAATTTAATGATGTATCATGTACCATATAGATCATTAATTAATTAAATTATATTTTATAATTATATATGGGTTTACGTGTACTAATTTTTGGACACTACATTCCGATTAAAGAATTCATACGCATTCTTGAGACCCACAGTGCCACTGAACCAGCTGTGCAAAAGGAGGATAGCCGCATCTGTCGAGCCCAACACACAAATCAACTCATCCCTAACACTAAAAATCTGCTTGATTAGCGATGATACCTCTCGAGGCCACTCCCATTGCCACACATTACCAAGATTGCTATAAGTGTTATGCACTAATTTGATCCATAGGCTGTTGATAAGTGCAAGAATTGCACTTAATTTATATGAGAATCCATTTGAATTATGTTAGTTTCGGACATAATTACACTTGATATTTGTTGTTTTTGTGTCCGTACAGGAGATAAACCGCTATTGGATGATTGATGACGATTAGGGACAATTTTGGTGTCGAACGGTTGATGGACGAGAGCCATAGCGCTACTGTGTACGGGGGACAGGCGTCATAACGCTATCATGCCGAGCAACAAGTGCCGCGACGCTCATACAATGCCAAGAGATGAGTGCCTAGAGCAGCGTCACGACGCCACACACTCGAGACACGGGCACCTAGGTGCCGAACAACAAGCACCGCGGCGCTAATGGCTACGAGAATCAGACAAATGGGCTTGAACTTACGGCCCGGAAGAAAGTATAACAAGAGGAATAGGGTTCAGAAAGGAAGGACGACCGTTTTGGGGAGAAAAATGCAGCGAGAGACGAGGAGACACACGAGAGAACGAATTGGAGCGCAAATATCAATCACGAAGACGAAGAACGACGAATCTGGGGACATAGACGCCACTTCTGATTTGTTATCTAATTCTTTCGTCTTTAATTTCTTGTGTTGAGATGTCTTCATTTGTTTCTTGCCGAAATACCTCGTCTTCAGTTGGATTCTGATTCAGTTCCATCAGATTCTTCCTGACTCAAGACTTCTTCTTCTTCATATATACTTTCGTCATGAGGCAATATCCTCAAACTGGTATACTTGAATAAGATCTTTGTAATAAACTGCTTCTTCAATATCCGGGGTTGAATCGAAGCATTTTATTGCTCTTTTTTCATTTTCTAGACAGTTGGTCGAAATATGATCTCTTGCTCCACATGTCCAGCAATTACAATCTTAAAAATTTTATTGAGTGTAAGCTCTTCTGAAAGTTTTTTTTGTAGGTGTTCTTCCTGTGCTTCGAGATGTACTCGATGATTGAATGATACCCTACTTCTTGATGGTCCAATTCTTTGTCCAGATTTGTAGGACCTGGCTTTCTGTCTAGACCATATTGTTCTTAGTTTCTAAGAACTTCTTCCACTTCTGGCGTACGGATGAGATCTAAAATTCTTTCTTTTCTGCCTTTGTGGTTTACTTCTAATAATTGTTAGACGATCATTTTCTTTACAACACTGTGAGACCCTGAAATTCCAGCAGTAGCACAGCAGTAGCAGCAGCAGCAGCTAGCAGATTTCAGTAGAAGCTATCAATTCCAGCAGCAACTCATATTTCAGAAGATGGTATTTTCCAGCAGAAAAAATCCAGCAGACAAAATCCAGCAGCAGAAGAGTTCAGTAGCGAGATTCCAGCAAATAGCTACTGGTTCTGCTCAGGACTGGTAACTGAAGCATTTAACATGGAATAAAGGCTGTTAATGACATATTATGGTCATTAATTGGAAGACTAACAGTCAGATTTTGGCCTATAAATAGCACCCTCAATCCCTGAAATTGATGTTACCAAAATCTTGAGTTATCACTTGAAATTAGAGCTAAGAGAGTGCATATTTCGAAGCTGTAAAATCCAGTAGCGAGGCAACCAGATTCCAGAAGACTGCAACCGAAATCCTTCAAGCAAAATACGGTAAGTGGGCTTATATATAAATATCTTGAAATCCGTTTGATAATTCTGTTTTAAAGTTCAGTTTCTGTATGTTTAATTTTTTGATTTTGAAGCACTGAAACTCCCTAGTGAACTAATGGTAGGAATATATATTCTGAACATTTCTGAATTCTGATTCTGGTTCTGGCCTCACCCCATAGAGGAGAGAATATATAGGGGACTGATATCAGTTTAGCCATGAAATTCACTAACGTGCTCAGTGCTTACTAATTCTGATTTCTGTTCTGAAACCTGTGATCTCTGAACTCTGATTACTGTTCTGAAAATAAGAATTTTCTGTAAATTATTGTATTACTGTTTCTGAAAAAAATGGTTTTTTTGAAAACTGGGAGTTATTCCCGCCCCTGCTTACTGAGTGACAATCATATCACTCATCCACCAAACCCATCTCAGATAAGAACGAGGAAGAAAAATTAGAAGAAGAAGAGCAGATCAGGTTCTGGGGCTGGTGAAGAAGATTATTGTTCTCAGTTTATTTTTATGTTAATTCCGATGTATCTGTTAAGACATTGTTATGTCTGGTTTTACATTTCCGCTGTAAAACGTCAGTATTCGAGTTGTAACAGAAAATTAATTTATTCAGTATTATGAATAAAAGACTGGTTTCTGAATTCTGTACTCTGAGGCTTGTTGTTTTTGAATGTAAATTTGAGAGCAACGCCGGTGTCAACCAACCCCGTCCCGGGGCGTGACATTGAAGTGGTATCAGAGCAAACCAGGTTTTGTAATCTGGGGAGGATGAACTAGAAATAATAAGTTCTTATAGACTTCTGAAAATAAGTTCTGAAAGTTACTGAAATAGATTACTGAAAATAAGCTACTGTAATAGACTACTGAAATAAGTAGGAAAAAAAAATTCAGTAGGCCAAAAATCAGTAGACCAAAACCAGTAGCCCGAAATCAGAACCAGTAGATGGAAACCAGTAGATCTGAATGCAGAAGACTGAGCCAGTAGACTCGCAATACAGCAGACTGGTTCTAACAGTGCTGGAAAAGCAGCAGACTGATTGCAGTAGCATCAGAGTTGCAGTAGATAGGGAATTCCAGCAGGCGCATGCAGTAGACCTTGCAAATGGCATGGAAGTTGAGGTGTTTTTCGCACAAACTTCAAACAGCCATAACTTTTGATCCAGGAGGAATTTTTACTATTAAAAATATGCGTTGGGAAGCTTTCGACGAGAAGAACCTAACTTAGAACATTCAATTGTTCTAGCACCGCCGACGAACCCCAAAATCCTTCTTTAAGATAGTGATATCATCATTTCCGTAAAATTTTCCAATTTTTCTAAACTTTGAGGAATTTTCATTTCCGAACGGCTTAGTATTTTTACACCAAACTTGGTACCATTCATGTTCTTGATGTGAGGGATTTTTAGTAAATTTTTCACGGAATTCTGAGACCGAAAAATTTTGAGCTATTTCTTCTATTAAATGTATAGACAGTACTGATTTTGTTCATTCCAGTATTCGTCTATAACTTGACCCATATTTCTGAGATCATTTCTGAACATTCTCTCTCATGTTTTGAATGTAGGATATGGCTGACCAGAGTACCTACATTAAGAGCTTAGAGAGGAAGCTAGAGAAACTAAAAGAGCATAACTACTGCCTAGAGCTGGACAAAGACGAGTTATAGCGTCGAGCAGAACACTTGAGGTGTGATGTGCAACGATATGCTCACTATCTGCATGAAACAGAAGAGAGGAATAGGAAGACTCAAGAAGAGTTTGAGACCTCTCAAGAGACTGTTGCCGAGTTCATCGAGTGACGTGATACCTTGGTTGAGAAGATCCAAGTGCTTAAGGATCAAAATCACCAACTCATTTACCAACATAACCAGTTTAGTGAACAGATTGATGCTCAGATTCAAGAGCTGCATGACACCGTGGAAGTTCTTAGTGACCAGAATGCGGTTCTGCATGGTCATATTGAACATCTGGAAGCAGTAGTAGCCAATCACGAAGAAGAACCCGAGGAGGATCCCGAAGAAGATGAAGAAGTCGTGGAGGATCCTATGGATTTGGGATTAGGAGAAGTGATAGATTAGAACATTAGTAGTGGTTTTCTTTGTAATATCACTTGTTCCAATTGCATTTCTGTTTTCAATTTCGATGTTTCGTTGTAATTTCACTTTCTTGAGGAATCAATAAAAATCTATTTCTATCCATTGGTTTCATATTTAATTTTTGGAGCAATTACTCGATCATTGTGATTCCTTTGTTTAGTCTCTATTCTGTCATCAACCTTAGAACTTTCATAATTGTAGAAAATGGACGGACGACCAGTTAGAAGCAATTGCAATCCTCGCTACGGCAACCGCAACAACAACCGCAATGATGAGGATGCACAACAACAACCACCACAACCACCACCAGCAGTTGGCCTCAGTCAGGCGGATTTGATGGCTATAGCCACGATTGTGGCAACCACACTACAAAGGTTTGTCAATCCTAATGCTAATCAGCCACCGCCACCACCTCCAGCTCAGTATGGGACTAAGCAACACTATGAGGCTCTCCGAAAAGCAAGAGTCCTGAATTTCGACGGAAGCTCCGATTCTGAGGTCGGACAGAATTGGATGAAAGAGGTGGAGAACCATCTTCGACTACTTGAGGTTTCACAAGGGGTCAAGGTAGATGTGATTACACATTTTCTTGTGGATAAAGCAGCCAAATGGTGGGAAGGAGTCTCACTAGCTATGGTAAGGGCGGGACCTATCACTTGGCAAAGGTTCCGAGAGGCATTTCTGAAGCAGTACTTACCGACAGCAGTTCGAGTGCAGAAGCTGTCAGAATTTGAAAGCTTGGTACAAGAACCAAACATGTCAGTGGTGGAGTATTCATCCAAGTTCCACTCATTGGGAACTTACTCCCCAGCAATCATGGGAGACGAGGCCTTGAAGATGCATCGCTTCAAGAAGGGATTGAACAGTTGTATTCAATCTGCCCTTGCCGTTATCGAACCCGATAGTTTTGATGAATTGTTGGGAGCCGCCATCAGAGCTGAGAATGACATCAAGAGGCGTGAAGGCGAGAACAAACTCAAGCGTCCTCAGCCAAGCCAGTACCAACCGGGCCAGCAATTCAAGAGGCCTAGGTTTTCAAGCAACCAATTTACCAGTGCTCCATCCAAAGGAACCACTTCTTCTCAATCAAGCAAAGAAGGAGTCAAGTGCCAAACTTGCGGATTCACACACACTGGTGAATGTCGTAGGAATTCTGGAGCTTGTTTCCGTTGTGGAAAGATGGACCATCGCATTGCTCAATGTCCTCTTCCAGATCCAAAGAATGGTCCAGCAGGAGGAACAACTCCGAACAAGCCTAAGGAAAACAAGACAAATGCTCGAGTTTATGCTCTTACTCAAGAAGAGGCTGACAATTCAAATGATGTCGTAGCAGGTACCATTATAATCAATGATATGCCTGCGTATGTGTTATTTGATTGTGGTTCTACGCATTCATTTATGTCTAAGAGATTTGTCAAGAAGTTAGGAGCTAAGCCTGATAACTTAGAAGAACCATATAGAGTAGCAACTCCTGCAAATCGAATTTTAGAAACTCGCACTCTATATCGGGATATTGGTGTTCTCATAGATAATCAGAGTTTCAAGACAGACTTAATTCAACTAAACATGGTAGAATTCGACGTAATTCTTGGAATGGATTGGTTAGCCAAGAATCATGCTTTAGTAGACTGTCATGGAAAGACGGTAACCATCCAAACTCCACGCCAAGAGAAACTTTTATTTCATGGTAAGACAAAACAACGAAAGACTCTTCTTTCTGCTTCTCAAACTTGGAAAGCCATGAAAAGTGGAGAAGAAGTTTACCTAGCTATGTTAAGCGAGGTAAAGAAAGAAACCACACTTACCCTAGAAGAGATTCCGGTTGTACAAGAATTTTCCGGATGTATTTCCCGAAGATCTCCCTGGCGAACTTCCCGACCGCGAGGTGGAATTTGAGATTAATTTAGTGCCCAATGCTACACCAATCTCAAAAGCACCATACCGAATGGCTCCGGCAGAGTTGAAAAAACTCAAAGAGCAACTTCAAGAATTGTTGGATAAGAAGCAAATCCGACCAAGCGCATCTCCGTGGGGAGCTCCTGTCCTAATTGTAAAGAAGAAGGACGGAAGCATGAGAATGTGTATTGATTACAGAGAGCTGAATAAGATCACAATAAAAAACAAGTATCCGCTTCCAAGGATAGATGACTTGTTTGACCAACTCAAAGGAGCTTCAGTCTTTTCCAAGCTCGACTTAAGGTCAGGCTACCACCAACTGAAGGTCAAGACAGACGATATTCCGAAGACAACCTTCAGAACAAGGTATGGATACTATGAGTTCATGGTGATGCTGTTCGGGTTAACAAATGCTCCGGCAGTATTCATGGATCTCATGAATAGAGTGTTTAAACCATTTCTTGACAAGTTTGTTGTGGTATTCATTGACGACATTCTAGTGTATTCGTCAAGTGAAGAAGACCACAAAGAACATCTTCGTCTCGCCCTTCAGACGCTGAGAGAAAAAGAACTTTACGCCAAGTTTAAGAAATGTGAATTCTGGCTAGAGAGCGTCGCATTCATGGGGCACATAATATCAGCAGCAGGAGTATCTGTGGACCCTAAGAAAGTAGAGGCAATCTCAGATTGGCCTAGACCAAAGAATGTGACAGAAATTCGAAGCTTCTTGGGACTAGCAGGCTATTATCGAAAATTTGTTGAATGATTCTCTTCAATAGCCATACCCCTCACCAAGCTCACACAGAAGAACTCTAAATTTCAATGGAGTGAAGATTGTGAGAAGAGCTTCGAGACTTTGAAGAAAAAGCTTACCTCCACGCCAGTGTTGGTATTGCCAACTGAAGGTAAAGACTTCACCATCTACAGTGATGCATCTAAAGAAGGTTTAGGATGTGTACTCATGCAAGAGGGAAGGGTGATAGCATACGCGTCGAGACAGTTGAAGCCGTATGAACAGAATTACCCAACGCACGACCTCGAGCTAGCTGCAGTGGTATTCGCACTAAAGATTTGGAGACCTTATCTTTATGGAGCCAAGTGTGAGATTTTCACCGATCACAAAAGTCTCAAATATTTGTTTACACAAAAGGAACTAAATATGAGACAAAGACGATGGATCGAACTCATGAAGGATTACGACTTGACAATAAGCTACCATCCAGGCAAAGCCAACAAGGTAGCAGATGCTTTAAGTCGAAAGAATATGAGTAAGGTGATCCTGACATCACTTTCAGCACAACCATGTCTTCGAGAGACAATCAAGATAAGTCAAGATAGAGATTTCGCTTTGGTGAAACTAAAAGAGCAAGTTAAAGAAGGGAAATCACCAGATTTCACGACGGATAACAAAGGAATTTTGTGGATGAAAGGACGATTGTGTGTACCAGACATCGATAACCTTCGACAAGAAGTAATGTCTGAGGCACATAAGTCCAAATTTTCAGTCCATCCTGGCAGTACCAAGATGTACAGAGATTTGAAGAAAAATTTTGGTGGAGTGGAATGAAGAAAGACGTGGCAATTTTTGTTTCCAAGTGTCACGTGTGCCAGCAAGTCAAGACAGAGCACCAAAGACCTGGAGGACTTCTGCAACCTCTAGAAATTCCAGAATGGAAATGAGAGCATATTTCTATGGATTTCGTAGTGGGTTTACCAAAGACGAGACAAGGTCATGACAGAATATGGGTAATCGTAGATAGACTCACAAAATCTGCTCATTTCTTACCTGTCCGCATGAATTATAATTTGGACAAGCTAGCCACCTTGTACATGAACGAGATCGTGCGATTACATGGAGTACCAGCTAGCATACTATTAGACAGAGATCCTAGATTTACATCTCGATTTTGGAAGAGCTTTCAGCAAGCTATGAGGATTAAGGTTACTCTTAGTACGGCATATCACCCTCAGACCGATGGCCAAACAGAGAGGACAATTCAAACTCTAGAAGATATGCTGAAGCATGTGCTCTAGATTTCAGTGGTAATTGGAGCGAACATCTGCCCTTAATTGAGTTCGCGTACAATAATAGTTACCACAGCAGTATTGAAATGGCACCATACGAAGCTCTGTATGGCTGAAAGTGTCGATCGCCACTGTATTGGGATGAGGTAGGGAAAAAAGCCATTGTTGGACCCGAAATGATCCAAGAAACAGTGAATAAAGTTGTTGTGATCAAGGAGAGATTAAAAGCTGCACAAGATCAACAGAAAAGCTGGGCTGACCTTAAAAGAAGACCCATGGAATTCGAAGTTGGAGAGAAGACATATGTGAAAGTGTCACCTATTAAGGGTGTTATCCGATTCAATAAGGCTGGGAAACTGAATCCTAGATACGTCGGACCATTTGAAATCCTCGAGAAAGTGGGAACACTTGCTTATAGATTAGCACTTCCACCCGACATGTCAAGAATTCACAATGTATTCCACGTTTCGCAGCTGAGGAGATATATTTCTGATCCTAGTCATATTCTTGAAGCTGGACCACTGTTGGTTGAGGGAAATTTAAACGAAGAGCTGAAATATGAAGAGATTCCGATTCGAATTGTGGATAACAAAAACTAAGTACTGAGAAGACGAACTATTCCATATGTCAAAGTATAATGGTCCAACCACACCGAAAGAGAAGCTACTTGGGAGTTGGAAGAAAAGATGCGAGCACAATACCCTTATCTCTTTGAAGATCATGTATAGCCAAGTTTCGAGGACGAAACTTTTCATAAGGAGGGAGGGATGTGAGACCCTGAAATTCCAGCAGTAGCACAACATTAGCAGCAGCAGCAGCAGCAGCAGCAGCTAGCAGATTTCAGTAGAAGCTATCAATTCCAGCAGCAACTCATATTTCAGAAGATGATATTTTCCAGCAGACAAAATCCAGCAGCAGAAGAGTTCAGTAGCGAGATTCCAGCAGATAGCTACTGGTTCTGCTCAGGACTGGTAACTGAAGCATTTAACATGGAATAAAGGCTGTTAATGGCAGATTATGGTCATTAATTGGAAGGCTAACAGTCAGATTTTGGCCTATAAATAGCACCCTCAATCCCTGAAATTGATGTTACCAAAACCTTGAGTTATCACTTGAAATTAGAGCTAAGAGAGTGCATATTTCGAAGCTGTAAAATCAAGTAGCGAAGGCAACCAGATTCTAGAAGACTGCAACCGAAATCCTTTAAGCAAAATACGGTAAGTGGGCTTATATATAAATATCTTGAAATATTATTTGATAATTCTGTTTTAAAGTTCAGTTTCTGTATGTTTGATTTTTGATTTTGAAGCACTGAAACTCCCTAGTGAACTAATGGTAGGAATATATATTTTGAACATTTCTGAATTCTGATTCTGATTCTGGTCTCACCCCTTAGAGGAGAGAACATATAGGGGACTGATATCAGTTTAGCCATGAAATTCACTAACGTGCTCAGTGCTTACTAATTCTGATTTCTGTTCTGAAACTTGTAATCTCTGAACTCTGATTACTGTTCTGAAAATAAGAATTTTGTGAACATTATTATATTACTGTTTCTGAAAAAAATGGTTTTTTTGAAAACTGGGAGTTATTTCCGCCCCTGCTTACTGAGTGACAATCATATCACTCACCCACCAAACCCATCTCAGATAAGAACGAGGAAGAAAAATTAGAAGAAGAAGAGCAGATCAGGTTCTATGGCTGGTGAAGAAGATTATTGTTCTCAGTTTATTTTTATGTTAATTCCGCTGTATCTGTTAAAACACTGTTATGTCTGGTTTTACATTTCCGCTGTATAACGTCAGTATTCGAGTTGTAACAGAAAATTAATTTATTCAGTATTATGAATAAAAGACTGATTTCTGAATTCTGTACTCTGAGGCTTGTTGTTTTCGAATGTAAATTTGAGAGCAACGCCGGTGTCAACCAACCCCCGTTCCGAGGCGTGACAAAGGAGTTCTTTTATTGATACCCCTTAAGCATTTGTAATTCTTTTGTAATGCTGTCCTAATGACACCATTCTGTCAATTTTCCTTTGGAAAAGATGCTCTTCTTACCAAAATATCTGGATTGCTAGGGACATATTCCCTTATAAGTATTTCTCTCCATGGACTTGCCATTTTGGCGAAGAAAAGCCGCATTGCTATATTTTCTTTGACACCTGAATTCCATCTATATTTAGTGAATAACATAATGTATTCATCCACTAAACGTATGTCATGTAATTCAAGGCTATATAGAGCTTGAGTATATTTCTTCCTCTTCTCTGTATCTTGACTGTTAAAATCGTCTACCCCTATAAATTATACTTTAAATAGGATAGCTATTTTTTCAGCTATCTCACTAAGAGATTCTCCAGCTAGGACTGGCTCTTTGGTTTCTAATGAAGTCATGTCCCAAGCAATTTTAACTGATCCCATAAGACGCATTTATAAAAGTTTAATAAATCATTCTCTGTTGAAATCAAGTGTTCCTGTTGCGATTCTCATAGCTGATGTCTAGTCATCTATGAGATGTTCTTTGTTTTTGAAATCTAATACATCTAGGTTAAACATGACCCCATAAGGATGTATAGGTTCTAAAACAGTTTTCCCATAGGGTGTTTGGTGCAAGGGAATTTGACTTCTCCTTGTCCTTGTTTCCGCTGGGTGTGAGTCTCCACTAGTATGAAAATCGAGTTGGGATTCTCTCATATTTATATTCTGAGATCACATACTTTCCCTTGGTAGTTCCTGAGAAGATGACCAGGTTATGGAGGGTTGTTCTCCTCCCGTTGTATTCATCTTCATATCTACGACATTGAGGTTCACAAATGATTCTGCAAGGTCTTGGAGATCATCGAGACCAATCCTTTCTAAAGTTGTCATCAGATTTATCAATCCGTTTGATTTATCAAATATAAGGGCAAATAAGGGTATTTTTGTCTTTTTAAATACTTTTTAGGTAGTTGAACCAAAGTTTTTTAGTATAGGTAGTAAATTTAAAATTTAGTTTGGTTTAAGTATCTTTCACAATTTACTTTTTTTTAAGCAAACTTTTAGTTTTCTCGTTAAAAGAATTAATTTGTAATTTAAATATGACGCTAAATTAGCACGGCCTTGTTTGCATGGGATACGTAGCTTAAGGAGAAGAAATGGTCGCAATCATACAAGAAAATGTGGCAAGACCCTACAAGACAAGCACAATTAATGGTGGGAAATATACATATCGCTCCCATTTTTTGTGAGGTTGATTCAAAAAACTATGATATTCTAAATAATAAGCTAAATATTTGTATCAACTAGAAAATCACGTGAAATCGATTTTATTTGAAAGAAAAATAGTTAATCTAATAAATAAAAATGAAAATCATTCATATTAATCACATATATGGCGTTTGCATTTTTCACGTGTTTTATTTTAAATTTTAATCACTTCACTTTTCCTTATATAATATTGTTCTTTTTTTTATTGATTACAAATATTTTCTCATTATACTCAGTCTCAATCATAATTAATTAAATATAAACATGTATAAGAATTTATTTTCGAGTTATAATAAATTTAAAATATTAAATAATACATGAGTGTCATTTATAATACATTGATTTTTTTTAAAAAAAACATAATGCTATTTTTTTAATGAGATAATATACATATATTTTTTTATTGTGGTGCAAGATTACTAAAATTTATAATACATAAAAAAAGTGACCAAAATTTTA
This sequence comes from Primulina tabacum, assembly GCF_025594145.1. Lineage (NCBI taxonomy): Eukaryota > Viridiplantae > Streptophyta > Magnoliopsida > Lamiales > Gesneriaceae > Primulina > Primulina tabacum. The sequence continues at coordinate 1,222,001 of NC_134564.1, forward strand.
CATACACGTGCTAAAACTTGGGATAAACTATGAATAATATTAAATTTTAAGATTAAAATAGAAGTTTTACTTTTCATTTTATATTTTATTTCTATGTAATAAAAAATTATGACAAATTTTAAAAATATTAAAATTTTTGGTTGCAAGTTGTTAGCATATAAAAGTTGGGAAGTCGGGAAGTGTTAATAGTCTCCATTTCTAAAATAAATTATCTAGAAATAGAAAAAACACAAAAAAAAAATTTAAAATATTATTCATTAACTAATTGTTATTTTCATTCCATCGTACTCTACTTTTTACTTTGAATTTTGAACCAAGTAATGTTTCATTCTTATTTTTTTGTACGTAACTTAAAAATTAATTTCTTTAATTGATCACAGTAAAATGTTACTAACAAAATTGTAAATTTATAATAAAATATGATTGTAAAATTTATTGGGAACATAATTTCTTAAACATATTTTTGAAATAGAAACACATTGAATACAAATTAATTTCAATATTTAGTGTGTATGTATGTAAAATGAGGAAAAGAGTTCAAAATAAAATTCATCAGTTTGGTACAAAGAATAAGATATGACGTGGATAAAAGATGTTATTAATAGAATGTTTAAGTTGGATGTGAAACAGTGTTTGATGTGAGGAAACTAATTAATTATTTAATTGATATATAGAGAGTATAATATATAAAATACATTAATAATGTGATTGATGTGAGAGAAATAATAATAATAATAATAATAAAAATATGGAGAGTATAATAAAAAAAAAGACATGGAAGATAATATTATAATTTTATATTAATGATGTAACTGATATGTGAGAAATAATGATTGATTTGATTGATGTGAAATGAATAATTAATTATTTTATTGACAAAGATGAACATATTGATATTTGATAGGATTCACCAATCTCATCTCATTCCAACTACCAAACACAATCTTAGATAATGTTTGGTTCGTAGCATTACACATATAACACGTAGATAATTAATATTTTTAAATAATAAAATAAATAAAAATGATAATTAATACAATGATTGATTAAATTTAAGATAATACGATATTATCGTTTTGTTTTTTTAAAAAATATTAATAAAATATTTATAATATTATTTATTAAGATTAATATTGTAAATTCAATTCAACGATTTGGTTGATTTAATATAAATAATTATTAATTTGATTGATGCAAGATAAATGATTGATAAATAGATAAATAACATAATATTTGATTGGATACAAATATGAATACGATGATAAATTTGAGATATGCATGACATATTATACGATAATAAATTTGAGATATGATTAAATTGTTAAAGATAATTTGGTCCATTGATTCCAAGATGAATTTCTACACTGTTGCACAATTTTTTCGGCAATCACATTTTTTGTTGCTTCCTCCATTAATTCCAAGATGAATTTCCGTTGATTTATTGTATCCTAGTCAGCATTATTTTTTAGTATGTTTCGTAGGCCATTCATTTGTTCTATTTAGGTAGGTTGTTTAAAGTAGTACTGGTATATAGGAATAGTTGGTATTGTTCCTAGGTTTTAGCTCTTTCTGTTTCTAAGCTATCTTTTATATATTCTTTGTAATCTGCATTTGATACTGGTAAGAGAATATTGATATTTGTTCTCAAATTCTTCATGGTATCAGAGCCTCCTCTGACCTAAAATTAATCAATCAAGTTTATTTATCTTCAACCACGTCGCAATGGTGAAATACGGTGGCATGGCAGCTGATAAGACTGACTCTGCATCGTCGACCATCTCCTCATCAGAAGGGACTTCTCTCGTGGTTACTGGTCATAAACTGAATGGCCATAACTTTCTCCAGTGGTCTCAATCGGTGATGATGTTTATCTGCGGCAAAGGAAAAGATGAATACCTCACGGGCTCCATCACACAGCCCAAGTCTGATGATCCGAAATTCAAGGCTTGGAAGACAGAAAATAACATGGTTATGTCTTGGTTAATCAACTCAATGACTAATGAAATTGGAGAGAACTTTCTGATATATGGCACAGCTCAGGAAATTTGGGAAGCTGCTAAGGAGACATACTCAAACAATGAGAATACCTCAGAATTGTTTGAGATTGAAACTATCCTCCATGATCTGCGACAAGACGACCTGAATGTCACTCAGTACTACAACACCCTCAATCGTCACTGGTAACATCTGGATCTATTCGAGGCTAATGAGTGGAAGTGTGCAGAAGATGAAGCCCGATACAAGGACATCATCAGCAAGAAGAGAGTCTTTAAGTTCCTGCTTGGGCTGAATAAGAACCTCGATGAGGTGAGAGGACGTATGCTAGCTATAAAACCATTGCCAACCATTCGAGAAGTTTTCTCTAAGGTGCGACGAGAGGAGAGTAGGAGGAAAGTCATGCTGGGATCAACTACCAGTAGCCTCACAACTGAAATCTCAGCTATGGTATCGCACGGAAGTCAGAACAACTCGATCGATGGCCAATATCGGAAAGCTAGACCGTGGTGTGATCATTGCAAGAGGACGGAACATACCAGAGAATCGTGTTGGAAGATTCATGGGAAACCAGTTGATTGGAAGCCAAGAAGTCGTGCTAACACATCGTCCACAACCGATGACAATAACTCAACAGTCAATATGAGTCCATTTACTAAAGACCAGTTGGAGGCACTACAACTGATGATGATTCAGGTCTCAAACCCGAAGAACACCAGCACTCAAATGGCAACTAGCTCCCTAGCTCAGTCAGGTAACATGTCTAATGCCCTCACATCTAATAAGAAATCGTCCGGGGAATGGATCATTGACTCTGGCGCTTCCGACCACATGACTGGTAATCTCTTACTACTCCAAAAGTATATCCCCTGTCCTCAAGACAGCAAACATTGGGTAACAATTGCAGATGGCTCACGATCATGTGTGGCAGGGACATGCATAGTCACTGTGACAAAGAATTTGTGTTTAAATTCTGTACTATATGTTCCTACCTTGGATTGTAATCTAGTTTCTATTAGTAAATTGTCTCAGGATGCTAATTGTGTTGCCAAATTCTTTCCATCTGTGTGTGAATTTCAGGACTTGGACTCGGGGAAGGTGATTGGGAGTGCTAGGATGGGTTCAGGGCTGTATCTCCTCAACACCACTCCTGAAGAAATAACTCGGCCACAATGCTACAGCTCATCCATAAGTCAGTCAGTTGACGAGCCTTTGAATTTTATTAATAGTGATGATGAAATTATGCGTTTGCATTATCGTCTTGGTCATCCCAATTTCTTGTATTTGAAAAACTTTTCCCTCATTTATTTATCAATAAAAACCAAAGTTTTTTCATTGTGAAATATGTCAATTGGCCAAACACACTCGCACTATCTTTCCCAGTGTCACTTATCAGCCTTCAAAACTATTTTCACTTGTACATAGCGATATTTAGGGACCCTCTCGGGTGAAAAATATAACTGGTACTAGATGGTTTATTTCTTTCATTGATGATCATACAAGACTCACGTGGATATTTCTTATGAAATCAAAATCTGAAACCGGACAAATTTTCAAGCAATTCAATACCATGGTTCAAACTCAATTTGATACAAAAATTCAAGTTGTTAGGACCGACAATGGTAGATAATACTTTGAATTCATTCTGGGAAGTTACCTGCTAGAACAAGGTATTATACACCATAGCTCTTGTGTTATCACACCTCAACAAAATGGGGTTGCGGAACGCAAGAATCGTCACATATTAGAAGTTGCTCGTGCCCTCATGTTTTCCACAAATGTACCAAAATATTTATGGGGGAAAGCCATTCTTACAGCCACGTATCTCATTAACAGAATGCCATCTAGACCTCTCAAATTCAAGACACCATGTCAAACTCTTCAAAATTGGTACCCTTGCACCCGGGTTTTTAGTTCTATTCCTATGAAGATTTTTGGTTGTTCAGTTTTTGTGCATAACCATCACAGTGGTAAACTCGACCCAAAGGCAATCAAGTGTGTGTTTGTCGGGTATTCAAATGTCCAGAAAGGTTATAAATGTTTTTCACCATCAAATAGAAAATTTTACATATCTGCTGATGTAACCTTCTTTGAGCATCAATCATATTTCCCCAAATCTGATATTCAGGGGGAGAATTCAAATGAATATCAGTTCTGGGACACAGAGACTGAACCGACCACCATACCTGATACTCCATCAGAGCCGATTCTATACACTGATGATCAAGGAGAACCTGTCACGACAAGTCCTGCTCAACAAACAACTGAACCCACACCTATGCCTACTTATGAGATCGAACCGACTCCTCAACCAAGTCCTAACACGAGTTCACCAGGTAATATTACTCCTGAGACAATTACCACTAATGATCTAGACTTACCCATTGCTGCCAGGAAACCAGTCAGATCGTGTACCTTACATCCCTGGCACAAGTACATGTCATACTCGGTGTTATCTCCACAGTACCGATGCTTTGTAACTACTCTCGACAAGGTTCAGATTCCCAACTCGGTCTATGAAGCACTGAATACTCCTGAATGGAAAGCTGCAGTAAATGAAGAGATTCAAGCCTTGGTGAAGAATCGAACATGGGAGATATCTGAATTACCAAAAGGGAAAAATGCTGTCGGATGCAGGTGGCTATTTACGATCAAACATAAGGCATATGGAAGTGTTGATCGGTTTAAAGCAAGACTTGTTGCGAGAGGCTTTGCTCAATCATACGGCATCGACTACCAAGAGACATTTGCTCCTGTAGCAAAGTTGAACACAATTCGAGTACTTCTGTCGTTTGCTGCAAATCTGAATTGGCCACTTCATCAACTAGATATTAAAAATGCTTTCCTCAATGGAGATCTAGCGGAAGAGGTATACATGACGGTTCCACCGGGAATGGAATCTCGTGACAACACAAAAAAAGTCCTTCGGTTAAAAAAGGTGCTTTATGGCCTCAAGCAGTCTCCGAGAGCTTGGTTTGATCGTTTTACCAAGTCTGTTGTCAAGCTAGAGTACAAACAATCTCAGGCAGACCACACTATGTTCGTCAAACACTCATCGGATGGTAAAATAGCCATACTGATTGTCTATGTTGATGATATCATCTTGACAAGTGATTATGAAGAAGAGCTGGTTCGGTTGAAGAAACAATTGGCTGTGGAGTTTGAAGTCAAGGATTTGGGACAATTAAAATACTTTCTTGGAATGGAAATTGCTAGGTCCAACCAAGGAATTTTTATCTGCCAGCGTAAATACATTTTTGATTTGCTTCAAGAAACAGGCATGACAGGATGTAGATCTGCAAAGACTTCGATGGACTCGACTAAGAAGCTTGACAAGGCTGAAAGTGATACACCAGTGGATAGGGGGAGATACCAACGGCTTGTAGGGAAACTTATCTACCTATCACATACCCGTCCGGATATTGGGTTCTCTGTAAGTGTAGTAAGTCAGTTCATGAATGACCCTCGTGAAGAACACATGGAAGGAGTGAATCGGATTCTCAGGTATTTGAAGCTATCCTCCGGAAAGGGCATTCTCTTCAAACAGTCCACAACCGAAGTATTGAAGTATATACTGATGCAGACTGGGCTGGAGATATAATGGATCGAAGATCAACATCAGGTTATAGTACTTTCGTTTGGGGGAACCTTGTTACTTGGAGAAGTAAAAAACAATCTGTAGTTGCGCGTAGTAGTGCAGAAGCAGAATTCAGATCTCTAGCTCTTGGAATCTGCGAAGGGATATGGCTCAATCGAATGCTGCACGATCTCAACATGAAGACAGATGGTTCAATCTCGATGTACTGTGATAATCAAGCAGCTTTGTGTATTGCGAAAAATCCTGTCCATCATGACCGAACAAAGCACATTGAGATAGACAAGCATTTTATATCAGAGAAGATTGAGAGTGGAATCATCAAGCTGAAATATGTCTCAACAAGCTCATAAGTTGCTGATATGTTCACTAAAGCTCTTCCTAGGATCATATTTGATAACTTAAGTAGCAAGCTTGGTGTGCAGAATATCTACAACCAAGTTTGAGGGAGAGTGTTGATTTATTGTATCCTAGTCAGCATTATTTTTTAGTATGTTTCGTAGGCCATTCATTTGTTTTATTTAGGTGGGTTGTTTAGAGTAGTACTGGTTTATAGGAATAGTTGTTATTGTTCCTAGGTTTTAGCTCTTTCTGTTTCTCAGCTATCTTTTATATATTCTTTGAAATCTGCATTTGATACTGGTAGGAGAATATTGATATTTGTTCTCAAATTCTTCAATTTCTATTTGGCTAACTTAACTTGCATATTCATTTACACCCTACTCAAATTTTTAATTTGAAGATTTTTTTGTTAATTTGAATATTCATCATTTAAAATTTTTATTGATATAAATAAATAGAAAATAAAATATACATGTGATTCAAACTCCTGGTAGTATTATGGTATATAAAAAAAATCATGTTTTAAAATTTGTACAGAAATCATTTAATTTGAAAAGAAAGTAATGTTCTAACTTATGTTACAGATCTTGAACTACAACAAGGGCTTTTTTCTTTGAATAATATAAAAAGAAAAAATATATATAAAAATATAGTATTTAGATGTGATTTACAAATCTATAACAATTATGAATCCGGTACAGATTGTACTGGATTCAATAATATTTTAATAAAATTTTAAATATAATTTTTTATTTTAAAATATAAAATGAATATTTTGAATCTAGTGCAACATGAATATTTGACGGTTCCATTTGAATTCATCTTTTGTGCGTGTTATAAATTGCGGAACTTAATTTGAAATAATTCACGTTGCTTTTTTGAAGAAGCATCGTTGTTTTTTTTTTTTGCTCTAATTTACTTGTATACAAGCAATTATATAATTTTCTCATTATTAAAATAATTTTTAAAAAAATATTTGTTTTTTTTAAATATTTTGATATGTAATTCAGAACTACGGAGAAAATTGTTTTAGTGTTTCTTTAAGCAACAAGAATCTTCTAAATTCTCACGATTTCAAGATTTCTCTTTCTATCTTACTTTGTTTTTCTAATATACGTGTAACATACTTATTATTAGTTGTCTTATTTATAGATTTTTTTTACAAATGTGATTAAATATTTTAATTTTTCATATGTATTAATTACGCTAATATTAATTCATTTGTCATATTAAATACAATTTTGTATATTTAAATAATATAATTATTTTTAAATAATAATATTGAAAAAATTTAAAAAAATCACAAACTTCTGTTTATTATTAGTTGTCTAATTATTATTACTATTATTATTGTTATATCATGATTATTATTAATATATAATATTTAACAAAATTATAATTATTAGTATAATGCAAGCCAACAACATTATAATTATATTAATATATGAAACTATTATTTATATAAGAATTACTATTGTTATACCAATTACAAATAATACAATTACAAAAAATTAATTACTGAAATTATCTTTTCAAAATTGATATAAAATTTGTGATAAAATAAATGAACAATATTAAAACCTGAAATAAATGAAAATTGTTATAAGAAATATTACAAAAACAAAATAATTTCAATTAGTTGTCATATTTATAGATTTTTTTACAAAATTGATTAAATATTTTAATTTTTCATATGTATTAATTACGCTAATATTAATTTATCTGTCATATTAAATACAATTTTGTATATTTAAATAATATAATTATTTTTAAATAATAATATTGAAAAAAAAATTAAAAATAACAAACTTCTGCTTATTATTAGTTGTTTAATTATTATTACTATTATTATTGTTATGTCGTGATTATTATTAAATATATAATATTTAATAAAATTATAATTATTTGTATAATTGAAGCCAACAACATTATAATTATATTAATACATACAACTATTATTTATATAACAATTACTATTGTTACACCATAATTACAAATAATACAATTACGAAAAATTAATTACTGAAATTATCTTTTCAAAATTGGTATGAAATTTGTGATAAAATCAATGAACAATATTAAAACCTGAAATAAATGAAAATTGTTATAAGAAATAGTATAAGAAAAAATATTTTCAATATTAAAAAAATATAACAAATACCTTACACATATATTAGAAAAACAAACTAAGAAAGAAAAAAAAAATGTTGAAACCGTGAGAATTTAGAAGATGTTTGTTGTTTAAAGAAATGTTAAAACAATTTTCTCCGTAGTTATGGATTACATGTCAAAATATTAAAAAAACAAAACAAATATTTTAAAATAAAATTATTTTAATAATAAGAAAAATATTAATTGCTTGCATGCACGTAAATTAGAGCAACAAAAAACCAACGCTACTTCCTCAATGCAATGAATTAAGCACTCCAACGGTGCTTCTTCAAAAGAGCAACATGAATTATTTCAAATTAAGTTTCGCAATTTATAACAAACACAAAAGGTGAATTCGAGACGGATCACTACAGATTTATGTTGTGCCAAATTCAAAAGATTCTTTTTATTTTTCAAAATAAAAAATTATATTTAAAATTTAATAAAAAATTTGTTGAATCCGGTACAATCTGACACGGATTGTTATGAATCCGGTACAAATTGTACCGGATTGTTATATTTTTATAAAAGCTACCCAATTGTTATATATATATATATATATATATATTATATTATTTTAAGAAAAAAACCCTACAACAAGTATGTGTGTTTGACCTTTAAGATATCAAATAAATAAATAAATAAAACATATATTAATTTTAAATATTTGACGGATAAAGTGTAGAATGGGTACAAAGATATTAATTATTATGTCAAGGTTTATATATAGTTCCTTTTTGTTTGGAAGCACACAAATCCAAAATGATGTGTATAAAAGATAAAACATGATTAAATTATGAAATATTGTCAAGGAATAACCTTACTGGTAGCCCAAATCAAGGAATGGTATATGACTGATTTTGGGGTAATTTTCTCCTCCAATTCTCAACCGCGATTTGAAATTAAAAGGCATGTGAGAAACGGTCAGGTTTGTGATGGAAGCCATGGAAATCATTCTTTCTGGAATCATCTCCAGTTTTGGACAAAATCCGATGCAGAGATACGAAAGATTTGGCATTGCCTCTTCTTCCACTCTCCATCCCACTAAATTCCTCAATTCCCAAAGTGCAAGACTCTTGAGCTGAGGAAATCCTTTACTCTTACAGACCATTTCCGTGCCAGCAAATGAATGTTCGTCCAACGAAAGGCTTCGTAGCGTGGGAAGATTTTGTAGTATTTCCATCGGATCTTCCACAATTTCACTACCAGAAAGCGACAAGGAAACAAGATTCTGGAGTAACTGAGGATCCCAGGCCGGCAATCTCCTCAATTTCCCATCAATTGACAAATCATTGAGTGGGCAATACATTAACGAATCAATGACAAGTAAACCTTGTTCGGAACTCAAATCATGCTCCACATTAATTTCTAAACTTGCCTCCCGAAGCTGATCCTTGAGTTTAGTGATGTGATCAACAACCACGGAAAGGCTTTCTATATCATGAACAATCCCATCAAAACGTCGGAGGTTGGTTAATTTGAGGAGATGGTTAGTATCAAAGAGCTTACTACTGAACCTAATAAATGTCTCCAACTCCATTAAGCAATCGAGTCTCTGTCTCCCACCATCAATTGTCCTTGTTTCTCTCGGATTCAGAAAGAGATGCCTCAATCGTCCCATCTTACCAATCGAATTTGGTAACGTAATACCATATATAGATCGTAGATCCAATGATTGTAAACATGATAGTTTGCAGACAAATTCTGGCACCTCCCTGACGTCGCTATATCTTATACTCAAATGCTTGAGCATCACTAGTTTCCTCACATCACGAGGTAACTTTTTATCCTCAAATTTGCAGTATTCCAATACCAAGACTTTGAGAGATCTGAGCAATGCATTGTTGAGTAGATCTTGCCAAATGTTAGTAATATCATAAGGATCAGGTCTCCATTTGTATAGCAATAGAAGAGATCGTAAGTTTGCTTTTTTAAACTGTGCAACACTACATGCGTTGGTATCACCCAAATTGATAGCTAATCTTCGAATTTTTCCTTGAGAATCCTCAAAAAACTTTTCTTCTTTTCCCTTTGACAAACATAGATCTCTCACCAAATCATGAAGACGATATGATTTAAATCTCTCATTCATTTTCAACTGAACCATGCATTTGCTTGCTAGCTCATTTAAATAACGTTCAGCAACATCCCAAAGAGTTTCATTTCGCCCTTTATGGTCTGATGATATCAAACCTTCTGCCATCCATATCAAATAAACATCTTCCACACGTATATCCTCGTCCTCTCGAAAACATCCAAAATACAGGAAACATAATTTTAGGTAATAAGGCAATACGTTGTAACTCAAGTTTAGCACCTGTTCTACCCTTTTATCATTGGCATCAACACCATTCCCATGCTGCAAGTATGTGTCCATATTCTTGAGGACCTTATTCCAGTCCCCTGGATTTTGTTGACCTCGCAAAATTCCACCAACTACGGATACTGCTAGGGGTAGACGCCCACATTTGCGTACTAGTTGCCTTCCTGTAGCTTCAAACTGTTCCGAGTAAGCTGTGTGCACAATTGCCAAACATAAATCAATCTCCATCTTGATGAGATTAGCACAACAATAATAAACAAATAATAGTTTCGATAAATTTTTACATATAACAAATAAAATACAATAAAGAGTTATTGATCTTTCATGATTTCATATTCCAAAAGAATAGGTTACCTAACAATTTCAGATAGTTTTCCCAGTATAAAAAAGAGGCACCTGATAAAATAAAAAATAAAAAAAAATAGTGAATCCAGTATTTGTATTGATAAGATTATTTTGATTTTATTGAAGTCCATCTTGACCTCGTAAAATTAATATCACTTGATTGTCGTAGATATCACCTTAATCTTGAGCGAATAATGAACTTTTATCACTAACTTGAAGCTTTTCGAATTGTTGGTCAACATCTCCATGTTTTGGGAATTAAAGTGAAATATTCTTAATATGTAATCTCGATGTGTTTTTTTTTATATTTAATTGAGTTAATTTTTTAAGATTAGGAAAATTCTAATGGCTTATATTATTATTTGTAATTCCTAATCATGTTTTCTATGGCAAAAACTTGTATGAGACGGTCTCACGGGTCGTATTTGTGAGACGGATCTCTTATTTGGGTCATCCATGAAAAAAGTATTACTTTTTATGCTAGGAGTATTATTTTTTATTGTGAATATGGGTAAGGTTGACCCGTCTCACATATTAAGATCCGTGAGACGGTCTCGTTTTTTATTGCATGTTGGAAAAGAGATAAATTCATATGAATTCAGCACTCCGGTGTCAAGTCAAGTTTAAGTAATGAAGAAAAATTTAATAAAAAATTAAAAGGTTTGCCGTGTAAAGAAAAGAGAAAGTCTTGTGCTACAAAATATTGTCAAAATCTCGATATTTAAGGAAGTAATTAATTTTCCAAGGCGACTCTTTGACTAAACAAAGAAAAAAATATAACAGCGATCTATTTTGTTGGACTTACAAGACTTTGGCACAATAATCACTTTTTATTTCATATTTTTAGTTTTGGGTATTCACTTCGAGATTACTTGCTTGGACTTTAGTTATTACAAGTATCGATCAACCAACAGAATAAAACTAACCTTGATCAGATTAATGGTTGGGAAGAGCTATCTTTTGAAGTAGATCCCAGCTTTCATCCTCTGTCAAGAAATCTAGATTGTGGGCAAATAATCCTGCAGTGTCTGCAACCCTTTGGTTTCGAGTGGTGAGCAAAATTTTGGAATTGGATTCTGCAAGCGGAAATGCATTCTTTAAGATATTCCAATGATTAATTTCCCATATATCATCAAGAACCACCAGACACTTCTTCTCTTTCTGTATATCATATAGTTTCTCTCACCAATTCAGCTTCCTCCACTCTCGTTACTCGTTCTTTGTTTTCTCTTGGAAGAAGTTGCCTCAATATTTCCTGGAAAATAGCTTTTGCGTGAAGTTTCTGCGTAATGCAAACCCAAGCACGATCTTCAAAACGGAATGGTATATCCTTGTGTTGGTAAATTTTCCTGGCAAGAGTGGTCTTCCCCAAACCACCCATCCCACATATAGAAATCACTCGAGATGATCTATCATCAATATTTTTCATATGCAACACAACACGATCTCTGTCTTTCTTCATCCCAACGAAGTGCTCTTCAATCACATGACCGTATGTCCGTCTTTGCAATTGCAAGCGTTGATCGTCATTGCATTCGAAAACTTGACGTACTACGTATAGAATTCAGGTCTTTGGTGAGTTCAGCCACGAGAGACATAAGGTCACCTCCAACCCATATCCTCTATTTTTCATCATCTATCCTCTAAAATAGAGATACGTGATCTCTATTTTTAAAAACCTTCTCCAACCCATATCCACTAAAAATATTACAAAATACTCCATTTCTTTTTTTTTTTTTTACATTTTCAAAAACACACACAAATAATTATATAATTACATAATGTATTATATAACCGAACTTAATTAATAAGATAAACATAATACAATAAAACATGTAATAAACTCAATTTATTTAAAATAATACATTTTTTTATACGACAAACATAAACGACAAGATACAACATTCATAATATAAACATAAAATATAAATCACGACAAACATAAACAACACATGTGGTTTAAAGAACAACACATAAATTGATCATTAAAAATACTAATATTTCGAAGTACTGTACTCCTCTCACAAATAGTCAATAATAAAACAATTAAAATAAATTAACTAAGTATAAAAATTATTTAACATTAAAATTAATTAAATAAATAATTTGAAATATAATAATATAAAATGGAGCAAAACAAATACATAAGATATAAAAAGATTATTTTGCAATTGTTATGATGGCATTTCAGTAATTTGGTGGAATCTCTATATTGATCTTCAAATGAATAGTCATCCTCCAAAAACAGAGGATCACTGTTGCAATCTCCAAAATAGAGATTGCATTTGGAGTTGGGTTGGAGCACCAACCCATACTCCATCTTGGAGATTTCCTCCAAAATAGAGATGAGTTGGAGATGCTCTAATACCTTCGATCTCCTTCCCTATCTTATGAACATCCCAACACTCGCACAATATGCAAGCAAATCTTTCGAGCATTTCTTTTAAGTTCCTCTCTCCTCTTTTTGATGTAACTTCCACAGCATATTCTTCAAGAACATCCTCAGCCCTTGTTGCCAGATCTATAAAATTTGAAACCCGACGACGCACGATGGCAGAGTCGTACCTTTCCGGCCACTTGTCGGCATCCTCCAAGAAATCACGCATTCTTTGGAGATCGCTTTCAAGATTCACAACCTTATCTTTAACACCATATAAAAACCTCACCTCTTCGATCGTTATATCACGCAGAGTTCCCACAGCCCAACTTGCAGCAGCATCAACCATCTTTTGGTCAAGCGTTTTTGGAAGAAGATTGTGTATTGTGTGGTTGCTGAGCGAACGGATGGATGGGCCTCACATAGGATAAAGATAATAATATAGGAACTGCTCAGTACTGTTTACACATTGTCCGTGTGTACACTTTATATAAAATACGTCATTTGTTAACATTTTTATATTGATATAATATATGAAAAGATTCACGATAATAAAATAAATAATTATATACAAACAGAGAATTATATTGAAAATAAATTAATTTTCACGGATAAAACACCTAAAAACAAGAAAAATATCTAAATTAATTTTCACGGATAAAACAAGCAAAATATTCAAAATAGAACTGATAATTTGAGAAAACATTGATCTAGTCAAAAATTCCTTTCACCTCATAGTAAATATTGCTTTTGTCGATTCTACCCCTTACGGGCAATGTCTGTAAGGGGGTCCAAATGCTCGTATTTATTATGTCTGAGATGATAACGTGAACATCTCTCATGAAATTAAAAAACAATTGTGGACTATTGGATCAGTTCTTACAGACACTGTCTGTAAAGACAACATCGAATAGGCAGTAAATAATCAAGCTCCAACCTGTAAAGTTAAATGTTCTCCACTTTGAAAATCTAAAATTTATTAAATACCCTTAAAAATATGATTATGGAGTTTATCACTAGATTTAAGGAAATTATATGTCACCGCTTATAACTTTTAAAAAATCTTTCATAGCACGCAGTAGTTAATTTTTTTTTCATAGAATTATTTTATGATTGATACTCACGGGAAATTTAGGGTCCGCTCCCAGCAAGTGTCACTAGTGCAGACGCAGGGTTTTGAAATTGTCCTGAGCCTGAAATCACGAAAAAGACCGTTAAAGGGGGCCAGGAGGGTGTCCTGGCGTAGCCCCTCCGACGCTCAAGTCAGTGACTGAGGATATATAGGAGGAGCAGCTAAGGGTGCTGCTGAAAACAATATAGTGAATCCAATATCATACGCTCAAACCTGGTATTTATAAGAGAATACCTGGGCCCTTGATGGGCCTGTCTTCCATTTGGGCTAGGGATGGGCCAGGGATAATGGGCTCATCCATGGGATATCACCAGTCTCCCCCTCCCGAGTCGAACTGAATCGCAGGTTAGAAGTTCGATTAGTCGTGCTGACCTCGGGTTACCGGGTGCGAGTTGTGCATTATCTTCCAGCCTTTCGTCAGTCCCCAAAAATTTGGAAACAAATCAAATCGTAATCCTAGCACCGCTTCATCATCACCTCGCCATCACCCGAGCTACCGCTTCACCCCGCGCGCCTGCCCCGCCTCGCCCAAGCTACTGCTCCACCATCGCCTCACCCGGCGCACCTCCTGCTCGCCCAAAGCTTCACCCCCGCTCGCCCGGCGCACCTCCTGCTCGCCCAAGCGCCACGCTCGCCCAAAGCTTCACCCCCGCTCCCCCGGCGCACCTCCTGCTCGCCCAAGCGCCACGCTCGCCCAAGCTTCACCCCAGCTCGCCCGGCGCACCTCATGCTCGCCCAAGCGCCACGCTCGCCCAAGCTTCACCCTAGCTCGCCCGGCGCACCTCATGCTCGCCCAAGCGCCACGCTCGCCCAAGCTTCACCCCAGCTCGCCCGGCGCACCTCCTGCTCGCCCAAGCGCCACGCTCGCCCAAGCTTCACCCCAGCTCGCCCGCTCTCGGCGCAGCGGTCGCCCAGCACCGCATGCAGACGCTCGCCCGACGCCATGCTCGCCCAAGCTCGCCCCGCGCCGCGCATCCTGCTCGCCCGAGCTTCACCCCAGCTCGCCCGGTGCACCTCCTGCTCGCCCAAGCGCCACGCTCGCCCGCCTTCTGCTCTTGCCATCGCCTGCCGCGCTTCACCCTCGCCCTCTCGACGCTCGTCTGCCATCACGCCGCATTCACGCCCAAGCACCTTCTTCGCTCTCGCACGCTCGCCCAACCAGTGCACGCTCGCCCATCACACCTGCTGCGTGCTCGCCCCGCTCCCTTCACCTGCTCGCCCCGCTCCCTTCACCTGCTCGCCCCATCCCCTTGTCAAGTCGACCTGCCGAACGCACGCTCGCCCGAGCACTCGTCCAGTATGTTGAGAATTTTGATACATTGCCTTGCGAATGGTTGTGTGATTTCTGAAAATTTTTATGGGGGCGTTGCCCCCACACCCCCACGACCTGACCAAGCAGGTCGAACCCCGTAATTTTCGCAGCGGCAAACATTATTCGTTAACGACAAACGAAATAAATTTTTCTAACACAGTATGCCCTCGTCGCCCCCATCTTCAAGGTCCTCTACTAAGCTTTTGAAGGGAAATAGTTTCCACTTCCCCGTGCCCTTGACTCCTCTGCTAACATAGTTCATAGCAGGAAAATAAAATTCAACACCTCCACCCTCTAACTCCTCTGCTAGGTGACGCCATAGCATTAAAATAAAATTCAACACCTCCACCCTCTAATTCCTCTGCTAGGCGATGCCTTAGCAAGAAAATAAAATTCAACGAACCCACCCTCTAACTCCTCTGCTAGGCGATGCCTCAGCAGAAAAATAAAATCAACACCTCCACCCTCTAACTCCTCTGCTAAGCCGGGCCTTAGCAGGAAAAATCAAACTCTCACCTCATCATCTCATAACTCCTCTGCTAAGCTGGGCCTTAGCAGGAAAATAAAATCAACACCTCCACCCTCTAACTCCTCTGCTAAGCCAGGCCTTAGCAGGAAAATAAAAATTCAACACCTCCACACTCTAACTCCTCTGCTAAGCCGGGCCTTAGCAGGAAAATAAAAATTCAACACCTCGACACTCTAACTCCTCTGCTAAGCCGGACCTTAGCAGGAAAATAAAAATTCACCACCCCCGCCCTCTAACTCCTCTACTAGGCAATGCCTTAGCAGAAATATAAAAATTCACCACCTTCATCCTCTAACTCCTCTGCTAAGCCGGGCCTTAGCAGGAAAATAAAAATTCAACACCTCCACACTCTAACTCCTCTGCTAAGCCGGGCCTTAACAGGAAAATAAAAATTCAACACCTCCACACTCTAACTCCTCTGCTAAGCCAGGCCTTAGCAGAAAAATAAAAATTCAACACCTCCACACTCTAACTCCTCTGCTAAGCCCGGCCTTAGCAGGAAAATAAAATCAACACCTCCACCCTCTAACTCCTCTGCTAAGCCTGGCCTTAGCAGGAAAATAAAAATTCAACACCTCCACACTCTAACTCCTCTGCTAAGCCGGGCCTTAGCAGGAAAATAAAAATTCAACACCTCCACACTCTAACTCCTCTGCTAAGCCGGGCCTTAGCAGGAAAATAAAAATTCACCACCCCCGCCCTCTAACTCCTCTACTAGGCAATGCCTTAGAAGGAAAATAAAAATTCACCACCTTCATCCTCTAACTCCTCTGCTAAGCCGGGCCTTAGCAGGAAAATAAAAATTCACCACCCCCGCCCTCTAACTCCTCTACTAGGCAATGCCTTAGCAGAAATATAAAAATTCACCACCTTCATCCTCTAACTCCTCTGCTAAGCCGGGCCTTAGCAAGAAAATAAAAATTCAACACCTCCACACTCTAACTCCTCTGCTAAGCCGGGCCTTAACAGGAAAATAAAAATTCAACACCTCCACACTCTAACTCCTCTGCTATGCAAGGCCTTAGCAGGAAAATAAAAATTCAACACCTCCACACTCTAACTTCTCTGCTAAGCCGGGCCTTAGCAGGAAAATAAAAATTCACCACCCCCGCCCTCTAACTCCTCTACTAGGCAATGCCTTAGAAGGAAAATAAAAATTCACCACCTTCATCCTCTAACTCCTCTGCTAAGCCGGGCCTTAGCAGGAAAATAAAAATTCAACACCTCCACATTCTAACTCCTCTACTAAGTCGGGCCTTAGCAGGAAAATAAAAATTCAACACCTCCACACTCTAACTCCTCTGCTAAGCCGGGCCTTAGCAGGAAAATAAAAATTCAACACCTCCACACTCTAACTCCTCTGATAAGCGGGGCCTTAGCAGGAAAATAAAAATTCAACACCTCCACACTCTAACTCCTCTGCTAAGCGGGGCATTAGAAGGAAAATAAAAATTCAACACCTCCACACTCTAACTCCTCTGCTAAGCCGGGCCTTAGCAGGAAAATAAAAATTCAACACCTCCACACTCTAACTCCTCTGCTAAGCCGGGCCGGGCCTTAGCAGGAAAATAAAAATTCACCACCCCCGCCCTCTAACTCCTCTAATAGGCAATGCCTTAGAAGGAAAATAAAAATTCACCACATTCATCCTCTAACTCCTCTGCTAAGCCGGGCCTTAGCATGAAAATAAAAATTCAACACCTCCACATTCTAACTCCTCTACTAAGCCGGGCCTTAGCAGGAAAATAAAAATTCAACACCTCCACACTCTAACTCCTCTGCTAAGCCGGGCCTTAGCAGGAAAATAAAAATTCAACACCTCCACACTCTAACTCCTCTGATAAGCCGGGCCTTAGCAGGAAAATAAAAATTCAACACCTCCACACTCTAACTCCTCTGCTAAGTCGGGCCTTAGCAGGAAAATAAAAATTCAACACCTCCACACTCTAACTCCTCTGCTAAGCCGGGCCTTAGCAGGAAAATAAAAATTCAACACCTCCACACTCTAACTCCTCTGCTAAGCCGGGCCGGGCCTTAGCAGGAAAATAAAAATTCACCAGCCCCGCCCTCTAACTCCTCTAATAGGCAATGCCTTAGAAGGAAAATAAAAATTCACCACCTTCATCCTCTAACTCCTCTGTTAAGCCGGGTCTTAGCAGGAAAATAAAAATTCAACACCTCCACATTCTAACTCCTCTGTTAAGCCGGGCCTTAGCAGGAAAATAAAAATTCACCACCCCCGCCCTCTAACTCCTCTACTAGGCAATGCCTTAGCAGAAATATAAAAATTCACCACCTTCATCCTCTAACTCCTCTGCTAAGCCGGGCCTTAGCAAGAAAATAAAAATTCAACACCTCCACACTCTAACTCCTCTGCTAAGCCGGGCCTTAACAGGAAAATAAAAATTCAACACCTCCACACTCTAACTCCTCTGCTAAGCCAGGCCTTAGCAGGAAAATAAAAATTCAACACCTCCACACTCTAACTCCTCTGCTAAGCCGGGCTGGGCCTTAGCAGGAAAATAAAAATTCACCACCCCCGCCCTCTAACTCCTCTACTAGGCAATGCCTTAGAAGGAAAATAAAAATTCACCACCTTCATCCTCTAACTCCTCTGCTAAGCCGGGCCTTAGCAGGAAAATAAAAATTCAACATCTCCACATTCTAACTGCTCTACTAAGCCGGGCCTTAGCAGGAAAATAAAAATTCAACACCTCCACACTCTAACTCCTCTGCTAAGCCGGGCCTTAGAAGGAAAATAAAAATTCAACACCTCCACACTCTAACTCCTCTGATAAGCCGGGCCTTAGCAGGAAAATAAAAATTCAACACCTCCACACTCTAACTCCTCTGCTAAGCCGGGCCTTAGCAGGAAAATAAAAATTCAACACCTCCACACTCTAACTCCTCTGCTAAGCCGGGCCGGGCCTTAGCAGGAAAATAAAAATTCACCACCCCCGCCCTCTAACTTCTCTAATAGGCAATGCCTTAGAAGGAAAATAAAAATTCACCACCTTCATCCTCTAACTCCTCTGCTAAGCCGGGCCTTAGCAGGAAAATAAAAATTCAACACCTCCACATTCTAACTCCTCTGCTAAGCCGGGCCTTAGCAGGAAAATAAAAATTCAACACCTCCACACTCTAACTCCTCTGATAAGCCGGGCCTTAGCAGGAAAATAAAAATTCACCACCTTCGCCCTCTAACTCCTCTACTAGGCAATGCCTTAGAAGGAAAATAAAAATTCACCACCTTCATCCTCTAACTCCTCTGCTAAGCCGGGCCTTAGCAGGAAAATAAAAAATCAACACCTCCACATTCTAACTCCTCTTATACCTTCACAGGACAAAGTTACCCACGTAGAAGTTTCTTCGAATGACTCTACAACTGCAAGACTGAGCTCAAGCTTCCATGCGAATGCTCGTGACCTCTCTTTTCTTCTTCCCTCACGATTCTTTCATAACAACGACGTGCGACTTTTTGGTCCCCGCACAGGACTCCAACTCCTTTTCCGACAGGAAACTTAAGCTTTTGATGATAACTGGAAGCTACTACTCTAAAATCCTTCAGGACTGGTCGTCCTAGAATTCCATTATACGCTGACAGGGTATCTACTACAGTGAAGGCTATCATCTTTGTTACCCGCCGAGAATCAGTCCCCAAGGATAGGGGAAGAACAATCTGACCCAAAGGCAAGATGACGTGTTCTGCAAACCCATACAGCGGGGTGGATATCGGCTCAAACTCAAATCCTCCCATCTTCATTCGATCCAACGTGCTCTTGAACAAGACGTTCACAGAGCTTCCATTATCAATAAATATTCTCGCCACATCATAATTGGCAATGGTGGTCGTTACCACCAAGGCATCGTTATGTGGAGTCACAACGCCTCGGAGGTCTTCCAGCCCAAAGCTGATGACGGGGTCTTGTGGTAAGTCTGCACCCCTAAATATCTCAAAGTTCTCCAACCTTCTCCCATGTGCCTTCCGAGCTCGCCCAGAGTCTCCATCAGTAGCACCCCCTGAGATCATATGAATCATTCCTCTCGTAGGGTGGTTATCCTCATTCATTCTCCTCCTCGGTTCGACGAGCTCCTGAGAGACATCTTGACATCGACCTTCCCCTCTCTGCTCCCCGATCCTCTGATTTATCCATGGAGGGCCTTGACCACGCCTAGGGGGCGAGCGAGACCTTTGTTGACTCCTGAATGAGGATCCTTCTCGTCTATCCCATGAAGGCAATCTAGCACTGCACCCAACCCTTCGCGACTTCTCCCACCTCCCCGCGGGCTCCCTCACCTCCATCACCTCGTCCCGACTACTATCCAGGGGAACATGGGATGAGAATTGTCTTCTACTACTAGTTCTGTCTTCCTCTCTTTCCCCCGCACCCCTCTTCCTTCCTCCTTTCTCCGCTCCCTCAACTCTACTTCCTCCGAGCCATTTCTCCATCCTTCTGTACCGTTGGACATCTTCCAAGTTTACATATTTTTCAGCTCGAGCCAACAGATCATCATAGCTCAACGGAGGCTTCTTGACCAGCGACTTGCAAAACTCCCCTCCCCTCAGTCCTTGTGTGAAGGCACTTATCATGATGTCAGGGGTAGCCGCTGGTATTTCCAGTGCTGCACTGTTGAAATGCTGGACAAATTCTCGCAAAGTTTCATTCTCTTGCTGTTTCATCACGAAAAGGCTCAAATAATTTTTCTGGTGCCTCTTGCTGCTAGCAAATCGATGCAAGAAGGCAACTGAGAAGTCCTGAAAAGAACGTATAGAGCTGGGCTGCAAAGTGTTAAACTACTGCCGGGCTGACCTCACCAACGTGCCCAGAAACTCCCTGCACCTGACTCCATCCGAATATTGGTGCAACAGAGACGCATTCTCAAACCTCCCCAAGTGTTCCTCGGGGTCAGTATGTCCATCGTACTCTCCCACATTCGACTGTCGAAAATTTGGAGGAAGCCCTTCTTCTAAAATGGTTAGTGAAAAATGACTTCCTCTCTTGGGTGTCGGCGCTCTGCTCCCCAACTGCTACCTCAACATCTGTATTTCTTTCCACATCTCCTCTATCTCCGGATTCTCCTCACTTGGGAGGGGTCGCGTCTCCTCCCCCCTACTCTGACTGCCCTCCACATTCTCCTCTTGCTCCTGGCGAGCGGCTTGCTCTTCTACAAACATAGACTCTTTATTCCTCTTCATTGCCTCATCCACTGTCCGGGTGATAAATTGGCCCAACTGTTCCAAAGTCAAGTTCCCAACATTCTCATTGGGATGGGTTTGCTCGACCCTTGTATCCTGAAGGGGCTGCTCGGTTCTTGTCTCTAGACGAGATTGTTCCTGTCTCGTCTCGAGACGCGAATGTTCCTGTCTTGTCTCAACATGAGACTGTTCGGGTCCCCCTTGAGGACGCGATGATGCTGAGGTAGCTCTTCTACTTCTTTTCCTGCCTACCATCTCTACGTCTCAACTCAAGTTTTCCCACAGACGGCGTCAAGTGATACTCATGGGAAATTTAGGGTCCGCTCCCAGCAAGTGTCACTAGTGCAGACGCAGGGTTTTGAAATTGTCCTGAGCCTGAAATCACGAAAAAGACCGTTAAAGGGGGGTGTCCTGGCGTAGCCCCTCCGACGCTCAAGTCAGTGACTGAGGTTATATAGGGGGAGCAGCTAAGGGTGCTGCTGAAAACAATATAGTGAATCCAATATCATACGCTCAAACCTGGTATTTATAAGAGAATACCTGGGCCCTTGATGGGTCTGTCTTCCATTTGGGCTAGGGATGGGCCAGGGATAATGGGCTCATCCATGGGGTATCAATGATATTCGAAAACAATCATATATAGGACCTGCTCACTGTTTGCAAATGTTGTGACGGTCCAAATATCGCCACGTAATCACACAATATTTGATTTAATATGCATAAAAAAATTTCTTTCGCTTACATAATAATATAATGCATATACGACAAAATAGCAAAATCAACACATTATTTATATCAATACATCATAATCAATATAATCAGTCACTCATGTAACTCGAATACGACAATAAAATATAGTATCTCTATAGTAGCCCGAGTTTCATTTTATTAATTAAATGAGATTAAAATAGATAAATATGTTTAAGGCTCATTAATTAAGCATAATTATGGGTTAAATAGGTTCGGAAGCACCGAACTAGCGTTCGGAACCACCGATGTGTTCGGATCGTCCGAACAAAGAACGGTGCTTCGAAGTCATTTCGGAAGCAACGATGCCAAGATCGGACCATCTGAAGAGATCGGATTGACAAGTGATGCGTCCGTCGGTGATCGGAACGTCTAAAGAGGGTTTGGAGCATCCGGACTATGTTCGGAAGGGATAGGGTCCTTCCGTCGGCAACCATATGTCAGAGCGTACGTCAGGGATTGGATCGTCCGAAGTGGGGTTCGGAGCTTCCGAAGCGGGCTTCAGAGCGTAAGAAGAAAGGATCAGATCGTCCGAAGTGGGGTTTAGAGCTTCCGAAGCAAGGATCGGATAGTCCGAACTAGATAGCATTATTATCTGTCATCATATGCATGTTTATTATGTCATATGCGACATGTGCATATCATGTTGGGCATGTATATCTTTTGAGATAGCATGTTGCGAAGGTGCTTAGTCCTCGACTGTTTGTGGATGGTTGGACCCCGTTGGTCGACAGGTGTCAGGACATTGGCATATCCACGATTTATATGGTATGGGAGCCACTTCCTAGTGCGACGGCGCAGAGTGCTACATACCTTGGCGTCACTTGTCTGAGCGGAGTTTTCGTTATACCTTGATCATTGGTTTCCAGTACATATTGCATTCATGCATTTCTTTATACCTTGATCTCTGGTATCCACATATCGTCAATACGTGGCTCTCCTACTACTGCGACAAACAACAATCAACGATAAGTCGTACCCCTACTCTGGAGACAACAATATCATCACGACGTCGCTCCCCTATTACTGCGACAAACAACATTCATAATATATCGCTCCCCTACTACTGTGACAATAACAATAGTAAACCGATGCCCAACAATTGGCAGTCAACAACATCAATAATAATAAACAACAATAACAAATAATATGAAATCACATATTCTCGTTGATTTACCATTGTTCAACACAATAGTACTCATCAATACTAAACAATTACAACATATGCTCGTACGTCAACAGGTACCTGATAATCGAGTATATATTTAATTATCGGATTATTATCAATATATCAACACAATCATAACAAATATACACACTACAAGAAATTTCAGAATCAACAACACACATACGACAACGGTTTTAACTAAAACGGTTGTTAAAAAACTTTTAACAACGGTTTTAGTTAAAACCGTTGTCGTAGATCATTTTTTAAGCAAAAGACAACGGTTTTTATAAAATCGTTGTCTTTTGGGGGTCAAAGACAACGGTTTTTAGGGTCAATAACAACGGTTCTGTAAAACCGTTGTCTTTGAACGTTTATGACAACGGTTTCATGAACCGTTGTCTATTAGCGTGTTTTTTTGGACAATCGACAACGGTTTTAGAAAACCGTTGTCGATTAGGGTGTGTGAAGTAGTAAAATCATGTACAACGTCGCTAATTTGAAATTAGCGACGGTTTAGATTACACCGTCGCTAATCTTAGCGACTGTTTAGATAAAACCGTTGCTGATATTTGCGACGGTGAAAATACAACCGTCGCAAATTTCAAAAATTCAATCCCACCCAAAATTCCCTCCATTTTCTTCCACTACTCTCTATAAATACCTGTAAATTCGCTCCATTTTCTTCCACTTCACTTCACAACACTTAAAATTTTTCTCACTTACACGATTTACAACTTCACAACACTTAAAATTTTTATCTCTTACACGGTTTTACTACTTCACAACACTTAAAATTTTTATCTCTTACACGATTTTATCACTTCACGACACTTAAATTTTTTTATCTCTTATACGATTGTACCAATTCACAACACAGATTTATTAAATTCTTAAATTTTTTTTTATTTTACCTAAAATATTAGTGACGGAAATCATGTAAACCGTCGCTAATTAGCGACGGTTTATATATTCTTTCCGTCGCAAATATCATTTGCGACGGTTTTGAAAACTGTCGCAAATTGTAGCTACGACTACGGTTTTTCATTTGTGACGGTTTTGAAAACCGTCGCAAATTGTAGCTACGACATCGGTTAAAAACCTTGTCTTTGAGCGAACCATTTAACAACACTGGCTTTAACAACATTTTTAAAAGGGCTAAGACAACGGTTAAAAACCGTTGTTGTTTGGCTTTTTTCTTGTAGTGACAACATCAAATAGTCCAACAATAATAAATTCAACAAAAAAAATAAAAATAGATTATAAATCTACATAGTTCACCAATTAATATTCCGGTATTTAATTCACAATACTAACATCAAATACACTCTAATCCATTAAATTCAATTAATATGCCATATTAAAACATCCGTTAAACTACATAAACTTCATATCAACAGATAGTCTATACTTCATAGACTCCGAATATATAATCAGAATTAATAACAACTGACAAACAACTCCTCAGTTTCAATCCAACTATTAAAACCTTGTTTATAATAAATTAGGAATAATTTCATATAACACAACTATAATCTTCTCGTCTTCGTTAAAATCATACATTATCTAACAATATTCAGTTTCAGTATGATTTAACAATTTATCAGATTTATTCCAGAAATCAATAAATTTAAAAAAAATCACCAAAAATATGAAATTTATACCTCAAATCGAATATCTCGTGTCAACGGTCCTAGAACTGAAGTCGATTCGTCGATTGGATAAACCGATAAATCATAAAATCAAAAGTAAAACGATAAGTTAATTTCTCTCTCCGGTGCTTCGCTTCTATCCATGGACTCCAATGTATTTATATATATTTTATTTAAATATTATATTATATTTATCATTTTTTACACCGATATATTCGTTTGGATCGCTAAAACGATCAAGTTTTCAAAACTCAAAAGACAAAACTTCTATATTTTTTAGTTTTTTACGTCATCTTCCAAATTTCAAATTATTTGTACTTCATATGATCAAGATATGACATATTTTTCTATGTCTCCCAAATGGCATCTTCGACACCCCTACATTCCCACTGAACCTTCACCTTCAGTATAAGCTTACTACGAAACTTTCGTTCAAATCAATCTAGAATACGAACCAGTTTCTCAACATAAGACACATCAAAATCTAATCGAACTTTAAAAATCTCTAACACATGTAAAGGATTCGGCTCATATTAGAGAGGTAGAGCCAATCGATAAACCAAAATACCTATCATATTTCAACTATTATCTTGTATTATTATTAATCATATTACTAGCAATAATAAAATAAAAAATAAGTTGATGAATATGTATATACATTTTTTTCGAAAACTAAATTAACACATATTCAAATAAATAAAATTTTTTTAAAACAATAAAAAAAGTACAAATTTGTTTGAAAAATAAATTAATTAATATTTTACAAAAAATGAATTTTTTTAAAAAGGTTTGGTTGACTAACTCACAATTTTAAGGTGATCTATTTTTCAAATTATTGAACTTGGGTTTGAACTATATTTTTTTATGTAATCTCAAGTCCTATTTTACTATTAAAAGATATTAGTATTTTATTCGTCCAATGTACGGACTGCATCTCATATATAATATGATTAAAAATTGTCCTTCAAAATTTTGACTATGCAACTAAAACTTAAAAACAAAATAACTTGACCGTGACTAATACATTTAACATTCAAAAAAATATATTATTACAAATTACGAAAAACTTCCTTAAATACAATATTTGTCGTTGAGTTTTCTTGGATACCGTCTGCATCACATATTAAAATTTTGAGGCCCTTAGGATTTGTAACTTTGGATATAACGATGTATAGCTGGACTATGAATTATGAAATCGCGCACAACAATATGATAAATCAGATCCTCTTTCTCATCTGGAATTTCAGCTGAAATTATACCGTCTATTGTCTCTTATTCTAGAATTTTGTCTTTTCATGGTGAAAGATAATAATGTGCGTTTGAGATAATCCTCGCTTCTGAAATTCCACCGTCTATATAACTGTAATAAGGTTAATAAACATTTTTGCAATTATTATTAAAAAAAATAGTTCTATATACATCAAGAAAATGCATTTGAAATATTTTAGCTAATCTGGAAATTGAAATTTTAAATAACTTTTTTTGATTTCTATATTTGATCACGAAAATGCATTTGAAAGATTTTTATCTAATCTGAAAATTTAAGTTTCAAATAAACTTTGTTAAATTTCTATATTTGATCACAAAAATGCATTTGAATGAATTTTAATTAATCTAATATTTTAAAATTCAAATAAATTTTGTTTAATTTCTATATTTGATCACGAAAATGCATTTGAAAGATTTTTAGGTGATCAAAATTCAAGTTTCAAATAAATTTTGTTTAATATCTATATTTGTTCACGAAAATGTATTTTAAAGATATTTGGTTAATCTGAAAATTTAAAGTTCAAATAAAGTTTGTTTAATTTCTATACTTGATCACGAAAATGCATATGAAATTTTTTTAGCTAACCTGAAAAATTAATTTCAAATAAAGTTTGTTTATTTTCTATACACATGCAGACAAAACAATCGTATTAAAACCAAATAAATTTTGTTTAATTTCGATAAGGTAGTTGAAAATTTTATATTTATCTCAAAATTTGAATTTTAAATTCTTATATATATGGCATATTTTTGTAATTAAATATATTCACTTTAATTAAAATTTACTGTTTAGTTTGTGTGGTTAAATTGCATTTTAAAAAAAAATTTGATGTATTATTTTATCCGTAAAAAAGAATAAATAATTTTTTTAATTGATACTTTCTTAAAATATTTATTTTCACAAATTAATTTTTAATCGATACCTTTGTCATAAAAAGATATTAGATAATTATATATATATATATATATATATATATATATATAGTGAGTATTGGAATAGGCCAGCTTGTGAAATTTTTTTACTCTGAATCATTATATCAAACACCGCATTCATAATATTATGATTAAGGCTATGTTTGGTGTGTAGGATCTCATAACTAATTGGATTGATGACAAAACTCAAGGTAAGGATATATAATGTGTTGTGATAAATCATATTTTGTTTGGTAAGATTTTAATGAGTATGATAAATTTTACATTTTTTGTTGTTGAGACATAAATACCTTAAACTAGCATTGATGACTATTTGGTATATAAAATGATATTTGTAGCAATGTTTTCAAAATCATGTATTTTGTTAATAAATAAATATTTTATAAAATTTTAAATTATAGATTATGTATTTATCTGATAATTTATTTTTTTAATAAAAATTAATATGATTTTGCATTTTATCTCATTTTTAATATTGATTTCTAATTATTTTTTTCTCTATTTTTTTAATTTTATTTAGTTTTATCAATATACAATTCAATGTCATATCAACACTACATTGATGAGACACGTATGTGTCAAGTAAAAAAAAGGCCTATTTTGTTTTTTTAAAAAACAAAGTTGGATGACTAAAACTTAAATTTGACAAGATATATGGTCAAAATCGCAAATAAGCAAACAAATTGGATCACAAAAACAATTTTTCCTAAAAATTAATTTTACCCAATGAATTAAATATTTTTTCTATATTTATCCAAGTTACTTATATTTTTTTTTTGAATTGACAAATTTTGTTATGTCTTACAATAAAAATATAATAGACTAATTTCTATTTTATATATATATATATATATATGTATGTACGTATAATTCGAATTTCCAAACCCGATATTTAACAAACACCAGTACTTTGTGATTATTGTCTTTATTTTTATTTTTATTTTTATTTTTGAGATGATTTTATTTTTTAGTTTTCGACTTAGTAATAGATAATTACATGAAGTCTTTGTCAGGGATTACAATATTAATAATATATTGTAATATCATAAAACAAAGAATTTTTGATTACAGATCTCTCATGTTGATTTTTTGTGGGTAAAATGGTAATTTATGTTATGTTTTAGGAATTAGATTGTTAATCACCCCAAAATAATGGGATGTCTTGATTAATTGGGCCTATAAAAAATGAGACAAACATGAAATTAATAATCTATCATTTACTTATCACCCACACCAAACATAGCTTGTTAAACCCCAATTTTCTAATAAATTTATCTCTACCTTAAATAATTGATAAAAAATTTAATAATATAAAGTGATGATGATTTAATAATATGATAATATTAATTATTAAAAATAAAATAATAAGTTAAAATTATGGTAAAAATAATAACATATAAATATATAATTAAAATAAATAACGTAAATTAAATAATTGTTTAATAATAATTATTGTAATATTTTATTGAATGATATGAATTTTTAATAAATAATTTTTTAAAAAAATTATTAAAAATACTAATAAAATTAAATTTAATAGTAATATTATTTATATAACAACAATAAATTTATAATAATGAATAGATAATTATTATTAAATAATAATAACTTGGGTAGATATTATTTTAATTTTTTAGTTAAAATTTGATTTGATTATTAAAAATAAGTTCATTTTTCCCAATACAAATCATTGAAATCGAATCGACTTAACATTTGATTCTCATTCTTATTTCATCTCAAAGTCGATTTCATTCGACATTATGTATTACTTCTTTATTTACAAATCATGGCTTAAAAGTTTTTATTTATTAAAGTTAGGTATATACACGTAAAAACATAATTTGAATAAAAAATTGTGTACCACTTTTTTCCCCCGCAATTACTTGTGGAATCAATTCAATTCAATTTTTAATAATAATAGCTTTTCAAAGTGGAGTCCACATCAAAAAATACAAATAAATGTGAAAACATTTAGCTTTACAGGTTGGACTTTGCAAGAAATAGGAACAAAAAATAATAATGGTCACATGGGATTGTCGAATTTAATTTCTATTTGAGCTCATCATTGCAAGATCTTTATTGTTTTTACATGTCCTTGGAGGTTCGGTCGACCCTACCCCTCCGGGCACTGCCTGCAGGGGTCGATCCAACGGCTCGGATTTTTTCGAGGCAATTTTTTTTTTTTTTTTACATGGAGGTGGGCCCGGATCACTCATGTGGAGTGATCCGGGCCGTTCATTGCCCGTGCAGGCACTGCCTGCACGGGTAGGATGAAACAAATCGTCCTTCCTTGGAGCATCTACAATAGCACCCATTTAATACTCCCTCTTCATTGTGAGTGGACGTTATATGAGGGAGAAGGGCGTTCGATTTTTTGAACGCCCCTCTGTCAGATTATTTTTTTAAAAAAATTGGACAATTAGTGACGGTTTTGAAAACCCGTCGCTAAAAACCGTTGCTGATTTGCTGACACGCGGGCCTCACGTGTTTTGAATTATTTTAATTTTGTTTTCAAATTTTGAATTTCCGGTTTTTTTTTAAAAAAAAATTTCATTCAAATTTTGTTTTTAGATTTTGAATTTCCGGTTTTTTTACAAAAAAAATTTAATTTTTTTTAATTTTCATTTGTAAACCGTTGTATATATTTTATTTTTTATTTTAAATATTTAATTAATGAATTTGAATGTTAAAAAGAATGTGGGTAAAAGAGATATGTTGTTATAATGAATATGTGGCAGTGTGACCCATAAAAAATGAGTTTGAATGTTAAAAGAAATGTTGGTAAAATAGATTTGTTGTTATAATAAGTATGTGGCAGTGGACCCCATGCTTTTTGATGAGTTGGTGGGTGTTATAACACCCTTGCATTGTGGATGCTCTTATGGCTTTAGTTGATTTGGAACATTTTTTAAATCAGTTAGAGCCTATGCCAACTCAATTAATTTTTCTACTTACAAGTCAGCATTACCACCAGGATAGTTAACCGCAACTTAATTAAGTGGAAAAATTTAAATTGCATTGATTCTTACAAATTGTAATATTTGATAAAGTGAAATAATTATCTTAAAATTGATGTTAGAGTCAATAAATATTACATATTCAATTTTCATTGACTTCTTAATTCTTAAAAAAATAGATATCAAAGTCTTTCATCCTACCTAAGCACGGTTTGCGCTTTGGCTCTTTGCACACACTAAGTTTCTTAATCGGGATATACATGGGTTTGTTCTGGATAATTCATGTGTGCTGTGTAGTGATGCACAGGAGTCCAACTGACCACATTTACTTCAGGCGTAGGTTTTCTAAGAAGATATGGGATGGTGTTCGAGATTTGTTGGGCATGAAGAAAGGTATGGGATCGGCAACTGCTGTCCTCAAAGCCTTTCGAGGTGTTTAACGAGGCAACTCAACGATTAACAAGATGAGATGTATGACACTTGCAGCTACGATATACCATGTTTAGAACACGAGGAATAGGGCGATTTTTGAAAATAAAAAACCGGATGTTGACACTATTATTAAGAAGATCAAAATTTTAATTTATCGTTGTATTCCGAGTGTGATATATGTCATAGATGACGTGTAGTATGTAATACGACGTTAAGAACTATGTCTTTGTTTTAGTTTGAGGATATACAGTGTAGTTGTACTTGTACTTGTACTATTTTTTTATCTAATTTAATGGAAGTAATTTCATTAAAAAAAATAAAAAAATCACAACATCCATGTAAAGGGTGTATTGGTAAATGTACTGCCAACGCCAGGCCTATATATATGCCAAGCCCAACTACACCGCCATCCAGGGTTCATTCTTTCATACGAAGTTTGTGGAAGCGTTATCCAATGGCTATTACGCACAAATCGGAATCTCCGGTACGCCAAATTCCTTTTCTGCATGAGAAATTCATCATTTGATTTTCACAATGTGCTTTCTATTCGATAAAATTTTTTGTAACGAATAGCTTGATTCAATGTTTTGATTTTTCAAGTGGTTTGCGTTTCCAATATCACATATATTTTCAGTTTCTTTGATTAAATCTGATAAGATTCAATAAAGTTTGGTCGTGATAGACAATGTGATATGGAACTGCTTATATGTGATTGAGTTGTGTTGCTGATAATTTTGTACTATTATATGTTTGAAGCAAGAAGGTATAACAATACTTTATTCAATAACTCCCTGTAAAAGAGTTTCTGCAGTCAATTGCTTATATTCTTAATAAGTTTGTGAGAATGTCAGTAGATGTTTGTTAGAATAATGCATTATTACGAGACAGTAGAAATAAGCATTCTCAAAAGTAACTTCTTTTGTTGTGAGCTCAGAGCTCTCAAAAATGGTTGTCAAACTGTATGTATGAGTTTCGGCATCTAGACCCGCTATTTCATATAATGATTTCCTTCTTTCTTTAAATAGTTATGGTTATCTAGGTCTGCTTGCTTGAGCTATCTTTCCTGTCCTTTAGGAACATAAAAGAGATAATTAGAAGATGAGATTTGTGGCCAGAGCTTCTGAGCTGATATGTCCTCAAGTATTAATCCTTTGCATGTATGAAAATTTGTTGCTCTATTTCTTCCAGTGTAATGCAAAATATGTTAGAAAATGCTTGTTTATCTTAACTTTGTTTGAATAAAAATATTTAGGCAGGAGGAAGTAAACCTTCATGTGGAGAAGTTGTGGATGTTGTTTCATGTGGATCCCTCAATCTGAGGGAACCTAATGGTAAATGTAGATGCTTTTTCAACAATGATGTGCTCATGTTAGTTGTTGTGCAAAATATTTTTGTAAGAAATATAGATGCTGAATTGAGAACTTCTTCACTTACATTCCAAGTTAATTCTTCCAGATGCTTCAACCGGACATCCTGACATCAACAAAGGCATTTCTGGGGTTGTAAAAAGGTTCAAGCAGAGGAGAAGTCGAACTAATAACCATGCGTCAGACAGCCTTTCTGATATTGATGATGCTGAGGTATATGCTTCATTAATTCATATCCATCACCTGGGTTTGGTTTCTCAAAGATTGTAACTAGCGATGATAGAAGATAAACTTCTGCTTTATCTAGAACACCTTTACTTTGATCGCTATGCCAAGTGCCTCATTTTGGGGTGCCCATGACATTGCTCCAACTCAGGAGGTTTTTGAGTTCATTCTATTTCTTCAAGCACTTGGAATTTTGTACATGTAAACTGAAAACTTAAATTATTCTTCAGAATTTGTTAAAAAATAAAAATTTAGTGTGCCAGGTAACCCAATACTGAAGAGCCTTTGGCTGTTTCCTCATAGCTAAGTAACCTATATACCTTAGTAATGACTCATGAGGGAGATGTATGGTGGCAGACTGCAGACTGATGAAAACGAGCAGCTCCCTGCTCTCAATATTTGGAAATTTAACTGTCCAGTTTATAAAATCTTGGGAATGTGCAATATTTTTTTAGTTCCGTCCAAGTCTTCTTTTACCTGTTGCTCTCCTGCTCTCAATATTTGGAAATTTAACTGTCCGGTCTAATAATCATAAAATTTTGGGCGTGTGCAAATTTTTCTTTATTCCATCCAAGTCTTCTTTTACCTGTGGCAATAGTCGAAAATTTTGCCCCACCCCACCAAGTCCTAAACAGTCTGCCACTATAGTTAAATATGTGCATCATTTTTACAATTGCTTATGTTCAAGTGCATTTTGTCTCTTTGATAATTTCTTCTTTTATATCTAAGCCTTGTTAGAGTCTCTTTCCAATAAATCATTGAATTCATGTTCTATTGGTGTCTATTTCTGGATTACTGTCAGCATATGACTGGTCCTTACATTTAATGCTGTTTAGGTTAGTAGATATCTCAACACCAAGGAGGAGATGCATTATAAAAGGATGTTATGGGAAGATATCAATGGAAAATATGTAAATGTAATTTCTCATTCCTTCTTCTCTGCTTCTATTCTTTTTCGTTGCCAATTTAGACATCTGATAAATTTCTCCCTAAGAAACAGAAGAAGGCAGCTGAAAGAAAGAAAGGTTCCCCACTCAAGAAAGCTGCTAAAACCATGGAGAAAGTGAAGTCAACAGTTAGTGTATGTTTAACGATGATATTTTTCATAGTTTGGAGCTCCATTCTATGATTGCTCTGTAATTCATGATAAAATGCTCTATGAATAAAAAAAAATAGAATCTAAAGAAGTTGCAATCTTATGATATATTCATGGAATTAGTGGTATTAAATATCATGAATGCTTATATGTTTTTACTGGGATTGTGGATTGTGTTTTTTGTTTGCCAGTTTTTATTATGTTACGAGTATGACAGAATTCCTTTCTTCAGAGGCGAAGTTCAAGAGTTAACTATGAAGCTTTGAAAATTCTAAATGAAGAATTGTTAAGCATGCTTTTTTATTTTCAAGATAGTCTTCAATCGCTAAGTAATTCTGGTAATGCGTTTCACGTGAAACTGGTGCATTACTTTATTTATTTAATTTGTATACCAGTAAAGCTCGTCGGCATGTCTATGAGTTTTAAACAAAGAATGCACATGCAACATGCTTGAGTAAACATATCGTTGGACGTTTAAAAAAACGATCGATCATTTACTCATACACTACTGATAAAATTGTAGGAACATGATTCCAAGGCATCTCAATCTCAGATCATCACTGCAGATTCTTGTGCTCTTAGAAGTGACCACACGCCAAGCCTTGAA
Source organism: Primulina tabacum (assembly GCF_025594145.1). Lineage (NCBI taxonomy): Eukaryota > Viridiplantae > Streptophyta > Magnoliopsida > Lamiales > Gesneriaceae > Primulina > Primulina tabacum. The sequence continues at coordinate 1,255,749 of NC_134564.1, forward strand.
ATGCATGGATCTAATGAAAGTAATGACAGTGGTTTCCAGCCGGAGATGAGTTACGATGAAGAGAATGAAACTTCTGCCCCTCATAGTGGTGATTTCTATGGTCAATATGGAGATGAACATGACACTAGGCGATTTTTATAATCGATATGGAGATGAAAATCCCAGCGACAATTATTTTTTGTTCGATTAGGATGAAGTCTTTTGGAAAAATTAGTTGGACTGGCGGTACCATTAGGAATGCGGTTTAATTGTTGCTATGCTATGGGTGAGTAACTATCACGCACGAATTCTACTAGAATGGTGTACTCGTATCATATTTTGTCAGATACGTCCTGCATACTGATATTTGATAAATACATATCGAAACCTTCTACATGCAAAAATAGAGAGATTCATCAAATCAAATGTGGTGGTGATCATATTTTTTTACCATATCCAATGATATTATGTTTTGCCAGCGATAATACTTTTAGAGCCAAATTTTAGTTATTATATAGTAATTGCCAACAGTAAACGTAAATTTTATAAAAAATGAAAATTAAGTATGACATTTGAATCCTTGAAAGAGATGATATAGATTATAAATCTCAAATCCTCGGCATTATTAATATATAATTATATGGTGGTAAAATTGTAAAACTATCTTAGATTTTTGTCCTTTAAATTTCTTTTTGTTTGTTTTTACTCTTCCTTACATGAAGTATTGGCATGGTGCAAAATATGTTGGTAATTTTATAGTGTCAATATTAATTTGACGTCATGTCAATGCTCTAAAATTATAGCTGTAAAAAGAGTCAAAAGCAATAAAAAATAAAAATGACGGGACCAAGACTCAATTGAGAAATGGCAGGACTAATGACCAAACGCAGCCTTAGTTTTTATATAACACTATTATAGTGTATTGTATTCAATCCACTAGGGATTCTTCGACTATCTCTTTTCCCAAATTTTAAATATCATTTTTTGGGAATAAAATATGAATTCCACCTTTGAATATATTAAATTGTTGATTTCAATTTTATATAAAATTATTGTTATACCATAAATTATTAATTTTTTCAAAAATTTAAATTGATCTTGATATAATGTCATTATATATTTTTAAAATTAATAATGATATTATAACTCAAAATTTTGTATTGATATATTTAGTATCTGCAAATAGTTAATAAAAATAATTATGAAATTTTCTTTGATAAAATTGAATAATTTTATGAATTAAAAGTTTACAATCATTTTTGTTAGTAAAGTGACAAACACTACTTATTTACCGTTGTTTGATAGTTGGTAAGCCAAGTTCACTAGTTCTTGCGGACAACCTAGAGGGAAACGTAGTTGACCAAACACGATGTAAGCTGGATTTATCTCCTTCAAGCATCAAATTATCATGAATGAGGCCACTGCACTTGCTAATTGAAGCCACTCTTCCAAATTTAGCCAAAGTTGTTGTAAGCCATTCCAAGTCATCAAATCATCAGTTTCGTCGATGCTGCCCGAGAGGAGACTGTCCTTAAACCATATTCTAGCTGCCAAGTGGCAATTATTTTCCATCTTTTTAAATAAATAAAAATTTATGAAAACTTATGTATTGTCTCAAAAAAAGCGGATGGCTAACCTGGGGCGGAGCCAGGATTCAAAATTATTTGGGGCTGGTTCTGTCCAATACTGTATTTAATAAAATAAATAATTAACTAAAAAATTAAAATGAAAAATATGTAAAAATTGACTTCATGAAAATATAGAACAAGAGTATTTAATCTTTAATACCTTAAAAAACATGAAGCTAAAACACTACTGAAGTTGTGCTCTTTGATTTTTTTTAAAATAAAACTCATTAATTATTAAATCGTTATCAATTTTTTCAACCAAATCTCGTTCGATGTAGATTACCATTGAATCTCCGAAAAACACTGCTTCCAACTTGTTACGAAGAGCTGTTTTAACAAGTTTCATTGCTGAAAACGCTCGTTCATTGTTGCTGTAGAAACGGGGAGAGTTAAAACAAGACGAATCAACCTGTCAACTAAATAAATATATCAGATTCGATAAATAAGTAAACGACGTAGATAAAAATGTATAAATCACATGTCAATCAAATTGTAGGTTCCTGAATTATTTGTCTGCATTAATCTTCGACATAATTCAGAAATAGTTGATAAATTCTGAAATCTTTCATGGCCAGCATCATCAAGTTTATAGTGATCCAATTGAATTCTCAAGTAATGTAAATCTTGTGAATCGAAATCAAGATAATAGAATTTCTCAGCAAATCGATAGACATGATCAACATTAAGAAGCTTAAAGTTTTCTTTAGGTTCCAAAGCACAATTAAGTTTAAGAAGTTCAACTGCCTCATCCTTGAATCTATTATTAAGCTCTTCAACTTGAATATCTATTGCAGCTGTAAATATATCAAATCGATAATGGTGCTCAACCGTGATTGAATAATTTTGTTGACAAGAACGGCTTGTACCAGATTTATAACGAGCTTCCATGTGACAGTATCTGAACGTCATACTTGACACAAACTTCTTTCACATGACTAAGTAGGAGATCAAATCTTTCTTATCTCAAAGTATGAAGCAAAGTTTTAGTCGTTGAAACATAATCCATTGCACTTAAAATAGCTAGAGATTTCTCTTGCAATGATCGACAAAGCAAATTTGTTATCCCTATTATCTTATGCATCAAGTGTAATATGAATATGAAACTAAAAACTTCATTGCAATCAATGCATCACTAGCTTCACCACAAATGGAATTAGAAGCTCCATCATTCACCATATTTTTCTAACATGGTAATTACAGAGCTATACATATCAATCATGCTACAAAGCGAGTCGAAATTAGAAATCCAACGAGTCATTCCAGGTCGTAACAAATTTTCAATTTGATTACATCATCTACCTGTATCACGTTCATTAGTAGCTACCATATGCACAACTTCGATTCTTTGAGCAGAATGTAACTCACCATGCTGTTTAGGAGATGCATTGATGAGATTACAAATGGAATTCAATTTTGAAAAGAATAACCAAATGGATACCTCTTTTCCAGCAGCTGGAGTTAATGCTGGTTGAAGACAATGAGCAAAACAATGTACATAATATGCACACGAGCAATCTTACAAGAAAAGAGCCTGCAATCCATTCCAAGAACCGCGCATATTGTTAGTACCATCATATCCCTATCCACGTATGTTGTGGATATGCAAGTCATAACGACCAAGTGCATCAGATATTTCTTTCCAAGTGTTGCAGCAGTTGTATCAGTCACGTGTACAATGGCAAAGAATCGCTCTCGTAAAAAGCCTTCAGTATCCACAAATCTTAATACAATAGCCATCAGCTCCTTGTTAGATGCATCTCTCGCTTCATCAACTAAAATGCAGAATTTTGCATGCCCAATTTCTTTTCGAATCTTGGCTTTCACTTGGTTGGAAATGATATTCAAGACATCTTTCTGAATATCAGATGAAGTATACTTTGCATTCTTTAGAGCTTTCTCTAAGACGATGTCCCCAATACTCTTATTCATTTTTCCTACAAAATTTATCATCGCGATAAAATTTCCACGATTATCAAAAGATAGAGATTCATCATGCCTTCTAAATGCACATGTTTGCAAAGTGAGCCATCAAATGCTTTCAATAGTTGCTGTAAGCCGCAATCTGTTCTTTTGTTTTTCTTCTGAAGATTGAGCATTTATCACTTTGTCAATATGACGAGGTATATTAATCAAATTATCAAGATATTCCACATCATTGTTATCTGGTGAAGTATTGCATCCTATATGCATAAAAAATGTGCATCTATCGCCATCATTAACTCGCTTCCAATATTTGAATCCATCCATTGTAAATGCAGGATTACGAGGATGCTTATGTTCAAACAAGAAGCATGGAAAACAAACGCAACATCTTTTGAAGAAGAGTACTCTAACCAAGTAAATTTTTTAAACCATTGACTTTGGAATCGTCGATTTTGACTTCCAAATTTGTTTGGTGGATACTCATTCTTAATTGGTTGATATGGCCCCATCTTGATATAAGCTCGTCTAATTTCATCCATTTGATTAACAGGATATTTCCATATCGGAGTACGTAATGTCGAATCAGGTTCAAGAAAACTCACATCAACATCTGTTCGAGGAGATTTGTTAAGCTGTTGATTATGGGATTTGAGACATCAATATTGGATGGAGAATGCTCCTGACTTGCCGATGTCTGTTCTTTTTGTTTAAAAAATGAGTTGATGGTTTTCCTTTTCTTCATTCTTGAGTTTCTTTTCTCCTTGGTGCCGTCTACACCATACAATATTACTTTAGTTTAACTTATTATGGCTAACTGAATCAAATTAACATTACCGACACTAAATAATTTTACTTTAATTCAATAAATCTCAAACAATTATAATTATTCCAAACAATTCCCGAAGTTAATATTTGACAATCCTAAGGCATAATACATTTAAATATAAAAATTTTACAGTTTATAAGTTCGAAAATCCCATTTACATAATTCTGAATTTTTCAAAAATTCTTACAAAATTCCATAAATTTGCATTTATATTTTCTATACCATATAAACATCCAAATAATAAATAATCAACACTAAAATCGAAAATCCCCAATATAAAATATTGAAATTCGAAATAATGCCCAATAAATTCCGAAAATTTATAGATACCTCTAATCGGCTCAAATATAATACTTACAATCAACAATTTAACATATATCAATTATCGGAATTCAAAAAAAAAAAAAAAAACCCAAATTTCGAAACACTAAAATCTGAAATTACCTTTAAAATTTGAAATCTAACTTAGAACAACAAGAACGAGATGTAGTAAGTCTAACACTAAGATTTCCTCACGATTTCCAGTGAAAACGGCGATTGATGGGCGACGGTTGATTTCAAGACAACAAAGAAACTTCGAAAATTTGGTGTTAAAAGAAAGCTTATGTCGGGCTTTCCGAATCTACAATCTATTTTGAAAATCGGCGCCCGACGGTAAAGTTACGGCCCATTTCAAGTAACAAAAATTGTGATAGCTTGAGGGAGAAGAATGGAATTGGCGCAGAGAGAGAATAGGAGAGAGAAAACTGATTGGGACTAGTCAACAAATTTTTAAAATAAATCATACCTATTATTTTTTAAAAAAAAATTAGGTGGGGCTAGAGCCCAACCCAGCAACAGTGTAGTTCCGTCCCTATGACTAAACATGATTCAATTTTTTAAAATGAATTTATTTTTTAAAAATCATTTGACCTACATTCATTTCTTCCACCGTCATATATAAAAAACAAAATAAAACTTCCATATAATTTCTCCGTTTTGCAACTTTCTGCCCAAGATTAGGTTTTTATTTTTTATCCATTGTTGTATGTCGGTAATTTTTTGACTTCTTGTTGCTCGTAGATTTTTGTTGTATATCGATGATTTAAGGTCCAAATAAGAGGATTTTTTTTATGCATTTATTTATTTTATATTATATTTTACTAATTAAGTTTTAATGACTGTGATTTCCTTTAAAGTAAAATACAGTAGATTAACCTCTTGTTTATGTCCATATTTTTGTAATATGTTGTACTTGAATACATGTATATTTCCTTCATCTAATTTGTTTTTTTTTTAAATTAGATCCAGTTGGTCTTTTTTTTTTTTGGAAATGGAAGATGACAAGTCAAAGGCACTTGAAGAGTTGGAGGAAGACTACGGTGAAGAAGCCAAAATTGATCAGATTTCAAAAACACGACGTGGACTCCCTAATTTTTCTATTCAAGAAAATGGAGAGGTACAAACTGAGAACTCCATTGTCGATGTTTTTAAGAGTAAACTAGAAGTTGGTAAGATTGTGAACACTCTTGAAGAAGCTTATTTATTATATTGTCAATACGCACATGCCAAAGGATTTCGTGTAAGGAAGGGTGAACAACGATGTTTTTCCCATACTAATGAAATTCAATAAAAGGAATTCAATTGCTCATGTGAAGGTATGAAAGATGAAAAAAGATCTAGTAAAAAGATTCAGATTTATCAAAAACCGCTCACTAGAACTATCTGTAAAGCCAAATTAAAGATTTCAAGAGAAAATGGGGGCAATGGAGCGTTAGTAGTGTTGTGGAGGAGTATAACCATGAGATGTTTGCACACGATCAAACTCACTTGTTAAGATCGGCACACATATATCACATGCAAAAAAGTCTACTCTAGAAGATATGGTAAATGATGGAATATCTATCTCTTATGCGAACAGGGTGTTTGATATCATGTTGGTGCGGAATGCGGTTTCTTGGAGTGCTTTGATAGCTTGTTATGCAGATTTTGGCGATTTATTTCGTAGTTTTCAATTGTTTAGGCGTATGGATGCTGAAGGAGAGAAAGTTGATGATGCTACATTCTTGCCGATTTTAACTTTGCTTCATGATGTTGAATTTTATGAGTTGATGAGGCAATTTCCCGGGAAGATAATGAAACTTGGTTTAGAGTTTGAAAACACTGTTCTTAATGCTATGATCACTGCATATTCAGAATGTGGATGCATTGAAGATGCTAACAAAGTGTTTGATAGCTCTGAAGAATGTGTGTCCGGGACTCGGTTCATGTGTCCCAGCCCAACTCAAACAATAATCGAGCAGCAAAAATCAAAGATGTGCTATATCAAAGGTTTACTCATGTGAAGTTAAGAAAATAAGGAATGGATTGATTGGATTTTTATTTACTTTACTTTAACAAGTGCTTGGATCTCGAGCAAAGATAGGGGAATAATTGCAGATTTTTTGGATGACAATTTAATGCTTTCTCTTGTATTTAAATGGCTGCTGATGAAAAGAATAAAACGTTCAGCTTTTCTCTAAAAATTATAGCTAAATATTGAGATCGCGAGGTTTTTTCAAACGACTCTCGATCACAAAAAAATAGGTAGACAAGTAATGGCCAATTAGTGGCTATTAAATCTCTTGAAACTCATGACCATTCAACTCTCCCTTCACCCTGTAAATATTGGCTCAATCTAAGAGGAAAACCACAACAAAAATTCCTCTCCAAAGTCTACAGAAATTCGAGAACCACTAGCTGCAAGAAGGGGCAAGTTCTGCTTCATTTCTGCAAGTTTCAGTTCCTTTCCAAAGGCTGCATAAATTTGAGAACCACTAGATGCAAGAAGAGGCGAATTCTGCTTCATTTATGCAAGTTTTTCAGTCAAGTTGCTGTCTATTTTCGAACAAGCGGCAACCGTTTTCCAGTCCAAGTTAGAGAAGAGTTTTGCCCAAGTCCGTAGTATTTCAGATGAGTATTCTTCCACGATTTTCTTAAAATCAATATCAGGTAAGTGGGTTTTTGTATGTACTTTGTTTATAAAGTGCGCACACTTATATATTCTTTTGTAAGCGTGCTTGATCTTTTCCAAAAATAATACATGTCTTCGAAAACTCGATCGGCATGATGCATATTCATTTCTATTTGATATGATGTATTTGAATCCGTTTGTTATTCAATATTAGATAATGTTCTAAAGCATGTTTGAAATTATTTGAAATATACTGTAATGATTCGAGTTAGAAATACCAAAGAAAATTCCGATGTTTGATTTGATTTGATATGACTCTGATGCAGTGAGATATAATAATTGTTTATTTGGCTCCGCTCTTAAGAGAAGTAATTATAGGGGACTGATCAGTAGACCACGAAAAAATGATATGATTTTCAATGCTATGTTTTTATTTTGTTCGTATTAGATTCAACGTGCTTATAATTGAAAACTTTGATTCTGTATACATATATGCATCTTTGTTATTTATTATGCACGATCCCCCCACTTGCTAAGAATTTTCCCAGAAAACCATCATTTACTCTCCTTCCCCAAATAAGAATGAAGATTATTAGATGAGGGTGAGCAAGTGATGTTTTGGGACTGTTGATGAAGGATCAGTTCGAGATCAAACCTATTTAAATTCTATTAAGTTATAATTCATTTTCGCATTTCTGTATTTCTATTGTAAAGACACCATTATATGTTATGAAATAAACTGATTTTTGGCAAGATTTGTATTACGAGGCTTGTTGTTTCAATCTTAAATTGTTAAACAAAGCATGTGTCGTAAACCTCGGCCTCAGGACCTGACATCAACAATGTTCGAGACCACTTTATCATTTTCTGGTGTCCCATACTCATTTCAATAAAAACAAAATTGAAAAAAAATGCAAATTAAGAGACAAAAACTGTGAATTAATCAATAACATGACCAAAAATAAAAAAATATACAAACTACATTATCAGAAATGTTTTTCTCCCCTACTTATATGCACGATGGTTGTTGGTACAAACCACAAGTTGGTATAAAGTAAAGAAAAAGGAAAATTTTATATTATACAAAGGCTATTGTAAACCTTGTAATTTGGTATACTTCTCTTTTATTCATTTTGGTTTCCTGTTATTTGAAGAATGGTTATGCTTTGGAAGAGAATGTGCCAAACAAAGCCTTGTTGGCCACTATCACGCTATTGAAATCAGATCTCTTTTGCCACCTTCTGTCTGCAATCCCTCCAAAACCAAAGGTTAGACGTTAGATTTTTCATGTCTCTCTTTATTCATCATCAATAACTAAAGTTTTAGGAGATTCCAAAATCATGTCCAAACAAGAAACAATCATCAACATCAGAAGTTCATAGGAATGTACCATTTTCTGACCAACTAGGCCAAGTAAGTGCCAAAACCACACCATCTCTCAGTGAAGTCCTCTCCCATGACTAGTTCTGAGTTGACTCGATCCAAGTTCGCCTTGTTCACACTTTGGACATGAGTAAACTAGTAGACAAAGAAGTTATCATACCGGAACTATCCGGCATTCCACTGGAATCTTAGAACTACATGGTATCCCTTGGTCTTGGAACCCCAAACAACCGATGTCTCTTGCATTCGACACTGGCAGCGACCTAACTAACGTGGACTCAATGCAAACTGTGCTTAGTGCCATGCTACGAAAAACAAGATCCAATCTTCAACCGTTCGGCATCAAGATCATTTTCCAATGTATCATACAGCTTACCTCAATGCTCTCAACTATCTTCAGACGACACCGGAAGGAATTTCTCCTACTGTAGTATATCCGGCATATGTGTTTATGGGGTCGTAAATTACCGATCAAACCAGAAACTTTCAAGTCTCCAGGTACCATTATAGACTTCGGTAGGGATGGAGCCAATGAAGGGGCGAGGTGGGTGCGACCCGTCCCCCTCAATTTTTTAATTTAATTGATTATGTGCCTAAAAATAATTAAATTTTTTTCATTGTCTTCCCTAATATTTGCTCTTGCCTCCTAATTTTTTTTTAAAAAAAAATTGCTCCTAACATCTATTTTCCGTCTCCGTCCCTGGACACCGGTATGGTCATAACACGTCTCCATCCAGTCAACTACACCGCACTCAGGGCTACATTCACACAAATAATAGGGAAAAGCATCCATTGGCCGCCTTCTCTGGGCATACTCGGACACTTGCTGCGACTTGCGAAAAGTGACTCCATTGTCCATTACCATTGTGTCTTTCACCTTTCGTGGCAATGTGACCATCGCTTTGCCATATGAGACATAAGTGTACGACATTGATACATCGCGTTTATCCCTTGCATTCGCTGCGAACTAGGATGCAAGGAAAGTGAGCATCTTTGGGAGCAGACAACAGCAGAGTTTAGAGGTGGTGTCTTAGTCGAAATGTTCAGATAATTTGAGGCATCATGGATACTACATTGCAAAGGAAATGTTCTGCTTAATGTATGTTGTTAACTATTACAAGTTAATTTGTGTTAGATTTTTTTTTTAATGAAATTATTTCCATTGAATAAGGTAAAAAAAAATAGTACAAATATAACTACACCGGATATCCCCGAAAACCATCACAAAATCATAGTAATCAGTAGCAAGGAATTACGAACCTACAAGTACTATATTAGTAGCACTCGGTATACACCTAAAGATGTGAATCTTAATTCTCTTAATGATGTCATCAATATTCGGTTGAATGTTCTCAAACATGACTCCGTTGCGCATGTTCCATACATTATATACAGTAGCTGTCAAAGCAATAATTCTCACTCTAGCTAGAGTGGAGGATCCATTGTACTGGTTACGAAAAGCCTTGAGAATGATATCGTGAACCCATGTTTTTCTTCATCCCTAGCCATAATGCTTCATGGGCAAATTCATGTCATGTGTCTCATAAATTAACATTATGAATATCACATTATTTTGTTAATAGTTTATAAAATATTTTAAAATTTGTGGTATAACACCTAAAGATGTGAATCTTAATTCTCTTAATGATGTCATCAATATTCGGTTGAATGTTCTCAAACATGACTCCGTTGCGCATGTTCCATACATTATATACAGTAGCTGTCAAAGCAATAATTCTCACTCTAGCTAGAGTGGAGGATCCATTGTACTGGTTACGAAAAGCCTTGAGAATGATATCGTGAACCCATGTTTTTCTTCATCCCTAGCCATAATGCTTCATGGGCAAATTCATGTCATGTGTCTCATAAATTAACATTATGAATATCACATTATTTTGTTAATAGTTTATAAAATATTTTAAAATTTGTGGTATAATTTTCAAGAAAATTATTATTATATATTTTCAAGAAAACGTATAAAGGAGCACAACTTCTCCGAACGTATCCGGCCATCCGGGACGTGACATGCATTCTTTTGAAAATTGGAGCGAGGAATTGAGGGAGAATAAGCTTCAATTTAGGTTTTTGGATGATATATGAATTCTAGATCAGAACCCTAAAATTTGGGGCCTGAAATTGACATGTCTGCTAGTTTGGGTATGGTGCTTGGAGTGGGAAATCCACGGCTTGAATTGGCGCCGATTGGTCAATTACTTCCCATTATCCAAATTACATCGGTGTTCGTCGGAAGCCACCCATTTTCCTCAGGTAAACGGCCTTTGAAATCGGTGGCGAATGCAGACACAGTTATTGCGACTGACGAAACTTACGGACGTAAGGAAGTTATCAGTATCAATTCGAGGGTCTACGATTACTTATTGGCTAATGTTAGAGAGCCACAGGTTAAATTTCCATTATATTGTTGATAATTCTTTCGTTTGTGTTCGAAAGAAAAGTTGTTCTTGCATTCATGATTGAAGCTTCGTTCTGGGTTTTCGGGATTTCAGTTTCATGGAAGAAGTTTTCATTTGAAATTAGGTTGATAATCATGATGTGAGAATTTGACTCTGCATTTCAGATATTGCGTGAGCTTAGGGAGGAAACTGCAACCATGCGTGGTAGTCAAATGCAGGTAGGAGCTGGTCACTTGCTATTCGGATGCGTGAATGTATATTTCCTTATGGTGGAGTAGTTTTATGACCTAATTGGCTAATTATCTCTGCTCTTTTGTGAGTCCGATTTTGTGTTGTGATTTATATTTCTTGCCTACGATCTTGGTTAGGTGTGATAATCTTTCATTTGTTAATAGGTGTCTCCTGATCAGGCCCAACTTCTTGCTATGCTTGTTCAGATTCTAGGAGCAGAAAGGTGCATTGAAGTTGGTGTCTATACTGTATGTATATGTGGGATCATTTTATCTTTTTCATACATAACCTGCACAGTCCGTTTGCTTTCACTTATGTGTTACAGTTTGAAAGTTCATGACGTTAATGGAACTAGTGACTTGATGATTACTTGAAGTATATTGCTGAGAAATGGATGTTGTATATGCGTATCTATATCGATAATAGTATTCTAGTCATTATTTCCCCATGGTTGAGACGTTTCTGGAAATACATCGGTAATACATTCTGTTTGCAATCTTCTGTGGATACGTTAGTCTCACCAGGTTACAATGGCTTCCCTAAAACTCCAGATGGTGAACAACAGTGATTTATAGCAGAAGTGAATCATGAGCTTGTGTCTTCTCTGCTTTTATTTTTATATTTGTGATTCTCCAATGTCTGGAAACTCTTTTAGTGCCCTGAGGCTTGGTCTGATAGCTGAAAAGACACTTGGCGTATAACAACTCGTTAGGTCATGATAAGGACAAGAAGTTTTCCTGAGCCCACAAATTTTGAACCTTCTATCTTAGCTTGTTTTTGTTTACCTGTCACTACACTTTGTGCATAACCAGATTGAAAAGGAGTCCTCCTGGGAGATGTTTTACAAGAGTGCAAGGTTTTGTGCAATTGATTTGGTGTTTTAGTTGTTATATTCACTTTAGGGTATTAACATTTGAATGATTAACCAGGGATACTCATCTCTGGCAATTGCTTTGGTCCTACCTGAAGGAGGTCGGCTGGTTGCTTGTGAGAGAGACGCTAAGTCATTAGAGGTTGCAAAAAGATATTATGACCTTGCTGGTGTCTCAAAGAAGGTATGCTTAACACTCGTACAGATGCAATTGCAGGAATTATTAACTATCCATCTCACTTATTCATTGACAAGAATGTTCGACTATTACACTTCTTTCAATCATAAATAAATTAGAATATTGTAGTCTTAATTTAAATGTGACAAATTACTGAATATATTCATGAAGTACTACTCTTCACGTTCAATACATGAGTGATTTCAATCTATGAAATGCTAAATACCAGAACTTATTATTAAATTTGCGACTGTATTGAGCATGGAGTCTCACGTAGTGGAAGGACCTGCCCATCATTCTCATTTGCTTGTCACTGATTATGCACAACTAGAAGTTTAAAAAATAACATAATAAGTGATGTTTCCATACTGATTGAATTTTTTAGGCTCTCGTAATCATTAATTTGGCGTTTCTTTAATTAACTATTAGGTGGATGTAAAACATGGTCTTGCAGCTGATACTCTCAAGTCTATGATTCAGAATGGTGAAGGTGGCAGGTATTTTGTTTTGATAAGTCAAATTTAATTTATTTCTTAGTGTTCTAGTTTTAATCTAGTATTTCTTCTGAATCATACTCGTGCTACAAGCGCACGACGAAATGAAACATCTTGCAGAAATTTCATGCATGCATCTCTCTTTCCTTTGAGACTTACTCGAAACTGTTAATTTCCTCCGATAGTATATTACTAGATTGTTGAAATTGTCTTCTTGCGTAGATTTTCCCTATCCTGAAATGATCCTCTAATTATCTTTCAATATTCTTCTCTTTTGTCAAAATATGCCATGTTAGTTATTTCTTTTATTACAACTTTGCCCAATTGATGACGAATGTCTGATCAGCTGTATGCATGTGCTTTTTGTCCCTTGATTATATCACCAAGGATCCGCATGTCCAAATAATCCATATTTCCTAGCATATTTACAACCTTTAAAGATCTAAAAGGTAATGAATGTGTTTTATCAATACCAACCCAAAACTATCACCTTAATAAAGTTATATAATGTTGCCTCTAAAGCTACGGTACTCGGTGCATAAAGCTTACATTGATTGGAACTGCTCTCACCATGTAATTATTCGTCTATGTAGCTATGATTTTGCTTTTGTAGATGCTGAGAAGAAAATGTATCAAGATTATTTCGAATTAGTGCTACAACTGGTAAGTGAGATAATTCAACACGTCTTTACCACCACACAGTCGCGAAGTTCAAAAACTGTGATTTGATTCATGGTCTGTTTACTAGCAATTCTTCATCATCACATATACACAGGTAAGAGTTGGAGGGATTATAGTGATGGACAATGTCCTTTGGCATGGAAAAGTTGCTGATCCTCTGGTAAAGTATACTCAAATTTCACAAAAAACTCCACAATATACATATTTCCTATCTAAGTGCTGTTATGGGGCAGGTAAACGACTCAAAGACTGTTAGCATAAGAAATTTCAATAAGATTTTGATGACGGACGAGCGTGTGACCATCAGCATGGTATGTTCAAAGTGCATGTATTTCTATAATCAAGTCCCGGACAACTTAATATCATCTCCCAAATCTGCAAATATAGGTTCCCATAGGTGATGGCATGACAATATGTAGAAAAAGGTAGTCCCTGGAGACAATGATGCCTTGCAACAATGCCGCATTGTGGATTGCAATCAATTATGGGTTTATCATGCATTGTGTGATCTAGAATCGATTTTTATGGCCACCGGAAAGAATCAGAGTCACTATGGCTGTTGCGATGATCGTTTCATTATATTCCAACAGTGTTCTTCCAGTGGTCGAAATTATAGGCAAACAAGCTTTCCTTCAATTATTTAAATGTGTTGGCTTCAACACTTGACACTGGCAAAAACTTGTAAAATTTGTTATCTAACATCTGTACGTATATACATACCTCGGGGCTTAGATTTGTTTCCTTAATATGTCAAATGTACGTTAAATTTGAATGTCATCTAACCATTGTTACTTGAAAAATGTTGCGTATAAAATTTTTGAGATAATTAACGATTAAATTAACAAAAAAAATATCTAATGAATGAATTATAATGGTTAAAAAAAAGTTTTAAATTTGAATGAAGTAAAGACGATAGTGAATAATAATGGTCAAAATTAATAGGATTTTTCCTCATTTCACGACTTAAATAAATTAAATCATTATATATGTGGCTTGAATATTATATTCATATTTTAAAACACATTTGTGGCTAAAATTTAACCACGACTAATCTTTCTAGACAACCAATTAGATTTCAGATTTCGATACTCTCCGGGACCCAAACTCATCTTCAGTTTCTATATTTTTTTCCTTGATGAATAAAATATTATTAAATTGGTTAATAAGGTGGCTCATCAATCATAAATACCCCGATTTAATAAAGTGTTGTATTAATTGTTTTTTTTAGAAAAAGGATATTTATTCCTAAAAAATGAAAAAGGATATCATTAGTTGTTCACAAAGATGTAATTCATTTCTACAAACAAATGTGTTCAAATCGGCTTATATTCGTTTTTGTAACTTTTATGGACAAACCATTTACATTCTTGATGAGTAACATATAAAACTTGCGAGAAAGATACATTTATGTAAGTCATTATTTATCAGACTAATTCACAACAAAAACACAGAAGCTCGGGATGCCTCGACAGCGACAAAGGACTCAATCTCGTCGTGATCGGAGCGTTTCGCGAACCGTCCTTTGATTCTTGGCCGAGTTTCGGCATATGCCTTTCTTGATGCATATCGAATGGTTTTTTCGAACCTCCTACTCTTTCTCTTCTCTCTATATCTTAGTACCCTCGCCTCCCGGTCGACCCCGGACAACGTGGTGGGGAAGATTTCGTTACTGTCGAAACCATTCGATACTTCCGGCACCACTCCCACATCAAGGGACGAAGATGAAACCTGTATTCATGTTCCGAAACATTATAAATGAAAAACCATATTTTTATTCAAATTTAGTCTTAACAACTAAAAAGAACATACACTGGATTGGGACGTGAAGTTGTATATTATGTGCTTCGGCCCCGGATGATCCATTTCGTAAGCCGGAATCCCGTTCGCCACCGGACCCGCCGGGTACTGACCATATCCAAATCTGTTCTTGGTATGCTCCGGCACAACTCCGTCCAGCGACAACTGCTTCTGCTCGTGTGCCTTCTGTTCCCCGGAGAATAAATCGAGATCCAAATACGGATCCATATCCCTGAACAGATACTCGGCGGATTTGTATTCGGGCGACCTGGAATCCTCCTCCAGATCCATCCCGCCGTGGTCGGCGTTCAGATTAGGGATCAGCCACGCCTCCACCTCCTCATCCTCGGAAGGGGAGGACCTGTCCGCGGCTCCGTAGAAGGGTGCGACGGGGACACGCTCGTGGCGGCGGGCCAGGGGGTTCGCCGAATGTATGTCGCGGTCGCAGGCGGCGCAGAGCGCCGCGGAGTCGGCCTTGCAGGTGACGCTGGCGGGGGCTTGCTCGCAGACCTAACAGAGCCAGACGCGGGCGTGGCGCGGGGCCAGCTTGTTGACCGCGTGGACCTTGGCGTCGCAGGGCCTGCAGAAGAAACCCGTGTCGGCGCTGCAGAAGACGGCGGCGGCGGAGGTTTTGCATGAGCCGCAAATCTTGGCCGTCAAACTCCATTTGGGAGCCGCCATTTTTTTTCAGCTGGAGAAAAAATGGGAGAGTGAAGCTGTTATTTCAACAAGTGTTTGAGTTATATTCGGACAAGGCAGCGAGGCCAGTGGGTATAGGTATAATCCGGGTCGGCCAATGATAAATCGACACGTGCTCATTTGATTCATACATCTATAAGCTGTGGGCGGCTTGTGGAAATAGAGCTTTTTCTTGAAATTCATTTTTTTTATTTATAATTATAATATTTTTATTAAAATATACTAAGCAATATGAAAAGATATGTGAGAAAGGATTTTCAATTTTTAATATAAATATGTAATTTATGTTAATGATTTTTAAAGTTAATTGAATTAGGAATCCTTTGATTTGATAGAAAAGGAAATGTTGTCATCGAATCTTCGGGTCCACATATTTTGCTAAATTCTTTATCTCATTGAAGAATCATAGGAATTGAAGACAACACTCGTTGGATTCATGGTAATTATTATTTCTTAATTAATTCACAAACATAAATAAAGTGTACGATAAAAGAAAGAACCTGAAGATGAGACATAAAGAAATCGAATGTAACTTAAAAGTTGGCTGTCCTGAAGATATTGTTGTGCTCAATTCATGTAGCATAATTGGAGAAATAAGAGGGAAAATGGGCTGTCGGGAGAATCAAACGACACATTGAGAAAAATGATATTGTGGTAATGACATACATAATCTGGTTCACTATACATGATGGAGGATAAATCGCTTCTTACTTCAATGATGTCGTATTATTGTTGAACATAAATTCAAGGGAAATAATATTTCGATTTTAAATAATATATTTTATTTATTTTCCTAATATAGTTTTCCTCGTTGATTTGATTGAGCAAATATTTCATATGATTTTGCCTTCCTTGGATAATGAGATCTTAATTCAAGAGATATGGTATTAGTGTTTAAAAAAAAGTTTATTCCTAATAAAACTCTCACTTTCCTTGTATTTTAGGTTTTCTTGTGGAGATATGATTCTTCACCTATAAATAAGAGGTAAAGCTCATTGATAAAGGCTGCTTCGATATCGACCATACATACACACACGTAGCAGAGATTTGCAGAGTAAAATTATTCTCGAAGCCGTTGCTGTTTGGAGTGGTGATTCCCGTGTGGCGTTGAATGTTGCCAACATCTATAGACAACATCCATAACGATGTTGACTGAAGATTGCATCTAATTGATAGTGGTTTCCGGGATCAAGTTTTGCTTTCTTGATTACGTTTATTTTTGTTTTGGTTATTTATTTTAGAGAGCTTTTATTTTCTCAACTTGTTGAGGAAATTGATTTTTGGTACAATCACTAGTGATAGGTTTTTGTGTAAACATTGTGGTACAATCACAAGTATTTATACTTGTGCATATTTAATCTTTTCCATCTATTTAGTTCAAGTCAATTTGTGTTATAAAAGTTAATTTTCCGCTGCATGTAGATGTTGTCCGAGATGTTGTAACATCTGGCACAACATTTAATTATGACAAAACACAAATTTACTATTTTTAATCTTATTCTGATATTTTTATTATTTTTAGCATCTGTCGGACAAAATAATCCTTACAAGTGGTATCAGAGCCTACTCTTGATATACTAAGTGCTGATTCTGGTTTTTGTTTTGTTTGACAGAACTAATCAAATGGACAATTCATTTGCAAGTGCATCACTTCGACCACCATTTCTAGATGGTACCAACTACGGCCTATGGAAGGTTAAAATAAGATACTACATAAAATCTCTAGATGAACGGGCATGGCAGCGTCTCATCAATGGATGGACTCCACCAGTCATGATAGATCAAGAGGGTGACAAACGGCCAAAGCCTGAAACTGACTGGACTGCTGATGAAGTGCAAAATTCGAACCACAACTCAAAGGCTTTGAATGCTATATTCACATCGGTTGACATGAACATGTTCAGTTTAATCACAAACTGTATTTCGGCTAAAAGTGCATGGGATATCCTCCAAAGTCACTGTGAAGGGTTTGAGAGTGTGCGACGAACCAGATTAAGGATGCTTACTTCCAAATTCGAGATGATGAGGATGGAAGAATCTGAGAACATACTCGAGTACGATCGCCGCCTACGGGAAATTGCTAATGAGGCATTCAGTGTTGGAGAAGCTATCTCCAATGAGCGTCTAGTTAGCAAAGTCCTCCGTTCTCTGCCCGAAAGATTCAACATAAAAATTTGCGCAATAGATGAGGCTAAGGACACTTCTAAGATGGCATTGGAAGACCTTATCAGTTCATTACGTACTTTCGAGATGAACCTGGACATGTAGAAGAAGGATAAAGGGAAGACAATTGCACTCCAAGCTTCAAATGACTCCTACAATGAACTCCTTCAAATATCTCAAGAAGTCAATGATTCTGATCTCTGCGAGGATTCTATCTCTTTTATCACAAAAAATTTGGTGATTACTTGAAAATAATCCGAGATAAAAAGAAGGATGCACAACCATCTAAATTTCCTAGCCTTCCTGCACCTGAAAGTCACAAAAGTACCCTGCCAAGCAACAATTTCAGCCAAGGAATGAAGGCAAGGGACAATACAATTCAAAAAGGTATGATTCGGTGCAGTGTAGAGAGTGCAAGGGCTTTGGACACTATGCCAATGAATGTGCTAACCGATTGCGAAAAAACAAAGGCTACAATGTGTCTCTAAGCGATGAAGAGTCCGATGCTGAGGAGAAATTCACTGATGAAGAAAGTCAAACCTCCTTGACTGCACTGTTTACAGAAAATCGCTGGATGCAGGTGAATCCTTTAGGTGTTGCCCTAGGTGTTGCCACACCTGACCGCAACATCTGCAAAAATTCAGTATGTTTGAAATCCACAACTTCTGGAAATTTGAGTGGAGATGGTGAATCAGAAGCTGATGATGAAGAAATCACTCTTGAAAGTGTGCAAAAGTTTTATGAAGAGTTATTTGAAGATTGGACCAAAAGAAACAAGTTGAACTCAAGTCTTGTGAAGGAGAACACTGATCTAAAAGCCGTAGTTGCCAAACTTGAGGTAATTTTGAGCAAAAAGGATTTGGAACTTGGAAAGATCAAAGAAGAACTCCAAAAATCAACTGAAACCTTGTCCAAGTTTAATTCAAGCACATCCAAGCTTGAATCCATACTTTTGATGGGAAGAGATGACAAGAAAGGCTTAGGGTTCAAAGACAGTGTGTTTGAAATAGGTGAATCTTCCAAGTCTACTGTTTTTGTGAAGGGAAAAGCTGATACATCTCCACAACCACAATCCAATTCACCAATCAAAAGCTCTTCATCAAAAAGACAACCTGCTGCACCAATTTCTAAGAAACGAAAACGCAGGTATGTATGTCATTACTGCTTTAAGCCTGGTCATATCAGGCCCTACTGTTTTAAACTCAGTGATGATCGCATGAATCAAAAGTCGAGTCGGATGTTGCCCCGAATGTTGTCCAACATTTCCCGCAACACCTCCCACCATCGACCTACAATAAGACAAATTTGGATACCAAAGGTAAAAACTCACTGTAATGTTGTCTATACTTCATTGAAAACTAATACTGCAGGTCATTGGTACTTTGATAGTGCAAGCTCACGCCACATGACAGGTTCAAGAGAACATCTCATCGATTATGTTGAACAAAATTGTGGTAGAGTGACCTATGAAGGGGGAACTAAGGGAAAAATTGTTGGAAAGGGTACTTTGAATGTTGAGGGACTGCCAAAGCTCCACAATGTGTTTCATGTTGAAGGATTAAATTCCAATCTTATAAGCATAAGCCAATTGTGTGATGATAATTTACTTGTTAAGTTTGATAAACATAACTGTGAAGTTTTTGATGAAGCCAACATGTGCATTATGATAGGTACAAGGTCCTCAGACAATTGCTATCAAATAGGCGAAGAACTTTCTTGCAAACATGTGCAAATCACTAAACTTGATTTTGGCATCAAAAACTCGGTCATGCAAACTTCAAAACCCTAAAGAATCTGAGTAAGTACGATGCAGTTATAGGTATGCCTAATCTCTCTTCTGGTGTACCATATGTGTGCGGAGATTGTCAAAAAGGTAAACAGACTCGCGTGTCGCATCCAATGTTGCCAACATCTAGGACAACACACTGTCTGGAGTTACTTCACATGGACCTTATGGGTCCTATGGAAGTGGAAAGCCTCGGAGGTAAGAAATATTCTTTTGTGTGTGTGGATGATTTCTCACGTTTCTCTTGGGTCGGCTTTATTAGAGAGAAATCAGATACTTTCAATGTATTCAAAAATTTGATTACAAGAATCACCAACTTCCATGACCTGAAAGTAAGAAGAATCAGAACTGATCACGGTAAAGAATTTGAAAACATTTCTTTCTCATCCTTCTGTGACAGGAAAGGTATCTCACACGAATTTTCAGCACCAAAAACTCCACAACAAAATGGCATTGCCGAACGCAAGAACAAGACTTTGCAAGAAATGGGAAGAGTAATGCTAGCTTCAAAAAACATAGCAAAGCATTTTTGGGCAGAGGCATTTAACACGGTGTGTCATATTTCAAATAGGGTGTATTTAAGAAGTGGATCAACCATGACTTCTTATGAAATTATCATGGGAAAGAAGCCCAACCTTAAGTATTTTCATGTTTTTGGGTGTGTGTGTTATACTTTGAATGACAGGGATCAACTTGCTAAGTTCGATTCAAAGAGTGATAAGTGTTTGTTCTTGGGATATGCCACTAATAGTCGTGCTTATCGAATGTTTAACCTTAGAACCAGGACTATTATGGAATCTATTAATGTTGTCTTTGATGATTGTGCAGATCTCAAGAATAAAACTGCTGAAGATGACATTGAAGATCTTCTGGAATCTCAAACCTCACTGGAAAATACAGATGTTGTCCCAGATGTTACAACATCTGGCACAACACGTGATACAGAAGTCAACAACCCACAAGAAGATGATCACAGCAATAATGAGGCAGCAGATGATGGACCGTGTATTCCAAGCAAAATCCAAAAGAACCACCCATCATCTCAAATCATTGGAGGAATGCGTGAGGATGTCCAAACCGGGAAGAAAGATAAAGTTGACTACCGAAAGATGGTTGGACTAGTGTGCATGAGTACGATGTACTCACAGGTTAGATTTTCATGCTTTGTATCCCATATTGAACCTAAAAATGTCGACGAAGCTTTAAAATATGAGTTTTGGATCAATGCCATGCATGATGAACTTGAAGAGTTTGTTCGAAATGATGTTTGAGATTTAGTTCCTCCTCCTGATCATGGCAATATAATTGGAACAAAGTGGGTTTTTAAAAATAAAACGGATGAATCAGGAAACATCATTCGAAACAAAGCAAAGTTGGTTGCTCAAGGGTACACACAGGTTGAAGGGGTTGACTTTGATGGGACCTTTGCTCGTGTTGCCCGCATTGAGTCAATCCGACTTCTGCTAGCCATTGCATGCTACATTAAAATAAAAATGTTTCAAATGGATGTTAAAAGTGCATTTTTGAATGGGATTTTGTGTGAAGAAGTATATGTTAGACAGCCTAAAGGATTTGAAGATCCAAATAATCTTGATCATGTATACAAGTTGAAAAAAGCTCTCTATGGTTTGAAGCAAGCACCTCGTGCTTGATATGGCAGATTGACTGAATACCTACTCGAAATTGGATTCAAACGAGGTGAGGTAGATAAAACTCTCTTTATTCAAGAATCCAAAGGTGAGATCCTCATTTGTCAAATCTATGTTGATGATATCATTTTCGGCTCTTCATCCCAAAAGCATGCTAATGATTTTGTTGAATGCATGTCTACTACATTTGAAATGAGCATGGTTGGTGAATTACACATTTTTCTTGGTATGCAAATCAAACAAATGCATGATGGAATCTTCTTATGTCAAAGTAAGTATGCTAAGAATCTAGTTAAGAAATTTGCAAATGAAAACACCAAGCACATGAAAACACTTATGGGCTCAAATGAAAAGTTATCCAAAGACGATGCTGCCGAAGATGTTGACAACACCCTATATCGCAGCATCATAGGAAGTCTCTTGTACTTGACTGCTAGCCGCCCTGACTTAATGTTTAGTGTCTGTTTGTGTGCTAGATACCAATCTAATCCTAAGATTTCTCACTTAAAAGCCGTAAAATGTATCTTACGAAACATAGCCGGAACCATTGACTTAGGATTATGGTATACACACGAAACCAACTCAAATATAGTAAGGTTTTCTGATGCTGATTGGGCTGGGGATTTGGGTGATAGAAAAAGTACTTCTGGTGGGTGTTTCTATCTTGGAAATAATTTGATATCATGGTATAGTAGAAAACAGAACTGTGTATCTCTTTCAACTGGTGAATCTGAATATGTGGCAGCCGAAAGTGATTGCACTCAACTTTTATGGATGAATCAAATGATAGAAGATTATGGGCTTTTAGTCGTGTATTGTGATAATTCTAGTGCAATTAACATTTCAAAAAATCCAGTACAACACTCTCGAACAAAGCACATTGACATAAGACATCATTTTATTCGAGATCTTGTAGAGAAAGGATTGATCCGAATGGAGTTTGTTGATACAAATAACCAACTGGCCGACATATTCACCAAAGCATTGGATTTTGAGAGATTTTCCAACCTTCGGAAATCTCTCAGCATGTGTTCTGCCTAATCATTCTTGGATGTTGTCTCAGATGTTACAACATCTCGGACAACATCTCATTTGCATATACATTTCTAGGACTTAGACATTATGCATTGTATTCATACTGTGATATGATGTGTTGAACATGTGTAGCATAATTTTTTGTTGCACCTACAATTCCTTGTTATCTTTTCAAACTTCACACCTTTACATGTGAACTTAGTCACAGAAAGATTTGAAGTGTGGTCACTTGACTCTAACCAATGTGACAAGTAAACTAAGTAAAATTGAAAAATCAAGTGATGGGTCTGTGATTAGAAGGAAAGATGGAAAAAGCTACCTAAAAGAGCCCAATGAAGGCTGTGCTTTTAGTGTGGGAGCTACCCCTCTAAAATTAACACAGAAATAGAAGAAAATGGAAAAAGCTACCTAGAGGAGTCCAATGAAGACTGTTCTTCTAGTGTGGGAGCTACCATTTCTAGGTTAAAAATATTATTAAGTCACTGAGTGTGAAGATTATCAAATTTTGTTTTCAGGAATTGTGGATATTGACTGGAGATGTTGTCAACATTTGCGACAACACTTCATCTGTAAACATATCTCATATTTGCTCTCATGTTTCTATCTATGTTCCATTCTGTTTTTAGGCATCCATAAGTCATGCATAAACATAACATTGTGAATTGGGTCAGAAGGTTACTTGTATTTCAACAAAGACATTTTGTGACAAATCCAATTTTTACAGGAAATCGAATTCATGAGCACCTTGATGGTAAGTGGAGCTATAATTCGATGTGGGTTTTATTTCTGGAATTATTTTTGAAATGATATTGCATACAATTATTGCGATAAACTCTGAAGCCAGTAACGATTATTTTCTGCCCGTTGTTTTTTTTAAAAAAAAATTAATATGTTACTGATTTTCTTACCGTTGTACTGTGCGCTCATTATTATCTCTGTGATTTACACCGCCTAATTCATCACTGTTAGCTTAATCAGTTCTCGAATTTTCGCACCGGCATCTCGAAATTTCTCTCTGAATGAATATTTCACCGTTTCAAAATTTTTCGACTCCCTGTTCGTAAATTAATTTTCGATCTACCATCAATGGAAGGAAAGGGATTTGACCCCCATGATATTCGAAGTGAAATGGGACACACAGATGATATTTCCCCCAGCACGACAACATCTGTTACAACACCCACTTTGGAATCGCCTCTACCTTTGATACTCGCTGTTGAAGACGCAGTGCCCCTGGAGATTATTAAGCCAGGTGAGCCTGGAAATCCACAGGATATTGATAACCCACCTATCATTAGGGTTTTCGATCCACCCTCTCCTCCAAAAAGACGCTCAAAACGACAAGCTGGGTATAACCCAGACCTCACGTCGGGCAAACGTTTCCGATACAAGGGTCATCCATCCACTCGCCCCTCGCTGATTGATCCAACAGACACCTCGGGTGATGATTCTGATGATGCGAATTATGAGTTTGTGGCCCGCAAGAAGAGTGCCCCTCCGCCTACGGAAGGCAAGTCTACCTCCAGCAATGCCACTAACACTTCTGAGCAAACAACCCATGTTCCTCCACAAGAGCCCTCTCCCTCCACTGAAGAAGAAATCACGTTGGCCCAATTTATGGCCAACCTGAAAAATCAGAAAAGTGAAGCCTCTGCCGCTCATGTTGCTTCCCAAGAAACTGAAAAGTCCATTGGTTCCAGCAGTTCTGCTGATACTCCTTCTGCAGTCAATGAAGCCATTGAAGCAAACGAGGCTTTGGACGAGGATGCTGTCAACGATGTTGCCGACACCTCTGACAACACTGATCTTAGCGAGTATGATCTAGACGGTAGCTAACAATTCCAAGTTTTATACTGAGAAGTCATTCTCCAACTTGGATCTCTATACCAACAGGGAGTTCATTGAAGAACAGCAACGTTGATATGGCAGCCTTCTCCCGAAACAATTTGATCGAGTTTCTTAAAACTCGTGGTCTGCTCTCTACCGTCTCATTTGTATTGCCCTATTGCCATAAAGCTGTGGTTGAATTCTATGGCAACCTCTCATCGGGGGTCAGTGGTCCAAGATCGGCCAAATTTGGCAAGGTTTTTGTACGGAACAAGATATATAACTTTGACCCGCAAATCATTAATGATTACTACAGTACACCATTTGTTCCTGAAGGCCCTCCACCAGATCTTGATTAGGTAGTCTCTGTACTAACTGGTGGATTGATTGGCAAATTCCCTGCCCATCCACACAAGGTCTCAGCTGCGAAACTCACGACCCTATACTCTGTCCTGCACAAGGTTGCCACCCGGAATTGAACCCCATCCACAAACACCACGGTGGTTACCAAGTCTCAAGCACTGACTCTGTTTGCCATTGGCAATGGCACTCTTAATTTTGGGCGTATGGTATTTTACACTGTAATGCAGTATGCTGATGGAGGATTAAAGTCATCCAAGCTCCCGTTTCCCAGTCTGATCTATAGGTTACTGCTGTCCCAGGGGTTTGTTCGCAATGTTGATGAGGGACTGTCTAATTCCTGAGAAACAATCAAAATTGCCAAAGCCCTGTTCAAAGGAAACCGCAAAGTTGACCTTCCTTGAAGAGACTCATCCAAAGCACCTTCTGCTACTGCGTCTACCTCTCGTCCACCTAAACCTGGTTTTGTGAAGATCACTGTACCTGGTGCTCAGGCTCATCTGGCTCATGCTCTTAAGAAAATTGCACAGGCTAAGGAGGACTTGGCCTACTATGAGAGTTTGGCTGCTGCCATCAGTGTCATGTTAGAAATGGCCGTTCATGGACAAAAAGGGGGAGATGATCAAACTGGTGCTGGTCCGTCAGGGACCAAGGATGATGAAGAGGAAGAGGACAGTGAGGATGAAGAAACTGAGGATGAGGAGGATGAAGATGATGATGTTTAGATTTTGTCGGTTTAAATGTTTCTATTTCTGCTCTTAATTGTCTATTAATGTTTCTGTTTGTATTCTTGTTTTGGCTAATATCTCTGCCCTGGTCTATTTCTAACAACACCTTTACAAACAGTAATTTATTCAGGGGGAGAAAATCTAAAACTCAGGGGGAGTTGATTTGATCTTAACAAGGATAAATGGGTTTGATCTCATTTTGTCCAAGAAAGGCAAAAAGAGGAGATTGAAGGGAAATAATATTTTGATTTTAAATGATATATTTTATTTATTTCTCTAATATAGTTTTCCTTGTTGATTTGATTGAGCAAATATTTAATATGATTTTGCCTTCCTTGGATAATGAGATCTTAATTCAAGAGATATGGTATTAGTGTTTAAAAAAGAGTTTATTCCTAATAAAACTCTCACTTTCCTTGTATTTTAGGTTTCCTTGTGGAGATATGATTCTTCACCTATAAATAAGAGGTACAACTCATTGATAAAGGCTGCTTCGATATTGACCATACATACACACACGTAGCAGAGATTTGCAGAGTAAAATTATTCTCGAAGCCGTTGCTGTTTGGAGTGGTGATTCCCGTGTTGCGCTAAATGTTGCCAACATCTATAGACAACATCCGTAACGATGTTGACTGAAGATTGCATCTAATTGATAGTGGTTTCCGGGATCAAGTTTTTCTTTCTTGATTACGTTTATTTTTATTTTGGTTATTTATTTTAGAGAGCTTTTATTTTCTCAACTTGTTGAGGAAATTGATTTTTGGTACAATCACTAGTGATAGGTTTTTGTGTAAACATTGTGGTTTTCTAGTGATTAATTTTTGTCATAAGGCACCGCACAAGTATTTATACTTGTGCATATTTAATTTTGTCCATCTATTTAGGTTCAAGTCAATTTGTATTATAAAAGTTAATTTTCCACTGAATGTAGATGTTGTTCGAGATGTTGTAACATCCGGTACAACATTTAATTCTGACAAAACACAAATTTACTATTTTTAATCTTATTCTGATATTTTTATTATTTTTAGCATCTTTCGGACAAAATAATCCTTACAAGTGGTATCAGAGCCTACTCTTGATATACTAAGTGCTGATTCTGGTTTTTGTTTTTGTTTGACAGAACTAATCAAATGGACAATTCATTTGTAAGCGCAGCACTTCGACCACCAGTTATAGATGGTACCAATTACAGCCTATGGAAGGTTAAAATAAGATACAACATAAAATCTCTAGAAGAACGGGCATGGCAGCGTGTCATCAATGGATGGACTCCACCAGTCATGATAGATTAAGAGGGTGACAAACGGCCAAAGCCTGAAACTGACTGGACCTGATTAGACGAAAATGAGACTCTATATGCTAGAGCTGTGCTTTGACTCGTTTACCGACTCCAGGAGAGTCATCAGGTGGTGAGATGGGATACAGTTGCGACACATGTAGGAGCCAGTGCATTGTAGTCGGGAATTCACCTCTCACCTACGGGTGTGGATATCCTATGTGATATGATGAAATAATAGTACATGGAATATCTGGCCAGAGTATGAGATGTACGTTAGAGAAGTAGTTCTCAAGTAATATATGCGATGCCATGATTTATTCTCAAAGATGTGTCACATAGTTATCGAATTATTATGCAACCTTCGATGAACCAATGGTTGCAGATTCGATCGAGATATATGAGATGAAGAGACCGTACTATACGTTAATCATAATCGACTAGTTCTTGCAGAAACTATCAGTGATACCTAGGGAATCATAGGGCGATGTTACTAGACGCTATTACCATGATTCGATGGGTTTAATCAGAAATATGATTTCTGACATTCTCATGATCAAATGTTGGTGCATAGAATGGGGAAAATTAAGATAAGCCCAAATAAAGGATTATGTCCTGAATCACAAAGAGTTGTGAACCCACGGCTAGCTGTATCTCTGAACCATTGAGGATCACACAAGCACTTGTTTACTTGTTCCCGTTGAGATAATAAATTCAATTAGTTGAATTTATAAGAAATAAGTTTGATATGATTAATCGATAAGCTTATAAATAAATTTTATAAAAGCTTATAGAAATTTTGAGAGAATGACTGCAAAAGGCAGTTAAAGGGAATGCACCCGCCTTATTTAGACGTTGGTGATCTCGAAATTACAGTGTGCATCATAATAACAAACAAGTTGAAATTGTCACATCGATGATATTGGATCGTCGATCGGGATTATGATGAGATTAATGTAATGAGAGCATGAATCACGGGCTTGTAAGAGTATAAGTCCATTATGCAAATTTATTAAAGTAGAAGGGTTTTTGAGCCGTCTCTCAAATAATCTTCTCCTACGTTAAATCTCTTCCAATATTTCTAGTGCAATTTGGAAGAGGATCAAACAATTCAGTCGTAGACCTGATTAGACGAAATGAAAGGAGTCTCTTGAAGAAAGTTCGAAGTGATTCATCAAGAGCCAGATCTGTAATATCGGATCGATTGGTGTCCAGTGATTAAGTCACCAAAGGTATAACGATTTTAACATCCTATGTATATTTTTGTTAAAATCATACGAGTGCCCAAAGCAAAACACATCTTGAATGTCAAGATCTAAAATTTTTAAAACTTCCGCTGCGTTTGGGCGTGTAGAAAACTAGATCCAACAGTGGTATCAGAGCCAGGCTTTCTGAATCGTATGATTTTAAATTGAATTGAATAATTTGTTTCTAACCACACAAGAAAATTTTCAGAAAATTATAGCACCATAAAAAATTATTTTTTCCAGAAAAAAAAAAGATTTTTCGTATCTGCCCGGAACTGTTCCGGGCAGACCCGCGCGCAGGGCAGCGCGCTCAGCGCGCAGCGTCCAGCGCGCGGCTGCGCACGCGGTGTGCGCGCGCAGCGCGACGAGGCATGCGGACCCGTGCGCTGCAACGTTCGGGCAGCGGGCGGGCAGTGAGGGCGGCTGCCCGGGATCGTCTCGAGAAGCATGCTGAATGGCGGGCTTGAATTGTTTGGGCCCAAGGTGCAATTTTCTGATTTTTCCAAATTTTTGGGCAAAATTGATATTTTTGGAAATTGGTTCAATTTTTTTTTTGGAAAATTAATTTTTGAAAAATTAATAATTTTCTTGTAAAATAAATAATTAGAATATGATTTTAATTATTTATGGTAAAAATGAGTTTTATAAGAAATCAATTATTATTGATTTAATTGAAAATTAAATAAAGATGTTTATTTAATTTATTAAATTCTTTAATAATTGTGGTGGTTAGTGATAAAATTATTAGATATATGATTTATCAATTAATTAAATTTTTTAATTAAATTGATTTTAATATTTGATATTAAATGCATGAAGGATGATCGAGAGCCTTGACCAATGTGTTAGGTGTATGTTAGATTATTTTACTGTTTTATTCGTTTTTAATATTTGATATTATTAAAGTGGGCCTGGTTTATGGCCCGTTCCCACCCCCATGAGATGTATCCCTTATGTGTCATGGCTATTTAAATGTAATTATTAGAAATAGTGGGAGATCAAGACTGGAAGATGGTGGGCCCGATGAACGAGATGAAGACATGTAAAATATTGGAAGCACTTGTAATAGTTGCATTTGCATCCCTGCATTCATCTAGGTTTGGACCTGGATCCATGTATGGCTCACATGGATCTAATAGTGTTGGCGATCGATGATCATTATTTATTGGTGAATGTCATATTACGATATATGCGATATATAGTAGTATGCATGTATGTATATTATTAAATAATATAGTTGCATGAATCCGGCAAACATACAAACTCGTGGCACGCGATTTTTAAATTAAAATGATGAGACAATTTTTGAAATTAAAATCCCTCATTTTGAATAAGATTCAAAATTTATATCAAACCGAAAAAGTAAAAATTAAAAGAGTTTAATTTTTTCTTGCCTTCCATCAACTGTGGTTGCATGTTGATCGCTACCCGCGGACATTGTCTGGCTCATATTATTGGGGAGGCATGTACGCCGGAAAGCTGTGACTTCCACCGGACATATGATGAGAATTGACTGGAACTCCCATGGCTTCGGCTCATATTATTGGGGGAACTCATGGCGCCCGTCCACTACAATTCAATATTGATGGGTTGGTTTGACACGTGAAAATAAACGGCGTCATATTATTGGGTCCTTATTAAATGTGAGGCAAAACACGCGGATGTTGCATAGGGATGCAATTAGATTCTAACTTTTAAAAATTATGATTGGCTGATATTATTCGGGATTATAATTGACTAATTGGACTCTACGTGGCTGCTAAGGAAATACGATTTCCCTTTTTCATCAGAGGGTGGTGGAAATGTCAAAATAGTGGGAGGAAAATTTATAAAATGAAATCCATATTTTATATCTTAGAATTATTTTAAAATTATCAGTAACCATTATCTGTTTTTCATTTTTCAGTATATTTACGATGACTACTCATAACCCGCTTTCAATCATTCTCGATCAAAACAAATTGACCGGCCCTAACTATCATGACTGGTTTCGAAACTTAAAGATTGTTCTGAACTCCGAAAGGATTGCGTATGTGCTTGATAAGAAGCCACCTAAGGAGGCGGCTCCTGATATCAGTAGGACTGAATTGGCTAAGCTTGAGAAACATTGGGATCATGATCTTCAAGCTAAGAGCTACATGTTGGCTTCCATGTCGAATGAACTTCAGAGGAGGTTCGAGGAGGCGGTGAATGCTGCTGACATTCACCTTCATCTGAAAGAATTGTATGCTGTACAAACTCGTTCAGAAAGACATGCGACTGTTAAAGAACTCATGACTACACGCTTGCGAGAGGGGACTTCGGTCCATGAGCATGGTGTTAGGATGATTGGGCTCATCGAGAAGTTGGTGGGGCTTGACGTGGTTATACCTAGTGAGCTCTCGACTGACATTCTCTTGCTGTCTTTGCCTGCCTCGTTCGATGGATTTGTGGTTAATTTTAATATGAACAAGCTTGAGGCCACCCTTGAAGAGTTGGTCAATATGCTCACTAATTATGAGGCCACAATTAAAAAGGAAAAGCCTATTCTTCTAGTGGGTCCTTCGTATGGTACGAAAAGGGAGCCCCAAATAAAGGCAAGAAGCGTTCTGCCCCTCCAAAGAAGAACAAGCCCAACAAGAAGCCATACAAGAAATCCAAATCGGGGCCCACAAAGCCTGACAAGTCAGAACAAGTCTGTTTCCACTGCTAACAAGCCTGGACATTGGAGGCGTATTGCGAGGAATATCTAGCCCAGAAGCGTTCTGGCCATGGTATGTTTTATATTGAAGTTAATGTTTCTATTAATTCCTCTTCTTGGGTATTGGATACCGGATGTGGTTCTCATCTATACAATGATTTGCAGGTGATGGGAAGAAGCAAGAGGCTTAGAGATGGTGAGACCTTTCTAAGACTAGGAAATGGAGCAAGAGTTGCTGCCACTGCCATTGGAGACGTTACTTTAATTTTGGACAATAATTTTAAGTTGTTTTTGAGAGACGTTTTATTTGTTCCTGAATTGGTTAAAAACATTATTTCTATTTCTATGCTTGATAGGGATGATTATTCTTGTGTTTTTGCTAAAGGTGTTTGCAATTTATACAAGAATGAATGTTTGATTGGAACTGGAGAATTAACAAACGATCTCTATAACTTAAAATTAAAAGATATTCCGTTAAACAATATCCAAGCGCATACGAAAACAACAACAAACAAAAGAAAAATAGAAAACCCGAATCCCGCACAATATGGCACGCTAGACTAGGTCATATTTCCCAAAGAAGGATGCACAAGCTAGTGGGAGAAGGCATGGTTGACTTGTCAGACATAAATTCTCTACCAACTTGTGAGTCCTGTCTAAAAAGAAAAATGACTAAAACTCCATTCAATGGAAACGTGGAACGTGCGCATGGTCTACTGGATTTGATCCACACGGACGTTTGTGGCCCGCTAAGTGTTAGCACAAAATTTGGGCATTCCTACTTCATTACCTTTACTGATGACCATTCGAGGTATGTGTACGTTTATTTGATGAAACACAAATCTGAAACATTTGAAAAGTTCAAAGAATTCAGATCTGAAGTAGAAAATCAGCTGGAAAGAAGTATTAAGGCACTTCGATCTGATCGATGTGGAGAATACTTAAGTGCTGAATTTTTGGGTTATCTAAAAGAGAATGAGATTCTCTCACAGTGGACTCCACCAGCAACACCACAATTGAATGGTGTCTCTAAACATTGAAATCGAACCTTGATGGACATGGTTCGATCTATGATGGGATTCACTGAATTGCCTATATCATTTTGGGGCTTTGCGCTTGAAACTGCGGCAATGTTGTTGAATAATGTCCATACAAAAGCAGTGGATAAAACGACATATGAGATATGGATGGGAAAAACTCCCAAATATTCTTACATGAGAATATGTGGATGTCCAGCTTACGTGAGACGTTTTATTTATTCCTGAATTGGTTAAAAACATTATTTCTATTTCTATGCTTGATAGGGATGGTTATTCTTGTGTTTTTGCTAAAGGTGTTTGCAATTTATACAAGAATGAATGTTTGATTGGAACTTGAGAATTAACAAACGATCTCTATAACTTAAAATTAAAAGATATTCCGTTAAACAATATCCAAGCGCATACGAAAACAACAACAAACAAAAGAAAATTAGAAAACCCGAATCCCGCACAAATATGGCATGCTAGACTAGGTCATATTTCCCAAAGAAGGATGCACAAGCTAGTGGGAGAAGGCATGGTTGACTTGTCAGACATAAATTCTCTACCAACTTGTGAGTCCTGTCTAAAAAGAAAAATGACTAAAACTCCATTCAATGGAAACGTGGAACGTGAGCATGGTCTACTGGATTTGATCCACACGGACGTTTGTGGCCCGCTAAGTGTTAGCACAAAATTTGGGCATTCCTACTTCATTACCTTTACTGATGACCATTCGAGGTATGTGTACGTTTATTTGATGAAACACAAATCTGAAGCATTTGAAAAGTTCAAAGAATTCAGATCTGAAGTAGAAAATCAGCTGGAAAGAAGTATTAAGGCACTTCGATCTGATCGATGTGGAGAATACTTAAGTGCTGAATTTTTGGGTTATCTAAAAGAGAATGAGATTCTCTCACAGTGGACTCCACCAGCAACACCACAATTGAATGGTGTCTCTAAACATTGAAATCGAACCTTGATGGACATGGTTCGATCTATGATGGGATTCACTGAATTGCCTATATCATTTTGGGGCTTTGCGCTTGAAACTGCAGCAATGTTGTTGAATAATGTCCATACAAAAGCAGTGGATAAAACGACATATGAGATATGGATGGGAAAAACTCCCAAATATTCTTACATGAGAATATGTGGATGTCCAGCTTACGTGAAGCAGACAGTGGGAGACAAATTGGATAGTAGATCCACTTTGTGCTACTTTGTAGGATATCCAAAGAATTCTGTTGGATATTATTTCTATCATCCCAATGAACCAAAAGTGTTTGTTTAAAGAAATGTCACCTTTTTGGAAAGGGAATTTCTATTAGATAGAAAAGGCAAGATGATAGAACTTGAAGAAATTCAAGATACTCCCTCAACTATAGAAGTTGAACCCATTTCCCAAGAACCAGTAGTTGAAGTACAAGCTTCTAGAATGTCTGATAGGGTTATTAGACCACCTGCAAGATATACGCTTCTTCATGAACAAGGCCATGATGAGTCTTGTGTTGGATGTGATCCAATGAATTTCAAAGAAGCAATATCTGATACTGATTCAACCAAATGGCTTGAAACCATGCAGTCACAAATGGACTCTATGTATTCAAACCAAGTCTGGACATTAGTGGATCCACCTGAGGGAATTGTTCCCATAGGATGCAAATGGATCTACAAAAGAAAGCTTGGGACGGATGGGAAGGTAGTGACCTTCAAAGCAAGACTGGTTGCAAAAGGTTATACTCAAAGGCAAGGAGTTGACTATGAGGAAACCTTTTCACGAGTTGTTATGTTTAAGTCCATTAGAATACTACTATCCATAGTAGCATGGTATGACTATGAGATATGGTAAATGGATGTAAAGACTGCATTCCTCAATGGAGACATCAAAGAAGAAATTTATATGTCTCAACCTGAGGGATACACATCAGTAGGAAGTGAGCATAAGGTATGCAAACTTCAGAAATCAGTATATGGTCTCAAGCAGGCATCAAGGAGTTGGAACCTCAGATTTGATAGCACTATCAAAGAGTTTGGTTTTGCTAAGAATCCCGAGGAACCATGTGTGTACAAGAAAGTTAGTGGGAGTGCGGTGACATTCCTAGTAATTTATGTTGATGATATCCTGCTCATTGGGAATGATGTAGGATTACTGCAATCAACTAAAGTATGGTTGGCAAGTAAATTCTCCATGAAGGACATGGGTGAAGCATCCTATGTATTGGGAATACAAATCTATAGGGATAGATCAAAAAAGATGTTAGGACTCACCCAAGCCACCTATATCAATACCATTATAAAACGATTCTCTATGGAAGAGTCCAAGAGAGGATACTAACCAATGTGTCATGGTGTTACTCTATCTAAGGCAATGTGTTACAAAACTGATGAAGAGATAGAGATGATGACACGAATTCCATATGCGTCAGCCATTGGTAGTATCATGTATCGTATGATATCGACACGTCCTGACATTGCTTATGCTTTGAGTGTTACAAGCAGATATCAGGCGAATCCTGGTCCAATGCATTGGAAGGCCGTGAAAGACATTCTTAAGTACTTGAGAAGGACTAAGAATTTGTTCATGGTCTATGGGGGTGGACAATTAAAATTAGAAGGCTACACTGATTCTAGCTTCCAATGTGATGTAGATGATTCTAAATCGACCTCTGGTTTTGTATTCATGCTTAATGGTGCGGCCGTCTCTTGAAAAGTTCCAAGCAAGACACCGTTGCGGATTCCACCACTGAATCTGAGTACATTGCTGCATCTGCTGCAGCCAAAGAGGTAGTTTGGATGAGGAATTTTGTCAAAGAGTTGGGCGTTATTCCTAATGGAGTTGATCCAGTCGCGGTGTACTGCGACAACACTGGTGCCGTTGCGCAAGCAAAGGAACCAAGGTCTCATCAACGATCCAAACATGTACTGAGGAAATTCCACATCATCCCGGAGATTGTGGGAAGGGGAGACATATCAGTCGAAAGAGTCCCCTCTGCAGATAACGTTGTTGATTCACTTACGAAGCCCTTGCCAGGACCATTGTTTGAGAAGCATCGCGAAGCAATGTGATTAAAGTTTATGGGTAGTTGGCTCTAGGGCAAGTGGGAGATTGTTAGAGTAGATGCCCTTCAAGCCAACTGTTGGCTAGGGATTTTATTGACTCAGTTGTAATTAATAATCTTTATTTTAATATAATTCATTATTTCATGGTTTGTTATTTCTTTATCTGTATACTATGTTATCAAACATAGATGAATAGAGATGTCAATGGGGCGGATATGGGGCGAGTTTGGCTAAACCCAAGACCCTCCCCATGAAAAAAACTTTGACCCATTAGCCGCCCCACCCCGGTTAAATATTCTTCGGACCCACCCCACATCCAATACGAAACGGGGCCGGGTAGACCGTGAGACCGAATTTTTTTAAAATAAAAAATTAATCTTTCTTCTCACATGACTGAATTATGAAACAGACAAGCATCTAAACACAATATTGTGGAAAATTAATTCATGTCTTCGAACACACTTAATAATAACAAACAAAGTATTTTCACGACATAAAAAATTATATAAAAAAAAGTTACTAGATCTCCAAAAAAATCTTGACATCTCCAAAAATAAGTCATAACATAATTTAAACAAATCAATATAAAATCAGCGAGTAGGCAATATTTCAGACACATTCTTCGGGATCATTTTTCTCTTCATCAAGAATGGTGGAACAAATTAGTAAACTACTTGAAGAATTAACTACTAAATTAAATAGATAAAGTACATTGAAAAAATAAAACTGTAATTTCAAATTGTAAAAAAATGTAATTTAAAAAGAAAAAATACAGTAAAAAAATTAAAATGAAAGTACAATAACAAAATAAACTGTGATTTATTTACCTTTCACCTCACCCCACAACCATTTTCGCGTGTACATCATTGCCTCCAAAGTCGTTGGATTAAGTCTACTAAGATGAGGACCAACTATTCTTCCACTATTGCTAAAAGCATATTCAAATGCAACAGTTGACATAGGAATAACTAAGACCGTTATGGTTGAGGTGAGCTAATAAAAAAATGAAAATTAATAAAATTAAAACCCTAGAGTATTTATATCCACATATATGGGGTGAGTATGGAGCGGATTTTATAGGACCCATGACCCGCCTCATATCCGTTCGGGTCTGAAAAATTGGTCCCGAGACCCATCCCATGACCCATTTAGTATGCCCAAACCCACCCCATACACGCGGGTCTACCCGGACCCATTGACATTCCTATAGATGAAGACCTTGATTATACTTTAATACAAATGAATCGTAATTCGATGTTGAAACTCGTTTGTAAACACTGTATAATCTAAATTCGTTCCTAATCGATTCAGCAGCCTAAAACATGGATAAAGGTCGCTTGAGTTTGAGACTAGCATCTGTGATGTTGTGTACTGCGTTTCTTGGTAAGGGCATAGAGATGTCCAAACATGCAGATGGGTAGTCATATGATGATTATACCGAACAACCCTCTCTCGAACTTTCCAAGTGGTTATCATTCATCGAGAGGATAAGTCCGTGGTTATGATTGTACACCATTAGTCCTTACGACCCAGGACAACACTGAGGCTCTATATGTTAGGGCTATGCTTTGACTCGTTTACCGGCTCCAGAAGAGTCATCAGGTGGCGAGGTTGGGTACAGTTGCGACACATATAGGAGCCAGTGCATTGTAGTCGGGGATTCACCGCTCACCTGCGGGTGTGGATATCCTATGGGATATGATGTAATAATTGTGCATGGAATCTCTGGCCAGAGTATGAGATGTACGTTGGAGAAAGAGTTCTCCAATAGTACACGCGATGCCACTATTAAAGTTATCACATTATGATCGAATTAATATGCAACCCTCGATGAACCAATGGTTGCAGATTCGATCGGGATATATGAGATGAAGGGACCGTACTGTACGTTAATCATAATCGACTGGTTCTTACAGGCACTATCAGTGATACCTAGGGGATCATGGGACGATGCTACTAGACGCTCTTACTGTGATCCGACGGGTGCAATCAGAAATGAGTTCTGACATTCTTGATCAAGGTGTTGATGAAAAGAATGTGGCTAACTAGGGTAAGCCCGAATAAAGGATTATATCCTGAATCACAAAGAGTTGTGGACCCACGGCTAGCTGTATCCCTGAACCATTGAAGGTCACACAAGCACTGGATCGTTTGTTCCCGTTGAAAGAATAAATTCAAGAAGTTGAATTTATATTATAGTAAATTCAAGGAGTTGAATTTATGATAATTAAATTTTGAGAGAATAAATTCAAGTAGTTGAATTTATAAAAATTTGAGAATTTAATTTATTAAACTCAAATGTTGGGTTTATTAAATATTAAATTTTGGAGGTGATGAAAATTCAAGTAGTTGAATTCATAATTTAAATAATAAATTCAAATGTTGAATTTATAATGTATTTAATTTATTAAGCTCAAAA
Source organism: Primulina tabacum (assembly GCF_025594145.1). Lineage (NCBI taxonomy): Eukaryota > Viridiplantae > Streptophyta > Magnoliopsida > Lamiales > Gesneriaceae > Primulina > Primulina tabacum. The sequence goes on from NC_134564.1 coordinate 1,293,043, forward strand.
GTTGAGTTGATTAATTAATAAATTAAATATGGTGAGTAATATGTTTAATGGGCTTGTAGGAGTACAAGTCCAACATAATAATTAATTAAAGTTTTAATGGATCTTGATTAAATTAATTAAATTAGTTGGACTAGCCCAATTAATTAAATCAAAACCATTAATGTTAATTATGTTATTAGGTCATGGGATAATTATATATAGGGATTGAGAAGTCAAAACCCTAGCCTCCCATCACCAAATTTTCGAGAACCCCAACACCAAGGAAAGAAAATAATCGGCCACCTTCTTTTGAGAAGGGTTTTTGAGCCGTCTCTCAAATAATCTTCTCCTACGTTAAATCTCTTCCAATATTTCTAGTGCAATTTGGAAGAGGATCAAACAATTCAGTCGTGGACCTGATTAGACGAAACGAAAGGAGTCTCTTGAAGAAAGTTCGTAGGGATTCATCAAGAGCCAGATCTGTAATACCGGATCGGTTGGTGTCCAGTGATTAATTCACCAAAGGTATTACGATTCTAAAATCTATGTATGTTTTTGTTAAAATCATACGAGTGCCCAAAGCAAAACACATCTTGAATGTCAAGATCTAAAAATTTTAAAACTCCCGCTGTATTTCGGCGTGTAGAAAACCAGATCCAACACCAACACCAACACCATGAGAAACAACTGCCCTCTAAAAATTTTGGCCACTTAGGAAAATCTGAACGTGGATATGGAGACAGGATTCCTAAAATGGGTAGGTCAAAGGTTTTTCCATAAGGCCAAGAACCGGAGAAAAAGACAATCTTGGATCCTGGGAATGAGATTGTCTTGAAATGGAACAGGATTTTCCTGTTTTCTTGTTTGGTTGCACTCTTTGTGGATCCCTTATTTTTCTACCTCCCATCTGTGTTGAATCTAGATACTTCCTCATGTATGCAAACAGACCTCAATTTGGGGATAATTGTCACCTGTTTTCGGACAGTGGCCGATGTCTTTTATTTCTTACACATTGTAATAAAGTTTAGGACCGCATATGTATCTCCTAGCTCGAGTTGGCAAAGGTGAACTTGTTATGAATCCGAATAAGATAGGAAAGAGATATCTGAAGTCTGAATTTTTTATAGATGCCATTGCAGCTCTGCCTCTTCCTCAGGTTAATTTTTTTTTCCCTTCATTTTTTCTTCATGGTGTTGATTAGCTGTTGTAAAGCCTTTGCAAGTTGGATCAATTTGATGTTCTGTTTTGTATAGGATCATTTTGTGTGCAATTTATCTACATATAAAGTTGGAGTAAAATGATGTTTAGTGCCTATTGCATGTGCTAATCGAATAAATTATTCATATCTGGCAGATAAATAATTTGAAATAGAGATAAGGTTCAAGTGGTTTTTTATTTCAAAGACATTTTAATAAATGATTATCTTGGCCAGATACCGGGTAGACGAGAAATTTTGATGGGAAGCTCTGTAAAATACAGGGGTGAAGTTTTTATATGTGAAGGCAGTTTTAATATCTTGTGATTGGGATATTAATAACACCTGAATTATGAACAAGTTTCAGTCTGTGTGTCTTCCGTGAAAAAAGTATGATGTTCTCTTTCGGTGACAAAGTCAATTCTTTGTATCAAAATCTTGTTTTATGATGATAATAAACAGAAAATCTTATAGGGATCTTGGCTTATATGAAGCGCTTGTATTATATGGTATTTCAAGAAACTTGCTGAATTAATTTTATTGTATTTGTGTATAAGTTTTCGATGTTTTACAATATTTTTACAGATTGTCGTATGGTCCATACTGCCTGCAATTAGAAGCTCCCATGCTGATCATACCAATAACACTCTAGTACTGATCGTTCTGCTCCAGTATACACCGAGATTATACCTGATTTTCCCACTAAGTTCTCAGATTATTAACGCAACGGGAGAAGACCGCCTGGGCTGGTGCTGCATATAACTTGCTTCTATACATGTTAGCAAGCCATGTACATCGCCATTTTTCTCCATGGCAAATTTGCAGATTTGAATGTTTAGATATATACTACTCACCTAAAAAACATGGTTTCTTTTAATAACTTAGCTTATTTTTGCAGGTCTTGGGGGCTTCTTGGTATGTATTATCAATTGAGTGGCATGCAACGTGTATGAAATCAGCTTGCAGGAATGAATTTGATAGGACCGGATGCTCCTTTCGTTTTCTTGATTGTGGTACTTTGAACCATCCTGACCGATTACGGTGGGTACAAAATACACTTGTTTTCATGAACTGCAATCCTGGTAATGCTACATTTTTCAATTATGGAATATATGGAATTATGGAAATGCTATTGGAAACAACGTGGTCTCATCTAAATTCTTGGAGAAGTACTTCTATTGCCTGTGGTGGGGTTTGCAAAACCTAAGGTATGATGGATTATGTTTTCAAGTTTTTGAGTTGTTGGTTGCATGAAAATCTCCTCATGTTTTAAAAATCTTGTAGAAATGTGGCTGGTTTGCTGCTATTTTTCTTTGTGATTAGTAATTTTGGGTACATTTTGTTCTACCCGACAGTTCTTACGGTCAGACATTGACAACAAGCACGTTCGTTGGCGAAACATTATTTGCTATACTAATAGCCATTGCGGGGCTTGTTCTTTTTGCCATTTAATCGGAAATATGCAGGTTTCCAAGAATCAATCTTCATATTCAAATCTTGTCTTTGTGTGATTTCACATTGATTCCCTCTCCTTTTTTTTACTTAGACCTATCTGCAATCTATCACTGTGAGGCTTGAGGAGTGGAGACTCAAGCGTCGTGACACTGAGGAATGGATGAGGCATCGCCAATTACCAGAAAACTTGCAACAACGAGTGAGGCGTTTGTTTAGATCTTGTTCTACGTGTAAGATTTCTGTGTACTTGAGATTGTACATACAGTAATCATTTGAGTGGCTGTTGAAGTTTCTAGTTTTGCTCATCTTCCTATTGTACGTGTTACGGTGTAAGGTAGCAGCGATTGTTTCATTGTCCTCCATGGCGTAATGATCGAAACATAACTTTTGGAAAGCTGCAATTGTTTTCATTGTCCTCCGTATCATAATAGTCTAATCATAACATTTTTGGACTGCTTACGGTTTGAAATATTTATGTTGCTTAGATGGAATGGAGCTATAGCTTTTCCTTGTTCTCATGGAATGTTCTGGTATAATAAATTCACTATATATATGTTGTTCCTCGTTTCAGGTTCCTTTCTTCTCGCAAATGGATGATCAACTTCTTGATGCCCATAAGAGAAGAAAGAAAAATAGTGGCAGAGGAAGGAAGTGAAGAAGCAACAGTGCAGAACAGAAGACTACAGTGAAGCAGCAACAGTGAGAAAGAAGAACTGAAGGGAAGAAGATAGAATGCAGAATTAGGAGGAATTACTCAACACACGCCGCAAATCACTAAGAATTCTTTTCATTCCTTATTAACTATGTTTTCTTCTATGATTTTAAACATGAATTTTCACTTTTGTTTTGAATTTATGGAATAAATTTTCTTTAGACTAAGACAACGAAAGAGCCAACCAATACTTTGTTTGATATTTTGTTTATTTTCAATATATTATTTTTCTTGATTTTAATTATTAGTTGATATTTGTTTAATATTTCTTGTTAATTGTCTGATCAATTATTTACATGTTTGTTGATTAATCACGAATCGGAAGATGATTGGTTAAATATAGCAACAAAGACGTCATCAACACATGGTTAAACTGACTAGAAATAGTATTCAGTTTAAGTGTGCGGTTTTAGGTGAAAACTGAAATTCCACAAAGATTTAATGTATTAGATCTAATTAATTCATTTAGAAATAATTGGATTGTTAGATTTAAATATGTTTATTAACTCGATGAATCGTTAAATAAATAAATTGGGGATTTCACCGTGATTGTCAAGAATTAAATAATTGATTGAATTTTAACACGTGTCAACATAGTAAAGTTTGATACTGTTGTGTGTCTTAGTTCTTTATTTGAAATTGAATCTCTACTCGATTTTTGAATCCGTCATTTTTAGTTACAATTATTTTATTTAATAGTTTAGATTAATAATTCATATATAATCTTTTTATTTATTTTATCTAGCTTAAGTTAAGTTGTAAAAATTCTAGTAATTAAATATTAGTCTATGTGAGATCGATACTTGGACTCATCATCCACTTACTATTACTTGACATAGTCCGCTTGCTAGATTTATTCCGAACTGAAATCGTCGATCAAAGATACATAAGTGAGTGAAATTTCAACCCTTTTATTTACATGAAAAATATACTTATTACAATGGTAATTATCGAAAACAATTCACGATATTTTTACTGTGAGATTGCCGGAATCATGGATTGAAATTTGGTTTCTAGGTCGTTTGACGTTCAAACATGCTTGGAAAAGCGTGCTAAAAAATTTTGGGCTACTAATATATTGGGTAGATATGCTATATTTAGTTTTGAAAAATAACTTTAAAAACTTCTATAAATTAATAATCGATAAATTAATAACATTTTTAAGATAATATTTTTCCAGTTTTGAGTTGAGTCAATATGCTAAATTAATTATTTTTATAAATTAATAAGATAATAATTTTTCAGAATACCTTATATAAATTTATGGTCTCGTCAATATTATAAATTAATAATTATTTAAAATTACAAAAATAACTATGAAAATTTAAGTAGTAAAGTATAATTCTAATGTTGTTTGGTTTTTTTTTTTTAAATTTAAATTTAGGTATATTTCATGTCTAACTTTTCGCTAATTAATTATTTGTATTAAATATATACCATAAATTAATGTTTAATCTTTTTAGAATTTTAAAATATAAAAATAGTAAAACCTCTTTAAATAATAATGTTGGAACCGTGATATTTTATTAATTTAGAAATATATTAATTAATCAATATTTAACAAATGTACATTTAATTACGAAAAAATTCATTATGTTTCACTAATGCACGTTTCATGTTCTTGACTTAACATAAATAAAATTCAGTATACATACAAATATATATATATATATATATATATATATGATATTCATTTATTTTAATAATTAGATAATATATTATTATATTTTTGACTTAAAAACTACTAGTTAACTAAGAGAACTAGAGCCGACTCTAACATCCAATATTACAGTTCTAGAATGCAATATCAGAGCCTTAATTTTGATGTAATGAAAATGGCAAAAACTTGTGTGAGACGGTCTCACGGGTCGTATTTTGTGAGACATATTCTCTTATTTGGGTCATTCATGAAAAAATATTACTTTTTATGCTAAGAGTATTACTTTTTATTATGAATATCGGTAGGGTTGACCCGTCTCACAGATAAAGATTCGTGAGATCGTCTCACGAGAGACCTACTCAATGGAAAAAAGTTAGATATAAACCAATATTACAACCATATTTTACTAAATTGCCCTACTATGTTTATAATTTTGGAGAATTATTAATTTATGATATCAAGGTGATCATATATTTATTTATACAACGGTCTTCCAAAAAATCTTATTAATTTATCGAAATTATTAATTTAACAAGCTGACCTAAGTCGGGACCGAGAAAAAATATTAGTGTAGAGACGTTATTAATTTATCGAGTATTAATTTAAATATGTTTTAATGTATAAGTACATGTTTGTAAGTTAATTTTAAAATGAGTTTTAAAGTTTGTATGTTGTTAAAATAACTTACAAAGATTAATAAGATTTTCTATGACAGTTTCTAAAACTCAGACAATTTATAATGAATTATTATTTTTTAAATATAGAATTCACAATTGTAATATTGCATTTTAATATCAACATGAGTATAATTTTCAGCTTTTCACATTAATGTTTCAAGAGATACATGTCACGAGAATCTGCAGCTACGCGCTATCATTCATGCATGTTGAGTGTACCACAATATCATGTAAATCACGTTAATCAGGTAAACTACATAGGACAAGCCATGTATGACAAGCTCTTCCAATAAAGTGTTAGTAGTGGGAATCAAACTTTTGTCTATTGATCAAACGTTCACCAACTCTACCAATTCAAATATCCCTTGAAAGCAATGACGAGCAAAATCTTCGATTATATGTGATGCTGGATTTAATAAATAATTGAAACTTAATATTTGCTAAGGTTAATTAAAATTAAATGTAAAGTTTTTTTTATAATTTAGATGTAATTTTTTTATAACATGTGATCAGTCATAAATTAATTGTCCCATCTTTCGAACAATTAAATATATTAGCCGAATGAATATTTTCCAATTTTTATTTTAAATATATTAAGTCAAATTAGTCTCATTTACACGTTTTCTATTTACGATTATTTCCTAATTAAATATCTTCTGAAAAAGTTCACATATTTCAAGTTTAAACAAACAAAGCAACGCGTTCAATTCAATGGGAAACCAACAATATTCTACTTCTCTTACAATCTGCCTTCTCAAGAGAAAAATATAAAGGTCCAGCCTAATTTTATAAATCTCTTTTATTTATTTTGGATATATGTGAAAATTCTAAGGTAATAGTATAGTAAGGGCTATAAAAATCCAAAAAAGAAAAATCTAATAGGTTTGAGGCACATCTTAAAATAAATATAAGTCTCTCATTATCTATTGACTAAGTATTTTGTTAGACAAATTGACTCGATTCATATTTACAAAAAAAAAATAGATATCGTTGACGTAATATTAATATTTTTTCATCAACCGAGTCGGATTTTAGATTCATTTAACAAAATTAAGATATAAAACAGTCTCATCAAATTTTTTGTGTTATTTAGATTATGAGTCAACCAAGTTCATAAATAAGCCTACTATCTTATCTTGATTGGGATTATATTAAATTTTAGAGAATAGAATTTTAAAATGTTTATTAAAATTAAATACTTATTTGAAATTTAAAATATATCGGGACACGAGTCTTGATTCCTTACGAATCCCAATGTCTGAACCTAGAACAAGAGTCATGTCACGAGTCAATTGGTCCACATCTGGATCACTTTGTCTCCACTTTTTTTTTTCTTTTTTGATTTTATTTGTCTCCACTTTTATTTATTTTATTTATTATTTTGGATATTAATTATATTTTCAAAGCAACGGAGTAGACTTTCTTGGGACCCGTTGATTTTGATAAAATAGAACCACTGGAAAGTGGAAATTCTGCTGTAATATATGATTTAAATTTTACAAATTATGGCTCGGTAAATCTAAAAAAAATTAAGTCGATACCAGAGTTTGATTCTTTTATCTTAAATTGTCAATTTTAAAAATAGTGACATTACAGATTTTAAAGCCTCATGAATTGTACAACTTTTAGAATACTATAGGGTTTTGTGTATAAATTTATCGAGTCTCTAATCTAAGACATTGGAAACTTGAAATTCAAATTCAAGAATTTATGTGTTGCAAACTGGATTCAAGTGTTATTTAAAATTCGAAACTTGAAAAATCATCGCACTGATGTGCCCTGTCCACACTTCATATATGCAGTAAATTTGGTTCGAAAAATTTCAAGAATTAATTTCTCGTTAGTACTATATCGGTTTTGACAAAATAAATATATTAAGAATATCGATTCCCAACATATTTCGTCTAATGAACTTCATTCGAAATATGTTTCAATTTTCCCGCATACATACACATACGTATATATAGTTTTGATATGTTGCACATCCATCGTACACATTTATGTGAGCAACGATGAACTGACACTCACCTATTAGATGTAAAAACTTTTCTATATTTCATCACATCTTATAAATAAGTGACACTTCATTGTTATATCATATTATATTATTATGAGACAGCATAAAAAAATAAAACTCAAAGACAATATTTAAAAATAGGATGACGAAGGATAGATAACTCAAATTTGAAGGGTTTTTTTCATTAAAAAAATTGAAGGGTTTGAAATTCAAATTTAGATGAAAAATAATTTGAAATTTGAAGTCAATTAATTTTAAAATGAAAAATTATTTTATAAATAAAAAAACAAATGCTTATAATTCTCATATGTTTCCACGTGGCAACAGTTGAAGTAACACCAAATTCATGGTCCAGTACATCTTGACCGTTGATGAAGCTATAGCTAATCGTGTGGTTCATATGGCATATACTGGATTTAGTCAACCATTTCCTTTGTGAAATGTCCCGTTTTAGTCAGATTACATAAGGCCCCTTATTTTTCTCGAAATGGCATATTCACCCCTCAAAGAATGTATTAATTCATACTTTTGTAATTTGTTTTTCAAGAGAATAATTAATTTCTTTTTCATTTATTTCAAATTTGGAATTAATTTCATATATTTTCTTCGTATGCCGCCCGATCCTCGGGACGGAAGCCCGCTTCTTGAAATTGGTCTTTGCAACCAGAGATGATGTTAATCATTTTTGAGTCTGAGTCAAACTTTTTTTTAAAAAATTTCTCAACGTGTCATGTTCTCTTAGTTTAATAACAATTTTTCGAATTAAATTAATACAATTAAAAAATATTTAAAAAAATGAATAAAAAGATCAAATACGTCCAAAGTGATCATTCAAAAACAACCCACCTTACGAAAACTGAGTGAGTCATATTGTCAAATAAATTGTAAGCAGCTAATGCAATTGTCATATACTATAGCAATATTACTTGTCTAACTACGATACAAAGTTTTAATATTCAATGAAGCAAATCAATTGTAGGATCAAAGAAAAAAGGAAAACTCACCACCAAAAGTAGTTAGATATTGTAAAGAACATAACGAAAGATTCGTGATTATCGGAAAAAATCGAAAAAATTCTTGGTTTAGATTTTCTATGACCTTCACAATTAATCGAAAACACAAAATGCATCTCAATTCCAGCCGCCCCTGTGCCGCTTGCTGGTGACAAGAAGCGGTGGTGTACGTCTTTTCTCAACAGGTTTTCTGTAATCAAATATTTCATACGAACTAGTAGTGACGCACATTGCGCGAGTTAGAAAATAAAGTCAAAAATATTTTTTCCACTAATTAAATATTAAGTAGAAGAATCGAATCATGACAATTTTTTCTTTTATGTAGGTTAAGGCTTCAGAAATATATATGAAATATTAAATTGGAATTTAAAAAAATAAGGGTCATTATTGTAATAAAAATGTGGAAATAACAACATATCAAAAATATTTATTATAAAAGTTATATTTAAATAATATTATAAGAAATATAGAATATCAAAACGTGTGGAATAAAGTCTGAAGAAGATGATGACTTTGTTCTATAAAAAAAAATTCGTGTTTAGCATTATTTTGGACCCATTAAAATATGACATGAAATCTGGTCTTGAGATTACATGTAATCTGATAATCCCACACCAAATTCACATTGCCTTGTTATGCTACTACTAAAATTTTGGCACTTTTAAAACACTTAAAAAAAAATTGAATTGACTTGAGTCGGAGTCTCTTTCGTCTCAAATCTAAACAAATTTGGCACTTGATGATAATCTCGTATGTTCGAAATTATTGTACGAAAATTTTGTTCTTTTAAAAAACAGTAGTGTCATGGCAAAAGGGTGCATTCTACATTGGATTTGGATATCTACTAGGTTGAAAACACATCACTTTTGTATTTTTTATACGAGATGATCATATGCTCATTTAATCTGACAATTTTTTAAATTTATCTCATATGGTATGATGTCTCATTTAATCTGATAATTTTTTAAATTTATCTCATATGATATGATGTCCACAAGATGATGTGATCATCTCGTGTAAAAAGTGCACATCACCAAATACTATATTTTCAACGCAGTAAAATTTGCATTGACAAGGTTATTTGTAGGGTAAGGATCAAAATCTTTTTAACATAGTCAGGACTTTCCAATTTTTAAAATTGACCCCACACAATCCACATATTTCATATTGGATGGACCCTTTACAGAATGAATGACTACATGCAGAAATTCTTGTACAATAAAATGAGAATAGATATATATAAAAAAAATAAAAATTTCAACAGGTAATTTTGTCCAAAATCGAAATCTTCAAAGACTGAGTCTCAGCCGTTGGATTGAAATCCAATCTTTGACCATTCCCCACCTTCTTCCGCCATTTATATTCCCTTCTACCTGCTCTGCCCCCTCCTTACATCTTCTTTTCTCTCTTGATTTTTTATTCGTGAATCCGTATTTTCTCATGAATTTACTGTAAAAATTCTTTACATTTGATCTGGGTTGTTTTTATTTGCAATTTTTGTCGAGTTATGGGAGATGAATTGTACGGGTATTCAAGGAATCAGAACGAGGAAATGGAGATTCAGGAAGCTGCGTCGTCGGGGTTGAAGTCCATGGATGATTTCAGTCGAGCGGTTTCGAAGAAGAATCAGCAGATGGATTGCAGGGAGATTACTCATTCTACGATGTCGAAATTTAGGAAAGTGATTTCTATGTTGAACAGGACCGGACACGCACGGTTCCGCCGCGCTACGGTTCAGCCGGAGTTGACTCAGACTCCTTCGCCGCCGAAGACCTTGGAACTGTTCTCTGGATCTATCGAACCCGCGGCGACGATTGGTGGTTTCGTGAAGGATACGGGCGAGGTGATGGATAAAGAGTGGTTTAGTCTCTCGACTTCGGGGAACTCTTCTTCGACTTTGTTATCGTCGATCACTGGAGAGGGCAGCGTGTCCAACGGAAAGGGCGTCGGATCGGTGCCGGCGAGGTTGCTGGATTCATCTACACTTGCTGTCCGCGCCGGGGAGCCCATTGTACCCGGAAAGAGGTGTCGAGAGCATAAACATAACCACTTTGGTCCATCGCTCTGCCACTGCAAAAAGAAGTACAATTCTCTCCATCTCCACTTTGAAATTGATTGGATTTCACTTTCACTCGAAATCTAACTGAATGTCGATGCTTTTTTCAGGAAATCTCGGCCGAAGGAAACAATTAGAGTGCCTGCTGCAGTCAGCTCAAAGATTGCAGATATTCCAGCGGACGAATATTCTTGGAGAAAGTACGGCCAGAAGCCCATCAAGAATTCGCCGTACCCACGGTAATAATCACTACAATTCCCACTAAATTCGAAGAAATCTGCAAATAAAAAACTTGGATCCAATCATGTAAACTTGTTGCTTTAAATATTTTTGCAGGGGTTACTATAGATGCAGCACGGTGAGGGGTTGCCCGGCAAAGAAACATGTGGAGAGGGCGAACGACGATTCGACGATGCTCCTCGTGACTTACACTGGGGAGCACCTGCACTCGGCGCAGGACAACACTGCTCCCTCTCAGGCTCAGCTAACTGTGGTTGAGTCGTCGGCAACCTGAGAATGGAAGGAGAGATCGGAGGAGGGTAAATTTTGTAATTTCGAGGTAGTTGGAAGGGGTGGCATGAAATTGAGAAGGGTTTGGGGGGTTTTGTGTAATTTGTTAGGTTTAGCCGTGTAGAGAACTGATTTTTTAGAAAAAAGTGTTGAATTTCGATGAAATAGTTTAGATTAAAGACATTTGGTTTGAAATGACTTATGTTTTCTTGCTTTGGATTCTTTTTTTTTTTCTTTTCAAATTTTTTATTATTATATTATTAAAATTGTGAAGAAATCTATTGATGGATATGATTCCCATTCTGTTTTATTTTTATTTGGATGATTCTTTGTTTCTTGGAATTGTGGGAATAATTATTAAAGAAGATAAAGTCAAAAAGTGTGGGCATTTTGAAATGTGGAAAAAGATACATATGTCACTTTAGATTTTATAAAATTTATCATTCAAACACTTTTTTCCTCGATCAAATTTGAGATATGTATCACAACATCGATATATAAAACGATTTCACGGGCTTTTGTGATTGACAATATGATTATTAAGTTTGGGTCGTGTTTTGGGATATGAACGAAATTTAAAGTACAAACAAATTATATCGAGTCGAATAATATTCTTATTTAAAGTACTTGTGGAAACAACTCAAAATTCTCTGTGAACAAACAAGCTTAATTTCGAGCTTTGTTTGAATCAGACTTCGTAGCTGTGGTTCGATTGAATTATGTGGTCTTGATGAAGGATAATTTGAAATCAAACCTTCAAACGATGATTTATTATTTTTAAAATTTATGACATTACTCGAGTAAAAAATGTGTAAAAAAATATATTATATTTCTGAAAATACTTTCTGAGAAAGTCAATATTTGATATTTTTGGAACATCGCAATTCAAATAATTTGGAAATGAATGATCCCATTTTCTATATACACTATTTTCAACGCTTTTGACTTTCAAATTTGGCTAGAAGTTGACTCATATATTTTGGGTTTGTAATAAATTAAATACATGAAATTGGGATTCAATGCGGTTGACTATTCTGTATATTAAATATTTTCTGCGATATTATGTTTTATTATTAATATATGATATAATGAACATCGAGATATGATATGATATTGTAAATATTGTTTCTTTATTTTTATTTTGAAATTGTTTAATTTTGTAACTATATGAATTATTAAATAGTTTTACTACATGTAATGCCCGGAAATTTAATCCTAGTAATCTGTAATTATTGATTTATAATTTGATATGATTATGAAAGGAATTAACCGAGACCCGATTTGAGATAACGCGTAAAAAGATGTATGTGCGAGGATGAGCTCTCGCGCATATGCGCGATCAGCCGGGCGCATATGCGCGAAATGTCAGAAGACCTCGCGCATATGCGCGACCTGAACCCACGCATGTGCGCGAGGGTGGCAGAGAGTTGGGCAGAAATTTGAGTACCTCGCGCATATGCACCGAATGAGGGCGCGCATATGCGCGAGGCACTGTGCACATCACGCGCCGAGACATATGGTCTCGCGCATATGCGCCGGTAGATCTCGCGCATATGCGTCGGTAGATATCGCGCATATGCGCGAGACGTGTTGCACGTAGAGTGAGCCATTTGCACTGTTGCATGTACGTTGATGTGTATATATATATATATATATATATATATATATACAATGCAATTCGTTTCTTCAGAAGAAAACCGAGAAAGGGTCAGGGGAATGTTGTGAAAAATCCCTACGCCTTTTGTGAAAAATCCGTTCGTCTGATTTTGAATCTGACTGCAGTACTATGTTCGTATCAACGCAGGCTACAACTGGACGTAAGTCTTACTACGTTTTGATATGATTTGAAATTATGATGTTGTCAGAATTGAATGGAATTCATATATGAGGTTCTGGACAGGTTAGACATCATAGAATCGAAGTCAGATTAAGAAACGGACTGATTATGGAATTGTTATGATTTTCTGATTTTATTGATCTGAAATCGGACATATTTGGATTATGGATGGAGTATAGATTGTATCGGATATGAGTTATGATTTGTAATTGATGTCTGTTTATATGGTATTGACGGGGATACTGAGATTGTGCCGTTATACTGTGATTTGAATTAAATCCGGATTAATCAGATTCAATGTTGAATTGAGAATGGAATATTGATATTATGATTCTCAATATGTCGTTTCAGATTTACAGAGACAGTCTTGAGTTCAGAATTGATATTGCTTCAGACCGAGACTACAAACGAAAGGTATAAGTCAATGTGGTACTGGGAGATCGACTTGAGTCGGTTTAGACTTGAGTTTCCCTAAATCACATACTTTACTTTATTGCATTGATATTTGCATTGATTTGATTGATGTACTTGTTCTCTTGATTTATAGATAGCTGGTATTAGACGAGTAATCTTGTGACATAAGTACCTGATAGTGGCGGGATCGCCATGGGCACATTGCACGATGTCACAAGATAGTGTATTGGCGATAGTGCCAAAGTCTGTCACCGGATGATTGGCTATCGATGTGGATAGAATTTGGGTTTCTTCTATTACTGTTGATCGATGTCGTATTGGTGTGGATAGAATTGGAGCTTCTTCTATTACTGGTGATCGATATTATATCGGTGTGGATAGAATTAGAGTTCCTTCTATTACTGGTGATCGATACCATATCGGTGTGGATAGAATCAGACCTTTTTCTATTTCTGGTGATCGATACCTTATCGACGTGGATAGAACTGGAGTCTTTTCTATTACTGTTGGTCGATATAGGAATGCCAACTTCTGGAAACCGGGATCCCTAGACTAGGATTGAGTCTAGTCTAAATTGTGTAGCTACGAGTATTGTCGACAGTTTGATATTGATTATGATCAAATTTTGATACATATTGCTGTTACCTGTTACATGCTTTATATTTGTTTATATGATTGCATGTTTCGTTGATTTATACTGGGATTATATTCTCACCGGAATTATCCGGCTGTTGTCTTGTTTGTATGTGTACATGACAACAGGTGGGACAGGATCAGGGTCCAGGAGATGAGGAGAGATCGTGATAGAGTGGAGACTTCGGACTTTGATGTATATGGGGTTTTGGCACTTCATAATTAGATGTTGAACCTTAGTTTTTACTGATTTGTAGACGGTATAGGACTTGTACTTTATTTTATACTGAGTTGTATATTAGTTTGATTTCACTACATTCCGCATTAAAATTAAAAAATAAAAATTTATGACCCTAATTACTTGATTAGTAAATTGATCCTGATGACGATTAAGAACTGATTAGCGTCCGGGTCCCCACACTACAAGCTGTTACTTTGAAAAATACAATTGATCATTTATGTGTTACTAATTTTTTTTTATTCGCTAAGTTTTATATTTTTGGATTTGGTTTACTAAGCTTCCAAAATTTAGGGGGTGTATTCAATATAGGAGATTTATTGACTTTTAATTACTTTTGTAGATTTTAAAAGTCTAAATGTATTCAATTAAGACTTTTACATACTCTATAGAAATTTAGTTGTATTCAAAATAGACTTTCAGGAGTTTTAAAAAATCAAGTGATATTCAACATTGACTTTTAATAACCCTATAAAAGTCTATATGTATTCAAATTTTTCATAGACTTTTAATTACTTCATGAAATTTATTAACATTCAAACATTAAATCCTAAAGTACAACTATAAATTGTAAAAAATTGTATTTGGTTCAACCCAAAGATTTGGATGGATTTTTAAAATTTCTAACTCATACACAAGCTATTTATTTTTCTCTCTATCGTTTCACATTACCTCTCTTCTGATCTTCTCATCTCATCTATCTCTATCACTCTCTCAAATTTTCGAAGTGTATCTCTATGTATATTTTCATTTTTCCTTTTCAAAATTTTCATTTTTTGGCTGATTGTTCATTTAATAATTTTTTATTTTAATATCATAGGAAATTTTGAATTCTAGAATTGATTTTGTGATTTTTAATTTATGATTTATACAAATTAATGTAGTATTCAATAATAATAAAAGATGATCCAAAAAAATGTTGCTTAATTCTTAATAATTGAATAGTCTCATAACAAACATGATTTTTTAAATTCATTTTATTATTTTCAATTAATATGTAAGCTATGATATTTTTAAACAAAATTATATTCACAAAATACAAAATAATATTTTTTTCACATGTATATTTTCAATTTAAAAACAAGGTTACATATTAATAAATTGGTGTATTTTAAAAAATTTACAAATATGCATACAAACCCACATATATACACATATAAGATTAAATGATTTAACTTTTAACTAAGTAAATTTATTTATTAATATAAATTTAGAAAAATAATTTCAAACTGAATATGTTATATATATCAATTAATTATTGGATCAAAGAAATTAATAAAAAAATAATATGTTATGATTATGTACAAAATTTATAAAATTCTATAAAAAAAGTCCACGAAAATCTATAAAAATCCGGTGAAAAAATCTATATAAATCCACATAAATCTGTTTAAAAATCTATCAAATCCATAAAAGTCAATAAAAATCTATCAAATCCATAAAAGTCTATCATTTGAAAAAGTCATCAAAACTCTGAATTGAATACACTCCACTTAATTTTGTGTTTCGTCACATTGCTGACGCGACCTTCTTATAAGATATTATTTCTTTTAGTCCCAACCTTATATTGGCTATGGATGTTGGATTTCAAAGAAATGAACTTCATTTTTTAAGCTTCTCATTTTACCCGTCGGATTCCCTTCCCTTAGGTTGTTGCCTCGGGAGCTTCATTGATTTTCCGTTTTCATATTGCAAATAGGTGCATTGAAGAACTTTTGGATGTTAACAACAGGTTTTGTACGAAAAGCAAACGCGCTCAAAACGGAGTCACGCCCTCGATTCGATTAAATAAAAAATGTTATGTTGTCCCGATCTTTTTGAAACAAGTAAATTATGTGTAATATTCACCTCTAAATTACAAAAAATTTAACAACAAATATTAACAAACATAACAATCGAAATTCAAGCGAAATTTCAAAGAACTCGTTTTTGACAATCCGCGTAAAGAACAGTCGACAAACACCACAAAGTTTTAAATTTTGGTAAGTTTGATTTGAGAAACACACAAAGATGTATACAAAGTCAAACTTTGAAATTTTGGGAGAAAAACTCAATCAATATTATTAAAACTCAAGAAAAATTGTTTACAATGAAAAAATTCGTGCATATATTGTTCACAAATCTAAATTATATGCTAAATCTAGTTACCAAATTATTTGGACTCTAAACTAGGAAACTAGGGATTTTTCTCGCAAGCGGCGCGCTCGGACGCCGAGTGTTCTGGATTGGACGCGCTCGAACGGTAAGATTTTACCCCTCGGGCGCGGAGGTTTATGGAATTCACATATTGTACAGAAAGTGTGGCGCTCGGACGCTGGAGGCTTTTGTCTTCCTCTTCACTTGCCCAATGATCCTATGACCCCCAAGCTTATTTCCATGCACCACTAGATTGCTCATGTGTCCACGCAAATCTTCCTTGAACATCCTTCCAATCATTTGCACGGCAGCCAGATTCATATCAGGGAGTGAATAAACTCTTTAAAAATATTTGCTTTTAAAATTTGTTTTCGATCGTTTTTATACGGTTGAAAGTTTTTCTTGAACGGTTAAAATATGAACCACTTAAAAGTGCGAAAAACGGTTCACAATTTCTAATGATAACTTCAACTTGTTGGCTGGCTTGCTAACAAGAGACGGTTTGAAATGTAAGTGCTCGTGAAAAGTAAAGACACATGATGATTTTATGGATGTTCGGAGATAAAACCCCTAGTCTCCTACGCCACCCCTTCTTCCTCTTTAGGAAAGATTCCACTAAAAATTAAGGCCCGAGATTTATCATTTTAATATGAGATTATTTAATTTATGAATTATGGAATGTTGAGTTATATTCCATGGTTTTACAATTCCATAGGATTGAAATTAAATTAAAAAGAGTTGTGAGGACCAAATTGCAAATAGTGAAGATTTCAGGGGCTAAAGTGCAATTAGGGATTTGAGTGGGACACTTGTCTTCACCATACATTTGGATATATAAAACTTTCATTTCCCTTCAATTTCGGCAGAAAGAAAAACGAGAGCTCCAGCGAGATTTCCTCAAAACTCTTTCATAGCCTAGAATTTTTGTTGTGCTAAATCCGGCCATCAGATTTTCGAACTGGACATATTTCTGTGATCCTCTCGTCAAGAACTACATAAGGATGTAAGTTTCATTGATTTCTAGCATGGTTTGAAATTTATGTATTGGAGGAATTGTGATTTGATTATTATTATGTGTTCTGGTGATATTGATAATCGTAGAATCGAAAACAGATCGAAGAATTGATACAGTATGAAATTGTGATCATTTTTCAGATATTGGATTGAGAATATTCAGATTTCTGAGATTAGGGATTGTATTGGCTATGGTTATGATTTGTAATTGATATCTATTGCTGTATGAGTTGACGGGGATATCGAGATTGTACCGTTATGTCGTCGATATTGAATTAGATTAAGTATTGATCAGAACAAACTTGAGTTGAGTTGAATATTGATATTGTACCTGTCGAATATGTCATTTCAGATTGTATTGACAGCTTTGAATTAAGAACTTCCATTTCTTCAGACCGAGACTACGAAAAGAAAGGTATAAATCAATGATTGAACAGGGAGAATGACTCGAGTGAGATGTAACTTGAGTTTTCCTAAACCACATACTTATTTGTTATTCATTTGATATATTTGAATTCATTGAATTTATATGCTTGTTATATTGATTTATAGAAAGCATGATTTAGACGATTGATTTGGGATAGAGAGTCTTTGGCAGATGTGCCAAGTCGTGACTAAGTTATTGGCAGAGGTGCCAGGTCACTGGACGTTTGGTTTATATCGATGTTGCTTAGAATGCATATCAGCTTCTATTTCAGATATTCGATATAGTGTACCAAAGTCTGGGAATAAGAACGTATCACCATCTAGCTGAGGAGAGTAGGTGAGTTGTTGCGTTCTTATTCAACCGGGATCCCTAGACTAGGCCAGATTGAGTCGAGTTAAAGAATAAGAGTCAGAGCTTGATTTACAGACTTGTATCGATTATGTTTCATAGATTATGTTATATGTTTATATCGATTTATGTTTCAGATTATGATTCATGCTTTTAAATAAATGTGTATGATTTTATACATTGCATGTATACATTGTTTATACTGAGAATTCTATTCTCACCGGAGTTATCCGGCTGTTGTTGTGTTTGTATGTGTGCATGACAACAGGTGGGACAGGATCATGGTCAAGAAGAGAATGAGAGATGGTGATTAAAGTGGTGAATCCGGACTTAGACGTAGAACTAGTAGTTTATCACTGGTTATGTGATTGAGATGACACTAGTTTGTTTATGATTGTACTTTGAGCAGATTTTGTACTTTAGATCATGATGTAGATATTGCACTAATTGTGTATTTAAATAAAATGGAATATAACTTGTTGTATAGATTTGTACACTTGTTTATATAGGGCCCAATTTAAAAAAATAAAAATTTAGACCCAGTTTAATTAATTGATCCAATTATTCTCAAAGAACGATTAAGAAGATGATTAGCGTCCGGATCCCCACGAAAAAGATTTTGGCTTTACAAACTTATTGCAACAGTTCACTACAATCAGGACTTATCACACTGACTGTTTTGGAACTTTTAGTGATCACTTTACACTTCTGGATTTTAAGAACCCTCGGTTCAACAGACAACACAATCAATCAACCAAAATGTTACTGATAAAAGAAACCTGTATGTTTTGAGTAGCACGAAATTGATAATTGAATGATCAGATATCTTTCTGTTGAGTGCATGCTTGATGAGAGATGAAGTATATGAACTTTAAGTGCGCTCAGATCTTTGAGTATGAAAGCTTTAGTAGTGTGTCAATCGCGTGGTTGAAGAGCTTAAAATGATCGAAATTTTTTTTTGTTTGCATTCTTCAACTCTTCTTTTATAAGATATCATTCCAATGATCGGAAAAGATGAATAACATAAACCTATATTACTGGAATGATGTGTCACTTTCAGCTGCAACTTCATTAAATGTTCTTCAGCAAACATTTAATGTTTTCTTTGCTTGTGTAGCTTTGAATCCCGTTCTTTGAAGAGTTGCTGCTGAGCATTCCTTTGTGGTGACTGTTATCTTCATCAGAACTTGAAGGATGTCTAAACAATCTTTCTATTCTGGAATAGTGACATTAATGCAGATCTTTATCGAGACTCGTGCAGGATATGGTTGACTTGTAGCGGTGCAAAACCATTGAATATCTTGCGTCGGTTAGAGAATGTCTTTCATCAAGTGAGCGATAAATAACTCTTTAATGAAACGGTTTGAAGACTTTGAACAGCTGGTTGAAAGTCTTCTAAATGGTTGAAACTTCTTCAAACAGTAGGAGGACAGTCGGTTGAAAGTTTAAGTGGTCGAAGACCAAGCGGTTGAAATGGTTCATGTTATACAAGAAAGATTGCAGCTGTTTCCTGAAATAGTTAGGTGCTGTTTTGATTTTGTCAATCACCAAAAATTTAAGCTAATAATAATTTCTTAACAAATCTCGTTATAAAATTTAATGGAAAACATGCATTTTTTAATTTAAAAAATCGATTAATTCGATCACAATTGAATTAGCCAATTTTAATTTGATTCACTTTTGATCGTTTTTTTTAATAATTTTGGTTGAATTGGTCATGCTAAAAAAGTTTTGTTATTCAAAATAAGTTCAATATGTAACCAAATCGAACCAAATGTTAATTTTAATCGTTTTATTAATTAGATCAAAATAATTAAAGATAAAAATTATAATATTAAAATCAAAATTAAAATATTTAATAAACTAAAACTCAAAATTAGATAAATTAATGAATATATATATTTTTATTCTAATCTCTTTAGCGTGTCGTAAATATAGCTTAACTAATTACCTTTCTTTTTAATCATCTAGACGCGATCTATATTCTATAATATAATTTGAAGGATATATCTTTAACAAATATTGTTTTACGTCTTTATTGTCTCAATAATTTCATTTACCCAAAATAAAGTTTTTTTTTAATTTAAAAAAAAAAGAGATATTATGAGTGGAACTCCAAACTACGAAAAATCTCATTATTAGGCATAAACTCCCTGTGCACATCTGGTACGTTTTAATAATCTGGATTCAAATAAAAATATTAGTTGGTTTGTGAGAACCTGAATTTTCAGCAGTAGCTAGCATGTTGCAGCAGCTAGCAATTTTTCAGCAGGTATCAAAATTCCAGCAGCAACTCATATTCCAGCAGCTGGTATTTTTCCAGCAGACAGAATTCCAGCAGATAGAATCCAGCAGCAGAAGAGTTCAGAAGAACGAGATTCCAGCAGACAGTTACTAATCCAACTCATGACTTGTAACTGAAGCATTTAAAATGAATCAAGGCTGTTAAATGCAGATTATGACCATTAATAGGGAGTTTAACAGTCATAATTTGGCCTATAAATAACACCCTCAAGTCTCTGAATTGGGTTACACAAATCTTGAGATTATCACTTGAATTTTCGAGCTAAGAGAGTGCTGATTTTCGAGCAGTAGAAACCAGTAGCAAGAACAAGCAAATTTCATACTTCAACTGAAACACTTTTAGCAAATTACTGTAAGTGGGCTTATGTATAAATATCTTGAAATCTGTTTGATGATTTCTGTTTTAAAGTAAAGTATATTCTTGATTTCTGATATCTGATTTTGAAGCACTGAAACTTAGTGAACTAATGGTAGGAATATATATTCTGAACATTACTGATTACTGATTACTGGCCTCACCCCTTAGAGGAGAGAATATATAGGGGACTGATATCAGTTTAGCCATGAAATTCACGAACGTGCTCAGTGCTTACTTGTCAAATTTCTGATTACTGAATACTGATTTCTGAATACTGAATATTGAATACTGATTTCTGTTGTGAAAATAAGAATTTCTGTATATTATTCGTATTACTGTTTCTGTATGAAAATAATTTCGAAAACTGAGAGTTATTCTCGCCCCCACTTACTGAGTGACAATCATATCACTCACCCACCAAAACATCCCATATAAGAACGATGAAGAAAGATTAGAAGCAGAGGAGCAGAATCAGTTTTGGGGATGGTGAAGAAGAAGACTGTTACTTTCAGTTTTAGATTATGTTTCCCGCTGCATCTGTAGAAGCAATGTTATGTCTGTTTTACATTTCCGCTGTAAAACATTAGTGATTCGAGTTTATATCAGACATTGAATTATTTCGTATTATGAATAAAAAGACTGGTTTCTGAATTTTGTACTTCTGAGGCTTGTTGTTTTCGAATATAAATTTGAGAGCAACGCCAGTGTCAACTAACCCCCGTCCCGAGGCGTGACATGGTTTACAAGAAAATATCTTCTTGTATTAAAACTTACCAACTGACACACCTGATATAACATAGACTAAACACATCCAAAAGCTCTTCGGTAAATGAAATTCTCAATCTCGGCATCTTAAAAAATTATTGAAAAGGCAACTTGATTAAATTAGGTTCTCTCAGCAGCACTTCTCCAGATGAAGGTTTAATTACCATTCCTCTTACCTAAATATTTTTGTTATTTAAACAAAGTTAAGATAAACAAGCATTTTCTAACATTTTTGCGTTGCACATGAAGAAAAAAGAACTACAATTATCAGTCATATAGAACACCAACAGTCAATTAGATGAAATGTCACATTCAGAAAAATCTGGATGAATTTTTGAAATAAAAATTCAAGAGAATAGTAAAGGCTAGGTGAACCTTGGTGGGCCAACTTTGCTATGATCGATTCGACATTCAACGCCCCTAGATCATTTGCACACAGGTAAAACATTTTCCAGTGCAAATCGGGCCCTGAATTTGTAATCTTACATAAGCGCGCGAAAGAGAGTCCCTTGACTAATAATTCTTATATATTCATAATGTATAACTCAATATAAGTTGACTCATGTTAAGATTATTTTTCTATGTGAGACATTTTTCATTCAACACTTACCTTCCACTTAAAAAACTCATAAGTTATCTAATTTTCATTCAAATAGAAAAAAAAACCCAATAAACCAAAGTACAAAGTCCAACAATTTTGGTGGAAAACTCCACATAAAAACTTGGTGCTTTCTTGCTATCCCTGCAATGCTACTCAAATCACATATAACCGACTCCATGTTAAATTGTCTATCACGACCAAACTTTATTGCTTCACAGACAATCATACAAAATTATCAGATTTAATTGGATAAGATAAGTTACAATTTTAATAAAATATGTTTTTATAATATTTTTTATTAAATAAAAATTTGGTATTTTTGTAATTCGAGAGTGGTATTTTAGGTACTTAAATTTGTTTTTACACTAAGACAACAAAAAATAATTAGTCTAAGGCACTCATGTTTTATATATAATAAGTATAGATAATTTTAAAAGCCACTATTTAAAACTTTAACTATAAATTTCAAATAATTTTTAAGAAGGTCAAATGGAATTAATATTCTTTATAAAAACTAACAAAATCATACTACTATCAGCAACTGTTTTAATTTGTTGCACACAACTTTCAAAAGCTGAAATTTTGTAGGATCAAACAATTACCGTTTTTTCAAAATTTAAAATTGATAATGGTTATGCAATCTTTTAAACTATATAGTAACTCAAACATCATGTTTCGATATCACTCTTTCAGTAGGTGCAATTATTGTTTCACAACAATAATCTCTCTCAATAACTAAATTCTTTACAATCCATGAAAATCAAATACATGAAATTAGCTCTAATATAATGTTAGATTGAAAATGTCTCAATTTTGGTGATAATAAGCAAAATCGAGCTATTTATAGGTCCAACTATCATGTCTTCGTATTCACATGTCTTTAGCTGGATATCATGAAGTCAAGCCGGACAATATAATCATCAAAGATCCTACTGGACTGCATAAACATATAGCCATACTAATAATCAGGTCGCATTTCCAGTTGAATCCAAGAAACTCAAGCTGCATATTGGCTTATAGCTGGTATGATCAAACATCAAATCAAATATTTGTTTGCATACAAACTCAACAATTCAGAAGAACTTTGTGATATTAATTCGATATCTTCAGTTGTCAAGAATGTCTCCTAAAAAGACAAAGATATCTGCAAATTTTTTTCTTATGAATCAATTTTTCGGAAGCCGTTAATTGTCATATTTGGATAAATACTAAGATGCATTAATTACGACGTACTATAAAGAGAAAAGAAACAAAAGACAACTTACTTTTGTGTCGGTTGATTGTACAAGTGATTGTTATTTGGCCGTTGAAGGAGTTCAAAGTATAAATAGGTAGATTCAAGATTGAAAAAAGATTACCGAATTCACTTAAATTTTTACAATCTGTCTTATCAAAGACTTTGAGTACTCTTTACTGTTTTATTCTCAAATTGCTGCATAGCGTACAGATATTGTTCATATCTGATCATTTAGGTTCAACTTGTGCTGCCTTATTAACTCGAGCTGTTCAAGCTATCTGATTAAAAATTGTATTTGTATATTTGTGAAACTAGAATTCAACAAAAAACACGAGTTTGTAGAAGATACTAAAAGTTTCAGTTTAGTAATTAAATAAGTCTTAACTAAAATAGGTACAAAGAGTTGTATGAATCAAAGTCTTTTACTGAATTATTTTCTTAAATGAAATAAAGGGAGACATAGAAGGATATTATATTTGAAGTTCCATATATCTCGTGTTACTTATTTTCAGTCATTTAAAGTCCATCTGTTTTATATATCTATCTGGTATCCG
The DNA here is from genome assembly GCF_025594145.1 of Primulina tabacum. Lineage (NCBI taxonomy): Eukaryota > Viridiplantae > Streptophyta > Magnoliopsida > Lamiales > Gesneriaceae > Primulina > Primulina tabacum. Next base: position 1,317,183 of record NC_134564.1, read on the forward strand.
TGTTAAAATCTTTTAATTTGAATATAAATAATATTACTAATCCAGTCAGACCTTTTCGCAATTCAAAATTCATTTTAAGTGTTTTAGCTGCATCTAGCTGATCAAAAAACAAACATTGACAACTAACAATTGTTAAGACTAGCTCGAGTTTTTTAAAAATTTAAAGAGTTTATTTAATCCCCATAAACTCTATCTTTGATAATAACATATCAATTGTACGATCACTCTCTTGATATTTTATGAAAAATTATCACTGGTATTAAATATTGCAACTCAAATATTTTAAACTTAATTATCATGCGAGTCTTCTCTATGTAATAAATTGAGCTCACAGTCTAGATAACCCGCAGGAAAAGCATAGATTTATCTATAAGTAAATAGCCTAATGATGAAGATACATGCTGCGTTGTTATAAACTATGAAGGATTTTTCAAAATTTTTAAGGGGTGACTTGTTGTTTTAATAAATGTAATATTTATTTTTTAAAGGTATTTAATAACTTTTAGCTTTTTAAAGTGGAGAAATGAGTCCTCATCAAAATAAAAAAGTGGAGGTATTATTTGTAAACATTTAGTTGAATATGCTTTATGTTAGAGTAGATGTCCTGTAAGTCAACTGTTGGCTAGGGAATTTATTGACTCAGTTGTACAATCTTTATTTTAATATAATTTAATATTTCATGGTTTGTTCTTTCTTTATATGTATACCCATGTGAACAACATAGATAAAGACCTTGATTATACTTTAATACAAATGAATCATAATTCGATGTTGAAACTCATTTGTAAACACTGTATTATCTAAATCTGTTCCTAGTCGATTCAGCCGCCTAAAACATGGATAAAGGTCGCTTGAGCTCGAGACTAGCATCTGTGATGTTGTGTACCGCGTTTCTTGGTAAGGGCATGAAGATGTCCAAACATACAGATGGGTAGTCATATGATGATTATACCGAACAACCCTCCCTCGTACTTTCCAAGTGGTTATCATTCATCGAGAGGATAAGTCCGTGGTTATGATTGTACACCATTAGTCCTTACGACCCGGGACAACACTGAGGCTCTATATGCTAGGGCTGTGCTTTGACTCGTTTACCGGCTCCAGGAGAGTCATCAGGTGGCGAGGTTGGGTACAGTTGCGACACATATAGGAGCCAGTGCATTGTAGTCGGGGATTCACCGCTCACCTGCGGGTGTGGATATCATATGTGATATGATGTAATAATAGTGCATGGAATCTCTGGCCAGAGTATGAGATGTACGTTGGAGAAAGAGTTCTCCAATAGTACACGCGATGCCACTATTAAAGTTATCACATAGTTATCGAATTATTATGCAACCCTCGATGAACCAATGGTTGCAGATTCGATCGGGATATATGAGATGAATGGACCGTACTGTACGCTAATCATAATCGACTGGTTCTTGCAGGCACTATCAGTGATACCTAGGGGATCATGGGGCGATGCTACTAGACGCTCTTACCATGATCCGATGGGTGCAATCAGAAATGAGTTCTGACATTCTTAATCAAGGTGTTGATGAAAAGAATGTGGCTAACTAGGGTAAGCCCGAATAAGAATAAATATTATTCTGAATCACAAAGAGTTGTGAATCCACGGCTAGCTGTATCCCTGAACCATTGAGGGTCACACAAGCACTGGATCGTTTGTTCCCGTTGAGAGAATAAATTCAAGAAGTTGAATTTATATTATAATATAGTAAATTCAAGGAGTTGAATTTATGATAATTAAATTTTGAGAGAATAAATTCAAGGAGTTGAATTTATAAAATTTGATAATTTAATTTATTAAACTCAAAAGTTGGGTTTATTAAATATTAAATTTTAGAGGTGAGAAAATTCAAGGAGTTGAATTTATAATTTAAATAATAAATTCAAATGTTGAATTTATAATGTATTTAATTTATTAAGCTCAAAAGTTGAGTTTATTAAATATTAAATATTGGAGGTGATAAATTCAAATGTTGAATTTATAATATATTTAAATTAAATGTAATTGGTGTATGTATTATAGGCTTGTAGGAGTACAAAACCAATATACAAATTATTAAGGTTCTTAATTGGACTTTAAAAGATTAATTAATTAAATAAACTAGTTGGACTAGAGTAATTAATTTATTAAACCCATTAAGTGTTTGATTTAATTAATGAGCCCTAAGCTTATATATATGTGTATTAGGTTTGGGGTTAATTAATGAACACTCATAATTTTTGAAAGAAAATAAAATGACCTAGCCTCCAATTGATTCCCATGGTGACTCACGTTAGTTAGCACAAAAATTCCTCCAAAATTTTTGGCCAACTTTTCAAGAAAAAGAGAGTTGTGTCGTCTCTCGATTTTAATCTCCAACGTTGAAACTTCTTCCAAATATTCTAGTGCTATTTGGAAGAGGAACAAATCTTCTAGTCGTGGACCTAATTAGAAGTATCGAAGAAAGTTCGTAGGGATTCATCAAGAGCTAATCCGTACATACTGGATTAGTTGGAGCCAAGTGATTTAATTCACAAAGGTATAATTTTTAACATCCTTTGAATGTTTCTGTTTAAATCATACGAGCGCCCAAAGCAACACATATTTTGATTGTCAAAATAAATAAAATTTTTAAAACTTCCGCTGCGTTTGGGCGTGTAGAAAACCGGGATCCAACAGTGGTATCAGAGCCAAGATTTTTCTAAAACGTATGGTTTGATATTGAATAATTTATTTCTAACCACACAAGAAAATTTTTCAGAAAATTGATGCACCCTAAAAATTTATTTTTCCAGAAATTTAAAAAAAAAAAATTATTTGGGGGCTGCCCGGAACTGTTCCGGGTAGCGCACTGTGCGCGCCGCGCGCGCACGGCGTGCGGAACGTCCGCACGCACCGCGCACGGCGTGCCGCCGCGCTGCGCGCGATTCGCGCGCGCCGCGTACCTGTGCTCGCAGGCTGCTGCCCGAAACGTTCGGGCAGCGGGGCGGGCGACGCGGGCGGCTGCCCGGGAGTGTCTCGGGAACCGTTCTGGATGATGAGCTTGAATTGTTTGGGCCCATGGTGCAATTTTCTGATTTTTCGAATTTTTTGGTAAAATTGATATTTTTGAAAATTGGTTCAATTTTTATTTTGGAAAATTAATTTTTGGAAAATTAATAATTTTCTTGTAAAATAAATAATTAGAATATGATTTTAATTATTTATGGTAAAAATGAGTTTTATAAGAAATCAATTATTATTGATTTAATTTGAAATTAAATAAAAGAATTTATTGAATTTATTAAATTCTTTAATAATTGTGGTGGTTAGTGATAAAATTATTAGATATATGATTTATCAATTAATTAAATTAGTTTAATTAAATTGATGTTAATATTTGATATTAAATGCATGAAGGATGATCGAGAGCCTTGACCAATGTGTTAGGTGTATGTTATGATATTTTACTGTTTTATTCGTTTTTAATATTTGATATTATTAAAGTGGGCCTGGTTTATGGCACGTTCCCACCCCATGAGATGTATCCCTTATGTGCCATGGCTATTTAAATGTAATTATTAGAAATAGTGGGGATCAAGACTGGAAGATGGTGGGCCCGATTAACGAGATGAGACATGTAAAATATTGGAAGCACTTGTAATAGTTGCATTTGCATCCCTGCATTCATCTAGGTTTTGGACCTGGATCCATGTTTGGCTCACATGGATCTAATAGTGTTGGCGATCGATCATCCTTATTTATTGTTGAATGTCATATTATGATATATGCGATATATAGTAGTATGCATGTATGTATATTATTAAATAATATAGTTGCATGAATCCGGCAAACATACAAACTCGTGGCACGCGATTTTTAAATTAAAATGATGAGACAATTTTGAAATTAAAACCCCTCATTTTGAATAAGATTCAAAATTTATATCAAACCGGAAAAAGTAAAAACTAAAAGAGTTTAATTTTTCCTTGCCTTCCATCAACCGTGGTTGCATGTTGATCGCTACCCGCGGACAGTGTCTGGCTCATATTATTGGGGAGGCCTGTATGCCGGAAAGTTATGACTTCCACCGGACATATGATGTGAATTGAGTGGAACTCCCATGACTTCGGCTCATATTATTGGGGGAACTCATGGCGACCGTCCACTACAATTCAATATTGATGGGTCGGTTTGACACGCGAAAATAAACGGCGTCATATTATTGGGTCCTTATTAAACGTGAGGCAAAACACGCAGAGGTTGCATAGGGATGCAATTGGATTCTACCTTTTAGAAATTATAATTGGCTGATATTATTCGGGATTATAATTGGCTAATTGGACTCTACGTGCCCACTAAGGAAATACGATTTCCCTTTTTCATCAGAGGGTGGTGGAAATGTCAAAATAGTGGGAGGCAGATTTATAAAATAAAATCCATATTTTATATCTTAAAATTATTTTAAAATAATCAGCAACCATTATTCTGTTTCCGTCAGTATATTTTCGATTTCGTCACGTAATCAATTTTTTGTTATTAACAAGCTAACCGAATCTAATTTTCAAGACTGGTTGGGAAAAATTGTTCTAAAATTCGGAGAAAATAGCATACACACTATTGTCAGTCCTGCTGAACTGACAAAGCATGCAAGATGGTAGGACCATAGTATGCAAGTTAAAGTGTAACATGCTCGCTTCTATGTCAAATGAACTGTAGGGACAATTTGAGGAAATTTTGAATGCTGCTGACATTCGAATGCACGTGCAAGAGTTGCATGGTGCATGAAACTATGCACACCATTTTCAAGGAACTCATGACTACACACATGCAAGACAGGGTTTTGGCCCATGAGCGTGGTGTATGTATGACTGGGCTTATTGAGAATGTAGTGGGCCTGGAATATGTGATTCCTAACGAGTTAATTGATAATATCAATTTGTTGTCTTTCTCTTCCTCATTTGACGGAGTTATGGTGAACTTCAAGTTTAATAAGATATTTGATAGCCTTGAAGAGCTAGTCAATATGCTTATGACTTATGAGATCACCATAAAATAAGAAAAATTGTTGTTTTTATGGGCCTTTCGTCGGACGAAAAATGACCTACAAGGTAAGAGAAAGAAATGTTCTGCCCCTCACAAGAAAAACAAACCCAATAAGAGGCAAACTCTGAAGGACACTTAAAAGGCCTACAAAGCCCGATAAGTCAGAACATATTTATTTCACTGCAAGAAGTCCAGACATAAGAAATTATATGTGCCAGAAATGTTCTGGAAATGATAAGTGAATGTCCAAGTAATCATAATTTCAACAACAAACAAAAGAAAGTTAGATGATCCAAATCCCACACAAATATGGCACGCTAGACTATGTCACATTTCCCAAAGAAGGATGCACAAACTAGTGGGAGAAGGCATGTTTGACTTATCAGACATAAATTCTCTACCTGCTTGTAAATCCTGTCTAAAAGGAAAAATGACAAAGACTCCATTTAATGGAAACGTGGAACGTGCGCATGGTTTATTGGATTTGATCCACAGAGACATTTGTGGCCATCTAAGTGTTAGCGCATAATATGGGCAATTCTACTTCATTACCTTTACTGATGACCATTCGAGGTATGGGTATGTTTATGAAACACAAATCTGAAGCATTTGAAAGGTTCAAAGAATTCAGATCTGAAGTAGGAAAACATCTAGAAAGGAGTATTAAGACACTTCGATCTGATCGAGATGGAGAATACTTGAGTGCTGAATTTTTGGGTTATCTAAAAGAAAATGGGATTCTCTCACAGTGGACTCCACCAGCAACACCACAATTGAATGGTGTTTCTGAACGTCGAAATCGAACCTTGATGGACATGGTTCGATCCATGATGGGATTCACTGAATTGCCTACATCGTTTTGGGGCTTTGCGCTTGAAACTGTGGCAATGTTGTTGAATAATGTCCATACTAAAGCAGTTGAATAAAATACCATATGAAATATGGATGGGAAAAACTCCCAAATATTCTTACATGAGAATATGGAGATATCTTGCTTACGTGAAGCAGACAGTGGGAGACAAATTGGATAGTAGATCCACTTTATGCTACTTTGTAGGATATCCAAAGAATTCTGTTGGATATTATTTCTATCATCCCAATGAAGCAAAAGTGTTTTGTTTCAGGAAATGCCACCTTTTTGAAAAGAAATTTCTATTAGATAGAAAAGGCAAGATGATAAAACTTGAAGAAATTCAAGATACTCCCTCAACTATAGTAGTTGAACCTAATCTCCAACAACCAGTAGTTGAAGTACAAGCTCCTAGAAGGTCTGATAGGGTTATTAGACCACCTGCTAGATATACGCTTCTTCATGAACAAGACCATGATGAGTCTTGTGTTGGATATGATCCAATGAACTTTAAGGAAGCAATATCTGTTACTGATTCAACCAAATGGCTTGAAGCCATGCAGTCAGAAATGGACTCTATGTATTCAAATCAAGTCTAGGACATTGGTGGATCAACCGAAGGGAATCATTCCTATAAGGTGCAAATGGATCTACAAAAGAAAGCTTGGGGCGAATGGGAAGGTAGTGACCTTCAAAGCAAGGCTGATTGCAAAAGATTACACTCAAATGCAAGGAGTTGACTATGAGGAAACTTTTTCACCAGTTGCTATGTTTAAGTCCATTAGAATACTACTAGCCATAGCATCATGGTATGACTATGAGATATGGAAAATGGATGTAAAGACTGCATTCCTCAATGGAGACATCAAAGAAGAAATTTATGTCTCAACCTGAAGGATACACATAAGTAGGAAGTGAGCATAAGGTATGCAAACTTCAGAGATCAATATATGGTCTCAAGCAGGAGTCAAGGAGTTGGAACCTCAGATTTGATAGCACTATTAAAGAGCTTGGTTTTGCTAAAAATCCTGACGAACCATGTGTGTACAAGAAAGTTAGTGGGAGTGCAGTGACATTCCTAATACTTTATGTTGATGATATCCTGCTCATTGAGAATGATGTAGGATTACTACAATCAACTAACATATGATTAGCAAGTAAATTCTCCATGAAAGACATGGGTGAAGCATCCTATGTATTGGGAATACAAATCTATAGAGATGGATAAAAAGGGTGTTGGGGCTCACCCAAGCCACCTATATCAATACCATTATAAAGTGATTCTCTATGGAAGAGTCCAAGAGATGATACTTACCAATGTGTCATGGTATTACTCTATCTAAAGCTTTGTGTCCCAAAACTGATGAAGAGATAGAGATGATGACACGAATTTCATATGCGTCAGCCATTGGTAGTATCATGTATGGTGTGATATAGACACGTCCTGATGTTGCTTACGCTCTGAGTGTTACAAGCAGATATCAGGCAAACCCTGGTCCAATGTATTGGAAGGCCGTGAAAGATATTCTTAAGTATTTGAGAAGGACTAAGAACTTGTTCATGATCTATGGGGTGGAGAATAGAAATTGGAAGGCTACACTGATTCTAGCTTCCAATGTGACGTAGATGATTCGAAATCGACCTCTGGTTTTGTATTCATGCTAAATGGTACGGCTGTCTCTTGGAAAATTTCCAAGCAAGACACCGTTGCGGATTCCACCACTGAAGTTGAATACATTGTTGCATCTGCTGCAACAAAAGAGGTAGTTTGGATAAGGAATTTATGTCCAAGAGTTGGGCGTTATTTCTAATGGAGTTGATCCAGTCCCGTTGTACTGGGACAACACTGGTGCCGTTGCGCAAGCAAAGGAACCAAGGTCTCATCAGCGATCCAAACATGTACTGAGGAAGTTCCACATCATACGGGAGATGGTGGGAAGAGGGGACATATCAGTTGAAAGAGTCCCCTCTGCAGATAATGTTGCTGATCCACTTACAAAGCCCTTGCCAGGACCATTGTTTGAGAAGCATCGCGAAGCAATGTGATTAAAGTTTATGGGTAGTTGGCTCTAGGGCAAGTGGGAGATTGTTAGAGTAGATGCCCTGTAAGCCAACTGTTGGCTAGAGAATTTATTGACTCAGTTGTACAATCTTTATTTTAATATAATTTAATATTTCATTGTTTGTTATTTCTTTATCTGTATACCCATGTGAACAACATAGATAAAGACATATGATTATACTTTAATACAAATGAATCGTAATTCGATGTTGAAACTCATTTGTAAACACTGTATTATCTAAATCTGTTCCTAGTCGATTCAGCCGCCTAAAATATGGATAAAGGTAGCTTGAGCTCGAGACTAGCATCTTTGATGTTGTGTACCGCGTTTCTTGGTAAGGGCATGGAGATGTCCAAACATACAGATGGGTAGTCATATGATGATTATACCGAACAACCCTCCCTCGTACTTTCCAAGTGGTTATCATTCATCGAGAGGATAAGTCTGTGGTTATGATTGTACACCATTAGTCCTTACGACCCGGGACAACACTGAGGCTCTATATGCTAGGGCTGTGCTTTGACTCGTTTACCGGCTCCAGGAGAGTCATCAGGTGGCGAGGTTGGGTACAGTTGCTACACATATAGGAGCCAGTGCATTGTAGTCGGGGATTCACCGCTCACCCGCGGGTGTGGATATCCTATGTGATATGATATAATAATAGTGTATGGAATCTCTGGCCAGAGTATAAGATGTACGTTGGAGAAAGAGTTCTCCAATAGTACACGCGATGCCACTATTAAAGTTATCACATAGTTATCGAATTATTATGCAACCCTCGATGAACCAATGGTTGCAGATTCGATCGGGATATATGAGATGAAGGGACCGTACTGTACGCTAATCATAATCGACTAGTTCTTGCAGGCACTATCAGTGATACATAGGGGATCATGGGGCGATGCTACTAGACGCTCTTACCATGATCCGATGGGTGCAATCAGAAATGAGTTCTGACATTCTTAATCAAGGTGTTGATGAAAAGAATGAGGCTAACTATGATAAGCCCGAATAAGAATAAATATTATTCTGAATCACAAAGAGTTGTGAACCCACGGCTAGCTGTATCCCTGAACCATTGAGGGTCACACAAGCACTGGATCGTTTGTTCCCGTTGAGAGAATAAATTCAAGGAGTTGAATTCATATTATAATATAGTAAATTCAAGGAGTTGAATTTATGATAATTAAATTTTGAGAGAATAAATTCAAGGAGTAGAATTTATAAAATTTGATAATTTAATTTATTAAACTCAAAAGTTGGGTTTATTAAATATTAAATTTTAGAGGTGAGAAAATTCAAGGAGTTGAATTTATAATTTAAATAATAAATTCAAATGTTGAATTTATAATGTATTTAATTTATTAAGCTCAAAAGTTGAGTTTATTAAATATTAAATTTTGGAGGTGATAAATTCAAAGAGTTGAATTTATAATTTAAATATTAAATTCAAATGTTGAATTTATAATATATTTAAATTAAATGTAATGGGTGTATGTATTATGGGCTTGTAGGAGTACAAGACCAACATACAAATTATTAATGTTCTTAATTGGACTTTAAAAGATTAATTAATTAATTAAACTAGTTGGACTAGAGTAATTAATTTATTAAGCCCATTAAGTGTTTGATTTAATTAATGGGCCCTAAGCTTATATATATATGTATTAGGTTTGAGGTTAATTAATGAACAATCATAATTTTTGAAAGAAAATAAAATGATCTAGCCTCCAATTGATTCCCATGGTGACTCACGAGAGTTGCACAAAAATTCCTCCAAAATTTTTGGCCAACTTTTCAAGAAAAAGAGAGTTGTGTCGTCTCTCGATTTTAATCTCCAACGTTGAAACTTCTTCCAAATATTCTAGTGCTATTTGGAAGAGGAACAAATCTTCTAGTCGTGGAGCCTAATTAGAAGTATCGAAGAAAGTTCGTAGGGATTCATCAAGAGCTAATCCGTTCATACTGGATTAGTTGGAGTCAAGTGATTTAATTCACAAAGGTATAATTTTTAACATCCTATGAATGTTTCTGTTTAAATCATACGAGCGCCCAAAGCAAAACATATTTTGATTGTCAAAATAAATAAAATTTTTAAAACTTCCTGCTGCGTTTGGGCGTGTAGAAAACCGGGATCCAACACTTTACGGGTTGTGGTTCATAGAAGAACGAATCTATGCTATATTTGGAGAAATATTAATTAATAATTTCAATTAATAATAAAATTATGTGAGGTTTCCCCCATAGTTGGTTGATCTTCTTAAAGTATTTATTTTACTTTTTAAATATGCGATCAATGATCTGATCTATATTTTATTTTACGTAACAATTAAAATATTAAATACACTGATTTTTTGTCGAATACACGATTTGGTGTGAAGGATACAAAATAATTTTTGGCGGGTCCACACGACGATAAAAAGCAAAAAAAGGCAAAGAAAAAGACGGTCTTCAATTTCACATTTGGAGATACTTTTATTGTATTTTGTGCACTTCTAATTATTCTGTGAAAAAGGCCAAAAAGCAAGGAAAATCACATGGGTATAATTGGATGAACTAAAGAAACTTCAACTATAAGGTGAAAGAGATTTTTAGCAAATCGGTGTTTGCTAAAAGTTCTAATTTGAATATTTACTTGATTTCATACGATCTCTCTGTGAAAAATTCTTCTTGCAAGAAGTCTTGACTAATTAAAAGATGGTTGATGCTGCTGCAACAGTGGCTTTGGAAATGCTGCGTGATCTATTGATCGAAGAAGTGAAGTTTTTGTCAGGTGTCGAAGGTCAGGTTGAGGACGTCGGAAGGGAGCTTCAAGCGATGCGCCGTTTCTTGAAGGATGCCGACAAGAGGCGGGACATATACAACTCTGACATCGTGCATGGTTGGGTTTCAGAACTTATGGATCTGGCAACAAGGGCTGAGGATGTTCTTGAAAAATATGCTGTTGAAGTTGCATCAAAAAGAGGAGCCAAGAACTTGAAAAAAAGGCTCAAAAGATTCACTTGCATATTGTGTGAGTGTTTGGCTCTTCACGAGACAGGGAAGGAGACTGCTGGTATTATGTCTCGCATGGCTGAACTCACCAAAAAATTGGAGTCTATAAGTAAAGGGGATGGCTCGTCAAGTTTCGGATGCAATGGCGATCAACGATTGCTAAGGCAGACATACGGTCGTGGGATTGAAGAGCATTTTGTTGGGATGAAGAATGCTATAGATCTTCTTGTATTGCGTATGAAAAATGATGATAGGTCATCTCGAGTGATTTCTATATGTGGTATGGGTGGTTTGGGGAAGACCACTCTTGCGAGGAAAATTTTCCAACACAAGGATGTACTATTCTGTTTTGAAGCTCGTGCTTGGGTTTGCATTACGCAGAAACTTCAAGCAAAAGCTATTCTCCAGGAAATATTGAGGCAACTTCTTCCAAGAGAAAACAAAGAACGAGTAACGAGAATGGAGGAAGCTGAATTGGTGAGAGAACTATATGATATACAGAAAGAGAAGAAATGGCTGGTGGTTCTTGATGATATATGGGAAATCGATCATTGGAATTTCTTAAAGAATGCATTTCCGCTTGCAGAATCGAAATCCAAAATTTTGCTCACCACTCGAAATCAAAGATCGCAGAGACAGAATTTGTCTACAAACTAGATTTCTTGACGGAAGATGAAAGTTGGGATCTGCTTCAGAAGATAGCTCTTCCCATCCATCAATCTGAAGGTTAGTTTTATTCTGTGGGTTGATCGATACTTATAATAACCAAAATCCAAGTCCAACAAAATAGATCTCTCTTATATATATTTTTCCTTTGTTTAGTGAAGAATCACGTTGGGAAACTAATGGCTGCCTTAAATATTGAGATTTTGACAATATTTCGTAGCACAAGACTTTTTGTTTTCTTTACACGGCTCACCCTTCAATTTTTGACAATATTTTGTAGCCAACTCGAAACAGTTTGAAGCTATAGGAAGGGAATTTGTACGCAAATGTGGGTGTCTGCCCCTAGCAGTATCCGCTATTGGTGGAATTTTGCGAGGACAACAAAATACACGGGACTGGAATAAGGTCCTCAAGAATATGGATTCGTACCTGAAGCACGGGAAAGGTGTTGGTGCCAATGATAAAAGGGTAGAACATGTGCTAAGCTTGAGTTACAACGTATTGCCTTACTACCTAAAATTATGTTTCCTGTATTTAGGATGTTTTCCAGAGGACAAGACTATAAATGTGGAAGATGTATATTTGATATGGATGGCAGAAGGATTGATTTCATCGGACGATAAAGGGCGAAATGAAACTCTTTGGGATGTTGCTGAACGTTATTTAAATGAGCTAGCAAGCAAATGCATTGTTCAGGTGAAAATGGATGGGGGATATAAATCATGCCGTCTTCATGATTTGGTGAGAGATCTATGTTTGTCAAAGGGAAAAGAAGAAAATTTTTTTGAGGATTCTCAAGGAAAAATTCGAAGATTAGCGATCAATTTGGGCGTTGACGATTCACATTTAAGCGATGACGACGCATGTAGTATTGCACAGTTTAATAATGTAAACTTACGATCTCTTCTATTGCTATCCAATTCGAGACATGCATGTCATGATATTACTAACATCTGGAAAGATCTACTCAGCAACGCATTGCTCCGATCTCTCAAAGTCTTGGTATTGGAACGCTGCAAATTTGAGGATCACAAGTTACCTCATGATGTGAGGAAACTAGTGATGCTCAAGCATTTGAGTATAAGACATAGCGACGTCAGGGAGGTGCCAGAATTTGTCTGCAAACTACCATGTTTACAATCATTGGATCTACGATTGTCAATTCTTATTACGTTACCAAATTCGATTGGTAAGATGGGACGATTGAGGCATCTCTTTCTGGAGCAGTCGTCGTCGGTCATTGATGATGGGAGACTAGGACTCGAGGGCTTAACGGAATTGGAGACATTGATTGGGTTCAGTAGTCTGTTCTGTCATACTAAGCATCTCCTCAAATTAACCAATCTCCGACGTCTTGGTGGGCATATTTCTGATATAGAAAGCTTATCTGTGGTTGTTGATCACATGACTAAACTCAAGGATCAGCTTCGGGAGGCAAGTTTAGAAATTAGCGTGAGGGATGATTTGAGTTCCGAACAAGGTTCACGTGTCATTGATTCGTTAATGCATTGCCCACTCAATTATTTGTTAATTGATGGGAAATTGAGGTGATTTTCAACTTGGGACCCTCAGTTACTCCAGAATCTTGTTTCCTTGTCGCTTTCTGGTAGTGAAATTGTGGAAGATCCGATGAAACACTACAACATCTTCCCACGCTACAAAGTCTTCGGTTAGACAACGACTCATTTGTTGGCATAGAAATGGTTTGTGGGAGTAAAGGATTTCCTCAGCGCAAAAGACTTAGACTTTGGGGATTGAGGAATTTAGTGAGATGGAGGGTGGAAGAAGAGGCAATGCCAAATCTTTCGGATCTCTGGATCGGATTTTGTCCAAAACTGGAGATGATCCCAAAAGGAATAATTTCCATGGCTTCCATCACAAACCTGATCATTTCTCGCATGCCCTCTAATTTCATGGAGCGGTTGAGAATTGGAGGAGAAGATTACCCCAAAATCAGTCATATACCTTTCCTTGATTTGAAGGATTGGTAAGGTTGTTTTTCTGCTGAAATTTGCCAAGCTACCCTCATGTTTTATCTTGTACGTATACCCAAAATCAGTCATATGTTTTATTTATTTATTTGAAATCTTAAAGGTCAAACACACATGCTTGTTGTAGTTCAAGATCTGTAACATAAGTTAGAACATTACATTCTTTTCAAATTAAATGATCATTTCTGTACAAATTTTAAAACATGATTTTTTTATATATATACCATAATACTACCAGGAGTTTAAATCACATATATATTTAATGGTTTCCCAAGCAAACATTCGAAACCATGTATATTTTATTTTCTATTATTTATATCAATAGAATTACTTTTAAAGGATGAATATTCCTTGAGATCAAATACCTTGCAACAGTGTAGAAATTCATCTCGGAATTAATGGAGGAAGCAACAAAAAATGCGATTGCCGAAAAAATTGTGGATCTCTTTGATGCTGTAGCTGCATGCTTAGATTCAATGTCCAAGTAATTTTGGTTTGCTTCTTTCCTTTATAAGTGGTTTGAGAGCCTTTTGTTTCATAATTTTTTTAAAAAGAAGTTACAAACTTTCCAAATAAGTTGTTTGATAGCTTATAAGCTCTCAAAATTTGTTTTGTAGCTTTTTTTTTTTTTTTAAAAAAAACTTATAAGATATCAAAATGAGTTGTTTGACCACTTATCAAAATAAAATTGGTTAACCCCAACTTATTTAAAAATATTTAATTTCAATATTTCAACGGACCAAATTATCTTTAACAATTTAATCATATCTCAAATCTATCATCCTATAAAATGTCAAGCATATTAATTTCAAAAACTAATATAGTAATAATAATTATAACAATAATTTATGAAGAATAACTTCGTATTATTTTCAAAGTGATATCATTTTTGGTAATTATAACATAGAAAAGATTTTATAATACCAATATCCAATTATTTTTAAAATAAGACATCATATCTTTTAAACACCTAAAATAACTCATAAGATATAAAAGTTTATAAGTTATTTCAAATAAGTATAGCAGTATGGGGAGGTGAATACAAAAAATTCTACAACTTTAAATGACTAAATTTTAGAGGATTAATTGTTAATTCTAATGCTTGATACAACTACACATAATTGATTGAATTTGGATATAATGATTTATGTTAAAAATACGAATTCGAGAAATAATTTACAAATGATTTAATTTCGAGAGAACTTGAAATTCGCTACGTGCTAGATACTACTCAATAAACTGAAAAGAAAAGAAAATGAAATCTATTTAATCAAAAAAATCCAAACAGATTGAACTTAAAGCACAACTTTAAAATCATTTGATTTCAAATTCTTCCATCTACTAATGTTGTAACGTCCGAAAAATCAGTCCACGTAAACCACATGCATGCAAAATTATTTTAATTGCTTAATTGTTTTTAAATGCTTGCATGATATTTTATTATATGATTAAATGTATAATTGCATGATTAAATGATTATATGACATGATTTCATGAAAATAAGGATTTTACTCGAATATTCGATAATAGGCAGAGAAAAGGAGACCGAGGACGACCAAGACAAGAATACTTATTTTTCGTTAAATAATGGCAAGGCTTCCTAATATGATTAAAAATGATTTAATTTTTCTAGAAATGTTGGAGTTCGAATTATTTTACGAGTCGAAAGGAGTTTTAAAAGATCAAAAATATTATTTTATGGAAACTTATTTTATAAACTTTTATTTGATATTTTTAAATTCTTTTTAACATTTTCAATTAATATGTAAGTTATGATATTTTTATACAAAATTATAAGTGGTTTGCTTCTTTATTGTCTTGATTCATTAAAACTATAAATATATATTTGAAATATATGGTTTTAAAATACATCCATCCTAATACCACCAAAGTGGATCAAAACCGAAGTGTGTAGTGTTACAAAACACTAACAATGAAAAATAATTAAAATTGTCAAAAATCGAAAGATATAAGACCAAGTCTGAAATTTTATAACATGTTAGACCAAAATCACAAAAAACAAATATACATGACAAAAAATATATTTTCTCGTTTACTTATCAATTTAAATTATCACTTATTTAAATGTAAAACTTTAAAAACCTAATATTTTTATACATATGCATATGAATTAATATAATAATATGGTAAAGACTAATCATGAGATTCTTAAGCTGATTGCCACTAGAAGTTTGAATTTATTGGCATAACTAAGTATACAGTTATTGCATCGTGATAGAATTCTGGCAGAGTTTATCGATGGGGTCAACATGGGGTGCCTACCTTAATACGATTTATAATTTTTAATTATGATCCGCACTTGAATTTAGAACTGGAACAAGTTGGTTTGCTTCTTTTATATTTTATTGTCTTAGATTCAATGACCTAGTAATTTTGGTTTGCTTCTTTTCTTTATAAGATATGGGAACTTATAAGTGGTTTGATAGCTTTTTGTTTGATAATTTTTTTAAAAAGAAGTTACAAACTTTCCAATAAGTTGTTTGATAGCTTACAAACTCTCAAAATTTGTTTTGTAGTTTTTTTTTTTTTTTTTAAAAAAAAAACTTATGAGATATCAAAATGAGTTGTTTGACTAGTTATAAGAAGCTTTTTTTTAAAAAAATATATAATAAAATTGGTTACCCCAAATTATTTAAAAATATCTTATTTCAATATTTCAACAGACCAAATTATCTTTAACAATTTAATCATATCTCAAATTTATCATCGTATAATATGTCATGCATATTAATTTCAAAAACTAATATAGTAATCATAATTATTAATATTAATATTAATAAATAATAATGATAGACTTAATTTAATTGTGGTGATGGAAATCAAAATCAGTAGGGATAGCAATAACTAGAAGACAATATAAAAGCAGAAGTTATCTTATCGCTTTAACAGAAGCAATACTTTTGATAGTACTCAACGGCTTAGAAAACCAGAAACAGAACTTAGCTTTATAAGCAGAACTTGACTTATAAAAGATCAAAACTTAACGACTTTTACTTGATCGTTACAATCTTAAATGTTACCGTTACTTTACCTAGTACTAGCATTAATTGCACCATTAATGCTGTACGAAGTCATTTAATACGTCTTACCATTTTTGGTGTGAGGCTCATTTACTCTAACGACAATTAATGATCAAACAATAATGGTTTGATTTAAAACTGCAGCGAAAAAAAAAGTTTAAAATACTTTAAAACGGACCTCAGGGCCTAAAAAAATTTCGGCATGACCTCCCCACAAATAGGACGTCCCGAAAACTCAAGCAGCATTTTATATCAAAATATACTCCAACTAGAGTCATTAAAACAAAACCAAAGTCAACAACCTATAGCCGCACTGGCCAGGACTAAACAGAATTTAAAACTTACCAATTACTCACCAGATCAAAAGAAACTCAGAGTCGACTCAAAACATCACAAAAACAACCAAATACTACTACACTGATCAGAACCAAGCAATCCAACCTCAACCCCGAGCTCCACTGGCGGAACCTCGGCCTGATGTTGCAAAACGACTAGGGAGATCTACCATGGTGCCCAATAGCAACCACAACAGCCCCCCCCAGAAAACAACTGAGGTTAGGATTCTGGTATGAAACAGTTCAAAAATAACAACAATAATCATAAATCATGCATAATCATTTAAATAAAATGTAATATGCAATGCATGAAAGGCTCAACAAATAATCGGGATAACAGGAGCCAACAAACGGTACGATAACAACTGGAATAATGCTCGAGCAACAACACAGAGGAGCTACATCGTCATGCAGCTAAACCGCCCTGCCAAGTATGCGAGGTATGCCAAGCTGTGCTGAATAACACCCCTGACTCGGCCTCCATACAGCTGATACGCTATAACAGGATGGCACAACAGAACGAACTAGATGACACAATCCCAGCGCTCACCTCAAAAGAATGCACTAACCACGGGATTGTTCAATCACATCTACGGTCTCATGTGTATAAGCCTATCAGCCACACTAAGATCCTGAGATAAACAACAATGCCAGATAACAACGGATATCAACAATGGGCTAACAAGAACGATAGGGCTCAACATGAATGTAATAATAGTATGCCCGATGCTAAATGCCAATAATATGTCATAATAATAAACATAGATCACAACGAAGGCATTTAACAATTTACAACAGTCAACAAGTCATAAACACGATCCATGTAACACAAAATGACAATTAAACATAATTTATGTTTTACCGTCATATGTTACCGAGCTGTAACATACCTATACCAACTTTACAATCCAATATCAACTTCACTTCAAGACTCTCGGCCTAAACAAAACCACAATAAGCCGATCATGAAAACTACATTCCACACCAATGTCCGATTTGACACAAAAGAGCATAAAATTCGTATATCTCTCAATATTAACTCAAATCAATATCCGCCAATTGGAAATGAAAGATAACTTGAATATCTAACTTTTTCTAGAAGAAACCATTTCCAGAATCCTAATAGATAAATCCCAGAATTATCAAGAAGACACTGCCACTCAACATATTTTCGGACAGAATCTCGTACTGAGCAGTTTCGGCAAAATTAGCATAACTATCTCAGTTCTTAATGGAATTTAACGAATCTTATATCATTACGAAGATAACACATAGCTCTACAACTTTCATTTTAAACAAAAACCCAAAGTCTGAGTGCACAATTGCCATAATCCCGAATTACAGTAGCTATTGAACACAGATCCAACACAGAATTTCATTTGACACATTTTGGTAGAAAAATCATAACAAATCCGTTTCTTATCAAAATTCGATGATTCTAGCGGCTATAGAAAGCTAACAAAAAGAGCTACAAGTTCTATTTTTAACACACTTCTTGAATTTATTTGGCATAATTAATTATTTTAATTTACAACTCAATAATTATTCTAATTATGCCAAAATTACCGGATAATTAATTACATGGCCTTACATTTGGTATAAAGCAAAGACTGATTATTTTGAAAGCTTTATGCAGGATCACTTTTTAGGAAATAAAGTTGTTTCTATCAGAAGTCAAAAGAGCCGTTTTTTATTATAGACGTTGGATTAAAGTTTTCTATATATATGGATCAAACCCATATATAGAAGAACGCTGATTATTTTTCAAGGAACACATTATCTACCCAACGTTATTTTGAGCAACCACGAACCAATCGTTATCTTCTAGCTCAACTTACAGAAACGCAGTACACACTTTATAATATACATCTGATCTTCTGAGATCACTTTGTACTGCTGTTTCTTCACCTCTTCAAGCTAAACACTTTACTATATCTTTGAGAAGAGTTTGTAATCTGGAAAAGAGTCTTTTCCAGAACTTTGCTGTATTGAATTACATTGTGTTGAGATACTAAGAGTTTCAGTAGGCAAAGGATAAGTCCTGCTGAAGTGGATGTGTAGTGTACTGTAAAATTCAAATTGTTTTAGCGATACCTTCTAGAAACAGAAGAAGGGGAGACGTAGAAGATTTCATCTTCGAACTTCCATAAACAACCATTGTCTACTGCCTACTGTTCTACTGTTTTCACTTTACTCCATCGGATCGTTTCCGCACTTATTATTGTGATCTGCTGGACTTACATTCGAACAAGATTAGCTACAATCTTTAACAGGATTCTAGCACCCTTTACAAAAACTATCAGAAAAGGAAAGAGTTTATTCACACCCCCCTCTAAACTCTATATCGATCCCCAACAAGTGGTATCAGTGCAGATTTTTCTTGTTCTGAAAATTTACGATAGATATGGCACACTTCAGCAAAGTACCCATGTTTTCAAAGGAAGACTTCGACGACTGGAAGATTAGGATGCAAGCCCATCTTGCAGCTCAAGATGATGACATGTGGTATGTCATCACAGATGGTCCCCTGAAAATCTTAAAACCTAATACAGCTATTGTTGTTACTGATAGTGCGCCGCAAATGGTTAAAAAACCAAGAAGTGAATGGACTGGCGAAGATAAAAAGAAAGCCAATCTTGATAATGTTGCGAAGGACATTCTCTACAAAACCCTCGACAAAAATACCTTCAGCAAGATCAAGATGTGTTCTATTGCAAAAGATATTTGCGAAAAACTTATCCAAATCTATGAAGGAAATGAGCAGACGAAGGAGAACAAATTGTCTGTAGCAATGCAGAAATTTGAAAATCTCAAAATGAAAGCTGGAGAAACTCTGAGTAAGTTTGATGAACATTTCATCAGCTTGGTCAATGAACTATCAGCTCTGGGTAAAGAGCATGGCAACAGAGAGATAGTGCTCAAAGTAATGAGAGTTTTGCCCAGAGAATGAGATGTAAAAACTAAGGCTATGATAGTATCTAAAGATCTGAACAAGTTAGAACTGCATGACTTGTTTGCAGACTTAAAAACCTATGAGTTTGAACTGGAAGTGAGAAGTGGAGAAGAGCCCTCATCAAATCTAACTACCAAGGCCCTTACTGCTACCACTACTGCTACTGCTGCTGTTGTAGTTGTTCCACAAGCATCACCTGCTACCACCATTGAGAGCACATCTGAAAAGACTGCTGAACAGATCAGCAATGGTGCTATGTCTTTATTTGTGAAGAAATTCTCCAGATTCATGAAGAAGATCCACCGAGCTTATCAAAGCCCTAACAGGAACTTCAAGAAGGATTCACCACCCGGTGACATGGCGTGTTTTAACTGTGGAAAGATCGGTCACTTTATTGCTGATTGTCCAAAGACAAAGAAGGATGATCAGAAGAAAAAAGAATATAAGAGGAATGACAAGTAATCCAGAAGAGACCGCAAAGCGATGATTGCTGAAGAAAGCAAATCAAAATGGACGGATTCTAGTTCTGAGTCTTCTGACTCAGAAAGTCATTCCAGTGAAAGTGATGCAGAAGAGATCAAATGTCTTATGGCAGATACTGAACCAACCTCAACAGCTGGAGAAGTACTTGACTTTGACTCTGAAGAATTTACATGAACTGATTTGATTAAACCACTGCATGACATGGTGGAGGAGTACTCGAGACTTTCTCAATCATTCGAGGAATTTAAGATTGAAAATCAAGACTTAAAGGATCAAGTCAGAAAGTTCTCTTGCTTGCAAGAGAACAGCTGCAATGATTTAAAAGTTGAGATGAGTAAGTTAAGTACTGAGAATGAAAGAGTGAATGCAGGTTACCAGACAATGAGGTCTGAAAACCAGAAGCTATATATTCTGGTAAATGCATGTAATAAGTCTCCTGTTTCTTTGGAGAAGATGCAAGAACTGCAGAAGCAATCCGGAGACAAGAGTGGTCTCGGATTCAGAAATAATGAAAGCACTTATGAAACCAGTATTAAGCAAGAACTGGATACAAGTAAAGGGAAATACATTCGTTTTGTTAAATTCAGTGTGGTATATGAACCGGAAGTACCAACTGTTCGAGTTGAAAGGACTGTAGATCAGACGAACAGAAGGAAGCATTATGGTCTGGGTTATGTTGAACCTAAGGGAAGAGTTCACCAGAGTTCTAGATCCAGTAGAGGATTCAACTCAGGAGGAAAACCCTCTATAAAAGTTAAAAACTACCAGTACTATAATTCTAGACATGTTCAGAAGAGGTACAGACCTGACAACAATGACAAAAGGTAAAAACAACATACTAGAATGCATTCTATTAGAAATAACAGACCATTTGTTGCACACACTTCTGTGGATACCCGAAGTACAAAATCACCAAAAATTGTAAAAATGTGGGTTCCTAAGGGACTGATAAGGCTTGGACCCAAATATATTGGGTACCAGATACTAAAATTTGTGCTTGCAGGAACAGGAGAAGAAAACCAAGATAAGCAACTCCATATGGTATCTGGACAGTGGATGTTCCAG
Source organism: Primulina tabacum (assembly GCF_025594145.1). NCBI lineage: Eukaryota > Viridiplantae > Streptophyta > Magnoliopsida > Lamiales > Gesneriaceae > Primulina > Primulina tabacum. Next base: position 1,338,641 of record NC_134564.1, read on the forward strand.
ACATATGACTGGACAAAAGAGCCTACTTTCAGAAGTAATGAGTTGTACTGGACCAAAGATAACTTTTGGGGACAACTCAAAAGGTATAACCGTGGGTAAGGGTAAGATTATCCATGGTAACATCACTATTAATGATGTACTCTTGGTTGAAAATCTCTGTTATAATTTAATCAGCATTAGTCAATTGTGTGCTAATGGTTATTCAGTAGCTTTTCAGAAGCACACATGCACAGTTAAAGATGCTGTTGAGTCTACTGTTCTAACTGGAAAGAGAGAAGGCAACACTTACAAAGTATCATGGAACATAGATCATGTTAATATTCCTACATGTTTAGTTGCTTCTCTTAGTGATAAACATTGGATGTGGCACAAGAGATTGAATCATCTGAATTTCAAGTCAATAAATAATCTCAAGAAGCAGAACATAGTTGATGGTTTGCATGATATTAATTTCGTTAAGAATCATGTTTGTTCTGCATGTCAACTTGGCAAGAAAGTGAGATCTAGCTTCAAGAATAAAGGTAGTAATTCAACTTCAAGGTGTTTGGAATTATTGCATATGGACTTTTTTGGTCCAATCCCTATCATGAGCTTAGGGGGAATGAAATACACTCTTGTTGTTGTTGATGACTTTTCTAGATTTACTTGGGTAATATTTCTTGCTGGAAAAGATCAAACCAGTAGCCTCCTGATCAAGCTTCTGAAAAGGATTCAAAATGAAAAATCAGTTTCTATCATCAAAATTAGAAGTGATCGGGGCACTGAATTTACTAACAAAATTCTTGAGTTATATTTGAATGAACAGGGTATTCATCATGAATATTCAGCTGACAGGACGCCTCAACAAAATGGAGTGGCTGAGAGGAGGAACAAAACTCTTAAAGAACCTGCTAGAACAATGCTAGCAGAAGCAGATATCTCTCAGCGCTTCTGGGCAGAAGCAATCAACACAGCATGCTATACACAAAATAGAACCATGATCAACAAAAGGCATAATCAGACTCCATATGAGATATGGAAAGTGAGCAAGCCTAATGTATCTTATTTTCATGTGTTTGGTTGCAGATGCTTTGTGCACAATAATGGTAAAAATTATTTGTCTGCATTTGATTCAAAATCAGATGCTGGACTTTTTCTTGGATATTCAGCAGTAAGCAAAGCATTCAAAATTTTCAATAATAAAACTCTTAATGTTGAAGAATCTATTCATGTTGTCTTTGATGAAGACAGCAGTACTCCTGAAATTTCTAACGTGTCAAATTTAAGTAACATGTTAGACAAGATTCATCTGGAACTAGATAGTGAAGATGATGCAGAACCTAGTGTTAAAGATGCTCAAAATCCAGAACCAGACATTCCTATAGTGGAACCAGCTGCACACGCACCAGATATACCAGAACCAGCAGCTGACATTCCAGAACCTGCTACTGGTTTAGATCAGCAGGATCTGAATCCATCCAATCAGGAAGAAATTCCTCTAAACCCTTTTATTTGGAGAAAATCACATCCTTCATCTTTGGTTATTGGGAATCCAACAACTCCATTGAGAACCAGAAGGCAAATGATAAATGAATATATACATGCTGCTTTTATCTCTCAGAATGAACCAAAGAAAATTGAAGAAGCTCTTCTGGATCCAAGCTAAATTGAAGCTATGCAAAAAGAGCTGAATCAATTTAAAAGAAATGAATTTTGGTTTCTTGTACATAGACTATCTCATCAAGTAGTTATTGGAACTCAGTGGGTATTTAGAAAAAAGCTAAATGAAGAAGGCATTGTGATTAGAAATAAAGCAAGACTGGTGGCTCAAGGTTTCAGACAAGAAGAAGGAATAGATTATAATGAAACCTATGCACCAGTAGCAAGGCTTGAAGCTATCAGAATATTCTTAGCCTTTGCTGCTTTCAAAAATTTCAAAGTTTATCAGATGGATGTGAAAAGCGTCTTCCTAAATGGTCTACTGCAAGAAGAGGTCTACGTTGAACAACCTCCCGGTTTTATTGATCATTTCTTACCTCATCATGTATTTAAATTACACAAAGCCCTGTATGGTTTGAAACAGGCACCTAGAGCATGGTATGGCACTCTATCACAATTTCTTGTTAATCATGATTTTACAATTGGCACATTAGATAAGACTTTATTTAACTTAGTTAAGAATAAGCACATTCTGTTAGTACAGATTTATGTTGATGACATTAGTTTTGGATCAACTAACCCCAAATTATGTGCAAAGTTTGCTAAGTTAATGCAGGAACAATTTGAAATGAGCATGATGGGAGAATTAACATTCTTCCTAGGACTATAGATCAAGCAACTTGATACTGGAATCTTCATAAATCAGGCTAAGTATACTAAGGAACTACTGAAAAAGTTTGGCATGGAAACATGCTCTGCTGCTTCTACTCCTATGAGCTCATCTACTAAACTTGACAAGGATGAAAATGAAATTTCAGTAGAGATAATTCAGTATCGTGGTCTTCTTGGATCACTGTTATATCTTACTGCCAGTAGACCTGATATTATGTTTGCTGTTTGTATCTGTGAAAGATTTCAATCTAACTCTAAGCAGTCACATTATATTGCTGCTAAGCGTATACTTAAATATTTGAAATGCACTCAAAATGTCGGCCTATGGTATCCCAATGATTCATCTTTCAATCTTATTGGATATTCAGATGTTGATTATGCAGGCTGCAAACTGGATAGAAAGAGCACACGTGGTTTTTGTCAATTTCTTGGTGATAGGTTGATCTCCTGGTTCAGTAAAAAGCATACTTCCATAGGCATGCCTACTGCAGAAGCAGAATACCTTGCTGCTGGAAGTTGCTGCTCTCAAATACTGTGGATGCAACAACAACTCAAAGACTATGGAGTTCAAGCCTCTGAATCACCTATCTCCTGTGACAACACCAGTGCCATAGAAATCACACAAAATCCAGTACTTCATTCCAGAACGAAGCACATTGACATCAGACATCATTTTATTAGAGATCATGTGCAGAAGAAAAACATTCGTCTGGAATACGTTCCTACTGATCAACAAGCAGCAGACATCTTTACAAAGCCTCTGCCTGAGAATAAGTTTTCTTATTTTCGTAATGTTCTTGGTTTAATTGATTTAACTTGAGTATATCGTTGCTATCATCTTGTTAATTATTATCAGATATATGTTATTCAACTAACATCAGTTTGTTTGAAAAAGTAAAGAGACAATTTGTGACAACTACTGATATTTCATTACGAATAAAATCGAAACCATGGTACACGAGCCATTTCAGCTCCTACAGAATCTTGCCACTCGGAAATCCGATTACTCAACTCATGGATTCGAATCCTTGTGAAGGACTCTGCACTGGAAATCTTCTCTAGCTGATGTCATTCCTTCCACAGCATCACATGAAGCAGAACTTGATCAGTAGCAAGCTCTGTAATATGATCGACGTCAAACTGCTGTTTGTACGTCCTTTCTGGTACTCTTTGTGCAGCAGTAGGAGTCAAACCATTTCGATGCATGTTCTGGAGATCTTGCACCTTAAACCATGAAGACATGACCTTCATCCAGACGTATTCTTCAATGACAGGCTAAATTTAATGATGAAGAAGATGAAGAGTCTCAAGTCAACCGAAATGTCTTCTGACTTACTTAGACTGAGTTTTCTTATCCCTTATTTTTATATACATTCAATAAAAGCAGTAGATAAACAAGAGATATGACAAAATGATTTTTTCATTCATAAAACCAGATGCGTTACATTGTGTTTATCTACTACATTTGTTGATATCAGCAGTATGAAGTACTTCACTAATACTGAGTACTTCAGCAGGAACCTAACTAAGATCTGCTGGAATCCCCTCGCTTTGCATGATTGTGGTTTGTGAAAGGATGATTCCACAGCTTAGTCTTTCTAATTTTGAACAATCTTATTGATTGTTCAAATTACAGGCCAAAGAATTTCTTCCAAGTCTTCATATCTTGAAAAAAAAAGTCTTCAAACATCTTCTTACGAGACGCTGGAAGTTGTCTTTGGAACTCCTCTGCTGATTCAGACTCTGGAGAAGACTCCGAGAGGATGCTTGAACTACCCATTTGTTTTGATTTGATAAAAGTGTAAATGACTTGGTTTGTGAACTTGCAAGCATTTATATAGAGCCTCGGGAAGCTGAAGAGACGTCCAACTATTCACATCATGCACGAATATCAAGATTCATCTGTCATTCCCTCATATCTCGTATCTTCGTATTTATCAACTGCATTAATTGAGGGGGAACATTATTTTATTCTGACTAATATTTTCGTGCTATGTCAAAAGCAGAAGAAAGTTTGTCTTTTCGATAAAACAATGTGTCTACTGGTTTTTATCAAAGTACTAGATATACTTCAGTACTTTATGACTTCCAGTAGATATTATCATAAAACGACAAACACTCTTCTGGTTTTCTTCAGTAATCGCTTGGAACAGCCCGCCATTTTCATTACCTTTTTCAAATTTTGACGTACCTGACACTCTCTGTTTAACTTTTCAAAATTCAACCGCAAACATATTGACATGTGTCCTTATGTTTCAATGACGGCTGTACATTTTGAATATTAACCGTCTCTTCCATCTCATTTCACTTTTACGATTCCAGACTTTTGCTCATCAGCTACTGCTTTCTCTTGCACTCATCTCTTTTGCAGAATCTACTTCGATTTCATCTTGATTGCAGAAATGGCTGGCGCTTAGACACTAAATTCTATCAAGTTAACTTTGCATTAGTCCTGACAATCAAGGACGATAATCTTGTTAGGATGTTTAAAACTATTGAGAAATCTGGTCTCAGAAGTTTTTTGGAAGCACCTGCTGTTATCTACAAGACTGCTCTCTTAGAATTCTATGCCAAGGCAATCGTAGATGAAGGGAAAATCATTTATTCCCAGAATAATGCATCCATCTCCATCGATGCTGCACTATTGGGATCGACCTTCTTTCTCCCATTTTCAGGTATCTCTGAATTTTCTGGCATTTCTAAGGAGGAGATTTCTACTGCCCTCCTCACCTTCTCAGCTTCTGGAGAGGAACTCTCTCCCTCCTGTTTCAAGAAGCTTCTAAAAATGGAATATCAAGTGATGGCTGATATTGTCGCAAAGGCACTCTTGGTCAAAGCTGGTACGTTTGATAGGTTGACCAAAGAGAAGGTTCAAGTGATGATAACTATCACTTCTGATTTTAAGGTGGACTGAGCTCGATTTCTTTTCAGAATAATGAAGCATATGGTTGTGAGGAAGAGTTTTGGTTTTGATGTTCAGATCAGCACGATGCTAAAGGATGCTGGTTTTTCTTTCACTTCTGAACAAGATGCTTCTTTTGTAACAATGGCCGACGCTGACAATGTACTTGCTTTAAGGCCAAAGCCAACTCTGGCTGAGTTCATTGCTATGAAGAAGGAGGTGGGAGATGCTCAAACTGAGGCTCAAGGACCTCAGAAGAAGATCGAGAGAAAAAAAATGGTTATCTCCACTGATTAAGATAAAACAGTATCCGAGGAGTCTGCTGCTCCTACCAAGGCATCTCTGCCAGCCACTCCTAGCAAGAAAAAGACTCGCACTGTTCTCCGCATTAAGAAAACAGCAGCCATCGCTGATTTAGACAATGTCCCTTTGAGACAAGTGTTTCCAGAACCCACCTCTCTATACCAGAATTTGTCCCTGTTACTAAACCAGCAGCCACTTCTACTACCACCACCTCAACTATTGCTCCGAATTTCAGACCCACTTCTGGAGTCGTCATTCGGGAATCTACTGCAGGGTCTTCTGCATTTAGACCAGTGATGCCTGTATCATCTTCTGATAAATTCAAAGGAAAACTTGTTGAAGAACCAAAAGTTCTTGGTACCAAGTCATCCGTCTTAACTGGTATTGATCTTCACATGGAGGAGATTGAGAAATCTGCTAGTGAAGGCATGACTTTCTTTGATGACTGGCATAAGGTTCGAGTTTTCCATCCTATCACATATTTTAGAACACCAGGCGTATATGGAAAAATGGTGAAGAATGAGAAGAAGGATTTTGATTTTGCCAAAACTGACAATGTGATTGAGGCAATGAGCATGCGAAGCTACATTCTTTAACAGCTGAAGTGTCAGAAGCTGGAATCTGTTTTAAAGACTCTTAAGTCGAATTTCGACTCTATGATTCCTACTGCTTCTCAGGATCATCATGTCATCCATTTTTTGACCGATAGATTGAGACTAATGAATGAGAAACTTCTTTCTCAAGAACAGGCTTTTGGAGAGCCTGTACAATATCAAGTAGGCTTCGTCCCCAATTTTACTCAGAATAAGCCAGTTGAGGAACGGACCGCAGCTCAACCAGAAGCTAAGGTCTCCAGTACTCCTGCATCACCGAAGCTGCCTACTCAATCATCATCTCTTATCTCTGTTCGAGAATTGGCTTCAGTTGATGAAGTGATTCAATCCACTGTTCTTACTGTCTCTACTGCCCTAGAACCTACTCAAGCTGAAGATGTGGTTTTTTCAGAAGCTCAACCAGCAGAACAACCGACGGAAGGATCAGATGCTGCTTTATTATTGCCAAATTTGGAGATATTTTCTGTAGAACATCAAGCAGAAATGAAAGCTCTATTAAACATTCCATCTGAATCCATTCCAGCTGGTGCGCAAATGGTAACCACTGAAGCTGCCCAACCAGAAAAGAGTGCAGCTCCTGACCAATCTACTGTTTTTAGAGGAGCTTCTGCTGAACAGTCCACTGCTGTTACTACTGCTCCGACAGAACTTGTCTCCTCTACTGCTTTGATTATCCCTCCTACTGATTCACCAACTCACATAGTTCATATTGCTCACCTTGCTGAAATCAAAGAGCGACAACTTGCAAGAACTCCATCACCAGAAGAAGAGCACTTTAATCTTGAGTCTGAGATTGATACACTGAGACGAAATATTGAAAGAGTTCAGAGATAGTAAAACAGTTGTCCTATGATCATACTGGTGAAGTCAGTGCCACCAACTTCTTCCGTGAACGCGTATCGAAACAAGTCATTAACACGGCAGAATCATTGGCAAGGCTTGAAGTTGTATCCAGCCTCTTCAGGAAAAATGTTTTAACAAGTCATGCTAACATCATGCTCAGTCAATCTGATGTTATTCGAACTGTCTCTGATCATGACTCATCTATTCGTTCAATCTCAACTAAAGTTGAAGATACTGATTCGAAACTTGAAACCATCGATGCCAAGATTGAGTTTCAATCTCAATCTCATCAAGCCCTTAATGATCGAGTTTCGAATCAAGTTCCATTTCTGGAGATGTTGAATGATGGAATTATCAATCTTACTGTCCGAGTGGATGAATTACTCACTTGTATTGATGCCAAAAAGGGGGAAGCAGTTGGTAGGACAGAAGAAGGTAGATCTGAAGTACATCATCATGCAGAATCCTCTTTCAGAAACCAAGATCCTCAGGATGAGGAAACAATGTTCAGAGACATTGGAACAGATGATTGAAACTCTTTACCACTTGTAGGACAGAAGAAGGTAGATCTGAAGGACATCATCATGCAGAATCCTCCTTCAGAAACCAAGATCCTCAGGATGAGGAAACAATATTCAGAGACATTGTAACGGATGATTGAAACTCTTTACCACTTTTTAAACTCTGTTTAACTGTTTAAATATTTATCGATTATTTGGTTATAATTGATATCTGCTTTCATATTCATCGTTACTAACTTCTAGGTTTTCGCATCACTGCAAAGGGGGAAATTGATAGACTTAATTTAATTGTGGTGATGTGAATCAAAACCAGTAGGGATAGCAATAACCAGAAGACAATATAAAAGCAGAAGCCATCGTATCGCTTTAACAGAAGCAATACTTTTAATAGTACTCAACGGCTTAGAAAACCAGAAGCAGAACTTAGCTTTATAAGCAGAACTTGGCTTATACAAGATCAGAACTTAACAGCTTTTACTTGATCGTTACAATCTTAAATGTTACCGTTACTTTACCTAGTACTAGCTTTAATTGCACCATTAATGTTGTACGAAGTCATTTAATACGTCTTACCATTTTTGGTATTAAGCAAAGACTGATTATTTTGAAAGCTTTATGAAGGATCACTTTTTAAGAAATAAATTTGTTTCTATCAGAATTCAAATGAGCCGTTTTTTATTATAGACGTTGGATTCAAGTTTTCTATATATATGGATCAAACCCATATAGAGAAGAACGCTGATTATTTTCAAGGAACACATTATCTACCCAAGGTTATTTTGAGCAACCACGAACCAATCGTTATCTTCTAGCTCAACTTACAGAAAAGCAGTACACACTTCATAATATACATCTGATCTTCTGAGATCACTTTGTGCTGCTGTTTCTTCACCTCTTTAAGCTAAACACTTTACTATATCTTTGAGAAGAGTTTGTAATCTGGAAAAGAGTCTTTTCCAGAACTTTGCTGTATTGAATTACATTGTGTTGAGATACTAAGAGTTTCAGTAGGCAAAGGATAAGTCCTGCTGAAGTGGATGTGTAGTGTACTGTAAAATTCAAATTGTTTTAGCGATACCTTCTAGAAACAGAAGAAGGGGAGACGTAGAAGATTTCATCTTCGAACTTCCATAAACAACCATTGTCTACTGCCTACTGTTCTACTGTTTTCACTTTACTCCATCGGATCGTTTCCGCACTTATTATTGTGATCTGCTGGACTTACATTCGAACAAGATTAGCTACAATCTCTAACAGGATTCTAGCACCCTTTGCGAAAACTATCAGTAAAGGAAAGAGTTTATTCACCCCCCTCCCCCCTCTAAACTCAATATCGATCCCCAACAAATAATATTTATAAAGAATAACTTCGTATTATTTTCAAAGTGACATCATTTTTGGTAATTATAATATAGAAAAGATTTGTAATTCCAGTATCCAAATATTTTAAAATAAGACATCATATCTTTTAAACTCCTAAAATAACTCATAAGATATAAGAGTTTATAAGTTATTTCAAATAACGTAACTTTATTAGTATGGGGAGGTGAATACAAAAAATTCTACAATTTTAAATGACTACATTTTAGAGGATTAATTGTTAATTCGAATGCTTGATACAACTACGCATAATTATTTGAATTTGGGTATAATGATTTATGTTTAAAATAAAAATTCAAGAAATACTTTTCAAATGATTTAATTTCGAGAGAACTTGAAATTCGTTATATGCTAGATAGGACTCAATAAAATGATATGAAAAAAAAATGAAATATATCTAATAAAAAAATCCAAACAAATTGAACTTAAAGCCCAACTTTGAAATCATTTTATTTCAAATAATTCGATCTACTAATGTGCTTTGCATGGATTTGGATTGAAGTAATTCAATTCCCTGCTCCAAATTTATTTTGCTTGTTTGGGTATTTTTGAATTATATAGATTTCAAATAATCCATTTATAGTTCTATCTTAAACAACTATCATGAGAACCAAATGTTATTTATGCTCCAAAAAATGTTAATAACACTCCATATCATTTTAATCTCTTTTTTACGGTATTGTCGGTATATATCACCTTTTTTTTTAAAACATAATTTCAATCATGAGTATAAAAGGAAAATTGTGTACCACCTATAAATCCTAAAATTAAGTAATTCCCCATAATTAATTGTGCAACTAAAATTTTGAAAGATGACATTTGCAAAAAATGCACAGTACCACATATGGACAACGTGTAAACAGTGAGTAGGTCCGATGATTAATCCAAGCATGGGACAATATTTAGAAAATCCACGACCACACACACTCTGCAACCATACAATATATATATATATTCTTTATTGCATAAAGGACTTTGACCTTTGATATTTTGTCACACTCTGCAACCATACAATATATATATATATATGTATATGTATATTCTTTATTGCATAAGGGCATCTGCATTGGTGTTCAAACCAATGAAGTTTTCATATCACCCACCCACTTGTGCCACATTATATGGGAGTTCAATTCTTTGAACGTCCCACATCATTCCATTTTCTTTTTTTTTTAATATTTTATTATTATTTTTTGAATTTCAGAGAAAGAGTGGTCCCCATTAATTATTACATGTATTTATATATTTAATAATTTAATCATTTATTTTCAAGAATTCAATCCACCGTCTCCGTCTCATGTTTAACTCTTTCTGTGTGAACAAGTACTTGTTGCTTTGATGGTCGGTGAATATTTCACACCTAGCACCATATAAATAGTGTCTCCAAATATTTAGTGCAAATACCACAGCTGCTAGCTCGAGGTCGTGTGTTGGGTAATTTTGTTCATACAGCTTCAACTGTCTCGACGCGTATGCAATCACCCTTCCCTCTTGCATGAGTACACATTCCAAACCTTCTTTAGATGCATCACTGTAGATGGTGAAGTCTTTGCCTTCCATATGTAATACCAACACTGCATTAGAGGTAAGCTTTTTCTTCAGTATCAAATCTTTTCTCACAATCTTCACCCCATTGAAATTTAGAGTTCTTCTGTGTGAGCTTGGTGAGAGGTATCGCTATTGAAGAGAATCCTTCAACAAATTTTCGGTACTATCCCGCTAATCCCAAGAAGCTTCGAATTTCTGTCACAGTTTTTAGTCTAGGCCAATCTGAGATTGCTTCTACTTTCTTAGGATCCACAGCTACTCCTGCTGCTGATATTATGTGTCCCAAGAACATGACACTACTTAGCCAGAATTCACATTTCTTAAATTTGGCGAAAAGTTCTCTCTCTCAGTGTCTGAAGAGTTAGACGGAGATGTTCTTTGTGGTCTTCTTCACTTGGTGAATATATGAGAATATCGTCAATAAACACCACTACAAACTTGTCAAGAAATGGTTTGAACACTCTGTTCATGAGATCCATAAATGCTGCTGGAGCATTTGTTAATCCAAATCCAAACGGCATTACCATGAACTCGTAGTGTTCATATCTTATTCTAAAAGCCGTCTTCGGAATATCGTCTGCCTTGACCTTCAGTTGGTGATAACCTGTCCTTAGTTCGAGCTTGGAAAAGACCGTAGCTCCTTTTATTTGATAAAAAAAATCGTCTATTCTTGGAAGTGGGTACTTATTCTTGATTGTAATTTTATTCAGTTCTCTGTAATCAATACACAATCTCATGCTTCCATCTTTTTTCTTCACAAATAGAACAGGAGCTTTCCAAGGGGATACACTTGGTCGGATTTGTTTCTTATCCAACAACTCTTGGAGTTGATCTTTCAATTCCTTCAATTCTACTGGAGCCATTCGGTAGGGTGCTTTTGATATTGGTGCAGCATCGGGTATGAAATTAATTTCAAATTCTACTTCTCGGTTCGGAATTGCTCCAGGGAGTTTTTCAGGAAAAACATCTGGAAAGTCTTGAACTACTGGAATCTCTTCTAATGCAACGTATTTTCTTCATTTACCTCGCTTATAATTGCTAGGTAAACTTCTTCTCCACTTTTAATGGCTCTCCAAGTCTAAGAAGCTGCTGATAGGAAGGACTTCTGTTTCTTGACTTTGCCATGGTAAATGACCTCTTCTTGTTTTGGAGCTTGAAGTTTGACATTCTTCATTCGGCAATCTACTAATGCATGATTCTTGGATAGCCAATTCATTCCTAGAATGACGTCGAATTCCATCATGTTCAGTTGTATCAATTCTGCTTGGAATATGTGCTCATTGATACAGATTTTACACTTTCGATGCACTCTATGTTTTTCGATTGTCTTACTAGTAAGAGTTGCTACTCTAAAGGGTTCGACTAGTATTTCAGGTGTAAGACCCAGCTTCTTAGTGAATCTTTTAGATATAAATGAATGAGTAGCACCACTGTCAAACAACACATAAGCTGGCATTTCATTGACAAAAATGATACCTGACACGACATCGTTTGCATCATCTGCTTCTTCTTGAGTTATTGCAAACACACGAGCATTGGGCATATTCTCTTTTGGCTTGTTGGGATTAGCATCAACATTTGGCTTGGTACCTCTCTTTAATGGTTCGGGACAATTAGCAATTCGATGCCCTAATTTCCCACAATTGAAACATGCCCCAGTCTATCTGTGGCATTCCCCAGAATGACGACTATTACATTTGGGACACATCTTTGGTTCTTGGGTGGGAGAAGCACCTTTGAATGACCCATTGGACTGATTTGGTCTCTTGAATGGTTGTTTCCCTTGAGATGACTGTCCAGTAAGAGGTCACTTATTCTTGTTCTCGTCCTCCCGACGCTTAATGTCTGTCTCAGCTCTTATTGTTGCTCCCATTAAATCAGCAAAGCTTGTAGGTTGGTAAACTGCTAAGGATGATTGGATACGGCTGCTCAATCCCTTCTTGTATTTGTGCGTCTTCAGAACTTCATCTGCCATGATTGTCGGGGCATAAGTTCCAAGGTCATTGAATCGGGAGGTGTAATCTACCACTGACATGTTTGGAGTTTGCGAGAAATTCTCAAACTCACTCAGTTTCTGTAGTCTGACTTATGCTGGGAAAAACTGTTTGAGAAAGACATCTCTGAGTTGTTGCCAGGTAATTGCTCCGGCAGTTGTCAGGGTAGGTGAGACTATTTCCCACCACTTGCTTGCCTTATCCTCCAGGAATGGTACTATCACCTCTACTTTGAGTGCCTCGGGTATCTCTAACAGTCGCAGCTGGGTTTCCACGCTTTTCAACCAATTCTGGCTACTTTCAGGGTCGGTGTCTCCCTTGAACACTGGGCAACGGTTCTTACGAAGGGACTCATAATTATACTTGATCCAATTATGTGCCAGTGGTGGTTGAGGCTGCTGATTACCGTTACCATTGGGGTTTTCCAAATCCTGGATAGTTGTTGCCACTATGGTGGCTATAGCCATCAAATTTGCTTGGCTCAGGCCCACTCTGGGAGGTGGTGGCAGTGGATTTTCGTCAGGATTCAGATTTCCGTTATTGTCATTGCGGTTGTTGGCGAACCGCGGGTTGCGATTGGCTCGTGGAGGTCTTCCGTCCATATCCTACAAGGGTACAAGCTTCTAAGATATTTGTTTGGTCACATTAATCATGAACTGAAATTGACCATTGATATAATCAAGTAAACTTTTTATTGATTCAAACGAAAAGAGAAGCAATACAAATCAAAGTTTTAGGAAGCAAAAAAAGAAAAAATAAAATTCATGAGAAAGCGAATGGATTATAAATCCTTATTACAAAGAGTCACGACACTAAATCATTAATCATCTAAAATCTCGCCATCTTCTACTGCTTCGTCTTCAATCGGCTCTTCTATTGGTTCCATTTCAGGTCCTAAGTCGATAAGGACATCCTGAAGTTGTTGAACCTGATTTTGTAAGTGTTCGTTATGCATAGTCAGATGTTGCATCAAATCTTGTAGCTCTTGAATGATCAATGCATCTTGCTGATGTCGTTGGACCGCTATAAAGGAGGTCTGCTCAAAGAGAGCCTTGAGATGAGCTTTCTGCTCCTCTAGCTCGTGTTTTTCTTCTTGCAGAGTATGTAAAAATGCAATCAATTTCCCGTTTTCTTTGTGTTCTAGTGCGAGAGATGCTCAGAGGTCCTTAATGATGATATCCTTGTCAGGGACGGGTATAACACTCATGCGTGCCGTGGTCCGAGTGTGAGGCATAGAAGAATTTGAAGCCATTTCCTGAAATCGAAAAAAGAAAATGGAAAGGCTCAGAATAAGTTCAATTATATAGAACAGAAAGCAGTAAAATGCAGGAATAGAAATTTATCGAAAATTTTCCAAAAATGGAAACTTTCGAGATATGCACATGGATGGAAAGCACATGTCGAGAGTATTTCAGAACAATTGACGGAATCGAATTCGGAGTTTCCTACTAAAAATTATAGGCTCTACGAAACTTTCCTAAAAAGGCAAAAATGCGGTTTCGGAAGCCTAAACGAAGGAATTTCGCGATTAGAACCCCTACCTCACAACAAAGTGGTGAAAATCGCTCGTTGGACCGTTTCGGAGGGAACTGCATTGGCCGATTTTAAAAATTCCACCGAAAATTTTTCCGAACAATTTTCTTCCCCGACCGGATTATGAACCTAGGGGATCTGATATCACTTCAATGTCACGCCCCGAGACCGAGGTTAGTCGACACCGGCGTTGTCTCACAGTCACATAATTGCAAAACAACAAGCCTTATAGTAAAACGCAATAACCAGTCTTTTTCATAACAAGTAATCATCTTTACAATGCGATGGAAATAAAATGCGGAAGCGAAATACATGATGATAAAATTAACAGACAGAATAAATTCGACTAGCCTCGAATTGGATTTGCTTTATCACCATCCCCAAAAGTAATCTTGCTCTTCATCCTCAATTTGTTCCTCGTTCTTATCTGGGTGGGAATGTAAGGGGTGAGTATTTTGGGAAATACTCAGTAAATGGGGGCCGATCGTGCATAACAAATATCGAGGATATACATACGAATAAATTATCGTAATTTCAATATTAAGCATGTTGAATCAAATACTAACATAAATACGAATATAGAACTGAAAATCATCTCATTTTCTATGGTTTTACTGATCAGTCTCCTATATGTTACTCCTCTAAGGGGCAAGGCCAAAGGAACGATTATTATAACCCACCGCATCAGGGCCTAAACAAAGCATAGCAAAGTTCGGAATTTCTTTTACCATTTCTAAATCAAATCATTACAGTGCATTTCAAATAATTCAAGCATGCTTTCAAATATTATAACTGATATCGAACAACGAATAATTCAGGGGATTTCATACCAAATGAAAACGAATATATCATGTTGGTCGAATTTTCAAAGTCATATTTAATTTGTTTTCGAAATATATCATGCTCACTTAAAAAGAAAATAAGTGTGCCAACTCCTTTACATAATAATATATATTCAAAAGTCCACTTTAAAAATAATTAAATAAGTGAACCATATTTATTAAAAGAATATAAATATCAAGAGCCACTTAAAATAAACATAAGTGTGCAATTTTATATAATAATATCAAAAACCCACTTACTTGATTTCGTTTGGATTAAAACGCTAGAAGAACGTGCTGAAAGAACTCCGTTCGAACAAGGTTGCGGCAAAGCTTCGAACTCGGCTGCTGTAATGCTTCGACTTTGGCCTGTTTCCAGCAGCTATATTTCGAATTCCTATAGCTACAGGGAGGGAGTTTGCAGTATGTGAGGTGGGATTACTACCACTTCGGTTCTTTTTATAAAGGCTTGGATAATCAACCACAAAGGTAAGCTTTTATCACTCCATTAATGTTTCTGATTGCTTAGTCAAATGGATGATTACACTCTTCTCTCCCAAATGAATGTGGCATCTTCTTGATTCGAGATACACATCCGAGATTCATGCTGTAATGGAGAGTTATTTTTGTTTCCTTAAGTTGCAAATAGAGAGTGATTTTGGTTGCATGAATCTCCTCCAAGATTGGTGCACTTCATTTCCTCCTTCCATATTGCACGGCCTTCACAAAAAATATAAACATTGAATACTACTAAACTTTTATAAAATATATAAAAATCTAGATTGAATATCTAAATACTTTTAAACTCCATGAAAGTCATTAAAATATAGAATCAATATACCCCCAAAATTTCAGTCATGAGTATAAAAGGAAAATTGTGAACCACCTATAAATCCTAATATTTCCCCATAATTAATTGTGCAACTAAAATTTTGAAAGATGACATTTGCAAAAATCGCGCAGTACCACATATGGACAACAGTGAGTAGGTCCTGTGGTTAATCCACACATGAGACAATATTTAGAAAATCCACGACCACACACACAAAATACTATATTTTCAAGATTTTTCCGCTACATCACTCTGCAACCATACAACATATTATCTTTATTGCATAAAGGGCATTGCTCGATTTTGGATATTTTGTCATTTTTTTGTTCGGTTTCGCTTCATTTCCTATAGAAAGGAGCGGGAGCAGAGAGAGATAGCATCTTAATCCAGTGTAGGATAAAATTAATGTAATATAATAGAGAAATAAATAAATATATTTAATCTTATAATCAAGTAATCATTAAGCACTACAATATATATATATTCTTTATTGGATAAAGGACTTTGCCCTTTGATATTTTTGTCTTGTTATTTTTTATGTTCTTTTTTGTTTCACTTCCTACATCTCAGGAAAGAGGGGAACAGGACGGGGCTAATTCAGTATAGAAAACAATATAATCTAATAAATAAATAAATAAATATAATTAATATTTTAATCATATAATCATTAAACATTAAAAAATAATTATCTTATAATTTGTCTTTTCATGTCTCATGTTTTGAAACTTTTGTATAATAATTTCTTTATCAATTGTTAGAAATATTTATTTTTCTATATAGACAATGGACTATCATTGATCCAATCATCACCCATTTAATTGAAAATACTCTATCAACACGCAACCGGTAGAATTAATATAAAATATATTAACATTGAAAATTTGATTATTTATTAAAAAATAATTTATTGTGATTGTATGGTAATGAATGATAAATTTTCTTCAAAAAGAAATTGGAATTATATTACAAATGAAGTAAGATGTTTAAGTTTAGAATTTTAAAAAGTCAACAATAACATAACTATTACTACGATAGTTTATTATTTTTATAAATTTGATTAAATTTAATAGAAACAATATAGGATATAAGAAAAGTATTTCTATGTTTTTTTCTAGGCCCATTGTGCAAGAGCGGAGCCACGTGTATGCCCCCAAATGAGATTTTCTACTTTTAATTTTTTATATTAATATTTTAGCTCAACTTGTATTAACCTAGGTGCCTGATTAAACTAGGTAGCTCAGGCAGAAAAAGAACGACAAAGCTCATAAAAGTTAATTTTTTTGTATTTAGCTCAGGTTGCCCAAGTAGAAAAATAAAGACAATCGATAAAAATTAAAATTTTTTCTAGGTTCAGTGTGCAAGGACGGAGCCACATGTATGGCCCCAAATGAGGCTTTACTATTTTTTTACATCGATATTTTAGCTCAACTTGTATTAGCTTCATTTGTGCACTTGCAAAGAATAGCAAATCAAATACCAGATGCATTTGCAGACACATGGGGTAACTAAATCATATATACATGCTGCAAATGCTCCTGCTCGAATTGAAATTCCGAAGAAACAAATTTGAAGATACTCATGATGTCATTAAACGCCTGAAGCGTGGAAGGCCAGTCGGTTCCAAGGATAAAAATCCTCGAAAAAGAAAATTCATAGAGAAACACGATGATCACAAAAGAGAAAATGATGTTCCTGAAAAACACATGATAATCACAAAATAGAGAATGATGTTCCTGAAGAAACACATGATAATGAAAATGATCTGTCAGAAACACAAACTGACGAGAATCGTGAAATATCTATCAATTACATTAATACTGGAAAAATATGGAACCGAAAAGATATAGAAGAAATTGATGATATATTTTTTTATAATGTGGCAATCGACATCATAAATGATAATGAAGATCATTAACCAAAATCTTTTGGTGAATGTAAAAATCGGCAGGATTGGATAAAATGGAAAGAAGCCATCCAGGTTGAATTGGATTCGCTAAATAAACGTAATGTTTTTGGATCTATAGTCCTTACACCTGAAGGTGTAAAACCTGTTGGATACAAATGAGTTTTTATTCGAAAGCGAAATGAGAAAAATGAAATAATAAGATATAAAGTTCGACTTGTTGCACAAAGTTTTTCTCAAAGGCCTGGAATTGATTATGAAGAAACGTATTCTCCCATGATGGATGTAATTACTGTCACGCCACGAGACCGGGGTTAGTCGACACCGGCGTTGCTCAACAATCACATAATCGTCAAACAACAAGTCTTACAGTACAATATATACCAAAACCAGTTTATTTCTCATAATCAACAAAAGAATCGTCTTTACAACTTAAATACCAAAATAAACTGATTAAAAAATGTTTTAATAGTGCGGAAGCGATAAATATAAACTAAGCTTAAAACTTCTGGAATAACTCGGGATCTTCTACCATCCCCAAAATTGCTCTTGCTCCTCTTCATCCATTTGCTCTGCGTTCTTATCTGGGTGGGGAGGAAGTAAGGGGTGAGTATTTTGGTAATACTCAGTAAGTGGGGACCGTTCGAGACATGAAGCAAAATATACATATACTTGAATAAATAGCATATCATAACTGGAATAATAACGAATACTCACACTTCATAATCACAACATGTCATCACATATCATACTCATATCACATACTTGTTTAGCATACTTGTATAGCACTGAAAGTCATCTCATTTCCTTGGTTTCCTGATATCAGACTCCTATATGTTAATCCTCTAAGGAGTGAGGCCATGTCCAATATGTTAATCCTCTATGGAGTGAGGCCGTACAACGGTTACCATCCCACCGTACAAGGGTCATAGTTCGGAAATCCTTTCCTGATATTAGTCTCCTATATGTTAATCCTCTAAGGAGTGAGGCTATGTCCAATATGTTAATCCTCTATGGAGTGAGGCCGTACAACGGTTACCATCCCACCGTATAAGGGTAATAGTTCGGAAATCTTTTCCCATATCCAATCGAATCCTAACAGTGCTTTGAACATAATAACTTGACAAATCTTGAAGAAAATATATCATGAAAAAGGAATTATTCTCGAATGAACTTTCAAAAACGAAATAATTCATACGCAACATATTTTAAAACAAACCCACTTCAAAGAACAAGTGTGGCAAACAAAATCTCATTTACAAAGAATATATAAATAACAAAAGCCCACTTACGAAGGACAAGTGTGCAAATTATAATATAGCAAAAACCCACTAACCTTGAATAATTTGAAAGATGAGAACTGGTGATGGTAGGATGTCGAAACTGAGCTTGGATCTAGACTGCTACAGAGCTTCGATACTCGGCACACTAAGAGAGCAAAGTCTCGAAAATTCCTAGGGAGAACTAGAGAGAAAATTTCGAAAATGTGGAGGTGTGAATTTTGAATGGCATGGCTCTCCTATTTATAGGAGTTGGCTACTATCCTGATCGTGTATTATTCTCGCGTTTAAACTTCGAATCAAACTTTAAATCTATGATAAATATCATATCTTATCCATCATCATCCTTATCCAAATATATCAATATCATTTCAAATCTTAGATCTCTATCTGGTATCAATATTATATCAAATCTTAGATCTTTATCTAGTATCAATATCGTATCAAATCTTAGATCTTTATCTAGTATCAATATCGTATCAAATCTTAGATCTTTGTTTATTTATCCCAAAATTAGGCTTATCATCAAAATTCTTATCTCCGGGAAAAAGATCGGGGTTTCACATCTCTCCCACCTTATTGGAAGTTTCATCCTCGAAACTTGGGTTGACTTGATCTTTGAATATATAAGAATATTCTTCTCGCATTCTTTCTCCCAAGTGGCTTCCTTTCTACGTGATTATACCATTGTATCTTGACGTGGGGGATGGGGCGTCGTCTTAGTCCTACAATCTCTGTGACTCTCAAATAGTCTTACTTGTAGGTGCTGTCATTCTAAAAGGTTCAACTAAGTCTTCGGCTCATGTCCTAATTTATTAGCAACTTCTTAGACATGAAAGAATGTGTAGCGCCACAAAAATAGGTAGGCAGGAACTTGTACATTAGGATGGTACCTGACACGATGTCGTTTGCGTCGTCTTCCTCTTCTTTCGTCATGGCAAACACATGGGCGTTTGGTTTGTTTTCTCTTGGCTTGTTGGGATTTGTTCTTGTTTTCCCCTTCTCTTCGCCGAATATCTGCCTCAGCTCGGATAGCTGCGCCCATCAAATCTGCGAAATTGGTTGGCTGATAAACCGCTAAAGCTGACTGGATTCGGCTATTCAGTCCTTTCTTGAAGCGATGCAATTTCAGGACCTCATCTGCCATGATCGTCGGGGCATAAGTTCCTAGTGCATTGAAATAAGAGGTGTATTCTACCACCGACATCTCCGGAGTCTGGACAAAATTCTCAAATTCACTGAGCTTTTGCATTCTAACTTCTGCTGTGTAGTATTGCTTAAGGAAAGCATCCTTAAACCGTTGTCACGTTATTGCTCCTGCAGCAGTCATGGTAGGTGAAACTGCTTCCCACCATTTACTCGCCTTGTCTTCCAGAAAAGGTACGACCACGTCCACTTTGAGTATCTCAGGGATTTCGAGCAGTCGTAGTTGCGTCTCTACATTCTTGATCCAACTCTGGGCTGCTTCAGGATCTGAATCACCCACAAATACTGGGCATCTATTCTTTCGTAGGGATTCGTAGTGGAATTTGATTCCATTTGGTGGTGGTGGAGGAGGTTGGCGATTGGCATTCGGGTTCCCCAACCCTTGCAGTGTTGTTGCTACTATCGTGGTGATGGCCATGAGATCAGCTCGGCTCAGGTTGACTGCTGGTGGAGGTCGACCCTCATCTCCATCATCACGGTTGGTATTAGTATAGCGCGGGTTGCGGTTTTGTCTCGGGGGTCTGCCGGCCATTTTCGATAATTGCAAGTTCTAAGAATTTGTTGTAACAACAAGGATAATGCGATAATAATGGCTCAATTACGAAATAATCCAAGGAATAAATCAAATAACTTTTTATTGAATTCAATTGAAGGAAACACTGATCAAAGTTTTCGAAATGGAAAAGAAAGCAAGAGAAGCAATTGGATTACAAATCCTTATTACAACTAGTGACTCTAATTGTAAAGTCTCACTCATTTTTAAAATTTTACTGGACATTTTTTTTCTTAAATAAAAGCTCGCATTTTCGAAATATCATTTAAAATAATCGTCTTTATTTTACAATAAAAATATCACAGTTTAAAATGACCAACATCAAACGTAAACGTAAAGGAGTAAAAATCATAATAGAAAAATATAACATTTAAAATGATCTTAAATATTTGACAGTAAAAATAGTACAATTTAAAATAACCATACTCGTCCCAAAATCATACGTAAGCATGAACCAGTCAAAATCTTAAAAATCATCAATGTAGGAAAATATTCATCTCCACTCAATCTCATAAATTATAATGCGGAAAATATGCGGTCCTCGGGTCGTGTCGCTGCACCAGGTCTGCCTACTCAGAGTTCGGCACCTCCAGTCCCCTCATCATTAAGCTCACCTGCATCACACACGCCTAGTGAATCTAAAGACTCAACACACCTGCACCGTTAATAACAAGTACATATACCTAGCACACAGCAGTGAAAAATATCATACTCAACATATCTTTCATGAACTTAAAAGCATAATGTAAACGTGTTGTGTAAAATCATGTCATGTCAAAGCATGTCATCTCATATCATCATATACGTAAACATATCTTTCATGAACTTTAAAAGCATGAACATCAACGTCCCGTGTAAAATCATGTCGTGTCAAAGCATGTCATCTCATGTCATCATATACGTATACGTGTTGGGTAAAATCATATCGTCACAAAGCATATCATCTCATGTCATCATATACGTACACATGTCGTGTAAAATCATATCATATTAAATCATGTCATCTCATGTCATCATATACGTATACATTTTCTTTTTTTTTTATTGAATTCAGTTCATTAGCTGTGACTTTCGTATCATCATGTCATCATGTCAGTCAATGGATCCATCTACGTGTAACCACAGTATTGGGCGGCGGGGACACCAGTGACACTCTCACCCGTCAACTGGGCCTTGTCCTATCATATCATCATATCATGTCAATGGAAATACGATCGTCGGGCTCCCTCTGGGGCCTTCTCCCGTAAACGGGCTCCCTCTGGGGCCTTTTCCCTCACGATATCTCCAATCATATCATCATGTCATCGTGTCATCGTATTAGTCACAAATAAATCACTTCCTTCAAAACGTGTCATCATATTCATCACTTAATAAAATCATGTATATACGTAATTTTTTCTTTAAACCAAGCATGCACCGTATTTATTATAATTTCATAAAAATTCATTAACATGATGCATAAACATTTAAAACGTGATAAAATGTGCTCAGGGCGCTGCCAGGACCAAAATCTCACCCCGGGTGCAAAATGACCATTTTGCCCCTGGAAACCCAAAAATTACCGTTTTGCCCCTAGACGTAAAATTTTCACCTTTTTGACATTTTCTTAATTCTATTGACTCTAACATGTCCCAAATAATTATTCAAGCCTACACTAATTTTTTCATATTTTTATTTGGCTTAAATCGATGACTTTTAAATTAATCTTTAACTATAACATATTAATGCGTTTTAATCCCGAATTAAACCAAACCTTAGCATAAAATTCCCAATTTAAAAACTTGGACTTCTAATAATTATTTGAGCTTAAATATAATTTCCCATAATTTTATTAAGCTTAAATCTAGGCGTTTCCATTAATCCTTTAATTAACATTTCATGAGACGATTAAATCCCGGATATATCCAAAACTTATCATTTTGATCCGAAACTTATCAAACTCCTAAAAATGTCCCAAAACATATTTAAAAGCATCCCTACACGTAAAATCGAGTCAATTTCATAACTTAACCGAATTGTTTTAAAACTTAGACCGAAGTCCCGATTTTAACCCGAATCGACTCGAAACTTAATCAATATTTTTCCAACTTTTTACCATACCTTAAAAACACCTAAAAGTCCTAAAACCCAACAATTAAGGCCCTTAATTCACGAAGATCAGTCCCCTACAGTTGCTGGAAAACTCGGCAACTTTCCTTCCCAAAACCCGAATGGCACCACTTGCACTCAAGCACTCCAAGGCCTGCACCTAACAGGACCAGTCATTCCTCAACCCCTCCAAGCCCACCTTGACATCTTCTTGGACCCATAAAACTAACGGCCCCAACCCCATACACACCCTAGCACGCACGAACTCGGGACCCAAGCATCACGCACACTACGCTTTTCCCTTCACTCGAACAAGCACACAACCACCCAGCTGTACACTCTCACCATTCCAGACCATAGCTCAGTCCCACCAGGGTCTGATCCAAGGTTAGGAAGGGTTCTCACACAGCTGGATCTCTCACATCTCCTGAACCCATCACCCCTCACTCTCGGTTACCAAGGACATCACCTAAACCTCAAAGCCGCCGACACTTCTCATCAACAAGTACAGATTGCGGCCTCAGCAACCATGACAGCACCTAAACCCCTTTCGCACAGCCCCTTTAACAGTTGAACGTAGCAGCCCTTGGCACATCACACAAGGAAAAGTGAGTAATGATCAAAAGATGCAAGAACGTAAGTAAAACTGAAAAGCTTTCCTGTGCATGGCTGGATCGAGACTTCTATGCAAACAAACACCCAAATCCGAAAATAACTAGCATGTATGATGCAGAAATAAAAGTACATGCGTGCCTTTGATGATTCCTACGCAAAAACGATGAAGAAAGGAGCAACGAGGAGGCGCCGGAAACTTTCTTTTGCAAAAACAACCATGGCCGAAGATTTCTCTTATATAACCATGAAAATGGCTGCTGGAACCCATGAAATAATGAAGAGGAGAGGGGTTGTCGGTAGGTGAAAGGAGTTGTTATGGTTGTAGGGTCAATTATATAATAATTAAGTAGTTAACAATTAAGTTAATTATGTTTTATTTTAAATTAAAAGAGTTTAAGTCCAATAAATTTAAAAGTAGGCTCATTAAATCCAAACATACTCCCGAAAAATATTTCGTGTTGAAAAGTTTTTGAAAATATTAGTCGAACCCTCAAAAAAATTTGTACACCGTTAAAAATAAAAATCATGCGGGTAAAAATACCCAATAAATCTCAATTCTTTAAAAATACCTTTAAAACATCTTATATTAATTAATAAAAATTAATCGTGTAATAAAAATAATTTTCTTGAAAATTTCCCCGTCTCCGATCCTCGTTTGAGCGCGAAATGAAACTAAAAAATCTTTAATGCATAAACCTTTAAAAGTTCGTGAAATAAATTCTATCATCCAATAGTAATGCATAAAATACATAAAAATAATTAAACACAAATTAATAAAATAAATATGCATTTTATGCTTTAAAAGAATTTAATAAAATACCAAAGAAATTTAATAATTTGTATACATGTGGTTTACGTGGACTTTTCGATTTTCGGGACGTTACACTAATACTCAATCGTCTACAATCTCGCCGTCTCCAACTGCCTCATCCTCCATTGGGCCTTCTATTGGTTCTATTTCGAGCTGCACATTGATGAGGACTTCCTCCAGCTGATGAACCTCGTTGACGAGCTGTTCATGGTGTAGGGTTAAGTTATGCACGGACATTTGTAGTTCCTGGATAGTCGCTACATCTTGATTATGACGTTGGTATACCGCAGTAAAGCAGATTTGCTCTCTTTGAGCCTTAAGCTCCGCTATCTCGGACTGAGCAGCTGCTAGGAGTTCTTTGGTCGCAACAAGTTCCTGTTCTGCCTTATCATAGTAGTGAGAAAACTTCTGGACGTTTGACTGGAGGTGCTCTCTCTGCTCCTCTAAGTCGTGTCTTGTGGCTAGAAGGTTATTCAAATCTCCTACCAATTCTGCATTATCTTCTCTCTCTTGAACTATGGATGCCTGAAGGTTCTTGATAATCTCATCCTTGTCTAGTACGGGGGTGGTGACACTCTTGCGAGCTGTGATCCAGATACGAGCCATTTCCTGAAATCAAGAAAAATGGAAATGCTCAGAATACAATTAAAGATATGAATAATCAATATGTAAGGTACCGAATAGTAAACTTGTGAAATAAAGGGTATTGTCGGATTGATCGAATGAGATTTTTTTCAAAAATTTCCAAAAATGGAAGGTTTGGAGATAAACATATGGATTGAAAGAATACGTTGAGAGGATTCCAGAACAGTTGACATAATCGACTTTGGATTTCCTACGAAAAGTTATAGGCTCTTCTACGAAACTTTCCTAAAATGGCAAAAACGCGGTTTTGGAGGCCTAAACGAAGGAATTTTGCGTTATCGGACCATGCCTCTCAATTTCGTTATGGATATTACTCGTTGGGTCGTTCCAGAAGGGACCGCATCGCCTCTTTGCATGATCTTGCCGATTTTTTTTCTCAACTGGATTATGAACCTGGCGGCTCTAATACCACTTAAATGTCACGCCCCGAGACCGGGTTAGTCGACATCGGCGTTGCTCAACAATCACATAATCGTCAAACAACAAGCCTTGCAGTACAGTATATACCAAAACCAGTTTATTTCTCATAATCAACAAAAGAATCGTCTTTACAACTTAAATACCAAAATAAACTGATTAAAAAATGTTTTAATAGTGCGGAAGCGATAAATATAAACTAAGCTTAAAACTTTTGGAATAACTCGGGATCCTCTACCATCCCCAAAATTGCTCTTGCTCCTTTTCATCCATTTGCTCTGCGTTCTTATCTGGGTGGGGAGGAAGTAAGGGGTGAGTATTTTGGTAATACTCAGCAAGCGAGGGCCGTTCGAGACATGAAGCAAAATATACATATACTTGAATACATAGCATATCATAACTGGAATAATAACGAATACTCACACTTCATAATCACAACATGTCATCACATATCATACTCATATCACATACTTGTTTAGCATACTTGTATAGCACTGAAAGTCATCTCATTTCCTTGGTTTCCTGATATCAGTCTCCTATATGTTAATCCTCTAAGGAGTGAGGCCATGTCCAATATGTTAATCCTCTATGGAGTGAGGCCGTACAACGGTTACCATCCCACCGTATAAGGGTCATAGTTCGGAAATCCTTTCCTGATATCAGTCTCCTATATGTTAATCCTCTAAGGAGTGAGGCCATGTCCAATATGTTAATCCTCTATGGAATGAGGCCGTACAACGGTTACCATCCCACCATATAAGGGTCATAGTTCGGAAATCCTTTCCCATATCTAATCGAATCCTAACAGTGCTTTGAACATAATAACTTGACAAATCTTGAAGAAAATATATCATGAAAAAAGAGTTATGCTCGAACGAACTTTCAAAAACGAAATAATTCATATGCAACATATTTTAAAACAAGCCAACTTCAAAGAACAAGTGTGGCAAACAAAATCTCATTTACGAAAGAATATATAAATAACAAAAGCCCACTTACGAAGGACAAGTGTGCAAATTATAATATAGCAAAAACCCACTAACCTTGAATAATTTGAAAGATGAGAACTGGTGATGGTAGGATTTCGAAACTGAGCTTGGATCTAGACTGCTACAGAGCTTCGATACTCGGCACACTAAGAGAGCAAAGTGTCGAAAATTCCTAGGGAGAACTAGAGAGAAAATTTCGAAAATGTGAAGGTGTGAATTTTGAATGGCATGGCTCTCCTATTTATAGGGGTTGGCTGCTATCCTGATCGTGTATTATTCTCGCGTTTAGACTTCGAATCAAACTTTAAATCTAGGATAAATATCATATCTTATGCATCATCATCCTTATCCAAATATATCAATATCATTTCAAATCTTAGATCTCTATCTGGTATCAATATTATATCAAATCTTAGATCTTTATCTAGTATCAATATCGTATCAAATCTTAGATCTAGGTTTATTTATCCCAAAATTAGGCTTATCATCAAAATTCTTATCTTCGGGAAAAAGATCGGGGTTTCACAATTACGTTTCGGTATTTGATTAGCTTGGCGGTATCTGAAAATTTATAAATGCGTCTTATGGATGTTTTTACAGCTTACTTATATGGATCACTTGATGAAAATCCATGAAGGATTTAAGATGCCTGAAGCACAAAGTTAAAAACCCAGAGAATGTTATTCTGTAAAATTTCAAAGATCATTATATGTGTTAAAGCAATCCGGCCGAATGTGGTATAATCGGCTAAGTGATCACTTGATGAAAAAGCGATATGTAAATAATTCAATATGCCCTTGTATTTCATTAAGAAAACAACATCCGAATGCGTTATTATTGCTGTATATATTGATGATTTAAACATCATTGGAACGAATAAGGAAATTCAAGAAGTTGTGTCATATTTGAAGGAAGAATTTGAAATGAAGGATCTTGGAAAAACCAAGTATTGTTTGGGTTTACAGATTGAACAAAAAGAATGTGGAATATTTGTTCACCAGACAAATTATACAGAAAAGATCCTTAAACGTTTTGATATGGATAAATCAAATCATTTAAGTACTTCAATGGTTGTTAGATCATTGAACATAGAAAAGGATCAATTTCGTCCATGTGAAGATGATGAAGATATTCTTGATCCAGAAGTACCATATTTAAGTGTTATTGGTGCCTTTATGTATCTTACAAATTGTACAAGGCCTGATATATCTTTTGTCGTAAATTTATTGGCAAGATTTAGCACATATCCAACAAAGAGACATTGGAACGAAATTAAACATATATTCCGTTATCTACGAGGAACAACAGACTTGGGACTTTTGTATTCAAAAGATGCTAAACCAAGTATAATTGGTTATGCCAATGCTGGATACTTATCTGATCCACACAAGGCACCTTCTCAAACTGGATATGTATTTACTCGTGGAGGCACTGCAATTTCTTGGCGTTCACATAAACAAACGCTCGTAACAACTTCATCAAATCATGCCGAGATTATTGCATTACATGAAGCAAGCCGTGAATGTGTGTGGTTAAAATCAATGACCCAACATATTCAAATCTCACGCGGATTATCATTCGACGAGAAGCCTGTGATACTATATGAAGATAATGCTGCATGTGTTGCTCAAATGAAAGAAGGATACATAAAAAGCGACAGAACTAAACATATTCCTCCTAAGTTCTTCGCATTCAACAAGGAGCTTGAGAAGAATAAATGTATTGATGTTCGTCACATTCAATCAAGTAAAAACTCATCAGATCTCTTCACAAAGGCACTTCCTACGACAATATTCAGAAAGCATATATATAATATTGGGATGCGCAATCTACGAAATTTGTGAAGAATTGTTCGTGTCAACGTGAGGGGGAGTTTACGTGACTGCACTCTTTTTCCCTTACTATGGTTTTTATCCCAATGAGTTTTTCCTAGTAAGATTTTTAACGAGACAGTATAAAAACACGTGATGAAGACAATCATTATGATCATCATCACAAGGGGGAGTGTTGAAAATATAATATTTAAAATATGTGTATTGAATATTTGAATGTTGAAAATTAGGTAAAATTAGGTGTTGAATATTGAAAATTAGTGTGTGATGATATATGTAATGATGAATTTATTTTTGGATTATTTGTAAAGAAATTCTATAAATAGATCTCTCATTTGTGAAGAAAATCACAATTGAGTAGAGAGAAAATTTTTATAAAGTGTGTAGTTTTGTAAATTTTGAGAGTTTGGGATTTTTACTTTTTATCATAAATTTTTACATTTTCACAACAATAGCAACCAATATTTTGAAAGATGACATTTGCAAAAATGCACAGTATCACATATGAATAATGTGTAAACAGTGAGTAGGTCCTATGATCAAACCATGCATGATATAATATTTAGAAAAATCAACGACCACACACACAATAATCACTCTGCAACCGTACAATATATTATCTTTATTGCATAAAGGACCTTGCTCTTGGATATTTCGTCTTTTTTTTTTGTTCATTTCCTATATGAAAGAGCGGGAGCATAGAGAGAGCTAGCATCGTGTAAGATAAAATATAATATAATAGAGAAATAAATAAATATATTTAATCTTATAATTAATCAAGTAATCATTAAGCATTACAAAATATTTATCTTACAAATGATCTTTTCAATTCTCTTATTTTGAAATTTTAATACAATAACTTCATTGTCAACTGTTCAAATATTTATTTTTCTGCATAGACAATGTATTATCATTCATTCAATCATTACTCATTTGATTGAAAATATCATATCTACGTCGTCATATAATTAAAATAAAATATATTATCATTGGCAATTTGATTATTTATTTAAAAGTAATTTATTGTGATTATATGATAATAAATGATACATTTTCTTCAAAAAAAACTTAAACTATATAACACATGATGTAAGATGTTTAAGTTTAGAATTTTAAAAAGTCGATCAACAATAATATAACCAATATATGATAGTTAATTATTTTTATAGATTTGATTAAATTTAATAGAGAAAGTATAAGGATATACAATTTGATTAAAAAAATATATTTCTATTTTTTCTAGGTTCAGTGTGCAAGGACGGAGCCACATGTATGGCCCAAAATGGGCTTTACTATTTTTTTTTTACATTGATATTTTAGCTCAACTTGTATTAGCCTAGGTAGCTCAAGTAGGAAAAAAACCAATAATAGTTTTTTTTTTTTTTTTTTTTTTTTTTTTTATTTAGCTTAGGTAGCCCAAGTAGAAAAAGAACGACAATCCAGAAAAATTAAAATTTTAGCCCATAAAATATAATTGTCGTGAATTTAGTTGACATGCAAAGGCAAGCTCGTTGAAGCCATATTTTTAAGGCATGATGTGTGAGTCTTATCCATGTAATAAATTGAGCTCACAACTAGATATCTAGTCTGTGGGAAGAGTAATGATTTGACTCTTAGAGAAAGACCTAATGATCTCAACACAAATAAAAACAATATAGACAGTTGTTAGTTCAGTGTGAAAATTGTTAAAGATTAAATTATAAGAAATTTTTTAAATTAAAAATAATATATATGAACAATGTGAATATCATTTGAAAACGTATAGTTAAAAAAGAATCGAACTTTCAATCCATCTTCATACTTGAGATCCTATGGATGAAGATCCGATAAATCCAATATGAATATTAAAAGACGAACAATTGCTGTCGTAATTTTTCCACTTTAACTAGAAGTGGGTCTCATGTGAGACCGTCTCACGGATCTTAATTTGTGAGACAAGTCAACCCTACCCATGTGAGAACCTGAAATTCCAGCAGCAACTCATATTTCAGAAGCTGGTATTTTTCCAGCAGACATGTATTTTCCAGCAGACAGAATCCAGCAGCAGAAGAGCGAGAAAGCAGCAGACAGTTACTGATTCAGCTTAGACTTGTAACTGAAGCATTAGCATGGAATAAAGGCTGTTAATGGCAGATTATGGTCATTAATTGAGAGGCTAACAGTCAGAATTTGGCCTATAAATAACACTCTCAAACCTCTGAATTGGGTTTCACAAATCTTGAGACTATCACTTGAATTTTCGAGCTAAAGGAGTACTTATTTTCGAGCAATAGAATCCAGTAGGAAGAGCAACCAGAATTCCAGTAGACTTCAACCGAAATTCTAGCAAATTACGGTAAGTGGGCTTATGTATAAATATCTTGAAATCCGTTTGATAATTCTGTTTTAAAGTTCAGTTCTGTATGTTTGATTTCTGATTTATGATTTTGAAGCACTGAAACTCCCTAGTGAACTAATGGTAGGAATATATATTCTGAACATTTCTGAATTCTGATCCTGATTCTGGCCTCACCCCTTAGAGGAGAGAACATATAAGGGACTGATATCAGTTTAGCCATGAAATTCACTAACGTGCTCAGTGCTTACTAATTCTGATTTCTGTTCGGAAACCTGTGATTTCTGAATTCTGATTTCTGTTTTGAAAAGATGAGTTTCTGTATATTATTGTATTACTGTTTCTGTTGAAAATGATTTCGAAAACTGAGAGTTATTCCCGCCCCTGCTTACTGAGTGAAAATAATATCATTCACCCACCAAACCCATCTCAGATAAGAACGAGCAAGAAAAGTTAGAAGAAGAAGAGCAGATTCAATTTTGGGGCTGGTGATGAAGATTGTTGTTCTCAATTCTGATTCATATTTTAAATTCCGCTGCATCTGTTCCGACATTGTATTTCTGGTTTTACATTTTCGCTGTAAAACATTATTAATTGAGTTGTATCAGACATTGAATATTCATTATTATGAATAAAAGACTGGTTTCTGAATTCTGTACTTCTGAGGCTTGTTGTTTTCGAATGTGAATTTGAGAGCAACGCCGGTGTCAACCAACCCCCGTCTCGGGGCGTGACATTGAAGTGGTATCAGAGCAAACCAGGTTTCATAATCTGGGGAGGAGGAACTAGAAGTAATAAGTTCTGATAGAGTTCTGAAATTAAGTTCTGAAAGTTACTGAAATAAGCTACTGTAATAAACTTCTGAAAATTAACTACTGTAATAGACTACTGAAAATATAGACTAACTACTTATAGTTGGGAAAAATCAGTAAGGGAAACCAGAACCAGTAGATTGAAAACCAGTAGACCCAAAACCAGTAGCCCGAAACCAGTACCAGTAGATGGAAACCAGTACCAGTAGATGGAAACCAGTAGACCCAAAACCAGTAGCCCGAAATCAGAACCAGTAGACGAAAACCAGCAGATCTGAATGCAGAAGACTGGGTCAGTAGACTCGGAATGCAGCAGACTGGTTCTAACAGTGCTAGAAAAGCAGCAGACTGATTGCAGTAGCATCATAATTGTAGTAGCCCGCGAATTCCAGTAGGCGCATGCAGTAGACCTTGCAAATGGCATGGAAGTTGAGGTGTTTTTCGCGCAAACTTCAAACGGCCATAACTTTTGATCCAGGAGGAATTTTTACTATTAAAAGTATGCGTTGGAAAGCTCTCGACGAGGAGAACCTAAGCTAGAAGCACCACCGACGAACCCCAAAATCCTTCGTTAAGATAGAGATATCATCATTTCCGTAAAATTTTCCAAAATTTTGAAACTTCGAGGAATTTTCATTTTCAAAAAGCTTAATATTTTTGCACCAAACTTGGTACCATTCATGTTCTTAATGTGAAGGATTTTTAGAAAAATTTTCACGCTATTCTGATACCGAAAATTTTTGAGCCATTTTCTTCTACTAAATGTTATAGACATACTGATTCTGTTCATTCCAGTAATTGTCTATAGTTCGACTTGTAATCTTGATATCGTTTCTGAACCTTCACTTTCATGATTTGGATGTAGGATATGGCTGAACAGAGTAGCTACATTAAGAGCTTAGAGAAGAAGCTAGAGAAACTTAAGGAGCATAACTACTGCCTAGAGCTGGACAAAGACGAGTTAGAGCGTCGAGCAGAACACTTGAGGTGTGATGTTCAACGATATGCTCACTATCTGCATGAAGCAGAAGAGAGGAATAAGAAGACTCAAGAAGAGTTTGAGACCTCTCAAGAGACTGTTTCTGAGTTCATCGAGTTACGTGATACATTAGTTGAGAAGATCCAAATACTTAAGGATCAAAATCACCAACTCGTACACCAGCATAATCAGTATAGAGAACAGACTGATGCTCAGATTCAAGAGCTGCAGGACACTGTCGAAGTTCTTAGCGACCAGAATGCGGTTCTGCATGGTCATATTGAACATCTGGAAGCAGTAGTAGCCAATCATGAAGAAGAACCCGAGGAGGATCCCGAAGAAGAAGAAGAAGTTGAAGAGGATCCTATGGATTTGGGATTAGGAGAAGTGATAGATTAGACATTTGTAATACCACGTGTTCCATTTGCATTTATGTTCTCATTTTCGATGTTTCGTTGTAATTGCACTTTCTTGAGGAATCAATAAAAAAATATTTCTATCCATTGGTTTCATATTTAATTTTGGAGCAATTAATCTATCATTGTGATTCCTTTGTTTAGTCTATACTCTACCATCAACCTTAGAACTTTCATAATTGTAGGAAATGGACGGTCGACCAGTTAGAAACAATCGCAATCCTCGTTACGGCAACCGCAACAACAACCGTAATGACGAAGATGCACAAAGCAACCACCAGCAGTTGGCCTCAGTCAAGTGGATTTGATGCCTATAGCCACGATTGTGGCAACCACGCTACAAGGGTTGGTGAACCCTAATGCTAATCAGCCACCACCACCACCTCCAGCTCAAAATGGGATGAAACAGCACTATGAGTCTCTCCGAAGAGCAAGAGTGCCAAACTTTGATGGAATTTCCGATCCCGAGGTCGGACAGAATTGGATGAAAGAGGTGGAGAATCATCTTCGATTACTTGAGGTTCCACAAGGGATCAGAGTAGATGTGATTACACATTTTCTTGTGGATAAAGCTGCCAAATGGTGGGAAGGAGTCTCACCAGCTATGTTAGAGGCGGGACCTATCACTTGGCAAAGGTTCCGAGAGGCATTCCTGAGGCAGTACTTTCCAACAGCAGTTCGAGTGCAGAAGCTGTCAGAATTTGAAAGCTTGGTTCAAGAACCAAACATGACAGTGGTGGAGTATTCATCCAAGTTCTACTCGTTGGGAACTTACTCCCCAACCATCATGGGAGACGAAGCCTTGAAGATGCATCGCTTCAAGAAGGGGTTGAACAGCCGGATTCAATCTGCCCTTGCCGTTATCGAGCCCAATAGTTTTGATGAATTGATGGGAGCCGCCATCAGGGCTGAGAATGACATCAAGAGACGTGAAGGCGAGAACAAACTCAAACGTCCTCAGCCAAGCCAGTACCAATCGGGCCAGCAATTCAAGAGGCCTAGGTTTTCAAGCAACCAATTTACCAGTGCTACATCCAAAGGAACCACTTCTTCTCAATCAAACAAAGAAGGAGTCAAGTGCCAAACTTGCGGATTCACACACACTGGTGAATGTCGTAGGAATTCTGGAGCTTGTTTCCGTTGTGGAAAGATGGACCATCGCATTGCTCAATGTCCTCTTCCAGATCCAAGGAACAGACCAGCAGGAGGAACAACTCCAAACAAGCCTAAGGAGAACAAGCCAAATGCTCGAGTTTATGCTATCACCCAAGAGGAGGCTGACAACTCGAATGATGTCGTAGCTGGTACCATTCTAATCAATAATATACTTGCTTATGTGTTATTTGATTGTGGTGCTACGCATTCATTCATGTCTAAGAGATTTTCCAAGAAGTTAGGAGCTAAGCCTGATAACTTAGAAGAACCATATAGAGTAGCAACTCCTGCTAATCGAATTTTAGAAACTCGCACTCTATATTGGAATATTGGTGTTCTCATAGAAGATCAGAATTTCAAGGCAAACCTGATTCAACTAAACATTGTGGAATTCGACGTAATTCTTGGAATGGATTGGTTAGCCAAGAATCATGCTTTAATAGACTGTCATGGAAAGACGGTAACCATCCAAGCTCCACACCAAGAGAAACTTTTATTTCATGGCAAGACCAAAGAACGAGAGACTCTTCTTTCTGCTTCTCAAACTTGGAAAGCCATGAAAAGTGGAGAAGAAGTTTACCTAGCTATGTTAAGCGAGGTAAAGAAAGAAACCACACTTACGCTAGAAGAGATTCCGGTAGTACAAGAATTCTCGGATGTCTTTTCTGAAGAACTCCCTGGCAAACTTCCCGACCGTGAGGTGGAATTTGAGATTAATTTAGTGCCCAATGCTGCACCAATCTCAAAAGCACCATACCGAATGGCTCCGGCAGAATTGAAAGAACTTAAAGAGCAACTTCAAGAATTGTTGGATAAGAAGCAAATCCGACCAAGCGCATCTCCGTGGGGAGCTCCTGTCCTATTTGTAAAGAAGAAGGACGGAAGCATGAGGATGTGTATTGATTACAGAGAGCTGAATAAGATTACAATCAAAAACAAGTATCCGCTTCCAAGGATAGATGATCTGTTTGACCAATTTAAAGGAGCTTCAGTCTTTTCCAAGCTCGACTTAAGGTCAGGCTACCACCAATTGAAGGTCAAGACAGATGATATTCCGAAGACAGCCTTCAGAACAAGATATGGACACTATGAGTTCATGGTAATGTCATTCGGATTAACCAACGCTCCAGTTGTATTCATGGATCTCATGAACAGGGTGTTCAAGCCATTTCTTGACAAGTTTGTTGTGGTATTCATCGATGATATTCTGGTATATTCGTCAAGTGAGGAAGACCACAAAGAACATCTTCGTCTCACCCTCCAGAAGCTGAGAGAAAAGGAACTATAAGCCAAGTTCAAGAAATGCGAATTCTTGCTAGAGAGCGTCACATTCTTGGGACACATAATATCAGCAGCAGGAGTATCTGTGGACCCTAAGAAAGTCGAAGCAATCTCAGATTGGCCTAGACCAAAGACTGTGACAGAAATTAGAAGTTTCTTGGGATTAGCAGGCTATTATCGAAAATTTGTTGAATGATTGTCTTCAATAGCAATACCTCTCACCAAAATCACACAGAAGAACTCTAAAT
Organism: Primulina tabacum; assembly: GCF_025594145.1. NCBI lineage: Eukaryota > Viridiplantae > Streptophyta > Magnoliopsida > Lamiales > Gesneriaceae > Primulina > Primulina tabacum. The sequence continues at coordinate 1,373,807 of NC_134564.1, forward strand.
TTCAATGGATTGAAGATTGTGAGAAAAGCTTCGAGACTTTGAAGAAGAAGCTTACATCCACGCCAGTGTTGGTATTGCCAACTGAAGGCAAAGACTTCACCATCTACAGTGATGCATCTAAAGGAGGTTTAGGATGTGTACTCATGCAAGAGGGAAGGGTGATTGCATACGCGTCAAGACAGTTGAAGTCGTATGAACAGAATTACCCAACGCATGACCTCGAATTAGCTGCAGTAGTGTTCGCACTAAAGATTTGGAGACACTATTTATATGGTACTAAGTGTGAGATTTTCACTGATCACCAAAGCCTCAAGTACTTGTTCACTCAGAAAGAGTTAAACATGAGGCAGAGACGATGGATTGAACTCTTGAAAGACTACGACTTGACGATAAGCTACCACCCAGGCAAAGCAAACAAGGTAGCCGATGCTTTGAGTCGGAAGGATAAGAACAAAGTAATCCTGACATCACTTTCAGCACAACCATGTCTTCGAGAGACAATCAAGATAAGTCAAGATAGAGATTCCGCTTTGGTGAAACTAAAAGAGCAAGTTAAAGAAGGGAAATCACCAGATTTTGAGATAAAAAACAAAGGAATCTTTTGGATGAAAGGACGATTGTGTGTACCAGACATCGATAACCTTCGACAAGAAGTAATGTCTGAAGCACATAAATCAAAATTTTTCAGTTAATCCTGGCAGTACCAAGATGTATAGAGATTTGAAGAAAATTTTTTGGTGGAGTGGAATGAAGAAAGACGTAGCAATGTATGTTTCTAAGTGTCACGTGTGTCAGCAAGTCAAGGCAGAGCACCAAAGACCTGGAGGACTTCTGCAACCTCTAGAAATTTCAGAATGGAAATGGGAACATATCTCCATGGACTTTGTTGTTGGGTTACCAAAGTCTAGACAAAGTCATGACGGCATCTGGGTAATCGTATATAGACTCATAAAATCTGCACATTTCTTACCTGTCCGCATGAACTATAATTTGGACAAGCTAGCCACATTGTACATGAATGAGATCGTACGATTGCATGGAGTTCCAGCTAGCATACTATCAAACAGAGATCCGAGGTTTACATCCCGCTTTTGGAAGAGCTTACAACAAGCTGATCGAGCAAAACTTGCACAGTGAATAATCCCCAAAATTTATTTTATAAATGAAAGCTCGATTTAAATATCGCAAGTGCACGATAGTCAAGTTATAATAAACGTAAGTGAATACGAGTATCGTTCCACAAGGACTGCGTTACACTATTTTTATTTTCAAATAAAATTTCTTTAGCAACGATAATGGGCCCAAGCGCCCAATTCGGCGACGCGATCTCGCATGGCATGGCGGCGTGGCTGCGGGGGTGGTGGTGCATGTCCTAAGGCCGGAGGTGGTTGAGCTGCTATCCCATAATCGAAAAATACCTCCTCGGGCAGCTCAGTCTGTCTCTTCTCCCTCTTGGATTTATAAAGAGCCTCATCAATGGCTCTCATCGGCGGTAACGACTCATCATCATCTTCGAATATCACCCCCGCTCGGGCACACAGCTCAGTCACTATCGTCGGGAAGTAAAAAGCCAAATTGCTGCTATTAATGCACATGTTAAGCTGTCCGAAAATGAGCCTGCCCACATCAATCACCATCCCAGTACAGATGGCATAAAGAACAACCGCCCGCTCACGCTGCACATCACTCATATGACCGACCGGCATCAATCTCTTAGACAAGAATGCATACCACAATGCCCTCTCCACTTTCAAAAACTTTTCAAGAAAGACCGTGTAAGTCCCCGGTTGTTTCCACGTGGTGCCCGGATAACAGAGTGTGCGAATGATCAAATCATAATCCGGGTTAAGCACACACGCCTGAAACACCGAATCGTCCACCGACGGTAAACCCAACATATCATTGATCGTCTTGGGATCATACGGGACTAGATGTCCCCTCACAAATGCCTTCGACTCATTTCCCTCCGGAGCATTGGCATAAAATTCACGCACAACCGGAACCACTGCTGCATTCGGTTGTGCTACAAAGGTATTCCACCCTCTTCTTTCTATTTGGGACTCCGAAAATTGACCAATAAGAAACGAGCTAAATCCACGCTCAGGGATTGGTTTCCTATGTAGTCTAGCATGCTCAAATCTCTCCCTAGCTTTTTCATTCACAAACATAGATGGAGTGGAACGAGAACTAGAAGCACCGTGAGTTACCTTAGATCTTTTGGGTGCCATGTAGAGATTGGAGTGCACAAAGTATCCAACCGCCGGAAAATTGTTGAGGGTCGCCGGAGAAGCTCACCGGAATATGTGGAAGATAACCGGAGTTGCTTGAAAGACCGCCGGAGAAGAAAATCTTGTAGCCTAAATGCTTCCTCTTGGAGTGTATGGACCAAGATTGAGTCTTTGCCCTGAAAAATCACCAAATAATAAGGATTGAGCACAAAAGATGGAGGGGGGGCGCCGAAAATCGGAGGGGAGGAGTGGGTTCGAAGTGGGGAGGAAAAGAGAAGAGGAAAGTATTTATAATCTGCGCGACTCGCTAGGGCGGTCAAAGTTGACCGCCCGAGCGAGAAGTTTTCGGGGAGAAAAATTTTTAATCTGCGCGAATCGCTAGGGCGGTATATTTTTCCCGCCCTGGCGAGACGTTTTCGCAAAAGAAGTGTTCGGGAAAAAAATTTGAATGCAATGCCATGCAACTACCTAAATGCAAATGATGCGATTAATAACTAAAAAAAAAATATATAATCAAAATCGAAATAAGGAGTAGAAGTAGTTCTCAATTTATAGTCTAGAGCTCGACTCTTCACCCATGTCCTCAATGACTGTCATGGAGCCGAGTGACTCCAATTTGTGGCTCAATTGTGCCACCGATATAGTGCTTCAACCTTTGAGCGTTCACAGTAAATGTCCCTTCCTTGCCATCATGCAACACCACTGCACCCGATGGGAACACCTTGGCTATAGTGAATGGTCTTGACCACCTTGACTTTAGCTTGCCCGGAAAGAGTCGTAATCGACAGTTGTATACCAACACCGCTTCACCCACTTTGAATTCCCTTCTTATAATGTGTTTGTCATGGGCTCGTTTGGTGCGTTCCTTGTAAGATAGTGCAAGATCATAAGCTCTTCCCCGAAACTCATCTAACTTATTCAACTGCAGCAATCGTTTTTCACCTGCAAGAGCTAAATCAAAGTTTAGTGCTTTGGTCGCCTAATATGCTCTATGCTCTAATTCGACTGGTAGATGACATGCTTTATCAAAAAGCAACCTATATGGTGTAGTGCCTATAGGTGTTTTAAAAGCAGTACGATACGCCCACAAAGCATCATCTAACCGAATGGACTAGTCCTTCCTATTCACATTAACCGTCTTCTCTAAAATCCTCTTAATTTCTCGATTGGATACTTCAACTTGTCCACTAGTTTGGGGATGGTATGGAGTGGAAACCTTGTGGGTGACACCATATTTGCCCAACAGTTTATCAAAAATTTTGTTGCAAAAGTGGGTGCCACCATCACTTATGATTGCACGTGGTGCACCAAATCGATTAAAAATATGTTTCTTCAAAAATTTTAACACCACTTGTGCATCATTAGTGGCACAAGCCTCTGCCTCCACCCATTTAGATACATACTCCACTGCCACCAGAATAAATTTCTTTGCAAAAGACGCAGGAAAAGGACCCATAAAATCAATCCCCCACACATCAAATATTTCACACTCAATAATGTTATTTAAAGGCATCTCATGACGGTTGGAAATATTACCTGTGCGTTGGCATCTATCACAATTGAGAACATACAAACGAGCATCCTTAAAAAGAGTTGGCCAATAGAAGCCACATTCAAGTACCTTAGATGCCGTCCGTATGGGTCCAAAGTGACCACCTACCTCACGGTCATGACAATGGTTCATAATTTGATTGGTTTCCTCCTCCGCCACACATCTTCTTATCATGGAGTCTGCACAAATCTTAAACAAGAACGGTTCCTACCAAAATTAATATTTCACGTCTGAAAAGAATTTCTTTCTTTGGTGAAACAATAAATTAGGTGGAGGTGTGCCAGTGACAAGAAAATTTGCAAAATCGGCATACCAAGGGTACGCATTTACCTCAAGCAATTGTTCATCAGGAAACCAGTCATCTATATCATCGTCACTGCCCTTAATTCTAACATGCTCAAGCCTAGACAGGTGGTCAGCAACTACATTTTCCACACCCTTTTTATCTCGAATTTCGAGATCAAATTCTTGCAATAATAAAATCCACCTAATTAACCTAGGTTTCGCATCTTTCTTAGCAAGCAAGTATTTTAGGGCAGAATGATCTGTATACACAGTTGCTTTAGACAGAACAAGGTATGAATGAAATTTGTCGAAAGCAAATACTATAGCAAGCAATTCCTTTTCAGTAGTAGCGTAATTCAATTGAGCATCATTTAAAGTCTTACTTGCATAGTAGATGGTATGAAATACCTTGTTCTTCCTTTGACCCAGCACCGCACCAACAGCTGTATCACTAGCATCGCACATCACCTCAAACGGTAGCTCCCAATCAGGGGCAGTCAGAACAGGTGCTGTCACCAAGCTTTCCTTGAGTATCTCGAATGCATGCAGATAAGTAGAATCAAAATTAAATTCAGCATCTTTCATCAACAAAGAGGATAAAAGTTTAGCAATTTTGGAAAAATCTTTAATGAAACGCCTATAAAAACCAGCATGCCCTAGGAAACTTCTAACTCCTTTTATTGATGAAGGTGGGGGTAAGTTTTTGATTACTTCCACCTTGGCTTTGTCAACCTCAATTCCATTCTCCGAAACCTTGTGTCCTAACACAATCCCCTCTTGAACCATAAAATGACACTTCTCCCAATTCAACACCAAATTGCTCTCCTCACATCTAACTAACACCAAGTTCAAATTCTCTAAACATTCATTAAATGAGGAGCCAAAAATAGAGAAGTCATCCATAAAGATTTCAAGGAAATTTTCAGTCATGTCATGAAAGATAGCGGTCATGCATCTTTGAAATGTTGCAGGTGCATTGCATAAACCAAAGGGCATACGCCTAAACGCAAAAGTACCATAAGGGCAAGTGAAAGTAGTTTTCTCTTGGTCCTCAGGTTCAATTGTGATTTGATTGTATCCCGAGTATCCATCTAAAAAGCAATAAAATTCATGACCTGCTAATCGTTCAATCATTTGATCGATAAATGGCAAGGGAAAGTGATCTTTACGGGTTGCATCATTCAATTTCCTATAATCTATGCATACACGCCAACCCGTAATAGTTCTAGTGGGAATCAACTCATTTTTTTCATTAGCAATAACAGTAATCTCACCCTTTTTAGGCACACATTGTACAGGACTTACCCACGCACTATCAGAGATAGGATAGATAATACCTGCATCCAGAAGTTTAATCGTTTCAGCTTTTACTACCTCTTGCATCTTTGGATTGAGTCTCCTTTGTGGTTGTGCTAGAGGTGAGTATTTATCTTCCATCAGAATTTTGTGCATGCAGATCGAAGGACTTATCCCTTTTATGTCCGAAACCTTCCAAGCGAACGCTCCTTTATGCTCCTTGAGGACTCCCAAGAGCTTACTCTCCATATCATCTGTCAAAGAAGAGGAAATAATAACAGACAATTTATTATTTTCTCCTAGATATACGTACTTGAGATGTGGAGGTAATGGTTTGAGCTCCAAAGTAGGTGGCTCCTCTAGGCTTGACTTTTGAGGCATTAAATCTTTTCTGTCTCCCAATTCCTCTAGTCTAAGCCTCACTTGCTTTCTCCAAGGTGGAATGGCATTCAAATGAGCTACCATCTCCATCTTTTCCTCGTCTAGCTCGTCCTCCTGCTTTTCAGTAGTGAGAGTGGCCTCCAATGGTTCTTTCAATCCATCCTGCACAAAATCACAAACAAGCGAATCCAAGACATCAATACGAAAGCAACTATCATTGTGCATTGTGTGCTTGAGAGTATTGAAAACATCAAAAATAATTTCTTCTTCTCCAACTCTCAGTCTCAATTTCCCCTCCTCAACATCAATCAGTGCTTTCCCTGTAGCCAGAAACGGTCTCCCTAGGATTAAAGGCATCTCTAAATCTTCCTCCATGTCAAGTACCACAAAGTCTGCAGGAAAAATAAACTTATCCACTTTCACCAGAACATGTTCGATAATCCTACGTGGATACTTGACAGATCTGTCAGCCAGCTGCAACGACATCCTAGTTGGCTTGGGTTCACCTAATCCCAGTCTCCTAAACACAGAAAAAGGCATCCGATTAATACTCGCACCAAGATCACATAGAGCTTTATGAAAATTAATGTCACCAATAATGCAAGGTATCGAGAAACTCCCTGGATCTTTTTGCTTCGGAGGCATCTTGTTTTGAACTAAAACGGAGCAATTTTCGGTCAAATTCACCGTCATATGATCTTCTAGCTTCCGCTTATTTGCTAAGATATCTTTCAAGAATTTTGCATAACTTGGCATATTCAATAAAGCATCAGCAAAAGGAATGTTAATATGCAATTTTTTAAATATCTCAAGAAATTTACCAAATTGTGCATCTAATTTAGCTTTCTTCATTGCTGCAGGAAAAGGTGGAGGGATACCAATTTTATTCTGTGCAATAGGTGTAGATGTAGAGTTAGAAGACTTACCTCCTCGATTTTTCACCTCATCCTCACCGTGCTTGGTCTTTTCCTCATTAGACCCGAGTGTTTTTCCACTACGCAATTCCACCGCCTTCACATGTTCTCTTGGGTTAGTTTCCGTGTTGCTTGGTAAAGTTCCTTGCTCCCTATTAGCAATCAGCTTAGCCAATTGTCCAATTTGATTCTCTAACCCCTTTATGGATGCATCTTGGTTCTGAAATCGCGTCTCTGTTGCAGAAATAAATTTAGTCATCATTTGCTCTAAATTGGACTTCTCCTCCCGAGACGGTTCTGGCTTGAATCCTTGGTGCATCACATATGGTGGACCTCTTTGTTGGCGATGTTGGTTGTTTTGACCTCCCCATGAAAAGTTTGGGTGATTCCTCCATCCCGGATTATATGTGTTCGAGTAAGGGTCATTTCTAGGACGGTTCTGGAATCCCACTTGTTTTACCGGTGCTCCCTCAGGCACATATAATGGATTGCCATCTTGGCAATCCTGCACATCATGCTCACCCCCACACTTATCACAGAAAATTTCTTGCAGACGCATAGCCGACCCACTCATGCTCATCCCATCAATCTTTCTATTCAAAGCCTCTAACTGTGCTGAAACCGCCGACAAATCATTAACTTGATTAACTCCAGCACCTCGTCTCTGCCTATCAGACTGAGGATAATAGCTACTAGCAGCCATCTCCTCCAATAACTCATATCCTTCCTCCGCCGTCTTTCTCAGTAAGTTACCACAGGCAGCAGCATCTATCATAGTACGGTTAGGAGTAAGCAGACCGTAGTAGAAAGTTTGAACAACTAACCCAAGAGGCAGCTCATGGTGTGGACATCTCCTCAACAAGTCCTTGTAGCGCTCCCATGCCTCGTAAAGTGACTCTTGCTCATATTGAGCAAAAGTAGTAATGTCGGCTCTGAGCTTCATAGTCTTCGACGGAGGAAAGTACTTGATCAGGAACGCCTTTGCCATATCTTCCCATGTAGTAATAGACCCTACAGGAAAACAGTTTAACCACGACTTAGCTTTATCTCTCAGTGAAAATGGAAATAAACGCAAACGAACAGCGTCATCAGACACGCCATTAAACTTAAAAGTATCACAAATTTCAAGAAAGTCAGCTATATGAGAATTAGGGTCGTCAAGTGCACTTCCCCCAAATTGGACAGTGTTCTGAATCATCTGAATGATAGCTGGCTTGATCTCAAACTGATTAGCTCGGATGACTGGTCTTACGATGCTTGGACGTGCTCCATCAAGAGACGGCTGTGCATAATCCAACATCGGTATACGCCTTGGCTCCTCTCTTTGTTGATCGCCTTCCATTCTTTCCTTCGCTCTTTGCTGCTGTAGTCGACGTCTAGCTGTGCGTTCGATCTCGGGGTCAAAAGGCTCAAGCTTAAACTCGAGTGATCTTCGCATGCACCACAAGAAAAATCTGCAACACAATGAGAGTATCAAATAACAATAAAATAAATAATACTAAAGAATTTAAATGAAAAATAAAAAATTGTGAATCAACAGTCCCCGGCAACGGCGCCAAAAACTTGATCGAGCAAAACTTGCACAGTGAATAATCCCCAAAATTTATTTTATAAATGAAAGCTCGATTTAAATATCGCAAGTGCACGATAGTCAAGTTATAATAAACGTAAGTTAATACGAGTATCGTTCCACAAGGACTGCGTTACACTATTTTTATTTTCAAATAAAATTTCTTTAGCAACGATAAAATGAGTTGATGATTAAACTAATGTAAATTAAACAACTAAAATAATTAAAATGCAAAGAAAACGTACTCAAGACCGCAATGATTAATTTGGATTAAATCAAATGAGAAATGAATTTGTTGGGAATTAGCAGTTCACCTACCACTCGTGTTTAAATAATCACACTCGACTTTTACTCGTGTGTTCGACAGAATTCCCTAGACTAATTAATATACTCTGTCGAGCTATATTAATACTAATAAAAAACATGCAGTACTCAAGTGTCCTCAAATATTTAACAGTTCAAGATTGCATTACATTCTATGGAATCCACTAGCTTTCATTCGGGTGAACTATCACTATCGACACGTACCCAATTCCGTATATCTACTAAAATTGTAAATCCGTGGTTTATACTATTTGATCGTATTGTTAACTATTCTATCGAACTCATCAACAACATGAAATAATCAAAGGAAGTTAGCTAGGATTCGATTGAAACAAGAAATAACAATAGCATAAACAAATCACTAATAAAAACGTCGAGAAATAATGTTAAACACCGAGTACGGGGTAGGATCCCCTCAAATCCCAACAAATCTAGAGTTTAGCTACTGAAATTCATGATAAAAACCAACAATCAATGTAAGAAATAAAATACTGAATAATGAAAATACTAAAGATGACGATGGATGGCGGCCACGACGCGTGGAAATCTCGAGGTCTTCGAAATCTCCTTTGCTCCTAGCCTCCTCTCCAAGAAAAATGATGAAAAGTCTGATAAAGTGTGTCAAAAACGGCTGATCTCGTGTGTTAGATCTTGTTGTAGGATAGAGTCCCTCAAAATTTGGAAACAAATCTTTCTCAATCTCGCTTCTCGCTAGGGTGGTATATTTTGACCGCCCTAGCGAGAGGTCCTCGAATAAGCTTCCTCGAGCATGTCCCAGGTTTCGCTGGGGCGGTCACTTTTGACCGCCCTAGCGAGACACTTGCGCAAAACAATCCTCGGCCAGACCACAATGCTCGCTGGGGCGGTCACTTTTGACCGCCCTAGCGAGACCTCTTCGATATTATGCCAAAGTTTCTCCCACTTTTTGGTTCAATTCCTACAAAATAACCACAGAATACACGAGATTAGTCAAATGCTCAATAATGCTAAAAAAAAATGCAAAATTCAACTAAAACAAACTAATATGATGCATGAACGCGACTCAAAACCAACACTAAAAATACGTAAAAACGAGTCTTATCACAAGCTATGGGGACTAAGGTTACTCTTAGTACGGCATATCACCCTCAGACCGATGGCCAAACAGAGAGGACAATTCAGACTCTAGAAGATATGCTGAGAGCATGTGCTCTAGACTTCAGTGGTAATTGGAGCGAACATCTGCCCTTAATCGAATTCGCGTACAATAATAGTTACCACAGTAGTATTGGAATGACACCATACGAAGCTCTGTATGGACGAAAGTGTCGATCATTAATGTATTGGGATGAGGTAGGGGAAAAAGCCATTGTTGGACCCGAAATGATCCAAGAAACAGTGGATAAAGTCACTTTGATCAAAGAGAGATTAAAAGCTGCACAAGATCGATAGAAAAGCTGGGCTGACCTGAAAAGAAAACTTGTGGAATTCGAAGTTGGAGAGAAGGCATATGTGAAAGTGTCAACCATGAAGGGTGTAATCCGATTCAATAAGGCTAGGAAACTGAATCCCAGATACGTCTGATCATTTGAGATTCTTGATAAAGTGGGAACACTTGCTTACAGATTAGCACTTCCACCTGATATGTCAAGAATCCATAATGTTTTCCACGTCTCACAACTTAGAAGATATATTTCCGATCCTAGTCATATTCTTGAAGCTGGACCACTGTTGGTTGAGGGAAATTTAAATGAACGGCTAAAATATGAAGAGATTCCAATTCGAATTGTGGATAACAAAGACCAAGTACTGAGGAGACGAACTATTTCATATGTCAAAGTACAATGGTCCAACCACACCGAAAGAGAAGCTACTTGGGAGTTGGAAGAAAAGATGCGAGATCAATATCCTTATCTCTTTGAGGAGCATGTTCAACCAAGTTTCGAGGACGAAACTTCTCATAAGGAAGGAGGGATGTGAGAACCTGAAATTCCAGCAGCAACTCATATTTCAGAAGCTGGTATTTTTCCAGCAGACATGTATTTTCCAGCAGACAGAATCCAGCAGCAGAAGAGCGAGAAAGCAGCAGACAGTTACTAATTCAGCTTAGACTTGTCAATGAAGCATTAACATGGAATAAAGGCTGTTAATGGCAGATTATGGTCATTAATTGGGAGGCTAACAGACAGAATTTGGCCTATAAATAACACTCTCAAACCTCTGAATTGGGTTACACAAATCTTGAGACTATCACTTGAATTTTCGAGCTAAAGGAGAACTTACTTTCGAGCAGTAGAATCCAGTAGGAAGAGCAACCAGAATTCCAGTAGACTTCAACCGAAATTCTAGCAAATTACGGTAAGTGGGCTTATGTATAAATATCTTGAAATCCGTTTGATAATTCTGTTTTAAAGTTCAGTTCTGTATGTTTGATTTCTGATATATGATTTTGAAGCACTGAAACTCCCTAGTGAACTAATGGTAGGAATATATATTCTGAACATTTCTGAATTCTGATTCTGATTCTGGCCTCACCCCTTAGAGGACAGAACATATAGGGGACTGATATCAGTTTAGCCATGAAAAATTCACTAACGTGCTCAGTGCTTACTAATTCTGATTTCTGTTCGGAAACCTGTGATTTCTGAATTCTGATTTCTGTTCTGAAAAGATGAGTTTCTGTATATTATTGTATTACTGTTTCTGTTGAAAATGATTTCGAAAACTGGGAGTTATTCCCGTCTCTGCTTATTGAGTGAAAATCATATCACTCACCCACCAAACCCATCTCAGATAAGAACGAGGAAGAAAAGTTAGAAGAAGAAGAGCAGATTCAATTTTGGGGCTGGTGATGAAGATTGTTGTTCTCAGTTCTGATTCATATTTTAAATTCCGCTGCATCTGTTCCGACATTGTATTTCTGGTTTTACATTTCCGCTGTAAAATATTATTAATTGAGTTGTATCAGACATTGAATATTCAATATTATGAATAAAAGACTGGTTTCTGAATTCTGTACTTCTGAGACTTGTTGTTTTCGAATGTGAATTTGAGAGCAATGCCGGTGTCAACCAACCCCCGTCTCGGGGCGTGACATGTTTCGCGGCTCTTCGCGGATTGTAGCTTGCATGGGGCTGTGTTCTTGGATAAGGTAGGTCCATTAAGGTCTAGTCTTGGTCCCTAGCGGCTGAGCTTGAGGTTGGTTGGGGTGGTTAGCATGTTAGGGTCGAGATTAGGGGAATAACTTCACGGAAACTTGTTTCTGGAATTTCCAGCAGCTCTCTGGCCGTTGGTTCGAGGGACTATGAATCGGGTTTTAGTGTTTTTAGAGTCTTTTAGGTGTTTTTAAGATATGGTAAAAATTTGGGAAAGTTTTGGTTTAGTTTCGGTTCGATTCGGGTTAAAACCGGGACCCCGGTTCAAGTTTTAAAACGAATCGGTTAGCTTATGAATTTGGGCTCGAGTTTACATCTAGGAATGCTTTTAAAAATGTTTTGGGACATTTTAAGTAGTTTTGTAAACTTCGGGTCAATTTTAGAGGTCCAGGGTTAAAACGACAATTTTTGGGTTTCCAGGGGTAAAATGGTCATTTTGCACCCGGAGTGAGATTTGGTCAAGTCAGCGCCCTGAGCACAAATAATGATATTTTCAATGATTATGCATCATGTTTACGATTTTTACGATATTATGATAATTATGATGCATGCTTGATTTAAATGAAAAATTATGGATATGCATGCTTTTTTTTAAGTGATGCATGTGTTGACACGTTTTGAAGGAATTGATTTAGTTGTGACTAACACGATGACACGATGACCTGTAAGGCTCGGACTCACTGGGCGGGTAATGCCGTCGCTGATGATTCTCGCCGCCGGGTACCGCAGTTATACGTAGATAGATCCATCGACTGACATGATGACATGATGATACAAAAGTCACAGCTAATGAACAGAATTCAAATTAAGAAATTTAACACGTATATGCTGATTCGATTATACATGCTATGATTTTCCCCATGCTTTGACAGGACACGATTATGTATACGATTTTACTGCTCACATGAAATGTATGTTCATTATGCTATTTTTCACTGCTGTGTGCTACGTATATGTATTTGTTATTAGTGGTACAGGTGTTTTGAGTCTTTAGACTCACTAAGCGTGTGTGATGCAGGTGAGCATTTTGAGCAGGAGACAGGAGGTGCTGAACTCTGAGCAGGCAGCCCTGGTGCGGTGACATAACCCGAGGACCGCACGCTTTTCCGCACTTTGAGTTATGAGTTGGAAAGGAGTTAAACATTTTATATACGTTGAGGATTTTACGATTTTTTGTACTCTTTTACGTTTACATTTGTTGTTGGTTATTTTCAACTGCGATATTTTTATTGCCAAACAAATACGATCATTTTGAATGTTATTTTGCAATTAGCTTTAAAAAATATATATATATTTCCGCATTTTTAAAACGAGTAGACGTTTCACATTTTCTTGCAACGTGTGCCAAAATGTTTATTAGATGTTTTTTTTCTTTCGTTAAACTAAGTTTGAATTTGGCATTTAATTTCAATAGAAGCCAAAATTCTCAATTATTTAAGTGATCACATTTCCAACTATATAAAAAATTAGTTGAGTAAAAAAACTAAGACCAAAAGGCACAGAAAACAAGAATTTTTTAAACCATTGAACGAAAGATTCATACCATAAGAAAAACAATGGAGAAGATCAAATGAAATTATTTTTTATTTAGTGTGCGGATGATGGCATGTGATTATTCTTGGGTTACATCCAACAAAATATGAACGATTCTATTTACATGTGGATGACATGCGATTAGATACGAATGATATAAAATATAATATTGCATTAATTATTCGCAACTATATTTAAACATGTGATCATTACATGGTAATAATAGTTTATAGATTTTATTAACATCCTATCTATGATATTTGCCATTTACGATAATTCAGATGTGTTCAACAAATTCTATCGATCATGCACGATTTTTTTTAAAAAAAAATTATATCAGGATCGATATGTTAAAAACTAATGGATCTGCAATAAAAAAATTTATTTATTTATTTGATATATTATCCATCAACCTACTCACCTATGTGTTCACACTTGATGTGACACTATGACTCATATAGTAAATGTACAATTTTGATATGATTTATTACGCCGAATAGGTGAATGTCAAATTAGAGGTGAGCAACATATATGTGTGTGTGTAAAAAAATATCAAATTATAAATTTCATATTTACAGAACATGTTGCATTGCTAAAATTATACATGTGAAAAAGTTTTAACAACCTAGTTCAACTAGAACTTTTCACTACTTAAATTGAAACTCACAGTGTATACTCAACAATTTTTGAATGTTTAAGAAACCTCGATTCACCAGAAAACAACAATATAATCTAACGGTCAGCTGAAACTGTTTTAATTGGTAGGGTAGCACAAGATGATCCTTGAAGATCTGAAAGATTCAGATATGTTTGTGCTAAGTTGAGCAACTTGATGTATGATTGTTTTAATGTGCTTAAAGATCTTGAAATATTTCAAGCTTGAAAGATGTAAGCTTTTAATCATTAAGTTCTCTTTTTTGCTAATGTTGTTGAGTCTGCATATTTATAGTTGAAAGATCCAATGCTCCAATGGTCGGATTTGCTTTTCAATGATCTTCTGTGCTAACTTCCGACATAACACTTTCATCATCGTACACTGCAAAAAATGTCATTTAATGTCCCTTTGCTTTTTTATGTTTTAGTCTTTATAGCATCTGAAAAGTGGATTGATTTTGGAAATTTTGAGAAACAATATGTCAATAAGGAATCGATAGGATATTGTGCAATAATGTTTTATTTGTATCAGATAGAGTTCAAAGTATCCATCTCAATTTGCTCATATCTGATTGGTTGCAGTGCGGTTGGAGTTTAATGATAATACTCGTGTACTTCATTTAAGACTTGATCCGGTCAGAAGTTAGATTATCTTTTGCAGTTTGAGTTGATTAAATACTTGAGCGGTTTGGCTTGATACAACGGACCTCAAGCCACTGGAAATTCACACATCAAATTTTCGATAATACAGCACAACACACATATTTGTTGAGCAAGGAAGAGGTGGACAGTAGGCGAAGCGTTGCAGAAATTTCTCCAAAAAGCAACTGAAATCTTTGTTGAGCAATATTTGTAAGGGAGCATATTGTTTTCAAAAATATATATATGAGTTAAATAGATTGAACATATCTTTTTTCTGTAAGCGTTTTCGAAAAGTATTGTTTTAGATACTGTGTTGATTCAAATCTTAAGTTGATAGGAATTCCGAAAATTATGATATATATGACATCTACACATTGAGATTATAATTGTACCACAGTATCGCACTTTAGAGGATTAAAATTCGAAACTGATCAATAATCCATGAGAAAATTAGATAAAATTTCAGTAATATAAAATTATGATATTCTGATTTAAAAAATATTTATTATATGCTATGTTCAATCAGTCCCAACTTGCTCAGTGTTTTCCCAAAAATTCATCTCATTACTATTCCTTCCCAAAAACTCATCTCATTACTCTTCCTTCCCGGATAGGATGAAGAACATTAGTTAAAGGAGGACAAAGAAAATATATTTGGGGCAGGTGATTTAGTTCTATTAATTCGATTTTTATTCAAGTTGTAAAACCCTTCTATATTGGAATTTTTATTAAAAAGACAAGTTATTTAAGAATCACTATGAAATAGATCGACTAGTTTAGTCTATAATATTAAATTATGAGATTTGTTGATTTTCAATTTTATTTGTCAAACAACGTCGTGTCGATACGTTTCGAGCGTGAAGCATGACAATTTGTCATTATTAATTTTTAGCTAATAACTATATATGCGCAACAAAAAAAAAGTAATCTAAATCTTGCACAATTATTAATATTTGATAAATACAATCCCTGTTGTTTAACATTATTAAACCAATAGAATTTGTATTGAGCGGGAAGTGAGGATGTATAATATATACTTTGTAAATGTTGACATGCGATCCGTGCATTTTGATTAATATTAATATAAGATATACTTATATATGTGGTAATTTTATTTTGTGTAAGATACAAGATTTGAATTCAATTTTCTTATATTTTGTTTTCTTTTACAAATAAATATTTTATGGTGAAGATTTTCAAATTTCTAAAATTTATTATAATAAATAAGTTTAATAATATATATGACGTACACCCAACCCAACACGTGTGGTTCATGCTAATATATATATTATACATCAACCAAGTGACACGCACTTGGTAGTTGAATTCTTAAATAGACAGCAAAACCAACAAAATGATGATTGAATATTTATGCACGTTTATGTGTTTGCTCCCCAAACATTTTATTAATCGAAGGATCTTGTTTATTTTAAATATAATAATTAATTGTGTTTAAATTTATGAGCTAGTACTAAGACAATATTAAAAGTGTTTAAAGAAATGAATTCATGACATGATAAAATATAATATAAATATGATCCAAGGAATGACGTAAAAAAACGGAAAAATTGTATTTATTATCTCCGTAAAATATAGAAAAAAGCATAAATATATGCAAAAAACACTGTAGACAGATCTTATTTGATTCTCCAAATCAAGAATAATTCTCAAATAAATAAATATATAATAATTGATGATTATGAAATCTCCAACAATAATAATAAAAAAAAAAACGATTTTTTCCTTCTTGATCTTTCCAAAAAATCGTCAACTTGGATTTTCATTAACAAAAGACAAACTAATCGAAATTCAAGCCAATAAAAAAATATAATTTGAAATTTTTAGTTATATTTGTATGAACGATAGCTTCATGTGATGTTTAATATAATCCCTCGATATATGAAACGTTTGGTAACTATAATATTTTGATAAATAAATTAAAATTATGTACTTTCAAATATTGTAAGTAAAACTTGACATGAAATTTCATCTTTTTAACCAGACAGTGTCACATAATCCACCTGATTAAGCATTGTGATAATTTATCACAATAATAACAAGTATTATAAGAAAATTGATCTGGAGAGATAATTTAAACAATAATTTATAATTCTCCAAATTAAGAAAAAATCTCAAATTACTTTGTTTTTGCTCACATTTCCCACTTTCTTATCGCACTATTTGGTGATACGGATGAGATTCAATATCCTTCATTATCTCATCAACAAACCCGAAATGTTATATATATATTATTCAAAGCCAACTATTTTGCGGATTATTTTGTATTTAATGCACGTGAATAACGACTAATTTTACATATTATTTATGCTCTGTTTATATATATATATATATATATATATATGAATATGAATTCCTTTGCAGAACGTGGAGTTCTTATATAGAATTCAAATTTATTTTTAACAAAATTTTTCGAATCCTCGTCCATCAGAATATTCTTGAACAACCAAAGAAAATTCCCATGTGATCACCATGTCACCACCATATATACAACTAAGAAGATGGGACTTTATTTATTTTTTATTTAAAAAAGTCTGTGTTCCTATATATATATATATATATATATATATATATATATATAGGGCTCGACCCTTTAACCTAAATTAATATTGGGCATTTAACAAAATAAGAAAACGTACGCGTACACGTAGTGCTTGTGTAACGAAACGTATTTTTTCAGCAAAAAAATAATAAAATGGAATGGAAAGATTGGTACTTGGACGTAATACTTGTGCCGTCGGGTCTCTTGATTTTCATGAGTTATCACCTATGGCTTTGGCATAGGGTTCGCTCTCAACCCTTCACCACAACCATCGGCAGAAATGCTCGTGGCCGTCGATTTTGGGTCTCCGCCATTATGAAGGTACTCCAACTATATTACACATATATATAGCTAGACACGTATTCCTGTATCACATGGGATGAAATCAAAGTTAAATTTTTGAATTAATATTGTTTGAAAATTTGATATTCGAGCTGCATGGACATGGCTGTCTATGGATCTATCCTGGTAAAGTTGAATTCAGAAGCTAGCAATCGTCCCCATCGAATCAAAAAAATTAGGTAAACATATAACCTTTTAAAAAATTTGGCCTCCTATAAGATGAATTAATATTTGTTCCACCGTTGTCCAGACATGGTCGTGAGCATATGTATATGTATATGAAACAATTTTTTTTAAAATTCCAAAACAAGAATTTCCAGGCATAATTGGTAGCAAATATTAGCAATAATGCCATTCAAAAATATACTTTTTGATAACTATGTTGTCAAATGAAAATCAGCTAGTAGCTTTAAGTGGCTAGAGCAATTTTGTGCATCCATATATATGAACAAATTTTAAATCTGAGAGGAGAGATTTTAACTCATAATAGTATAAATAACTTCAATTAGTAGAAATCTTGAAAAGAAAACTATCGTTAAAATTTGTTCCGGGAAGTCAGGAAATTCGAAATTTCCAAGAGAATTTAAAGCATGGTTCCAAGGGCGCAACGAGATGAGTTGTTCTCGAGCCTCGTCTCACGTCACCTCACTCGCATGCACGAATTCGACATGAATTCAAACGATTTAAATTTGAGCTTACAAATGCTTTTTGAAAGTTTGGATTTGGATGGTTTTAGTATTGTTGTTGATGTTATATTATTTCAATTGTTCTTTTACACCAATTAATGAAAATTTCTCATTATGTGTGTGTATAATATATAGGACAATGACACGAAAAACATAGTGGCTGTCCAAACCCTACGTAACTCGATTATGGGGTCCTCTCTAATGGCCACTGCCGCCATCCTCCTCTGCGCCGGAATCGCCACCTTTGTCAGTAGCACGGACAGCATCAAAAAACCAGTAAACAACACGGTCTACGGTGCTCACGGCGAGTTCATGTTAGCGATGAAATTCGTGGCGATGATGATCCTCCTCCTCTTCTCATTCGTGTTCTATTCTCTCTCAATCCAATTCATGGGTCAGGTGAATTTCCTCGTCAACTGCCCCATTGAAGATGATTCGATGCCGGAGTACTTGACTGATTTGCTGGAGCGGGGGTTTTCACTGAACATGGTGGGAAACAGGCTGTTCTATTTGGCCGTGCCACTTCTGCTGTGGATTTCCGGGCCCCTTCTGGTTCTTCTCTGTTGTGTGGGGGAGGTTATTGTGCTTTATAATTCGGATTTTGTTTTTGTGGAGGATAGCAAAGTGCGGGGTGAGATTTATGGTAATGACTGTGGTAACTCTGTGGCAGTGTTATAAGACACTTGAACAACTTTGTACAAGATATATATCTATCAGTGAAAAAAACTATCTTGAGTAACAAAAATAAATTTTAGATTATCATTTGTCAAAACTTTATACAAGATATATATATAATATGTGATCTACAACTTGTAAGTAAGGTAAATACAACATGAAAAACTTTACATAACATGTCTCAATAAACTTAAAATGTGCTGATGGCCGCTAATGATCCATCTGGCGTTTGGCACTGAGGTCCTCTAACTCAAGAAAAAACTCACTCCAGACTCATGATCTAAACAGCCCGACCCATTGGAACTCCAATAGGGGCAGCCATAGTATGACGATCGGTGCTGCCACGGGTACAAAGAAAATAAAATTAGGTTTCTGTCAATAAATATAACTTTTCACCATAAAAGTTTGATTAATCAAAATTTATAATCAAAAAATATTTTTATATCAGAATTTAGTTTGATTAAAGATTTTGAATGCAATTCTAAGTATATAAGGATATAATGCAAAAATGAAATAAATGAAAGTTGACTACGCCAAAATCAAAATATTTTTTTTTAAAAAATGATATACTGTTTTTGTAAGCTTTTACAGTTAAATTTTCATATGTATAATATAATCTTTTATATTTGTAAATCATTTTAGTCACAATGCATACTGGCGGTTATGTTCAATTTCAGTTAGCAAATAATGCAAAGTGCGATTATGAATTTTTGGAATTGGTTTGGATTCTTTGGAAATTATATTGCACAAAGAACTGAAAATTTCAGCGGTAAAAGACATAAACTTAAGTTACCCTTAAGATAAGAGATGAACGAATATTTACTGATTTATGTTCTAATTTAAAATTGATAAATAGAGAGAGATGGAATTTTTTTTAGGGTGTAACTAATAATAATAATAAAAGGAAAGATGTATGTAAATATTTTGATGTCTTGAAAAAAATAACGTTTGGTACGTAACTGAAACATGGAATATATTGAAGTCTCTTTAAATTTAACCCATCATTGCGCACCGAGTAAATATATTTTTATCCTGATAATTTTATAATAACAAAATTTCATTCATCAACACAAATTAAGTAAATATATTTTTATCCTTGATAATTTAAAAATAAAAAACTTTTTTAAGCATAAAATTTGGTTGGTGTAAGGACTCAAAAATATTCTACTCAGATTTTCGAAATTTGAAATGATACTCAACAAAGGATAATAACAACTTGGGATCATCTAATGCCATTCAAAAGGGCATTCAAGGGTTGTTTTGACTGCACAAGTAACAACCATTTTAAGGCTAATGAAGACCTTAAAAGATGACTGTAATGACCTTGAATGACAGCCTCTTCATCTCACCTCTATGGGCCTATAAATACCCTGCATGATGGCACAAAGAAGCCACAAAGCATCCACAAACACTCTGAAAGTTTCAGCAGAAAGTTTGCTAATTTTCGAGTAGAATCTATCCTTTTTCACGATACTTAGAAACATCAAAAAACTTCGAGCAGACTCTGCACATCTTGGATAGCAGAAACAAGTCGAGCAGTTCATATAAATTCGAAGCACCTGTAGCAGCCAAGTTCTTGTCAAGTTCGAGGCAATCCAACAGCTTTTGTGTTCGAATTTTTTGTTTTCCTTCCCTCATTTTTTGAAGATAATAATCAAGTGAGTGGACTTATGTATATGTGTTTTAAAATACTGATATTCCTGTTATTGAAAACTCAATCATACACTACTTGTTTCACGTCATTTGGTTCGTACATGTTTCGTTACACATGATTCATTTGTTATGTTTTGATGTTTTGAAAAACACACTGTTATGATTCGAATTAAAAGTGGTAAGGAAATTTTCGAGACATGATAAGATAAGGCCCTGATGCGGTCCATGGGTTATAATGACCGATATATGGTCTCGCCCCCTTAGAGAGATAACAATTAGGGAGTGATCAGTATACTATAGATAAAGAGATGAATAATAGTGTCTTGTTTTGATATGTTATGCGATATTTCACTTTTGAACTCATATTATATGTATATTTCGATATTCTAATGTGCGGTTGGCTCCCACATGTTGAGTGTTTCCCCAAACACTCATCCACTTACTTCCCTCCCCGGATAAGGGCGAAGATCAATTGGAGAAGGATGAACAACACATGTTTTAGGGATGGTGATCAAGTTCGAGACACCAAGTTCAGCATCGGTTTTAGTTTTATTTTCTTTACATTATCATTTCCATGCACTGTGAAAAATTATGTAATAGATCGGCTTTTGGCTATTTAATGTACTGCTTGGATTGTTGTTGTACGATTTTGAATTGTTAAACAACGCCGATGGCAGGTATGGTTTCGGGACGTGACCGTTGGGATAGTTAATTTTTAGTCTTGTAATTTGTATTATTTTTATTTTTGATCATTTTAATAGTAATTTAGCATTTTAGTCATGTAACTTAATTTTTTTTTCATTTTTTATCTTGTTAACTGTGAATTTTCATGTTTAATCGTGCAACTTGTATGTTTTTTTTATTTTTGCTCATTTTTTCGGTGAACATGGATGGTGACATTGATTTTGGAATGAAACTTGCATGTATCGTGATTTTTTTTTCGTAATATTATTTTATAAAAAACATGAAAAAATTCGGTAAAAAAAGACCAAAAATGAAAAAAATATGCAAATTACATCACTACAATTGCAAATTCTCCGTTAACAGAACTAAAAATGAAAAAAAAAAACAAGTTACATAACTAAAATATTCAATTCACATTTAACATGACAAAAAATATAAAAAAAACAAGTTATCAGATTAAAAATACAAATTTTTTACTAACATATTCAAAAATAGCTTAAATACAAATAAAGAAAAAAAATATAATTTTCCCAACTTGGTTTTTACAAACATTTTACACAATTAACAATGGCCAGATGTGCTGGCCGGAACACATCGACATCGATTTTAGGACTACATCATTACAACACGCGCTATCTATCTATCATGTCTCATGATGCATTTGCAGATGGAAAGCATGACTTTCGTAAGTAATTAAATACGAAGAACAAGATTATTGTAAGAATTATTTTGTCCGACAGATGCTAAAAATAATAATACTTTCAGTATAGGATGTAATATAGTGAATTTGTGTTTTATCAGAATTAAATGTTGTGCCAGATGTTACAACATCTCTGGCAACATGCAGCGGAAAATTAAAGTTTTTAACACAAATTCACTTTAAATAAATAGATGGACAAGATTAAATTTGCACAAGTATAAATACTTGTGCGGTGCCTTATGGCAAAAAATTAATCACTAGAAAAACCGAATCGTTTACACCAAAACCTATCACTAGTGATTATCACATAAATCAATTTCCTCAACACTTTGAGAAAATAAAGCTTTCTAACAACTACCAACATTATTAAAACGTAAATAAGAAAGCAAAAACTTGATCCCCGAATATACGATCAACTAGATGTAATCTTCAGTCAACATCGTTACGGATGTTGTCTGTAGATCTTGGCAACATGCAGAGCAACACGGTGATCACCACTCTTCAAACAGCATTGGCTTCGAGAATTATCCCTTTCTGAGAAATCTTCACACCGTGTATGTAGATCGATATTCAAGGAACACTTTTCACTATCCTTGACTCCTTATTTATAGATGAAGAGTTTTAGTACACAAGGAAACCTATTTCATAAGGAATGTAGAGTTTTATTAGAAATAAACTCTTATTTAAACACTAATACCATATCTCATCAATTTATTCTCACAAATAACATATCTCCGAATATATTTGAATGATTCTCTCATTATCTAAGAAAGGCAAAATCGTGTTAAATATGAAACTCAATTAGATCAACTAGGAAACAAAATATTAGGGAAATAATTTAAATCAATAGGATATATCAATTAAAATTAGAAATAATATTTCCCTTCAATCTCCCCCTTTTAACTTTCTTGGACAAAATGAAATCAAACCCATTAATCTTTGATTAGCTCAAATCAACTCCCCCAGAGTTAGAGAACTTTTCTCCCCCTGAATAAAATAATGTTAGCACGGGTGTCGTTAGAATTGTTGGCAATACTTTAGACAACACCTGCACCATTTCATTAACAGTTGACAACAGTACTAAAAACAAAACAGAGAGAAATATTATAACAGCAGAAAACAAATCTACTAAAAACAAAACGAAATCACTTTCAGGCAAACATCCTCTACGAAATCACTTTCAGTCATCAACATCCTCTTCCTCCTCTGCATCATCCTTGGTCCCAGATGGACCAGCTGCTGTTTGATCATCATCATCTCTCCTTTTTTTGTCCGGGAAAGACTGCTACATCAAGAAAGAGCCGAAAGTTTCTGGCCACAGCATCGTAGTAGGTAATGTCAGTACGGGCTTGCTCAATTGTCTTCATGGAATGAGCAATAGTAGCCTTGTCTTGCTCAACCTTTGCCATGGCATGATCAATGTGAGCGTGAGCATCAGGGACAGAGATCATGATGTACTCCGTGGTCATTGGAGGAGCATGAGGGCTGCACGGTCCAGTAGGTGCTGCCGAAGCATGACTAGGCTCAGTCCAAGGAAGATCAATCTTTCGATTTCCTTTGAAGAAGGCAGGAGCAATCTTGAAAGGTTCACCAAGATTAGATAGTTTCTCAGTAAGATCCCTCACAAAGCCTTGTGAGATCAGAAGCCCATAAATCAGACTTGGGTATGGGAGCTTTGATGATTTAAGGCCACCATCAAGATATTGCATCACTGTGTTGAACACTAGCTGCCCAAAATTGAACACCCCATCTGTCTCGATGGAGTACAGAATCAGTGCTTGGTGTCTCGTGACTGTTGTGGTGTTGGTAGAAGGAGACCAATTCCGAAGAGCCAGTTTGTGGAGGACCGAGTAAAATGTGGTGAGAGTGGCAGCTAGTAGCTTCTTTGGATGACTCGGAAATTGAGTAATAATGCCCCCTGTGAGTGTGGAGGTGACTAGATGAATATACGGGGCAATTCCATCAATATCAGGTGTTGGAGTCTGGTAAAGTTCATTGATAACAAAAGGATTGAAATTATAGATCCTGCCTCGGACGAACACTCTCCCGTACTTTAGAGAGCATACATCACTCGCCCCTGTAGACAGATTGGCATAGAATTCCAAGACAGGATGGTGAGAAAAGGGCTTGACTGTCAATACAGTGGAGAGGAGTGTGCACTTTTTCAGAAATGTCACCAAATTGTATTGCGTTAAGGCATCAAAATCTATATTCCTTTCCTCAAGAAAGACTCGGTTCGCATATAAGTACCACTGAGACATCATGTGTTCTGTATAGAACTGGGTGTTGAACGCACTATCAAGATCATAGTCAGCAAAGTCGATGTTGTCGGGAATGTGGGCAACATTTTCAGCGACATCCTCCTCAGCAGAGGAATCTTCATGATCAGCAGGAACAGATGTGGCACCCTCAACCGGCAAATCATCAGAAGAGTGAGAGGACGTACCAGAGCAAATGCTAATGGAGAGACTGTCTGAAGAGTCCCTCATCTCTGTATCACTGGGGTCAGTAGGAGGAATGCTTGGTGTGGGCACCGAGGTGGACGCACCGTACTTCTTGTCCTTCTTCAAGTTGGCCATAAATTCGGCCAAAGAGATTTCATCTTCACTTTCCTCAATAGGATTTAGAGTTGCTGTTCAGTGAAAGGGACAGTGTCAGGCGGAGAGTCGGCAACTTTACCAGAAGATAAGGACGAGGGTTCAGTAACCATCTGAGGTGTGGGTTTTTTGCGAGCTACCAACTTGTAATCCTCATCATTTGAGTCATCTCCCGAAGTCTCAGCAGGATCAATGAGAGAAGGGCGAGTGGAGGGCTGGCCTTTAAATCGAAATCTTTTGCCCGGAGTGAGATCTGGGTTATACCCAGCCTGTCTCTTTGAGCGGCGAACATGGGGGTGTGGAGGATCAGAGACTTGGATTATTGGCGGATTGTCCAGATCAATCTCATTCTCAGGTTCACCGGGAGCAATAACTTCCAGAGGCTCGGGCATGAGAGCAGCAGGAATGATCTGCAGGTTATGCGTAGAAGGTGTTGTAGCAGATGTTGCGGGAGGTGAGGAAACATCTTCTGTATGGCCCATTTTGCTTCGGATATCGTGCGTATCACAAAGCCCTTTCCTGCCATTTTCAAGAGATAAGTTTCAAGCGAAGATTAGAATGGACAATTTTGGGGAAAATTTTTGCACAAAGAAATTGCGAGAAGATGGTACGGAAATTTGAGAAATAATTAGGCAAATAATGACGAATTAGACGAAAACAAAAAAAAGAGATAAGGATGAATAATCAGTGCAACGGTAACAAAATCAAACAATTAAGTGAGTCCAAACGGTAAAAAAGGATTTACTCCCCTGAAATCTCCCAACAGTAAGAAACGATAACGACACTGTTACAGAGACAATTTACGACTAACCACGTTTCAAACTTTCCAGATATAACTCCACATCAAATTTTAGCCCCACTCGACATCAATGATCACATAAATTAGAGATTTTGCAAAGTCTGGAATTTCACCGAATTTTTCTTTATCAAAATACGCATATCCTTGTGGCACATCAATATTCACGATGATGTGTTTATGCATGACTTATTTATGCTTAATAACAAAATGTAACAGAAATAGAAACATGAAACAGGTATGAAATATGTTTACAGATGAGGTGTTGTCACAAATGTTGGCAACATCTTCGGCAGCACGTCCAATTTCTAAAAATTGTTTTTGGTTTTTCCTCACACTTAGGGACTTAACCATTTTCAGATCATAGAGGAGTTAGCTCCCACACTAGAAGAACGGTCTTCTTTTGGACTCTTCTAGGTAGCTTTTTCCAATCCTTCTATTTTTTATTTCTGTATTTAATTCAGAAGAGGTAGCTCCCACACTAAAAGTACAGTCTTCTTTGGACTCTTTTAGGTAGTTTTTTCCTATCTTTTCTTCTGACACAGAGCATAATTGTAAGTATTGTCAATCTACTCAAATCATTTTTCACATGGGACAAACTCATGATGTACATGATTATCCTTCACTACTTAGTGATTAAGCACAAAATTTTGCATGTCCAAGTGTGTTAAATAAAATAGAATAAGGAATTGTAAGTGTACCAGAAGATTAAACAACATTACTCCAACACATCATATCACAGAATGCATGAAAATGCAGAATGTCTAAGTCCTAAAAATGAACATGCATGTTAGATGTTGTCCGAGATGTTGTAACATCTGAGACAACATCTATGAATGATTAAGCAGAACACATGCTGAGAGAATTTCTAAGGTTGGAGAATCTCTCAAAATATAATATTTTGGTGAATATGTCGGCCAGTTGGTTATTTATATCAACAAACTTCATTCGAATCAATCCTTTCTCTACTAGTTCTCTAATAAAGTGGTGACGGATGTCAATGTGTTTAGTACGAGAGTGTTGTACCGGATTTTTTGAAATGTTAATAGCACTTGAATTATCACAGTATATAACTAAGGGTTCACTCTTAAGCCCATAATCTTCTATCATTTGATTCATCCACAAAAGTTGAGTGGAGTGCAACCACTTCCCGCTGTCACATATTCAGATTCAGCAGTTGAAAGTGACACACAGTTCTGTTTTCAACTATGCCATGATATCAAATTATTTCCAAGATAAAAACAACCACCAGAATTACTTTTTCTATCATCCAAATCCCCAGCCCAATCAGCATCTGAGAACCCTACTAGATTTGTGTTGGTTTCGTGTGTATACCATAATCCTAAGTCAATGGTTCCGTTTATGTATCGTAAGATACGTTTTACGGCTTTTAAGTGAGAAATCTTAGGATTAGATTGGAATCTAGCACACAAACAAACGCTAAACATTAAGTCAGGGAGGCTAGTAGTTAAGTACAAGAGACTTCCTATGATGTTGCGATATAGGGTGTTGTCAACATTTTCGGCAGTATCGTCTTTGGATAGTTTTTCATTTGAGCCCATAAGTGTCTTCATGTGCTTAGAGTTCTCATTAGCAAATTTCTTTATCAGATTTTTGGCATACTTACTTTGGCACAAAAAGATGTCATCATGCATTTGTTTGATCTTTAGGCCAAGAAAGAAATGTAATTCACCAACCATGCTTATTTCAAAAGTAGTAGACATGCATTTAACAAAATTATTAGCATGCTTTTGGGATGAAGAGCCGAAAAATGATATCATCAACATAGATTTGGCAAATAAGGATCTCACCTTTGGATTTTTGAATAAAGAGAGTTTTATCTACCTCACCTCGTTTGAATCCAATTTCGAGTAGGTATTCAGTCAGTCTGCCATACCAAGCACGAGGTGCTTGCTTCAAACCATAGAGAGCCTTTTTCAACTTGTATACATGATCAAGATAATTATGTGGATCTTCAAATCCTTTAGGCTGTCTAACATATACTTCTTCACACAAAATCCCATTCAAAAATGTACTTTTAACATCCATTTGAAACAATTTGATTTTCATAAAGCATGCAATAGCTAGCAAAAGTCGGATAGACTCAATGCGGACAACAGGTGCAAAGGTCTCATCAAAATCAACCCCTTCAATCTGTGTGTAACCTTGAGCAACCAACCTTTCTTTGTTTCGAATAATGTTTCCTGACTCATCAGTTTTATTTTTAAAAATCCACTTTGTTTCAATTATATTTCCATGGTCAGGGGATGGAACTAAAGTCCAAATATCATTTCAAACAAACTCCTCAAGTTCATCATGCATAGCATTTATCCAAAACTCATCTTTTAAAGCTTCGTCGACATTTTTTGGTTCAAATTGAGATAAAAAGCACGAAAATCTTACCTGTGAGTACATGGTACTCATGCACACTAGTCCAACCATTCTTCTATAATCGACTTTCTCTTTCTTTCTGGTTTGGACATCTTCACGCATTCCTCCAATGATTTGAGATGATGGATGGTTCTTTTGGATTTTGCTTGGAATACACGGTCCATCATCTGCTGCATCATTATCGCTGTGAGCATCTTCTTATGGGTCGGTGACTTCCGTATCACGTGTTGTGCCAGATGTTGCAACATCTGGGACAACATCTGTATTTTCCAGTGAGGTTTGAGTTTCCAGAAGGTCTTCAACGTCATCTTCAGCAGTTTTCTTCTTGAGATCTGCACAATCATCAAAAACAACATTAATAGATTCCATAATAGTCCTGGTTCTTAAGTTAAACATTCGATAAGCACAACTATTAGTGGCATATCCCAATAACAAACACTTATCACTCTTTGAATCGAACTTAACAAGTTGATCCCTGTCATTCAAAGTGTAACACACACAGCCAAAAACATGAAAATATTTAAGGTTGGGCTTCTTTCCCATGATAATTTAATAAGAAGTCATGGTTGATCCACTTCTTAAATACACCCTATTTGAAATGTGACACGCCGTGTTAAGTGCCTCTGCCTAAAATGCTTTGCTATGTTTTTTGAAGCTAGCATTACTCTTGTCATTTCTTGCAAAGTCCTGTTCTTGCGTTCGACAAAGCCATTTTGTTGTGGAGTTTTTGGTAGCTGAAAATTCGTGTGAGATACCTTTCCTGTCACAGAAGGATGAGAAAGAAATGTTTTCAAATTCTTTACCGTGATCAGTTCTGATCCTTCTTACCTTCAGGTCATTGAAGTTGGTGATTCTTGTAATCAAATTTTTGAATACATCGAAGTATCTGATTTCTTACCTCCGAGGCTTTCCACTTCTATAGGACCCATAAGGTCCATGTGAAGTAACTCCATACAACGTGTTGTGGGGCCCCGGGTTCGATATCTAATACTAATAATTATAATTGTAACTAACCAAATGATTTAGTAAATACATAATTTGTGGTTCACAAATTCACATAAATATCGTCAAAATAATTTAATGGTCTCAAATGTTTGAAATATAATTTTCAATATGCCAACAAAAAGTAGTGAACCAAAGAAATCCAAACATCATTACATAGCTCCTAAGACCCGAGAATCCCACTCTAACTTGTATCTCCTTGCCTAGAGCTGGACTCTGGCATCCCAAACATCGCCTAACCTACCGTCAAGCACATGAAAACAAGAGGTAGCCGACGTGCCGGTGAGTATAAACCCAGTATGATACAATCAATAATATATGAGAATTAACATTTCAAATATCTCATATAAAATTCATAAAGATGCAATATAATGCAATGCATGATCAGAAGCTGTGGGCTATCAATAAATCTCAAGATCAAGTGAATCATCTGGTCATAGGGTACCCAAGGGAATAGAATCACCCAGCAACATCCACGGACTCATCCGCTCGGGGTGGGGTGCTGTGTTCTACAATCCCAGGACTATGGTGCGCCTATAGAGAGTGTTCAGGCCATAGCAGCGACCTCCGCATACACTATGCCAACTCAACTATAGCCCCATACGTCCAACAAATCAATAAATCAAGGCGACCTCCGCCATATCAAATCTGAATCAAAAAGTGGCTCAATATGCAATGTAATGATGCAAATCAATATCATCATTTCGATATCATAATCAACTAATCTCAATACAACAATCATCATCAAATCACCAATAGTTCATCGAGCCATAGAGTTTTCAATTTAAAATAAAAATGATACTTTTATCTCGTATGTTCCGACCGTAACATACCTTTCAAATATTACCAAAAGAAGATCGAAATGTGTAGGTGAGAAGTCTTGAACCTTTGAATTCTACTATAACTCAAGAGCTTTGATCATCTATCAAAACAAAGTAGTTTCTGTTCAAAATTCATAATTAATTCAATACTGCTTCGAATCAAGATCCGTAAATTTCTTAACCGTAATATGCCATAAAAACATTCATTGAATCATTTTATCAAACACATGACATGCGTGCTAAAGAGTTAGCTCCTTTACTTTGCCCTTACCTTCAATTCCATTTCTTTTCAAAATATCAATACATACAATAATAATATCATCAATCATTATACTAACAACTTCACCTCAACACTCAAACAAAACAACACATTGTTTTCCCTTCAATCACTAAACCAAGTAAATAAGCTTTCTTACCTTGCTTATAAACTCTTGAGGAGAAGAACTTCTAATCTCCAAGCAAATATTAAGGCTTCAATCGAAGATTAATGTCTTGGAAGAAATTGGATTGAAGGAGAATGAAGAACCCTAGCTCTAAACCAATGGAGAGAAAAGAAGGAGAAGGAAAATGAGTAAAAAGATGATCCCATTCGATTTTATGCCTTCCCAAACCTCAAAAACACGTTTTTTAACTTGCTGGGCGCTCGGGCGGTCACATATTACCGCCCTAGCGCCGAACTTACTGCCCACAACTCAAAAATTCAGAAGCAGTGGCGCTCGGGCGGCCGTTTCTTACCGCTCGGGCGCCGCTCTGCGCACAGCTACTGTAAAGATCGCTTCTGAAACGCCTCTTCCCTTCTGAATTAGAAAAAGTGGTAAACAGGAAAGTTGTAGCCCTATGTCTTGGCTTTCATCTCCAATTAACCTCATGTCATTTGAAGGTCTGAGTAAAAAGTTATGATCAATCTCCCAACATGTGTCATTGTAGGAACGACGATACGCACGACACACTTCAAAGCGCTTTTGGCTCGTTTTTCCTAATGATTTGAACAAAACTCAAAACATGAAAGTTATAGCCTTATGTCTTATCTTTCTAATGAAAGAGGCCTAACATCAATTGGATCAATATACAAAACATTATGCTAAAAACCACAACTACTGCCACATTTTTCATACCGTTTCTGCACTTCCATTACCTATTTAGCTCAAATTCCACCTTTGATTCTACCCCTCCATTATCTATTTCATTCTATAACATTCATTACCAATCATACCATAACGTAAAGCCAAGAACCATCACAACTGCTGCCACATTTTTTCAAAATTCGGGCATTACAATTTCTCCCCTCTAAAATAGATTTCGTTCTCGAAATCAATCATCTCTTTCAAGTCTAACATGTAATAATCAATACTGAAAATAAAACCGAGAATAGAAGCATACTTCATTTGAATAACTCTGGATATTTTTGTCTCATTTTATCTTCTAATTCCCAAGTTGCCTCCTCGACACCATATCTGCTCCACTGTACTTTAACCAATGGTATCAATTTATTTCTGAGTTGTTTATCTTTTCTGTCTAGAATCTGAATCGATCTCTCAATGTAGCTCAAATTCTGATCTAACTCAACCTCATCGGGTGGAAGTACATGAGAAGGATCTGGATGATATTTCCTCAACATGGACACATGAAAAACATCATGAACACCTGATAACGCAGGAGGAAGAGCTAATCTATAAGCCAAATCACCAACACGTTCCAAAATCTCATACGGACCTATGAATCTCGGTGATAATTTACCCTTCTTTCCAAATCTAACTGTACCACGGAAAGGAGATATTTTCAGAAAAACTCTGTCACCTTTCTCAAAAATCAACGGCCGTCTCCTAATGTTCGCATACTTAGCCTGTCTATCCTGAGTAGCTCTCATACGACTCTGAATCAATTTCACCTTCTCTGTCATATCTCTTATCATATCATGTCCTACAATTGGTGCTTCAGATAAATCATCCCAATACAAAGGAGATCGACACTTCTTGCCATATAGTGCTTCAAATGGTGACATTCCATTCCAATGCTCACTTGATAACTATTGTTATAAGAAAACTCGACAAGTGGTAACGAATCCTGCCAACCAATGCCAAAATCCACAACTACAGCTCTCAGCATATCCTCTAATGTCTGAATAGTACGTTCTGACTGTCCGTCTGTCTGAGGATGATAGGCTGTACTCAAATGCAAACGAGTACCAAGGGCCTCTTGTAAACTCTGCCAAAAATGAGAAGAAAATCTGGGATCACGA
This sequence comes from Primulina tabacum, assembly GCF_025594145.1. NCBI lineage: Eukaryota > Viridiplantae > Streptophyta > Magnoliopsida > Lamiales > Gesneriaceae > Primulina > Primulina tabacum. The sequence goes on from NC_134564.1 coordinate 1,405,466, forward strand.
TCTGATACAATGGACTTAGGCACACCATGCAATCTCAAAACTTCTCTGATATACAATCTGGCCATCTGATCATGCCTATATGTCATCTGATAAGGAATAAAACATGAAGACTTGGTTAATCTATCAACGATAACCCAAATTGAATCGCAACCCCTCGACGATCTCGGCAATTTCGTGACAAAGTCCATGGTGATATGGTCTCACTTCCATTCTGGAACCTTAAGTCTATGCAAAAGACCTCCTGATCGCTTTCTTTCTGCTTTCACTTGTTGACAATTCAAACAACGAAATACAAATTCTGCTATGTCAGATTTCATTCTTTTCCACCAAAATTGTTTCTTCAAATCATTGTACATCTTTTTACTTCCAGGGTGTACACTGAACTTACTGCAATGAGCATCACGCAAAATATGTATCCTCAACTCTGAAATATTAGGAACTACAATACGATCATTCACAAACAAAATACCCTCATTATTGACCTGAAATTCTGATCGATGTCTTGATTTAACGAGTTCAACTGATTTCTGAATGCTTTGATCAACCTTTGAGCCTCTTTAATTTTGACAAACAACTCGGGCTCTGCCTGAATCATAAATACTCTTACAGATTGAGTATCTACCACAAAATTTAAACCAGAAAGACAACATTCTTTTATTAAGTCAGATACATTGCTAGTGATCAAGGACATATTGCATATTTTTCTGCTCAAAGCATCGGCTGCTGCATTAGACTTTTCTGGATAATATTTTATTTCGCAATCATAGTCTTTCAACAAATCTAACCAACGCCTCTGTCTCATGTTCAGCTCCGCTTGTGAAAAGAGGTATTTCAAACTCTTACGATAAGTGAATATCTCAAATGTCTCCCCATACAAGTAGTGACGCCAAATCTTTAGCGCAAAAACCACTGCTGCTAGTTCCAAGTCATGCACTGGGTATCTAGACTCATGTGGCTTCAACTGTCGTGAAGTATAGGCAACCACACGGCCATGTTGCATTAATACACAACCCAGTCCTTGATATGAAGCATCAGTGTGCATTGTAAATCCTCCTACACCTGATGAAATAATCAGAACTGGAGCACTAGTCAATCTATGCTTAAGTTCAACAAAACTAGCCTCACATGCCGGTGACCAAATAAATGGTGCATTCTTTTGTGTTAGCTGGGTAATTGGTCTCGCAATCTGTGAGAATCCTTCAATAAATCTGCGATAATAGCCTGCCAAACCCATAAAACTACGTACCTCAGGAACTGATGTCGGTCTAGACCAATTGATGACTGCCTCAACTTTACTCGGATCAACCGATATACCTGCACTTGAAATCACATGTCCAAGGAAAACCAATCTATCCAACAAAAACTCGCATTTCGATAATTTAGCATACAACTTTTCAGTTCTCAAAATTTGCAAAACAACTCTCAAGTGCTCGGCATGCTCAATTTCAGATTTTGAATAAATAAGAATATCATCAATGAAGAGCACAAAAAATTGATCTATATACCTTTGAAACACACGGTTCATCAAATCCATAAATACCGCAGGTGCATTGGTCAACCCAAAAAGCATAACCAAAAATTCAAAATGCCCATACCTGGTACGAAAAGCAGTCTTAGGCACATCTGCCTCTATAACTCTTAACTGATGATATCCGGATCTTAAATCAATCTTAGAATATACTGAAGAACCCTGCAACTGGTCAAAGAGATCATCAATCCTTGGCAAAGGATACTTATTCTTTACTGTAGTTTTATTCAACTGCCTATAATCAACACAAAGCCTCATAGACCCATCTTTCTTCTTCACGAATAAAACCGGAGCACCCCAAGGTGAAACACTTGGTCTTATATATCCTTTAGCCAATAGATCCTCAAGTTGTTCCTTTAGTTCCTTTAGTTCAATTGGCGCCATCCTATAAGGAACTCTAGAAATAGGCTATGTTCCTGACATCAACTCAATGTTGAACTCAATCTGTCGGACTGGAGAAAATCCTTGAATCTCATCTGGAAATACATCTGAAAATTCACTAACAATTGGAATATCTGCCAATTTAGGTACTGACCTTGAAATATCAATTTCATAAACCAAGAAACATTATACTCCTTTCTGCAACAAATGAGTCATGGACAAAACAGATATCAAAGGAATCTTAGCTCGAGAACCTTTACCATAGAATGTCCAGTGATCTGTCATATCAGGCCTAAACTTAACAATCTTCTGAAAACAATCTACAGTAGCCATGTATCTTGTCAACATATCAATACCAACTATGCAGTCAAAATCAGACATCTCCAACACAATGCAATCAAGCTCAATGACATTATTCTCATAACGAAATTCACAACCACTTAACATTTCAGCAAACCTCATCACTTTGCCCAGTGGAGTAGAAATAGATGAGGTAGATGATAATGGTATAGAATGCAATGAATGCAACGAGACAAAGTGCTCAGCTATGAAAGTATGTGATGCACCAGTATCCATCAAAACATAAGCAGGATAACTTGAAAGAAAACAATTACCTGCAATAACATTATCTGGAGCATTATGTGCCTCATCATCAGTGAGTGCAAAAACTCGAGCCTGCTGTCTAGGTGGCTGTCCTACCCTGTGGCTACCATTCTGTTTGTTCTGATCTGACCGGTTTGACTGCTGATAGGAATGAACTGTAGGGTTCTGACGATTCTGGTGAGGTGTCTATCTCGATGATCCCCCACTCTGAGATATTTCACTGCCACGATTAGGACACACTCGAGCATAGTGTCCCACCTGGTTACACCAGTGGCAAGCTCCCGAGATTCCTCTACACTGATCGGTAAAATTTCTACCACGACACTGATCACAAGTCGGACTTGAATAACCAATACTCTGAACTGAACCAGACTGTCTCGATCCACTAGAACTCGAAAAATTACTGCCATGCCTCTTAAATTGCTTGCCTCTAGCCCAAAACTGCTCTCTTATGTTGCCACTGTTACCGCCATTATTACCCTGTCTGAACTGCTGCCTATACTGTGGCTGTTGGGGTCGTTGCATCTGAGAATCACTCTGCCTAATGATTCTAGTTTCAGCTCCCTTGGCTCGATCAAGAGCCTCAACAAAAGTGTTAGGCCTTCCAGTATTAACCAGGATAAATATATCAAGATTAAGACCATTTATAAAATGATCGGCCTTAGCTTCTTCATCGAATGCTACATGAGGAGCAAATCTCAGTAAATCCGAGAACTTAGCAGCATAGTCCTCAATATTCAGATTCCCTGCTTTAAATTTGCAAACTCAGCTCCCCTATCTTTCCTGTAAGAGATAGGAAAGAAACGTTGATAAAATTCAGATTTAAAAATATCCCAGGTAACAATCGTACCTCGACCCTCTAAAGCTTTCTTGGTCATTATTCACCAACTCTTAGCAACATCCAATAACTGATGAACAACTAATTTGATTCTACGATCATCTGGATACTCAAGAGATTCAGATAATTGATCCATATTCTCCAACCAGTTCTCACACTCTAATGCTTTCTCGGTACCCTTCAACATCGGTGGGTGCAAAGACTGAAATCTGGCTAACAGTATCTCCATCGAAGTCGGAGTTATATCCATCTGAGTATGAGTAGCACTGCCTTGATCTTGTGCCACTGGTATGTTCTGTCTAGGTCTACCACGACCTCTACCACGAGTAGCCATGTGTGATATAAAATAGATCAAAAACATATAAAGTCACAATATCATAATCATCTCAATCTTGTATCAATCATCACTGGCTCATGAGACTCAAAATCTCAAAAATCTCGAATAAAACTCAACAATATAATATCTCAATTTAAATAATGTATTTCACATCATAGCACAATGAAAATGCTAACAAATATATCACATGATCAAGCAATTCAAACTGACTCGATCTACCCTGTTCTCAAATATCTTACACTCTGATACCACCTAATGTGGGGCCCGGGTCCGATATCTAATACTAATAATTATAATTGTAACAAACCAAATGATTTAGTAAATACATAATTTGTGGTTCACAAATTCACATAAACATCGTCAAAATAATTTAATGGTCTCAAATGTTTGAAATATAATTTTCAATATGCCAACAAAAAGTAGTGAACCAAAGAAATCCAAACATCATTACATAGCTCCTAAGACCCGAGAATCCCACTCTAACTTGTATTTCCTTGCCTAGAGCTGGACTCTGGCATCCCAAACATCGCCTCACCTACCGTCAAGCACATGAAAACAAGAGGTAGCCGACGTGCCGGTGAGTATAAACCCAGTATGATACAATCAATAATATATGAGAATTAACATTTCAAATATCTCATATAAAATTCATAAAGATGCAATAATGCAATGCATGATCAGAAGCTGTGGGCTATCAATAAATCTCAAGATCAAGTGAATCATCTGGTCATAGGGTACCCAAGGGAATAGAATCACCCAGCAACATCCACGGACTCATCCGCTCGGGGTGGGGTGCTGTGTTCTACAATCCCAGGACTATGGTGCGCCTATAGAGAGTGTTCAGGCCATAGCAGCGACCTCCGCATACACTATGCCAACTCAACTATAGCCCCATACGTCCAACAAATCAATAAATCAAGGCGACCTCCGCCATATCAAATCTGAATCAAAAAGTGGCTCAATATGCAATGTAATGATGCAAATCAATATCATCATTTCGATATCATAATCAACTCATCTCAATACAACAATCATCATCAAATCACCAATAGTTCATCGAGCCATAGAGTTTTCAATTTAAAATAAAAATGATATTTTTACCTCGTATGTTACCGACCGTAACATACTTTTCAAATATTACCAAAAGAAGATCGAAATGTGTAGGTGAGAAGTCTTGAACCTTTGAATTCTACTATAACTCAAGAACTTTGATCATCTATCAAAACAAAGTAGTTTCTGTTCAAAATTCATAATTAATTCAATACTGCTTCGAATCAAGATCCGTAAATTTCTTAACCGTAATATGCCATAAAAACATTCATTGAATCATTTTATCAAACACATGACATGCGTGCTAAAGAGTTAGCTCCTTTACTTTGCCCTTACCTTCAATTCCATTTCTTTTCAAAATATCAATACATACAATAATAATATCATCAATCATTATACTAACAACTTTACCTCAACAATCAAACCAAACAACACATTGTTTTCCCTTCAATCACTAAACCAAGTAAATAAGCTTTCTTACCTTGCTTATAAACTCTTGAGGAGAAGAACTTCTAATCTCCAAGCAAATATTAAGGCTTCAATCAAAGATTAATGTCTTGGAAGAAATTGGATTGAAGGAGAATGAAGAACCCTAGCTCTAAACCAATGGAGAGAAAAGAAGGAGAAGGAAAATGAGTAAAAAGATGATCCCATTCGATTTTATGCCTTCCAAAACCTCAAAAACACGTTTTCTAACTTGCTGGGTGCTCGGGCGGTCACATATTACCGCCCTAGCGCCGAACTTACTGCCCACAACTCAAAAATTCAGAAGTAGTGGCGCTCGGACGGCCGTTTCTTACCGCTCTGCGCACAACTACTGTAAAGATCGCTTCTGAAACGCCTCTTCCCTTCCGAATTAGAAAAAGTGGTAAACAGGAAAGTTGTAGCCCTATGTCTTGGCTTTCATCTCCAATTGACCTCATGTCATTTGAAGGTCTGAGTAAAAAGTTATGCTCAATCTCCCAACATGTGTCATTGTAGGAACGACGATACGCACGACACACTTCAGAGCGCTTTTGGCTCGTTTTCCCTAATGATTTGAACAAAACTCAAAACATGAAAGTTATAGCCTTATGTCTTATCTTTCTAATGAAAGAGGCCTAACATAATTTGATCAGTATACAAAACATTATGCTAAAAACCACAACTACTGCCACATTTTTCATACCGTTTCTGCACTTCCATTACCTATTTAGCTCAAATTCCACCTTTGATTCTACCCCTCCATTATCTATTCCATTCTATAACATTCATTACCATTCATACCATAACGTAAAGCCAAGAACCATCACAACTACTGCCACATTTTTTCAAAATTCGGGCATTACACGTGTTGTCCCAGATGTTGGCAACACTTGATGCGACACGCGAGTCTGTTTACCTTTTTGACAATCTCCGCACACATATGGTACACCAGAAGAGAGATTAAGCATACCTCTAACTGCATCGTACTTACTCAGGTTCTTTAAGGTTTTGAAGTTTGCATGGCCGAGTTTTTGATGCCAAAGATCAAGTTCGGTGATTTTCACATGTTTGCATGAAAGTTATTCACCTATTTGGTAGCAATTGTTTGAGGACCTTGTACCTGTCATAATGCACATGTTAGCTTCATCAAAAACTTCACGTTTATGTTTATCAAACTTAACAAGCAAATTATCATCACACAATTGGCTTATGCTTATAAGATTTGAATTTAATGCTTCAACATGAAGCACATTGTGGAGCTTTGACAGTCCTTCAACATTCAAAGTACCATTTCCAACAATTTTTCCTTTAGCTCCCCCTCCATATGTCACTCTACCACATTTTTGCTCAACATAATCGGTGAGATATTCTCGTGATCCCGTCATGTGGCGTGAGCTTCCACTATCAAAGTACCAATGACCTGCAGTATTAGTTTTCAACGAAGTATAGACAACTTTACAGTGAGTTTTTACCTTTGGGACCCAAATTTGTCTTACTGTAGGTCAATGGTGGGAGGTGTTGCGGAAAGTGTTGGACAACATTCGGGGCAACATCCGATTAGTCTTTCGATTCCAGCAGTCATTCCTGAGTTTAAAACAGTAGGGCCTGATATGACCAGGCTTAAAACAGTAATGGCATACATACCTGCGTTTCTTCTTAAGAATGGGTGCAGCAGGTTGTCTTTTTGATGGAGAGCTTTTGGTTGGTGACTTGGATTGTGGTTGTGGAGATGTATCAGCTTTTCCCTTCACAAAAACAGTAGACTTGGAAGATTCACCTCTTTCAGACACACTGTCTTTGAAGCCTAAGCCTTTCTTGTCATCTCTTCCCATCAAAAGTATGAATTCAAGCTTGGATGTGCTTGAATTGAATTTGGACAAAGTTTCTGTTGCCTTGTGAAGCTCTTCTTTTGTCTTGCCATGTTCTAAGTCTTTTTTGCTCAAAATTACTTCAAGTTTGGCAACCACGGCTTTTCGATCGATGTTTTCCTTCATAAGAGTTGAATTTAGCTTGTTTTTTTTGGTCCAATCTTCAAATAGCTCTTCATAAAGTTTTTGAACACTCTCAAGAGTGATCTCTTCATCATCTTCTAATTCATCATCTACACTTGAATTTCCAGAAGCTGTAGATTTCAGACAGATTGATTTTTCGCAGATGTTGCGGCCAGGTGTGGCAATACCTGGGGCAACACCTAAAGGATTCACCTGCAGGCAGTGTCTTTCTATCAACAGTGCATTCAAGGAGGTGTGGTTATCTTCATCATTAGATTTCTCCTCCTCATCAGATTCTTCATCGCTTAATGAAACATTGTAGCCTTTGTTCTTGCGTAATCTGTTGGCACATTCATTGGCATAGTGACCGAAACCTCAACACTCTCTACACTGCACCGAATCATACTTCCTTGCATTAAATTGTCCCTTGCCATCATTCCTTGGTTGAAATTGTTGCTTGGCAGGAAACCTTTGTGGCCTTTCAAGGGGTGGAAGACTTGGAAATTTCGATGGTTGTGCATCCTTTTTTTGTCTCGGATTCTTTTCAAGTAATCACCGAATTTTTTTGTGATAAAGGAGATAGAGTCTTCGCAAAGATCAGAATCATCGACTTCTTGGGAAATTTGAAGGAGTTCATTGTAGGAGTCATTTGAGGCTTGGAGTGCAGTTGTCTTTCCTTTGTCCTTCTTCAGCATGTCCAGGTTCATCTCAAAGGTCCGAAGTGAACTGATAAGAACTTCCAAAGCCATCTGAGAAGTGTCTTTAGCCTCATCTATTGCACAAATCTTTATGTTAAATCTTTCGGGCAAGGAACGAAGGACCTTTCTAACTAAACGCTCATTGGAGATAGGGTCTCCGCAACTGAACGCTTCATTAGCAATTTCCCGTAGACGACGATCAAAGTCTAGTATATTTTCAGACTCTTCCATCGTCATCATCTCGAATTTGGAAGTGAGCATCATCAATCTGGTTCGTCGCACACTTTCAGAACCTTCACAGTGTCTTTGGAGGATATCCCATGCATTTTTAGCCGAAGTACAGTTTGTGATTAAACTGAACATATTCATGTCAACCGATGTAAATATAGCTTTCAAAGTCTTTGCGTTATAGTTCGAATTTTGCACTTCATCAGCAGTCCAGTCAGTTTCAGGCTTTGGCAAGTTGTCACCCTCTTGATCTAACATGACTAGTGGGGACCATCCATTGATGACACGCTGCCATGCCCGTTCATCTATAGATTTTATGTAGTATCTTATTTTGACTTTCCATAGGTTGTAATTTGTGCCATCTAGGACTGGTGGTCGAAGTGCTGCGCTTACAAATGACGTGTCCATTTGATTAGTTCTGTCAAACAAAACAAAAACCAGAATCAGCACTTAGTATATCAAGAGTAGGCTCTGATACCACTTTTAAGAATTATTTTGTCCGACAGATGCTAAAAATAATAATACTTTCAGTATAGAATGTAATATAGTGAATTTGTTCTTTATCAGAATTAAATGTTTTGCCAGATGTTACAACATCTCGGACAACATGCAGCGGAAAATTAAAGTTTTTAACACAAATTCACTTTAAATAAATAGATAGACAAGATTAAATTTGCACAAGTATAAATATTTGTGCGGTGTCTTATGGCAAAAAATTAATCACTAGAAAAACCGAATTGTTTACACCAAAACCTTTTCACTAGTGATTATTACATAAATCAATTTCCTCAACACTTTGAGAAAATAAAGCTTTCTAACAACTACCAACAATATTAAACGTAAATAAGAAAGCAAAAACTTGATCCCCGAAAATACGATCAACTAGATGTAATCTTCAGTCAACATCGTTATGGATGTTGTCTGTAGATGTTGGTAACATGCAGAGCAACACGGTGATCACCACTCTTCAAACAGCAACGGTTTCGAGAATTATCCCTTTCTGAGAAATCTTCACACCGTGTATGCAGATCGATATTCAAGGAACACTTTTCACTGTCCTTGACTCCTAATTTATAGATGAAGAGTTTTAGTCCACAAGGAAACCTATTTCATAAGGAAGATAGAGTTTTATTATAAATAAACTCTTATTTAAACACTACTACCATATCTCATCAATTCATTCTCACAAATAACATATCTCCGAATATATTTGAATGATTCTCTCATTATCTAAGAAACTCAATTAGATCAACTAGGAAACAAAATATTAGGAAAATAATTTAAATCAATAGGATATATCAATTAAAATTAGAAATAATATTTCCCTTCAATTATGTCAAGAGAAAAATGTTCTGAAGCAAGTACTTGGATAAGATTAATACAAACAGTCGATGCAACATGATTTCTCACGCATCTTTTTCTTGACTTTCTTTAGATGTGCCACCATTCCATGTCGTGTTCATTGCCTTTCTTCTTCTTAGTGCTTCAATGATTAGGCTTAAACATGAATTTGACTCCGACATATTCAACAACTCGACAATTATATGAACATCAAATTCAAATATGACATGATCGACATTCAAATATTTAAGTCAACTTATCGTTTCTCGAATGCTCAAAGCTTCTGCTATCGTTGGAGTGAAGTTAACAGCCAAAAGTCCATAGTGACTTTAATCTCTAGGAACATGACTAATCTTCAACACAAAATGTACAAATTGTAAAATCCTTATCAGGGATATATCATCTTGTATGTTTAATTTTGTGTATAGATCAGCGAACCAAGTTGTCGGCCATGCTCTGACTAGAGATCAGACTGTTTCTGTGTCTGACCTGATATGTCGAGTTACTCCTTTCGCCTGCTCTATTTTTCAGTGTAAACATTCAGAATTTGATTTAATAACATTTATTTCTTGTTCCAAAAAAAGGTCCAGAATTGGAGGCAACCACTCAACAGTTGGATAAGCCATAGACTTTTTGTGTATGCGTATAGTGGTCAAGGGGAAATTATAACTACTAACTTCAGGTGGCTAGCTAGTAACGCCGATGACGCCTCTGTCATTGTCATCGTAACGACGACTACACAATCACTAGCAACATCATTGAAGGTAAACATTAATCGTATAACCTGGTTTAAGATGGCTATGGATTATGATCCGTGCACTACATTTCCAAAAGACTAGCTTTCAATGAATCGTATCCAATCAATTTACTAGATCATTTAATAGATGTTCAATTCGAAGGGCCTTATTTAGTAAGGATATGGATATGGTCTAAAAATGCTCGAAAGATTTAAGTATAAATGTTTCCATTCTGAAATACATGTTTTAAATTAATGATAGACAAAATGCACCACGAGTTCTGGGGTAAATGACATGCATTTGGAACACAATTTCTAACATGTTTAATAATCATAAATTTTGAAACTACATATCGCTCTTCATGCTTATTTGCAACTTCCATTTCTTCAACTTGGTTCCACCAAGTCTGTAATAACAAAAAAATCCACAACGAGTGATCATGATAATTTGAATGTCTAATGTGTAAACTGCAAAAGAAACCCAAAAAAATATTAAATATATAAAAATTTGAAGAATTTTTCTAACCGGCATTGAACAATTCGTTCAACTCATAAAAATAATGTAACAAATGCTTTTCAACTCAACTTCGTACTCCTTTTGAAACGAAAGCTCCGGCAGGAGTGGTCGGTGAAGCATCCGCGAAGGAGATAGTGAAAGAAGAGTGCAGCAACGAAGGGCAGTGAAACTTTGAAATAATAAAGACTGTGACTGTGGAAGCGGCACCGGAGTCACTACAACAACAGAGGCGGTGAAAATGGAGCGACGAACAAAAATGAGTTCAAATTTTTTGATCTGAAAATAAATGAGGCTTTGAGAGTGTGTTTGAAACTAAAATTGGTTGCTAAAATGAGTTGATTTTTTCATAATTGCTAATGAATATTTAATGTTTTTCTCTTATCTTTTCTTTTATTTTACATATAAATGCATCACTTTTATAACAAGTTGATTTTTAAATATGAACTAATAAGCATCATATTTTTTTATTTAAATATGTCATTTTGTTTTTGTGACACTATTTTTATCTTATATATATTTTTTAATGTTTGCGGGTGTTTTTATGCTTATTATTTTTATTTTACATTGTTTGAAATATTATATGCATAGAAAATTTAAATCATAATGTGTCTACATTATTGTGTCTACACGCGTTTGCAAACTTAGGATCAATGTTTATAGTGTGTTTTCCGTGAAATGGATCAACTCTACCCGTATTTACAATAATAAATAATTTTTTGTCATAAAAAATAATATTTTTTCATTATTAAATAAAATAGGAGATTCGTATCACAAAATGATTCGTGAGCCGTCTCACAAAATTTTATATGTTATCTTATTTATATATCTATTTTATTTATCAAAATCACAATTGATATTTAATTTAATAAATATTTAGTGGTTTTATTTTAACATTATTATGATAATTAAGTTAATTAAGAAAATTTTATTTGACAAAATTTTGTTTATGTTTATTCCATTTAAGTACATCGTCATTTTGGTTTTGATAAAATTCACTATTATGTTATTTTTTGATAGACATGAATTAATTGTGGCGATGAAAATAAAAACCAGCAGACCAGCAGCACTCTTTAAGAAAACAGTAGACAAAAAGAAAATCAGAAGCTACTGGTCTAGTAAAACAAAAGCAGTAGAAAGGATAGAAAAACAGAATCAGTAGAAGATGTTGCCTAACGTGACTACTTTAAATGTTACCGTTAAAGTTACCAAGTACTAGTATTAATTGCAGCATTAAATACTATACGGAGTCATTTAATTCACTTTACCGAGTTTAGTATAAAACATGACTGATTGTTTTATAGCTTTTCTGCAAGAACCTTTTTTGGTAATAAAGCTGACTCTATCAGAAATCTGAAGACATCTTCTGATCATAAACGTTGAACTCAGTCGCTTATATATACATGGAACAAACCCTTACAGAAAAAGAACTCTACGCATAATATCTTTTCAAGGATCAACGCTATTTCACTCAACGAGACAACCTCGAAATTCCTTGATAACTTTGAGTTCAACACAAAGAAAAGTAGCACACGCTTCATAGCAAATATCTGATCTTTTGAAGATCATCTTGTGCTACTGATTCTTACACTCTTCACAATCTTTTACAACACTTATACTTTATCAGGAAGAGCTTGTAATCTGAAAAGAGTCTTTTCAGAACCTTTTGTATCACGTTTTTTTTGAGTCGAGTAACTAAGAGTTTCAGTAGGCAAAGGTGTAAGTCCTTTTGAAGTGGGTGTGTACAAGAGTTGTACTGTAATATCCAAAGTCTTTTAGTTATACCTTCTGGAAACAGGAGAAGGGGAGACGTAGAAGATTTCATCTTCGAACTTTCATAAACAACTACTGCCTACTGTTATTATTGTCTTTCACTTACTTCATCAGATTGTTTCCGCACTTATAATTGTAATCTAGGTGAAGGTATACGCAACAAGATACAATACTATCTCTAACAGGATTTTAGTACCTCATCAAAAGAAAGGAAAAACGAGTAGAGTTTATTCACCCCCCCTCTAAACTCAACTTCGATCCTCAACATTTTTATTATTTTTTCATTGTGAATTATATTTAGATGAAAAATATATTTTCTAATTTGAGAGAGTTGTCATTATGTTATAATCATGCGGACTGAAAGTATATGATTTATTGTCATAATAAATCATAAACAATATGTTATTCGATTTTAAACATTATCTAAATCTCATTATTTATTTCATTATTAGTTATCTACGTGCATCCCACGTGTACATTCCTAGTTATTATAAAAGTGTGAGTTTCATTGTTTATTTATTGCAGAAAAACAGAGTTAAAACCAGATAAATATTTCATTACTTATAAATGTTGGTCTGGATTACATTATCATACTTCTCCTCCACAACAATTATCCAAAATTTCAGCCAAACAGATAGAGAAGAAGGACCAGTCATGAGAAAGCTGTGAGAATGAGCTATGCGCCTCAAGATCTTCAATTCCTTGCGGAGCACCAGCTGATACATGTGACCGTCCTTGAAGACGTCCACCCACACAGCAATATTCAAGTGCTTTCGCACTTGATTCAGTTCTGCTACCAATTCAGGAGTGGTGACCTCCCCATAGTTGTATAAGAGCTCAAGCTCCTGCAATCGCTCCAAGTAATGCAGACTTTCATAGAAAACTTCGTCTTCTATCTCAGCCTTCCTGGCCCCCACAGAAAAGGGAGAAAGACTTGAGTCACCCGTATCAGACATTTTTTTTATCTTGAATATTTTGAATGATATGCCTAAAACTAATTGAGCCATTTCTATTTATAGCAGAATATCAAGAAAGCTGAAGAGTCGTCAACGTTTCAGCAAAACCAATAACCTCTCTGACTCTTAAAATTATTTTGTAGCACTACTTTAATTATTATATGCACCAATTTAGGGGGAATGTCAGTTTTTTTTTAAAGAAGTTAACTGAGAAGACAATCGTTTGTGAATTATTTCCCAACTGATCGTTCAGCTTGACAATTTTACAAATCTTCTCACATAAGTTAACCAATTAAAAACTTATTATATTCCAAATCAAATGACGTGACTAAATTTTTATGACGTGGCATATTTTAAAACCGCTCATTATTATATACACACGATTACAGCACACGTGCACACATTTTTATTCAAAATTTTTCTCGAGCTGACACGTGTCCAGAATTTGAATAGTCACGAACAAAAGCATTTTGCCCGCTTCACTTCAGTTTTATTCTTCACAATTACAATCAGTTTCTAAGAGTATACAAATTTCAGAACTTATTCTCTTCAATTTGCAGATCACTACACTTTCCGAAATGGCAAACCAGATCCCAGCCCATATCTTGAATACGATGGTCATCGATTTTAACTCGGTTCTATTGATTCAAGAAGCAGACGTTAAGAATGTATTTCTAAAGCTTGAGTCGGCAGGTCTCAGGATGTTCTTAAGACAATCTTCTCAGAAGATATACCTCAAGGAAGTCAATGAATTCTATCGGAAGGGATTTATCACTGCTAATGACACTATCTCTGTGACTATCAATGATCAGTTGCTACTCCTTTCTGAAGAAGCTTTCGGAGAAATCTTCTCTTTGCCAACTGATGGTTATGTCAGCTTTTCTGAAGTAAAAACTCAGGACATTGAAGAAATGCAGTCTCGACTATCTGCTGATGGACGGAAAATCAAGGTTTCCGATCCAAAGAAGGAACTGAAACCAGAAATTCAGTTGTTAGCTGATATCGTGTCAAAGGGAATATTAGCAAAAGCCGGTTCTTATGCTGCTCTTACACTCGAAAAATTTCAGGTAATGACCATAATCATGGGTGAAAAGAAAGCAAATTGGAGATATATTCTTTTTAACATCTTGAAGAATATGCTCAAGTCATCCAAACAGTCATGTGGCTTTGCCATCCAAATCAGTTATCTGTTAAAACTGAAGGGTTTGGTAGCTGAAAATGCTGAAACATCATCAAAATTCAAGGTCTTTACTGCCAAAAACACCTTGCCATCAAAAACCAAACTAGAGGTTGAGCCATCACCAGTCAAGAAGGCCAAAACAGCAAAAAGGAAACTGATTCTCAGTGAATCAGATTCAGAGAAAACTCCTTCCCCTAAGCTTGTCAAGAGACCAAGGACTCAAAGAACCAAACCAATAACAACAGTGGAAGTCATTCCACCTGAGAAAATTATTCAATCAGCTGTTCAACAGCCCATTCAGGCTATCCCTTTGCAAGTAGTCTCACCTGATGATTCAGTTACCAAAGCAAAGACACCAGCTAAGGTAAGAGCTCCCTTGACTCTTGTAAATCGCCCTACCATCTTGCCTAGAGCCAGATCTAAAGGTGTAATATTAAGGGAACCAGTGCACTCCACACATTCTGGAATGGATCTTCCTCACATTCTCTCAACTGACAAAGGAAAAGGCAAGCTGGTTGAAGAACCCCGGCCATCCAATGTCACTCAAACACACATTGACCTAGTTTGGGAACAGGTCAATGCATTTTCCACATCACAATTAAAATCTTTTGATTGTTGGAAAAGCTTCAGAACAGAAATCTTTGCCAAAGAACTGAAGCATAGATCTCAACTGAAAAAGTTCATCAAGCTAGAAGCGATTGTGATGAAAGTAGTCAAAGCTGCTACAATTCCACAGGCATTAGAAAGGCAGAAATATTTCTTTGATCAGATTCGCGTCAAAAAGCTAACAAAAATGGTAGCAAAGCTGAAGTCCAACTACAATCCCACAAGTCCAACTGCATACAATGATAGAGCTGTGTTCACTCAACTGGACACAGATCTTAGTAGTCTGCAGAGTGAAATCAGATTTTGGGAAGAAGATCAGGAACTAGTTCTTCATGACAAACCCCCCAACTCAAATATTGAAAAAGATTTATCCTCCTCTCCACAAAAAGAACCATCTCCACAACAGGCAACTGAAAAGCCAGTTCAGGGAATACCTCAATCCTCTCAGACAGAACATCAGCTATATTCTGAAGCAGAACTATCCTTGGCAAACATTGATGAAATCATTCAAGCTGTTACCTTGGAAGCTCAGCTAGAGGAAATACAGTATGACTCAGTTACACATTCAGCTGAACAACCAGAGCAAGACATTAAGATATCATCTGAAGCACCAGCTGAGTCACTTATTGCTGAAAAATTTATATCTGCTCAAACTGAAGATCAAACTGAAGTGCCAAACCAAACTTCAGAAAAAGAAATAACTGAATCGGAAAAAGCTCAAACTGAAGCACCAGTTCAGCCAGAAAGTTCTGCTGAACAAGATATTCAAACTGATGAACAAGCAAAACCCTCATAACAAGAAACTGCTGAACATGTAGAAGGTCAGTTGCTCACTGAATCAAAGGAGAAAGAACAAATTTCAGTTAATTCTCCACAGGAGGCCCCTATGTATGAACCATCCATCTCCATCATTCAGCCAGACACTCCATTTCTTGATCAAAACCAACGTTCATCATCTCAAATTCAAGAAAATATTCCAGCTCAGCCTATGGCTGGAACAATGGAAACTAATCAAGCATTAGTTCTTTTTGGACAAACATCGAAACATTCAGAAACGCCCAGTCAGCAACCTCCAATTCAATCCACAGAAATGGATGTTGTTCTTGAAGAAATCCAGAACATACAGTACAATATGCAGCAGATGCTTGCTGAAATCAAGAAAATTCAATTAGAACAACTGTCAAATTAGATTCTTCGACTGAATTTGACTCGGCAAAACTAAACGCTCTTCAAGCCAACATGGACTCTCTTAGCAGAACTGTGCTTGAAATAAAGAAGGGGCTAGTTAACTCACTCTTTACAACTCAGGATGTAATCAGTCAGAGAGTTGAGCGACTGGAAACCTCTGTTTCAAATCAAATAGAATTGCTACAGACCTCCCTCACAACTGTTGCCACAAGTATCTCATCAGATGTAAAACTTCTTTCCATTGACGTTCGAAAGTTATCAGACAAAATGGAGTTGTTTGACAAAAAGGGGGAAGAACAGCAGCTGAAGAAGAATTAATCAGATTATTAGAATCAACTGATATAATATTCTCAGATTTTATGTTATCTACAAGGAATCCAGTTATTTTATGATTCAGTTGCGTAATCTATTATCTACAAATAGCTCAGTTATTCGATCTTAAATCACTTGGTTTTGTCAAACACCATAAAGGGGGAAATTGTTGGAAACTAGATTCTGGAGTTTGACAAAACATGAATCAATCGATTAACAAAATATGAATCAACTGATATGCGCAAGCAAATTCGGCAACTGAACTTATCAACTGAAATCAGATGATACAATGACACAGAGTAAACTGATCAGTTGGAACTGATCAGTTAAAACATTCAGCCGAATGCCTTAAAGTCTCTCAACTGAAGATGTCTCGGGAAAGAACAAAGAAGACATAACAGATTACAAGAGCGCCGCACAACAACCAAGACTACTTAAAACAACGCATTCTGGACAAAGCAATTAAGACGCCGAATTACAATAAATGAAGAAAACAATATCGAAGGAATAATCAAGTGGAAACCAACGGATACAAAGATTCAAATTTATCTCAAGATTACCGTTGGAAAAGAAGAGTATAAATATGGCAGAAGAAAAAGAAGAAGCAACGATACATCATTCAAAACTTGCTATTACTCTGTCAAAATCTCAGCTCACTCTTACTTGATTTATTCGTAGCAATCAAGGCTACAAGTTGAGCAAACTAGCACTCTGTAATATTTGTTAATTCAATATTAAGATCAGTTACGCACAGAGATCATTTTGTAATACTAAGAGTTTCAGTTTAGGCAGTGGGTAAGTCCTAACTGAAGTGGGTCTGTACAAGTGTTGTATTGGATCAAAGTCTTTTAGTGGAAATCCTATTCTTGTGATAGAAGGGGTGACGTAGGAGTAATTGAATTCTCCGAACATCCAGAAACAATCCTTGTGTATTTTATTTCAGTTCTGTATTCTATCTGTCAGTCAGTTACCTTCCGCAACTACCTCAGTTTAACTGATTGATATTGACCAACAAGATTCCGAGAATCAGTTTGTCACCAAACTGAACTCAAAAATTCGAAAAGACCAATATTAATTGAGAGTGTTTATTCAACCCCCCATTCTAAACACTCTTGACACGTCAATCGATCCTATCAAATATTTTTCAACCGCCTAAAAAACGGTTGATAGAGAAAATTCGAAAACAAATAAGATTTTTAAAGAGTTCATTCACCCCCCCCCCCCCCCCCCTCTAAACTCTTTCCCGATCCTAACAAGTGGTATCAGAGCAGGTTTTTCTCTAAACACTGACATCATTTAAATAATCATGGCATCTTTCAGCAAAATTCCTATGTTCTCCAAGGAAGACTATGATGATTGGAAAATTCGCATGCAGGCACATCTAGCAGCACAGGATGACGATATGTGGTTTGTAATTACCGATGGACCAATGAAGATCATGAAAGTAAATACAGTTGTGGGTACAACTGAAGGTGCTCCTCAAATGATAGAGAAACATAGATCTGAATGGACAGCTGAGGATAAAAAGAAAGCAAACCTGGACAACGTTGAAAAAGATATTCTCTATAAGACTCTGGATAAGAACATGTTCGCCAAAATCAAGACCTGTACCACAGCAAAGGAGATATGGGAAAAACTTACTCAACTATGCGAACGCAATGATCAGACCAAAGAAAACAAACTGACCGTGGCCATTCAAAAATTCGATAATGCAAAGATGAAGCCAGGAGAAACTCTTGCAGAATTTGATGAACGGTTTAGCAGCATTATCATCGAGCTCATCTCACTTGGAAAAGAGTACTCCAACAGAGAAATCGCGTTGAAGGTCATGCGAGCTCTTCCCAGATAATGGGATGTAAAGACCATAGCAATGCGCGAATCCAAAGATCTGAACAAACTGGAACTCCATGATCTGTTTGCTGATCTTAAAGCATACGAATTTGAGCTTGGAATACGAACTGAAGAGGAGCCATCCACAACTCAACAAACCAAGGCTTTGGCAGCTGCTACAATGACTCTTCCGGTCGAAGAGTCCACAAGTAAGAAATCGGCTGAGCAACTAAGCAATGAAGCCATGTTCCTTTTTGTTAAGAAATTCAGCAAGTTCATGCGCAAAAATCAATCTCAAAATAATAAACCTTATTTTAAAAAGGACCATACTGAGGATGGTCAAGGTTGTTTTAACTGTGGAAAGAAGGGACACTTTATTGCAGAATGCAACAGGCCAAAGAAGGATGAAAAGAAACAAGAAAATAGAAGACGGTTCAAAGACAACAAGAATTTTATCAAGAAAAGAATCAGCGAGTTCTGATTGCAGAAGAAGACAAAGGTAAATGGGCTGAAACCGAGTCAGAGAAATCCTCCTCTGAGGCATCTTCAAGTGAAAGCGAAGACGAGACTGTGGAGTGTCTCATGGCCAAAGAAGATCAAGAATCCACAGATGAAATGGTATTTGACTTTAACTCTGAAGAATTTACACGAGAAGATCTTGTTACAGCACTACATGACATGGTAAATGAGTTCAAAGGACTATCTATGAGATTCAATGAAGCTAAAGCAGAAAAACAAGACTTAAAAAACAAGTTAACTCTCTTTGACTGTTCGCAGCACAAAGAGGTTGATAGTTTGAAAGTTAAGTTAAGTCTGCTAGCGGCTGAGAATGATGATTTACGAAGATTGTTCCATGCTACACTAAAACAAAACAAACGGTTAATGAATATCGTCAATACTTGGAACAAGTCATCTGCTTCTCTCAACAGGATGCATGAGATGCAAAAACCAGCCGGAGACAGAACTGGGCTGGGTTACAACATCAATGATTGCAGCACCTCAGAAGCTTCAACTCAACCGTTGCTAGAAAAAGACAGTTTAAGATCAATTAAATTTGTCAGATCTAGCTCGGTATATGAACATGATAGACCTGAAGTTCAAGGTATTCAAAATATGAATCTTGAGAATAATGGGAGGAGACGTGGTTTGGGTTACGTTCAGAGTGATAAATCCATACAAGATTGGCGCAAACTCAGGCCAAACTCAACCGGTTACGATGGCTCAAGGTATTCAAAATATGAATCTTGAGAATAATGGGAGGAGACGTGGTTTGGGTTACGTTCAGAGTGATAAATCCATACAAGATTGGCGCAAACGCAGGCCAAACTCAACCGGTTACGATGGCTCAACTGGATATCACTCAAGAACCAGACCTAACAATTACTACAATTGCCGACCAGTTCAAAAGAGGTATAGAATGAATGGCATTAACCAAAGGTCCAAACAACATGTATTGCATTCACCACCAGATTATTTATCCATTCATGGTTACCCTGGAACACATCACAAAAAATCCGCAAGGATAATTCAAGTGTGGATTCCTAAGGGTCTAATTAATTCAGGACCCAAATGAGAAGGGTACCAATTTTTTAAAATTTCAGGAACTAAAGAAGAAAAACATGAAAAAATCAACATGGTTTTTAGACAGCGGATGCTCAAGACATATGACAAGAAACAAAAATCTCTTGTCAGAAGTTGTGGATTTCAAGGGGCCAACGATCACTTTCGGTGACAACGCTAAAGGTAAAGCCATGGGTAAGGGTAAGATTATTCATGGCGAAATCATCATTAAAAATGTTCTCTTGGTAGAAAATTTATGTTATAATCTAATCAGTATAAGTCAACTGTGTGACAGTGGATATACGGTTGAATTTCATAAAAACAAATGCATGGTTAAAACTAATGTAGGCACCATTGTGCTGACCGGTTATCGAAGTCAAAATACCTATAGAGTAGAATGGAATGATGAACGGTTAAATGCATCTACTTGCTTCATTGCTCTAAATGGTAATAAAAATTGGCTATGGCATAAGAGGCTCAATCATCTAAATTTCAAATCCATTGCTACTATAAGTAAGCTTAAACTGGTATCTGGACTGCCCAACGTTGATTTTGCCAAAGATAAAGTATGCAATGCTTGTCAGCTAGGAAAACAAGTTCGATCAACTTTCAAAGCAAGGGAAGAAACTCTTCAGCAAGATGTTTGGAACTTCTTCATATGGACATGTTTGGACCTATTCTGGTAATGAGCTTAGGGGGAAAGAAATACACTCTTGTAGTTATTGATGACTTCTCCAGATTCACATGGGTAATATTCCTAAGCTCCAAAGATCAAACTACCGATCAACTAATTAAGCTGCTCAAGAGGCTTCAAAATGAGAAAAGGGAAGTAATTGACAGAATCAGGAGTGACAGAGGAACCAAATTTCTGAACAAATACCTGTCATCCTACCTTGAATATCATGGCATTAAACACGAGTTATCAGCTGCAAGATCGCCACAACAAAATGGAGTAGCAGAAAGAAGGAACCGCACACTGAAGGAAGCAGCTAGAACCATGCTGGCTGAATCTGGTATCTCACAACGATTTTGGGCTGAAGCCATCAACACAGCTTGTTACACTCAGAATCGGTCTATGATTAATAAAAACCATGAAAAGACTCCATATGAAGTATGGACCGGTAAATTTCCAGAAGTGGGGTACTTTCGCATATTTGGCTGTAAGTGTTTTATTCATATAAATGGGAAAATACATCTCACTGCATTTGATGTAAAGGCTGAACAAGGCACCTTTCTGGGATACTCAGCAGTAAGTAAAGCATACAGAGTATATAATCAAAAAACTCTTACTGTCGAAGAATCCATACATGTTGTGTTCGATGAGTCATCTATATGTCATGACAATAGTAACAGTAGCATGCATGATCTGATAAATAATTTTGAAGCTGCTAACCTTGAAGCTAGCAATGATGATGAGATAGATCTAAGAAGAACAGATGAAATCATCTCCAAAGAAAACCCAACCGGTCAAGAACAAAATCAGCAGACAAATGAACCGGAGAACAATTATCAACCGCAGAACATTCAAATAGAAGAAGAGGCACCAGAACAAGAAAATAACATCAATCATCCAACCGAGCCAAACCCATATGGACCTTGCCTCCGGTGGAACAAGGATCATCCACTCGAGCTGGTCATTGGTGACCCTACTGCTCCTCTTAGAACTAGAAATCAGATGATAAATGAAGTTATGCAGGCTGCTTTTGTTTCTCAAATAGAACCCAAGAAAATTGATGATGCTTTGCTAGACGCAAACTGGATAGAAGCTATGCAAGAAGAACTTAATCAGTTTGAAAGGAGCAGAGTATGGCACTTAGTATCTCGACCTAATAATGCTCACATAATTGGAACTAGATGGGTTTACAGAAACAAAATGAATGAAAGCGGTCTTATCATCAGAAATAAGTCTCGTCTAGTAGCTCAGGGTTATAGACAGGAAGAAGGAATAGACTTTGATGAGTCTTTTGCCCCTGTAGCCAGATTAGAAGCCATTAGAATATTTCTAGCTTTTGCACTTCAAAGTATATCAAATGGATGTTAAATCTGCCTTTCTGAATGGTTTATTAAATGAGGAAGTCTATGTAGAACAACCACCTGGTTTTATTAATCATGCCTTTCCTGATCACGTTTACAAACTGGATAAAGCTCTATATGGACTCAAGCAAGCTCCGAGAGCATGGTATGACACACTAACCAAATTTCTGCTCGAGCATAGATTCACCATTGGTACAATTGAT
Source organism: Primulina tabacum (assembly GCF_025594145.1). Taxonomy (NCBI): domain Eukaryota; kingdom Viridiplantae; phylum Streptophyta; class Magnoliopsida; order Lamiales; family Gesneriaceae; genus Primulina; species Primulina tabacum. The sequence continues at coordinate 1,427,818 of NC_134564.1, forward strand.
AAAACTCTGTTTAAATTCTCCAGAAATGATCATTCACTTTTTGTTCAAATTTATGTGGACGATATTATTTTTGGATCAACTAATCCCAAGTTATGTGAAAGATTTTCTAAGATGATACAGGAACAATTTGAAATGAGTATGATGGGCGAATTGAACTACTTTTTAGGGCTGCAAGTCAAGCAGTCTGAAAATGGTATCTTCATTAATCAAGCCAAATATACACGAGATATGATAAAGAAATTTGGTATGGAAAATTGCTCTCAAGCCAGCACTCCAATGAGTTCATCAATCAAATTAGATAAAGATGAAGGGGGAATTTCAGTGGATGAAAAAATGTACAGAGGACTAATTGGGTCCTTACTATACCTAACCGCAAGCCGACCTGATATTATGTTTGCCGTATGTTTATGTGCACGGTTTCAAGCTAAACCCATGCAATCTCATTTTACTGCATGCAAACGCATACTCAAATATTTGAAGGGAACTGCAAATGTGGGTCTTGGTATCCCGAAGACTCAAATTTTAATCTTGTAGATTACTCAGATGCAGCTTATGCTGGATGCAAAATCGATCGAAAAAGCACAAGTGGTTCATGCCAATTCTTGGGTGAAAGACTTATTTCATGGGCTAGTAAGAAACAAACATCAATTGCTACATCAACCGCTGAAGCAGAATACTTAGCAGCTGGAAGTTGTTGTGCTCAGATGTTATGGATACAGCAACAGTTAAAAGATTATGGAATCCAAGCTGCTGAATCTCCAATATTTTGCGACAACACAAGTGCTATAGCCATAACATACAACCCTGTCATGCACTCTCGGACAAAGCATATCGATATCAGACACCATTTCATTCGAGAACATGTCATGAAGAAAGAAATACGGCTTGAATATGTTCATACTGATCAACAAACAGCCGATATTTTCACAAAACCACTACCCGAGGCTAAATTCTCTTATTTTCGTAATTCGCTTGGTTTGATTGGCTTATCGTAATATGATTATTTCTTGTGTATGCTCAGTTTAATTTTGCAGGAAATAAAAGAAAAAGGCAAGCAACAATCTGTAATACAAAATAGATTTACTTCATAATCAGACGGAGGGGGCAGTACATAATCAGAGGCAGGGGGGCAGTACAAAATCAGAGACGGGGGCAATACAAAATCAGAGTCGGGGGCAGTACATCAACAGAGGCGGGAGCGCACACTCTTAATCTCCCTATCTACGCTCAACCTCCAGACTGCAAACCAGCAGCTCAGGCCTCCAATGGAAATACGTGAAAACTCCTCTGAGATGGCTATCCTTTTCAAAGCACTATTTTCCTTCAACAGCATGAGAAGATAAACGCCATTGTCAGAAAAGACGCTAACATTATCAGCCACGCAAAGACGTCGCCGATATCTTCTCAGTGCCGAAGTCTCTCTGGAGGAAGCAGCTCGTCCGCCTTCACAGATATACTGGAGTTTCTGAACTTTTTCCCATATGGCCAGCACTTTCTTCATCACTTGATCCTCAATAGCTATTTTACGCAAAGCCACCACAGAACTCATGAACTCTCCGGCTAAGTCAAGGCTATTACCTCTCTCCATTTTTCCTTTTTGATTTTATTGATAACATCGTTGCTTGTATTTATAGGTGAAAAACCACGCACCAAACGTTTCAAGTCATCATGACTGCGGTGGGAAATGTGAAGCGTTCTATAAGAAGCAACCCACGGTTCATTATCATTCATGCACGTATTTAGGGGGAACAGTGGTTAAGAATAATTATTATCTTCTTTAACCGATCACTTCCTAATCACATCAATCAGCCAGTTCAAATTCTGTGGACATAATACATCCACGTCATTTTCGTAAAAAACACTCCAACTCTTTGACTGCGTTTATGAAGTGACGGTTTTATCCTTCAAATTTAAAAATACTCATTTTACCGCCGTTCAAATTTTCAAATATTTTCAAAAAATCCTCCACTAACAGTCCTCCACATGGACTAACTAGTGCACTCTTGAACCGGACATACATACCTCCATTCACTTCATCGTTCTCAGTGAGCTCACTCTGCAGGCACAAGCAAACAAAGTTCTTTGCAAATTGAAGACAAATGGCTGCCTCCATTGCACAAAATACAGTAGCCATCAACTTCCCATCCATCTTCGCGATGCCCAACAAATATATGAAGGCTATGTTCCGTTCACTCGAAGAATCTGGACTTCGCACTTTTCTGGGCTGCAGCTACAACTATTCTGAAACCTTACTGAAAGAATTCTTTAATTCTACTCATATGAAGAACGGAGAAATTTTTTGCTCGGTTCAAAACAAACAACTTATCTTCACCCAGAAAGTGTTTTCTGAATTTTTTAGCTTACCAACGAATGGCATGACTGATTTCTCTACACTACCAAATGGCAACATTGACATTTGGCGAAGAAACTTCTCACTTACTGATTCTCCTATCTCTTACCCAACCTGCCAGAAGCGAGATTTAAAGATCGAATTTCGACTGTTAGCCGATATTGTGGCAAAAAGAATTCTTGCAAAAGCTGGTGCATATGATAAAATTACTTTGGAGAAATTCCTTGTTATGGCCACCCTCTCCTCAAATCTCGGAATCAACTGGTCTGATATTCTCTTCAAAATACTGGTAGCCATGATTAAGAAAGAAAATCAATCTCAAGGTTTCGCGGTTCAAATATGTCACATGTTGATCAAAGCAGGAGTCCAACCGGTTGACATGATTAGGTTGGTAAAACAAAACTGTTTTCCTGGGTATCGGTTGACAAATTCATTCAGAAAAACAAACCGACAGATGAAGAATTTGTCCCTGTCAAAACAGAAATTGGTGTTGAGTATGTGAAACAAAAGAAACAGAGTGTCTCTACTCCCAAAGAAGCCAAAAGAAGACTGGTTGTTCAAACAAGCTCTGATGATGAGTCCAAAGACGATGTTCCAGTTGCTCAGGTTTTCAAGAAACAAAGAACCGCTCACCCAACAAAGATTAAGCTGATCAAGCATATTTCTGCACCCCTCATCCCTGCTCCTCTCCCTGCAGTATCTGTCGCCAAGCTAAAAGAAATTCAAATTACAGAACCCAACATCCAATCCTTCTATTCAGGAGTTCCTATTATTCTCTCCTCCGGTAAGGGCAAACAGGTGATGACTGATAATTCTCCACAAAACAATGCAGTTCATACGGCCATCATCCTTACTAGTCAGCATGTCAATGAAGCGGTTCAGACAAAAATAAAGCTGTTTGACAAATGGGTTCAATATCGCACTGCTATCACTTTTGATTCGCTCCTTCAAACCGGGAAGATACATGCAGCGGCCAAGCTTGAACGGTCCATTTTAGAATGGGCCGAAACGACAAACATTCAAACCGCTCTTCAAAGACGCGACTTTCTAGAACTTCAAATGAAAGAAAGCACTCTTCGAATCCTTATACATCTAAAACGGAAAAATTTTGACTCTACATGTCCTACTGCCACGGACGATTCTGCAGTCGTATCTCAACTTGAAATGGACGCCTTGTCCTTAGCTATGTCAGTCGGTCAAATGCGACAGGAGCTCAATCTTCCGGATATTGCTGAACAGAGTAAATTTGACTCTTTGATGAATATTAATGACGATCTTAGCTCTGCATCAGTTGACGGAACTACCACTCAAAAGGCCTCTTCGCCTATTCCTGGCACTAGCTTTAAACCCTCTTCACCAGAAACTACCAAAACAGCTCAGAAGAAGCCAGATTTTATTCAGAATATTCCACAGTCATAAAAACTACAAGCTTCCTCCGCTGGTCAAGATCATTCATCCGATGCGCATGATAAAGCATCCTCACCTGAAACTCTTCTTGAAATCGACCAACCGACTCATAAAGCGACTGCTCACACATCCTCTGAAAAACAAATGATGGCAGACCTTCCAAATGCTGAACAACAATGCTGTCAGGATGTTTCGGCTCTCTTAGTTGTCTCTCCACCTCCTGATGACTCAAACGAAGCTCCATCTCTTTCAGTTGCTGAGGCAGAACAGTTTCTTTCTGATTTTGATACGGCTAAATCATTTCACGAGCCCTTTATCTCTTCGCAAGATCACATTACGGATGATACTCCGGCCGTTTTACGAGAACAGCTCGAATCTCCCTCAAAGGAAGTACAGGAAGATGAGATACCCATCTCGTCAATACCTCCCTCACCCAATCATCAACTAGAAAAACCAGAGGAATCAAAGGTAATCGGTTCACATTCTTTCATCTCAAATGAGGATATTGATCAATTTATTGAGAGTATCACGGCAGAACCTCATAAGACTGGATCTACTCCATCTGCTGACAAAGCAACTTCCTCAAAATTAATTGCGTTCAAAGCTGACCAACTTGCTGAACTAGCAGCATCTGAGGAGGAAATTGTCGAAGAAAATTTCAACCAACAACTTCTGAACCGCCTTGCAAATATGGATCAGTCTATCCTCGCTCTAAATCGCAAACAATTTGATCTGAAAGAAGACTTTCACTCTATTAAACGTACCATGACCAAAGACTTTGATGCCATGACCACAAGAATTTCCCACCGACAGGATCAACATCATACGGCTCATATCAATATGTTCCTTGGTCTTTCGGCACAAATCACTCGTCTTGAACAACGAATGGACGCCCAGGGTACTCAACTTACAGAAATTATGGAATTTCTTATTCATGGTGATGTCAAAAAGGGGGAAAGAGAGCAGGAAAAGAAAATTCAAGAAGAATTAGCAGTCCTAAAGAAAAAAGGGAGACAAGGCTAAAATCTTAGTTCTGATGAACATACTTTCGGCTCAGTTTTGTCATCACCAAAAAGGGGAAAATTGTTAAGAAATGAAACTAGGGTTTCAAGAATTTTGGTGTATGACACATCAAAATCAACCGCGACTGGAATTCCAATTAGCCCAACTGCTCTCAACCGGTAATTTTCGACCGCTGACAACCGGTTCATTTAAGTGAATCACTTATTACTAAAAGACATTCTCTGACCGGTTGAATGCATTCAAAACTACCTGAAGTCAACGATTACACATCAATTCCAAGAATGATATGCATTTATCTCTCTATCCCAGAAAGGAAGCTCAAAGATAGACTTCGTATTCTGATACTAAGAGAACAGTTGCCTTAAAAGGAAATCTTCAAGGAAAGAGCTTCAAATTTATGATGAGCAAAAGGAAGATTTAATGCGCACATTTATTGCTCATAAATATGAAAGCGACTCATCTAATTCAGAAGCTCGTGTTTACGTTAATTGTCCTTTCCGACCATTAAGTCATTTGGCTATATCAACAAGAGAGGATTGCAAGCTAAAGGGCAGGGGAAGCAATACAGCTTATACAGAAATCCAAAACATCATTGTGCTTGCCTTCAAAATTAGTCTCAGAGCGCAACTATAGCCAATATTCATCTTCACTCTCTCTGCACGCAGTTCAACAGAACATACTTGATCATCCAAGGATCCTTTCGTGCTACTCAAACAAACTACGATTTCATATCAGTAACCTGGTGGTTATTTGATTAAAATTTGTGGTGTCTGGAGAACTAAGGGTTCTTAATATCCAGAAGTGTAAAGTGATCACTAAGAGTTCCAATGCAGGCGGTGTGATAAGTCCTGGTTGGATCGGACTGTTACAAACATTTTGTAAAGTCAAAGTCTTTTAGTGGAATCCTTCCTAACAAAGGAAGAAGAGGTGACGTAGGAGTATTCAATCTCCGAACATCCATAAAATCCTTTGTCATCTATTTCTAGCATGCGTTAATATTCTCAGTTATTTATCGTTGTTGAGGGTGTCACTGATTTTATTGGTCATTGAAATACTCTGAACTGTTTTCCGCACAATCAATAGTTCAAGTTTTCAACCGTTTGAGAAAATATTTTTCAACCGCCTAAAAAACGGTTGATAGAGAAAATTCGAAAACAAATAAGATTTTGAAAGAGTTCATTCACCACAAGAACTTCCCACCGACAGGATCAACATCATACGGCTCATATCAATATGTTCCTTGGTCTTTCGGCACAAATCACTCGTCTTGAACAACGAATGGACGCCCAGGGTACTCAACTTACAGAAATTATGGAATTTCTTATTCATGGTGATGTCAAAAAGGGGGAAAGAGAGCAGGAAAAGAAAATTCAAGAAGAATTAGCAGTCCTAAAGAAAAAAGGGAGACAAGGCTAAAATCTTAGTTCTGATGAACATACTTTCGGCTCAGTTTTGTCATCACCAAAAAGGGGAAAACTGTTAAGAAATGAAACTAGGGTTTCAAGAATTTTGGTGTATGACACATCAAAATCAACCGCGACTGGAATTCCAATTAGCCCAACTGCTCTCAACCGGTAATTTTCGACCGCTGACAACCGGTTCATTTAAGTGAATCACTTATTACTAAAAGACATTCTCTGACCGGTTGAATGCATTCAAAACTACCTGAAGTCAACGATTACACATCAATTCCAAGAATGATATGCATTTATCTCTCTATCCCAGAAAGGAAGCTCAAAGATAGACTTCGTATTCTGATACTAAGAGAACAGTTGCCTTAAAAGGAAATCCTCAAGGAAAGAGCTTCAAATTTATGATGAGCAAAAGGAAGATTTAATGCGCACATTTATTGCTCATAAATATGAAAGCGACTCATCTAATTCAGAAACTCGTGTTTACGTTAATTGTCCTTTCCGACCATTAAGTCATTTGGCTATATCAACAAGAGAGGATTGCAAGCTAAAGGGCAGGGGAAGCAATACAGCTTATACAGAAATCCAAAACATCATTGTGCTTGCCTTCAAAATTAGTCTCAGAGCGCAACTATAGCCAATATTCATCTTCACTCTCTCTGCACGCAGTTCAACAGAACATACTTGATCATCCAAGGATCCTTTCGTGCTACTCAAACAAACTACGATTTCATATCAGTAACCTGGTGGTTATTTGATTAAAATTTGTGGTGTCTGGAGAACTAAGGGTTCTTAATATCCAGAAGTGTAAAGTGATCACTAAGAGTTCCAATGCAGGCGGTGTGATAAGTCCTGGTTGGATCGGACTGTTACAAACATTTTGTAAAGTCAAAGTCTTTTAGTGGAATCCTTCCTAACAAAGGAAGAAGAGGTGACGTAGGAGTATTCAATCTCCGAACATCCATAAAATCCTTTGTCATCTATTTCTAGCATGCGTTAATATTCTCAGTTATTTATCGTTGTTGAGGGTGTCACTGATTTTATTGGTCATTGAAATACTCTGAACTGTTTTCCGCACAATCAATAGTTCAAGTTTTCAACCGTTTGAGAAAATATTTTTCAACCGCCTAAAAAACGGTTGATAGAGAAAATTCGAAAACAAATAAGATTTTGAAAGAGTTCATTCACCCCCCCCCCCCCCCCCCCCCTCTAAACTCTTTCCCGATCCTAACACATTATATTATGATCCATTTTTTAATATAAAATAAAATATATACAATATATGAGACAGCGAAACTAATTGTTTAACAATTATGCAGTAAATTTATATATTAAAGAGCTGATTTGGAATTGAAACTAAGAAAAGATTTTAGTTCTGATATTGGTTCTACTGTTTCGTATTATAACTAAACTATTTGAATTCTTCTAAGATATTCATATTTTATGAGATTATTAACATATTGAAATTCATATTTGTTGATATAAATTTTCCTAATAAATTTATTAAACTATTTGCTTTCAATTCTTTTTTAAAAAACCCATAAAATATGTTAGTATTAAACTTCATATTATTATATTATATTATATTTATCATGTTATTTTATATATTATTGTACATATATTTAATTTTTTTCATATATCACTCGAAAAAATCAGGTGTTAACGATGGTTTCTCAACAACCGTCGCAATGTTTTTGTTATTTAAAATGTTGCGACGGTTTTAATCACAAATTTTAGCAACAGTTTATAAAACGTCGCTAATTAACGATGTTTTAAGCGAAACCGTCGCTCATTTGCGACACTGCAATGGTACCGTCGAGACCTGTCGCTAATTAGCGACGATTTTGCTTCGACTTTTTTCAACAAACTAGAGACTTTTTTTCATAAAACCGTCACTAATAGCGACAGCCAAACAACTGTCGCCGATATAAAATGGCGACGGTTTACTTAATCTATCACCCATAGCGACGGTTTTAAGAGAAACCGTCGCAAAGTGTCTATAAATTTGGCCATTTCGGTCCATTTCCTCCACATCTCTTCACATCCGTAATATATTTTTATCTTTTAAGAGATTTTGTTGTTTGCTTATTATCGCAAGATTTAATCTTTTCATACATTATTTACAAATTTGAAAATCATTAATTTAGATGAGTTGAGGAGATTATTTGAAAATTTTATAAATAATTATAAAATTAAAAAAAATTATAAAAAGAAACAAGTAGCGACGGAATATGAAAACAACCCTCGCTAAGTAAGTCATAATCAGTCGCTGTTTAGCGACGGTTTAGTCGTATTCCGTCGCTGAATTGGCGACGGTTTGTAAAACGCTGTCGCTAATTTAGTGACGGTTTATGTCAAAATCGTCGCTAATGTAGCAACAGTTTTGACTACTCTAAACCGTCGCTAATTAGCGACGAGTTTTGAGAAACCTTCGCTATTAATTTCTGTCGCTAAAACCCAAGCTGTTTCCCGACAAATGGAAAGCCCAACGACAAACCTTCCCCCATTTTCGGGAAGTAGGGGGATTTTCTTTCTCTACAACTAGTTCTATATAGAACTACTTCATAGATTCGTTATCTTTGTTATCGTGGAATTCGTCATCAAGATGGATCGCCCTTATGCGGTCAACGAACTCATACTAATGCTAGGACTTTTCGTAGAAGGAAGGGAGAGAGAGCCCCCCTCCCTCTCACTGTCTCAGTTGAAATGAGAAGCCCTTGTCATGCCCCAGGTTTAGAATCCATTGGTCACAAAGAAGGAGCCCCACTCACTCCTTTTCTCTGTGATCCTTACCTTTAGCGACGGAATAAATCGTCGCTAAATAAAAAAAAATATTTGTAGTGTATCTTTTTGTGAAACTATAATATATTACATAATTAAAAACTTCACTAAAAATATAATTATAAAATTACTATAAAATCATTAAAAACATGTCAAGAGAAATTAAAAAGATAAAACATTTAAATGTAGTATAAAGATAGATTATTTGATAAAACTAATTGGGAGTTACATTTTATTCTTAAAGTTATATAAACTAACTACATTTGGAAAACAAAGCAATGATCCACACTTTTATATATAAATAGGAAAAGACACGTGCAACGCACGTGGAAACATACATCTGTTGTTAGAGAAATGAATTGAGAAGAGATTATTAGTTTACAACTAATTAATTATTTTCATGGTATTTTATTTTGTCAAACAGTAAAATTCAATGTAATATAATTTGTACAACATGTATTATAACGTGAAAATGTTATTTATTCAAAAATTGTTGTGTATTACAAATCTAATCGAATCTATAATTGTTGAAAAATATTTTAGTAATCAATCTTTAAAATATAACATAGATTTGATGTCATAACAAAATTATTAAAATAAATATGAGATAAAGAAAAATTTTAATCCATAGTATTGACCACATTATTTTACCACTATTGATTTAAGAAAAATAAAAATATAATATAGATAATTCATTCTAAAGCTTAAATCAAATAACTGTATCAATCTTTTCTTCCTTTATATTTTGCACTTTTCTCTCTTTCACGATTTTTCCCTGTGTCATTCGTCTTTTCTTCTTGGTGAAAAAAGCAATATTATCATCAGCTTAAATAACAATTCTTGTGATGTCGTCGCCGTCAATGATTTACATTTTTATATCTTTATTCTTTGATGATTCTTTTATTAGATGAACTCTTTTTTTTATATTTTTTATGCTGAAAATCTTTCTTTGCAAGAGTAGCAATAATTTCATCATCCTTAATATCCATTCTTGTATTGTCGTCGTCTTTTATTACTTGTATGTCGATATAGTTAATGATCGATACATTTGTTGGACATTCTCATTTCTTTTTAATTTCTTATTGTTCGAAATATACTGATCTATTTTTTCTTACAATGCTTTCGTTGTTTAAATTTATGCTTGGATTTGAATACCTTCAATTACAAATTCTAACATTCTGTCTTTCATTTCAGTTGTCCATTTTGAGAGAAATGTATATTCTTCTCTATTTGGTGTACGTGTGGATTCAATTATTTTATCTATCATGGAAGTGAAAATTTTGTAAAAGTAATGAAATCTATTTCTTTAAATATATAAATTGAAAAGAAAAAAGACAGAAACATGTACTATGTTGTTCCTCTTGAAAGAATATTTTCAAAAAAAGAAAAGTTCGATTTGATAGAATTTAGAATATTTTCAAAAGAAGAAAAGTTCGATTTGATAGAATTATTATCTTGAATTTCATTATTAGCTTCCCTGGACTTGTATTTGGGTATATTTTGATGCCAATCATTCTCTCCATCCGGAAAAAGAAGCGGATATTGTAAATGATAATAACAAAAAAAAAATGTTTAATTCTATGATTGTGACCATTACATCCATGAATTACAATGTCTCTATCATATGATATATTAGCATTATTGCCTTCGATCCAATGACAACTTCATCATCTGTATGCGTATTGTAACTGTTGGGTGCAATAATTGTCCCTGCTTGGTAGAGCGATCAAACCGTGGTGCTTGTGTTGTTGTGCGGTTTAAAAGATTTGAGTTGCACTATTACTACTAGCTATAGCTTTTGGTAAAGCGGCAAGCGCTCGGTCCTACAATTGGTATCAGAGCCAAGGTCACGGGTTCGATTCTCATTGATTGCAAGAGTGCAATTATAGGGAGGAAGATTGTTGGGTGCAATAATTGTCCCTGCTTGGTAGAGCGATCGAACCGTGGTGCTTGTATTGTTGTGCAGTTTAAAAGATTTGAGTTGCACCATTACTACTAGCTATAGCTTTTGGTAAAGCGGCAAGCGCTCGGTCCTACAGTAACATTGTTGATCCACAACAACATTTTTCAAATATGTAGCCTAATTTCCTCAAGAGACGACCAATCATTTATTCTGCATAATACTTGAGCGTAAACATTTTCAAAACATCCATTAATAGTCTCATTTTTCTTCATCGATATCAGTATTACTCATCGTATTCATTCTATTATTTAACTCATTACTGGTATTCCAAAAATATAATTGGAAATGAGATGGACCAGCCTCATCCGGGAGCCATAGGTGGAAGAGTGTGATTCAAATTCAAACTTTCTTGCTTCACAGTAGCGACATATATTCATAAGTTTCAATTCATGCAGATCAACAAGTGATTGACCTAACAAAAAAATATACAAATATGATGATAATAATAATAATAATAATAATAATAATAATAAAAATATGCAGTTTCCCAATACATCATAAATATGTATGAAATTAATCTTGGTTGTACCTTCATGAATCGAAACTTTCAGTAACCAAAGTGTATTTTAATTTCCTTATTTAATTTTTTAGATGTGCTGAATTCACATTTATTTAATCTTTTTTTTTCTTCTAGAATTCACGACATTATTAATGTAATGATATTTTTTGTCCAACGCCAAATCCGAATATTTTTTTCGAAAGTGCAACACCTATTAAATGTCAATACATCTACAATTAAAAAAAAAAACGAACAACTTGTTATGAATCAAATTTGGATATATATTATTTCAATTAAATACTATAAATTTGAAATCTTCAATTGATATACCTTGGTTAGTACCATTTTCAATTGATGGATCGGTTGCTTCAAAGAACTATGTTTAGAAACATAATTAGTCACAACTTTTATTTCAATATTTTATCAAACATGCAAAGGACATTAAATAAATATAAATTTTTATCAATATGTCTTCGAATTTGAGGAAAAAGATTTGCTGCCCATAATAAACCGAAATTTTGTAAATTCAAAGATATAACAAATATCAAATATTATTACCAAAATTGAACCAAAAAACGAGCTACATTGAGAGATTAAAAACTCATTAAACGGCAGCCTATGAAACTCGGATGGCGACGGAAGAACAATCAGAAGGAAAAAAAGATCAATGAAAAAGTTGTAAAATACTCCTCAATATCGGTATCAATAGAAAGATTATGACGAGATTTTTTCGAATATGTATTTATTTATAAGTTTGGATGTTGTACGGCGGCAAACAGACACTTTTATATGTATATGGCATTGTGTCTTTTCACAATTGAAAAACAAATCAATGATCCACATTTTTATATGGCAAAAACTTGTGTGTGACGGTCTCAAAGGTCTTATTTGTGAGACAGATGTCTTATTTGGGTCATCCATAAAAAAGTATTACCTTTTATGCTAAGAGTATTATTTTTTATTGTGAATATGAGTAGGGTTGACCCGTCTCACAGATTAAGATCCATGAGACGGTCTCACATAGTGGTGGGTACGGTACGATATCCGAACTACGGTACCGTATACCGTACCGTAAATATCGGTATGGAATTTTTTCATACCGAAAATTCGATATACCGCACATTCGGTATACCGAATTTTTGATATGAAAAAGTTCATACCGAATACCGTACCGACACCGAAAATTTTGTCGGTATACCGAAAAATGTCGGTATACGGTATAACGATATTTTTTCGGTATATCGAACTTAAATCTAACAATAAAACAAAAAAAATTATTTTCGGTATTTCGGTGAAATATCGAAAAAAATAATACAACGAAATATCGAAAAAAATAATTCTGTACCGATACCGAAATTTTCGGTATATTGATTTTTCGGTAATTTCGGTATTTTTTTCGGTACGGTATTTCGGCATTTTTTCTCACCCCTAGTCTCACATGAGACACTCTTTTTATATATTCAGAATTAATTGATTTGCTAATTTTTTTTGGGGTACTAATCTGTGTTATCTAGAACTTTTGTTACAAACCAAATCATAATATTTAGTAACAAAAGTTGTAGACAACACGAAATTAGTACCCTAAAAAAATTAGCAAATCATTTAATTCTGAACTACCAGAAAAGCCTTCCACTCGAGCGTTATGCCACTTCCCAAATGTCGTAAATTCCAGGCTTCCCATCAATAAAACACTGGATAAACCTTCCCCTACATTGAATTTGAAACACAAATTTAATAATAATAATAATAATAATAATAATAATAAAACTGACCGTCTTAGGAAGTAAATGACTATTAACAAAATTTTCAAATTCTTTATCCGCCGGTTCTTTATCAACAAATTATTTGGCCTTGAAGCTTCGTTAGCCTAGTGGCGTAAGCTCTTTCAGTCGGAAAGGATCTTGAGTTCAAGACTAAAACTACGTTTGGTCCAATAATTTCATCATTTTTGTGTTTCATTTCAATAACTTTTCAATGTTTAGTTTCTTTTAATTATCTTTTCATATTTGATTATTTTGATCTATTTTCTCCGATTCTAAAAATCCCCGCGTAAAATCACCTAGTTACCAGCTAGATAGTTGGCGGCCCACTGCCCTGACTTTTGGCCAGGCGACGCTTCTAGGCACCCCCAAATTAATCGGCCGCCTAGGATGGCGCCGACTAGACGGTTTTGTATTTTTTTTAAAAAAAAATCAAAATAAAAAGATTAAAACTTATTCTCCAGTTTAAAGTTCAAAACATATGGTGTGATTGATTAATATATTATTATAAATTTAAATTTTATAAGAATATATATTTCATAAAACCGCCTACACGGCCGCTTAAGCCCGTCTAAACGCTAGAACACTGATTTTATCCTGCTATTTGGGTCTATTTTCCCCCAAGTAGGTTAAACAAATATCACTTGCAATATCTCATTTTGGTTGCATGCATATACACCTGATTTTGTAACGTTCAATCCAAATTAATTTGTAGATATTTTGTATAGAATAAAATTCTATCTATTTTAAATTTTACTCTTAACTATTGGCCCCTCCATTTTCTTAATATCAGCCTCAAGTATCATCTTCAACATTGAATCCTGTTTTTCAACTGACTCAGAATAATAAACTCATGCGAATGCGATACTCATTGCTATACAAATTATCCAAGTTTTGCCAGTTGTCAAAATAACCTCTTTCTTGACAATGTGAAGACAATGTTGATATGTCAAAATAACGCTCAAGTTCTATAGTTAAATTGATATGTGAAGACAATGTTGATTTCCACAAATTTAGTAGCAATGGGAAAACGAGGAAACATTGAAGATTAATCAGAAACTAAGCAAGAAACATACAAGAATCACGGAGCGATCCTTTGAGGGTCGCGAGGGAAAAGCGACGTCTTTCGGATGTTGTTAAGAGCACAGAACAGCATCACCACACGCTCCAAACCAACTCCAAATCCACCATGAGGTGGTGCTCCATACCTATGATGAATGTGACGCAATGAAAAACATGGCATTTTTATTTATATAAAAAGAAATCAGACTCGCCTATAGAGGTGGATTCAATAGGGAGACAAGCTGGGGCTATTCATCCCCTCATATAAAAACATTTCAAATTTTATATGTGCTTTTCCTAAAATTGTAAACTTTGCCCCCTAGAAAGCCCTACCCCGCACACTGCCAATATAATCCACCCATAGCATATAACTTCGGGTTTTTTACAGCACCTGAAGGAGTCGATATACGTTG